>NC_056664.1:16527500-17727500 GCF_018350195.1 Panthera tigris
ACACGGAGCTCGAACTCATGAACCATGAGATCATGACCTGAGCCAAAGTTGGATGCTTAACTGACTGAGCCACCCAGACGCCCCTATCGTGTTCATTTTCTGATTCCTCTGCTAAAAGATAAGTTCCCTGAGGGCAGGTGTGTATTCTATTTACTTTTATCTGTTTCATTTATTGCTATAATCTCACTGTGTTGGACAGTGCCTGGTGTATCAGAGGAGCCTGATAAATATACATTGGGGAAAAAAAAGATTATTTTTACATTATGTCTTCTCTCTCCCTTTTGGACAGCCACCAGCAGTTTTGAAATCACTCATTTCATTGCTCATTGATAGTCTGTTTCTAACACAACTTAAGGCACCAAGTTTATTCGATTTGTGATCGGCTCTAGCGTGTGTTCAAGCATTTTCTCCCTTGAAGGAGTATGTGGGGGTATATTTTCTGTTCTCCATCCTGGAGACTACTAGTAGAGTATGGACTGGTCACAAACCCTCCCCCTCAGTTCCATAAGCTGTCCCATTGCCTTCGGCATTTAGAGTTTTGAAGATATCTGAGGTTATCTGGATTTCATGTCTTTACAGGTTTTCCGTTCTTTTCCTCTTTATGCAAATTGGAGATTTTTCTGTATCTTTTAACTTGAAAATTACTTGTTCCTTGGGGACACGTTTATTCATCTTCGTATACCTAATACCTCACAGAGCACATGGCTTATAGTAGGCATGGAGTGAATACCGGATGAATAAATACATAAACACACAAGTTAAGGTTAGCTAAGCTTAAAACTGAACACCGCTTCTCTCCCTTTCCATCAATCCCAAGGTCATTTTAATTCACTTGATGCACTTCATGAGAAGTCAGGCATGCTGCCTCATATTTCTGCAGAATTCTCAAGACCTGAAAGTTCTGGAAAGTCATTATGACCGTTCAGAAAGCTTAGAACCCAATCCAAATTAGTCCCTCTTTCAATTCCTGTATTATCTAGTCAACTTCAGAGCTAGTCACGATGGGGAACAAAGATGGAAACTAATTTTTAATGTCTTTTATGGTTTGGAGGAAAGACACAAATCATGTGTGAAATTAAAATCTCTTTTTCTTAATTCATCCTGTGGCTACCTCGAAGTTGGTTTCTGTCAGTAGGAAGAGAATCCTATCAAAATTTTAGCAGCGATCGTTTATGTTTGCTGAAAATTTCTACTCGTGGATAATGGCAAGAAAACCAGAACTTTGTTATTTGGGCAAAGAGTTGAAGTGAATTCATCCTAACATACCTGTTCTGAGTCAGTTACCCCGCCAAGTTTTTAGCTGATTTTAACATGAGCAATAGTCATTGAGAGCTGCTAAAAGAATGCCAATTCAAAGGTCAAGTGTAACTTAGGAAAGAAAGGGAACAAACAAACAAAAATACCAAAAAAAAAAGCACACCCCTTTTACCCAACTCAGGCCATTGACAACTAAAGTGACACCATATTATTTCCAACCGTCAGTAAACACACTTACGAACGACTCTGTGAAATAGAATTCTCTTGCATACTTCTGAGGGATCTAATTCAGTAAGATTGGGTGAATAAAGCACTTTTTTTTTTAAGTTTATGTATTTATGGGGCGCCTGGGTGGCTCAGTCGGTTAAGCGTCCCACTTAGGCTCAGGTCATGATCTCACAGTTCGTGGGTTCGAGCCCCGCGTGGTGCTCTGTGCTGACCGCTCAGAGCCTTGAGCCTGTTTCAGATTCTGTGTCTCCCCCTCTCTCTGCCCCTCCCCTGTTCACGCTCTGTCTCTGTCTCAAAAATAAATAAACATTAACAAAAAAAAGTTTATTTATTTGCTTTTTGAGATAGGGAGAGAGGAAGAGAGATGATCCCACCAAGCAGCCTCCATGCTATCAGCTCAGAGCCTTCGTCGGGACTCAATCTCACGAACTGTGAGGTCATCACCTGAGCCAAGATGAAGAGTCAGACGCTCAACCAGCTGAGCCATCCAGGTGCCCCAAAGCATATTTTTCAAGTAAAAAAAAAAAAAAAAATGCTCTTGAATTTCAATTTACTTTACTAATTACAATCTCCTACCTCATATTCATAGATGTGTGCATATTTACACATAGTAGTAAGTGACCACTTCGGGTAGGAGTTTTAGCCTTCCCTTGACCCCTGGGAATTTCCTAGTTCCACCACAGGCGGACCCGGTTCTGGCAGTCTCTGGTGTCTGGAGGGAGAGCAATCCTGAGCAGCCCAGGGAGGGATAATTAGCAAAAGGAATTTGCTTGTCATAAATCACAAGGAAGTAAACAACGGCACACCCACATACTTACCAAGTCTCCAAAAAAGGACTCTGGGGAGCCCTACTCTCACCAGCCCTTGCGATGCTTTTCCTTCACTCCAGGAGGTACCCAGGCATAAAATGATGGAACAAAGCCTCCTTCCCATTTCCCAAACTGATTGCTCACCCCCAAGGAGCGCCTGTTTACAAAGCTCCAATCCGGTCTCATATTAGCCGGGCTCCCCTCACTGGCTCTGATGCTATTTATTCCATCTCGTCCCCAAATGCACCAGAATTCAAGATCTCCTAAGTAAGGGTGTATCGTTTTATATCCCTGGCAGACATTTGTCCTACATCTCTGAAGACCCACCTTCCAGACCAACCACCTAACCAAGCAGCATTAAGCACATATTCATGTCAAGCAGCTGCTGCCGGAATGATTTTACGATCCCTAGTTCTTCTAAGTGCAAGGTTTTGAAGCATTTGGGGGGGAGAAATTCTGAAGCGTTGCAAAATGAAGCAGCAACGGAATCTTGCATGGTGTTTTGTCCATGGAGAGGTCATCAGTCTAACGCACAGTATACTAGACCCTCGCCAGATCAGTAGCCTCATTACAAGCTGACCTTGTGACATGCAGAATCTGGATAAGGGGCCTGGGTGGCTCAGTCGGTTGAGTTTCCGACTTCGACTCAGGTCATGATCTTGCGGTCTGTGAGTTTGAGCCCCGCGTCGGGCTCTGTGCTGACAGCCCGGAGCCTGGAGCCTGCTTCGGAGTCTGTGTCTCCCTCTCTCTCTCTGTTCCTCCCCACATATACTGTGTCTTTCTCTGTCTCTCAACAATGAATAAACATTAAAAAAATGTTTAAAAAAAAAATAAAGAAATGCAGAATCCGGGGCTCCATCCCAAACCCACTGGATCAAAATCTGTGCCCTAACAGGCTCTTCAGGTGATTTGCAGAAACATTGAAGTTGGAGAAGCTGTGATCGTCCAACTTTGACTCATTTATGTCACATCATTATAATCTTTGTGCTAAATAATGAGAAGACCGTAGCCCCAATCTTTCAAAAAAATGAGAGGTCGAGAATGAAACCTGAGATTTCCAAATTCAGCCTTCAGTCTTGTTCTGTCACCATGTTGTATGAAACACGGTTTTTCCACTCTCCCAGAGTCATTTCCCTGTGCGCGCCTGCTGGCAATATCACTTAGGTGTGGCTTCAAGCAACAGTAACAGCGGTGCGGGCAAAGTTGTTTTGCCATAACTAACTCTGGAAAGGTCGCTTTAATAAAACCTGGTACAACAAGAAGTCACAGACCATATCCATGCAGTTTGCAAAAAATTCCGTAGGCTGGCTGAAATAACCTATACCTTTTCAGTTCCAGAAGTTTAATGGAATATGCCAAAATTATCTCGGGCCAGACAGGTAAAAGAGCTGCTCGCCACCATCCATTGTCATTCGGTGGGTTGTAGCTGTTCTTTTCTCTTCTTTTCCGCCATGCTTGGATCACGGGGATATTCAAACACAGAGACCCAGGCCATTCCTGGGCTGCAACGTGCCTTTGCACGTCGGATGGAGACAGAGGAGTGGATATCAGTGGAACTACCCACAAGAGAGCCTGACAAACCGAGAGGACAGGAGAGTTAGACTAGTCATCTGGGTCGCCCATAACAAAATACTATCAACTGGGTGGCTTCAACAACAGAGATTTATTTTCTCAGGGTTGCAATCCCAGATCAAAAGATGCCTGCCAATGAGATCCTGGTGAGAACTTCTTCCTAGCTTGCAGACAGACACCTTCTTGGTCCATCCGCATGCACATGGCCTTTTTCCATGGCACATGGGGGATAGGAGAGAGGATTGGAGACAGAGAGAGAGAGAGAGGGAGACATCTGGTGTCTCTTCCTCCTCTATTAGATTGCCAGTCCCATCAGATTAGGGCCCCAAACCTTATGACATCACTTAACTTTTCTTATTACCTCCTTACAGGCACTGTCTCCAAATACAGTCACATATGAATTTGAGGGTAACACAGTTCAATTCATTATATTCCACCCTCTGACCCCCCAAATTCACGGTTCGTTTCACATGCAAAAGGTATGAGTGAAACTCATGCTGAGGCAAAATACCTCTCTGGTTGTAAACATGTGAAACCAGATAAGTTATGTGTTTCTGAGATCTGATGGTGGGACAGGCATAGGATAGACATTCCCATTCCAAAAGGGAGAAATTAGAACTAAGCGGGGTGCCTGGATGGCTCAGTTGGTTAAGTATCCGGCTTCAGCTCAGGTCATGATCTTGCGGTTTGTGAGTTCGAGCCCCGCGTTGGGCTCTGTGCTGACAGCTGGGAGTCTGGATCTTGCTTCAGATTCTGTGTCTCCTTCTCTCTCTGCCCCTCCTCCCTTCTCAAAAATAAATAAACATTGAAAAAAAATTTTTAAAAAAGAAAAAAAGAAATTGGGAAGAAGAAAGGGAGTGTCAGGTCCCAGGAAAGTCCAAAACCTAGCAAAGTCAATTTCATTGAATCTTAAAAAAGCTCAAGAAGAATCCTCTTTGGCTCAATGCTCCTCCTGCAGGACTATCGGGGTGGCAGTGTCACCCCGTGGTGGCCTTGCTGCTCAGGCTCTGGGCAGGGGTAGCCTGGACTGCTGATACCTGAGAGATGGCCCTCCACCCTTTGAAACCAATAAGGAGGCAGCCCTGCCCCTGAGTCTATGGTGGGAGTGATGTAACCCGAATGATATCTGAGTCCCCCTTGGGGTCCTTCTCTTTTTTTGAAGGATAACACATGTTTATAGTTGAATAGCTCTGTTGTCCCATCCTATAGGATCCCAGAACTCTGGCAGTCTTCCTTCATTCTGTTTTATTTTCTTTGTTCCATTTAACCCCAGATGGCTGCACTTCTGATGGTACAATCCCATCCCTATACTAGGCTTTTCCACCTTGACTGATTAAATCTGTGTTCACACCCATCTCATCTCCTTATCCAACGATTGTTCAGCTACTCCCTCAGTGCTCTCTTCAGAACACCTTCATGTTTTGCAATGTGGACTGGTTCAGAATTTCCCAAATCTTCACCTCCTAATTCCCTTTTGCTTGACAATTCCTTCAATTTACCACTTCTTATGCATTTTAGCGTAAGTGGTAAAGAGAAACCCAGCGCCTCCTTTGACATTTTGCCTAGAAATATCCTCAGCTAGGGGCGTCTGGGTGGCTCCGTCGGTTGAGCATCTGACTCTTGATCTTGGCTCCTGTCACGATCTCCTGGTTCACCAGTTCGAGCCCCTCATCTAACTTTGCGCTGACACGGTGAAGCCTGCTTGGGACAGCAAGGCATCGGCTTGGAATCCTCTCTCCCTCTCTCTCTCTCTGCTCTTACCTCACTCATGCTCTCTTTCTCAAAATAAATAAAAACTTAAAAAAAAAAGTCCTCCGCTAAATTTAAATTTGCATCACTCGCAAGTTCGACCTTCCACAGAGCACTAGAACGCAAATGCAGTTCAGCCAAGTCCTTTGCCACCGTGTGACAAGGCCCGCCTTTCCCCCAGTTTGCAATCACTTCCTCCTCCTTTCCGTCTGATATTTCCACAGAATGGCCTCGAAAGTGCCTATTTCTGCCAACGTTTTCTCGCGATGATATGTATCCTCTTAGATAATAGAGACTTTCTCCGTAGCTCTCCTCTTTTCTTCCTGAGCCCTCCCCAGAATTGCCATTGATGTCCACATTTCTCCCAACGGTCCTTTCCAGGCAATCTAAGTGCTTTTCCGCCATGCACCTCAAAACTCTTCCGGCCTTGGGGTGCCTGGGTGGTTCGGTTGGCTAAGCGTCTGACTTTGGTTCAGGTCACGATCTCACTGTTCCTGAGTTCCAGCCCCACACGGGGCTCCCTGTTGTCAGCGCAGAGTCCCCTTAGGATCCTCTGTCTCCCTCTCTCTGCCCCTCCCCTGCTCACGTGTGCACGCACGCGCTGTCTCTCTCAAAATAAATACACACATAAAAAAGAAACAGAACCTCTTCCGGCCTCTTTTCATCACCCACCTCTACATTTTTAGGTATCTGTTATAGCAGCACCCCGCTTCTCTGTACCAAAGTTTCCGTCTGCACAGGTCGCCATAACGAAGCACCATAGACTGGTTGCTCAAAACAACGGAAATTCGTTTTCTGGAAGTCCAAGATGAAGGTGGCAGCCAATTGGGCTCCTGGTGAGAGCTTTCTTCCTGGCTCACACACAGACACCTTCTTTATCCGTCCCCTGTGGCCTTTCCTCTGCGGCCCAGGGAGGGAGTGGGGAGTGGGATGGCCACTCTGGGGTCTCGTCCTCTTCTTGTAAGGATACCAGTCCCATCAGATTAGGGTTCCAGGCTTATTACCTCAGCTAACCTTCATTCCCCTCTCACAGGCCCTATCTCCAAATACAGTCACTTTGGGATGTAGGGTTTCACCATAGAAATTTGTGGGGGGCACGGTTCACTCCACGACCAGGGTGTAAATAGAAATTCCCCTTAAGAATGCTTCCAAAATGATTTCTTGGGCCATAATACTCTACTAAGTGCAGCCCCTCGTTTGATCTGGAACTCCCTTGAGATTTTCCAGACCGGTAAAATACCCAAGGCCAGTATCTATGTCATTCGTGGCATATGAAAGGGGGTTAATGAATTCCTAAGGCCAGCCCTCTGGGGACCAACATTTGCCCTCCCGCCATCGCAATTACACACCGACGTCCCTTTAGTGCAACCTCCGGGCAGCAGGTGGGATCCGCCCAAGGAAACGGGATGGCAGAAACCAAGCAGATGCTGTGGCCTAGAAGAAGGTTCACTGTCAACCCTAGTGAGGACAAGACGTGGCCTGCTTATACACCGCACACAATAGGCGCCGGGGCCTGAAGCGCTGACTGCTACCTGTGTCATCCGTGAGAAGTCTAACAAAAACACTTGTACAGTGCTTTTACAGTTCGCAAAACATTTCCAAATACAGCCACCCATGTAACAAATGTTTATTGAGCAACTTCTGCATACAGCACTCACTGTTCGAGGCGCTGGGATGAGGTACCTAATACAATAGGGCCACGTAATAGCACCTGACGCTTCCAAGGATCTCGCACAGGGGACAGAATAAGTATTGTTACTCCCAGCTTAAGACGGAAAACTCAGGCAGGGAGAAGTTAGCGGCTTGGGAAAAGCTAACAAATGACCATGTAAAGCTGGTCTAGGTCTGGCGGTCTGGTGCTTCTCAATCCTGCCCAGGTTTGATATCACCTTTCATCCCACATGGCTGATACTCCTAAGCAGTAAGTGTAGAAACAAAAAGGATTGGGCGTGGCGGTGGGGGGTCCGGGGGAGTCCAGAGATCATGTCAAAGGGGCCTGGGTGAGCGGGAGAGATAGGAAAACCAGATTGTGACAGACAAAGCAACACTCAGCCTTGACATTTACGCTAGCCCCGATCAGCAGGCTTACAAATTCTCCTTGCCCGTGCATGCCCCGCATCTCACCAATGGCTCACGGGAGAGGGACTTTAGATTGATATTCTTGGCACACAGAAAAACATTGTCATTGCAACTCCCAGGCAAATTGCTGTCTGAGGAAACGCTTTTCCACCCAGCAGGTTTCTGCTTCCCGGTGGTAAGAAGTGATTGTCTCTGGACAATGTGAGTCTTGTGCTCTCTTTGACCCTGAGGCGTGGGGTGCAGAAGTGAGCCTTTTAGATGCTGCCCTGACCTCCAGGTGGCTTGGGTCAGGCACACTCACCAAGAAACGCATGACCCGTGCTTTCCATTGAAATCCCGTGCCAGGACTTAAAGACTGGAGGGCACAGTGGCAATGACAAGAAGTAAAAAAGAAGAATATTTTCAGGAGGGGATGCCTGGGTGGCTCGGTCGGTTAAGTGTCTGACTCTTGATCTCAGCTCGGGTCTTGATCTCAGGGTCATGAGTTCAAGCCCTATGTTGAGCTCCAAGAGCATTTTCACAAGGAAAGGGTTGCGTGACACAGGAGGGGAGGGAAAAGAGTTGCCCTTCTGCATGTATTAACTGGGGGCCTATATGTTTAAAGATCTCCCTCTGCCTTGGGGAGGTGAAATACGGCTCACATAAATGCAACGGAGGTATGGCAATTACTCACCGGTGACAGGTAGAGAAGATTCTGTCACCTGTAACAGGCTGGTGAGTAAAGATAGGACATTTTAAAAACTGCTTCTGTGTATAAGACCAGGGGTCACATAATCCCTCTCTTCCGCTCATCCCCGGTACCCACCCACTCCCTCCTGCCCTTCAACACATTCTGCCTAAATCTCCAAATAACATCCCAGTCACTTACAACAGGCAGCCGACTCCTTAGCCAAGTTTCCTCTCTGGCTCCAAAGGGGAAGGAAAAACTGTATCTGTACTTTCAGAATGAGCCCCAGGACACAGGGATTGAAAGTCTCGGTGGCTCCAGGGTGTTTCTCTAATCTGGAATTCCAAATTTAGCAAGTGGCGTGGCCCCGGGGTGGAGAGAATTTCTTCTTTTCTAAGACCTTCCACCCATCAGCAAAAGGAACAGGGAGAAGCTGGGCAGAGTCACACTTTCCCTGCAGGTTTTCAGTTTTTCTGCAGACTCCTCCACCTTCCGGATTTCCACAGCCTCTGAGCTCACTGTGATCTTCTCTTTTGTTGTTGTTGTTGTTGTTGTTTTCTGGTTTTTGCTTTGGGTTTTTTGGTTTTTTGTTGTGTGTTTGTTTGTTTGTTTGTTTTTGTTATCGGGGTTGGTGTTGTTTTGTTTTTTGTTTTTGTTTTATTCGTTCAAGTGAAACACGTTTGCTGAGGTTGGACAGATCAAGTGATTCGGATGGTGAAAAGGGAAAGGCACTGAAAGGTTAATCAGGAGGGTAGCCCTGTCCCCATGGGTGAGTCTTCTCTTCTCAGATTCCTCGCTAAAATGAAAATGCTGTCAAGCCCCGTGCAGCTGTATCACAGAGATGTTTTCAAGTCACAAGAAAGTAATGCAAGATGAATCCTTAGGGGAAAAGCCACTGAAAGGGCATGCAGAGGGGATTTTGTAATTAATCACTGTAATTACGACTGCCACCTATTAAAAGGCTGAGACGTTTTCAGGGATACGGATTTTTAAAAAGACATTCTGAGACTTCTTTTTTACATTAATGATTAGTTTAAAGACATTTTGTGTGTTTGTTTTTCATTTTAAATGTTTATTTCTTTATTTTGAGAGAGTGTTCGAGCAGGGGAGGGGCAGAGAGAGGGAGAGAGAGAGAGAGAGAGAGAGAGAGAGAGAATCCCAAGCAGGCCCCACTCTGTCAGTGCAGAGCCTGCCTGATCAGGGTGGGGGAGGGGGGGTTGGGGCTCAGTCCCACAAACCATGAGATCATGACCTGAGCCGAAATCAAGAGTTGGATGCTTAACCGACTTGAGCCACCCAGGCGCCCCTTAAAGACATTCCTTGAATGTCGGTCTAAAACCCAGTCATTATAAACTTTTGTAACATTTTGTTCTCGGTTTATTTGTTCCTGACAGTGGAGGGAGTGCAGAAAAGATGCTTAATTAAAAGATCATATTGGTGTAAATGTCATCCATGTGATGTTGATGAGTCTTAATTTAATATTAGAACACCCGACCACAGTGATTCTCAAAGCATAGTCTGTTGCCCTTGGGATTCCCTGAGACCCTTTTGTGACTCCATGAGATCAAAACTATTTGATTAACGGTACTCAGATGTTCTTTGCCTTTTTCACTGTGTTGACATTTGCACTAATTGTGCAAAAGCAAAAGTGGCTAAAACAAGGGCCACCTTGGTACGAAGCCAGGCAAATGTTCTGACTGCATTAATAGTCACTGTGTTCTTTCTTTCTTTTCTTCTTATTTATTTATTTATTTATTTAGAGAGAGAGAGAGAGAGAAGAGGAGGAGGGGGGACAGAGGGAGGGAGAGAGAGAATCCCAAGCAGTCTCCACACTAAGCGTGGACTCCAGCACAAGGCTCCATCCCACTATCCTGGGATCACGACCTGAGCCGAAATCAAGAGTCTGTCGCTGACCTGACTGAGCCACCCAGGCGCCCCTTCTCTGTGTTCTTTATCACCAGAAAGAAAAGGGGACACGGTTTCATGTCCTAAACAAAAAACAAACAAACAAAAAACCCCAGACGAAATAATAATTTTAATTAATCTCAACCCTTAACTAGATGCCTTTTCAATTTTCTACGTGATGAAATAAGAAGGCTGCATAAAGCAGTTGGACACTTTACTCTCACAACGTACACAATTGTTTGAGTTGCAAGTTGAAATCGCTTCTTTTTTCGTGGAACATCATCCTTGCTCGACAGACAACTGGCAGCAGACGATTATTATTTGAACTTGGCTCTTTGACATACTTCCTGAGATTGAATACAGAGAGCTTGCCACTTCAAGGAAAACGGCAGATGTTATTTGTTGCCCCCGGGTAAAATGTGAACCTTTAAGGAAAACTTAGAATTTGGGGAAACTTGTATCTGCTGATGCAAACCTGATAGCCTCCTGGTGCTTACAGACTTTTTTAAGGAGATTAATAATATTAACAAGTGTGATTGTTAGATATCGGTAGCCAGTGTTTTAAATATTGAGTCTTCGAATGTTCACTCAGTGAAGCAGTATTTGGCAAAAGTCACACGTGGGCAAAAGATATGTTAGGAAAATATAATTAATTTCACTAAAATTAGTTCTTTTTTGTTCATGTGTGCTGAGTTTCTCCTTGTTGTTGTATACAAATAAATACCTTAATTTTTTTCAGTCTTAATTGCATAAAACCTATTTTATGTTAATATGTATTGAACTTCTCATTGTCACTTTAAACAAAGAAATAAATATTGTACATATTCTTCAGTCTTATCTTCTATATCCAGTATAACCCACCTAAACACAAGCTTCTTGGGATCCTTAATAATTTTTAGGAGTCCAAAGGGATTCTGAGATCAAAAGCCTTCAGAATCACCATCCTACAGACCTTAGTCTTATATACTTTGCAGTGAGATATTCCTGGTATAAGGAGAGAGGAATTTTCCATCACAAGTTAGTACATACTTTCTTTTTTTTTATTATTTTTTTTAATGTTTTTATTTATTTTTGAGACAGAGACAGAGCATGAGCAGAGGAGGGGCAGAGAGAGAGGGAGACACAGAATCCGCAGCAGGCTCCAGGCTCCGGGCTGCCAGCACAGAGCCCGACACAGGGCTCGAACTCACAGACTGCGAGATCATGACCTGAGCCGAAGTCGGACGCTCAACCGACTGAGCCACCCAGGCGCCCCAGTGCATACTTTCTTGATGAAGAGAGGCCAAAAGACAGCATCTGTATAGATAAGGTTATATTCAATAAAAGCCTCTCCGAAGAGACGATGGACGGAGCTCACAGTTTCTAGGCCAGCAGAAGAGGAAACTCTGCTCACACTCGTTTTATGTATCTGTGTACTTGTTCAGAAGATATTGTCTACTCTGAGCCAGACACAAGCATAGATACCGGACTGACCGACCGACACAGGCTCTGTTACCCTTTCCCAGAGCTCAGCGTCTCTCAGCAAAGCTCGGGACCATTGCACAAATGGATGTTTCACCGCGATTATGGAGAGCGCTCTGGAGGAGAGATAAAGAGTGTTCTGGGAGATACATCGGCAACTGAACCTGGGCTGGGAGGATAGAAATGGCCCTCCTCAGGAAGTGACTTTTGATAATAAGAGTTAATAAAGAGCATCCCAACCAGGGGAAGTATTATATACAGGCTATGAAGAGGGCTACAGAAACCAGAAGGAGGTCACTGCCGTCAAAGCATGGACAGCCAGGGGCATCTGGGTAAGTTCAGTCAGTTAAGCCTCCGGCTCTTGCTCTCAGCTCAGGTCATGATCTCCGGTTCACGGGACCCAGCCCTGTGTCAGGCTCCGTGTGGACAGCTTGGAGCCTGCTTGGGATTCCCTCTCTCTCCGTCTCTCTCTCTCTGCCCCTTCCCTGCTTGTAGGTGCTCTTTCTCTCACAATAAGTTAACTACTTAAAAAGAAAAAAATCATGGACAGCCAGTGGAAAATAAAGAACAGGGGCAGCAGAGATCCAAGGTCAACTAGTTAGTAAAAGTAGCAAGGCTGAGATCCAAAGCTACATCTTCCTCTTCACAGGGTTTAACCAACACCTCACTGACTTCACTTAAAGGCATAAATGATAATTTAGGATTTACTATGTGCCATATGCCGTGGGGTACACTTTACAATATGTCTGCACGAGCGTCTCACTTCCACTCTCTGAGTTCTGTGCACATAAACCCCCCTTTTAGAGATGAAATGACTCGGGCACAGAGAGGTAAAATAACATGGCCGAAGCTTGGGGTCGGAGCTCGAACTCTCTCTCTCTCTCTCTCTCTCTCTCTTCGCCATCTCACAGTCCACACTTA
Organism: Panthera tigris; assembly: GCF_018350195.1. Classification (NCBI taxonomy): domain Eukaryota; kingdom Metazoa; phylum Chordata; class Mammalia; order Carnivora; family Felidae; genus Panthera; species Panthera tigris. Next base: position 16,540,149 of record NC_056664.1, read on the forward strand.
GCTGGCCCAAGACCCAGTCCTCACAACCGGGTCTGGGTTAAGTCAGGGCCCCTCACTGCTCTTCTGCGTGGCCATTTCCTGGATTGGAAACCAGCTGGGTGAGGACTGGCTGTGAGATTGTGCTGTCTACTGAGCAACACCCTCAAGGGCCCCGATGACTGCACACCTCCAGGGAGCCAGTGACACGGGACGGTTGAGGGATTCCAGGCTTCTTCCTGTGTCTCACCTGACATTCCAAGGACAGCTTTGCAGCAGAGAAGAATATGCTGTTGAGGAAAATCTTTCAAAGCGGAATCTGCCTTCCTCATTCCAGATAAATTATGTGAATGCATAGTCCATTACCTAACAGAGCTGCGGTTTAACTTCCTTCTCTCAAGCCTTTTATGGAAAAGCAGTAAAGATGGGGGAAGCCCACACAGTCTATACTTGACTGTTTCAGGAGAAATTCCCACCACCACATCCTTGCTTTCTTTGGTCTTATTGAGTTTAAATTTGCAATCAGCCATGTGTGTTGATGCAATTTGCGAAAGTTGCTTAAGATAAAGCGATTGCTGGGGAATAGACTGGAAACAATGACTAAGTCTTCAAAACAAGTGTTCCACATGTGACCGCCTCCTATTAAAATGAGTAAGACAAGAAAAATAACTGCTTTCAATTCTAGACTGCATTTCATTTCCAAAGAACAGAAACACGTGAGCGATCCCACCGTTGTTCTGCCGACTGTACAGCAACGGGCAATCTCACTGGGCAAGAATGTAAGATCCGTGCTCTTTTGCAAATAGTTTTTATAAAGCAAGCGGTGGGCTTGTGGACGCCACAGTGTGCTAACGTCTTCCTTCCTCTCCTCGGGCCATCTCTCCTACCACGATGTCTTCAGGTGCCTCCTTGCAGATGTACGTCTTTAACTTTTCCGTGGTGACAACGTCTTCTTAGAGCCGTTACAGCCGGGAGCATCTGGGAGCGATTGAAAACTCAGAACGGAAAGGGCTTAAACTTGGTGGAAACTGATGTCATCTGTCATGTGAATGTAGTTGATCCAGGACTGGAGGGATGGCCCCACCGTGGCCAGGGTCTCCAGGGCTTTCTACCTTCATGTTTCATATTCTCAGAACAACCAGCCGCCGCAGGATACAAAAGAAGGGAGGCAGGACAAGGCCGTGTTGTCTCCCTTAGTGACTCTTCCTAGATAAAATGTACACGCCACTGCTATTTACCGCCCTTATTTCTTTCACTGAGAGGGGAGCATAGATGCTGGAGGGCACGTGGGTCTCTGGTCATCCAAGCATCTCTGTGTACCCTTCCATTTCTATGTTTCAGACACATTCAACTCCTCTCCATCAGACAAAGGACCCCTAGTTCCATGAGGTTCAAGTATCTAAGTCCAGGGCTTTCACATAACCCTTAATGCTCTTCATCATGTCTGGGCCTCGCTTTTCGTGTTTTGGGGGCCTATTAAAAAACCTAAGTTGGGGCGCCTGGGTGGCTCCGTCGGTTGGGCGTCCGACTTCGGCTCGGGTCACGATCTCACAGTCCGTGAGTTCGAGCCCCGCGTCGGGCTCTGTGCTGACGGCTCAGAGCCCGCAGCCTGCTTTGGATTCTGTGTCCCTCTCCCTCTGCCCCTCCCCTGCTCGCACTCTGTCTCTCTCTCTCTCCCTCTCTCTCAAAAATAAATAAACATTAAAAAAATGTTTTTACAACCTAAGTTATCTGAGTTAACTCACCCAGTAGTGCAGTAAGAACAGGATAAACAACAAGCAAACATTTCTTCCATTTAGAAAAAGAGGGTAAGAATTAAGTGATGGTCACTTATCCCTAAAATTGATCAGATCCCTCTGGGCAGAAAAAGAAACAAGGTATAGTCCTTTGGTGAACGCTGGTTCTTACCGGGAAGGACTCCCTGTCCACTGTCATGTGTGGATCCTGGCTGTCCTCCTTGGGAAATATTTCCACCTCCATGATCCTCTAAAGCACACGCCCTTCTTAAAGCCCCACAGATTTCATGGCGTCCCTCTTGGTGCTGGCTGGATCATCTCACGTGTTAAGGGGTTTGTAAGCAGGGTTGTGGCCTCTCAGTATAAAACCTAGTGGGTTCTGCCTATTTGAACGCGATCAATTCTGCTTCTAAGCAACCACAAAGATCTTATCTGAACATCAAATTTATGTCTGATATTTTTGTTTTATTTTACTTCATAACTTCTATAGTCTCGCTCAACCTAGGCTCTTTTTATGATGTTGTTCCGCCTATTTTCTTTTATTTACTTCTTAAAAAATTTTTAATGCTTATTTATTTTTGAGACAAAGAGAGAGAGAGAGAGAGAAATCGTGAGCAAGGGAGGGGCAGAGAGAGACAGAGACACAGAATCCGAAGCAAGCTCCAGGCTCTGAGCTGTCAGCACAGAGCCTGACACGGGGCTCGAACTCACGAGCCGTGAGGTCATGACCTGAGCCAAAGTCAGACGTTCAACCAACTGAGCCCCCCAGGCACCCCATTCCACCTGTTTTCAACAGAATTTCTACCTTGTGGCCCAAGATGACTCCTCTGGTCTCAGCCATCCTCATTTGGGCTCTCGCCAGCAGGTAGGAGGAGAGAGGAAGGAAGAGGGCCGGCCCGCACCTGGGGAGCTGGACACACACCTTCTGTTTATATCTGTTAACAATATCTCAGTCGCCTGGCCACATTTATCTGCAAGGGGGGAGTCAGGGAAATGCGGCTTTTCTTCTAGGTGGCCATGACTCTGGCTTTATTACTGAGGAACAGGGGACACATGAACGTTCCAGAATAACTAGCAATCCTGCTATACTTATGTGTATATTTTCTGGCGAGTTTAGAAAAACAGTTACCATAGAGATGGTAACATATATCTGAGCGAGAGAGAGCAGGCACTAATAAGGCAGCATCCAGAAAGAGACGTGGATTACCTCCTTTGTCGACTCTGGGCCCAGAAGTCTAACAGCAGTAGCCGATCATGGTACTTCAGCCAACGCACAGTGAGGCCTACTGTGTGCCATGGGGACTGGGTATGAGATTTCTCCATGCATCTGTGCAGTTTATACTGAAGAAGTTTCTAAAAGTTAGAGTCGTGTACAAACCACTAAAAGATCCACTGAGGGTCGCGAAACTCGCCAGTTGATCTATGCAGTTTTGCAAACAGTTGGCCTCTGCACTGTGCATATTGACCAAGAAACAATACAGGGAACGGTTCTCATGTAATTTCTAATTCATCTTACTGGGGGATTGGAAAGCCTTTAGTCAGGTGGAACTAAAAGGAGATGCCTCATTGCAGAACTTGCTTGAATTGTGTTCTTTCATTTTCCTCTTTGCTCTCACTCCTGTGGTTGTGATGGCGGTCGCATCAGATCAAGGTGGGGAAACTGATTACAGTGGAAGATTCTCAATCTCCCCTCCTGCAGGAGCTAAATGTCCATGCTCGAACCATCCTTTGCATCGGTTAAGGTCTCGGGAGGTTTGCTTTCCTCCAACAGGACACTGGGCAGTCGGAGGGTCACGTTAGTTAACCCTGGACAAGGTTTCATTTCTGTGCGTTTCTCTGGCAGCTCTCTGACAGATGTTCTTGACCAACTTCCTCATGGTTTTGAAGGTCACTGAGTCTAAGGCACTTCCTGTCCTATGGTTCTGATGTTTTATCCTCTGCTGCAGCCATCTGTGGGGGAGCAGAGTGGGCAGGGAGGGACCTCCATTTCCTCCACATGAGCCACATGGCACAGGAGTCGAAAATGGCCAGCTGGGATTTAGACTGGTTTTCTTCTCTTTCCTTTTTTTTTTTTTTTTTAAGTTTACTTATTTACTGGGGAGGGGGGCGAGAATGGGCAGAGGAGGGGCAGAGAGAAGGAGAGAGGATCCCACACAAGCTCTGCACCATTAATGAAGAGCTCAACATAGGGCTCAACCCCCCAAACTGCGAGATCATGACCCGAGCCAAAATCAAGAGTCAGATGCTTAACAGACTGAGCCACCCAGGTGCCCCTGGACTGTTTTTTTTCCATGACGTAAATATGCCTTTGTACCCCAGTGTAACTTCACCATCCTCTCAAATACAACCACCCCTTGAAAACCAAATTGCAAAGAAATAGAAGCCTGGACTTCATTTGTCTTCCTACAGCACTTTGGCTCATGGTAAGGGCCTGAGGTTGATTTGCATTTATTTGCCTTTGAGCACATGAGGAATGGTCATTCTCAGGAAACACAGTTTTCGGGGACTGAATCACTCTCTGGAGTAGAGATGATTTTCTGACCAAGGGTAAAAAGACAACAAAAAAATTCTTCAAACAGAGGTCTCCTAGAATAAAGATGTCCGCTTGTCCTCATCACAAAGCAAGAGGAGGCCCAGGGCAGCGGGGTATCATATGGTTCCAGCTGGAAAACCTCGGTCAAGTAGCAGATGAGAAAAGACATTAGGGTGCCCCTCCTTCATTCCAGATGAAAGTCAGAATCTCCTCTATACCGAACGTCACTCACAAATTCGGAAATTCATCTATATGCGTTCCTGTGCAAGCCTTGTGCATTTCCCACACTTTTTACAGGACTTTTTAGACTTCTCTTCCAGGCTAGGTGTCAATTTCTCAGGACTGGCACCTACCTGAAAACCTCTTTATATTCTTTGAGGATAGAAGGTCTTATTTTGAGATAACATAAATGGATAATGTTGTTCAATCTTTGTTCCAGTGAAGAAAAGACCGGGCTAATTAATGAGGACCATACTTGGAACGGACCTTGAACTCATTCAAGATAAGAGTTATCTAGTAAAACATTTAGAACTCTACCAGATGTTTTGTTTTCCTAATTCCATCCTCCATATCAAATATTTTAGGAAAAATATGCTTATATATAAAGCCCTGCTGTTAAGTACATAATCTATTTTTATAATTAAATGTTTAACATCAAAAATAGTCATTAACTGAAAGACACTCTGAGATTAAACTCATTTGATTTACACTCATTATATTATTGACTGTAAAAACCTGCAGAGTAAGAAAATGCTTTTCTTTCCACTTGCAACCATGGACTAAGTTCTATTCCCATGGGACCAAACAACAATTCTCTCTCTCTCTTTTAGTGTGAAATTAAGAAAAAAATTCAGTCGTTTCAAAGACAAACTACATTTCACAGAGAGGGCTAGCTCATTATTTTTACGTAATCCTCCTTTCAAGGAAAACAACATAGAGAAACAATCTTTCACAAGTCTTTAAAGTCAGTATTTAGGATAGTTCTGTTATGATACATGCTTAGCGGCCTAGACAAACCACAATGTCTGCAAAAAAAGTCTGTGTTGGAACAATGTTATAGGACTGTACTCTCCAGTGTGGTAGCCACATGTGATGACTACAATTAAAAGTTAAATTAATTAAAATGATGTAAAGCTTAAAGCTTTAGTCCGTCAGTCTTACTAGTTCGAACGTTCCACGATCGCTTACGGCTACTGACTACCACACTGTAGACCACAAACGGCATTTTCAACACTGCAGAAAGTTCTATTGGGCAGCTCTGTTCTATAGTCTACTCTCATAGATGACCTGTGAGAAGAATGACCCAACAAATAGACACCCAGAGAAAGAGCTGGAGAGTGAGAGCTCGGGAAGGAAATCGAAAGGGAGTGGTTTTGAAACAGCACGCACTCTCTTGATGACTAGTGGCCATCCAAGAGCAGAAAACTCATAGCAGTGTTTCCTTTGACAGTTTACAGTTTTATAGTTTGATTTTTAAAACGTTTTTTATCTTTCTTTCTGATGTGTGGAAAGGGGCTAGGAAGTCATGCACTATGTGGATTTCTCTCTTTTTGGAAAAACAGAAGAGCATATATCCCCCCCTGCCCCGTCCAAAGTATTGTTAGTAAAAAACAAAACAAAACAAGAAAAAGCAAAAAAAAAAATTATTATTATACATCTCTGTGACACTGTGTTACCAAAATTAGCAGTGGATTCAGTTGAGAAAATAGGAAGGAAGTATGGGCAGGACAGACTTTCTAGGGAAATGGAGAAAGTGTAGGCTCCAGACTCATATTTTCCATACTGTTGAATTGCACTCTGTCTTAGAACCATCTACCTGTTAGGGAAGTTCAACCCCCCTGTTCTACGCATGAGAAAATAGAGACCTGGGGACAAAGCAGTGACTTGCCCAAGGACACTTATAACGTCAATGGAACAATAACCAGGGCAAGTTCTCCTTTTTAATATTATTTTACCCACATTACTACTACTTTCTTCGTAGGCCAGCCAAGCAGATACCACAACCCCTTTAAAACTAAATGATAAGACAATTACTTTTTACAGAAGATAAAATATCATGGTTCAGGAAAGCACTCCAATCTCACAAGTGAGTATTTGTCATCTCCCTGGTTGTGTTTCTTCACAGAACAATTTGGGGTCTGGTCACTTGCTCAGTTGTTCTCTGGCCCATCCTCAAAAGCCAAAATGGCCCCCTCATCTCTGGCCCCCTTAGAAGGTGGGTAGGCAGCTGTGAACTCCTTACCTCCAAATACAGACCTTCCCGACCAGGGTAACTTTGGAGAATGGGTTATTTCCAGGACCCCCAAATGAATGAGTCCCATGTATGATGAAATCCAGCTACTTCTGCTCTGGTTTAGAGTCCAGAGCCACAGTCCCCTAGGAGAGCCCGATGTGGTCCCTATTCGCAGTCTTGGGAACCAGCAGAGCTGTGGTTAAGAACAGAGGAGTGTCGGAAGGACTTGACTTCCAACCCAAGTGTTCTACCTATGTGTGGTCAGACCACTTGGTGACCTCAGCCTCAGTTTCCTTACTTATTAACATGAAATAATAAGACCCATTTCCCTGTGGCTTTGAAAGGAAGAAATTGGTTACTACAAGTGGATAGCATAATGTATTCATGTGAGACATGTGAGAATCCCTCCCTGGAAGGTGATGCGGTTCTGCGCTGACATGAGAACCCTAAGAAGTGGTAGAAAGACATCTTAGGGTTCTTGCCTCCAGTCTGCCGCCCGAGTCAGTTTTCTGATGGTGGCTTCTCGGCCACCAGCTGAGGGAGCATTTCCAATTCTAGCTCTCTAATTTTGCCACTTTAATAAATGCATCAGACCACAAGGTGGTGCTTTATTCTAAAGTTTGATATGAGGAGGTTTCTCCAACTACAAAAAGGGAATAGCAAAGCGCCTTCAACATCATTTTCAAGTGCTAACGTCTCCACCCTGGTACAAATACCCAGCTGGGCTCGTGCCCTCTACGACCAACAACCGAGGAGCACCGTCCACCTAGGGAACATCCAGTCCTCTTTGTTCTTCCATTCTTTGATGGAGAAGGATGTGGGCAGAGCCCCAGCAATGGTGAGAGCTTTATGTGGTTCCTGTATCCATCACATTATGTAAACTCCTGTCCAACCTGTACACGCACCGTGTGTGTGGTTTCCCCCAGTCTTGTTCCTCAATCTTCTCGTGAGCAATGGTTCACAGAGTGCAGCGATGGGGAAGAGAATGAGGATGCCCTTGTGTGCCCTGAGGGGATGAAAAGTCCACTTCTCATTCTCCTTCGGTGCAGAGACCGAAGCCCGTGGCCAGGACAGATCGCGGGGCCCTGTGTGTAAAGCAGATGACTGCCTTGCTTTTCTTCAGCTTTCAAACACGCAGGCCACTGGGTCTCATTGAGATGGCATCACACCAACAGTAGCAATGTTGTCCGCTGGGTTAACCACCTCCGATTAGTAGAGCAGTTTGGACTGTTTAAAGGACTGTGACACCAATTTGCAGCCATCACTGAGAGGTGATAGAGAATCAGCCACCCTGAGTACTAGACCTGGCTCTCTCACTACCTGGCTGTGTGACTTTGAGCAATCCCATGAGTTTTATTTACCTATAAAAGGGTGGAAAAAGAAGGCAGGTAGACCAGATGACTTCCAAGGTCGTCTTTAATGCCAGCCTTGTGTAAGTCAATCTCATTGTTCCAGAAGAGGCTCTATATCAGCTCAGTTTTTGGGTAATTGTAGAGGCTAGGAGGGTTTTAGGGAGAATACTGGAAAAAAAAACAGGCAAAGATGTAAGGGGACAGAGAAAGGCAGGGAAAGGACAGAGCTAGGAAAAGCTAGGCTTGGACACCAAGAGGGTACTGTGGGGGCGGGGGGAAGAGCTGAAGAAATGGGAACTCGGATCCTATAAATTGGGCTAAGACATGAAGGCAAAGTGAGAGGCTTTTTTGTGGAAAATGACCTCTGTAAAGAAAAAAAAAAGGTGGGAGTGGGGGGAGGTAAAGGGTTCTTTTGGGATCCAGCCGAAGGATTAGCCCTAAGACTGTTTTCTAGCTGATCCTCTGATAACAGCTTTCTAAACCTTGCGTCGACTTCCCTTCACCAAGTTCTTTGACCTTTTAATCCTTCTGAAAGTGACCTGCCCTCTCTTTCTACTAATGAGAACAGGGACAAATCAAAGCAAGTTTGCCAGCAGCCATTCCAAGAACATTCTGTTGATTTTCTCATTGCTCTTAAGGCTGCACCCAAGAACCTTTCATCATGAAATAACCAAAAGGCCTTGCCATGAGTCACCATGGCTGCAGTCCGTAAGCTGCACCACAAATTCCTATCTTACACCGTTCCTCTTCGGTCTACAGATACTTTGAAAGAAGCAATTAGGATCCATTAGGATCAACTTTATTTTCATAGGCTCAGTTCCCTTTTAAGTAAGAAATTCATAAATCCTTCCTCTAACAAGGAAAACACTAACGCTTGTTGGAAGGCGGGATAAAAGATGAGCGACAGAACCAGGCTGCCTGGCTCAGAGAAAATACAAGGCCACATTGCCACATTCTGCAAGCGTCTGCTTTTGGAAGAGCTCTGCATTCACCCTTTCGAAATGATCTGACTCAGCTTCTTGGGATCCAATGAGCACTCTGGTCATGTTATTTGGGAGTCAGATGACCCTTATTTATTTGAGACTGGACATTTTATTGTCTGCTGAGAAAAACGAACTCAGTGACTTAAAATATGGACCAATTTTCTACCTGGGGATCTAGTCCGGAATTACCTATTGGTGGAGATTCTAATCGTGCTGCTAAAAGTTACATGTTTCTAAGCTGTATCTAAGTATACGTAAATATATATATTTAGATGTTACATTCTAAGGAGATTTATAAAAATATAGAAAACTGCTACCTCTTGAGGGAAATGTCCACATCTTACCTCTTCTTGTATTTAATCCAAATGCTAATGAGTGCCTAATGATTTTAAGTCAATGGGTTGTTCGAAAACTTGTTTCAATGCAAATTCATCACTGAACATGTCTGACTTACACAAAATACCAAAACTTAACCAAAAAGAAGGAGTTATACTGGTATGTGTCTCGAGTGACATTTCTGAGTTAAAACTAAAGGAATAAATCAGACAAGAATATTATTCCAAGAAAACAAGGTCAGGGTTATAGAGCTCATTCCCCTTCTGTTGAAAAAAATAAATGGATATCTTTAACTTACAACTCTGCAGATAACCATGTGTTTTCTCTCACAAAGCTTGTCTAAAAAGCCACTGAAATAGTTTTATTTTGCTTCCCGTCAGCACACAATCCTGGAAGAATCTAGAAGGCAGATTATAATTTGTTCCGGTAGAAGAAAAAAAGTAATGTTCCTAAAAAAAAATTATGTTTATTTATTTATTTTGAGAGAAGAGAAAGAGGAAAGGGCAGAGAGAGAGAGAGAGAGAGAATCCCAAACAGGCTCCACGATGTCAGTGCAGAGCCCAATGTGGGGCTTGAACCCACGAACCGTGAGATCATGACCTGAGCTGAGATCAAGAGTCACACGCTTCACCAACTGAACCACCCAGGCGCCCCTAAAAGTCATTTTCAGTAGTCAGACTTGAGCAGCGAAGGCATTTGGGAGAGACAAGGGTACATATTTTGAATGGATTTCACTGCCCAATTTTCTCATCAGTGTTCGGATTTGTTGCCATTCTTCTCCATCAATAATTTCATCTTTTCCTGTTAAGTATGAGCTTGACTTTTGATTCATCACATTGGAATTCTGATAGATCGTGGGCCTTTACATTTAAAATGCCAAGCAGGGGCGCCTGGGTGGCTCAGTTGGTTAAGCATCCCACCTTGGCTCAGGTCATGATCTCATGATTCGTGGGTTCGAGCCCCGCATCAGGCTCTGTGCTGACAGCTCGGAGCCTGGAGCCTGCTTTAGATTCTGTGTCTCCCTCTCTCTCTCTGCCCCTCTGTCTCTCTCTCTCTCTCTCTTTCTCTCTCTCAAAAATAAATAAACGTGAAAAAATGTTTAATATACCAAGCAAAGGATAAGTAAGCTTCATGAGAGTGCCCACAACCACTTTGGGGTCAGCAGCGTTCAATCCCCACCCCTGGCCTGACACCAGCACTGCTGTGGGGGCAGGAAAGTCAGGGTTGGAGGGCTGTAAGTCCACAGCAGCTTCTGGGCTGTTCAATCTCATGGTCTGTCTGGCTATAAATCTACTTTTTATTAAAATGTAATTACACGTACATGGTGACAAAGCTCGTGTATTATGGCAAAGCCATTTTTCACACTAGGAAAGGTGCGGACAGATTGCTGGAGATGCAAGGAATTATATTTCTCCACCTTAGGCCAGTTAGCTACCGTTCTGGTACTGTACCTCTCACAAATCATTTTCAAAAGTCTCCTGGGTCTCCGAAAAAAATGCCTCGTTTCCTCCTCTCGTCCTTTTTTCTGCCATCTGCAACAGGTCCCCATTACTTAACAGAAAGGAGCAAAGGCAGGCAAATCCGCCTACTTTCTAAAGTCTATTTGTAACCCCGAAGTCAATACCTTTCATCAATACCTAACGCCGCTTTTCACGGTGATTCATGAACATGTGTAGAGCAGGGGAAAATATGAGATACCAAAGCTCATGTTCCCAGCTGGACAAGACGAGCTGCTCACCTTCTTGTTTCAGTTCTCATACTCAAATAAAGTGTCCCCCCGCCCCATCCATTTAGTGCCATGTTTCTTGCAAGCGGTGCTCTGTTTTTTAGATGATTTCACTGTTTCAAATGGGACCCAAGTAAAGTGCCAAAGTGATGTCTACTGTACCTAAGGACAAGAAGGCTGTGATGGGCCTCACAGAGAAAAAAATATGTGTGTTCACTCAGGTGTGGGTTACAGCGCCGTTGGCCATGAGTTTAATGTTAATGAATCAACACAATGTGTTATATCAAGCGTCCTTCAACAAAACCACACATAAAACAAGGTTAGGCATTGATTGATGAAAGTGTGACCGGGGGCTCATGGGAACCTAACCTGTGTTTCCTGTAGGAGCCATGGTTCAGTGGTCGCGAATTCAATGTTCACACAGAGACTTTAGAGAATGTAACTATCGCTAATAGCGGGAATTGGTAGCTTTTCTGTTTCCCAAAATGCATATTCTTGCTTTTTTTTTTAAGAAAGGAAACTGGAGGGGTGCCTGGGTGGCTCAGTTGGTTGAGCATCGGACTTTGCCTCAGGTCATGATGTCAGGATTCATGGGTTCGAGCCCCGTGTGTGGCTCAGTGCTGACAGCTCAGAGCCTGGAGCCTGCTTCGGATTCTGCGTCTCCCTCTCTCTCTCTGCCCCTCCCCACTTGTGCTCACTTTCTCTTCCTCTCTCTTAAAACTAAATAAGCCTTAACAAAAAAATAAAGAGAGAAAGGAAACTGGAGACAGTTCAGACAAGAGAAACAAACATTTTAAGAGAAAATGAACCCTACGGCGAAGAGTAGACATCACTGAGGTTTGCTGAGTGTACAGAAGAGATATATTTTGGGTTTTTTAAAAAAGTTATTTATTTATTTTGAGAGAGAGAGAGGGGTGGAATCCCAAGCAGGCTCTGCACTGTCAGCATAAAGCCTGACGCGGGGCTCGAACTCACGAACTGTGAGATCATGAGCTGAGCAGATGGAAACCAAGAGTCAGACGCTTAACTGACTGCGCCACCCAGGCACCCAGAAGAGATACGTTTAGGACCCTTCCTGACCTCCATTCCAAAGAAGGGCAAGATGACTGTGTGGCATTGGTGGAAGAGTGATGAGTATAGCTGCCTTCCAAAGAAGGGAGAGATGGTCCTACCTTAAGGCAGATGGGATTGTGTTTGGACGCAGTGGAACATTTTACTGGAACTTGGGAACACTTCGTTCATGAAATTGCTAGGCTGAGTTCGAGAGCCCCCAATCAGGCACTCAGGCTGGCTTTGTACAGCCCCAGGATCCTATCAACGGCACCTATTTATTTACAAGGGACCTGCTAAGCCGAGAGGCAATGTCAGTGATTATGGAATGTTTTCCCCTACGACAAGGTTATCTAGTCTGAATAAGCCCACGTGGGGATTAAAGCTAGGCTACTGGCCATATCCTGACCAATATTTTCCAGGCAGCGTTTCCTGGAAAGTGAGGTTTTATTTCACTCTGTGTGTGTGTGTGTGTGTGTGTGTGTGTGAAATTAGTGATTTGTCTTTTTTATGTTCACATTTCAGTTTTACGGATGGGCATATCATTTGGCACATTGCTCTTTTTTCTGTGGTCCGAGCGTGGGGGGTTTATAATCACACAGACCTGCGTTTGAAACCGTGTGGCCTCGGGGGAGTGCACTTAATCTCCCTTACCTTTAGTTTTCCCACCTGTAAAATACAGACGACTGTGTCCGCCTTACAGGGTGCCTTCTTTCTTAATTGAGATGTCATTGACAGTCCACATTAGAGTAGTTTCAGGTGTAGCGGTCGGACGTTCACCCACATGGCGAAATGGTCTTGTTACCGTCTGTCAGAGTTAATTGCAGCATCATTGACGATAGTTCCCGTGCCCTCAGAATCTCCTTCATCCATTTCACCCCCACTCCCCAACAATCCTCCTCTCCCCTGACAGCCGCTGATCTCACGGGTTGCCTAGAAGATTCTGTCTCTAGTACAGCCAGCGGTCCCACTCTCCCTGTTCGTCCTTGCCCCCCTGGCCCACTGTCTCACCACCAAGCCATAAGCTCGGCCAGGATAGGTAACCCACAGCAGCACACCTCTCGCCCAAGCAGGAGCTCAAGCAACGTCTGTTGAATGAAACCCCAGCCAATCCCGGGTTAAAATTCTTTAAAAACTCATCGATGCCCGCAGAATGAAGCTCAAACTCCTTGGCGGCCCGGAAAAGCCATAAGCTGCCTGCTTACAGATCTAGCTGGCCGCTGGCCCCCTGCTCCCCTCCCAGGGCCGCAGGGCTGCTCCCTGATGGGGGTGAGGCATGGTGCACAGGGGAGAGACCCGGTCATCCTGGAAGAAAAGTCTCTTTTTTCAAATCGCCTGGCCTTAGGAGGGGCTACCCTTTTGCAATACCTCCCCCTTGGGATGACACTGTTTCCTAGTTTGCACCAAGGCCCGTGGGCAGAACAGCGTCTCCGAGCTCCAGCCATGAGGTTCCCTCCCGACTCACCCAGCGGGCAGGCCTCCCGGCCTTTAACGGATTTGCTCTTTCCTTACCTGGGAAACACCACTTCCCCTGTCGGTTTCAGCTTAAAAATGGCTTCTTCTCCAAAGCCTGAACCCCCAGGATCGAGTTAGTAATCCCTCAGCCCCGCTCTGCCATTCGTTCACGGACATATTCAGTGATTCTTTAAGTGCCTGCCAGCCTCTAGCAGTCAGCAACACGGACATGAGTCCTGTCGCTCTCGGAGCTAACAATACATTAAATCATCACACAGAAAAAGTGCTTTGATTTTAACTCTGAGGGAGAGCAGAGGGCGATAGGATGCCATCGGGTAGAATGCAAATACTACTCACACTTTCCAGGCTGTAGGCTAATTGCCTGAGTTCTTGCCAGTCTCCCTGCTTGGCCAGAGGGTGCTTGACCCCCAACTCTGTTTTTCTCAGGGCTGTAGCCCCGGGGCGGAGTACAATACGCTTGATGTGCACTAAGGGAACTACAAAGGTGACTTCTGTAGGGCGCTGCATTTGCTCACTTGTGACCATAGGGGATTTTGAGTTACCTCCATCCACAGTTTTCGTTTGTCCCTGAATAGGTGGATGTAAATGGCACACGTACGGGCAAAATCTTGTAAAGCTCGTGGCATTTGCTTTTAGACTACCTGACCCCCCTTCTCGTCTGCTCCCCAGTGGCCGCGAACACCTCCCCCCCCCTCCCCCCCCCAGGACCCAAGTGCCTTTCTCGTTCTCTCCCTCTTGAGGTGGAAACTCTGGGCTGTCAATGTTTTTATGCTTTGCCTGAAGCTCGCTCCTTCCAATGTGTCAGCCCTCCCCGTAACTGTATTTTCATCTTTTCAGTGTGAGCGCGAAAGCTTGTGCGTTCCGGAGGAGGAATTTCAGATAATTGTGAAAAGTTACGGGGAAACGGAGAAACAAGTCCCACCGCTGATGCGTGAACTTTATGGCCACTGGTACTTATGTTATTATTACGGGACAAAACGTACGCAGGTACGTATGTTCTGTTGTACGACTCACATTCTACAAATAATACAACTTTTCCGTCAAATGACTCCTGGAGCCCTGAAGGTAAATTTGGTTTCGTGACTGGAAGGTATAAAACTGACTTGGATGTCTGCGAGTCCGGGGTTGAGGGTACCGGAGAGGAACTGAGTGAGTTCCTCACCACCAGTCTTCACTGCTGTCCTCTCCCCTCAAACACTCAGGGCTCCAGGGCTCAGGTCTCTGTGCCCCCCATCCGTTCTGTGTGCATGAACTGCACCTTCACTCTGCCATTGGGCATGCATGCCTTATGCCCCAAGATGGCACATCTAGGTTCCCTGATCCCTGAGGGGTGTGGCCCCTTAGGGATCATGGAGTGTGTGTGCCTGTGTGTGTGTTGGGGGGCCTCCTGCAAGAAGACAGGTGCAGTGGGAGGACATTAGCAGATGGAAGATGCTCTTACAAGGAAGAACATTTCGGCACTAGGAGATCCCAACGATTGGTGGTAAAAAATAAGGATGTGCACCTGTGCACCAATGGGGGCTCCTAGAGCCAATAAAGATTTTGGCTATTGGTGCCCATGATAGACACCAAGGAAGTGATTTTAAAAAAAGAGAAAATAGAGTATTTATTTGCATAAATGATCCCCGTATCATATATACCTACTGGGTCAGATACATGCATACTGAAAGTTGCATTGGATTCAATACTGAAAGTTGCATTGGAATATCTTAATACCTGATGTAAAGATAGTTTCTGATACTGGGGAATTGTACCTGTTCATGGAACATATGGATCAGTAAACAGACCAGAGTTGGGGCGCCTGGGTGGCTCAGTCAGTGAAGCGTCCAACTTCGGCTCAGGTCACGATCTCAAGGTTCATGAGTTCGAGCCCCACGTCCGGCTCTGTGCCGACAGCTCGGAGCCTAGAGCCCGCTTTGGATTCTGTGTCTCCCTCTCTTTCTGTTCCTCCCCTGCTCACACTCTGTCTCTGTCTCTCTCTCAAAAATAAATAAAGATTAAAAAATAAATAAACAGACCAGAATTAAACACAAGCACACATCACAGAAGCATGCTTGTTCCGGACAACACCAGCCTTTGAACAGGAGCATTTAGCCACAGTGAAGAAGCTCAAACTTGTCTGGTCTTGTGTGCCGGGGTGGTGATCTTTCTGGAGGGCTTTTCTGAAGTGGGTGGTTTCTCCCTTTTTACCACTGCCCCCTCTAAAGGGGAGAGCCAGTCAGCCAGGAACAACTCCAAACAATGGGCAAATTCCAAGCGTATGAGCCGCGTGTGTGGAAATCTCTGATAGAGAGCTCAGGGACCAAGCCCAGAGACAGGCAGGAAGGGCAAAGAGAGCAAGAGATACACTTTTTTTGCTGTTTTTAGTAGTGGAAGGCAGAGACCACAGTAGAAGAAAGCATCTGCCACAATGCAAGAGGCTGCAGCCTATAGAAAAAAATATTTTTACTCGTATGAGACAGGGATCATGCCTTTACAAAAATGTACATAGACAAGTAAGACATAAAAAGAGATATGTGTAGGCGCCTGGGTGGCTCAGTTGGTTGAACGCCCAACTCTTGATTCCGGCTCAGGTCATGATCCCAATGTTGTGGGATTGAACCCTGGGTGGGACTCTTCACTGGGCGTGGAGACTGCTTGAGATTCTCTCTCTCTTCCTCTGCCCATGCTCTCTCTCTCTCTCTAAAAATAATAAAAATAAATTTAAAAAGAGATATGTGATTGATTAGTGCAAAGATAACACTAGGTCTTTACGAAACTCTTCAAAATTTTTGCTTAAATAAGATGCAGCATAGTCCATTTGGTTACTGAGTGCTGCGTGCTAGGCACTGGGGAACCGTGATTAGCCAAGCAAGACGTGGGGTTGTGCTCTCGTGGATCTGACAGTTCCCTGGGCCTGTGGGTGACCACCCAGGGGGGAGCGCGAGCCTGAACCTCGGATCATCTTCGATGGAGAGCTCCTCTGTACCATGCCAGAGTGTCAGAGGGGGACTTCCCTCCTGGCGGGGTTAAAAGAGGGTCAGGGAAATCTCCCAGAGGGAAACCACAGTTCTTGAGAAACAAAATCGTGATGGCCAGGGTTATTATCCCATTTCATAACAGAGTCCTTGTTCCCTAGTCCCGAGTTGTTTTTTTAATTGGGCTTTTATAACCACACGTCTGCCAGGTGAAATAAGCAAGTTGGGAATTGATTGGAAGTGTTGGCTCTTGGCTTCTTACAGACACATCACTAGAATGTTAAATATCTAAGATGGGATTTTGGTATTGTGTTTTTTCTTACAAGTTTCCATGCAATTTTTGTTAATGTTTGGGGTTGTTTTTTTTTTTTTATTTTTTTAAACATTTATTTATTTTTTAGAGACAGAGAGAGACAGAGCATGAGCAAGGGAGGGGCAGAGAGAGAGGGAGACACAGAATTGGAAGCAGGCTCCAGGCTCTGAGGCATCAGCACAGAGCCTGACACGGGGCTCGAACTCACGGACCGCAAGATCATAACCTGAGCCGAAGTCGGACACCTAACCGACTGAGCCACCCAGGTGCCCCTTGGGGTTGTTTTTAATCATTTACTCACCCACTCAGTGAACATTTGAGCTCTAGATGCATGCTTCACCCTGTGCTGTGTTCAGAGCACAGAAGCTAGTTGGAGACATCAGCTAACAAAGGAACGTATGAATGAATATATAACTATAATTGTAGTCAGGGTTTCTCTCTGGGCCAGAGTTCTTAATTATAGACACAGGATCCACTCTGAACAGTTTAAACAGAAAGGGGTGTATTAAGAGATACAGCAGGCTTGGGGCACCTGGGTGGCTCAGTCAGAGAAGCGTCCGACTTCGGCTCAGGTCACCATCTCGCGGTCCGTGGGTTCGAGCCCCGCGTCGGGCTCTGTGCTGACAGCTCAGAGCCTGGAGCCTGCTTCCGATTCTGTGTCTCCCCCTCTCTCTGCCCCTCCCCTGCTCATGCTCTGTCTCTCTGTGTCTCTCAAAAATAAATAAACATTAAAAAAATATGTAAAAAAATAAAAAGATACAGCAGGCTTCACCCTGTAAAGAAGCTTAAAGAGACAGAGTCTAAATAAGAATTCCAGTAACCGTGTCCCAAACCATACCGCACAACGAAGCCACAAGTAGGCAGCCGCTACCTTTGCCGAGGTGAGACTCACATCTCTTCTTCCAGGATCCCAGTCAGTCAAATGAACTCCTCTATCCACCCCTCTCTGCATGTCAAAACCGCCTCCTGCATGCATGTGTGATGGGCAGGATTCAACTCTTTCTAGAACCCAGCTTCAAGGTTCTCGCCTTGCGAGTAGGCCTCACCTTCTAGAAGGAGTGCCCGTTGAGGGAACCCACCAGTCAGCCATAGTCACCAGGGAAGGAGCAGAGAGCTATCAGAAGGAACCGCATGAGAGATCCGCTTTAGGCTGGGTAATAAAGCAAGACTGTTCTGGAAACTGGGTTTTACAGTGGGGGTAGAGGAAGAAATAGGATTTAGCCAGGTGTGCAAAGGCCCTGAGGTAGGAATCTGGCAGTGACAGCAAACAAGAAAATGAAGGATGGGAAGAGAGCAAGGCCTGAGAGCTTCCAGAGAGATGGAAGGGCTGGTTGTGCAGGGCCTGGCGGCCCTTTGGACTTTATTTGGACTTGTAACGGGAAGTCCCGAGGGGCCCGTAAAAGAAGAGTTGTGATCATGCGTTTCATTAATACCCGGCATTAATAAACATGTTGTAATGCATTGTTAATGTTCTCTGTGGCCAGAAATAAAGTACGTAAAGGGGGCTTGGATACGTTTCTTTTTTGTCACTTAACAAAAGCCGAGAGAGAAGCAAGATCGGCTCAAGTTGCTGAGCGATGTCTCGGACCTGGGTCAGCTTCTTCATGATCCTCGGGGCCGTTCCCACCTGCTCACAAAACAGTGGCTCTGGGTTCCAAGCATGTGATGCTTGGAAGGGAGGAAGGAGGCAACAAGGAGGAACCTCTCCTGGGCAATTCGGAAAAGAAAGACACCTTCCTGAATCCCTCCAGTTTCAGTGGCGGGCGTTGGGTGCCATTGCCCTGCTGAGCTGCAAAATACACCAGGAAAAAAAAAAATGATTAGCTGACATTTTCCGATTCTGCAGTGGGAGGCAATCTCTGCCAAGAAGGGGGAGGAAGGAGTGGCTTTTGAGAGGGAGCTGAAGCAAAGCCAGGGCTGTATTTTATCACAACCCGCACTCCACACGTACACGGGTCATCTAAGAGAACGAGCAGGGCAGGTTAGAGCCCAGAGCCAGAGCGATGTTTGCCTAGACCTGCCTGGCTAGACAATACTAGAAACTCCCCAAGGCATGGAAGGGGGTGGTTAAAACAAATAAATCCACACTTGTATAAATCCATCATTTTTTCTTGTGTAATTGTACCTCCTAGACACTTCGCTTATAAATTTATCCATAAGCATATTCAGAGGATGATGTCAAACAGTGATGCGGTTCTCACAATACACTGCGGCTGGACGTTAGACACACGCTTCCCTGCACCGCGGTGTCTACCCACCAACTTAGGCGTGAGTTCCCTTAGTCTACTGGCTGGCCGTTTGACCATTTGCACACACAGGCGTGTGCAAAACCTTGTTTCGCCCAGGTGACGGGGTGCCAGTGGGAGGGGATGCCACTTGGACCACTGCACTCTTGGCCGACGGGGCTTATTAAAGACGAATCTTTTCTCTTTTGCCCTCCTCTTCTCTCTCTATTCTTTCATCGCCTCAAAAACGGTTCCAAATTTCTCCCTCCCCCATGGCGGGGCTCGGTCATAGTTTCCAGTTGTTGTTTGCACAAGAGAGAGGCAGGCAGGCGCACCCCCAGGTTGAGGTTATTTTCTGTTTCTTTCTCATGCTCATTGGAAATATGCTAACGACCCTGCCAGACCCCAAGGCAATGACAAACCTGGAATGCTGTTCTCTTGCCCGTTAGGATGGAGTGGCGAACAGTCATCTGCCCCTTTTGTTCTCATCACAGACTTTCGCCTGATGTATTCCCCAACTCCCTCCACCAAATCCCCGCTCCCGGCTGCTCTCCATCTGGGAAAGCGAGGCATACAGCTGTCCCTGCATCTGACAGTGAGGTTCTCTGGCTCCAACTGCAAGATGGGCTTGTTGTTAAGCAGGGTAGACTCCACTGGAGAGATTTGTTTGCGAAACGTCCAGTCGGAGGGGGAGAGGGAAGAGGCAGGGGACGTAGATGAAGAGAGAGGAGAAATTCTCTAAAACCCTTTGGCTAAATTCAAGATACCTCGTAGGCCATCATGCCTGTTTTTAATGTTGCAAAGGGAGCGCTGGCTGTCTTGCTCCCTCCCCCGTCCCCCGCACTGCCACTCGGAGCTTTACTGTGAAAACCCAACCTGCCGCCCCAGCCCCCTCCTTGATTCTGAAGGCTCCTAGGAGTGACAAAATGGGGGTCAGAGGGAGGGAGAAGTAGAAGTGAACAGAGAAGGAGGACGGAAATGGACTGAGAAAAAACGAGATCGATCCTCGTCAGTAAGTGACGGGGTGCGGCTGGTAGGAGGAGAGGATTAATCCAGGTCCCAAAATCACCTTGTCCCGTACATTTGAGTGTCTGCTAAGCATCAGACAGTCCACCAACACCAAGCCCCAATGGATGGGTGACGATCAAGGAAGACAAGGCCTCTGCCCTCACGAGTGGCATTCTAGCTGAGAATAAACAAACACGTACATGACATCGTGTCAGGAACTGACACTTAAGATTAAGAAAAACAGAACAGTGTAGGGGCCTGCCTGGGTGGCTCGGTGGTCAAGTCTCTGACTTTGGCTCAGGTCTTGATTTCACAGTTTGTAAGTTCAAGCCCTGCATCGGGCTCTCTGCTGTCTGCGCAGAGTCTGCCGTGGATCCTCTGTCCCCCTGTCTCTCGCTGCCCTCCCGCCTCCCCTGAAATAAAGAAATAGACTGAAAAGGAAAACAAAGCAGGGTAAAGATGTAGAGTGAGGGGTGAGTGACAGGAGTCAGAGGTCTAAGTAGGGGATATTTGAGAAGAAAAGGAAATGAGAGAGTGAGGGACCCAGCCGCAAAAAGAGCCCACGGAGGCGTGGAAGAACAGAGAGAAAAGGCCCAGAGGCCGAAACAGGCTGAGTAGATGGAGGGGTGGAACGGGTGGCAAGGAGGTAGACAGGTGGACGAGGAAGTAAGACCCAGAGAAGACAGGCCCTGCACCAAATGTGATGAGAAGCCCCTGGAATCTTCAGCAGGACAAGGATGGGCTTTGGGTTTTATTTTATCACTATTGAAAAAAAATTTTTAGGTGACTGTGGGTGTGTGTGTGTGTGTGTGTGCGCGTGTTTTAGGAAGAGAAAGAGAGAGTATCTTAAGCAGTCTCCATACCCAGCGCGGATCCCAATGCGGGGCTCGAACTCGAGATCCAGAGGTCATGACTGGAGCCCAATCAAGAGTTGGCCGCTGAACTGACCGAGCCACCCAGGCGCCCCTGATTTTTATTTTAAAAATATTTCTGTGGGGCCGCCTGGGTGGCTTGGTTGGTTGAGCGTCCAACTTTCGATTTTGGCTCAGGTCATGACCTCACAATTCATGAGTTAGAGCCCCATGTTGGGTTCTGCACTGAGAGCGCAGAGCCTGCTTGGTGTTCTGCCTCCCTCTCTCTCTCTCTCTCTGCCCCTCCCCTGGTTGCTCTCTGTAAGTCTCTCAAAAAATAAAAAATAAAAAAAAATACGTTTGTGACTTTAGAGAATGGCTCAAATTAACACGTTGCTCTAAGGATGTGGAGGAACTAGAATTTTCTATGTCTTACATGGGAGTGTGAATTGGTGAAGCCATTTTGGAAAGTCAACCGACTTTCCAGCTAAAGCTGGGCATATACACCTCTGACCAAGCTGTTCCACTCCTGTGTATATATCCAAAAAAGGAAAATGTCTTTGCCAAAAATCGTGCGCGAGAGCATTCATAGTGTATTTATTAACGACAGCTCCAAACTGGAAATGACCCGAATGCTCGTCAGCTGTAGAACTGGTAAATAAATTGTGGTATATTCACACAATGGCAATAACACTGCCATGAAAAACAACAAGGTACAGCCACATACAGCAGAATGAGTAATTCTCACCAACCTCACGTGAAGGCGCCGGCAGCCAAGCACGAAAGAACACATTCAGTGGGCTAAGCATCTGACTCTCGGTTTGGGCTCAGATCATGACCTCGCGGTTCACGGGTTCAAGCCCCACGTCAGGCTCTGTGCTGATGGCGTGGAGCCTGCTTGGGATTCTCTCTCCCCCTTTTCGCTGCCCCTACCCTTCTCTCTCTCAAAATAAATACATAAACTTAAACACGTTAAAAAAAAAAAAAAGGATTTCTCCATTTATATGAAGTTCAATAAAAGAAAATAATCGGTAGTAATAGATACACAGGAGTCATCACATTTGGCAGTTATTGCCCGGGAGAGGTCATGAGCAAGTCTTCCGGGTGCTGGAAGTGATCTATATCTTCGTACAGATTGCCCCGATGCCGGTAAACACACCAACGTAAAAACTGACTTGAATGCTTAAGACTCGAACGCCTTACTGAAGGTATGTTACACCTCGGTAAATATTGTCCAAAGGGGAAAGGAAAACGTAAAAGACTGTTTGGGTTCTGTAAAGATACCGTGTGGGGTCCAGAGTGGAGATGGGGGGGTATTCGGGAGGCTACTGTGGTAGCTTGGAACAGAGTTAATGAATTCTACTAGAACGGTGGTGGGGAATGTTCTGCAAGTGGGTCCAGCCTCCTGATGCAGGGGAGCACACCATTACTACGTTAATGATACACCTCTAAGTACCTGAGACTAGGTTGTACAAGTCATGCCCCTTCATATAAATCTTGACTGTGAAATTTACATTGTAAAATTTGTATTAGCTTTAAAGGTAGTGGAGAAAGGTTTCCAGATAAATACAGTGAAATGACGTAGGATTACAGAAATCGCTTTCTCTGATACCTATTTTAAAAAATTTTTTAATGCTTATTTATTCTTGAGAGAGAGAGAGTGTGTGTGTGAGCAGGGGAGGGGCAGAGAGAGAGAGAGAGAGAGAGAGGGAGGGAGACACAGAATCTGAAGCAGGCTCCGGGCTCTGAGCTGTCAGCACAGAGCCCGACGCGGGGCTCGAACTCACAAACCTTGAGATCGTGACCTGAGCCGAAGTCAGACGCTTAAACAACTGAGCCACCAAGGTGTCCCTCTCTAATACCTATTAAATTAAAATTACAGCTGACCCTTGAACAATGAGTTTGAACTGTGCAGGTCTGCTTATATGCAGTGTTTTTTTGTTTTATTCTGTTTTGTTTTGTTTTGGGTATTTTTTTTTAATGAGTACAGTCCAGTACTGTAAATGTATTTTCTTTTCCTTATGATTTTCTTAATCATGTTTTCTATTCTTTGACTTATTTTACTGTAAAAATACAATATATAAGACATATAACATACAAAAGATATGTTAATTGAATGTTTATGTTATTGGTAAGGCTTTTGGTCAAATGTAGGTTAGTAGTGGTTAAGTTTGAGGGGAATCAAAGGTTGTATGTGGATTTTTGACTGTACAGTGTGGGGGAGATTGGTACCCCTAACCCTGCATTACTCAAAAGTCAACTGTAGAGGCACCTGGGTGACTCAGTTGTTTAAGCATCCAACATGGACTCAGGTCATGATCTCACGGTTTGTGTTCAAGTCCTGCCTCTGGCTCTGTGTTGACAGCTCAGAACCTGGAACCTGCTTTGGATTCTGTGTCTCCCTCTCTCTCTCTTCTCCTCCTCCACTCATGCTCTGTCTTTCAAAAATAAATAAATCTCGGGGTGCCTGGGTGGCTCAGTCAGTTGAGCGTCCAACTTCGGCTCAGGTCATGATCTCGCAGTTTGTGAGTTCGAGACCCGTGTTGGGCACTGTGCCGACAGCTCAGAGCCTGGAGCCTGTTTCACATTCTGTGTCTCCCTCTCTCTCTGTCCCTTCCCCGCTCATTCTCTGTCTCTCTCTGTCTCTCAAAAATGAATAAACGTTAAAAAAATTTTTTAAAAATGAATCTTATAAATTTTTTTTTCAAAGGTCAATTGTAGTTTTTTAAAAGGCAAGAATTTCTCCAGCAGGAACCAAATAAGGAAAAAGCATAGGATTATTCCATAAATTTTGCAAAGTAGTGGTCAGGAGAAGAAACAATATTCTGGAGAGCCGTGGCTCTTAGCTACACCCCCATCCCTGGAAAAATACTAAGGAAAGGTCAATCAACATTATGAGAGTCTCATAATATTCCACAATTTTGAGAAAAGTAGACTAAGGGTGATAAGATAGTCTGAAGACAAACGAAGAAGAAAAACTATCTAAGGAGCCGAAACCTTCCCAAAGTTAGAAGTAAATCAATGATCGTCTAAAACAGAAGCGTATCGTAAAAATACAGTGATACTTATAACAATAAAGTACCCAGTGTCTTTAATGGTTTTTATAATCTTTTCCTTGAGTTTAGAGGCATTTTGGTGGTGAAGAAATGCTTAATGAAGTCCAGCCAATTCTTTCAGGTGAATGCGAAGATTCAGTAAAATTAACCATGATTTAAGAAAGTAAATAGCATCCATACGATGCTTTCATTTTGAAACAATTATTTGATATGCTGATCATGTTTTTACCAATCTATTGTTTGTCCATACGTCAATCTAACTGTCAAGAACAAATATCAGTCAGCAGCCTACCTTCCATATTTCATCTGGTCTGCATAGTGTTTTTGAACAATCTTGAGAGAATATGTTTTTTATGCTTATTTATTTATTTCGAGAGAGAGAGAGTATACATGCAGGAGTGGGGGAAGGGCAGAGAGGAGGAGACAGAGAGAGAATTCCAAGCTGGCTCTGTGCTGTCAGTGCAGGCCCGACACAGGGCTCGATCTCATGAACCATGAGATCATGACCTGAGCCTTAATCAAGAGTCGGACACTCAAGCCACTGAGCCACTCAGCCCTGTGAAAATATTTTAAAATGAGGAGATTTCAATTACAAATGCAAAAGCCTCATCTCTTCTAAGGAATCAGAAGGATGGTCAACACTGGGGCCACACTCCCACGTGGCAACAATATGCTCTACCTGAGTGATACCTGTGTCCTCTGGGTGGGGGGCTTCTCTCCCGTCTGCCATGGCTTCCACTTCCCCTCCCCCAACCATTGTCCTCGGCCACGAGGAGAACATTGGCTCTTACTTACCATTTCCCTTGCACTGTGATTTTCTCCAAGTAGAGAAATATTTTTCAATATCCACGTGGAAAATCCCAAAGAAGACTAAGAAGGTTGAATGAGTTTTATACCCAAACTGTCTTGATCACTGAGGGTCCTTTTGGTTGCTGAAGGCATTTTAGTCTACAATATAGGCCTACGATGATGTTCACCTGATTCCAATACTAATTTCCTTCCCCCTTTGGGGGAGATAATTTTGTGCGAGGGGTTACTTTCTTCTTTGTACTTAACTTCTTTGAACTGCTTTGTACTTTGTACTTTCTGCATTCTTTGATTTTTCTTTATGATAAAAATGCCCCATTTTTATAAAAAAAAAATTAGGTGTGGGGCGCCTGGGTGGCTCAGTCAGTTGAGTGTCCGACTTCGGCTCAGGTTACGATCTCACAGCTCATGAGTTTGAGCCCTGCGTCGGGCTCTGTGCTGACAGCTCGGAGCCTGGAGCCCACTTCGGATTCTGTGTCTCCCTCTCTGTCTGCCCCTAACCCACTCGCATCCTGTCTCTGTCTCTCTCAAAAATAAATAAACATTAAAAGAAAAATGGCATTACTTAAACGTATACATATACATGAATATGTCTAATAAAATAGATATATATGTAAATATGTTTGTGTGCATATATATAATACAAAGTGGTAAAGAGGAAATGATACAAGTATTCTTGTAAGAAAGTCAAGTACAGATTCTTGGAGAGAATCTGTGTACTTTCCCCTGAGTGAGTAAGATGGGTTTTTCATTATAATCGTCAGACATACCTCTAGGAAATCCTCTCTCCTATATATCAAGGCGAAGGTAACTTCTAAATGAGGCATTCATTTACCAGGCGTTAAGACTTCCAGGCTTTCTAAACAGCAGCATAAAATGCTACTTTTGATACCATAGAAGGAATCTGTTAAAAAAATAAAATAAAATAAAAAAATAAAACAGGTCTATTCCAAGGGAAACCATATCTTAATTAGGAAGGTTTTTTTGTTTTGTTTTTTTTTTCCTGGAGACAGATTGACAAGGAACTTAATCTGAATATATAATGAGGTTATAGTTAAGTTGTGTTTAATCAGTCTTCCTGGAAGTGATGATTAATTTACAAAAGCATATTATTTCCTCCCTCAAAGTATTCAATTCCGTCCCCAGAGGTGGTGGCCAGCATACCACCAGCCAGAAGCTGACAAATGCACTGACGAATAAAAGCAGCACTTTTTACACCCTTTATGCTTCTATTTTTTTTTATTTTTAATTTTTTTAATTTTTTTTTTTAACATTTCTTCATTTTTGAGACAGAGAGAGACAGAGCATGAACGGGGGAGGGGCAGAGAGAGAGGGAGACACAGAATCGGAAGCAGGCTCCAGGCTCTGAGCCATCAGCCCAGAGCCCGACGCGGGGCTCGAACTCACGGACCGCGAGATCGTGACCTGAGCCGAAGTCGGACGCTTAACCGACTGAGCCACCATGGCGCCCCACACCCTTTATGCTTTTAAATTGCAGTTCGTTAGATTTGTTTCTTAAAAAAAAGAAAATTCGTGGGGCGCCTGGGTGGCTCAGTCGGTTGAGCATCTGACTTTGGCTGAGGTCATGATATCATGGTTCATGAGTTCAAGCCCTGCATCGGGCTCTGTGCTGATGGCTCAGAGCCTGGAACCTGCTTCGGATTCTGTGTCTCCCTCTCTCTCTGCCCCTTCCCTGCTCACACTCTGTCTCTCTCTCAAAAAGAAGTAAAGATTAAAAAACAAAATCGAACAGTGGTAGTGATGTTTCCTATATTATAATTGACCTTAGCGACTCTAAACTCCTCTAAGTAGGGTGAAATAGGTAATAAGTAAGAGTCACAGAGCATGAAAGCAACAGAGATTGAAATGTAGTGTTTCAAAGATATTACTCGCTTCAGAATTATACTGGCTAGACATTTCCCAGTTTGATGGGATGGTAAGAAGGCTAAGAATTGTTTGGACTGTGGCATCGCTTTATTTATTTTTTATTCCATCTTTGCACTTCCTGTTTGAGGTTTCTATTTTTCAGACTGTGTTACCCCTTCTCTCCCTGGCCCCCTAGTCAGGGACTCTGCTTCAGGTAGAGTGGGCGCTCAACCATCGGCATCTGATAAATACTGGCTCCCACTACCATGACCTCCATTTTTAGTGAGAAGACACATCTTTTCTTTGTCCTGAATCAAGGTTTCCCTCATAGGCTTTATCACCAACTATTTGACTTTGGATGAATTCCTTAACTTCTCTAGTTCTCACACTCCCACAGTATGTGATAAAGAGAAAAATATCCATATTGTGTTTGCCACACAGGAATATTTTGATGGTATGCATGAGGCAATTACGTTTTATCAGATAAAATATATTAAATACGTATCTATGCATATTTAATAAGTCAACACATGTAAGGCCTCCATTGCTCAATTCCTGGTCATGTTTACATCAAGAAATCATATTATTTATATATTCATTCAATAAATACTTCTTGAGTGCCTATCCCTTTTTTTCTAACGTTTATTTATTTTTGAGAGACTGAGCAAGGGAGGACAGAGAGAGAGAGGGACAGAGAGAATCCCAAGCGGGCTTCACACACCAGGACAGAACCTGACTCGGGGCTCAATCCCACGATCGTGAGATCATGATCTGAGCTGAAATCAAGAGTTGGACGCTCAGCCAACTGAGCCTCCCAGGCGCCCCTTGACTGCCTATTCTAATACTGGGCCTACATCAGTGAATAAAATATACAAAAGCCTCTTCCTTCATGGAGCTTCATGGAGAAGTCAGCTGATTAAATAGGTATATTACATAGGATGTTGGAGGTGCTAAACACTATAGAGAAAAATAAAACAATAAAAGAGAATAAAGCATGTCGAGGGAGGGTGGAAGGTGATTGATTTGTAGTTTTGAATAAGGCGAGAGAAGGTCTTGCTGAGAAGGAGACCTTGGAACAAAGACTTGAAGGAACTACGGGGAAGGAGCAAGGAAAGTAATTGGGAGAAGTATGTTCCATGCAGAGGGAACAGCATGTGCCAGGAACAGCAAGGAGACCAAGGTGGCTAAAGCAGAGGGAGCAAGGGGGCAAGCAGCAGGAGATTAACCACTCCACATTCTTGAATGATGCCTTGGTGGCTGTAAAATTAGACTATCTTTTTTTGTTGTTTTTCATGGGCAGAGTCTTGGTAAGCATTTATCTTCTGCATGGATAGCAAGTCAGTCGTCTCAAATTCCATGCCCTCCATGGTCTTCTCATGCTTTACAGAACCTGGAAGTACTCATTAATCAAGAGCATCTGCCTGAAGGATTGGTTTTCACCCTGTTAAAGAAGCTTCCAGAGCTAATGCTCAAGACGAGGTTAAGTCTTTAATCTAAATCACACCATTCTTTGGAGAACTTCACTTCAGCTCAGGATGAGCCTTTGGCCCAATCAACACCCTAGACACACCTTACAGTCAGCCTACAAGTTCAACTCTTACCACAACACACTTAACTACAAAACTGTCTTTGGTCTTCTTTTTTCCCTCCTCGGAATTAGTTCCTGAATTAGAAGAATCCTCACCCCTACCTTTGCGCATTCGGTGTCTCAGGGCAAGTCCAAATACAACAAAATGGAAAATGCTAAATCTGTAAACCATTTCTTTGTGATTTTTGCCCAAATTTCATTATACCCTATGCATGGGGTAAAGATGCATGTATTTTTACGCCCTGCACAAACTCTTTGGGTTCCGGTGTTTTGCCACTTACTAGCTGTGCGTGACCTTGAGCAAGTGACCTAAGTTCTCTGTGCCTCAGTCACTTCAAATGAAAAAAAAAAAAAGGGGGACAGATGTGCCTACTTAGGGTGATTTAGGAAGTTTCAGAGAGTAAATATATATATATATAGTAGCCCCCTCTGATCCACAGGAGTTATGCTCCAAGACCCCAAGGGATGCCAGAAGCCACAGATATACCAAACCCTATCTACACCGTGATTTTTCCTACACATGCATACCCCTGATAAAGTGTAATATATAAATGAGGCACAGTGAGAAATTAACAAATGACTAATAATTAAACAGGACAACGATACGAATATACCGTCATGAAGGTTATGTGAATGTGCTCTCTCACAAAACACCTATCGCGCCGTACCCACCCTTCTTCTTGTGACGGTGTGAGATTATACGATGTGACCAGATGCAGTGCGGTGGCCAACGCAGGTGCTGTGATGTAGCATTAGGCTACTGCTGACGCTCTGACCGGGTGTCAGAAGGAAAATCACCGGCTTCCGAATTGTGGATGACCTCAGGTACCTGAAAGTGCGGAAAGGAGACCGCGGACACGGGGAACCACGGCAGTTCCTTAGATTAGCGTCTGGTCTCCGGCAGACGCTATCAATATTCACGAATTGATTATTGTCATTGATTGTTGTCGATTGCCATATTGATTGTTGTCATTGCCATCATTATTTTCTTCTTCTGGAGAATTGCTCAAAAGGCAGGGACCCATCAGGTGCTACAAAGCACCCACCTAAATTAATGGAACGGGTACATCAAAGAATGAGAAAAATTGACTGTGTCCTGTGTCTCCTATTGACGTAATAGTGATGGAGCATTGACTTAAATCATTAGTATGGATGTTCCTGCTTTCAGATAATCAATAATGGCCTCTTAAGAGGCAAAATATCTATATTCCTTTTTTTATTATTATGGAGGGGCGTGGCCTCAGAAGGTACTTCTTTTTTTTTTTTTTTTTTAATCCTTATTTATTTTTGAGAGAGAGAGACAGAGTGCGAGCAGGGGAGGGGCAGAGAGAGAGAGAGAGGGAGACACAGAATCCAAAGCAGGCTCCAGGATCCGAGCAGTCAGCACAGAGCCCAAAACGGGGCTTGAACCCATGAACTCATGAGATCATGACCTGAGCCAAAGTCAGACACTTTGCCAACTGAGCCACCCAAGTGCCCCAGAAGGCATTTCTAAGAATGGTTGTCACTTTGTAACACCCTGTGGTAATAACCACAATAGCAGCCGTGTGAAGGGTGATTGCTCAGTGTCAGACATGTTATGTATACTATTGCATTAATTTTCAGGATAATCCCAACAGGGATGTTATCACCGCCCTTATTTTACAGTTGAAGAAGCTGAAACCCAGAGAAATTCAATCACAGCTGGTGGGCGACAGAGCGGAATTCAAATCAAGAGCTCTAGTCTCCCACACCTGGCCCCTTAAATCTAGAATCTTGATTGCAAAGTTAGTTATGAAATTACCGAACAATGGTTCAGACTTTCAGTTGGAAGCCGCCCCCAGCTTCCGAGGCTGCTTCACAGCAGAGCGAGGGCAATTCACCAAGTGTTTCCAGAAAAGTGTGCAGGCTATAGCAAGTGAGTGGAAATCATAGGTCCTTGAGCTTATGATTAGGAAATTTAAATAATCTAGGGGAAGAGATCAAGGTTGAGGGAAAATATTAAGTAGAATAACGAACATTATACTCATTAAAGATTCGTATGCCCCTGCAGCGCACAGATGTTCAAAAAACAAATAAAGAGAGTCCCTGGCAAGATCTCCTTCACAGATAGTGTAGTGTGGTTACATCCATTCCCAGCCGACACATTACCTTTCTCGGTGTGTGTGCTACAAGGAATCACGGGTAGGAATTAAGGTCTCGGGCTGAAATGAAGCCACCCAGCTGGCAGTCAAAACGAGGGACCCCGCCAGATGACCCGGTGCCTCCCGCCTCTGCCCATCAGAGATGATCTGTCTTCCTTAGAAAGTCAGCAGAATCAGAACGGATTGTTTTAAACACTTCGGCAACTTTGATGTGACATTTTTCCACGGGATCCAGTTTTGTCGCCCTGCACTTGATCGGTGTTGGCAAACCCCTTAGGTTTATTAGCAGGTGGTGTTGACAGGTTAATTACAGGAGGAAATG
The DNA here is from genome assembly GCF_018350195.1 of Panthera tigris. Lineage (NCBI taxonomy): Eukaryota > Metazoa > Chordata > Mammalia > Carnivora > Felidae > Panthera > Panthera tigris. The sequence continues at coordinate 16,570,666 of NC_056664.1, forward strand.
AGCGCACATCAGAGGCCGCGGTAATCGCGCTTACTTGCAATCACCTTTCATTGTAAATGATCTGATACAGCTTGTCATTCACCTCTGGGGCTGAGGGTTTGAACAATAAGGAAGGTCCGCGCAACTCAGGCCTCTTAGCCTGGCTGGGAGTCTAGCCCTGTGTCTTTGCTAGAAGCTTGGCAAAGACTAATTTGAATGTATAAAATATTAAAGATAACTGGCACACAGCATATTCCTTTCCTGAGGCTGCCGTAACAAAGTGGCACAAGCTGAGTGCTCAGACACTTTTTTAATTTATTCTGAGAGAGAGCGAGAGAGCAGGGGAGGGGCAGAAAGAAAGGGGGACAGGGGATCCCAAGCAGGCTCTGCACCATCAGCCCAGAGCCCGATGTGGGGCTTGAACTCATGAACTGTGAGATCATGACCTGAGTCGAAATCAGGAGTCGGACGGATGCTTAATCGGCTGAGCCGCCCAGGGGCCCCAAACCTCACACATTTACCCTCTCGCAGGTCTGGAGGCGAGAATTCTCAACTCAAGGTGTTGGCAAGGCCATGCTTCTTCTAAAAGCGTCTGTGTCCAAATTTCCATTTTTTTTTTATAAGGACATCATCCATCACATTGGGTTAGGACCTACCTTGGTGACCTTATTTTAACTGGAATACCTCCGGAAAGACTCTGTGTCCAAATAAAGTCACATTCTGAGGTCCTTGAGGTTAGGACTTCAATACAGGAATTTGGGGTGAGACGCAAGTCAACCCATAACACACTGTGACTATCATGATGGCTCTAGCAGCCGAGGTGGCTGAGGGAAGGAGGCAGGTACCCCACTGTATGGTCAAATGGGCTCAGGGTCGTGCTGACCTGGATACGAGTCCTGACCTGGTCACCTGTGAGATGGGGCCTTCGGGAAAATACTCGTAGTAATTGCTGAAGGTAGGTCGTAACTGAGTACCTTGCAAAGTGTGATCCTTTAAAAGTACATTTATTTTATATGTGTAACAAATACGTAGTTTACAAATATTATTTTATAAAATCCTTCTAACAACCCTAGGGGGTAGATACGCTTGCCACACAGAAGGCAAACCAAAATTAAGTAACTCACCCTCAGCCACACAAGTAGCGAGAGGCAGGGCCTGGCCCAAGACCTAAGGACTTAACTCGCACTCTCTCTTCTGCTTATCAACACCAGGGCGGTGGCCCCCATTCCATGCAGGAGGTCATACCCCACTTCCCCTTGCTCAACATAGTTGGCGGGCTTCCCATCTGACTCGGAGGGAAAGTCAGGGTCCTGACCGCAGCCTAGGAGGTTGTCAGAGATCTCACCCCCGCCCGCTTGTGACTCATCTGCTGTCACTTCCCCCTCATCACTTCCGCTCCTGCCAAACTACTCTTCCTGAACACTCAGGCACTCTCCGACCCAGCCCTTTGCCTTTGCCTTTCCCTCTGGCTGTAATGCTTTTCCCGGTACAGCTTCTATAGGACGTGCTTGAGTCCCTTGCCCAGAAAGCACCCAACTGTATGCCTGGCCACTCTCTCTGCACCTGATACCGTTTGTTTTCCTTCACGTTGCTTATGTCCACCTGACATAATATGTTTATTGCTTGTTTGCATGTTGTTTTTCTCTCTGACCGCCAGGGCTTCTGAAGAGAGAGTCTCTGTTTATTCACCGCTGTGATCCCAGGGCTTTGTGACTGGGTACATAAGTCAATGGCTTGGGTGATCACCACCAGGCTTGATCAGGCTTAATACATAACAGTGGTGATTTTTTTTTTTTAAATGCAGAAACCAAAAGCCATTGAAAGGGGCACAGAATTGGGCTGAGAACAAAATGATTTGGGCTGGGGGAGTTCTTTTCTTAATATTGAGGAGGATGTGCAGGCACTGAAATTCACCATGCGTCAGGCTTTCCAAAATGTACTTGGGCACAGAACCTGGCATATAGGAAGCACTCAGTGGCTAGGGGTTGAGGAAGAAAGAACACGAGGAGAAAGAGCTAGAAAGGGAAGAACATGGGGGGAAGGAGAAGGGAAGGCCAGCAAAGGAGAAAGAAGGGGAAGGCAGGCAGCCTGCTTTGTGCTGGCAACGAAGACGAAAAGTCAGGGCGGGCTCACGAGAAGCCCACTGTCTGGAAACCGGGGAGGTGCCCGTGATAAAAGCTACAGCATGACAAAGCCACTCTACTTTTCTGCCGATCTGGTGGTCTGCATGGCCCTGAGTGCCTCCCTTCTTCATTTCTCCTTTATGCAGAGAAAGGATTTTCTCGGAGCCCCTGAATGCCACGTTTCTACGCCAGGGGGGCACCCAAGATCAGCAGCGAAACTCCTGAGACGTGCGGTCACGTCCGGAGGCACTTTTTGTCCTTGGTGACACAGGGCAGTTCACTCAGCCTCGTGTCAATTCGTTTTGTCACTGGCTTGCGAAAGTCGAGATAAATTATTTTCTGATGGGCTTTTTTTTTTGTCTCTTCCTGCGGTTCTCAGCAAAGGGAAACAATAGCTTGCTAGTGACTCTGAGTCTCTGTCACCCCTATAATAATAAACTACCACACTGAAAGTCTAGCAGAGGCAAACTCACTCCGCGGGAAGTGCATTTTGGCTTGCAATTCCAAATGTTTAGAAGAAAAATGGGCCAAGCCCAGGTCAGAGCGTCTATGACCAATAAAAACTCTGCCAGCTGCCACCCTTCACTGGTCTGAAACAAGAGCCGGCATTTAACGGGTAATCATGCTGCAGGGATCCTTCCTTAACCCGACCCCAGCATTCTCTTGTGGAATGTCCTTATCAGCATGAAAAGTCACCGCATTCCATACAGATCTTTCTAGCACAGGGAGTGTGAAGTGAAGTTACTATATAAGGTTATGTCCAGCCGCCAAAGGGCCACTTTCAGTGACAAAGCTTCATGTCTCAGACCGTTCTTCCCCAGCCCCCAGCCCCCCACAACAAACCGAGAGCAAGAGGGAGAAACTTCTTGGATGAGATCGTTTGGAAGCTGGACCACAAAATGCAGAAATAGGCTGCTGTAATAACAGCTGACGATAATATGCATTCGACATCTGAAAATACGTGCCCTTTTTTGGCATCTGGAGAGCCAGCTCTTCGGGGTCATGGTTCACAAAGGTACATTTCACGGATTGCGCAATTCAGGAATGCACATATGCACATTCATGGTAGAGATATGGGAGGGTCCCCCGATGATTACTTTGTTTTCAGAAAATTGAAAGAGGAATGAGTTCTGATTTCTAGGTAATTTTCTAGTAACTAACTTTTCTTGTGAATTCAAGGTTCACACTGTAGAGGATGGCTGGAGGGAGGGGAGAGAGACAGGCAGCATCCATTGTATTTGATGTAGGTTATGGAGCGGAATACATCTACCTTCCATGGGATATGTTTTTAAACTTAACATGACAATGCATTTGCATACTCTGGAAATGTACCAACTCCTCTGTTTACTCAACCAACGCTGATCTGTCCCATTCTCTGCTGCTATGAAACGTTTGGAAAGAAAAAAAGAGGTCGGCAAAAGTGATCCAGAAATGTCCTAAATAAATTGTGGGGGATAATTAAGAGGTGACAATAATACCCACAACAATCAATAATTTTGCAATCCTGGAAATGTAGCCAGAAAATAAAAAATGCAAATGCCCTCCGAGTTATTAAATAGAATAAATCTCTCAAGACGCGGAGGAAAAGATTTTCTCTATAATATAATGGAGACAAACTTAGCATGTCTAAATCCACAGGGCTTCCATTTCCTTCGCTGCCGTGGCCTACAGCTTAGAAACTTTTGCTTAGCCCTGTACGTAGGCATGTTGCAGCAAAGATTTGCAAAAACCACTTTTACCCAACACCAACATCACCCTCGGAGATAAGAAAGTGCATACAGAAACGACTATGCTATGTTTAGGAGTTGCAGGAACGACGTGACCAGAGTCCTGTTCTCAAAGATCAACTCGACCAAGGACAAAGAAGTTACACCACCTTCCTCGGATGTCTACAGACGTCAGTCACCTTTGGACTCCAACCCCCTTCTGATTCCCCCTTTTGCTAACACAAAAGAAGCTCAAATTCCGTGCCTAGTCGAGGTGGTTCTTTGGAGCAATGGTCTGCCACCTCTTTGGTTTGTTGGCTTTCCCAATAAAATAACTTTCCTTGCCCCAACATCTTTCCTCTTGACTTATTTATTGGTCTGTTGTGGGGCAAGTCAAATGAGCTTAGGCTTGGTTACAAGAGAAGAGAATAGAAAATCAAAATCACCCCTGTCATATTTAAAGTTGTTTCAAAATCTTTTTTTGGTGCTAGGCAATACCAGAAGATATGGATTTAGATCAAAGTGCTTTTCCAAATCATAAGAATTATAGAATTATAGAAACCACTTTGGTTTCCTAAGTGTAGAGGACATGGTCTTCGGTGGAACTCATTTGGTTTTCTTCCCATTTCCTTTCATTCTCAAAGTCCGCAAAAGGTTACTTTCGTGAGCCCTCCCTCCACATGCATAATCATAAAACCAACCTCTAAACACATCGTAGAGAGGAGGCAATTGGGAAAACTGTTTTTAAAAGTAACTTCTCACCTTGGATCTACATAAGAATTATTTTCTATCTCCACAAACTAAGTTTTCTTCACATTACCATTAGTGAAAGCAACACGTGAGGAAAATTATTCCAAGAATATAGGATTCATCGTGCAGGACTGGGATCAACAGAGAAGAAAAGGTGATCAGAGCAGTCTCTTAGGGAATTCTCCCCAAGTCATTGGTGAAAATAGAAATTAGGTGCGTTGGAATCCAAGGCATTCATCTTGGGAGTCTCCAATATGACAGACCATGCCTTATACACATTCGAAACATATTCAATCAGTGCTGAATCTATTTAAATGAGTAGAAATGAACTTCTACTGGGGGCGGGGGGAAGCATATGCTTGGAAATATCCAGATTCAGATAAGAACATGCAAAAGCCTAGATGAGTAAACCAAGATTTACTGACCATCTGTCTACTAGATACCTACCTCTTCAAGGTATATAAATCGTAAGGCCCCCAAAGCATGATGGTCAGCTAATGTAATCAGTGGTTTGGTATTAACTTCTATGTTTATATCACTCAGTCTGAGCTAGGCATGCGTTAGGTAAGGTTGTTATGCCAAGGAATAGGAGTTTCCTGACGTGCCCATCTTATGCCAAGACATTTTTGAGGGGGTTATTAAACGATAGTAATATTATAAAGTAGAATACAGAAGTCAGAGGAATTTTTAAATAAAAAGAATTCATAGCAATTTCAGGCATGAGGCAGAGTTTGGGGGGGTTATGTGTTCATTCTCTTTGGTCCGAGGGAGTCTTTGGTAGAAAGTGTAAGAAGCGTATCTCTGGGTAACCCTTCAATGGATCTGGAACCTTCAGTAGGAATATATGCCAGATGCCTAGAAAGAGCTAGACCACATAACAGTTTTTCTAGACTCTGGGTTCTAGACTTCCTCAGAGCTCACCACCCATTTGTGTTGAATTGAGCCCACTTCATTTTTGTGGAGTCTTGGTGTTATGGACTGAACGTTTGTGTCTCTCCAAAGTTCCTATGTTGAGCCCCTAATCCCTAACGTTGAGCGTGATGGTATTTGGAGGTGAAAACTTTGGAAGGTGGTTAGATGATGAGAACAGAGCCCTTCTGTTGGGGTTAGTGCCTTTATACTAAGAGATAAGACAGGGTTTGCTTTCTCGTTCTCTCTCCCTGCCATGAGAAGACACAACATGAAGACAGCCATCTGCAAACCAGGGAGAGGTTCTGACCGGAGCCCCGGCATGCTGGCACCCTGATCTCTGACTTCCAGCTTCCAGAACCATGAGAAACAAATTTCTGTGGTTAAGGCTGCCCAGCCTGTGGTAATTTGTTATAGCAGCCGGAACTGACTAAGACACTTGGTCTCCAACATTCTTCCCTCTTCTTCCCCATCTCATGCTTTGGCTTCAGAACTGGATTTGGAACTCTCCACCTTTGACCATCCTCCCTACTCTGTGTATATTGAAGGTCAATAGGTTCCCGTGTCTTGCCATAGTCAGTTCAGTCCCCAACCTACCTGAGAATGGTGATAAGACAGCACAGCACTGATGTAGGGAAGCAAAGGTTGGGCTCTGCACTGGCAAATCTACCAGAAGGGCCAAACGTGTCCTATATACGGATTTTATAATTTCCACTCAAATATCTTGATATAGTATGCTCAAATTGTTGTGTAATGTGGAAAAAAGCAAAACTTCTGTTAAAAAAAAAATGGTGAGCTTATTCACCATGAAAAGGCAGGAATGTGTTTACATCGAATTTTTTTTGGATCTCTCCAAGTGCTGCTTTTAAATAGTCACTATCTTCAAATGTGCCCCTTAGGGCAGGAAGGGAACTAACATTCACAGATTTCTACCACACTGTGCCAGGAATTAAGCACCGCCTTAAGATACATACTATATTAATATGTATGCATTAATACATACTAATATACATACTATAATAATATCACCAACGGTTATTTTTAGCACCATCTCACAGGTGAGTAAACTGAAGACCAAAAAAGACTCAAGTCCAGTTCTTTCTGGCTCCAAAGTCTGAATCCATGGTCTTTCTACATTATATTGCCTCTCAAAAGACATCATCCCTTTTTTTTTTTTTTTTTTTTTTTTTTTTTTTCACGCCCAACACAGGCTCGAACTCACCATCCTGAGATCGAGACCTGAGATCAAGAGTCAGGTGCTAACCAACTGAGCCACCCGGACACCCCTCCAGAGACATCACTCTTAAGCTTGCTCCAGTTCCCAGGTAAGACTTAAAAGCTTAAAAAAATCAATTCTCTGCCTCTGCATCTCACGTGATGCAGAAATCCTCCTGCAGTGTCCAGACAGATTACTTAGCCTCCTTAACATTCCGTAGGCTTGGGATACCTCTGTCAACAGAGAGCTCACTACCTTAAGAGACAGTCCATTCCACCATCTGGCAGCTCCAATTGGTTCTGGTAAGTTGATTCCACTCAATGTTTGTGCAAACCCATTAAGGACTACGGGCTTAGGAAACAAGAGGAATAAGGGAATGTCATTTTTTGGTGATATTTACAGCTGAATGAAGGATTCTGAATTTTTTTTTTAATTTTTTTTTAACGTTTATTTATTTTTGAGACAGAGAGAGACAGAGCATGAACGGGGGAGGGTCAGAGAGAGAGGGAGACACAGAATCTGAAACAGGCTCCAGGCTCTGAGCCATCAGCACAGAGCCCGACGCGGGGCTGGAACTCACGGACCATGAGATCATGACCTGAGCCGAAGTCGGATGCTCAACCGACTGAGCCACCCAGGCGCCCCAGGATTCTGAATTTTAAATAGATTTTTTTGATAGACTTGTTCTTTAGCTGAATTCTGTGTTCCTGAATTTTTGACAATCTTGGCATGTCTTCTCAGACCCCCCAAGACTAGGTTAAGGGTGTCTTTACGTGCTTCCACAGCATAGAAGACCAGCACCCATCATAGTTCATAGCGCACCAGGTGAACCCTGACATTTTAAGATCTGTCACCCGGGGCGTCTGTGAGGCGTGCAACTCTTGATCTCAGAGTCATGAGTTCAAGCCCCAGTCAGTTAAGCGCCTGACTCTTGGTTTAGGCTCAAGTCATGATCTCACAGTTTTGTGAGTTCGAGCCCCACGTCAGGCTCTGTGCTAGCAGTAAGGACCCTTTTTGGGATTCTCTCTCTCTCTCTCTCTCTCTCTCTCTTTCTCTCCTTGCCCCTCCCCTGCTCATGCTGTCTCTGTCTCTCTCAAATTAAATACACAGACTTTAAAAGAACAAAACAAGACAAAAAACCTTTGCCTAGGCTAGTCCAAGGTTTCAAAAAATAATGAAAAGAAGGTTGAACTAAAATCTCTCACTCTTCCATTTTACTACAACCATCCTTGAATGCAAAGAGCTGAGTTTCATTCTTTTTTGTCTAGGACCTGGCCCCATCTGGCAGATAGTAGGGGTCAAAAAAAAAAAAAAACTTTTGTTGGAGGAATGAATATACCTCTTCTCTTCACTAAGTTAACCGTTCCAGTTTATTTGTGAAATCCCGTTTTGAGACCACCCCCCACCCCCACCTTCTTTGGATTATCTCCAGCTCCTTAAAAAGATGGAGGCCAGTCCTGAGAAAATCACTTTCACCATGACCCATGACCTGATAAAGTGCACCGTGTTATCTCCTGCTCGGGACACCAACCTACCCTTCCAAGGCGATGGAGTTTTGCTCAGTTTCCGGCGCACTCTGTGCGGGATCCAATCATCACAGTACTCGTCGTGATGATTGTGAATTATGAGCAAGACGGATAGAGGACAAGGATGCAGCGGACGGCGTGCTTTTGGATTGGTAGGCCCCCTCCTGTGCCTTTCTGTTGTACATGTTGAGCATGATCCTTTATTACTCATAACCTTTATTATTTGAGCCACGAAGATGATAGAGTAATCCGAAATGCCATGGACAATAAGTAATCACGGTTTTTGATAACTGTTACAAAGCATGAGGACTTCTTTGAGCTCAGGGACGATTTCTGGTCATCTTTGTCCTCCAGCAGCGTGACTGCCACAGGCAAAGCTATCCAGGTGTTGACCACGTCTCACAACCTCTATCGTAACATCCTGGCTGGGAACCGTCATCATCTCGCCCCTGTGTAAATACAACAACTTCTTAATTGGTCTCCTTGTTACTGCCATTCATCGGCCTCTGTGATGATTAATTTTATACGTCAAATTGGCTGGGCCACACAGTACCCGGGAAGTATTTGGGCATTTGGTCAGGCAGTATTCTAGATTTTCCGTGGAGGTAATTTTTGGATGAGATTAACATTTAAATCAGTCGACTTGGAGCAATGATGGTGGCCTTCCATAATGTGACTGGGCCTCATCTAATCAGTTGAAGGCCTTATGAGAAAGACTACCCTTCTTCAGAGAAGAGGGAATTCGGCCAGCAAACTGCTTTCATACTCAAACCTCAATTCTTTCCTACATCTCCAGCCTTCCAGCCAACTGTAGATTTTGGATTTGCCAGCCTTCACAATTGCATGAACCAATTCCTTACAATAAATCTATTGTATGTGTATAAATATCCTACTGATTCTGTTTCCCTGGAGAACCTTGACTAATACGGCCTCCAACAGTCTATCTTCAATGCAGCCATCAAAACAACCTTTTCAAAGCTAAGTCAGGAACTGTCTACCCTTTGCTCACAACCCTCCAGTGGATTCCTATTTTACTCCGAGAAAAAGCTATGCCTCCTACAAAAGCCTCTATGTGATTTGTCTACCTGGTACTTCTTTTTTTTTTTTTTTTAAATTTTTTTTTTTAATGTTTATTTATTTTTGAGACAGAGAGAGACAGAGCATGAATGGGGGAGGGTCAGAGAGAGGGAGACACAGAATCCGAAACAGGCTCCAGGCTCTGAGCTGTCAGCACAGAGCCCGACGCGGGGCTCGAACTCACGGACCGCGAGATCATGACCTGAGCCGAAGCCGGCCGCTCAACCGACTGAGCCACCCAGGCGCCCCGCTGGTACTTCTATGGTCTAATCTGCTACCCTTACCCTTGCTACTCTGCTGCAGCCACATGGCCCCCTTGCTACTCTTTGAGGTTCAGATTATTTGTACTTGCTATTGCCCTGCCTAGAATATTCTTTCCATGGAAATCTGCCTGGCTCTCTCCATCTCTCCTCACTTTCTCAAGGAATTCTTCCTTTAATCACTACTTCAAGCACACACACACCCTCCTCCAACTCTCCTTGTCCTCCTTAGGTAGACATATTTTTCTCCGCAGCACTTGTCGCCCCCTAACACATTCTATCATTTACTTCTTTCCTGCTGGCTCTCTCTTGTCACTGCTGTCATGGAGGCTGCACGAAGGCAGGGATCTTGTGTTCCCAGCCTCCTAGAGGCCTTCAGGAAATATTGAACAAACAAATGGATGAATACTTTTTGCCCTCTCTGAAAAAAAAAATTACTCTCTAAAAAAAAAAAAAAATTCTTCTGGAGTCTCCATTTTAGCAAAACAAAGCAAGACAACAAAGACCAACCGTGAACCTTTTCCAGGGTTCCATTCTCAGTCCTCAGTCCTTAGCACTCTGTCCTGGCTTCCTGGGTGACTTTGTCAAAACCCAGGGTTTCAGTCACGAGGCAGGCACTGATGGCATCCATGGGCGTCATGATCTCTGGACAACCCTACACATCCCTCCCCTACACTTCATAAACATCTCAGACTCAGTGTTTCCAACAGCAAAGCCATTGTCCTTCCCCTCAACCTACCCTTCCTGGGTGTTGCTGGTAGGTGACACCTTTGTCCACCCAATTCGTTCCAGCTGGAAACCCACGTTCCCTTGTACGTCTCCCCACCTCCTCATCCCCAAATACACATTTGCATGATGTTCTTTCAATTTTACCCCCTAAATCACTCTCAAACCCATCTTTTCTTCAGAGGCCCGGGTAAGACTCTCACCAGTTTCTGTCTGTAGTACCACCTAATCCCTAATGGCCCTTCCTTCCTCTTGTCTTCTCCCTACCCACCCCTGATCTTCCATGGCCGCCAGAGGCAGTCCTTCCAAAATGCAGACCAGATCTTGTCACACCCCAGCTTAAAAAACCATCCCTTGGCTACCAACAGCATTAAGAAAGAGAGTCTAGGGGCGCCCGGGTGGTTCCGTCGGTGAAGCGTCCGACTTCGGCTCAGGTCATGATCTCGAGGTTTGTGAGTTCGAGCCCTGTGTCAGGCTCTGTGCTGACAGCTCAGGGCCTGGGGCCTGCTTCGGATGCTGTGTCTCCCTCTCTCTCTGCCCCTCCCCTACTCACACTCTGTTCCTCTCTTTCCCAGACTCTCTCTTAAAAAAAAATATTAAAAAAAATAATTTAAAGAAAAGTAGAATCTAAACTCTCTTATGATCCCAAGCCAACCTGGTTTGCCCCCGCAACACCCCTGACCTGTACGTTCCCCATTCCAGACAGATCGCAGGTCCCAAAGCACCGCCTCATCAGGGTTTCTTGCCTTTATTCATGCTGACCCTCCTGCCTGGAACACACATCTCACTTTTATTTACACAGTGAACCTGTACTTAAGACTTCACCTTGAGTGACTCCCCCGTCAGGATGATTTAGAAACCCTGTCTCTGAGTGTGCACAGCATCACACATATAGTACGGCCAGCACCTGGCATCCATTACCCTGAATTGGAGCTGATTTACTTACTTCCTCCGTCTTCCTCAATTTTACGTTTGTTTTTTTTTTTTAAGGGCAAGGAATATATCTTTATGAATTTTTTATCTCTCATGCTTAGCTCAGTTCCTGGCATTGAGTAACTGTCCAGTAAATCTTATTTAAATGAACTAACTGATTATCTTGTCCGTTCCCAGCGTAGCATAAAGCTAAATAAATTGTAATTAAAGGCAATAGATGGACCGTGACACTCAGGGCAGCTTGAGAATAACTGAGAGCGAGGGCACTTCCCCCGGGAGCCTGGGGAAAGGATTCTACCATGGATAGAGTAAAGGCTCCTCCCATATCTCCACTAGGGCCATGGGTCAGAAATGGCAAGGGTGATTCAGAGCTATGATGGGGGTGGCCAGTGACAGCGGGGGAGATGGAGAGGAAGGAATGGTTTGGAGCAGGGAGTTGTGTCTGTGTGACAGAAATGACAGTTCCCATTATCAAGAAGAATAGTAGGGATATTCCAAAGTGGGGGGTGGGGGTGGGTAGAGAGAACAGGACCAGTGGCCTCAGAGAACTGGAATGTTTGCCACAGAGAATGTCTGGTTGATGCCCCAAAGACCCTTTTGGAGTAATGATAGGAATGGACAGACTCAGATTCTCTTGGTTCTTTCTTGAGGGCTAAAGAGCCAAAGATTCCTTTTAAGGTGTGCAAGGAAGGTGCGTGTATTAAGTGTCTACATAGAATGCACTTTCCAAAGGCAAATCCATTGAGCTCACATCTTGTTCTACCAGAGGAAGAAGCAGCAGAAAAGAAGAAAAGAAGTAGAAAAGGAGAAAAGAAGTAGAAAAGTATGTGTAAATGGGAGTGAAACACTAATTGTCCAAGTGGAGGAGTGGGTATAAAGTCGTGTGATCCACTAAAAATGGGGATGGGATTACCTTCTCGGAGTCACTGACCACATTTTTTAACACAGAAAGGTCAAGAACAGAGCCCTATGCCCCACGACTTCCTTTCGGCTCCACAGCAGGTCAGTAACTCCCCTTGGGAGCAGTGTCCCCACATACTTCCAAGTGGTCTGACCATCACACTGCCCTCATCACAATCCAGCCTTAGTCGCAAGACTATTACAAGCGACCTTATCAAATGACCAGCTGAAATGTGATTCCACTTTGTTTATGGCAGTGGGTTAGAACCTCTGCAAAGGCGAATGGGTAAGTCTGGATAAGTCTCTGAACCTCTGTTTTACCCAGAAGAGCTAGGGAATTCTTCTAGGAACTTTATATATTCAGATTTGAAGGGTTTCACCGATTTTTTTTTTTTTTGAGGTGTATAAACCAGTTATGTATGGCATCGATCAATGTAGCCAGTTAATTAAAAAAGAAATTAGGAGAGTTTAACACAGTCTTCTTTATTGTATGTATTTTGGTTCATGATTTCCCATTCCAAGGACAACCAGTAGAGTGAAAATAACAAGACTTTGGAGCCAGATGGATGCATTCTGTGGGGAGCTTTTCTGCTTGCCAGCTATATGAACCCTAACCAAATTACTGAACTTTGAGCCTCAGTTTCCTTATCTGTAAAATGTGTGTAATATAATATCCATAATATTATGTATAATAGTAATTAATTGTGTTATTACGTGGGAGGCGCCTGGCTGGTTCAGTCGGTAGAGCATGAGACTCTTGATCTCAGGGTTGTAAGTTTGAACCCTTTGTAGGGTATAGAGATTACTTTGAAAAAAAAAAAAACAAAAGCCTTAAAAAAAAAATTAAAAATTGTGTTATTGTATAGATTAAATTAGATGTAAGTTCTAAAAGAATCTTGGTACATCGAATTTTTTTAATTAGTCAATTGTAAAAAAAAATTTAAACTATTGACATCTCATCTGCATGTTTGGGTAGCTATACAATTCAGAATCCTCACTTCGCCATTTTGATGATCTGGATGTTTTCCCATTTCAATTATCTGGCCATTCTGTATTCTCTGTGTACTTATACTGCATATATTTACTGATATATGCCAGGCAAGAGTCTAGGCACTGAGGGTTCAGGAGTGAATGAAAGAGATTACGTCCATGCTCTCATGGAACCGATAATCTAGGAACTAAATGAGGTCAATTTTGGAACAAGTGCCGAAGACTAGCATTGATTTCATTACCCAGAAATAACATTTATCTGCAGTTAGAGATGAATGCTTATTTCTAACACCTGGATATTCTTGACTGACTTCCTTTCTATCTTGTGTCCATTTTCCTCTTGCGATGTTGTGTCCCTTTTCCAGCGTAAAGATGGTTCATCTTTATGGAAAGGACAGAAGCAAAATCGGAGATGCATAATTCCATCTTCCTTGTTCCCTCTGGTAATACTCTGCCGGGTTCTACACAGTATTTGTCCTCTGTTCTTCTTGGTGCCCTGGACAGAGTTTTCAAAGCTCCTTTGGCTTCTAACCCAGCTCACCCAAAGAAGAGTCCTGACACTTACTGGTTTCACTCCTTTACGTTTCTCTTTTGTAGCAAGTCCTTTAAAATCTGAATTTAATAATAAATATCTAAGCTCATCAGAGCCCTCCTGGCTTGTCATATTGGTTGATGCAAAGCCAATCTCTTTACTTAATTTTCATGCATCCCCCCCCCCCCTCCTCTCTCTCTCTCTGTCTGTCTTGAGTCATATACCCTTTTAGGTCTCTGGCTAAAGCACTGAAATTTTGTATTGGCCTTCCTAAAATCTGAGCTCATAATGATTCTTTAGACCTGTGCCAGCCAATGTGAGCCATATATGCAACACGAATTCTCCAGATCTCCTATTTAAAAAAGAAAAGCTGAAACAGGTAAAATTAATGATATGTTTTATTTAACCTAATATATCCCAAACATTGGCATTTTAATGTGTAATTAATAAAAAAAATTGTTAAATTAAAACAATTTTTTAAAAATATTAATGAGGGGTGCCTAGGTGGTCAGTTGAGTGTCCAGCTCTTGATTTTGGCTCAGGTCATGATCCCAGGGTCTTGGGATTGAGCCCTGGATGGGGCTCTGCTCTGAACATGAAGCCTGCTTAAGAGTCTCTTTCTCTCCCTCTGCCCCTCCCCCCAACTCTCTCTGTCTCTGTCTCTCTCTCAAAAAAAAAAAAAATATATCGAGATATTTTACATTCCTGTTTTTGCATGCTAAGTCCTCCAAACCAGGCATCTGTTTTGTACTTATAGCTCATCTCAATTCAGACGAGCCCTATTTCAAGCATTCAATAGCCACATGCCCCTACTGACTACCATATTGCCCAGCATCGCTATAGACCCATCATGCTATGCATGCTTCCTCTTAATATTAAATTAATCGCTTTACATCAGTGCATTTAGTTTGTAAAAATTTAGCAAAGGCTAGAAGCCCCTTAAGATCTACAACTGAGCCAGTCTGAAGTAGTTGGACAGTATTATCTGTTCAAATCTCATGATTTTTGCTTCCTCTGTTTCTCATAATTTGTATATTAATGTACCTGACAATATCATCTGAAATAATCATCACCTTAGTGGGGGCGTCACTAACCGTTTCTGCCTCTCTCTGCTCTCCATTGCCTTTCATCTTCAGTGTCTTAGCTTATCATTAAGATAAAAAGATAATGGATTAATCTAGCCTTGAAAGATATCAGGAAAACAAACAAATTGGAAAATGTTCGATCTCATGAATAAGCAAATACATGCAAAATAAAAGAACGATTGGGAGCTATTTTGTCTGTTAAATTAGTGACTTATTTTTATATTTTTTTAATGTTTATTTATTTTTCAGAGAGAGAGAGAGAGAGAGAGCAAGCACCCAGGGGAGAGGCAAAGGGGCGGGGGGGGGGGGGTGGACAGAGAATCCGAAGCAGGCTCCTCACTGTCAGTACAGAGCCAGACGTGGGGCTCAAACCCACACACCATGAGACCTGAGCCAAAGTCTGAGGCTTAACCGACTGAACCACCCAGGCACCTCAGTGATTTATTTTTAAATGACAGCACCTGCTGAGGATAAACCTTGTAAACTCTTTCTCACACACTATTGTTGATATTGTCACATCCTTTGAAGAAAGCCCTTTGACAGTGTGAGTCAGTGATGTTAAAAAAAATCTTCATTCCTGTATATCATCCTACAGGAAATTTGTTCTATAGGAATTGCCAGGGATATTGACCATGAATTCACATGGAATGCTTACTCCAGAATTATTTATAAAAGCAAAACATGAAAACAACCTCAACGTCCAAATGGAAATGAGATAAGTAAATTACAGCACATTCATTGGGCAGCGTATTAAATATGGAGTGAAATTAAGCTCATGAAAACCTTCCAGCAAGAAAAATATAAGAATGGCACGTTAAGTGAAAAGCACACAGCGAAATTTTATACACATAGAAAAATCTATTAAAATCGTACGCAAGTCAAAGAAAGATACTAGAAAGTAATATTTAAAAACAAAAACAATGGGGGCACCTGGCTGGCTCAGTGTGTGAAGCATGTGACTCCTGATCTCTGGGTGGTGAGTTCAAACCCCACTTTGGATGTTGGGATTACTTAGAAACAAAATCTTAAAAAAAGATGAAAACAATGATTTATTTGGGTACTAGGATATAGATGATCTTTTCAACGCACCCATGCTCCATGTATGTATACATTTTACAAGTTATTCATACGATGTTAAGGTGCTGCAGAAGCATTCAGTTTCCAGCAGCCCAAGAAAGGGCCTGGGTCGTGTTCCTAAGGAGCTGTGAGGCCCGAGCACACAGAGTGCTTCTCGGCCTCAAGTTTCTTCTCTACAAAATGAAAAACAGAGCAAAGCGACCCTGTGAATTTTCCAGCTCGAAAAGTCTATGATTTCACAAAAGCATGGGCCAAATGAGGTGGAGTGCCAACCTGGGTCCCCGTTTTCCTGTTTTCTTTGGGGACTGGTGGACAATGGAAGATATTTCAACAAATTCAAATCCGGGTCGTTGAAATAACAGACCTAAACGTGTGTGTACATCAGCTTGTGTCTTCCTTTCCTCCCGCAGGAACAGTTAGCTGAGAATCACACTTGAGAACAACATTTCTTGGGGGTGTTTTAAGACTACTGCCGGCGTTACGCATCCATCTAGTGGTTTCTATGATTACGTGTTTCTGCGCTCTTTTTTTTCTGATTTGGTTATCAAAGCGCGGACATTGTCAGGACGATACGTAGAAGTTCTGTGTACAAAACGGTAAAAAAAAAAATACCGGGCGTCATGAGTTTTAAATACTAAAAATAGGGGCCATGTTTGACTACCAATTCGCAAGGCCTTGATTCTGTGGAGTTGTAACACAAACTTGGGTTTTCACGCATGACTTAATTTATTCAAGAGATGGTTCCGTTCCAACCAATTTCGAATGTCATGGGTGTCCGCCGACTAAAAAACAAAATAGGAATGTTACCTCGAGGAGTTTACAATTTGAGGAGGGGTGTAGAAGGACACTAACGAAGCCAACAAATAGATAAAGAAACAACATCTATGATAAGTGTGAATAGAAGGTGTTAGGTGCCGCAAAAAGTCTACTAAAAAAGGACTCTCCTTTTTTTTCTGAAGTTTTTATTTAAATTCTATTAGTTAACACACGGCGTGGTGTTACTTCCAAGCGCACCATGTAAGTGATTTGACATTTCCATTCGGCACCTGGTGCTCATCACGGCAAGTGCCCTCCTCCCTCTCGGGCCCCTGTTTCACCCACCCCCCACCCCTCCTCCCTGGTCACCATCAGTTTGTTTTCTAGAGCTAAGAATGTCTTTCTCGGTTTGCCCCTTCCGCTCTCATTTTTTTTCCCTTTGCTCACTTGTTTTGCTTCTTAAATTCCACGTAGGAGTGAAATCATATGGTATCTTCCCTTCTCTGACTTACTTGGCTTCGGATAATACTCTCTAGTCGATCCGTGTCGTGGCAAATGGCAAGATTTCATCCTTTTTGTGGCTGAGCGATATTCTATTTTACATATATATTTATATGCATATGTATTTAGATATGTATGTGTATGTGTGTATACGTGTGTGTGTGTGTGTGTGTGTGTGTGTGTACACCACATCTTCTTAATCCACACATCAGATAACGGACATTTGGGCTGCTTCCCCATCTTGGCTATTGTACATAATGTTATAAGGAACATAGGGATACTTATATCTTTTTGAGTTAGTGTTCTCATATTCTTTGGGTAAATGTCCAGTAGTGTAATTGCTGGATCATAGGATAGTTCTGGTTTTAACTTTTTGAAGAACATCCATACTGTCTTCCAGCGTGGCTGCACTGGTTTACATTCAGTGCAAGAGGGTTCCTTTTTTTTCTCCACGTCCTCACCGACACCTGCTGTTTCTTGTGTTGCTGATTTTAGCCATTCTGACGGGTGTGAGGTTATAACTCATGGTAGTTTTGATTTGTATTTCCCTGACGACCAGTGATGGTGAGCATCTTCCCATATGTGTGTTGGTCGTCTGTATGTCTTCTTTGGAAAAATGTCTATTCACGGCTTCTGCCCATTTTTAGTTGGATCATTCGTTTTTTGGGGTATTGAGTTGTATAAGTTCTTTATATATTTTGGATACTAACCCTTCAATGGATATGTCATTTGTAAATACGTTCTTTCATTCAGTAGGTTGTCTTTTAGTTTTCTTGATTGTTTCCTTTGCTGCACAGAAACCTTTTATTTTGATGTAGTTTAAATGGTTTATTTTTGCTTTTGTTTCCCTTGCCTCAGGAGACACATCTAGAAAGAAGTTTCTATGGACCATGTCAAAGAGCTTACTGCCTATGCTCTTCTCTAGGATTTTTATGGTTTCAGGAAAAGGACCCTAGTTTAGACTGCACGGTTAGGGGGTGCTCTCTCTGAATAAATGACCACCATTACTGAGAGAATGAGAGAGAGAGGGAGCCAGCCAGATAGAGGTGGCAGAAAAGATCCACAGACAGAAAGCAAGCAAGCACAGACACTCCTAGGGGCGATAACTGACTTTGTTATCTCCCAAATAAGCCATCACTTCTTTAACGATAAAAAAACTCATGTATTAGAATATAGTAAAAGTAGATTCAATATATATTTTGGTCTGTTTTTACGCTCCATCGTCTTGCTCACTTATAGGGATATATATTTGCCAATAATAACATATTTTAATTATTCTTAATAATATTTGGCAGGGATAGGCACCTCTCATTATTCTTTCTTCAGAATCTACTTGGTTATTTTTCCACTACACTTAAAATTAGTTCATACAACTGCAAAAGTAATTTCCTCTGGTGTTTCTATTGAGATCCCATCAAACTTATGATTTAATTTTGAGGAAATTGAACTTTACACTATCGAATCATCCTACCCACGAATAGAGTACATCTCTCCATTCGGACAGGTATTGTTTTTAATTATTCAGTAGTATTTGAAAGATTTCTTTATAAAGATCTACTACATTTCTTATTCTCTTTATTTCTTGCAATTTTACAGGCATTAAAGTGATTTTTCTAATAGATTTTCTAACTGATTTCTTGTATAAGTAGTTAATTGATTTTAATATGAACTTCATAGCTTATGTAAGTTCATTTATTGTTTTTAGGGTTTCCAGAGAGACAAATCATAGAATCTATAAATGTCAATATGTTTCCTTCATCTCCTCCTAGTTTTTACTTCTCATTTCTTTTTTCTGCCTAAATGTACTTATTCTTCAGAATAGCATTAAACAATGGTGATGATTCTGGACACTCATATGTTTTTGTCGAACGTATCTATCTAAGGGCATCTGGCTGGCTCAGTCCATACAGCAGGTGGCTCTTGATATCAAGACTGTAAGGTTCAAACCCCCACCTTGGGTATAAAGATTACTTAGCCAATACCGTCATAGAATGTAGGAAAATGACACGGTGAATTTTCATGTTGGTAACACTGTGGTAAAATTTGGAGCTATCCCTGGTACAAACCCCACTTGGTTGTGGTTTGTATTCTTTAAAGATGGACCTTGACCTTATTAACTACTATTTTATTTATGACTTTTTTTTAAGTGTATTCATTTTTGAGAGAGAGAGAGAGAGAGAGAGCATGAGTGGGCGAGGGGCAGAGAGAGAGAGACAGAGGATCTGAAGCAGGTTCTGCACTGACAGAAGGGAGCTCATGTGGGGCTCAAAACCACAAACTGTGAGATCATGACCTGAGCCACAGTTGGACGCTTACCTGGCTGAGCCACCCAGGCACCCCTTATTTATGACTTTCATCTTGCTTTCATAAGGTATATCTGTTATCAGTGATAAGCTAGTTTCGAAAAACTTAGACAAAAAAGTTTTTCCTCAATGCTATGAAATAGTTTAATGATGTGAAAATTGTATGTCCTCCAAATTTTGGTAGAATTCAACTCCAAAACTAACGGGGCTTGAAACATTTTTGTTGGAAAGCTGACTCGTTAACAACTTCGAAAGGTTTTAACCTGTGGTAATCGGCCTGTCTTCATTTTCTAACATTCCTAGGATCAGTCTTGGTGGTTGTGTTATTATAGAAAATAATCAATTTATCCAGACTTCTAAATTTATTTTCACAGAGTGAGACAAAACTTTTATGTATCAATTTCTGTACTATTTGTGGTTATTTCTCACTATCAGTTTTTTTGCATGTGTATTCCTTCTTTTATAGATAGCGGTTTTTTTTTCTCTTTCAAAAGGCTAGTTTTTCATTCATTTTTTCCATGACATTGCTGTTTTCTAATTGACTGATTTCCACTTTCACCTTTGTAACTTCTCTATATTGTTTCCTGCTGGTTTGTACTATTTTTCTAATTTCTTGAGGTTAAGTAGAATTGTTGTGTGCTTAACAGATTTATCATTATCGCGTAAGCTTGGAGAACTTTCTTTAATATTTTCTGTTAAGCCCTAGTGACATAATGCTCTCCACTTTTAACTGAAAATGTCTTAAACTTTATTCTTGAAGTATAATTTTTCTGGATACAGAATTCCAGGTTGAAAATTTTCTTCTTTCAACTCTTTAAAGATGCCAGTTCTTGGGGCATCTGGGTGGCTCAGACGGTTAAGTGGTCAACTTTGGCTCAGGTCATGACCTCACAGTTTGTGAGTTCCAGCCCCGCTTCGGGCCCTGTGTTGACA
Organism: Panthera tigris; assembly: GCF_018350195.1. Lineage (NCBI taxonomy): Eukaryota > Metazoa > Chordata > Mammalia > Carnivora > Felidae > Panthera > Panthera tigris. The sequence continues at coordinate 16,590,948 of NC_056664.1, forward strand.
GCTCTGAGCCTGGAGCTTGCTTCAGATTCTCTCTCTCTCTCTCTCTCTCTCTCTGCCCCTCTCCCACTTGCTTGCTCTTTGTCTCTCAAAAAAAATGAATAAATGTTAAAAAGATTCAAAAAATAAAGATGCCAGTTTTTGGTAGGCTGTCTCATACTGTTTTTAATGAGAAGTTAATAGTCATTCTTACCTTTGGAAACATTTCAGCCATTATAATGTTTCTGATTTTTTTCTCTACCTTCAACTCTCTCTATGTTCTTCTGTGGCTCTAGTTATACATATGTTTTATGCTTGATATGTCTCATGGGTCACTTCATTTGTAAATCTTTTTCTGTGTTCAAATTTAGATTTTCTGTTCCCCTCCATTAAACTTACTGTTCCCTCCTGTATTTTCCTATCTGCTGTTCAACTCACCTAGTGAATATCTCATTTCCGATTTGTTTTTCGTTCCAGATGTTCCATGAATTAAATTTTTATGGTTTTGATTTCTCTGCTGAAATTTCCTCTCTCTTCCCTCAGTGTGTTTATGCTTTCCTTTTAATCCTCAAACCGATTTATAATACTCTTTGGAAGTTTTTATTCATAATTCCACCATCTGAGTCATCTCAGATCTGTTCCTGTTGACTTGTTTTGCTCCTGGTTATGGGTCACATTTTCTTGCTTCTTTGTATGTCTAGTGACCCTGTATTGCACGTTCGATAATGAAGCTGCTATGCTGCATAGAGTCCGGATTGTGTTTCATCCCTTTAAATAACGTTGAGCTTTATTCTGACAGGCAGTTAATTGACTGATGAATGAACGTGACTTTGGCTTCACTAAGATGGCTCTAGCATGGCACTTACTCTATGGTTAGTCTAGCCCTACTGTGTGTGTGTGTTTTTTAAAACGATCCAATGATTTTAGTACATTTCTAGAACGTGTCACCACCACCACAGTCCAATTTAAGAACATTTTCATCATCCCCACATGCTCCTTTGTGCCATTTACAGTTAATTAAAGTTTCTATCTTCAGTCCTAGGCAGACACTGACCTGCTTTCTGACTATAAATTTGCCTTTTCTAGACATTGCATATAAATCCAATGGTTTTTGTATCTGGCATCTTTCACTTAGCGTATTTTTAGCTTTGGACATTTTATAGCGTGCATCAACAATTCGTTCCTTTTAATTGCTGAATGCCCCATTTCCCTGTATCCATTTAGGCTTATTCAGTCACCAACTGATGGACATTTAGATTCTTTTTTTTTTTTTTTTTTGGCTATTATAAATAATGCTGCTGTGAACACTCATGTACAAGTCTTTATGAAGACCTATGTCTTTACTGGTCTTGGGTAGATTTCTAGAAGTGGATTTGCTAGGTTGAATGGTAAATTTACGTTTAACCCTTTAAGAAACTGCCAAAATGTTACCTGAAGTAGCTGTACCATTTTCATTCTCACAAGAATACATGAGGTTTCCTGGTTCTCCACATCTTCGTCAACACTTAGTAGTATCTGACTTCTTACCACAGTCGTTTCAGCGTGTATGTAGTGCTAGGTCACTATTGATTTTTGGTTTTGTTTGGTTTTCTTAATGTTTATTTATTTTGAGAAAGAGAGAGTGAGCAGGGGAGGGGAAGAGAGAGAGGGAGACACAGAATCTGAAGCAGACTCCAGGCTCCGAGCCATCAGCACAGAGCCCGATGCAGGGCTCGAATCCATGAACCGCGAGATCATGACCCGAGCCAGAGTCGGAAGACCAACCGACTGAGCCACCCAGGCGTCCCTAGATCGCTATTGTTTTAACCCACATTCCCCTAATGGCTAATGATACTGAGCAAATTTCCATGTACTTATTAGTCATTCATCTATCTTTGTCAAATAAAATGTGCATTCGAACATTATGCTCACTCTTCAGTTGTCAGCCCTACTTTTTTTTTTTTAGTTATTATTTTAATTCCAGTTAGTTAACATACAGTGTAATATTAGTTTCAGGTGTACAATATAATGAGTCAACACTTCCATACAACACCTGGGGCTCGTCTTGATCTCCCTCACCTAGTTAACCTCATAACCCCAAACTCCTACCCTCTGGGAACCAAAAGCTTGTTCTATAAAGTTATGAGTCTGTTTCTTGGTTTGTCTCTTTCTCTCTCTTTCTCCCTTTATCATTTTCTCCCTTTGCTCATTTGTTCTGGTTCTTAAATTCCACATATGAGTGAAATCATATAGTATTTGTCTTGCTCTGACTTATTTCACTTAGCATCGTACTCTCTAGCCCCACAAATTACAGCTGTCTTAGAAGCCCTGATCTCTTGACATCTGTTTCCTCCACTAAGCAAAACCACTGCTCTCAATCTGGGTTAACTTCCTTGTCCTATAGTTTGGAAAGTGCCCCAGGCAGAAAGCTGAAGTGAATAGAGGAGATATCTACATTCATGTGTTTTCCTTCTTTTAAGAACAGAAGACCTGCCTGGTATATGGTCTGACGTCTGAAAACAGCTAGCTCATATCTTTTGTCTTTTAGGTAGTTAAATCCAATAGCTGTTATATGGTCATGTCCATAACCAAAAGTTCCATCTTTATTTAAGAATGTTTATGTATTTACTTTGGGGAGGGGAGGGGCAGAGAGAGGGAGAATCCCAAGCAGGCTCCTTGCTGTCAGTGGGGAGCCTGACGTGGGGCTCAATCTCACAAACGGTGAGATCACACCGTGAGCCCAGATCAAGAGTTGGATGCTTAACGGACTGAGTCACCAGGCACCCCAGAAGTTGCTTGTTTTTTAACACCCAAATGGTTATCTCAGAAATTTTACTTTAAATGTACGTGTGTGTGTATTTATTTATTTAAACTATTTATTTATTTAATAAATATTTATTTATTAAATATTTATTTATATAAATAATTTATTTAATAATTTATTTAATAAATAAACTATTTTATTTATTTAAATTATTTATTTATTAACACACCTTAAACTAGTCTGAAGTTTTATAAAAACATTTTGAAGACCTCAACTGCTTTTCATTTTCAAACAAATAACGCTTTCTCCTGGGGAGATTTTTAATGTTTCCATAAAACAATAATACATGTCATTTTCCAGTTGAAGTTTTCACTGTTCTGGGACAACTAAGTAATGACTTACAAAAACTTGGGGTTTTTTTAGGTGAAGTTTAAACTTACGAATCTGGATTGTTTTTGTTTTGTTTTCTATTCTAACTGCTTCATAGAAACAGAAAATGCACGCTAAAAAAAAAAAACAACCTCTCTCTGAGAAAGCAGATTGATGCACAAAAGGGCTGCAGTTCACATTTAAGAGGCTATTAAAAAGGAAAATAGAAGAAACCATCAGTAGCCTCATTGATCTAATCATGATGAAATTAAAATGTAAATATAGTCTGCCAGAATGGGATTATTTGTGAATGCCACATTAACAGATGGCAATGACTACAGATCAAAATACACTTCGTGTGCGGGTCTGGAATAGTGGAATGCAGAGAAGTGTGTTTGAGTCTGTACTTAGTGCATTTTTTTTTTTTTTTTTTAACGTTTGTGCCAGATGTCACTACAGGGATTCATATCTAAACATTTTGCAGCTAACGTCCTAGAAAATCCCAGATCAGCCCACAAAGTGGAGACAAGTCAGTCAAATTCTCCATACAAAGGCTTTGAGAGATTCCAAATCAGGATCTCGGCTAAAAAGACTTTGCCTATCCTCTCTTCTTTTTTTTTTTTTTTTTTTTAACGTTTTTTATTTATTTTTGGGACAGAGAGAGACAGAGCATGAACGGGGGAGGGGCAGAGAGAGAGGGAGACACAGAATCGGAAACAGGCTCCAGGCTCCGAGCCATCAGCCCAGAGCCTGACGCGGGGCTCGAACTCACGGACCGCGAGATCGTGACCTGGCTGAAGTCGGACGCCTAACCGACTGCGCCACCCAGGCGCCCCGCCTATCCTCTCTTGAAGCCAAACAAGAAAGACAATTCTTGTCATTTCAACTGTCTGCAAGAAAAAATGACCTGATGGAATCCTAACTGTCCCATTTACATTCTGACAAATAACTCACCCTACCCACAAAGACTAGATATCTATGTATGTATCCATTTTATTTATCATCTATCCGTCAATGCGTTCACATCAACATGATTTACTCTAGCATTTCTGCCACTGTAATTTGTTAAAGCCGTTTGAGTTAATAACTTGAAATTCTTTATCCTTTATTTTTGTCAGTGATTTATATTTCAAACTTTTTTCATTCACATGGAAAAACATAAGCATAGATTCTACCCTTTGTTTCGTATCTCTAATCTCAAGGGGCGGGACAAAATTATTAAGATACAGTTAGTTTCGATTCATATCCCTATATAGGAAATGTGTACTGTAATATAATTTTGAGTAGTGGCGACTAGACAGGGTCCAAAAATGAGTTGAAATCACTGTCCAATGATTAAATGATCATATCTTGTAAATGTGAAACATGATGAAGGTGGCAAAAAAGATTAGGAATCAGGAAATCTGAATTCTAATCCAAGCAGGACAAGATTAAATTAAGTGATTAAATCTTCGTTATCTCCATTATGCTTTTCATCTAAAACTAAGGGCTTTTATCGGAAAGATCACTGTGGAACACATCTCCAAGAACTTCATTTTATGGCTTGCAACCCAGACGTTTGCACAGAATATTTAATAAGCACAAGAGGGTGCCGAAGCCAGCCCCGGAAGAGCCACACCTTTCAATACGCCTTTCCTTCTCTCTTTCCCTCATTCTTTTTGCTCAGTGTGCTTTCTGAGCACGTAATGTATCTGATTGCTCCTGCAGAGGGCATTAAGATCAGTTCAAACCACAGCTTTGTTTTACCATTATTTATGAATCCACTAATTCTCAAGTTTTTCTGCTTTCCACAATGATTACAACTAGACTTGGTAGGCTTGTAACATTTCTTGTGTTTTCCTTTGGTTTAAAACTTGTCTGGAATTTTTTAAAAAAAACATTTCTCTTAGCTGTTCTTGTTGAAAGCACATTTTCTTTGTAATACATAAATCTTCCCTATTTGATGCTGGGGACAGTTACTATATATATATATATATACACACACACACACACACACACACACACACACATATATATATACACACACATTTAATATAATATAATATAATATAATATAATATAATATAATATAATAGATAATATTATATTGCAGTTTGGTCTCTAGCATGATTCTTGTATCTCCGCTTTCAAAAAATCAGATGATGCACACCCTTTCCTGAGTTACTCGGGAGGGTCACCATTTGAGCTGACACCACATCCCTGCAGGAAGCATTCACACAGTGTCACTCTCATTAGTAATCGCATAGAGTTTCTAATATTAGTAATGACATCTTCGCGTACAGCACTGTCTGTTTCGTTAGATGATTCTAATACACGTCTTCACTGACTCTGCCTCTCAAAGCTCTTCTGAAGGGGGCATGGCGGGCACTCCTCTTTAAGGAGAAAGAAAAGGAAGATCAAAGAGAGTGAACCACAGCGACTACAAGTAATGGGATTGAGGGGAGAACCCACGTTCTACAGCCCCTGGTTCAGGACTCAGTCCAGGGGGCCATCTTGCCTCTCTGAAGAAACAGCCATTTCCTTCAGCCCTGAATGACAGTGAAAATCTCACTGGACATCTCCATGAAAATACCTTGTTTCATATTAACTCACACGCGATCAGAACTCTTGCTCCTAGTTGGAAGAATGATAGATCTCAGAGTTGCCAATGATCTGCTAGCCTTCTGATTGGTATACTGATTGTGCTGTCTTTTTACTTCACATCCCTGAGGCGTGACGTGAGGAAGCCATTTCAGAGAGTGATTTATATATATATATATATATATATATATATGTACATGTGTGTGTGTGTATATATTCTTTTGGCTTTTATTATTATTTTTTATTTACATAAAAGGCAAATTTCAAAGAATGGGGGGGAATGGTATTCCAATGTGATCCGATTTCCCTTTGACTTCCCTCCATGATGAGTTACTAAAAACAGATGTCCAAATTTCCAAATACCTGCTTTAATCTGCATTTGACATTGTTTTTCTCTTTTGCATGGTTTCCGATTGTTAATACAGGAAGTGCTTGAGTTTGGGGCCCCATGTATGGGCTAATTCCCAAATCTTAAGGAGTTGGGAATAAATGACAAAATAATTGGATTATTATTCTGGGAATAATAACATGGGGATTATTATCTGGGGAATCAAGTTTTGGGAGAAGAGCTGTGAGGTATTCCATCGTTTCTATATCTTGGTTTTCAATCTCGATCATAATCTCAGTCTTTTGGCAGGTAAAAAAGCAGCTTTTCTTTTTGCCAGGCTGTCTGGCAAAATACGTTATCGTTATCCAAAGAGAAGAAAAGGATTTTAAGGTGAGTCATCAAGATGTGAGCTCCCATGTTTTATGATATGAGAGGAACCAAATCTGCACTTTGACAAATATAAGCTCTTACCTTAACACACTGGGGTTAGCACGACGGCATCCAAAATAATATTCACATTTTCACATATTGACTTTAGTGAGGGAGTGCTTTGGCATTGGGGTATATTTTTGTTGGCTCGAGAATCTTCTGGAAGTCCCCAAATACTTTCTTTTGGATTACCTCAGTTCTTTTCTGCAATAACAGATTGGAGAAAGCTCACAAGCCAAGCTAAACATATGTACAATCAGAATCATAAAGTGGTCCGTACATTTGGAGTATCGGCTAGTACCCTGACATATCTTTGTTGGCCGGTGAATCTCACCAAACTGCCATCATCGCTTTTACTGATGTGTAGCCAATGGAGTCATATGTTGTTTGCACCTATATGTGATATAGTCTTTATTTGGGATTAAATAGCATTTACAAGAAGAAGGAGAGATGGAGAAGGAGGAGGAGGAGGAGGAGGAGGAGGAGGGAAAGAGGAGAGAGGGGGAGAAAGGAGGAAGAGGAAAAGAAGAAGCTTTGTTGCAAATGAAAACAAAGATATGTTCATGTATTTGATTATTAATCTCTTATGTAAATTTCTGACATTGTGGAGGAAGATCTGAAGTAATTGAGAAGGAAAAGAATGTGAGAACGCTTCCAGTAGACTTAAGCCCGGAGTGTGGCCTCGCACTGTTTCATATTAGAAAATGGAAATTGTCATGGATGGAAATTATATGGTTGTTTATGAAGTACAGGAAACACTGAAGGTCTTTCTCATGTCTTCATATTAAAACATTTATTTATAATTATTTGTTAAGAAATTTAAAGAACCATAGTCATCTGGAGAAGCTGACAATTAGAGCAAATCTGTAGGTGATTATTAAATACCTAGCACAAACAGAGACATTTTTCTCTCTGAAAATATTGAGCGCTTATAATTATAGTTTACAAGAATAAAAGCCTCTTTCTTCTTTGTAGATGAAGATTCAAGTTTGTGAATCACTGCAAGTGTATATGCCAAGAGAATAACTGAATTTATCTTAATTTTAAACACATATGTTCAGCTTATCCAATGGTGGCCTGGTAGCTGGGAGAGAATTTTGATAAAGAACAAGGGAGATAAATATGCATTGAAATAGGCTCAATTTTTCTGGGACCTTGGACAAATATTTATCCATTTTAAGCCTCAGTTTCCTTAACTGAAGAAGTATGCAAACCCCATGGTGCTTAAAAAAAAAAAAAGAAAAATGAAAAAAAAAACATGTAAAGTGTAAAACATGTAAAGTGCCTTGCACACAGTACTTTTCATTTTAATATTTATTTATTATTTCAAAAATGCTATTCAATAATTTGAATGTATATTGGTGTTGATATAAAACTTACTGAACGTCTACATGTTCAATTTCATAGAAATTTCCAGTCCTTTTAAAGAAAATTCATGTGATATCTTTTGAGCTTTCTTTTTTTTTTTAATTTTATTTTTAAATGTTTTTAAACTTGTTTTTTTAACATTTATTTATGAGAGACAGAGAGAGAGCGCATAAGCGGGAGAGGAGCAAAGACAGAGGAAGACACAGAATTCGAAACAGGCTCCAGGCTCTGAGCTGTCAGCACAGAGCCCGATGCGGAGCTCGAACCCACAAACCATGAGATCGTGACCTGAGCAGAAGTCAGGTGCTTAACCAACTGAGACACCCAGGCGCCCCTATTGAGCTTTCTGTTTTGTCTTTAATCTTAATTTTTATTCTATTACATAACGTGGACAAAAATATTTTTTCCTTGGAAGTATTAAAACATTACTTGTACGTGACCACTGTTCTGAGAAAAAGCTAACATCCTTTCTAAATTTCTATTTAAATTTTGGTTTTGTTCACTTGTGTTGCAAGAATACATTTCCTCTTTCTAAAGCATTAAAACATTGCTTGTTAGCAACGCTGTTAAGGGAGGCACTCAATCATCACCATGGTGGGACAAGAATAACAGTAACATTAAAAGCAGCAACAAGAGTAATGCTGACCTGGCTGCCCCATCCTTTCCAGACTTACTCCTCCAGAGGATGTGAAAGAAAGATGTGTTACCTACGTGGTGGGGACAGCATTGGTCCACATTTTTAAGTCAAGTGGAGCCCGTCTCTTAAAAGGTTACGAGATTGAGGAACCGGTCTTTTAACTCCCTTCTCTGGCTCTGACCATTATGAGGTTATGAAGAACTAAACTCTCTTGCAGAATGTCCCCAAGGCTTGGACTGAAAGGGAGAGGGGACACGCAGGGGGTAAAAGTGATGGGAGCAAGACCTCAGCAAGCCTGTTTGCTTGTGGACCTAAGCCATCGGCTCCGTTATAGCCTTCATCCATCATAAAACTGACATTTTTGTCCCTGTCTACATATTAATTTGTTCTTGACTTGCTGGGCCCATAAAACCCGATGAATGCCCACCCCCCAATGCCTTTGCCATGATCCCCAGCTCTTCAGCTATGAGTTGTGTCATTCCATGACTTTTCTTGTGCTTCTACGTAAAGACATATGACTCCAGGGGTGCCTGGGTGGCTCAGTCGGTTAAGTGTCTGACTTCAGCTCAGGTCATGATCTCATGGTTTATGAGTTCAAGCCCCACGTCACGCTCTGTGCGGACAGCTCAGAGCCTGGAGCCTGCTTCAGATTCTGTGTCTCCCTCTCTCTCTGCCTCTCCCTCTCTCTCTCTCAAAAATAAACAAACATTTTTTTTTTTTTTTTTTTTTTTTTAAATTTTTTTTAACGTTTTATTTATTTTTGAGACAGAGGGAGACACAGCATGAACGGGGGAGGGGCAGAGAGAGAGGGAGACACAGAATGGGAAGCAGGCTCCAGGCTCTGAGCCATCAGCCCAGAGCCCGACGCGGGGCTCGAACTCACAGACCGTGAGATCGTGACCTGAGCCGAAGTCGGACGCCCAACCGACTGAGCCACCCAGGCGCCCCCATTTTTTTTTTTTTTTTAAAGACATGTGACTCCAAACATCTGTACTCCGTTTGGTTATATCTTTTTATATTTTACATATAAACCGTACCTATTATATGAGTTTTCCTGCTACTGGTTACTTTTATCTCAAGCTAGGCCCTGGAGATCTATCCCTCTGTTTAATACTTTCCTTTTTAATCATGCTTAGCATTTCAGAGAAGGAATATGCCCTGGTTTATTCAGCATTATTCCATCGAAGGAGAGTTAGGTTTTTTATAATTTCTCAACATAGAAAAAAAACCCCAAACAATCACACATTATTTTGGTTCCCGTTTGTCTGTGTTTCTCTCTGTGTTCCTCCGTATTGAGCATTGATACAGAGAGGGAGGGACACAGACTGCATTTTGGGTTTTAGTGAAAACTGCTAAATTGTTCTTCTCAATGGCTGCATCAACTCAGACCTCACCAGCCGTGTCTAAAAACAGCTATTGGCTGTCTCCGTAACCCTATCCACACTCGATGCCATTAGGTTTTTAATATCTATGTACCTAGGGAAAAAAAAAAATCTGATTTTAATTTTCCTTTTCTCATTTTTGTTGAAGGTGGACATTTGTAATATATGCGTTGGCCATTTGTATTTTTTCTGTGAGTTTCTTAGTCTTACCTTTTGAACATTCTCCTACTAGGTCTTTTGACTTTTTTTCCTTACCGGCTTATAAAATATTTTAAATATGTTTTGGGTGAGTATCTTTTGTGAGATATCTAAGGCAAATCCGTTCCCCAGCTGAGTTGTCTTTCTTAACATTTTAATGTTTTTATGTTGAACCAAAGTTTGGCATTTTGATGAACTTGAATTTTTAGTTCTTGCTTCTTACCTAAAAAAAAGGCTTTTTCTACCTCAGTGTCATAAAGATAATACCTTATATTTTTCCTAGTAAATTTACAATTTTCCTTTTTATAGTAATACTTTGAAATGCCATCTTAAACATTTGAAGTCCCCAAAACATAAACTCAAAGAATTAAATTCTTTCAAACACTGTTTATAAAATAAGCAAATTCTTTAAAAACATTCCAAGCATAACTTTTATAACCTAATCCTCTCAGGTACTCTGAATACTGCGCTGGGAGGCAAAAACAAAAACAAATAACCCTGAGTATAAAAATTCTCCTTATCATTTAGCCAGCTCATTAGAGGTCAAGAGTGAAGATCAGAGCATAAAGCAATGTTTGACTGTCAGCCCATTGTCTTCCGGTTTCTTTCCAACTTAGGTTTCCCCAAAGTAAAACCAACAGGTATAATTGTCATATAAGAATGAGGCAACCTTGATTGAATACTTATTATAGGCTAGGCAGGTTCATTACTAAATACCCTAATGAGATGTCATTAGATCTTCCTGCCGATTTCTGAGTTTGGGATTATTTTTATCCCCATTTTTAGATCAGGAACTTGAAGTACAGGGAGGGTCAATGACCTATTCGAGAAAGCTTGTAAGCAGAGGAGGAAGGAAGTAATCTCAGGAACTGTCCTGGGAGCCTGCGTTGGTAGCCAGTGGCCACTTTGTATCTTTCCTTTATTTATTTTTTTTTAAGTTTATTTATTTATTTTGAGAGAGACAGAGAGAGGGGGAATCTCAAGCAGGCTCTACACCGTCAGCCCAGAGCCCGATGCAGGGCTGGGCTTGAACTCACGGAACTGTGAGATCATGATGTGAGCCGAAATCAAGAGTTGGACACTGTAATGACTGGGCCTCCCGCGTGCCGCCACCACCGCCCCCCCCCCCGACTTTTTATCTCCCTAAAAGGATGTAGAGTATTTACCCTCTTGGGACATCATTTTCCTCATCGATTAAATGAGAAGATTGGAGGAGCTTTTTATATCTAAATTCAGTGATTCTTAAAAGCACACCCAAGACTCAAAATAATAAAGTGACCTAGAATCAAACCAGATCAACTATTTCCAATCACTGCTTCAACTGTGTAATTTGGATGTCCTCCTGTCCAATTGGGTGTGACCTTGAAGTTGCCAGGCAGTGAGAGCAGCCCCAGTTCGGGCACAACCGGAGATGCTGAGAGGCACCAGCCTAATTCTGCTGGGTGGGGCTTCTCTCAGCAACCCGAGGTTTAGTGATTCTCTAACACAGGTCTCTGGGCAGGCCTGGGCTCTGTGGAGATTCCGGCTGTGATCTTCCCTAAAGAAAACTCTCTGTGCCTCACTTCCTGCTAGATTCCACCAAGAAAAACAGGCAAGCACAGAACAGCCTCAGAAATATGTACCTTTCCTTGAGTGGTGTACTTTCCATTTGCAAATATCACACAGCTCTTTTTGCCAGCCAGCCGACAGCCCATCTTCCTGGGGATGAACAAGAACAACTTCACTTTTTCAAACTTGGAGACAGAAGAGTTCCCGTAAGCTGTCAGCAATAACCTGTTCGGCTTATTCATTTTCCTTCTGCCTTGTCTGGTTTTCCGGCAAAGCAACAACGTTAGAAAACATTGTAAACGTGGGGCGGCATTTACAAAAGGGCGCGGGTGGGTTTTAGCGGAGTCGCAAAGATCTGACCGTGGTCTTGCGCAGGGAAGGTGCTTGTAAGTATTTGCTGGATGACTGTTGGCATCTGCCCTGTTGCAAAGCATCCCAACTCACTTAAAAACTCGAGTCATCAGTGCTAACATTTATTCAGATGTTTCTATGCACCAGGAATTGTTAATTTCTGCGTACTTGCTATATTTTTAACTGAGATATAACTGACAGATAACATTGTGTACGTTTAAGGCGTGCGCTGTGTTAACTTGATACGTTTGCATATTGTGATGCGATTGCCGTTGTAGCATGAGCTGACACTTCTATCACGGCATGGGATCAGCGTTTCTTTTTTGTGGTGAGAACAATTAAGATCTAGTCTCTTAGCAACTTTGGAGTTTATAATACAGGATTGCTGACTGTAATCACTATACTGTGCATTAGGTCTCCAGGACTTACGCATCAACTAGTCGCAAGTTCATACCCTTAAACGACATCTGCGCAACCCTCCATTCTACTGTGGCTCCATTCTACTGTTTTTTCCAGTTCTGCTTTTTTAGATTCCACATGTAAGTGAGATAATACAGTATTTGTCTTCCTCTGTCTGACTTATCTCAGCATAAGGCCCTCAAGGTCTATCCATGTGGTCACAAATGGTAGGGTTTCCTTCTTTCTCATGGCTGGACCGTACTCCACTATATATATCTATATTTAAATATAATGATAAAACAATAATGGTTATTATTATATATAAAGATCACATTTTCTCCATCCATTCCTCCTTTGATGGACACTTAAGTTGTTGCCATAAATCTTGGCTGTCGAGAATAATGGTGCAGTAAGAGGCATGGGAGCACTTACCGTTGCCCTAAATGACAGATGAGAAAATTGAGGAACAGAAAATAATTTGATAATTAGCCGGGAAATTGTGGAGTTGGGATGTGAATTTAAGCATTCTGTTCTTAAGATTACTCGTTTCCATACGCAAGATGTTACATGCCTCTGCCCGTAGCACCGAAAAGAATTAAGACTGAAGCTTCTGTTTTGATTTGACAAACAGGCAAACTCTAGAACATATAACACCTACGCTAATAATAATCTATGGGCCTGGAGATATTCTTTGCACATCCACTCTGTCTTGTTCATATTCCCTATGGTCATACGTTTGTGGGACGATTTACAGCAGTTAGGAATGCAATCATTGGCCACTGGAATAAGTCCTGAGCAGAGGCTGAAGTTCAATCACACTCCAGCCAACAGATCTAAGTGGCCCCTAACACCGGGCTAAATTTTAATGAAATGTGCAGGTTTTACACATCAGTTACACCATATTACAAGTCATTTACAAACACACTCAGAATGTATGCCATATGCTGAAGAGGAAGTTATTGAAGTAGCAAGAGTAAAAACAGCAATGAAAGCTTTAAGTGCTTGTAAGAGACAATAACGAAAGTATGTTGTGAAATATTGGCTCTAGTTCAGCTGAAACTCTAAGGAACATAGGACTCTCCCTGTAGAAGAAACTTTAAATGTTTTGACGCCTCAATCTGTTTTGTCTTCCAAATTCCTCTTTTTTTTGAAGGATTTAGAAAAATGACAACAAAGAGTTCACAGGAATTTGTTTAGTTACAAAACAAAACAAACACAACATTTTCTAGGATGGGCCCCTGGGGTCCCTGTGTCAGTTCTGATCTTTATCTCTATTTAAAGAACCTTCGTGGGCATTGACCTGAAGGCATTCAGGGTTGCTTAAGCATCAAAGAGGATTGATGTACCATGTACTAAACATTTTACAACTATTTCCAACAGAGGCTGAAACAAAGAAAAATATCTTTTATCAAGCATTTAACTTCGTGGTCATTCCACCAAAGGAAGTCATTAGTGATTTGGGTCTGAAATTAATTTTTAAAAAGGTGAGTTTTAAAAGTTATTTTTTCTCCCATAGACTACTTCCTGAGGTTCAGTGTCTTACAGTCAACATTATGAGTTCAAAAAGTTGCAGCCCCTTGTAGACTATGAAATGGTGCAAGTTATTTTATCAGAATAGTTAATATACTTTCGATGAAGGCTGGATCTTTCAATAATTATTATAATGGTACATGGTACATTGGTTGGTTATGAATAAGCAGACTCTGCATGAAATCTTAAGCTACTTTTGGTGGGCTACTTCTAGGGAATACGAGTGTGGAAGTAACAGAAAAGGTCTCAAGGTATAATGTATAAAGATATTCCAAAATAACAAAAATCAAAGCTATCAAAGGATGCGATTGCTGAATCAAAACCAGTCTTAACATTTGACCCCACGGGGCCAAACTAAGCCTTGCTATTAGCAAAGAAAACTAAGCATGCCTGGCTAATTGACTGATCTCAAAGCTGGCTTTTCTTTCCATGATTGACCTCCAGGAATGTAAACTCCTGTTGTCTTTCACCTAACATGGTTTCCTTAGGCCCCATTTGGCAACATTCATAGGTAAATAACCAAACATAAGGTCTTTCAAGTAACTGGAAATGACTGCATGAAAGGTGTCCTGTCTCCAGCAAAACCAACTACATAACAAATGTCTATTGGTCTTCATAACGTTATAAAACCCACCAATACGTGGACTTTATGAAATTATTCACTTCTATGACTCAGACACCCAAAGTAAGAACTGGCGAGTAGGCAAGGGTTTATAGAGTGACCTCCACTGGTTTACTCTGAGATATGGAATCACTTGCTAAGGAGCTCAATTATTTCTTTTTCACTTTTACTGCTTCTGTAAAAGGAATTTATTAATGTCTTCATTTCCTTCTGAATTCCTATCTTTGCTTTCTTGACATTATATTTAAATAGTACAATTTAAGATATTTTTTAAAAGTACAATTTGATGCTCCCTTTTTCCTGAGAAATACATTTAAATAATTTTCTCCTCTATCAAAAATCATAGAAAATTGCTCTATTTCTTCTTAAAAATATTTCCAAAAGGATCAAATCCAGAGACTTTATAATATAATGTTACACTGTGTTCAAACCATGTTTATATCCAAAACAATGTGGATTTATGTTCAACTTTCCCTTTTCGCTTGACTTTAACTACCATAAGATAGGGGCGCCTGGGTGGCTCAGTCGGTTAAGCATCCGACTTCAGCTCAGGTCACGATCTCGCGGTCCGTGAGTTCGAGCCCCGCGTCGGGCTCTGGGCTGATGGCTCAGAGCCTGGAGCTTGCTTCCGATTCTGTGTCTCCCTCTCTCTCTGCCCCTCCCCTGTTCATGCTGTGTCTCTCTCTGTCTCAAAAATAAATAAACGTTAAAAAAAAAAAAAAAAACTACCATAAGATAGGTAACAAAGACATCTTTCTGAATAATGATTAATAATTGACACCTCATATACTTTGGAAATTTGCATGTTTTATGCTTGATTAGAATTGTCACTTTACATGCTATTTTATCTCCTATTTAAATATTTCTTCACTAATATTTCTATGGCTCCTGTTATCTCAATTATGAGAAAAGGCATATAGAAAGGTTATAAAATCTAATATCTATACAAATATGCATGGCACTGGACCTATTCATTTCATTTGGAAATTTACATGGGATGTTTTATGAATACT
The DNA here is from genome assembly GCF_018350195.1 of Panthera tigris. NCBI lineage: Eukaryota > Metazoa > Chordata > Mammalia > Carnivora > Felidae > Panthera > Panthera tigris. The sequence goes on from NC_056664.1 coordinate 16,606,421, forward strand.
AAGTAGACTTTCACCTAGAAATGAATACAATACAACGCAATTACTGTGTAAATCATTACTGAAAAGCAGCATGGTCGGGGGGGGGGGACACGGAGCTAGTTTTCAATCCTAGTTTCACTCACTACTTTGTAACCCTTAGATATATTCTCAACATAAAATGGGATTAGCATCATATGATATTGCAATTATCAAAATTAGAAACACTGCATTATATATAACGTGACTTGTTCAGAAAATACTCTGTTGCACCCGTGGATGATCTCAAAACATATCTGCATGAATACCTTATTAGTTTAAGTAAGAAAATTGACCTAATTCTGAAAATGAACGTATCATAACTTTTCAAGCCAGGAAATTTTCACATGTGATTTGGAGTTTCATAACAACAACCTAAGTCAGCTACTTCTTTTCAGAATGGGGGAATGGCCTGGGTGGTGGGGAAATAAAATGTAAAGCTTTCCATCATTATCCCAACAAGCTGCCTCACCTCTACCAGAATCCAGAGCCTCAAAAGAATAACTCTTCATTGTGCCGAACTAAACCCTTCATTTCCAACGGAACTTCAGGCATTAGGGAACGAGGCAGCCCTAACTTCTCCGAGCACAAAAGCATAGTGACAAGACTTTTGTTATAGGGGCACCTGGGTGGCTCCGTTGGTTAAGCAGCCGACTTCGGCTCAGGTCACGATCTCACAGTTCGTGAGTTCGAGTGCCCTATTGGGTGCCGAGCCTGCTTCCAATTCTCTGTCTCCCCCTCTCTCTCTGCTCCTGCTCTGCTTGGGCTCTCTTTCTCTCTCTCTCTCTCTCTCAAATAAACATTAAAAAAATAAAATAAAACTTTTGTTATATGTTGTGGGGACTTTTTATTTTAAAAAGGGCCCCAACTACAAAACAAGCAAAATTTGACCCGTGACTTTGAGAGAAACACCTGCCTGGCCCTTCTTCCTGGTGTTAGGATGTGGCTGGGTCACCGATCCTCGTTTCTGGGGCTCTTCTTTGCTGCACCTGCACATTGCCAGAGCAGAGAGGTCCTAAGCACCCAAGCTCGCAGAAGTGGTGTTCTTTTAGAACTTGGCTTCAGCATGCAGAGGCAGGGAGAAGAGTCAAGCATGCCCTCCCCTGGCTTGTCCTGATAGATCTTAACGGATTGGTGTGAGTAATGCTGGAATTTTTAATATCCTGGTCTTCCCTGAAGATATATTCCTCTATGTCTGGTTATTATGCAAATGTGAGTTTTCCTTTGTGAGCCATGAATTCCCGCCAGCTGCTTGCTGGGAGGCTAATCCCGTTTTACCTAAAAGTTAATGGAGACAAGGCATTTCCCTCACAATGGCCCACTCTCCTTTATTCATACTCCCCAAACTCACTCTCTCATTCTCTCTCTCTCTCTCTCTTCTCCTGGAAAGACAACGTTACGGCTATTCTTTATTTATTATTATTATTTTTCATTATGATGCCTCCTCATTATTGCTGCTGCTGTGACCTTCCTGAAGCCTGAAGTGCTTTCTTGGCTGCATGACGGACCATCCAGGCTGTCCCGCCTCCGGCCCTCTCACAAAGGCCCTTCTCTAGGCTTGGTGTCCAGAGCTTGATGGTCTCAAAACGTGTGCATTTCTTTCTGTATTGCTCAAGCTTGGGATCCAAGCTTGGGATCCAGAAGTCACAGTTACAAAAAAGACCTCCATGATGTTCTCTGTTCGTGAGGGAAGAGAGCGTGGCTATTTTTTTAATATGGCTCTAACTAATGTATTTCTAATATCCCAAGACGATGTTTTTTTTTTTGGTGGGGGGAGAGGGGGTTAAGAATGGCACACACTGAACTTTATATAAGTGAATCTGCTAAATTTTTATTTTTATATTTTTTAAATGTTCATTTATTTTTGAGAGAGAGAGAGAGAGAGAGAGAGAGAGAGAGTGAGTGGGGGAGGGGGAAGACAGGGGGACAGAGGATCCCAAGCAGGCTCTGTGGTGACAGCCGAGAGCCCAAAGTAGAGCTCGAACCCATGAACCCTGAGATCATGACCTGAGCCGAAGTCAGAGGCGACCCAGGCACCCCCAAACTGCCACATTTAAAAAAATTTTTTTTTAATGTTTATTTTTGACAGAGAGAGACAGAGCATGAGCGGGGGAGGGGCAGAGAGAGGGGGAGCCACGGAATCCGAAGCAGGCTCCAGACTCCCAGCTGTCAGCACAGAGCCCGACGCAGGGCTCGAACTCACAGACCGCGAGATCATGACCTGAGCCAAAGTCGGACACTCAACTAAGCCACTCAGGCGCCCCCCCAAACGGCCACATTTTTAAATGCAGTTTCATTTTTTCCTGTTAAATTTTGTCTTACATCCAGCCCCTCACTACAGTTGGCCCAATCTTCTTGGACATTGATCCTCATCTATCTGAATTGTCAACAAATGTCTTCTGTAATTTTATTGAGTCTTCCAATTAAAAAGAACTGTGGTCAGCTTGGTAACGGGTACTGTGTGTCTACCTTCATGCTCCCGGCGTTACTTCCTTTCCCTCTCACTTTTCTGTCCTGTTATTGCCAGTTCCTGAGCTGAATTATTAGCACATTAAAGAAAGGACTCTGACCCACCGGGTGCCCTTTCCACTTGAAGAGCCCACACACTTCTTTTTAATCTTTTAAGTTTATTTATCTATTTTGAGAGAGAGCTGAGGAGGGACAGAGAGAGAAGAGAGAGAATCTCAGAAAGAATCCCGATGTGGGGCTTGAACTCATGAACTGGGAGATTATGACTTGAGCCCATACCAAGAGCTGGACGCTTAACCCGCTGAGCCACCCAAGTGCCCCGAGCCCACACACTTTTAATCATCTTCAATTCTGTCCCTTGTTCTTCACAATATTACCACGGCGTTGCTGGGTTCTTGCTAGACCACTGAAACACCGTCGGCTCCCTTCGTCTGGATTCTTCTTCACGCTTCCTGCACCATTGCTTACGTGCAACGCTGTTGTCACACAAACTTTTTAAATACCACTCCTGCACCAGCATGATGAAGATGCAAAACAATGAGAGACGCAGCCTTCTTGTCTATAAAATGGGAGAATAATACTTGCCTCGGTTAAAATGAGATTACATTTTTTTAATGCTTATTTATTTTTGAGACAGAGAGAGAGAGAGAGATAGTATGTGAGTGGGGGAGGGGCAGAGAGAGGAAGAGACACAGAATCGGAAGCAGGCTCCAGGCTCTGAGCTGTCAGCACAGAGCCCCACGCGGGGCTCGAACTCACGAACCGAGAGATCATGACCTGAGCCGAGGTTGGCTTAACTGACCAAGCCACCCCGGTGCCCCTAAATGAGATTATAAACAGGACATAGTAGGGATAAATCTTAACCACATCCTCTCTGTCGGTGATGTCCTTCCCTTCTATCGTTTTGGCTTAGTGAAGTCCCTTCGAGGCCACGCTGGAATGTCACATGCTCCATAAAGCACTCCCTGATCAATTTAACCAGGAGCTCTTCCTTATTTGTTCTAATGCTCTTGGTTATATACATATCCCCTTACTAGTGGACGCCTGAAACCACAGAGTAGTACTGACCTCTATTTACGATGTTTTTTTTCCAATACATTCATGCCTGTGAAAAAGTGTAACTTATCAATGAGGCACATTAGAAGATCAACAGGAACTAATGATAAAATAGAACCATTGTAGTATACCAAAATGGAAAACAGGTGTGTGGTTGCTTTCTCTCAAAAGATCTTCCTGTACCATATGCACCCCCTTGTGATGATGAGAGGGGATGGAGGGAGGTGAAAGACACGGGCACCACTACTGACCTGCTGGGGGTGGGCCAGAGGGAGACCACCTGCTTCTGGGCCGAGGTAGGCTGCGGTGACCGAACCCGTGAACCCGCGGAAGGTGAAGCTCCTTCGCCTCTTGAGATCCTCTGCGCCTTGTACTTGTTCTACTAGGACGTAAGCTCCTAGAGAATAGATGCTATTTAGTTTGCATTTAATTCCTATCTCCAAAGTGCTCTCTACATTCTCGGTGCTAAATATTTGTGGAAAGCCGAGCGAAGCCTCTTTTCCACTTAGGTTGGTTCCCAGACACAATTTTATTTATTTTAAAGTTTATTTATTTTGAGAGAGAGAGAGAGAGAGAGAGAGAGAGTGCAGGAGAGTGAGCAGGCAGTGGGAGAGAGAGAATCCCAAGCAGGGTCCGAGCTGTCAGCAGACCAGGCACGATTTTAAGTCACAGAGTCATCTCAGCTATTTTTATTGTACTGCGTAGCATTATCTCTAGAGCCCCAAATCCCATCCCTTCTTCAAAATACAGCAGTCCCTAACATAGACAAATCGCTAATTACTGCAGATAAAAACTTTCTTAACTCTCAAAATGTTTACAGTCTGTGGTTTCTAAGATACGTGTGGTCTGGTATTATTCTCTAGTTTATATGGCCTAAGTCTTAAGCAAGCATGCTCCTTTGGGGTAGAAAACGTGCTTTCTAATTTCTTTTGTATCTTGCATAGTATTGGAGTTTGTTGGTACTTACTACAAGTGCTGGGTTTTGGATGCCTAAATCTGCTTCGGACCTGAGCCTGGTTCAGAGGAGAGGGAACACCAAGGAGTGGGTTATATCTCTGCTTTAACTCTTATGTCTACAGTGCCTGCACAGAACCTTGTATGTATTCAAGGTTCTAGATGAACCCGATATACTTAAAAGCCTCATGACTTTCAGATTACATAATTTGTAGAAAAAAAATGTTTTACCAGTTTTGCTTTAAATTTCTTCTTGTAATGACGGCAGAGAGTCAGGGTCATTAAAAGATAAATATATAAATAATAACCTTCATTGACGGTTAAAGAGATAACTCCAAGTCATGGGAAATCAGTTCGGCAGAAGATTCTTGTCTTAGATTTAATATCCCGTGTTTAGAATGGATAGGTAGTTTTGAGACAAAACTACTTTAATAAAAGTCACCTTTTGGTGTGGCTTAAACTTGATCTCAAAGTGTAAGCTTAAAAACAGAAAAGTTAAGAAGCTCATTGATGTTATATTTTGACCTGAGCACACATCAAGAAATATCAACAGTCTTCCAACAAAAATAATGAACATCTCCATAATCCTTGTTAAGCCCTATCATTTAAAATTCAGATTAGAGATTAAGAGTATTATTTATACTGTTTCTGTGAAGTGAAATGAAAGTCACAGTTGTATTAAAAAAAATGAGAAACAAAACCTCTACATGAAATATTATCAGTTAATTATCATTCTGAAAACATTAAGTATCATTATAGCCTAAAGTTGAAAGAATGAAAACAAGTTACTTGAATGTCACTGATGTCCATTAACTCAACATTTTCATAAAATGGATCTAGCAACTTTTGAAAACTAGAAAGATGAACTTTTTTTTTAGAAGTTTTATTAGGGGAGATTTATTTATTTTCTTTAATCTCTACCCCCACCATGGGGCTCGAACTCACGACCCTGAGATCAGGAGTCACGTGCCCTACCAACTGAGCCAGCCAGGCACCCCAGACCTTTGGCTCTTTAGCTACAACACTTCTGAGAGTGACATTGCTGTGGGTTCATAAAAGAAGATACTGAATTGACTCACATTATGCTTTTCATAAACGCATAACTGTTTTGCTAATAACATCATCGGGATTTGCTATGGTCATTGTGCTCTCGGTCTCTAGTGACCTGTCTCTTTCATGACAGTACAAGAGAGTAAGTCACATGTAGTCTCACTAGCTGTCTGGATTGCATCATTTGAAAGTCACGCATATTTAAGAATAACAATGCTCCTTAGGAAAAGATGACTTTGCAGAAAGTGTTCAACATTATTTCCTTGTATTTTGTTTACATAACTATTTCAAAATATAATGGCTCACACTTAGGTTATAATGGCTCAGACTTAGGTAATGTTTCTTACTTAGCTGTATATTTCAAATGCCAGCAAAATATTTGCAAGCCACATTAGAGTACTAAAGTCACTAATATTAAAGGTATGTGTATAATGTAATGAATCTTAAAAAGTCAAGACTGCAAAAGAAGCTTAAGATACATGGCAGCATTAGGTAAAATTCTCAAGGGGGCATCCAATTATATCACAACATTTGGTATTTGGTTAAATGTAGGAAAATTAAGAAAATTCTCCCTCTACAAACTAAAAAGAAAAACCCAATCCTGAAATTCTGAGCATTACTTTTGAATTTAGAGAAGTTATACATACCTAAAATGTGATTACACAATAAAAATGTTACACTGCTTTAAAATTTTTGGCCAAGTACAACAAAAAGTGTAATAGAAAGCATGACATGAAGTTAAAACAGTAATTTTGAGGTATTTGATGAATAATGGACTTCATTTTCAACAACCATATTGATAGATGGATATAACAGAAGTTTCTAGGATTCTTTTCAAATCTATCTTGAAATATAAAGTTTGTTTTTTTATATTTTTGAGAGAATTTTGGTACTTAATCTGTCGGTAAGTGTAAATAAAAATTTAAGCATGCGTCAAAAGCATCACAGACCTATCAGAGCCTGCTGTGGCCAGAGTGCCTTCTAGAGATAATTTAGGTTTAGGGCATGCCGACCGAGATGGCAGGTGCCTTTCCCAAAGTCACAGGAAGCGGGGGCTCACCAATAGCAGGTCTCCAAACTCCTTAGAATACTTCCCCCAAACAGTCTGTGGTCTCAACGGCTTCAGAGCCCTGGTATCCCCACAAAGGAGGCCGCCTTTAAAAAATGTGAATGCACTGCCTTCACGATGTGCGACATACTCAATTCCAACGTTAAAACACGTTCTCACAGATCCAGCATCTGTAACGCTTAGGTCATAATGCCAATCGCTGCCAAGGTAACTGAATTTTTTTCTGAATGAGTAAGGACAGTTAAGCTTCCCAGGACAGGAAAGCATCATTTCTAAAGAGAATCACGTAAATAATTCAAAGTCTGAATTTGGTTCTTCTGTAAATCTTGGGCCCTCCGTGGTTCGGTACTGGTCAGAGAACTCTCGGAGCGTAAAAAAACAGGACTTATTAGGAGGGAAAGAAAGAGTCCGTGGCTACTGGACAGACCTGGGAGTGGAGCACGGGCCTCAGCCAAGTTCTCAGGACAACTGTTTTGGTAACTTATTTTCTGCTTACCAGAAATGGTCCCACCTGCATTGAGGAAGTTTGCCCATTCCAGGCTCTGTGCCATATGCATTTACAAAAAGAGTTCTAAGTAGCGAACCTTCTAGGAGTTCATGCCTATGAAGTTACTACTCACAGTTGGGCGGGTTTCACGGAGTTTCGCACGGCAGTAACACCAGTAAAGCCCCCGTTTCTCAAAACTAAGGGTGAGGCTGAGCGTAGACAGAATGTGACCTATGGCTATTTTCGGAACACAGATTACTGATCACCAAATATATAAAGAAGGCACAAGTGAAGCAAAAGTAAAGTCAGTAAACAATATTTTACTGAAACATTTCATGACACAGAAAATCTGTCTGAAGTGTAAAGTTACTGTCTTACACAGGAAGGACAGACCCATTTTCAAAGACTAATATGAATACAATAAATATGGAGTTTACATACTAATTTATACACAGAAACTCTGCCCCACAGCCATAAAAATTTATATTTAACAGTGCAACATATAATTTAATCATTTGATTTATTTGACAGGGTTTTTTTTTTCTTTCTAAACACAAATAACTACCTGGTTTTCATATACATATATAATATATATTTTATGTATATAGATATTCAACAATCTGTACAGCTTCTAAACATAAACTCCTAAAAGGCACAAGTGTCTATACAACATGTACAAAAATGGCTGGAGCGGACACAAAACAACAATTATTGGTCAAAAGTTCATGATTGCACAAAGATTAGTCATGAGTTTATGTCAGAAAAATGTGCTTTAAGGAAAGGAGGGTTTTCAAAGAAACCTTTAAGTGTTATATATAAAAAAAAAAACAAAAAAAACCAAAAAAACACAAAAAAAACCCAAAACCAACCCCACCAAAACCCCAGACCAAACCAAACCCCCCCCAAGTCGAGGCCCACTAGGTGGCGATCACGAGCCTGTCCTCATCGTCGTCACTACTCACGTCGCTGAACTGCGCGGTGGCCTGCCTTCGGGGCGGCGCTGCGGGCCCGGGCACCTGCCCCTCTGGGGAGCGAGTCCGTAGGCCGCAAGGCTCCAGGGAAGCTTCGGGACGCACCTGCAGCAGAGGCTCGGCGGAGGCGGCTGGTTTGCCCTGCAGGGGGGCGAGCTCGTGCCTGGGCTTCACGTGATTCACGGCGGCGGCCTTGCCGGCGTCCGCTTTCCTTGAGCCGTCGGGCCGGCCGGGGTCTCTCGCGGGGGCAGACGCATCTAGAACGTGTGTTGCATTTTCCCGCTGGACTTGGGGGGACCCCTGAGGAGACGTGGCCCCGCCGCCCTGATCTGCGCCGGCTCCCGAAGTCGGCCTGGGGGGCGCCTCCCGCGCCCTGGGTTGGGAAGGGGGCATCTCGGGAACCCCCGGCGGGTCGGCGGGCACTTGACCGACAGAGGGGATTAAAGTGGGCAAGGCAATGTTCAGGATCTGGAGGCCTGGAATGTGCGCCTGAGGGGTGGGGCTGCTCTGCGGGGAGGGGTTTGCGGTGAGAACCTGCAGGCCCACGGCACTGAGCGCCAGCCCCGGCGGGTGCACCTGCGGGGCCACGTTGGCGTTGGCCAGGCCCAGGATGTTGACGGTCTCCACGCCCAGCGACGGCAGCGGCTGCAAGGCCTGCGTGCTGAGGTTCTGAAGGCCCGGCACGCGGATTTGGCCAATGGGAATACACGGCACCACGCCGCTCAATTCGGCCACTCCGGCGGGGCTGGGAGCGCCGGAAACTTCTGCGACCGAATCCCCGGGCGGGCCCACAGTTCTGTGAATCACATTGACGGCGGGGATCGTGAGCTGCATCGGCCCCGCCTGGATGGGCACGAACGTGGAGTACGTGAGGCCGGCGGGGACCACGTGGATTCCCCCGACTGGAACCATGTTGTAAGGTGTCCTGGACTGCTGTTGAGAATGCAGAGGGAGGTGGCTGAACAGATGAGTCTGGGGAGAGGGCAGGCCCGGAGGGGTCTGGAGGGTCACTTGCTGCTTCTGCTCTTGGGCGTCAGGCTGAGGCGAGGCCCCTGAGGGAGCCCCCACTGCTGTGTGCGGGCCGCGCTCGGCGGCGGGAGGGGGTCGTCGCACGCAAGCGGTGCCCTGGAAGACAACAGACAAAACCCCTTTCCAGCGAAACTGCCAGCGTAAAATCTCCTCTTCCTAACGAGGAGAAGGCATGTATATTCACATAAAAATGACAGGCCTGCTAAAAAATGATGTCTTCGTTATAAAAAAGAAATTCCCAACTAAAAAATCTATTATGTCTTTAATCTCTAGGGCAAGGAACAGCAACGCATTTCATGGAATACTTTGCAGTTTTACAAATTTCCTCCTTCCCTTTCCCTTTCCTTTCCCTTCCTCCCCTCCCCTCTTTTCCTACCTTCACCTCTTCCCTCCCTCCCTCCCTTGCTTCCTATGTTTGTGAAAGGTCTACTGAAAATCAGATTTCCAGGCACTGGCAGGTATGTAAGTGATCTGGGATAGAGAAGCTGAGAACACAGGTGACCAGTCTGGAAGTAATTTAATTTAAATATCAAGTATAGTTTAAATATTAATGCAATTATGTTAAATTATATTCATTTAGAATAGCCTATAGAAATCTGAGCTTTCACAGACTTTTTCGTTTTCTCCAGTGTTACCTAGCAAACCAAGATCTGCCACATTCAGAAATAAACCCTATGGCCATCGTCAATACATACAAGACGTAAGAGAAGGTAAGAGACGTTAAAAGGTCAGTGGGATGAATATATTCGGCATAGAATTAAACACTCCTCATGAGCCACCAGGGGTAAAAAGCACCCGGAGGGTGGCTTTCTGCAGGCCCGTGTCTGGCCCCGAGCTGGTTCTCCGGCAGGAAGCTTTCCCAAGCTGTCACAGCAATTTCATCATTCAAGCAAAGTGAACTTCTTGATACATTTTTGGGGGCCACATTAACTTTGCCACAGACACTGGTCGCTGTCGTGTCGACAGGGGCAAAGTGCAAAACGTTTGGATAATTTAGCACAGATCCGTCACATCAATCGATGCCACTGGAAAAGCAATTCAGGGCAAGCGAGGGGGATAAATAGGTCCCAAGAGTCAGGTTCCCAATTGGAACATATATATTTTTAAAAAGGAGTGTAGTTTTAGAGAACCATTTGGTTCTTTCACAGATTTATGTGAAGTAACATGTGACCTCTGATTAAAATACCTAGCAAGAATCCAGGGGGCATAAATAAAGTCCTTTGCCTTTAAATACAACCAAAACTTGTGCTTGAACCCACCGACTTAGCCATAAATTAAAAAAAAAAAAACAACAACAAAAACTTAAGTACATTATTTTCTTGAGCCATGAGGATCCCCCTGTGGGGAAACCCTACAACAAGACATTTACCTGGGTTAAAGTAGTGTTCTTTCCGGCCACAGAACTTCCCAGAATTTCTTCTGATTCAGGGTAGTCTACAGACATCTGGTGACACGGGGACCTGGGCGCGGCCTCAGGTGACCTGGAAGAGTCGACGGGAGCAGCCGTTTCTTCTCCGTCTTTTGCGGCGAGCGGCCCGCTCTTCACCGGAGACTCCGTCTTCCGGCTGTGGTCTGACTGCACCGTGCTAAGTACGGTCATCTTGGTGGGCAAGGCTCTGGGTAGAACGTCCATCGGGTCCGTGTGCGCCCCAGAAAAGCAGTCGGCGATCCTGACGTCCTCCTCTGTGCTCCCAGGATCCTGGAGGCCACCTCTAGACGGAAGATGCTGCGGGCTGGCCGTAACGGAGGGAGCCGCTGACAAGACAGATTCAGCCTGACTGTCTTCATCGTCATCTTCATTTTCGTTATCGTCCTCATCCGGGCCATCCGACTCTTCAAGGTCATACCCAGACCGCTCGAAACCGAATCTTTGCTTCTCATCTAATAAAAACAACCGAGGGGCGATGTTATAGCATGTTTCGCATGTGGACAGGTGCAGCCTTTTATTTTCTTTTAGTTTTTATAAGCTTGGCAATGCTGCGAGGACCGTAACAGAGAAGGGCCCTACTCACAGAAAGTCTCCAGTTTAGCCGAGGAGGGGTGGCAGGGGGGAGAATAAGTCAGTCGGGCCAGGAATCAGACAAGCAGGGCGCTGACAGAGAGTGGCATGGCCAGTACACTTGTCAGGGACGCAGAATGTGAAATGGGCCTCGGGAGGTTAGGCAGGTGAGGATAATATACCAAGAAAATCAGAAATAAAGGCCTCAACTATTTTTTTTTTTATTTTTCAACGTTTATTTATTTTTTGAGTGACAGAGAGAGACAGAGCACGAGCAGGGAAGGTGCAGAGAGAGAGACACACACACAATCGGAAGCAGGCTCCAGGCTCTGAGCTGTCAGCACAGAGCCCGTGAAGGACTCAACCATTAAAGAAGACGGGAAGATATAAAAAATTTGACAGAGTTCAACACAACTCTTCCTGAGCTCTAGCTACTTCTCTGCCTCTCTTTTGAACAAACTGAAACAAAAAGCAAAACAAACTGATGGCATTTGGATGTGTGAGCCCAATAACTTTATTTGATAATTCTATGAAATATGTGAACTGATATTTGGATAGTGTTTTAGAGAGGTTTCCATTGTGCTCTGGGTAGTAATACTCTCTAGGACTTAAGACTTCTCCCTTTTTCTTTTCTTTTCGCTAAGAGAGGTGCTAAATTTTCCTGTCATTTTTTCCCTATGGTAATCCAACTCGCTCCTCACAGGAAGAGGAACCATAACTAATAAGAGTCATTAGTATCAGCCTCATAACGTCACACGGGACCGTGTTTAACAAAGAAGATTCAGGAAGGTCCAGGGAATAGTTTCTTAATTCTCGTAAGATCATGTGGAAACTGGATTTAAATTTTTATCTGTTCAGAATCTCACAAAATTAGAGGTTCTTTCCCTTAGAAAGCTAATAAACTTTTAAAAAGTTAAATGGCGGATGAATGCAACACCTCTACCCCAAATCTCTGGCGCTGAGCTATAATAAAGAAGGTATCAGAATGTATTCAGCTTAGTTGTGAACCATTCTGTCATTTATGCATACTTTTAACATTCTGCATTTATGTATACTTTCTGAGCAGGAAAAATAATAGGGAAATAAGCAACACGTTTGCTTCCTGCATATCCCAAATGGTCTGCGTATTAATTGATTTTACTATTCCTTCTATACTACCAAGTTCTTAGAGAAAAGTCTCAAAGGATCGACACCAAACCGTTGGAGGCTGATTATTTCAAGAGGATGGAATGGACTAGAACTTTTCTGCTGTTGATCTCAAGCACGTTACTTTTACAATTAAAACATTCAAGGACAAAACACATTCATTTAGGTTACTTTAACACATGATTTCATATGCTTTTTGCTTTGAGGGTTCTGCTGGTTTTGCTATGAAATAATGGTAATATCCTGAATCCCACCAGGCGCCCGTGCTAGAGATGGAATGGGTGATTTCTGGGTAAATGGCCTGCCCCCTGCCTCACAGATAGCTCTCCTGACCCCTATCAGATGGTTGAAATTCTAAAATTGGAGTCACTCCCAATTTGTTTTGAATTTGCTCCAACAGTGCCGAGTCAGACATATTTTAAGAGACTGAGGGGAAAGTGGGAAAGAAAATCTAAAGACATGAGATGACCAGGGAACAGGTTACCAGACAGGCTGACTTCACCAGAGGCGAGCCCAGCTCCAAAGTCTAACTAGGGTGAGATGTGCTTTCACTTAAAAATTATTACTCTATCTTAAACAAACAAACAAACAAGGCTATCTTCATATTGATGACTTTTTCAGTATTCCCTATAAAGCTGAGGTCCCCGTCAATCAAACACTCCAAACCGTAAGCAGAGACGGTGTCTGTGGGAAGAGAGTAGACATAAGCCAGCATCATCTGGGGTGTGTGCGATGGGACACTGGCCAGGAGGGTTCAGCTCAACAGATGATAGGCTGGTCAGAGCCAAGTATGGACTGCCCGCGTTGTGTGAATCCTCTGAAGCTACTCTTTCCTGCAGGCTCTGTGCCATGAACCCCATTCAAGTCCTCACAGGAAAGAGTGTGAAGTATCCCCTGTTGTCCAGATCTGGGGGACAGGCGCCGTAGCCAGAGAGAAGGAACAAGACATTCCACCTGGATCCACTTCCTCTCGCTCCTTTAGGGAAAAACACTGCGGAGGGAAGGGCACAAGCACTGCTGCCCTTAGGAACCTAGTGAAAACTTACTGCAGTGGGTAGAGGGGATGAACAGGAGAAAAAACACAGCTCTACTCCTTGAGGAAGGACAAGATTACCAGCTGAGTCCCCCACAACAGCTGAGGGAGTGGTGGGAGAACACAAGCGCCACGGCCCAGAAACCTAAAAGCATGGCGCGTGTGGGAGTCTGAGGCTGAATCGGAACCTGAGGGCATCCTGTCCTCCTCCTCACCCCTAAGTGCCAAGCTAAGACTTTTACATAACGGGTAACAGCCGAAAACTGTTGGGAGAGGGACAGAAGATGAACGGGAATGTGTAGACTGACACTCACTGAGACACCTAAAACTGGGACTGAAATGGGCATTGCCCTCCTAATCAACCCCTCCTCCCCCAAAGACAAGTTAAGTCTAGAGGAATCCGAAGCCTCTGGTGCTGGAAGCCTGCCGTATCTATAACGTATCACACACCTGCAGCCCCACTTCTAACTACGAAAACTCTTGATGCCCACACTAAAGGCCCGGCAGGAGAGGCACACCTGTCAAGAGGCAGGAAGCCTATTTACGTAGTCTCCACTGTCTTACACAAGATGTCTAGCTCTCGTAACAAAAATTACGAGACATACAAAAAGGCAGGAAAAAAAAAACGTATGCAGAAGAGAAAAAGCAATCAGAACCAGTCGGATAGGACACAGATGTCAGAAGCATCAGAGAATTCAAACTAATTGATGGGTTAAAGGCTTGTGGACCACCCGCAGTGTCCAGTGGGAATTTCAGCTGAGAGCTGGACACAGGTGACGGAGAAGGCAGTGAGATGCTACAAATGAAAAACAAAGTAACAATGACAACAAGAAAATGGCCAAACCCAGAGTTCTATGCTCAACGGAAACAGTGTTCAAAGACAAAGGAGAAATGCAGACTTTCTTAGAAAAATACAAACGGAGGGGATTCACTGCCAGTAGACTTACTTGACAGTAAATGTTCAAGGAAACTCTTTGGGCAGAGAGGATACGGGCTCAGAAGGGAATGTGGATCGACACAAAAAGCTGAAGAGTATCAGAAGCAGAATAAGGATTCTTTCTGTAAAGTTTTAATTGCTTGCTCTAAAAGACAACTGAACATCTGCGGCAGACATAATGGACCGGGTGTTTACGGCACCGGGAAACGTAGACAGTATGAAAACAACAGCACAAATAACGGAAAGGAGGTACTGTGAATACAGTTACAAAGTCTCTAAGCTGCATGTGAAGTAATGCAGCATTATGTGAAGGAAGACGACTAAATTTTCTAAAAAGGGGTAAATAACAAAGTCAAGGAGGAGATAAAACAGTCATAAAAAAATGCGCAATTAAGTCATAAAAAGAAAAAAAATAAATAAATAAAACCACACCCAGGTGGCAAGGTGGTAGGTTTTATTCTACTACATGAAAAATAACATTAAAAGGAATTCAAGTCTAATACCTTAATTAAAAGACAGAAATTGCTAGACTGGATTAAGCAAGCAAGTGCCAAGTGTATATACTATATACAAAAAAACCCATTTTAAACAAAGACATAAACAGATTGAAAATAAAGTTTGGAGAAAAGTATACCTTACAACATTAACGAAATCACAGCTGGAAAAACTGTATCAGTATCAGGCAAAGTAGATTTCAGAACAAAGAATACTATCAAGAATGAACAGGAACATTACATCATGATAAAAGACATATAATCCTAAATGTATATCAACTAATAAACCAGAGCCTCAAAATAAATGGGGCTAAAACTGAAAAAAGCAATAAACCAATCCACAATTAGAGTTGAAGATTTTAACATCCCACTCTTAGTAAGTGATGGAACAAGCGTACAGAAAATGAGTGACAACACAGAAGGAAGACCTGAAAAACACTATCAATTAACTAGTCCCAGCTGACAGTTATAGAACATTCCAAGCAATAACACACTATGCTTTCCTTATAAGTATACATGGAATGTTCACCAATCCCTGCCATATTCAGAGCTACAAAGCAAACCTCAACACATTTAAGTAATAAAAGTCACAGAGTAAGTATTCAGATGAAAACAGAATCAAACTAGAAATCAATAATTGGAAGATACCTGAAAATCTTCCAATATTCCAGACTTATGAAACATATTCCTAAATAATCTGTGGGTCAAAGAGTAAGTCTCAAAGAAAGGTTAGAAATCCTTTGAGGTAGATGAATTTATATTTAAAAAAAAAAATTTTTTTTTAACGTTTATTTTTGAGACAGAGAGAGACAGAGCATGAACGGGGGAGGGTCACAGAGAGAGGGAGACACAGAATCCGAAATAGGCTCCAGGCTCTGAGCTGTCAGCACAGAGCCCGACGCGGGGCTCGAACCCACGGACCGTGAGATCATGACCTGAGCCAAAGTCGGACGCTTAACCGACCGAGCCACCCAGGCGCCCCATGTTTTTAAAATGTTTATTTATTTTTGAGAGAGAGAGAGAGAAAGAGCATGGGGGAAGGGTAGAGAGTGAGGGAGACAGAGGATCTGAAGCGGGCTCTGTGCTGACAGCAGAGAGATGGATGTGGGGCTTGAACTCATGAACTATGAGATCATGACCTCAGCTGAAGTTGGACGCTTAACTGACGGAACCATCCAGGCCCTCCTGAGCTAGATGAATATTAAAATATAACACTCAAATTGTGGCATGCAGCTAAAGAAGTGGTTATTGAGAAACTTACTGTATCAAACACTTCTGTTAGGAGAGAGATCTCAAATAAATAATCTAAGTTCTCCCCTTTAGAAATGAAAAAGAGAAACCAAAACTAAACCCAAAGCAGGGAGCAGAAAGGAAATAACAGATATGAGAACAGAAATAAAGAAATTGAAAAAAGAAAAACAGGAATCCAATAAAACAGAAGCTGGGTCTTTGGGGAAAGAAATGAAAAAAAAAAAAATTGACAAACATCTAGTAATACTGGCCAAGGGGAAAAAAAAAGATACAAATCACCAGCAACAGGAAAGAAAAAGGGGATATTACTACAAACCCATAGATACTAAAAGGATAATAAATCTATTAAAAACTCTATTGCCCACCAATGAACAACTAGAATTCAAAATTAAAGATACAATACTATTTGGGGCTCCTGGGTGGCTCAATCGGTTAAGCGTCTGACTTCAGCTCAGGTCATGATCTTGTGGTTTGTGAGTTCGAGCCCCGCGTCGGGCTCTGTGCTGACAGCTCAGGGCCTGGAGCCTGCTTCAGATTCTGTGTCTCCCTCTCTGTCTGCCCCTCCCCCATGTGTGCACGGGCACACAGGTGTATGTGCACGTGCACTCTCCCGCTCTCAAAAATAAATAAACATAAAAAAAAAACCCCACAATGCTATTTAAAATAGCACCAAAAGAATAAAATTTAAAAATGTGCAGGATTTGTAGGTTGCAAATACTACAAAATACTAGTTAAAGAAACCAAAGACAGAAGTAAACGAAGACATCTAGTATATTCATAGACAGACTGGAAGTTTCAATATTGTTAAGGTAGCCTTTCTCCCAAATTCAATCTATAGATGCAATACAATTGCAATAAAAATCTCACAAAATCTCACAAAAAAGCTCAGTTAAGCATCCGACTCTTGATTTTGGCACAGGTCATGATTTCACAGTTTGTGAGTTGAAGCCTCGCTTCGGGCTCTGTGCTCACAGTACGGAGCCTGCTTGGGATTCTCTCTCCCTCCCTCCCTCTCTTTCTGCCCCTCCCCAGCTCACACTCTCTGTCTCAAAAGTGAATAAATTAAACAAAACAAAACAAAACAAAACAAAACAAAACAAAACAAGGTAGCTCCATGGGGAAAGGACAGTCTTTTCAATAAATATCACTGAAACGAATGGACATCCACATAGGAAAAACATGACACATACTTTATATCTTCCACAATCACTCAAAACCGATCATATATCGAAATGTAAAATACACAACTGTAAAACTTCTCAAAGAAAACTGTAGAAAATCTATAACTTTAGGGTAGACAAAGGTTTCTTACGTAGGACACCAAAAGCACAATTAAAAAAAAAATTGATAAACTAGGCAACCTGAACATTCATTTTTTTTCCCTCTGAGAAAGACATTGCAAAAATGAACAAAAAGACAGACATAGATGGCGAGACCACTTCTGCAAATTACATTTTTGACCAAGAAAATATTTCCAGGATATATTTTTTAAAAATATTAAGATTCAACAATAAATAAACACATGTCCCACTTGAAAAATGGGCAAAATTTCTGAATAAATACTTCACCAATACTTTTCCAGACATCTGGAAAACAAGTAGCATATGGAAATATGCTCAATATCATCAACTGAAGAAATGCAAATTAAAACTGCAACGAAATACCACTGTAAACCTGTTAGAATAGTTTTTTTAAACTGTGCTGGGAAGGTCACAGAATAACTCAACTCCCATGCATTGCTGGTGAGACTATAAAATGGTGCAGGCACTTTGAAAAGCAGTCTGGACAGTCTGTTTTAATGCTAAACCTACACCAGCCACATGACCCAGAGATTCCTACCCCTAGTATGAAACCATGCAGAAATGGAAATTTAAATTCATATAAAAACCTATACGTGAATGTCTTTCAAAAAAAACTTTTTTAGCATTTATTCATTTTGGACAGACAGAGAGAGAGTGCAAGCAGGGAGGGGGAGAGAGGGAGACACAGAATCTGATGCAGGCTCCAGGCTCTGGGCTGTCAGCACAGAGCTCGATGTGGGTTCGAACTCGTGAACTGCGAGATCACGACCGGAGACGAAGTCGGATGCTTAACGGACTGAGCTACCCGGGAGCCCCATGAATGTCTCATAGCAAGTTTATTCATATTTGCCAAATACTAGCGGCACTCCAGATCTTTTGGCTGGTCTGTGGATAACAAATCATGGCACATCAATACAATGGAATACTACTTAACAATAAAAAGAAACGAACTATGGATAACTCTTACTTGCCTTATGCTAAGTGAAAGAAGCCAGACCCAAAAAGCTACTTACTCTATGTTCCCTTTTATATGCACTCTGGAAAAGAGATCAGTGGTGCTAGGGGTTGCTGGGTAAGAGAAGCAGTTATCTATGAAGGAATGGCACTAGGGGAGTTTTTGGGGTGACGGAACTGTGGGGGTGGACACACCATTCTCTGCATTTGTCAAAGACTGCCATAGAGTGAGCTGTCAACCGTGAAGTGAACTTTATGGGATGTAAACAGAAGCATAATCAGCCAGGATGTGAGAAGAATCCAAGATAAATGCAAGCTGAGATAGATGACCTAACTGAAGTACAAGTGAACCACACAGCCACTCAGTAGGGATGGGAAGAAAGGTCCCACCCTAGGTGACCTTCGCAAAGAGGGCTCTGACCAGGTGAGGTAAAGGCTAAAGACAAAAAGAACTGCACACAAACACTGCACTGTAACTTAAATCTGTCTTTCTCGGGTGGGTTAGGATTTCGGGAACTGGCTCACCGATTAACACTAGAGTTGAACAAATACGTAAACGCATTGTAGATGAGGACCGGGTTCCTCATTGTGGGTGAAAGAAAAAGAAGGAAATAGAAAATGCTAGAGTCAACTTTGTGGTGCTGGCCTGGAATCGGAAACGTGTATGGACTTGTGCTTCATTCATGTATATGGCATAACATGTATGTGCGCGCGCACGTGTGTGTGTGTGTATTCACACACACAGATACAGAAATAGTGCCTAAGTAGGAGTTAGCACATGTACATATACTTCCTAGCGCTATCCACTGAGAGGGCTCAGAAGCAGTGACAGGTCAGTAGCAATGAACACACCATCCAGCGAGATCTTGGTTTCTAAATACCATTCTCCGGTAAAGAGAACCAGAGGCCTTGAAGAAATGGTTGATTTTGGGGTTGAAACATCTTGGGGTGCTAGAAAATCAGGAACTTCTTAAAGAAAAAAAACAACAAAACATGGGGCAGGTTGAAAGGGCACAGGAAGAGCCCTCAAAGAGCTCTCGATGGCCCGTTTTATTGAGCTACACACAAGAAAACACCGTAAAAGATTATAACCCAAAGAATACAATACATATCTTTGAGTCCATAGTGATATAACTGAATAAAAGGCTGAGGGGACAAATGGAGACATGGTAACTTCTCCCTGCAGAAAAATTCTAATTAATAAATTAGAATGCCCTAGTAATCCCCTCGGCAAGATCCACTAATGTAGAAACAGGACATCTACATATTCTCAAAGCATCTCCCATAAGCGTTTAACAGTGACAACAGGCAGTAAGTTAACAGTAGAGAGTCCTGGTTAACATGACCAACAATACGTACTGACGTAATGTACCTCCTGATATCGAACACTAACAAAAGTACAGTCACCCTACGGCACCTTCCTAATACTGCCAACCCCAATCCCATCGAGAGCGTACATCAGAAAACCCTGAATTGAGGACGTTCTACAAAATAACCGATCAGTATTCCCTATAAACATCTAGGTCACAGAAGACAACAGCGACAGGGGAACACATTGGCAGAGTCTAAAGAGGCATGGGCCACGAAGTGCAGTGTGGGATTCTGAAGGAGACCCCGGGGCAAGAAAAGGACAACGGTGGCAAAACCGGTGAAATTCAAGTCAGTTCTGTCCTTTAGTCAGTAACGCGGAGCTGGAGTTAGTCTCTTAGGGTTGGCAAATGTCCTGCGTTATGTAGACACCGACACAAGGAGAGGCTGGGTGAGGAGCTCACGGGAACTCTCTACACTCGTTTGCGGCAGCTTTTCTGTGAGACTAAAATAATCTTTTGGAAAACTGCGTGAAACAAACAATTTGTCAGTACTCCAGGGTCTTGTCCTTACTCTATCGACACGAATATTCCATCTCATTCAGATAGGCTTGCATGAAATCCACCTCCCTGCTGTTCTTACAGTCATAAAGACTTCTCTTTCTGCGAAGCAATTTTTTTCTTTCCTATTGTTTAATAAGAAACTATGAATTCTTGAGACCAAAGCCAACACTTCTCTTGGTCAATTTAAAAGCACAGGGGATTTCTCCAAAATATACCAGGATCTACATACACATGTTAAATTTTTAGCACCTGAACCTGTTCCTACCTTGTATCTTGCACCTATTTTTACATCTCTTGGTTCGTTGTGCATAAGGGGACTGAATGGCTCTACTCTGGGTCTGGCCACCGAGACTCTAGCAGAATCTAGCTTAGCACGTCACATAGCTCAATCCTATTTGATCATAACTAAAACAAGGACTAGTTAAGGATGTGACATTTCCTCAGATAATAATTTTAAAAACTGTGAAATGCAGTTAATTATTTTCAAGTGTCAAGCCCACAGCTCACAAGCGTCAGGGCCGAGATTCAAACCCAGGTTATGTTTGGCTCCTGAGTCTGTGCTAAACATCCCCCATTCCAATGTCATATTTTAAAAATCTAACTACAGAGTGATACGAAAGGTCAACAATAAATTACAGAAATGCAGCTAGCTTATGAATATGCATGAGTTGAAATGTTTATAGGTATACACATTAGAATCTTTGATTATGAATAGGAGAACATACAAAATGCAATCCCCGAGAAGAATGTAAACTAGTAATTTAACCTTTTATATTTCACCACAAATACACTGCAATTTATATACAGGTACAGATTTTCAGTGTATGCAATTTATGTGAGAGATTTAAAAAAAAAAAAACAACAAAAACCATACACTGTTTAAGGAGAAGGGGGTAAAACTATGTGGCTCCATTTTAATTTGATTTCGCCTCGATCACACCAAGTTTCAGACCAAAGTTGGAGGTATGATGGGTAGGAAGACACACAGAGTGGTTTTTCGGGACCTTCCTTTCTCCCTGGACAGAGCCACAGGCCTACAGCTTGGGAGGACTTAAGGGCTGGGATTCCTTTCTGCAGATTTCCTTCGCCAAGACAAGGAGAGAGTAATGTTTACCTCCCTGCATGCACTGTGTCTTCAAACTCCTGAAGGGGGAGACCACTGTCCCTGTTTGGAAACCTGAAAATGAATTCTGGATCATTACATACTTGTTAAACAGGGTTGATACTCTAGGGTGACAGAGAAAAGATAGACCGGAGAGCTTAAATGAATGGAAGACGATGGCATCCTTTTAAATATCCGTAGCACCGACGTAGAGCCCACCCACTCACATGAACACGAATTTGTTTATTTGTGCTAATAAAAGTCCTTTCATGTAACCCCGCGGTCCCCTTAGCCCCGCTCCTACCCCCAAAGACGATGATTGCTACTGCCTCAGAAATTAGGCTGACAGAAGACAAAGAAGGGAAAAGTGACTTGTCTGTGATCACAAGCCAGCGGGGACGAGAACACAGACTTGTTAACCACTCCCCAAACTTAACCATTTAGGACTCTGCGGTATTGCTCGTTTTGCTGTAGCAGGTTACACAGTGTAGTAACTACTACGCCAGACCACGCCGAGCACCTGTTACATCAGAAGCCGGTAAACTACGGCTGCTGGGCTGGCCACATGCAACTTGCTGCCTGTTCGGGTCAATCAAGTTTCACCGATGCACAGCAGGCCTGCTGGTTTACAAACCGCCTAAGGCAGCTTTTGGCCACAACCACAAGCGTTAGTAGTCACGGCAGGGACCGTATGACCCACAGAACCTAAAAATATTCACTATCCGGCCCTTTCCAGAAAAAAATTTGCCCACGTCTATATTCTGCTGTCATGTTTAAATCTAACAACCACCTCATAGCAGCACCGATGATCAAATTCATCCTAGTTCAGTGATTTCTATACGGCTCGGGCGCATCAGAGTGGAAATCTGGAACCAGGTTTCCATGTATCTAGGAGTCCTGTCCTTACGCCAATAAGATGTACTGACTTTGCATTATTCTTGCAACCGTTCCCTTCGTGGTGTGGACAATACAGAGTATAATATTCCAGGAGCGTCAAGGCTGGAGCGTCTGACCCCTCTGCATCACCCGGGGACCCCGGAACAGATACAAAAAAAAAACCATACTTGTTCCCAAACTCATAAATGCGTGGCCCTTAAGACTTCTATTACTTCCTATTTTTCCAATACTCAGTAAAATTTTATGCAAGTGTAAAATTAACTTTATTTTCTGTGAATTTAAATTCACGAGGGGAAGAAGAGGTATTCGGTGCAGCGACCTTGCTCTTCCAGAGTAAATGTTTCGAACAATTTCCCTAGACATGTATTTCAAAACCCGGCGCGGGCTGGATGAAGGGTACCCCGCCCTCCCATCCTTGCCAGACAGTGACACCTGCTGGAAGGTGCTCAGACTCACGAGAGGTCAGCACCACCCCGTCCGGGATCCACACTCTCCTGCTGTCATCTGTCTGTTTTTGTTCTTCTCACATGTTTAGAAATATTACTTGGAGATCCAGACAAACAGCCGCGAAAACTGGGGAAAATTTCCCTGAAAGCCCGCGACTACTGCAGTAATAAACTTTTGTGTTATTTTTGGATGTTTTTAAAAAGATGAAAACATCATTAAGCATGTAATGGGCCAGAGTTTAACGTTTTACTTTAGGAAGTACACCGAAAGACTCTGATCTGTGTCGTTTGTTAATGACATTAAGACTTATTTATCTTAAATATAAATCTTAAGAGCTCTTATGGTTTCACATCGTACACGGAAATTTTTCTTAGGAGTACTAGTGTTTTCCAACAAAATCCCAGTGACAAAAACATACTGTGCGGGTTTCATGTAGACAGGATTTCATTTAGAGACACACACTTCAATTTATTTTAAGGGTAAATGTGCTACAGGTTTTAAATCCTGCGAGCTAACATCGTTTTCTTACACACATTATCCTCTACCTCACCCCCAGCGAGAATCACTTTTGCAGCTGCATTTTGCCACGCTGAATGGCTCTCCCAGTTTGGCAGCTGAGGGCACATATTAACATTCCTAGCACTGAGGTCCGGCATTCTGTTGACAAAAACATTCTTTGGATCAAGGCATGAAAGCAAATAGCCAGCAGCGCGTTTTTTGACATAAAAGGTGAAAACGAAAAAGTATTCGCTAATACCCCAAGAACACAGGGACCAAATTCCTGAGACAGTGTAATTTTGCACGACAAGACGAATAGGAGGGCCACGTGCAGCTGGCTGGAGGGATGAGACTTTTCGTGAGCACATACTATAATTACAGCTCGAGTTGCTGGTTTTAAGCTAAACAGAAACTTCTTCACAATGCCAAATGCCCGTATTTTATTTCCTTTTAATTAAAAAAATCTACTTTTTTAAATATTTATTTTTGAAAGAGAGAGAGAGAGAGAGAGAGAGAGAGAGAGGGAGAGGGAGGGAGGGAGACGCAGAATCGTGAAGCAGGCTCCAGGCTCTGAGTTGTCAGCACAGAGCCGGATGAGGGGCTCGAACTCAGGAACCATGAGATCATGACCTGAGCTGAAATCAGAGGTTTAACTGCCTGAGCCACCCAGGCACCCCATGGCAAATGTCCTTATTTTAATGGTACGCTTAGAACAATTTGTAATTCCTCCTGCTTCATTCAAAATAAATGTTTCCAAGCATCTGTCCATTTACTCCACTTGGACATCAGCACAAGAATTACAGGCTAAAATGGGCAGCCATGCAGCCTGCTGTTACTAAGAGTAGTAAGGAATTTAAAATATCCAGGGTCTTCAGTCCTTCGTCCACCATCATTTTCACATTGATCCTCAGTAAGTGCTCTTTATCACCCAGCAAGCATGCACGTGACCCCAATGAAGGACATTCCCAGTATCATGTTGGTGGGCACAGAAGAGAACAGGTTTAGGATAATTAAAAAAAAAAAAAAAAAAGATTGACGATAATACCAGGAAAAGAAACACCGAGGTTAAGGAGAAATAAACCCAGAGGAAACCTTTGGTGAAACTAGACAAAACGAGGCAGACATCCAGAAATAACTATACATATAGCATAGGAAGCCTTGGACTTTTCCCAGAAAGCCCTAAGCTAGCCAAGACATTACCAAATGGTAATAATGGTTAAGAAATAAATACTCGGGGTCGCCTGGGTGGCTCAATCGGTTGAGTGTCCGACTTCAGCTCAGGTCATGATCTCACGGTTCGTGAGTTCGAGCCCCACATTGGGCTCACTTCTGTCAGCCCACAGCCTGCTTTGGATCCTTTGTCCTGTGTCCCTATCCCCCTCCCCTGCCTGTTCTCACGCTCTCTCTCTCTCTAAAAAAAAAAAAAACAAAAACAAAAACAAAAAAACAACAACAACAACCAAAAAAACCCACAAAAAACAAACAAAAAGAAAGAAATATTCTGGTGACATACTCTAGTAATTCCTGCCTTTCTGAGCCTTTGCTACATTTTGTTGAACAAATGGAAGCTCAGAGAGGATAGTTCTTGGTAGCAATCACATGTGTGCTACAGAAAAGATCTATTTAAATGGCCAAACCCCTAAATTTTTCCTGTAAACCTAAATACACTGTTCTCAGGATAGGGTTTTGGGTGCTATTCTGGCAAAGTCTGGCATTTAGAATCCGGTCTCCCTAATAACATCATTGTGGGTTACTTTTTCCTTTAAAAAGATTGACTCCCATCTCTCAGAGGTCTGAGGTGATCAAGGTTTAAAGATATGCTGTACGTTATTACATGTCCTGTTAGCATGGGCAGTCTGTCCGCGATGGTCGTGAAGGTAAGCCCCCTTCCTACGGCACCGTAGGACCCCACTGCCCATGCCGCTCCTACACTGTTAAACCAGGAAATCTGTCACGTGGCTATCAAAACTCCGTAGGAATTTAAACCAGTACCCGGAGAAGACAACGTCACAAATTTTCATGCTGATCGAGCCTTGACATTTTAGAGGAATGGGTTCGGTTCCCAAAAGACAAGGGGCTCCTGAATCTCACTTAGTTTTCTTGAATCACTATTCTCTTTAGTAGGCATCTACAACCTGTCAGCGTAATTAGTGACCAATGTCAACTGCGTTTAGGAAGAGCCAGGTGCTGCTTAAAGGACAGTCAACTGGTTGAGTTTACTTAGTTATTTCTGACTTCCACTTTTCACCTGGCTGGACTAGCTGGCTCCCGACAACTTGAGGCTGTGTCGGCATGAAAGGCATCTGCGAAGCCACCGTAACCACTACCTTTCTGAAGTACAGGTAAGGAAGCTAACTGTGCTAAGAGCTGTGCACCTCTCTGCCAGCCAAGCCCTTCGCACTTTCCTGAATGTTTACTGTAGACACACGGCAGCTGGAATCCCAGTGTGGTTTCTGATAGTGTGCGTGCACAGGATTAATACTGGATTTATGTTAGATTACAAATATGAGAAACGATATCAAGACCCCAGGGTGCCACAGAAGCATTTGAGAAAGCTGTTCACCACTGAAGAACAAAGACAGCAGGTTTGCTCGTTTTCATCACTGGGGCCATGAAGACGGAGAATATGCTCTCAGGCAGGAATGTCGAGATGGGCAGGGGATCCTAGGTGGCATCTAAAGTCGCAGAAGGAACCACTGCCATGCATCTGATCCCTACGAGGGGGAGGCTGCCCTTGTGGCCAGGGTGATGGGCAACCCCAGCGGGTAAGGAGGGTGCAGAGAAGCGAACCTCGGATGGAAGATCACTTGACACTGACCAGCCTCAGACCCCCAAGCTCCGGTCTACCAGCAGATGTACGTTTCAAAATTTAAAACTGCAGGGGCGCCTGGGTGGCGCAGTCGGTTAAGCGTCCGACTTCAGCCAGGTCACGATCTCGCGGTCTGTGAGTTCGAGCCCCGCGTCAGGCTCTGGGCTGATGGCTCGGAGCCTGGAGCCTGTTTCCGATTCTGTGTCTCCCTCTCTCTCTGCCCCTCCCCCGTTCATGCTCTGTCTCTCTCTGTCCCAAAAATAAATAAAAAACGTTGAAAAAAAAAATTAAAAAAACAAAACAAAACAAAACAAAACAAAACAAAATTTAAAACTGCAATACCTGAAAGCATTGACTCTTCTTCCTAAGTTTTTAAAAGGCAGCCACTTCATCTCCTACAAATGTATGCCTGGTAATTTGTATGTTTCCTCCGGAAGGGAAATTGACGGTAAAAGTGAAACACTTCATAACAAGCTGCTATGCCTTATCACATCCTTATACAGTCGATAAGGGCAGGGTTTCCAAATATACACAGAAACCTTAAAAGCGGGAACAAATCAGGCCCTTACCTTTTAGGACAGTCTATTCTGTGGGGACAATTCTATACCAGAGTGATGCTAGGTCAGAGTAGAAATTAATTCCAGGGGAAACAATGCTCCCTAATTTAATAAATGAAGAACGAGATTTCTAAGTTAGTCGTTACACATGTATACATGCAATTGGATGTCACGAGAGAGAAACCACGCCAGACTTTCCACCCAAACTTGTAAACTCCATCTACAGGGGAATAAGGGACATTGAAGAACTGAGGCACTTTCTCTATAGAAACAGCCTTCCAGAAAGAGGCTTTTGCTGTATGTTATGGTTTTATTGTTGCTGCTGAACGGGACCATCCACTTAATGAAATCATGCTTCTTTTAGTCACTATGGTCTAATTTCTCACTACAAAATAAAATCACATCATCGGTGGGGGGCGGGGGGGGGGAGAACAAAAATAAAACCAAAGCAAAACAAAAAAAGAGCTCAGCAATGAAAATTCCAGAGTCACGGATTAAAAGCCCCATTATCTTTTCTTTTGTTTCAAAAACATTTGAAAAAATAATCCAGATTGAAAGACAGGTGCATGTGGGTCTAAGGAGGCAATGGCTTTAAATGACTATAGGTGACATTAAAAAAATTAAACTTTTTAAGTCTTGGGAACACTTTACATATTATGGAATGTTTAAAAGAATAAAAATACGGGGGTGCCTGGGTGTCACAGTTGGTTAAGTGTCTGACTTGGGCTCAGGTCATGATCTCACAGTTTGTGAGTTCAAGCCTTGCGTTGGGCTTTGTGCTGACAGCTCGGTTTCGGATTCTGGAGCCTGTTTCGGATTCTGTGTCTCCCTCTGTGTCCCCCCCCCCCCACCCATTTGCACTCTGTCTCTCTCTCTCTCTCTCTCTCTCTCTCTCTCTCTCTCTCTCTCAAAAATAAATTAAAAAACAGAAGAGTGAAAGTACTAGAAAAATCATAGCAAAGAAATAATGGTTTTCGAGTGTCACAACATCAAGACATCTGTATCAACTGCCACAGCAGAGACTCTGATTCTATCTAAGGATAAGTGAGCATAGTTTGCACCTGGAGCGAGTGCGCCCTTGCGTAGTCGGACCCGTCCCTCAGCACTGGTCAGCTATGTGTCCTGTCCAACTCTCTCACATCTTGTCCCAGTTACATGCTTATCAGCACCCTACTTCGCTCTCCTAACCTCGGGGCTTTTGCCCAAACAACTCCCTCGGTCCAGAATGCTGCCCCCCGTCAGCTGCAGGTACGTCGCCGATAAAGCAACGTATGGATAGATAAGCCCCTTCCCCTACTTCCGGGACACCCTCGGTCATCTGTCTACAACCAACGAGGCATCTCTGCTCCTTCCCCAACCCCAGCCTTGGGGAGCGAGCCCTGCTGAGTCTGTGCCTCCTGAGGGCAGTGACTGTGCATGTAACAGCTGCTCGAGTGCTAAGTACATAAATGGATGTGTCAATGAGAGAATTAACTTTTCTTCTCTGGAACTACTGAAGAACAGAACAGATCTTCACCCATCTGGAATGGTGGAATCATCGGAGAACTTGAACTAACTTCTAGTCTTCTGATCCAATGACCAATAAATAACAAATTAACACATGCCGTCATCGCCTCAATGTCACCTGTGTCTGCCTAGGCCATGTCACGTAAACACTGCTTATAGTAAAGGCATTAAATACTATATTAGGGCTACCACCGGATTTGAGTGAAGGGATTTCATGGAAACTAACATGTCAAATTCTAAACATAATAATGTGGAACAATTTTCTGAGAGCTAATAGGTCATTTTCCCCTCCAGTCCTTCATTAAATCAGCAACTATTTACTACCTGTCACTTGCCAGCCACCATCCTAAGAAGCTGGAGATATGGCAGTGGGCATATTACAATCCGTGTCCTTATGATTTACTTCCTAGTTGAAAGGAACAGATAATGACACGCACGCGCGCGCGCGCGCGCACACACACACACACACACACACACACACACACCCACCCCGGGTAGGGGTAAGTGCGATAAGAGACAAAGCAGAACAGAGAGGAGCAGGAATTGCTGGCAGGAAGACAGTGAGGGTGCTTTTGGCCCAGGGGGGTCAGGAAGCCCTCCTCGACAGGGCGGCACTGGAAGAGAGCGCTGAAGGAGGTGATGAGCGAAGTCCTGCGGGATCTGGTGGAGGGCACTCCGGAGAGAGGAAATGAGCGCAGGCCCCGAGATGGGGCCTGCTGGGCTGTCTAATGAAGAGCAGGGAGGTGTGTGTGGGTGTAGCTGACTGAGCAAGGGCAGAAGACGCGGGAGTCGAGCTTGGGAGAGACAGTGTGAGGAAGGTGAGTGGGCTGGAGAGCCCCCAAGCACACAGCAGAGCAGAGCTCTGAATGAGACGGGAAACTTTTAGCGGGTTTTAAGCAAAATGATGACGTAATGAAAACAAAACACTTTGGCAGCCGTGTTGAAAGAGTCCGTAGAGAGGCTGGAGTTGGACACAGAGACCAGTCAGGGTCTCCTCCAAGTGATTTCATAGAGGCGGTGATAGCTGTGACCAGGGTTGGGCGGTAGAGGTAATGGGATCCTGAACATCTTTTGCAAAAAGAAAAAAAAAAAGCCAAAGGTTCTAGGGGTAAATTGGAGATGAAGGGTCTCAAGGATGACTTCAAGACTTTTGGTTTAGTAGCTGGAAGGATGAGAGAAGACGAGAGGGGAGGCGTGCCTCTTGGAGGTAAGGGGGGAAATCGCAAGTCTGGGGCTTGTCCGACTTGAGATGCCCATCGGATTCGCGAGTGGGGGTGGCTGGCAGCCAGATGGATGTGCCGGTTTCGGAGTGAGTGCTGGAATCGGCAGCAGATAGATGGTATTTACGGTCAGAAAACGGAATGAGGTTAACCCGGTGAGTGGGTATAGACAGAAAAGAAAAGAGATTAGCCAGCCCAGCCCCAGGGTGGGGAGGTGAGGCCAGGGAGGTGAGGAGGGGCAGCCAAGGAAATGGAAAGAGAAGAGCCAGCTGGTGCATTCTGGGGCTGTGTGCAATCAGAAAACAGGACAGCCTGCAGACAGGCAGCACCCCACTGCAGGCTTCTGGGCTTTCTCTCCTTAAAGCACAGACACCTGAGGAACTGTTAAGCAAGACCCCCCCCGGCTAACTATCATTGATTTAATAGAGCGGAACTTCTTTCCAAAGAATAATAAGACACAACCACCTTAGGAGAGTGATGAAGAAAACACAAAGATGGCAAGACTATCGCTCATCCAATCGGCCGAAATGTAAATTCCTGCAATGTAAGGTATGGTTAAGGCTGTGCACAAAAAGAAATGGCTCCAGAAACCCATTCAAAATTATCAAGCAAAATTCATTTTCTTGGTATCGACATACAAGGTGATAGATACCATTCATGCAAATTTAAAACACGAGCCAACCAACCACATACGATTCACGGATATGGAAATAAATGTACGTCACTCGAACTGAAAAGAGAACCCCTTAGTTCAGTTGGCGTCCGCCTCTGGGAGGGAGAGTGACCGGGAAAGGTGACCTGATGTGTAATGACGTGTTTCGCTGTTTTTGTTTTCCAAAAACACACTGCATTTATGAAAAAGACTTGAAGCAAATAAGAGAAAATATAATAATCAACTCTGGCGTGAATACATGAATACAGGTAATAAAACTCTTTGTAATCTTTTTGTATTTAGAAAAAAATCAAAATATTGCTTTTTGAAAGCACAATAGAGTGAAAGGAAAACAAGACCACTGGTTTCAAACAACAAATTTTTACTACATTTACACCTACATTCCAAGCCCATAATAAAGCGAAGGAAGAAGAGATTTGTTGGCATACTCATTAGGAACCGTTAGGTCTCCAGAATGGCACGACACTTGGCAAAATCCACCTACGTGCCAATATTGAACCTACTATTCAATAAAAGCGGTGAAAAAACAAAATACACTACCCATAATCACAGTAATTAAAAAAATGTAGCTAAGAGAAAAACAAGTAAAATACCTAGCTTTAGCAGAGGATCTCCTCTGAATATGGAATTAGAATATCAAGTTTTGAGTTATAACCTGAACCCTGCTTCATGTGCTTTTGGAACAAGCTGCGGAATAGAAAAATGAATGAATAGATGTGTAAGTCGGTCTGTCAGCCAATCTAAACAATACATGATAATTCATGGAAACCACACTTGATTGTCCTATGCAAATTCAGAATATAAACACTCCCTTCCTTTAACTGTAGAGGCTCTTTCACTTACTTTTTATAAGACAGAGAGATCTTCCTCAAGAAGTAAAACCTGTAAATGAGCATATATTGTGATAATACTTCCTGTGTGTCCGTGTTTTTCAGACAGTAGTATTTCCCATTTCTGCCTCGTACCTTTCCTAGTCAGTGGGTAATAATAAACTTGCCGAAACTCTTATTCATTCTTCCCGGTTTTCTACTTCTGAATGACTCGGTAGAATAGCAATACAGCAAATAATAAGAAGGCAAATTAATAATAAAGCAAATAAAAAAATTTATTCCCTTCATGATGATAGGTCACTCACTGCATGATTACTAACAGCAGAAAACAAACCAACTGTCTATATTAGAAGTGAATTGTAATTAATTCTATCAACTGTGTCAGCGTCTTTGTTTCAAGACACGGACGTAGAATTCAATTTCTGGCAATTCAACAATCGGCTTTTAACAAATAAGTTCCTAAGAAAAGTGACATGTACATTAATGTGATATGCACTTTTAAATCCTGATCTGGCCACCCCTAACATGCATCAAAGCAACAAGGTGTCTAAAACACTTAAAAAACTCCTTATTGTCCTAAATACGTTACGATTATCTTTTTTCTTCTATCAAGAATGCATCAGTTTATTCCCCAAAAGGAGTTAAAGGCAATCCTTTCCATGTGCTTAAAATACTGAATCATGTCAGCTGTACCACTTAAGACGTGAGTCACTTCCTCTGCATATTTAGAAATAAGTTCAGGCTCATTCATTTAGTGTGCTATCGGTTGTTAGGTGGAATTAAAAGCGTTTGACTTTTTACCTATATTTACCATGGTGTGCTCACCATTTACTCTTTGGAAATATTCTACGTATCAAACTAATGCGTGTTAACTAAGATATGGCAAGCAGGTAAATGTCTAATTTAGGGCACTTTTCAAAAACAGAAAGTTTCTTTTTTAAAGAAAACTTATCTCTTTGATAAATTCTTGGCCTATGTAAAAAGTCTCACGAAAGAAGAATTCTACTTTCTAATTAGAACAGAAGAATGGGTTTATTTTCCCTCAAAATTGGTCAGAGATAAACACTTAGATTTGTTAACACCGTTATGAAAACCCCCAGCCAACGTTTTCAAAATGACAAACATTTTGGGGAAGCACACAAGTGTTTTACTGCACAAACATTCCCAGAGCGGCTGCTACATGCAAGGCCCTGCATTAAGGGCTGCGGGTGCAGCTAGGATCACTCCGTCATCAGTTCTGCTCATGATCTGCTTAAGAGTCTCCGCGAGGAGGAAAGGTCGGCATGTAAATAATCCAAAAATGAGGCAGAAAGAGATTCAATGCTTTCAGAGAGCAAACTCGGAAATACTACAGGAGCTGAGAGAAGAGAAAAATGGTTTCCCACAGTGTGGGAAGGGAAAATCAGAGAAGGCTTCATGGCAGCGGTGGATCGGAGGTAGACCTTGAAGGAAAGTACGATTTTGTCCGATGTGCACTGGGAGCCACGTTTTGCGTGGGGATTGAGGGCGGGGTTTTGAGGGAGGGCTGTACAGGCAGAGAGCCAGATCAATGTCACGTAAGCAGGAAATTTAAGCATTAGGGTAGGTGAAAGAAAGAAAGGAGAAAGAAGGGCGGTAAGGCAGGCGGACACCAGATCATAAAGGATTTGGGGGATGCGAGCTCATCATTTATTCAGTCGGCAAATGGAAACCAATGGAAGACTTGCAACAGAGTAGTATGACCAGACGCAGGCTTCACGAAGATTAATTTAACATCCGTGGGAATGGATGGACGGGAAGGAAGACAAATTAATGATGGGGAAACTGAGCAGGAGTCTGTTGTATAGTGTAAATAAACAGTAACGAAAATAGGAACTAAGCAGTATCAGTGGGAATGGAAAGAAGAACATGGACGCAAAAAAAAAAAAAAAAGTACATCGTAAATAGCATTTATGAAAAATATGGAATAAAGCCTTACCTGATTCTTCTGTATCTTGTTCATCTATTAAACCTACTGAGACGCCTAAATCCACACATTTCTTGCTATGTGTCTTGGACTTCATGTGTTTTGTCAGATTTCCTTAAGGGAAAAGAATGTTTACTAAGCTTACGCAGTAGTATTTTGCTGCTGCATTTGTCAACACTGGCAAATTCCATTCCTACTTCAAATGAAAGCACAGACTGTGGTTATACAGTTCCAAGACTCAAATTTGGACAAAAGAAAATACTGGTATCTGTATGTTGTAATAACCTTGTTACTTACTACTAACAACTTCTCTTTTCAATTCTGCCTCTTCTACTTGGATAATGTCTACTTTTGCCTTTGGTCTCTATTCTGTCGTCCTTATTTATTTTTTTAAAACATTTTAAACATCCTCAATTTAAAGTCCCTTTTGGATTGCACTAAGATGTGTAGTTCCTGGCGTCCAAATTCTCCACCACTGTGCCTGCCGGATCTCCCTCATGGTACTTTGTTTCCCTGCATGCCTTTTAGTTTTTATCGTAAGCTTATCTTTAGCAAGACTGTTTTCCATGGAGCCTTAAATACCCTGAGTTGCAGAAACATCTCTGTGGGTCAGTTTTCCAACTGCTTCTACTCGGGGCTGAAGGTTTCAGACCTCTGATTCTAGACCAGTTCTTTCTTTCTTTCTTTTTGCATGGCATAGGTATGGGATTTTGCTCTTCAGCAGAAATG
The DNA here is from genome assembly GCF_018350195.1 of Panthera tigris. NCBI lineage: Eukaryota > Metazoa > Chordata > Mammalia > Carnivora > Felidae > Panthera > Panthera tigris. Next base: position 16,639,720 of record NC_056664.1, read on the forward strand.
TTTTTCCCACATGGTCCAAAGTCACTGGACTGGAGGGCCAGGCTTATTTCAGAGGCCTCGGACTCTATTCCAGTATTAACATTAAAATCCTTGAGCTGTGGGCATATACCTGGCTTTGCTGTGCCCATGAATTCTTGTATTTAAAATTTTATTTATTATTATTATTATTATTATTATTATTATTATTTTAAGTGTCTATTCACTATACTAGCATGGAATTTCTTTTTTATTTCTGTTACCTGGGAATTTGCCTTTTTTAAATTTCAAGCTTGACTATCTATTAAAAACTACATTTGTTATATCATAAACAGCATTTCTGTTATTTGGAACAGGAGACAATTTCCTGTGTTAATTTCACTTCACCATATTGACTAGACGTCTCATAACAGTATCTCTAAAGATGTGTTTCCTTTGGGGGCTAATGTAGCTAAGTATTATCAGGTTAACTGGGACCCACTGGGAATGTCCGTCCCAAGTGATCATGAATGCATGGGAAGAGCTCAGATTCTAAGGATGCCAAGCAGTTTGAGTGCAGAACGCCACACACACAAAACATCGCCAACAAGGGAAGGTCCCCTCTTTTGAGAAAACAAAATCCAGATACTTAGCTTGGTGAGCAGGGGCGAATTAGTATTTGAGAATAAGCCTTGAGTTAAAGATGTCTGAAATCTTGGTCTTAACTTTGGGCTTGCAGTAGCTGAAGGGCCTGCGAAACTGCTGTATTGATAGAGCCTCAGTACCACTAAAACTTCCCTAAGTACTTGGAACTGGTCACACTGTTCAAGCCACTTCTTGCACTTCACAGCATGCAGCACCTCAGAGCTTAGTGCTTAAAGGGCTCAAGGGTGACAGGGTACCTGGACTAGATGATATCTAAGACCCAGCAAACCCTGACTTCTGTAATTCCGGAGATGACACCTGGCTTAAATGGCTTGGCCATGTCTGATATTTACTTGAAATACACTTAAAACAAACAAACAAACAAACGACACATGAAGTAAATATGGCAAAATGTTAACAATCAGTAAAAGGTGGACTGGTTGGCAGACTGGTGTTCATGATACAAATCTCTACTTTCCCGTAGGCTTCAAAATGTTCATATTAAAAAGTTGTAAAAAAAAGATGCTTTGGCCATCTCAATGTGGCTTAAATTTCCATTTACAAGCCAAAGCACTTCCTAATACAATAACAAATATTACAAACCAAATTACTTTACCGAAAGTGCTTTCGTTCCCTACGTGAACAGTCACGGAAGGTTATTTGCTTCTTAGAGACGTTAATGGATAATTGTAACCAGACAAATTTGGGACTATAAGCTTTTAATAAGCGTATCTTCTCATAATTCGAGCTATTACTTACTACTAACCTACTTCTTAAATAAGTTAAAATAAACATGATAATTTGCATTTTAACATGCAAAATAGATGCATATATCCCTTAGCAATGCCATAAACTCTGTGCATCAACATAATAAGTAAATTTTTTAACAGACTTAAGAAACATTAGTCTAAATCCTCTGGAAAGCATGTGGGGTTTTGTTTCTGGGCTCCTACAGCTACACAGAGAGTCTAGCTTTTTGTGATATAAATGGTAGTAAATCCTGCAGGGGTGCAAGCTCACTGTGTCTTTTCTGCTGACTGACCTTTAAAGCAGAACAGTGAAAACAAATCAATTACAATTCTTTTGGAAGTGTACTCATCAGATAAATTAAGGGGACAAATGACAAAGTAGAGATTTATAGGCACGAGGCATCAGAAGCATCAATTTCTAGCACTGCAGACTGTTTAGCTGGCCGCAGCGTGCTCTGTCTCGGTACCCATATTTATGTGGCATGCCATTACATCACTGTTTTTCTGTTCCTATCCAGACACATCCAGTGGGGAGTAGAGTTGCGCTGGCTAGGACGACAGAGTAAATCAAGGAGGACAACATCTGCAGCCTCACCTAAAAACGAGTCTACTAGTATTCAGCTGCATTTAAACGATACTATGGAATCTGTTTTACAGATATTCACAAAAGGCAGATTTCTATGAGGAAGCTGACCCGTAAAATAAAGAACTATCACCCTGAGAAGAGGGAAATACTGAATTTCTAATATTTTCTTCACCGGTCTCCTTAGCTAGGGTCGCTTTCCTCAAATACGTATTTATCGCATAATTGCAATGGATTTTCTGACAAAACAAAACATCTAACGTAAATTCAGATCGGCAGCATATCCGAGAAGTTGGAAGACGTGAAAACTGCAAAGATCTAACGCTCACTCTTCAGGGGTCATTATGCTCTGTCCGCCTCTTGGGAAACATTTATCGAAACCTTTACGTGACGCTGTTTGGAGTTATTTCACTAAGATTACTTGGTGATTCAGAGTATTTTTCTTGGCCAAGAAGATTCATTTGGTTTTCCACACCTAAGTTTCCCTCCCTTTCTTGCCCTCATTTTATGAGTATCATTTAAGTATCCTGATTCCTTCTCTTCTTTCTATTGAGAAATACACATTTCACATTATACCTTGATCCTCTTTTATTTAGCAACATCATTCTGTACTTGGTAATCTTTTATGAGTTACATTGGCCCATTTCTGGTCTCCTGGCTGTGTACTGGAAATTCGTGGATGTTGTGTAATCACAGGATCAAAACCAGTGAAAGGGCAATAAACTGGGTTAAGAAATCATAGTACCTTCTCCTATCAAAGCCTGCACACAAGACCAGGAAAAGCATCCTGAAACCCACCCTCCATTTCCAGAACGTGAATCCACATCACAACCAGAGGACTACAGACAGTGAACCTCTCAACTGCTCATGATGTCCCAAAGCTATTCAAAAATATTCAAGGCTAGCTGAAGAACAATTCTGTTGTTATTTCTATCATTCTTGCTTCGGGTACTCCCGGCATCTAAGGAGAGCTAATGTGAATGTTTAGTTGCTATGTATCTAACTCTCCTTAAATGCCAAAAAATTCTAGCCAAATAACGTAGTAAATTTTGCTGACGAGTTGATCAATCTCTAAAACAAAAACCCTGAAGGCAGCCAATATAATCAGAAAAAAATGAATGTTCACTCAAAGGGAATAAAGTTTCTGTAAAAAAATTGTCAATTAAATATTTTTTACAGATACTACACTTTCAGACAGAGAATTTTAGGATGACATTGTTTTCTTTTAGAGAGATTCTTATTTTTAAAAGGTAGGTAGGAAATTGAAGTCTCAAGTAACAAATTTTTATGTAATGATCTGTGAGCAAGGAGCCTAATGGAGAAAGTGGGCATTATTTTTTAAGTAGTGTTCTCATTGTATGTAGCAGGGAATCTGGAGAGGGTAAAATTACCTTAACTATAATAAAGACTTGCAATTTAAATAAAAACATATAAAGCATACAGAAAGAGTACTAAATATAATTTTAATGACTAGTTCTGAGTTCTATGCACATTAAATAGGACAACAGAAGTTTTCTGAAGCTGAAATGCAATAGAATTTGGGTAAAAACCAAAAAGCATCATGGAAAAAAAAAATGGCCTTTCATGCCTAAAATTAGATAATAAGACATGAACGCAGTCATTGTAAGTTTACTATAGTTATTATTTAAACTTTCACTTCAATCCTGTAGCATAGAAAGGAGTTTCCTTATCATCATGAAAATTTCTTTTTCTTCTTCAGCTCCAAAGTATTTTTGAAATGTATTAGTCATCATGTTATGCAACTCTAATCTGGGGAGGGAAATAAAAAAGGGTAGTTGCTCCTTTTAAAATGTTATATTTATTATCTATATTGTGAAAGTATATAATTAAAAAAAAAACCTTTTTCTTCCTTTCCCTGAGAGGTCTAGAGACATAAAGAGACAAGGCTACCGTGTTGACAAGATGTTATTTCTATCAGTCTATTCAAGCTACTGCATCCTTGGTCATAGAGTGTCAAGGTGGATCTTGGCTCTACTAACTCAATGCATATCAAAAGGACCACCGAACAATGCCATTTCATACCTTTCGTCTTAAAGGAGAAGTTACAGTAAGTGCAGTGGTAGGGGCGGACATCTGTATGGGTCCGTATGTGTTTCTTTAACATACTAGGTTTCTTACAACGTATTCCACATTCTTCACAAATGTACTTTCCTCTTCCCCTGCCTCGGACATATACATACTCTTCATTTGATTTATATCTAATTTAAAGAAAAAAAATAGGGAGATTGGATACTAGGTCTTTGAGAAAATATCGATGATTAGAATTCAGCTTACAAAATACAAGAAGTCACAATGTTTACACTCAATCAATACAAATTTTATGCACATGTAAGTAACAATATTCCAGCTTTTCGCATCAACATTTAATATGCAAATAGCTAATTCTGATCAAACCACCTTACTCGATACCAGGTTTAATTTTAGAACAGAACTCCCTCTTTCTCAGCCACTGGCTCCAAAGTTTTCTTTGTTATTAAATTCAATTACAGCAACTCTAAAAGTACTGAAATTTCTCTTGGCTTCACTAGAGCTACAATCAGCTTTTACAATGTGTTTTTCTCATAACCGAAAACACAGAGACATCCAATACGCAGTGAATTTGTCTCTCTTCGAGCACATTTCCCACGGAGCTCCTTATTGTAAATCAACGTGAAACCCAGAGTTTACTCTGAAAATAGTTCTTAGCTGCCTCCTAGGACCTATGATGTTTCCTAAATATTTTCTTGATCAAAATGGATTTATTTAACATGACATCTAACATATATTTTGCCATGAAGATTCTGTTAATAAGCTGAGAAACCTTGTAACATTTATATAAAATTGGCACTGGTTAAGTCTTCATTCACATGAAAGCAAATGTACATTTAAAAAGTAAGTTTAAATGTACATTTAGAAAGTAAAATTTGTACTTGCCCTCCATCAAATATTTTAATTCTTCTTGGTTCACTTTTGATTAAGGAATTTTCTTTATCTTGCTCACTGTTAATTTCAGAGGCATCTTTATTGCTGAATTCAACTACTGTGGACTTTTGATTACCTAATGCTCTCTGAAAGGAAAAAAAAAAAAAGAGAAACTAATTTAATAAAACTGAAAACACAAACATGCTAACGTTTCACTTGGAAATTAAAACATGGCAGAGTACCGTACGCGTAGTTAACTTAATGGAATGCATTTCAAGGAAATAACATGTTTAAAGGTCATTTGCTCTCTCCCCTCCCCTATCTTTAACCTATCTGTCTGCACCACTGCGAACTGATAAACCCTATGTTGTTTTAAGATCCCACCACAGTCTCCTGACCAATCACTCACACTACACTTTATTTCTAAAAACGAGCTTTATTCTTCTGAGATGGGAAAGCGCCAGTTACCCCGTTTGGTATAATAATGTCTCCTACTCCTAAGAACGTGACCAATTCCCTGCGACGTCGGTGGACTGCAACTGTGCACTTCTGTTCAAGCAAAAGTCCGTTTGCCAACATTCTCCCCTTCTCCTATCATTTTAAACCATAATTCTGTTTCCCTGCCGTATCTTCTCAAAAGTTCCTGAATACCGATCACTGTGACATACAGGCAGGTCAGAAGTCAGGCTGTGGACTGATAATAATTAAGTGTCTGGAAAACGGTAACACACATCAACATGGCGAGCGTTGTGTGCTTCTCCTATGGAAACACTACAGTGACACCACCTCAGGATTTCACAAGCGTCCCCCTCCTCAGCCCCTACCATTCTCACATATCCTGTGGTGCCAGCAGCACAGGATCTAGTGTGGAAGGACACTCTCAGGGTGAAGTCACTTGTCCAAGGTCAAGCTTAACAGCAAAGGCTCAAACTCCAGTCCTCTGGCCAAATCCAAAGTGAGGCACAACTTTTCTGATCAAGGGGCCTCTTTGTCACAAACCCTTAAAAACCACATCCCCAAGCAGATGGCTCCACACTGAGATGACCTGATTCTAGCAAATGAGAGAGTGTGCGCCATGGTCAGAGGGCCCGCGCAGCCTCAGAAGGTGCACCCTGGGGAGCTCAGGAAGGCAGTGTGAGGAGGTAATGACACTGACCCTAGCAGACAGGAAGGCATCGGTCTCCTCTTGTCCTAGCAAACACACCAGGTGTCCCCACAATCTGGAATGCATACGCACACTACTCCTTGACTTTATACCGTTAACGCTAATCCTGCTTTTTACCTTCTTTGCAACACCAAATTCCCATTTCTCTTTGGCTCACTTTCCTACCATCGAATCTGGCTTCTGTTCACCAATTACCAACGAGCCAAATGCCCAAATCCTTGTCCCTTCCTTAGTCTTTATACGCTTGGCCACCTGTGCAGTTTATGTTGTTGACCCCTTGCTTCTCTTAGAGACCCTTCCATTTCAGCACCTTTCTTTTCCATTCTCCATTGTAAGTATGTTAACATCTGGGTTGTGAGTCAACCCAGTACCCAGGCCTCCACAGCCACCTGCCCACGTCCCCAACACTCCAGCAATATTGGGACCGCTCGGTCCAGGAACCACGTTAGTCTCCATCTTTATGTGACCTTGAGTTGACCTCTCTGTCTGAGTATCTTTCCATGAAATTTCCTCCTTGATCTATGTGATACCACTCTCTCCTGGTCCTCCTCTTTCCTTGATGAACAACCTCTCTCAGTTTCCCGTATGGACTTTCTTCATCCATTCAACCCTTTAAGTAGTGGTGAATCCCAAATCCATTCTGAGATCTTCTGTCCTTCCTCCCGCTCTGAGCAAGCTCGTTAACTACCCCCATGCACCAAGGAATCCCGACACCTTCCACCAGGAGTCCTCGCCTAGCTCCAAATCTAAGTACACATTTCCACAGGCATTTCTACCAAGGCACTTGATGCTGAAGGAGAACCACTTTTCCAGAGGCGCTTTGGGAATATTCCAGAAGCTCTGTCTAAATTCTCATGATCAGGTCTCATCTTCCAAGATTCTGATTTTAGTAGGTCTAGAGTAAAGCCGGGTCATTTAAAAATTAAATTCTGAATGGTTGCCCGCACCCACCTTTGTTGAAAAAGTATCAATAGCTTGCCACCAGTGTGCATATTTTTTTGGTTTTTATCTATATTTCCAACTTGGAAGCATGTCAGTGTTTCAAACTTACACCTTCTAGCCACCCATGGCAGACTCCTCAGGATTCTTTAAAATGAACTAAGTTCTTTATCATGTCCATGTCATGTCAGCAGACTATTAAAATTTCTCATTCTTTTTATCTGAAACAAAAATCCCTACATTTTTTTTTTAAGACTCAGCTAAAATATCACCCTTTGGGAATTTCGTCCCTGTATCCATACCTCTTTAACCTACTGGCAAATTTAGAGACTTCCTTCTTGGTAAGTATGTGTGTGTGTGTGTGTGTGTGTGTGTGTGTGTCTATATATATATGTGTGTGTGTGTGTGTGTGTGTATATATATATATATATGTATGTATATGTATGTGTGTGTCTATATATATATATGTATGTATATATATGTATATATATATATATATGTATATATATAGACACACATATCATAGGTCTATGAACCTATATTGTATGCTCATGAACCTGTAGAGGTCACGGAGTTAATCTATAATTCTTAATGTCAGGAGTCCACCATGATCCCCTTACCTATTTATTTATTCTCACTTAAATGATTTTTCCCATTTTATAAAGCCAACAACTCTAGTAAGACTGATTACACAAATAACTCCAAATTACAGTTTTATGACCCTATTCTATACATCTTGACCAAATCAACTTAATTATATCAAGTGTATGAGTCAGCTATTCTGTGAGTCTTCTCTCTAGCACTAAGATGATTCTAACACCGGGTGGGAGTTGGGACTAGCAAGGCCAGGGGAGGCTAGTCAGGTGTACAAAGACAAGTATGAATGGCTCTCTGCTTATATTTCGAAATGAAATGTAACAGTCTTTGATTACTCACACCTCTATTCCCCCGCACCAGCAGGGACAAAACACAGACATAATCTCCTTTCACTTAATACAAGAGAAAGATGAAAGTTAAACCTTGATGATCTGTATGTACCATTACGTAAGGACTTAAACATTCAGCTCAGGGCAAGTTATTTCCAAAATGTCTCAAGAGAGAATCACCGAAGGATTCCATGTAACCCTTATCAGTCTAACTCGCGGGGTAAACTTCTCATCCTTTCGTCTGGGTGACTTTATACTTACACAGCACAATTTGTCATTCGAAATTAAGGTACACTTTTCAATTAAAACATTTAAAGGCATCAAGACATCGCACAAACTATTTGTGAAGATAAATGATATGTCAAGTACCTTGCTTAAGTTGCTTTTCCACTTGCTTGAATAGACCAATAAATCTGATTTGGAATGGGTAGTTATTGCTTGACAATATAGTGATTTTCCAGTCTTCTGTTTTGAATTAAGGAGAGAAAGGGCAACTTTTGTAGGCAACCCAAGTGGGTTTGGATTACTGGCACTAACTGTCCAATCAGTATAGGCTGAAGTTTTCTGGTCATTCTGAGGCAAATGCAATGCCTTCTGCTTTAGTAGGTAACACCATGTAAAGTTGGTTGAGGTCTTCAGGCTGGGGAAAGGCAGCTGCTGTGCACCTCCCGCATCAGACACTAAAAGTGTGGCTTGACTTTGGTCTTGGATGCTCTCTTTGTCACGTTGAGTTCTAACCCCTGGAGACTTCCTTTCTTGGTTACCGTCTACACGTTCCAAAGGAGAAATGTGAATGTCTTCTGCAGGGACAGGTGAATTTCTCACTGCAAGAGTGAGCGACGTGGAGGACTTGATGTTTTCAAACTCCTGTAGTTCGATTATAGGTTCTGTAACTACAGACTTAGAGTGTTCGGATGACAAATCATCAGCTGGTAGGACATCTGTCAGACTAACAGCCTCGCTACTAATTTCAGGTTGAGAGAAAACATCCTGTTCTGACAGCACACCATCAAGAGGCTCCGTAGTACAAACCTGCCTCACTAAAATAGGTTTCTTCTGTTTATTAACTTCACTAGGTCTTGAACTCCCTGGTTCAAAGGGTCTGATCTCTGTTGTACAAATAGCCCCATTCTCATCTTTAGCACGCTTCTGGTGCTTTTCCATGGCAATGTCTAAACTGTTTGCTGGGGAAAGCATCCTTTTACTTGAAGCCGAAGATTCTTGCTGGGGGGAAAGCCTACCAACAGACGTTTTCTGGGTTACGGGCAAAGGTTCTGATGGAGGGAGAGTCTGACCCATCTCTGAAAAAACATCTTCACAGACAGGTTCTGCCTCTGGGTTTGACATAGCATTCTGGTGATCTGTCTGCAATTTTGGCACGGAATTTTGTTCCTCGCTGATTGGCACCATGCTACAATTAGCCTGGCAAATTGGCTGGTTGGACAGGTCTTGGGTCACCAGGATTTGTGGCAGAGGAGTGACCGTGGCAAAACAGTATGCTGGAACGATACCCTGCAGATGCACGGGCAATGCAAACGACGTCGGCACGTTCTGCGCCTGCCCACCTAGCTTCAGTGGTGGTGGAACACATGAACTGGACATGGCATCTATCAATTTGGTTGGTAACGCTAACGAAGTCCCGCGATGGTCAGCAGCCCCACCTGGATCCGAGAGAACTTGCTTTGGCAAAGAAAGTACAGGATTGGAAGCGCAAGACTGGCTTGAAGTGAAAACCTGACAATGAAGTTGGTACTTGGGAGCAAAGCAACCTTTACTTTTAGAAGCCACACATAAACTGGGATTTGCATCCGGCTGAACACTCTGCATAGACACTTGCAGAGACGTCTGTGTGTTTGGGTGGCTATGGGGGGTGTGGACTGGACTTAACACGTTGATACCGAAAAGCTGTTGAACGGGGAAGATGTTAGTAGAGCCGGAACTGGAGGTTTCTGTTCGCTGATCCTTAACTTGAGTCTGGGAGTGCAGAGCGTTTGCAGAAAACTCGGCTAAAGATGCATTCGTGAGCTGAGGGCCCGGAAACGGTGCTGTGTTCACACTCGCAAGAGCGATTGTTTGGAAAGATGGTGGGTTGCCGGGAGACACACGAGTATCTGGGGCTAGGTTTAAAGATATCTGCCGCATCAGTGGGCCCCTCCTTCTTTCTAAGAGAGGCACGTGCCCGGTGACCCCCATGCCCGAAGGGGACGTCAGGGGCTGCGATTCAACGGGTGGTGTTGTCTGGGGTGGAGTTATGCTTCCACAGTCAAACGATTTACTTCTGAAATCGGAGACCTCCATCGACGTTTGCACGCAGCTGATGTGTTCTGAAGCGGTGCGCCTCATTTCTCGGTGAGTTCCAGGAACGTTCAGTGTATTCGAGCCAGCTGGAATCATGAGAAACTCTGCTCTGTTTAGAAAATCCATTTTGGGGGAAGCCTCCGTTTTAGAAACCTCCTCAATGTCCAATGAAGCTGAGAAACTCGAAGTGTGAGATAAACTACTCTCCCTACTTAGGCTCCTGGACAGAGTGGAGTCGAAACTTGATTCTGTGGACGAGTGCTCCATCTCGGCAAGACGGAGCCTCTTCTTTTTGGGTGGCAGCTTCTCGGTTGGCAACTTTGACAAGGTTTCACTACGCTGAGGCCAACTGAACTTCTCTGACTTTTCCTGATCATAGCCTTGGGCTTCGAGGTCCCGATCTGGCTCTTCGGTGACCAGAATTTCTGGGACTTGGATGTTGTGCTGCCGAACGAGTCGGGAGGGCTGTCCCAACACATGTCGTTCACTTGGACTCTTCCTGGGACCGTCCTGAAGTTCTGCTCTCAGAGCATCTGATGACAGCGCAGGCTGGTGAGGGTGAGACGTGTTCTGGGGAGGGCGCCCTTCTTCTGGGGAAATTCCCATCACTTTCAGAGATCCGGGCTTCACTGTCCTGTTCAGCTCCTGGAAGGAGACTGGGGAACCTCTTTCAAAAGACTCAAGCTTGTCGAATGAATTGGGTCTGCTCAGCGAGTTTGTATGCTGAATGACGGAGATTCCAGTTCCGTGCCTCTTCGGCTCCGTCTTGTCCTGGGCAGCTGAACTTATGTGTTGCTCCATGATGGTAGACAGCTTGGGATCCATGGTCTGGTCGGGACCTCTGGCCGCCAGCTGGATTTGGGAGGCCTGCAGCTGTATCTTTCTATGCTGGTCACTTGTTATTGCAACGTTATGCTTAGACAAAGTGGAAGCAGGGCCCAGAGAATTCTGGAACTGGAGGCCTTCGGAGCTTTTCGGGGACGCCCCCCTTTCATTTTGCTGAAGTTCATCATCATCTCCGACACTCTTCATCTTCCTCCGTTTTCTGATCTGAGGTGTCTGCTCCCACACCCCTGCAGGGCCCGCAACCCGGTAGTGCAGAATCTGAGGCTGTGTACTACCAGCAGGCACGGGGCTGTGTTCAGGTTCCCTCACGGCCACCTTTGTTTTTGGTCCATGTAACTCTGAACAGTAAAATTTCTTATGGTTTTCAAAATTCTCCAGTTTTCTATACCTGTTTCTGCAGGTTTCACACTCAAACATTGTCCCTCGCCCTTGATGGGACTTCTTTTTCTCCAAATGTGAGCCTGGGGCCAAGGACTTGCCCCTTGCCGGCCCAGTGTCACTGGCCGCACCGCATCCTGGATAGCTCTCGTCCAGGGACTGTCCAGCACCAAGAAGGTGGTTTTCATTTGCTGAAGAGTCTTCTACTGCTGACTGTCTGACAAGGGTCCGCGGATGTGCACTCTGGGGCACGGCAGTGTTAGGGCCTGACACAAAGACGTCATCGTAGAAAGCGCCGATTTTGTCATCAAATGACTGACTTCCTCTCAGGGGGTGAGGGGGCGGGATGACGCTCGCAGGTACTGCTGAATAACCTGTGGTAGGCATGGAGTTACTTCTCGTAATGGGCAAGCAGTCAAGGGAAGGTACAGACAGAAGGAAGACTTGCTTCGATTTCTCGGTAGGGGTGAAAGGGGACTTTGGTATATCCGAGCTGGAGCTTGTTCTCCGTCCCATTGGTTTCAAATCGAACTGGAAAGAATCTTTAAATATGTATGACTTGGGAGAGTCAATACTTCCTCGCCTCGAGAGAGAGGTTCTCCGTGGCTTTACGCTATCCAGCTGCTTATCGTCAACCAAGGCTTCGTTGTCTGAGATCAGCTTTGATATCCGCTCCTCAAGTGTTTTCGTCGCCAAGGGTGGGCGCATCTGACCCGGTAGAAGCAATGCTTTTTCACTTGTTGACAGAGCAGAAGGTGCTGGTGTACTGATCCGAGGTGCAGAGGGCCCATTATTCTTACTTAAGTCTTGGTCCGTGGTGGGCAACGTTTTGGCAAAGGGAGTCGGCGGACTCGCGGTCTGGTCGGCACTTTCCGAACGTGAAAAGTAACCAGAATCCGTACTTCCTAAACTCCGAGGACTCAGAAGTTTTCCTTGCTGCTCTTGGGAGCAATCGGTAGCCTGCTGCCTTTGCAGCTGGGCATGTCCTGTCCCCACGTGAGGCTCCTGTTTCCCTTCTGGCTGACTCCCGTCCCCTTTCTGACGGGACTTCTCGTCAGTCTCGAGGGAGGATGTCCAGGCTGAGTGGGACAGGACATTGGTTCCCTGAAGGTCCTTCGGTGTCTGTGCACTAGACAGTTCAGGCTTGGAATCCGGGAGCTTTGGGCTGTCGACTCTTAAAGGGGACACACCGACAGGGTGGACCACGACTTTTGGTAACTCTGGCACAGCCTGTGATTCTGAAGATTTGTCCTGTAGTGGAAAGTCACCTACCACATGGTCTGGATTGCTTGGAATGGAACTTGATTTTGGTAACGCTTCAGAATGGGACATCATTTTCATTATCTGCACAGGCTGCGGGTCCATGGAGACCGGGTCGTTTTGTCTTTCCTCAGCAGCCCCCTCCTCATCGCTCTCCCCACTGTCTTCTACGTCCGATTGGATGCTAAGTGCTTTGGGGGACTCCTGTGACAAGAACAAACCACCAGCATCTGGTTGCAAGACAAGACCCAGTTTGATAGTATGTGCATGGGACTTTTTGTGCTTGTACAGATTGCTTTTAGTCTTAAATGAAAATCCACAGGTCACACAGGGATAGGGTCGCTCTCCAGTATGAGAGCGGATGTGCTTCAAAAGCACGCTAGGCTTTGCACAAGCTCTATTGCAATACTCACAAATGTATTTTCCTTGTTTTTTTGGCTTCTGATCTTTCAGAAGAAGATTGCACATTTGCTCCACGCTGTGGTTAACGACAGAGGCGACAGGAGCTGAATTATAAATTGGCATGGGGGCTGACGGTGTCGAATGGGCTGGACTCACGGACATCGGTGAAGCAGAATCCATTTGCTGGTTTTGAGGAGTAACCTGAGTTCTACTGGAAGGCGGAGTCAGACCCACAGATGACGTCGCTGCCATATGATAAACCTGCTCAAGTTTGGCATTCTCTTGATTTTGCAGATTCACCAGGGACCTTGGGAAACCTGAACGTGCTGGAAGCGGCTGATTTTGTTGGTGAGGCTGAGAAACGAAGTGTTCGTGTTGGTTACACGGGTGAGACACTGACTGAACTGTGGCTGGCTCACTCTTCTGAGTTGCAGACACGTGCACGGTGTACGAGGGACAAGGAGAAGGCTGCGATTCAGAAACAGATTCTTGGGAAGTCTGAGTTGGGGCGTCCGGTGAGCTGCTGTTTAACTGAGAAGGGGGTTGTACAGTTTTATTTGGTCTCAGTTTTTCTACCTTAACTGCACAAGATGAGCCCTTTTGCGACAAGGTGCTCAGCTCTGGCTCCATTGCCTTCAGTAAGACATCAAATGCGGTGTTTGTGTAAGAGGAGGCGGGACTACGAGTGGAGGAGATACATTCACTGCGGTCAGTCCTGGTTTTACTCAACAAAGATCGAGAGTCACATTTTGCATCTGGGAAGCCCGACCTGCTGGGGTCAGAGCCTGCCGATCCCCATCGGCGCAGTTCAGATGGGTGCTGCAGAAACACGGGCTTCTTCGGGGACACAGAATCTTCGGATTTGGAGGCTTCAGCGACTACCCCAGGTGTTTCTCCATTGTGTTTGGCAAACTGCTTCCCATTTTTCACAGGGCTAGGATTCTGCTTCTTGTGAGACTCCGGCGCGCTCTGAAGAACAGCAAAAGCAGGCTCGTCTGTATTTTGTTTATGTTTTGCCTGAAGGGGACTCCTCAGTGGGGATTTTGGTATTTTTTTCAGGTGGTTCTCAGCTACAATCTTTTTTCGTTTCACACCTTTAAGTGATTCTGAAGTTGCTTTAATACCAGCCTCTAAGATTTCTGTTAAAAAAAAAAAAAAAAAGAAAAAGTTAAAAAGTCAGTTGGTAAGACGGCCGACATGCCAACCACGCATATATATATATTTTTAAATGAGGATTACAATCACGAGGGCGTTATGACAACTAAAGGAGGTAGTTTACGGAAAGCCCGCTGTGGATAAAACTGTATTTTGATATCTTGGCATTTGCAAGAATGCTGGCAATCAAAAGCTACTGGAACAATCGTGCAGAGACCTTAGTGTCCATTTCCGGAATGCTTTGTTCCTCCCTGGACCCCCAGCTCACCAGCGTCCTAGAACCTGATCTTTCAAAACTACGTTATTCTCCCTCTTCACAGTGACAGCTGAGGACTCAGTCTATCCAACAGTCTGAGACACCTGCTGCACAAAGAAGAAAACTCAACCTTTTAATGCGGGGTATTTGACGGTCTCGTCGCCATTTAGTATCTTTTGTTTTTATTTATTTTTTATTAGACGGAGAGGCAGAGTGAGCAAGGGAGGGGCAGAGGGAGAGGGAGAGAATCCCAAGCAGGCTCCACGCTTAGCACGGAGCCCAATGCAGGGCTCGATTCCACAACGCCGGGATCATGATCTGAGCTGAAATCAAGAGTTGGATGCTCAACAGACTGAGCCACCCAGGCGCCCCACATTTAGTACCTTCTCGAGAAAACTTCTCAGCAAGTTTTAAAGTAAGAGGATTCCAAAACATGCAATAGTGCCATTTTTATGAGGAAAAAAAAAAGCTAGTATACAATAATTTTTGGAGCAAACATATCTCAGACGCTTATGAGATATTAAGGTTGGTAGAATCATAAAGAACTACTATTGCAGTAATTGTATCAGTGAACAAAAACTATGAAAGTAAAAACATCTCCCTTATTTGTGGTTCTCCATCAACACAATTTAAAAAGTCATAATGTTGTAATGGCCCTTAGTTTTAAAAAAAAATCGCCATTTTAACGGAACAAAACATCCAATGGCTAGGTTTCTTTGTCATTAGTGACAGGTAGATGGAAGGCAGGTGGACAGGTAGGTAGAGCTAACTGTGGGAGACAAGACAGGAAGCTACCTTCATTTCTGGCTGTGTTGGGAGGAAATCCGTGTTTAACTGGCCTCAGCCACCCACAACCTCCATCAACTATGACGTTTGTGAGCAGTAAATACCTGCCATGATTTCATTTGTTTCCATTTGTTGGACTCTTGGGCACACAGACAAAAACTTATTCAAGCTCCTCTTATTTATTTGTAGAAAAGTCAAATACTCAAATTCCTGGTTATTTTCAAACAGCTGTTGCAATGGACGTATTTGAAATTCATATCAGACCAAATGCCTATGCCATAATAACCACTGGAGATAAAAAATTTACATAAAATAAAAAAAAATACCCTAGTCCTCTTGTGATGATTGGTTTATGTGCTGTAATAGATTAAGTTAATGAAAAAACACAGGACTAACACGCTAATGATACGTTTATCCACCATAATCAGAAGAGCAAAAATTTAAAAAAGGGGAGGGTCCCTCATGACTAAAATGCTTGAGCTAAGAAAAACAGAAAAATAAGTATCAGGTTTGTTGATACGAAATGATGTTGAGCAAATCTTTTTTATGTTTTGATCTACTCATTTACAGAATGTTTCCCACTGTTTTTCCCTTTTCAAGATAAACGCAATAAACTGAATGTCATATGTTGTGTCTACCGGGCTAATGGACACCATGAAAAACGCGAATCATCATCTAGGATGAGTAGTTTCCCCAGTCACTTCCAAAAGGCTTGGAGTTGGTTGTAGGAAAGGTGAAAGCCACCAGGCTGTCAAAATACATATAAAGACACAGAGAGGGGCGCCTGGGTGGCTTAGTCGGTTAAGCCTCTGATTCCATTTCAGCACAGGTCATGATCTCATGGTTCTTGGGTGGATCCCCATGTCAGAATCCCTGCTTGGGATTCTCTCTACCCTCCTCTGCTCTCCCTCACTTTCAAAAATGAACGTTAAAAAAGACTGTATGTATGTGTATACACACACACACACACACACACACACACACACACACACCCACCCATGCCAAGCCCCTTCCAGAACCTACAGAACCAGTGGCTTAGTTGGGTAGATAGGCTTATTTTGTTATGTTTTACGTGGTTTTTGGAATAAGCTTTTATGTTTAGATAGTTATTTGTAAAAAAAAAAAAAAAATGAAATAATGTCTTACACTTCAAAAAAAAAAAAAAAAAAAAAAAAAAGGCAAAAATTCAACCCACGAGCAGAAACACCCGGAAATACCACATTAAGTTTTAAAGGGATTCTATAAGCCATCCTATGTATGTTTTAAACAGAAAGGGTAAAATTTAACTTTGTACTTAAAATGAAGCTGAGTGAAAATAAAGGAAAAACCGCCCTTAAATCTGTATTTCTTTATGGAGACACCACTTTCCTAAAAATTCTTCTGAAGTTAAGAATTTGGACAACCGTATTTTAAATAGATATTCTGAACTGCAAGCTTCAATTTTAGACAATTCGGCTCCCTTTTGTCAGTGTCTAACATTTACATTCTATTTGCATAGTTGTTGACTCTTGGTCTCTCTGAATTTTAACACTTACTTGGTGCTAATGCATCAATTCTTTCTTTCAAAATGTTGCAACCTCTTTTGCTTTGTGGCAGGAGCCTGGAGCCAGCCTGGCTGATGGCCTCCCCTCCTTGGCATGACTTGCCTTTCTTCTGTTTGTCTGTCTGCAAAATTCTTTTACTTCTGAAATCTGTTAACTGCGAGTCAGCTCAGAGTTTGTTACTACACAAACTTTAAGTCTTTCCCCCTAGAACACAGTGTCCTTCTCCATGAGGAGACGCGTTTTGCTTCTTCCAGAAAACTTTTCTTTTTTTGCATCTTCAAGTAGATCTACCTTCTGGCCAATGTTTTCTTTGGGGTGGGCTCCTTTATGGACACTAATTATCTTTATGCTGCACCATGTTTACGAGGATTTAAATTGCTTCCACCTTTTTGGGTTTTTCTTGCCTTTCGCTTTCTCTAGAACTATCTAACGCTTTTCCCTATGTCAGTCGCTCAATTTTCAGCTATTAAATTCCTTACTGTTTCAAATGTCTTTATTTGTTTTGGACGAAGATTTTTTCGTTCTCATCTTGTTCCCTTAGCTCCATATTTCCCGTTTCATCTCACTTTATTGTCTCATATCATGTTTGAGTTGTCGCTTAAGTTTATGATCTTGGGGCACCTGGGTGGCTCCGTTGGTTAAGCGTCTGAGTCTTGATTTCGGCTCAGGTCATGATCTCACAGTTCGTGGGCTGGAGCCCAGCATTGGGCTGTGCTCTACCAGCGTGGAGCCTGCCTGGGAGTCTCTCTCTCCCTCTCTGTCCCTCCCCCCGTCACGCTCTCTCAAAATAAATAAACATTAAAAAAAAATTATAACCTTATTGAGTTCAATGCTTAGAACACACTTCTGTTTCTGAGGGAATATTTTTAAGGCTGAGCGTTTAGTCTGTCTTTTCATGTTCTGTGTGCTTTTCTAAGACTGCCTGAGACAATGGGGGAGGGGAAGGGGATGGCGTTCACTGGAGAATATGATCCTAATCGTTTTTGTTCGGAGCTGCAGTCACACCTCTGAGATTTTGTCGTGTCTCCTTTAACAGAGTTCACACTCCTTGCTCAAGGGATAAAGCCCATTCCATCATGGGTGGCTGGATGGGGATGACTTTGCATGTTGGATCAGTCTCTAAATCCAAGGACTTTGTGGTCATTGTGGTTGTGAACGGAGAGGGCAGCGGATGGGATCGGAGAGAATGCAAACACAGGGAGGGGACCGGGCACATCTGAGATGAACACCACACTATCATCCCAGAGCTGGGACTGAAACAAGTTGTGTGCCTCACTGCTGACCGTTACCTTGGTTCTCAAGATCGGGGCAGGCGTGCACAGAGTGGATGGCTAAGGTGTGCACAGAGTGATTCGGGCTACGAATCATAGACAGAAGCCTCCTTCTGGGAACCAAGGCCTGGAGTAGGAGGACGTGGCAGACCCTGGGACCTTGGAGAACGAAGCACCCGGCATACTTTTGAATCCCGATCAACGTCCAGTGTATCCACCAGAGAGTGACGGAAGTTGCTTTCACCTGCCCTCTTATCTACAGGAAAGGGCACGATTGTCACACGCTGTGGCTGCATCTACCCTGCCGGGTATACAGTTACCAGAGGCCAGAGTTAAGAGGATGCACAGACCAGAATGCCTCAAGGCAGAAACAGGGTGGGGATGAGGGCTGGGAGGGGCTGCTGTTCCCAAAGGGGCCTGCGCTCACTTTAAAGGCGATCTGGTATTTCGGCGTACTGAAGGGAAAACTAACTAGAGGATCTGAGAGACCACAGGGTAAGTGGCAGAAGGCAGCGTAAAGGACGATACGCCCACTCCCCACGGCCAGCATGCGGGCCTACCTTCCGCTCGCCGTACGGGCGCCACTTTGTATTCTACCACAGGGTTCCAGGGCTGCTGGGGTTTTACGGACACTGGGGTTGGAAACACTTGGGGCACGTGCCCTGTTTGTGTAAACGATGAGATACCACCTGCTTTCCTTACGCAGTGCTGATGTGCAGTCAGAGTGGGCAAGGGTGGGACAGGCCCCAAAACGGGAGTCAACCAACTGCTGAACCCTGCGTTCTGGGGGGGTGGGGGGGGTGTGCTCCTGGAAAGGGCCGGCGGCCAGGCAGAGGCTCTGAGGCATCAACAGGTCGGAACCCCAAAGAGCAATTCATTTAACAAGTACCAGTCACACTGAGGGGAGGGACCGCAGCGGGCAGCGTGACCCTGTCGAAAGCTTCGATCTGCAGGGGCTTCGTCAGAAAGCCAGTCCTCCACTGGGGAGGCGGCCGAACAGCTCGGAAAGATCACGAAGGCCACTTGACGGGGAAGAGGGGAGCGGTTAGAGAAACAGGGGCTAAAGCTCCCACCTTCTCTGAAAGGAAGGCACTGGCACCTCGTGTGCCAAGGACAAGCCTAGTGAACGTGAGGCCTCCTCTAGCTTTTGGAGAGGAGCACCAAGGAGCGTAAAACGGCACCATCCGCGGGTTTCCAGGATTACTTTAGACAGCAACAGAATGAAAACAAACACGTTTCCTGAGACAGAGCATCTGGGTTGCCAGTTAAATGCGGCAAAAAATACTCCCGAGGCTGGTAGTAGGTATCGGGAACTACAACCCAACGGTGTGTTTAAAGAAAAAAAAAATTATTTTAATGTTTATTTATCTTAGAGGGAGACAGCACGTGAGTGGGGGAGGGGCAGACAGAGAGGGAGACACAGAATCCAAAGCAGGCTCCAGGCTCCAAGCCGTCCGCACAGAGCCCGACGTGCGGCTCGAACCCATGAACCGTCATATCGTGACCTGAGCTGAAGTCAAATGCTTAACTGACCGAGCCACCCAGGTGCCTCTCAACAGTGGCTTTAAAAGCCCGCCTTGCTGGAAGGTGAATCACTTTTCCGGATTTACTCAGAGACGCATCAGTGTGAAAAACTTTAGGGTCTTCTGGGTCTTGGGGACACAAGGACTACTTGTCCTCTAACAACGCAGAGCATGTTGTATCAGAAAGTAAAGAGACCAGGAGTGCCTGGGTAGCTCAGTCAGTTAAGCGTCTGACTTCAGCTCAGGTCATGATCTCACAGATCATGGGTTCAAGCCCCGTGTCGGGCTCTGTGCTAACAGCTCAAAGTATGCAGGCTGCTTCAGATTCTGTGTTTCCCTCTCTCTGCCCTTCCCCACTTGCACTCTGTCACTCTTTAAAAAAAAAAAAAATAAAGAAACGAAAAAAGAAAGTAAAGAGACCAGAGACATGGACAGCACACAGAAGGCCCTTCCGGAGTTCACGTGAAAGTTAAAACGCTACCTTGAATCCAGGTAGTTGACAGAGGGGCCTCTCAGCTGATTCAAAGCAAGAAAGCCTAAAAAAGGCTTGCCAAAGATTCTGCTCAGTTCCTGCCTTTATCCGTGAGGCCCAAGCCAGTTTAGGAGGGGTAAAAAAAAAAAAAAAAATCAATTCACTTTCCATCCCACCAAAGCTCAAACTCAATATACATGTGGAGAATTCTAAAGTGTAGCTGCAAATCCAGGGCTAGAAATTTTCAACAGAGAAATGCTTAGGCTAATTACAGCACAGGCACTTAACAGAACATTACACATCCATTTAAAATAATTACAAAGATTACATAGCAATACGAAAATTACAATCTATTAAATATAGATGCATATTCTTTTCTTTCCCTAGAGAGAAGTCTGGGCTACAGGCATAGATCTGGAAATACACGATGAGAGCTGTTTTTTGTAGAAGTACATCAATGATAAGGCAGAGAGAATATGCCCGGTAAAGAGAAAAGTGTGACATCAGCAGAGAAAAGTCTGACATCATGGGTTATCCCTCGATTTAGGGTAAACTAGAAAACAAACTGGGTAATAAAAAAGATAAAACAAAACTTGTGACAGTGAGGTGTCCAGGAAGTCAGAGGTTAGAGACTTAAAAAAAAAAAAAGTTTATTTTTGAGAGAGAGAGAGAGAGGGAGGGAGTGGGGGGAGTGGGGCTAGAACATGAGTGGGAGAGGGACAAACAGAAAGAGACAGAATCCCAAGCAGGCTCTGCACTGTCAGTGCAGCGCCTGATGCAGGGCTCGAACCCATAAACCGTAGGATCATGACCTGAGCCAAAATCAGGAGTCAGACACATTGAGCCACCCAGGCACCGTAGGGTTTGGAGACTACCAAGGAAGATGTGGCCAAGAGTGTATTTTTAAATACTCCATTTGGATCCAGAAGCAGAAACAAGAGGGTGCTGGGTTTGGTGGCCACTGGGATTAGGACACTGTGATGGCAAAAACCAGTTCACAGAAGGGGAAGGCGGGAGCGTGGGCAAGGTGAAGTGCAGGCCAGCAAGCACAGAACACTTTCTGAGAAGTGGCTGCGAAGGCACTGAGAAAGGGGGGGTGGTGGGGTGGTATCCGGGGAAGAAAAGGACGGGAGAAGGTGTTGTTAGGACAAGGGGGGTGGGGGCTGAGTGTGCTTATGAAGAGGAAGGAAAAGTCAGCACTCAGAGACTGAAAATGTAAGCCAGGTAACGAATAAGCTAATGTGAGATAAACAAGGACACAAGAGGCACACAGGCACACCTTGCTTTATTGTGCTCTGCACTGCGCAGAGAGTGCTTTTGTTTTGTTTTTTCACCCCACAAATTGAAGGTCTGTGGCAACCCTGCACGAAGCAAGTCGATCGGTGCCATTTATCCAGCAGCATCTGCCCACTTAGTGTTTCTGCGTCACAGATTGGTAATTCTTGCAATACTTCAAACGTTTTTGTTATTACTATATCTGTTATGGTAGCTGTGATCGGTGGTCATCACTCACTGAAAACTCACAAGATGGCTGGCATTTCTTAGCAACAAAGTCTTATTTTTTTATTATTTTTAAATTTCCTTTTATTACATTTATCTTTGAGAGACAGAGTGAGACAGAGCATGAGCGGGGGAGGGGCAGAGAGAGAGAGGGAGACACAGAATCCAAAGCAGGCTCCAAGCTGTCAGCACAGAGCCCGACGCGGGGCTCAAACCCATGAACCGGGAGATCATGACCTGAGCCGAAGTCGGACACTTAACCGACTGAGCCACCCAGGCGCCCCCAACAAAGTCTTTTTAAAAACTGTATCTTGAAGGGGCACCTGCGTGACTCAGTAGGTTAAGCGTCTGGCTTCGGCTCAGGCCACAGTGTCG
Organism: Panthera tigris; assembly: GCF_018350195.1. Lineage (NCBI taxonomy): Eukaryota > Metazoa > Chordata > Mammalia > Carnivora > Felidae > Panthera > Panthera tigris. The sequence goes on from NC_056664.1 coordinate 16,661,670, forward strand.
CGGTTCGGGAGTTTGAGCCCCGTGTCGGGCTCGCTGCTGTCACTGCAAAGCCCACTTCGGATCCTCTGTCCCCCTCTCTTTGCCCCTTCCTCACTCTCTCTCTCTCTCAAAAGTAAACATTAAAAACTACTAATAATAAATGTTCAAAATTGTGTCTTTAACTTTTGCTTAGGAATAATGCTATTGCACAGTTGACAGACTACAGCATAGTATAAACATAACTTTTATTCACTGGGAAGCCAAAGACTTCATTTGACACACTTCACTGAGATACTCGCTTCACCGCGGCAGCCTGGAACCCACAATGCCTCTGGGGTGTGTCCGTAATCCGGAAGCTACTTCATCGACGTGGGAACAACTACGAGCAACAGGAGCCACGTTCATCACCACGTTCTTCCCCTTCCTCATGTAATTCAAACGTGGAACGCGGCTGGAAGATGGCACGGCCATCTGGCTCTGATGACCTCTGCGACCTCCCTTCGTAACATTTCCCCCGTCCTCACCGTTTCGGCCACGTCGGTGAAGTTCTGATCTTCCAGCAGGGCCCGTCTCCTTCCTACCTTTGGGGATCTGTACTCGCCAGCTCCTGAAAAGCCCTCCCTGCTCTCAACTCTTTTAAGTGACTGGATCCCTTCTGACCTTTAGATCCTAACACCAGTGTCATCTGTCACCAGCTGGTCCTGTCCACCCACCTAAACTAGTTGCCCCCACCGCCCACCCACCCTGTTCATTTCCTTCCTATGATCACAATCTAAAATGTCCTATTTATCGGGGCACCTAGGTGGCTCAGTCGGTTGGGCGCCCCACTTTGGAATCAGGTCACGATCTCGTGGTCCGTGAGCTCGAGCCCACGTCGGGTTCTGCACTGACAGTTCAGGGCCTGGAGCCTGCTTCGGATTCTGTGTCTCCTTCTCTTTCTCTGTTCCTCCCCTGCTCATGCTCTGGCTCTCTCTGTCTCCCCAAAATGATTAAACTTAAAAAAAACCACTTTTTAAATGCCCTATTTATTTATTTACATGTTGTTTTTGTCTACCTTCTGATTACAATGCAAATCTATAAGACTCCGTCTTTATTATCCATCCCTCTAAATCCAGTCCGTAATAGGTATCAAAGAAAGATTTGCTAATGAAGAAATTCTTCAAGTGAGAGAAGATAAGGGATGAATTTAGTATCAGGTAATCTACTCGTATGATTCGTCATGTCAGGAAGGATAACTTAGAAATTCACATGGCCATTTTCAATAAGGGTGAATGCTATTTAATAAAATTCAATATCCATTCCTGATTTTAAAAAATAAAGCTAGATGAGTCTGCTTTTGGATGTAGACGCTTGAAAGGAATGTTGCTCCCACCACAATGGCACAAAACAGCCAGAGATAGCACAAAAGTCCTAACGTCTTTTGAGCCCATCACACAGCTGGGGTCACAGAGCAACCAAAGCCTGAACTCCACGGAGGGATGCAGGAAACGGCTCACCTGGGGTCAAGCAGGGAAGATGTGGAGGACATGAAAGCCATGCAAACAAGCAAAATATCATCTAAAACTACAGCAAACTATGAAGGGCTGAGCACGGGCTGGATTCGCCTGGCCTCGGACCCGGGGGAGTCCATACTCACACCCAGGCTCTTTCCCGTGGGCCCCCAGCAGGTGCTGACACAGGGGCCGGAGCGGGGGACCAGAGAGAGCACCCTCCGTGGGAGGCACCAAGCAGGGGGTGCAGCTGTGGAAAACACACAAAGCCCGAAGCCCCGAGAGCTTCTCTCATGTGGAGCAAAAGCCTTCAACTTTAAGTTGCTGGGAAAAAGGCAGCAGGCACATCACCCACAGGGCACAGGTAAATGCCACAGTGGCCTGGGAAAGGGTAGAAGAAGAAACCTTTTATCCCAGGGGAAGGAGGAAAGTGTCCCGGGACCAGAATCCCATACCGATAAAATGAGAGGTCTGCTACCATGGGAGAGGGTCATGTCTGAGACTGAGGGTGGAACAGGACAGGAGAGCAATCCTCACCAACCCCCACTACCAGCCCAGCAATGAGGAAGAAGTAACAGGGGTCTACCGCTAGGAGAGGCAAAGGGGCAGAGGCTTCCACTCCCACAAGGATATAGGCGGCTTAGCTCAGTATGGAGCACCAAACTGAGAAAAGCCATCCAGGCCCCCCGGCTCCTCTGCATTCACAGGGAAATGGCAGATCGTCACTGGAATTCCTGGAGGCCAGTGTGGCACACGGAAGGCAAACACAACAATACCAAAATCTGAACCCAGCCCAGCTCCTGAACAGAGAGCCTCAATTCCCCTCCTGATGACCTCACAAAAGAAAAACAGTGCCCATTTCTAACCATTAAAAGCTCATGACCCCAGTAACTACTGTTATGCACACAATATCCGAACCTCAATAGAAAGTTAAAATACAGGCACGACTGACCCGCTGTCAAGAGACAAAATAGTCAAGAGAACCAGACTCGGGGATGATACAGGTGCCCGAACGCTCAAGACAGGGGATTTAAAATGACTATAATCAACGTGTCAAAAGGGCCGGAGGAAAAAGTTGACAACATGGGAATTTAAACTCAGTGAGATGGTCAAATGAAAATGTTAGAAATAAAAGACAAAGTAATAGAAACAAAGAAAGCCGTTTATACACTCATTAGATTTGACAAAACTAAGGAATCAGTGAACTTACAGATTAACCCAAAAAAAAAAATCACACAAAGAAGAAAAACAGCATGGAGGGGTCCCTGGGTGGCTCAGTCAGTTAAGAGTCAGACTCTTGATTTGGGCTCAGGTCATGATCTCAAGGCCTGAGATGGGCTCTGCATTGAGCATGGAGACTGCTTAAGATTCTCTCTTCCTCTTCCTCTGAACTGCTCATGCTTGCTCACTTTCTTGGTCTCTCTCTCTCTCTCTCTAAAAAATAACTTAAAAATGTAGGGGCGCCTGGGTGGCTCAGTCGGTTAAGCTGCTGACTTCAGCTCAGGTCATGATCTCGTGGTTCGTGGGTTCGAGCCCCGTGCCGGGCTGTGTGCTGACAGCTCGGAGCCTGGAGCCTGCTTCGGATTCTGTGTCCCCCTCTTTCTCTGCCCCTCCCCCACTCCCACTCTGTCTCTGTCTCTCCAAAGTAAATAAACAATACTTTTTTTTTTTAAAGGAAAGAAAAACAGTATGGAAACAAAAGAACAGCGCATCCAAGACCCATAGGACAATGTCAAATGGTCTAATGTAGAATTAGAATCACAAAAGGGGGGCACCTGGGTGGCTCAGTTGGTTAGGTGACCGACTTTGGCTCAGGTCATGATCTCACAGTTTGTGAGTTTGAGCCCCACGTCAGGCTCTGTGCTGACAGCTCAGAACCTGGAGCCTGCTTCGGATTCTGTGTCTCCCCCTCTCTCTGTCCCCTCCCCTGCTCACACTCTGTGCCTACCTCTCTGTCTCTCAATGATAAATAAACGTTAAAAGAAATTTAAAAAAAAAGAATCACAAAAGGGAAAAAGAACAAATAGGGTAGTAGAAATAAGTGAAGAGATAGCAGCAAGTATTTTCCAAAAATTAACAAACCATAGATCAAAAAAGCTTAGAGAACTTCAACTGGATGAGTAAAAATAAGGAAAGATGAGAAGAAAAACCAAAAACTAAAAGTAAGAAAAAGAAAGAAAGGAGGTAAAAACACATTGCTAAGTTATATTCAATGCGCTGAAAACCAAAGAAAAAAGAAAATTCAAAACTTCGAAGGTACCCAGAAGTTAGAAAAATGTATTACAGACAAAGAGAAAAATTAAAGCAGACTTCTCAACAGAAACTGTGCAGTGATATTTTCACACTACTGAAAGAAAAAAATAAATGGCCCATTCAGAATTCTCTATCAAAGGATAACAGTTTGCAAAAATGCAGGCAAAACAAAGACTTTTACAGGAAAACAAAAACAGAGCATATTGCCGCCTGGCCTGTGCCGAAATGTTACAACTTTAATTTGGATCTCCATAAATAAAGAGCTCCGAAAATAACAATAAAAGGAAATTTAGAAAAGAATTTTTAAAATTGCATCACTTTAAAATATAATGCAGTGAGGGGCACCTGGGTGGCTCAGTCGGTTAAGCCTCCGACTTCAGCTCAGGTCATGATCTCGTGGTTTGTGGGCTCGAGCCCCGTGTTGGGCTCTGTACTGACCACTCAGAGCCTGGAGCCTGCTTCGGATTCGGTGCCCCTCCCTCTCTTTCTGCCCGCCCCCTACTCACACTCTCTCTCCCTGTCTCAAAAGTAAATAAACGCTTAAAAAACCTTAAATATAATGCAGTAGGATGCCACATTGTGCTACATGGTAGCGTGGCAGACAAAATAATGGCCCTGCAAAACGTCCACACCCTAATCCCCAGAACTGGCGACTAGGTTCCTTGACACGTGCGAAGGGGACCTTGTCGATGTGATAAAGTCACGGACGTTAAAATGTGGAGCCTACCCTGGATTATCGTAGGATCTCTTCAAAGTGAATACACTGGCAGAAGATGTGAGAGAGAAAGAGAAAGGAAAGGGAGAGAGAGAAAAAGAGAGATCTGAAGTGTGACGACCCCGAACAGCTACTGCAGCCAGGATCCAAGGAAAGCAGGTGACGTTAGAAGCTGGGAAGGCCAGCATGGCCACGAGGAATTCAGGCTGACAGACACAGGAGTTTAATTCTGCCCAAATCTGAATGAGCAAGGAAACGGATTCTCCCCCAGAGCCTCCGGAAAGGTGGCCCTGCTGACAGACAGCTTGGTTACAGCCCGGTGAGACCACTTCAGGCTCTGACATAAAAACTGTAAGATAATAAGTATTTTTTAAACTGCTAAGTTCACAGGAATTTGTTCTGCAGCCCCAGGAAACTAACACAGGTAGCCTCTGGGCACAGGTGACTTTAAATTTAAAGCCAAGGTCTGTTGCTCCAAAAGGTTACAAGGACACAAAAGGTATGGTCTCTGTGACAACAAAATCAAATGAGAAGTAAGAAGCAGAATGGCATGTGGAAAGCCCCCAAATATTTGGAAATGAAACAACATATTTCTAAACAGCCTAGGGGTCAGAGAGGAAGTCACAGGGAAATCAGAAAAATCTAAACAAAACTCTAGAGAACTAGGAAAACACCATAAAGAATATTTACCTTGCCCACGATATGCAACACTCAAAATCAGACACTAGAGAAATCTCTTTTGAACCATGGGATGACAAAGAGATTTTGCTATGATTTAAAAAAAAAAAATTTAATGTTTATTTTTGACACACAGAGAGAGAGAGAGAGAGAGAGAGAGAATGAATGAGCAAGGGAGGGGCAGAGAGAGAGGGAGACACAGAATCAATCCAAAGCAGGCTCCGGGCTCTGAGCTTTCAGCCCAACGCGGGGCTCGAACTCACAGACCATGAGATCATGACCTGAGGTGAAGTCGGACACAATCGACTGAGCCACCCTGGTGTCCCGAATCCCTAATGGATTTTTAATCAGAAGGTAGGTGTCTACCAAAAGCATAAACATATCAGTCTTGTTATTTGCACCAAAAACAACTAGTTAGAAAATACAAGGAAAAAATATTCTATCTGTAACAGCAATAACAGAAAAATGTCTAGGAATAAATTTGGCACAAAATATTCAAAACGTACAAAAAATTAAGCAATTTTCTGCTATGATTTTTTCTTTAAAAAAGACTTACAAAACAAACAAACACACCATGCTCCTGGAAAGAATATTTTGAAGATATTGATTCAGTTCTTTTGAAATTTCTAAACTTCACACAATTTCAAACAATAAAAAAAGTTATTTTATTATTTTTTTTATTTTTTGAGAGGGAGAGAGAGAGAGAGGGCTCAAGTGAGCGAAGGGCAGAGAGAGAAAGAGAGAAAGAGAGAAAGAGAGAGAGAGAGAATTCCACAAGGGGCAGAGAGAGAGAGAAGCTGGGCTCACCCAATGCAGGGCTCAAACTCACAAACCAAAAGATCATGACCTGAGCCGAAGTCAGATGCATAACCAACTGAGCCATCAAGGCACCCCCAAAAAGCTGTTCTTTTTAAATTCTTCTCATTATTTTATAAATCTAATTTTTTAATATTTATTTATTTTTGAGAGAGAGACAGACCACGAGCAAGGGAGGGGCAGAGAGAGAGGAAAACACTGAATCTGAAGCAGGCTCCAGGCTCTGAGCTGTCAGCATAGAGCTGGACACAGGGCTCAAACCCACAAACCACAAGATCATGACCTGAGCCGAACTCGGACACCTAACTGACTAAGCCACCCAGGCACCCCAAAAGTTGTTCTTTTTTTAATTTTACGTGACTCTAATCTTCACTTGGGGAAATAAATATTCTAAATTATACTATAAAATTCTGAAAAAGAATGTTATAAGGTCACCGACATGGAGAGGCATTTAATGATTAAACAGTAAAGTACTTTTCCAAAATCAGATTAATAGTTAAACTGAAAACTCAAAGAAAGGTCCCATCATATGTGTATTCAGTACACGAAAAATATTTCAAAACCCTGGGGAAAGGACGATCTAATTTTTAAACACATGGAACAAAGGGAAGGTAAACAGTAAGCAAACACCACATTCCACACTAAGCTCACTCACATTCAGTGTAAGCAATAAAACCACAGAGAAGTGAACTCTCTGGAAGAAATCTGGGTGTGTATAAAAAAACTCTCTGATATGCAAAAAGGCAAATGACAAAGAGAAACATACTGCAATACGTAACGCAGATAATGGGTTGATATTCTGAAAATAGAAAGAACTGTACGGTGATGGAGAATTAAGTAATTTAAGCAATTCAAATGATATTCCTTGGAAGATGACAGAATAGCTAAATAAAATATAAATATTATCAGCTTGAAGGCAGTGAAACAGTAGGAAGGTAGTGGAAAGTTAGTGGGCCAAGATCCAGGGGAGGGTACAGGTCCTAAAGGGTGAAGTCGGCATGCAGGGCTCCTTTTGCTCAGGGAAGGTTTGTCCAGAAGGAGCAGGTAAATGGCTGGGGCAGTTCTCACGACGATCTAAAGGAGCTGAGTAGATACGTGACAGAATCCGGGGCACGCCAGGCGTGGAGTCCCTATGAATATCTACGTATTCCCTGTTGGGAGTCTGAATGGCTTTATGCTAGAAACGAGAGAACTGGATGTAGACCAAGCAAGCTTCATATGAACTGCCAACCTGCATCCAGTGCCCCGAAAAATCACCAACCCCCAAACTGGATTAAGTGGATACTGGATCATTAGCTCTCCTGGGAGCCTCACAGAAGTGAATTCAAATCTTTTCTGGTGGAAGATGTCAACCAGGACTTCAAACCATTCTGATAATTTTTACTTGTTCTTTTTTTTTTTTAATGTTTATTTTTGAGAGAGAGACAGAGTGTGAGCGGGGGGGGGGGGGCAGACACACACACACACACACACACACACGCACGCACACACGCACACACACACACACACAATCCACAGCAGGCTCCAGGCTCCAAGCTGTCAGCACAGAGCCCGATGAGGGGCTCAAACCCACAAACCACAAGATCATGACCTCAGATGAAGTTGGTGCTTAACTGACTGAGCTACCCTGGAGGCCTGATAGTTTTTAAAATAGAATGTCTAACTATTCAAAGACAACGAGGCACCGAAGAAAGAACCAACATCACAAACAGATCCACAAGGGTCCAATATATTGGAACTGGCATACAGAGACTTTAAAATAAATGTACTTACTTTGTTTATATTGAAATCTTATTGAAAATTCCAGAGGGAAAACTGGAAAGTATAAAAAGAGATAGTAGTAGAGGGGCTCCTGGGTGGCTTAGTCGGTTAAGGGTCCGACTTCGGCTCAGGTCATGATCTCATGGTTTGTGAGTTCGAGCCCCGCATCTGGCTCTGTGCTGACAGGTCAGAGCCTGGAGCCTGCTTCCGATTCTGTGTCTCCCTCTCCCTCTGCCCCTCCCATGCTAATGTTCTGTCTGTCTCTCTCTCAAAAATAAACAAACAATAAAAAAAAATTAAAAAGAGATAGTATATTTGAAAAGCCAAATATAAATGACAGAACTGAAAAATACTTGCAAATTTAGAACTCACTGGATTGATTTAAGCCCAGATTATGACAGGGAACTGGGAGAGGAGTCAAAAAGAAACAACAGAGAATAAAGTACTAGAGACAAAAGGCAAACAAAATGGAGAGGTTTTGAAACAAAGGATGAGTCGAAAAGACTGGAAGTGGAATCTCGGAAGATGAGGACATAAATGATTGGGCACGACTGAAACATGTGACTGTACAAATCCAAGAGTGCTGTAAAGCACACGCATGGTAAATACAGAGAAATCACACCTATTCGCCTCACTCTGAAACTGCAAGGCAGGGGCGAGGCCAAACTCTTAAAAGTCTCAGGAAGACACGTTAAAATGAAAAGACAGGTTACCTTCCAATGAGCAATAATCAGACTCACAAGTGACAATCTCAACAGCAACAACGTGCTCAAGGAGATGAACTGCCACGCCGGAAGGCTCTGGTTTTATACTCAGTGAAAGTATTTTTCGAGAATGAAAATGAAACAGACATTTTCTAATAAATGATACTTGAAGTAATTTGTCACAACAGACCTGCGCTAATGGAAAACTGAAGACTGTTCTTGAAGTAAAATAAAATGATCCCAGATGGGAAACTAGAGATGTTAAGACGAAGTGAAAGAGCGAAAGTGTGATGAATATTGTGGCTAAGTCAAAATGAGCAGCGACTGTATGAAAAAGAACGAAGCCCACGGAATTCAAACACACGGTAACAGACGGCATGAGAGTCAAAAGCAGGAGGGGAACGAGCTCCTAAGAGAAAAGAACTTCAAGCTCTGTGACAAAGTTCTAGAAGCCTGGAGTGAGTACGGACACAGCAGCGACTTCTGAGAGCATCAGGAAGCCTCATGAAGGGCATCTCTCCAGAAGATTAGAGCAATTAGTTCTTGCAGCATTCGGGGACATGTGAGTTGAGTTTTACCAACCAAAGTCAGTTCAGAGGCTTGTTAATATTCCTAATGGAGGAATACACTGAAAAGCAATCAGAAGACAGCAGCATTCCTGAACAAGAACCTCAGCCCTGAAAAGAAAAGCAAGGATAGAATGTAAGTGGAATTTGAGGTCAGCTCCCATCCCGAGTAAGACCAAGAATCATCCGGCTAAAGGTTTAAACAGTGCAAGAGACAACATTACTAAACTTCTGTAACATAATAGATGGGCAACAACGTACATTAAAAAACTGTTCAAAAGAAAAAGAACAATAATTATGGGGGAGGGTCTGAATTCACTAGCCAGCTATGGCAGATGTAGTAAAAAGTCGCTTTGGAAACAAACTTTGTATTTCTCGGTCCTCTTAAATTTATTGGCCTCTTAATTCCATGGCCTAAGTTAGGACCTATCTTGGAGAATGCTCCATGCACACCAGAGAACATATGTGTTCTGCTGCTGTTGGGTGGAATGTTCTACAGATAGATGTTAGGTCCAGTGGGTTTACTGTGCTGTTCGAGTCTTCGAGGCTGACCTTTTGCCTAGCTGTCCCATCCATTCTGGAAAGTGGGGCACTGAAGTCTCTGACCACATTGCTGAATTGTCTACTTGGTCCTTCATTTCTGTCCGTTTGCTTCGTGTATTTTGGGACTGTGTTGTGAGGTACATATAGGTTTATGACTGCTATGTCTTCCCAAAGGATTCATTCTTTTGTCATTAGAAAATACCCCTCTATTTTAAGTCTCTAATATAACTACTCGGCTTTTTCATGCTGGCTGTTTGCATGATAAATCTTTTTCTAACCGTTTAGTTTCCATCTAGTTGCAACTTTGAATCTGAAGTGTATCTCCGTGTAGGCAGCACATAGTTGGATCTTGTTTTTTTAACCGGTCTGACAATCTCTGCCTCTGATGGGATTATTCAACCAATTCCTGTGTGATGTTTTGGTTGACACTGCTGGGTTCCTGCCAGTTTACTTTTCGTTTTCTATTCATCTTGTGTCTTTCTTGGTCTTCCACTTCTCCTTTACTGCTTTATTCTACATTAAGATGGTATTTTCTAATACAACATTTTAATTTCTTTAATGATCTTTTTTCAGAACTTTTTTGAGTGGTTCTCTTTGTAGTGATCTAGAACTGACCTTGCATTCTAACTTATCGGAAGCGAATGCAGATTCTAATACAATATGGAAACCTTACGACTACACAGCTCTGTTCTCTTTTGCCGTATTACGGTTGTGCGTATCACTTTCACAAATATTACACTCCCACAAAACACTGTAGCCATTACTCCTTCACATAACTTATGTCTTTGAAGATGCCACTGAAAGAGGAAACCAAGTATATACTTCCAGATTTGTTCTATTAACCTTATTTACCATTCCGATAAGTACTTCTCCTTACTTCTAAAGAGCACCTCAGAAAAACTGGGCTTCTGTGGCTATGCTATAGCCAGGTTAGCAAAGGTAGAAAAGTTAACAACAACTGAGAGGAGGCGTTATGAGTAAGTACATTTTCCATTTTTATAAGTTGTTCTAATGTCTTATGACAGGGCTTGTGCAAAAATAGTGAGCTGGAGAGGCAGGAGATAAAAATCTGACTGTTGTTAACAAGAGAGCTGACACGGAGAATAAAATCAGATACCCGGATGTACTTCTGCAGGTTTAAGAAGGTCACCTGGTAGGAGGCTGACTCAGCCTTCAATACAAATAAGAACTTTTTTAAAGACAGTCAGATTTCCTTGTCTTGAAGGTCATTCAGGTTTGTATCCTGTTGCACTTTCATACGAAAAGATTCCAAAAACTCTGGCAATTTTTCTAAGAAAGTCCTAAATGTAGGACTGGGGCCCGTTTCGTTCTGAGTCTTACTCTCCCTGTACTTGAAACCACAAGAAAAATACTGCATGATGATAATTTCTTTGAGCAGTATGTGCTCAAGACAGCTCTATTAAATATTCAGGAATTCTGGAAGCCACACAACCCTGGGCAGCATTAAAGTCAAGTCTTGGCGGGAGTATTTTCACCACAGGGGCAAATGCTACCAATTGTCCCTTCCCTACCCCAGGGACCAGCACATGACTGGCCCTCAATCGAAAAGAAAAAGAAAGAAAGCTTAAATTGAGGCTAACGCTAACCAAGACAAGAAAGTATGAAATCCATTTGATAAACATTTCTACCACGAAGGCTCTCGGGGTTATAGCGTTAAACCTTCAGAAAGGTGAAATCCTCAATTCTTTATTCAGAACATCACAACCTCTCACCAGGTTAACGAAGATATTGTTATCTTACCAAAGTATCCAAGAATAGCTTTAATCTTAGTGCTCAAATAAAATCATAAGGAAGAATTCATTTGCAGTGGCTGTCCGCAGTCTCTATTAAAGGTTAGAGAAGAGCTTTAATTTTTGCTTGATATACTTAAGTGAGTTCTGTGGTTCACCGCGGAGACATACAATTAAATTATACAGACAATTTAATATAATGAAAAACTTACTTCAGATACGCAATCTAGGTTATACCAGAAGAAATAAAAAATATCTGTGTAACCACACGTAAAAAAATAGGAAGAAAGTAATAGTACGTATTGTTTAAAACTCCTGCCTGTAATGCGAAGGAAGTCACTCTCTTCTCTCCCTCATGCGCGTACCCGCCCACCTTCACCTTTTCGGTGACCGTCTGCCAAGTGCCTACTACTCTATGCACTAGGAACTGGGGCAAGTACTGGTGGTGGGGCAGTGGGCAAAAATTAACTGGAGGAATCCCAGCACTCACGGGAGGCAGGGGTGAGTGGGTGAGGGGCAGGGCTTAGCGAGCCGAGGTCTCTCATTCGCCGCGTTTTGGAGACTGTCTTCAGGCTAAGAGCCACAGACAGCCATCAAAGGGTTTCATTAAACAGTTTCTGAGTGGCTAACCCCATGCTCGGTGGTGGGCCTCCAGAAATAAACACCCCACAGCAACCCCCTCCTTCCCTGCTCCTGCGCAGTTAGCGCGCTGCACCCCCAATACGATCTGTTCTGCGGTCTGGTGGAGTCTACTTCCCGCTAACTAACCATCGGACGACGTGTCGATGCCACTACCTACATTTGTTCTCACTCAAACATTCTTCAGTCCTCTCTGTACCCTTCCTCCCTCGTCCACAGAATCTCATTTGCTGCTTCCGAATCTCTTCTTAAAGGAAACAGTTAATTTTGTGCTTGGTGCTCAGGGCAAAACTCTTAAGGCATCGCCACTCACAATTTTATACTCCTCCCATAGGCGGTCCAATCCAGTAAAACACACTCCGAGTCGTGAAACTGACAAAAGGATACCACGTTCGGGTGAAATGGTACTTTGCTATTTCCACAACAGTGTTTAATTTTTTTTTCTTCTTAATTTAGTTTCCAGAGTTTCTCTCAGTTGTTTAACCCATTTTCAATTTATTCTGCCTCCGCTCGCTTTTATTTTCTATTCTTCCTTTCCTGGGATTCTATTCCTTGGTTTCATGCCCACACTGTCTAGTGCCTTCTCTCATCTGTGTTAACAGAAAAGAACAAGTCTCTCTGTAGGCAATAAGTATCTGGGCTTGCTTCCCTCTTTTTCCTTTTGCCCCACACGTAGATTACAGCAGCCAAGTGGAGAAATGTCTAAATAGATCAGCAGTAACACAGATTATCCTGTTAAGTCACCGTGCGACATTATTTACATAGAAAATACTGAGGCATGTGCATGGGGTCGGTTACCCAAGAAGCAAAGAGTGTAAGTTGAACATAACCTGTTCCCCGCCCCCCCCCCCATCATTCTTCCATGAGTCCCCAAGTGAACCAACAGAAAAAGATCCATTCCTTTGTTCTTCACAGTCCTCCGGGACGCGGTCCTCAAAGCCGCTCAAATCCACACGTCGTCATCTGAACCACTGCATCTCTCGTACCAAAAAATGAAGCGGTGGATGTAAATATGTACTCTGTGGACTCTCAAGCAAACACGCTTTGAAATTTTAATCTCCCTGAAATCAGGATTCATTTTCTACTCAATTATAAGAGCACTGTGTCACGATTCAACCGGCAGTGACTTTCCCTTTCTAAATGGTGCATGAAATCAGTGCGCATCTCACCATCAATAGCATCTTGAAGTCAATGGAATATGCCATAAAAATGCAAGAGAATGCAAATCGATGATATCGTGAATCCCATAAAATAAAAATCCTGTTAGCTACTGAAGTTTCTAATTTAATGAATGATTACTCAACAGATAAGTAATCAGTCATAAAATTTACATTCTGCTAAGAAAGTAGGAAGGATTTTTGCCTGTCGTATTCTACAGGCAACAAAGTGTTGGCTGTTTTTGCATTTAAACACTACGGGTACGGAACGTTTAAAGACATTTATTTTACACTGGTGTACTAAAAAATGCTTTGATTTACCGTTGTGCAAATCATCTTCTATGTGGCTGGCACAGTCTATCTGAACAACAATGATCTCTTAGCATCTGGTGTTTTTAAATCTACAAATATCGACAGGATTGACTTATGGAGCCTTTAGGCCAGACACACTGCCCATATCATTAAAACAATTCTAATCCTTCCGTGGTTCAAATTAGCGTGGTTCGTTACACTAGGAGAAAACTTCATGAAACCTGAATGTTTAAATCTAAAATTCCAAGTAATAAAATACTAAAAGAAGAAGGCTTCTTTTCCCTAAAAATCAGAAAATCTGTTGCCGTTCTCCCAAGGGAAATTTGTTAGGCATCACTGCTAGGCTACATAAAACCTCATGAATTTTGATTCTACCAATTCAGATTTCAGGATAATTTGGCCAAGAGCTGAGCTAAGGTGATGGGTTCTTTTGAGGGTTAGACTTTTTCCTTCCTATCTACTCCCCAGGGCTACAAAGAATGTCTGAAGCACAATACAAATTTATTGAAAAAAGAATGAACTAACAACCTTACAGGAAAACCATGATGCATTTTTAGGGCATTTATTAAGAACGCCGAATTTATAAGTGTTTTTATTGAAAATAAACATCCATTAACAAGCTCGTTTAAACACATTATTTCCTAGCAATTAATTTATAAACGCAAGGACCACAACTTGTCAAGAATATATACCTGACGAGTGTTACTACGTACTAAAGTAACAAAACTGCATTCCTTTAAAATACTCCGAAGTTCAGACATCTCAATGAAAAGTACACCAGCCTTTCCTCTGGCTGGGAACTTGCATTTAGTAAATTGTTAATGCCCTTCTAGATTTATTACATTTCGATAAAGCCAACCAGGTTTTGTTTTATTGCACAAACTTTCTCCCAAACTATTTTAAAACCTTTTTATCTTACTTTTATGGCATTAACATTATTCATTTTAATTTAATGAAATCAGTCCAAATTTTCCATAATGCACCTGAACTTTAGTCTCAGGAAGGACTTCACTGTCCCTAATCTAAGAACAAGCCCTTATATTTTCTTAAATATGCTTAGCAGAATTCTTAAGGAAGAGAATGTCATTAGCATTAAAGCACATTATTAATATATAATATTATTCCAAATCAGCCTCATTTTTTAAAGTAGCATATGCTGTACTTAAAAAAAAAATGGGAGTATTTTTTGTACTTCTCGCAAACTTACTCATCTTATAAGAAGCTTAAAAAAATCAGGAAAGTAGGTGAGCAAAGTCTAGGTTTCTTATGTACACACTAATTAGAATTCCACAACCTAGTTTTCTGCTCATTAGTCTGTTAGTCTCACTTCAGAATTACTCTGTCTAGTTTTTCACAGAAACCTAACTTCCCTTAAGCTTTCCCGGAGAGCAGGAGGGTAATTCCAGGGCACAAATTGTGCCTATGTTAACAAAAATCCTACTTGTCAAGTGATTCCTCGGAGCAAATCTGAAATCACAAAGTTACTTGAGCAGTCAGTACGGATTCCTTACACTGTCTCTTAAACCATATAAACTATATGGTTATAAACCATATAAGCCATATGGTTATAAACCATATAAACCATATAAACCATACTCTCAGATCCATGGTAAAATGGATGATTAACAGAAACTATTTTGTACATACAAAACTTTCCGGTGGCTGGAGTATAAAACTTCAGAGTGATATACCCCAGGTACTGGAAGGAGATGGCTGGCGTTATGACGGCAATGTCAGGATTTTGCTGTTTGAGACAGAATTAATGTGAAAAATTCCAGTGCAAGCTGACCTACGATCTCTACCTTCTTCAGTACCCACTGTCTGAATCCTATTTTTTCCTGCATTATCACAACATTTTTAAAGGAGGTGACTTACACACTATCATAATCTCATCACTCAAAGGGTCATTTAGAATAGGACTCCTAGATTCAGCTCTCATCCAGTTAGGACACGAAATAATGTTAGAACAGCACAGTCCAAGACAAGGACTCGAAGCCTCCTCATTTCACTTCCTGGTTGCATTCTCCTGGGGTAATGTTATTTGACATCTTTCAACTTCAGCTATTTAATCTTTGTAACCCTAAAGTTTATAAGGCGCTGAATTCTAAATTTCTAGCTTAAAATCCAGGAGCGTTTTTGTAGAACATTTCCCGAAAATCTTGAGTTCACAGTGTTCAGATACAGAGAGCAAATTATTTTAGAAATACAAACTGGTTTTTAAAAAAACAATTAATTATAACCATGCAATTAAGTGACAAATCACTAACAAAAATATAAGTAAAATCCCCAAAAATGTGAGGAAAAAAATTGTCAAAAGGGTAAAAGAAGAAAACAGCATAGACATTAATGAAAGCAGTAAATATGAAATCGTGTACAATTTAACTAAAGCAATAACTTAGAAGGTAATTAATACCATGAAGTGATTTGAATTAAAAAAAAACCAAATGCTTAAAATAAATTAGCCCAGATTCCAACCTAAGAAATTTGATAACAGAGTGAACCCAAAGAAAAAGAGGAAAAATATAATAAAAAAGCAAAACTTACTGATAACTTAAAAGGACGCTACAAAAGAGTATGAAGAAAATCAGAAGTTGGTATAATTGGAAGTGAAGCAGACAAGCCTTTTGTAACACTAATCAAGAAAGAGAGAAAAAGCACAAATGAACAAAATTAACAATGAAAAAATACAGCAGCAATGAAAGAGTAAGAGAATACCACAAATGACTTTTTACCAATAAATATGAAGACTTAACAGAATATATAAATTATAACAATATAATGTACTCTCTGATAGAAGAGAAAAAAGAAAACTTGAGTAGATCCATACTATTAAATATACTGATTTGATACTTAAAAATCCACCCTCAACTCCTCTTGAAAGTCAAAATAGGGGCACCTAGTCGGCTCAGTCGGTTAAGGGTCCAACTTCGGCTCAGGTCATGATCTCATGGCTCATGAGTTCGAGACCCATGTTGGGCTCTGTGCTGACAGCTCAGAGCCTGGAGCCTGCTTCAGATTCTGTCTGTCCGTCTGTCTGTCTCTCTCTCTCTGCCCCTCCCCTGCTTGCGTGCTCTCTCTCTCTCTCTCTCTCTCTCTCTTAAAAATAAACATAAAAAAAATGTTTTTAAAACAAAGTCAAAATGTATCCTACGACCTTCCTATAAAGCTATCATATTCCAGTATTAAACAAATACGTCCATAGGAAACAGGAGGACAGTTCTCAGATCACCTCTACTGAGCTACTATAATTTTGAAATAAATCAGGCAAGGATAATTAAAAGAAACTAAAACTACAGACCAATATCTTCAATTTGAACCTGGATATAGAATACTTCAACAAATGTATGTTTTTCAAATTTTACTTATTTTGGAGACAATCTTAAGCAGGCTCTGCACTATCAGCGTGGAGCCCAATGCAGGGCTTAGTACCGTGAAACCGGAGATCACGACCTGAGCTGAGACCAAGAGTCCGAAGCTCAACTGACTGAGCCCCCCAGGTGCCCCAGAATTCTTCATCAAATATTAACAGTTAAATTAAATCTAGCAGTGTATTTAAAAAGATAAAAATCGAGACTAAATTCATTGTATTAAGAGGATGCAAGAGAAGTTTAAACACTAGAATGAGAGAAGGGAGACTATAAGATTAAGCTCTACATATGAAGAAAAACCATTTGATGAAAAAAAGATCCACTTATGATTCTTTTAAAAATCTCAGTAGATCAAAAAGATAACCTCCTTATGCTACTTAAACAAGCGCACGTGTGGACGTGCGCACACACACACACACACACACACACACACACAAAACAAACAAAAAAAACCCTGACCCTCCCTTCCCCTAAAAAGACTTTAAACATTTTCATGAAATATTAGAAGCCTTCCCTTTACAATCAAGAACAAGTCAAGGACGCCAATACTACCATTCTTTTGATTTTACCAGAGCCTACTGGGTAAAACAAGAAAACTAAATAAAGGAACAATAATTTAAAAAGGTGGAAACAAAACTTTCATTACCGCTAGCATCAGACTGTTTACAAGAAAATCTAAAGCACCTGCAAACAAAGTTTTGGAATGAATGATTCAACCAAGTGGCTGGATACAAGATGAATATACAAAAAATATACTGCATTTCTATTTGCCAACAAGAGCTAAAAAACAATTTCACATATATACACACACAATCAATGTAATCAGTAAAAAAATAAAGTTTCAAGGAATAAATTCAATAAAATAAGTACAAGATCCATATGGAATAAACTATAAGACAAAGAAAACACAAGTATCAAAAACATATTATTTTTGGAGATAGAAAGCCTGAAAATTGTGACAATCGTCAGTTTGCCCCAAATTCAATGCAATCCCAAACAAAGTCCCAACAAGTTATTTTAAAAGCTGATTCTAAAATTTAAATGGATGAGCAAAAAACTAGAAATAGTCAAAACACTTTAGGAATTTTCCCTGCTGTGTATTGAAACATGTAGTGATAGTAATTAACACATTGTAATATTAACTCACAGATTAACAGAAGAGAACAGAGAGCCAACAAACAAACCCATACCTATCAAGAAAATTAAGATGAAAAAGAGTAAAAGGAGAATCAATGTAATAAATACTCTGGGACAAATAGTTATCCATTTGGGGTAAAAAAAAAAAAAAAAAAAAAAAAAAAAAAGAAAGAAAGAAAGAAAGTGGAACCCAAACTCACACTGTATTTTTTTTTTTAAACTTCAGATGTATTTTTTTATCTGAATGTGAAAGGGTTTTTTTTTGTTTTTTTGTTTTGTTTTGTTTAGAAGAAAACAGAGAAAAAACATGCAAGACCTTGTGGGAGGGAAGAATTTAAGGCAAGCAAATATATTTAAAAATCTCCAGAAAAACAACAACAAAAAAAATACTAATCATAAATGAAAAAGCTTAATAGTTTGATGATATTAAAACCAAGAACTTCTGTGTACCAAAAGGTACTTTATTTATTTATTCATTTTAAAAAATTTTTAAATGCTTATTTATTTTTGAGAGAGAGAGAGAGAGAGAGCGCGCGCACAAGCAGGAGAGGGGGAGAAAGAGGGAGACCCAGAATCTGAAGCAGGCTCCAGGCTCTGAGCCGTCAGTACAGAGCCCGACGTGGGGCACGAACCCACGGACCGCGAGATCATGACCCGGGCCGAAGTCGGACGCCCAACCGACTGAGCCACCCAGGCGCCCCCCAAAAAGTATTTAAAGAAAGTAAAAAAGTAAGCCCAGAACTAAACCACATAACATGAATAAAGAGCTGTTATCCAAAATACATTTAAAAAAAAAAAAAGATGTTTAAAATGCATAAAAGATACAAGTAAGCATTTCAAGAAAGTGGTATACAAGTGAAGACATGTTTAACATTATTACTAATTGGGGAAAAATAAATCCAGAGCAGAACAAAATACTACTTTTTACCCATCCAACTGGAAAAAATAAAAACAATGACAATACCAAGTACTGGATAGCACAAAATGAATTCTTAGACACTGATGGAGGAAATGTAAAATTTCCAAAAAACTCTGGAAAACCATCTCGCATCATCTTATGAAGCTGAACATCTACGCTCCCTGTGTATGTCCTGGAAAACTCACACATGTGCACTAGGCTATGAGAGTATTCGGAGCTGCACTGTTTGTGACAGCAAAAAGGGAGAAATAACTGAAATCCATCAACAAGAGAATGGAGGTACATATTGCGTCATGTAATAAAATATTGTTACAGCAATGGGAAGAAATAGCTGCTTTCAACAACATGCATACATTTTAGAAACAAGGTTGAGTGAAAAAGCTGTTAAAATTAGGGAACATAATTTTATTTTTAAAGCTCAAACTCAAGCAAAGCTAAAAAGTATACTGTTTGAGAATATGTAATTATTTTTATGAAGCATTAACATGATGAACACAAAGCTGAGGACAGTAAATACCTCTAAAGAGCAGACAGAGGGAAATACTGACGAGCACGCAGGTTGATGCAATGGTATTGACGATGCGCCAGTTTTCACACCGGGTGGTGGAATGAAAGATCACCATGTTGTTTTATGCTTTATAACACATCACATACAGGGGCACCTGGGTGGCTCAGTCAGTTAAGCGTCCGACTTTGGCTCGGGTCATGATCTCACGGTTCATGAGTTCGAGCCCCGTGTCGGGCTCTGTGCTGACAGCTCGGAGCCTGGAGCTTGCTTTGGGTTCTGTGTCTCCCTCACTCTCTGCCCCTCCCCCTCTCGTGCTCTGTGTCTCTCTCTCTCTCAAAAATAAACGTTAAAAAACAAAAATTTGTAATACATTACATATATTAACTTACATATGTCAAATATTGTATGGTAAAAATTTAAAACAAAGTATTAAAATTAAAGCTTATACAAAAGATAGACTATGAAAGCTCTCCTGAAAAACCAATCTATTTATTTCTTCCTAGTTTATACATTTTCCATTCCCACATCTGCGACATTCACTATTTTATTTAAATCCCATGTGGGGCGCCTGGGTGGCTCAGTCGGTTGAGCGTCCGACTTCAGCTCAGGTCATGATCTCATAGTCCGTGAGTTCGAGCCCCGCGTCGGGCTCTGTGCTGGCAGCTCGGAGCCTGGAGCCTGTTTCAGATTCTGTGTCTCCCTCTCTCTGACCCTCCCCTGTTCATGCTCTGTCTCTCCCTGTCTCAAAAATAAATAAAACGTTAAAAAAAAAATAAATCCCATGCAATAATTTTCAGAGTAGTGTCAAATATGATGGATGTTAAGAACAAGTAAAAAGCACTGTAAGGAAGAATATGACGACGTTATGGAGAATTATGTGAATGTTACATGTTACGTTTATCCCCAAACTGATTAAAATTAAAATAAATCAAAGTCATCTAATTTTCATTCATGTATTCTTTCTCTCTAGAAAGAATAAAAGAAACACATTAACATAATTTAGTGCCCTTCTTTATTTTATTGGTGCGTAATGGGCAAAGTCACTTTCTTAGCCACCCTATTACACTAAACAAATTAATCTTTTCTTAAAATGTTAGAAAACAATAAAGATCTATCAATGACCGAGGTGTTTCTTCTCTTTTTGTGGGTTTTTTAAGGGCTTGCCATTAGTGCTAGATTCAAATCAGTTACTTGTACTAATGGTTTAAAAAAAAAAAAAGAAGGAAAGGAGGAGAAAGAACAATAAATAAATTGAACAATTACAGTATCTTCAATGGAGAAAAAACCTTAGAACCACAGCATTGTAGAAAAATAGCCATATATAGAAGACAAAAGTCAAACTTTCAGGGGGAAAAAGCAAAGGCCTGTTGAAAAAATAGTGAAATTAAAATAAAATTAAAAAAAAAAAAAAAGGGGGGCGCCTGGGTGGCTCAGTCGGTTAAGCGTCCGACTTCAGCTCAGGTCACGATCTCACAGTCCGTGAGTTCGAGCCCCGCGTCGGGCTCTGGGCTGATGGCTCAGAGCCTGGAGCCTGCTTCCAATTCTGTGTCTCCCTCTCTCTCTGCCCCTCCCCCATTCATGCTCTGTCTCTCTCTGTCTCAAAAATAAATAAAAACATTAAAAAAAATTAAAAGAAAAGAAAAAAAGAAAAAATAGTGAAAAAGTATCTGCCCTAGATGAATCATCCTAATAAAAATAACAACAAATTTTTACAGCATATTATCCAAAGGAAGAAATGAATTTCCTTTAATCAGCAGGTCGGCCAGCAAAGATTTGAGAAATCTCAATACTTTTATTACTGAAAGATTTTTATCTCATATTGTTAAAGACAAAATGATATTATTCCTTAATTATATTTGAGAGAAAAACTATTTCATTTAAAAAAAATTTTTTTAAGTGTTTACTTATTTGGGGGGGGGGGAGGGAGGGAGGTGTGAGCAGGGGAGGGGCAGAGAAAGGGAGACGCAGAATCCGAAGCAGGACCCAGGCTCTGAGCTGTCAGCACACAGCCCGATGCAGGGCTCGCACTCACAGACCATGAGATCATGACAAGAGCTGAAGTTGGACACCTAACCGACTGAGACACCCAGGTGCCCCAAAAACTATCTCATTTTTAATTTGCCCCGAATGTGTACGTAAAAATGAAAGCCAAGTAGTAATTCTAGGCAGCGAACCGCACAGAACAATGCTCACTTGGTATTCATCCTCAGTCTTAAATAAGTGTAGCCTGCCAAGTGTAGCCCACTGGATTATTCTGAAACTCATTATCCAATTTCTTTTTCTAGAACCTTTGTTCCGCTTCCTCCTTCCTATAGGCATTTAGTTCACTGTTCTTAAAATTCTTTGCCACGGGAGTAAGAAAGAAGGAAACGCAAAACAAGCACACATTTATTTTTCTCCTTGCAGCAGCTCTAAACCCTTACTGGATGTAAAGCGTCTCTTACAGCCTGTGTGTCTTACATGCTTTATGTCTACAGCAATGAGGGAAGGGACCTTTAGTCAACCTTGGAAAGGGACAGCATGGCTATAGTGATTTCTCTGTTCTTTCTAGGCTTTTCTGCAAGAGTATCATTAAAGGATCCTGTTTGTTATGGACCTTCCAGATTGCATGGAAGAAGGGGGTGCGAGAAGAAGAAAATGGAGAGACGCTTCAAGGTTGCTGCACATCACAACATAACTATTCAGACCAACGCCACAGCATCTTGGAGGTTCGCAGGTTGGTCCAAGGGATGGAAAACCTGAATAGCCAGAAATATTTCTACTAAAGATACTTAGCTAGGAACCTAAATCGATTTAAAAAAAAAGAAAAAAGACTTTCCATTGGATTCATATATAGCTAAGTTACTGTCAAAATATTCCACTATAATTAGAAAATATAATAAGGACAAAGAAATAAGTCATGAAATATAAATGCTATAATGGGAGCTTTAATTATATCCTTTTAATCGATTTTACTCATTAACATACAGTGTTGGGAGACGATCCACCTGTCTTCCCCTCTCCACAGACTATTTAATATTGAATGCATTTTTCATATTATCTGGAAAAACGAACACTAGGTTTTCTACCATGAAAACCAATTTTTGCCTTTAAATTTTTTATACAAAATTACAACCATTGTAATTAATAAAAACCATAAAGCCATATAAAGGAAAGTTAAGCTTCCTCAGACCCTTCCTTCCACCTTTGTAAACATATTTGTGTGAAATGTGTATAAATATGTAGGTGTGTATGCCTTTGAAATTTGATTAAACTTATAAACTGAGATATTTTACAAGCTACTGTGCAATTTCGTTTTCCTCATTCATCAATAAACCACCACTGTCAATTGAAAGAATTAACATTTCTTGAAAAGGTGCATAATATATCCCAAAATACAATGTATTAAACTGATTCAACCATTCTTTCCCCTGACTAGCATTCATATAATTTTATCTATCTTGGGCTTTCGTCATTACAAAAAAATACTGCATCACAAGAACATACAGAGATAGGCACATACATGTTAAAACACAGGCATCATATTGGTACTTTTATTGCTATGGGACAGTCTCATAAATAGGACTTTCAAAAGAGCTGCAACGATCTCTCATAATCCTACCAGCGATATCTTAATTTGTAGAAACAGTTACAGAATAGCTACAGAAGTAGCTAAAGCACTTCAGGAAGTAAAGTCCATATACTTTCAGGTATCAATCAGTCTAAGGTGATTTCTAATTCCGTGATATGTTTTCACTGATAGATTTAGTAAGGCTGCAATTATAGGGATCTGAATAGAAATCTCTGTTAAGAATACAGAATACATTGGGGTTGACTTTAATTTACCTTTTTTTGACACTTCTGCCCCATTAAGTTCTTTTTGTGCTTCTTCAATTTTATCTAAGAAAAACAAAGAGATTTTACAAATCAATGCATCATATACAAATAAGAATGCAGTAAGACAAACACACTACTTATACAAGGAGCCTCATACATAGTAATCAATATTTATTGAATTACTTATGAAGTAAATATGTGTAAACTGTTAAAGTAATGACATATTCCCTTATTTTAAAACTGAATATATAATTTCAATCACGTCTTTGTCACAAGGACCAGTTGCAATCAATGAATGTTTCCATAATGCAAATTAGTGCGTTTTAAATACTGAACGATAATTAACACATGTTTAGGTGCCTAATAAATACCTAAAAATAAAGCTTTCCTTATAAAGACACATGAATGCCCAGCAGTGATTTTATTAGAGAGATGTAACAAATGCCTGCTAGCTTAGAAACAAGTCTAAACGAAGTCCGTGGATGGCCTAAAACCTATGCCAAACATGGAAGAAGGAAAAGGAAGAACCGGACAAGAAATGAAAGGAGAAGCAGAAGAATAGTGGAATACCCGTCCCTCTTGCCAACGGTTGGTACCAGGATAGTTACGTATGAAGGGTGGGTAGCCGACTGCAACAGAGAGCCACTCTATCAGAGTAATGACTCTAGAACTGTTACATGTGAGCCAGTTCTGAAGATCAGGTGTAACCCACAAGTAATAAAGGTGTAACCCACAAGTAATAATTACCAAGGCACGGGGAGGGCTGCCCCAGGAGCGGACAGGAGAGGGTGATGAGCGTGGGCCCAGAGCCTGCAGTTGTTAGAGCTGAGGCTCAGAGCACAAGTGGATTTTGTAAAAAAGCGTGTGTTATACTTTGGTTAACAATTAATGTAAGGGCGCCTGGGTCGCTCAGTCGGTTAAGTGTCAGACTTCGGCTCAGATCGGAGTTCGTGAGTCAAGCCCCATTTCCGGTTCAGCCGGTGACAGCACAAAGCTCACTTGGGATTTTTCTCTCTCCCTCTCCCTCTCCCCCTCTCCCACATGCGTGCGTTCCCTCTCTCTCAAAAGTAAACATTAAAAAAAAAAACGATTACTTTATTTCTAATTTTTTTTAAACGTTTTTATTTATTTTTGAGAGAGAGAGGGACAGAGCATGAGTGGGAGAGGGGCAGAGAGAGAGGGAGACACAGAATCGGAAGCAGGCTCCAGGCTCCGAGCCATCAGCCCAGAGCCCGATGCGGGGCTCGAACTCACAGACCGTGAGATCGTGACCTGAGCTGAAGTCGGACGCTTAACCGACTGAGCCACCCAGGCGCCCCACAACGATTACTTTAAATTGTATAAGGATGTACTTATTTGATGATGAAGACAATAACTAATTCCAGCTTTAATACAGGGGCCTAAGTACTCGTTATAATGGTAGAAGTTACAAAATTCCCAGGGTACTTTCTTGTACTGAAAAGAATACAGTACCAATAATTACATAATATTTTAGTTAATGCATGGAAGTATCATTTAACAATTTTCAAAATACTGGTACTTCAGCCATTTACGCCCTCTGGCGTCCACCGCCAGTTCCCAAAATGGTCTCCAGTGCTAGGCCTACCGCCACTGGCCAGGCAAGATCAACTTCCAAAATGCTGATCCTTTTCCAAACAAATAAAAGACACGGATCCCCACCACAGGGGCCCTCTCAACCACCTGCTTCTTCTCCCATTAACCTTGAGGAAGACGCCAGAAAATTCAGAGAACCTTCCATTTTCTGATCAAACTTCTTTTAATCACAGGTTGATTCACCCGGTTGGCAAAATAAAAGCGGAGTGGGAGCAGCAGGAAAAACGGAGTTGAGCTAGCTTGAAGTATTAGACACTGTCAGCACTGGTCAAAAATAAATTTTCATCCTGATAAGTGTATCCCCACAGCAATGTCCTATTTGTTTGCTAATTATCAGATCCAGCATGAGATCTACAAGTAGAGGTAACCTAGAGAAATATTACAATTTTTCTTATTCACAAATTTTAATTATTTCTCATGAAATGACAAGTGAACTGGAAACGGTCCTAAAAAAAAGAAAAGAAAACAAAACAAAACAAAACAAAAAGCAAAACACCTCTTATTAAATGTAGAAAGTGGACCGTGCATCAGCAGTAATTTCATTTCAAAAAGAAAACTACCAAATGCATGGATGAAATCTATGTTAACGTAAGTAACAAAAGGACAAGGGCTGCTTTTTAAAAAAGTAAAGTATATGAAGTATGCTGTATACCTTTAAAATGTAAAGAAACAAACCATGAATTTAAATACACAGTCCTTGAGAAACATAAAAAGGAAAAAAACACTCTCATTTCTATGCCAGCAGTCCCTCCAAACTTAAGAACCATAAATATATACATACATATTATATATATTCTAGTAGTAATGACTGTGTTTGTTTATGCACACGTAATTTGGCATTATACAATAAAACACCTTTTTTTATTAACAGAAGCGATTGTGGCTCAAAGCAACAAAAACTCATGATTTAACACATATTTAAGAATAACTGCTATTCAGTACACTGAGGTTTGGCCACCTTCTGCTTGCACTGGTAACATAACAAATTCTTAGAAAAATGACCTCAATTTACATGTGATCACAAAATACTGGTCTTTGTTGTTGAATTTTCAATTAAGTTGCTTTTTTCTCTTGATAATAACTATGCATAAATCAGCAGATTTAGGACATCTACTTTGGTAGGTATAAGTATCTACTTAAATTCTTTTACCGAAAGCCCCAGTTCAATAGGTAAATACAATTTTCATTTAGAGAGCTTGTAATAGTATTAAAAGCCTTTGCTTCAATTTTTATAGAAAGTCCTGTTTATATTTAACCTATGCTTTGGGATTTTTCAGGTCAAATATGTTTCAGAGACACTCCAAAATCACAGAGAAAGGACTCCTACATTGTCTGCTCTTAATTGGTTCATACAAGGCAACTTACTGATTTTTAAAGCACTATTTATCATTTTTTCACTATGACTCAGAGCAATAAATGTGTTTTTACATTTCAACCAATTACACATGTGTACACATAATTCAGAAACAAACTTACCCACACTCCATCTTCAATCTTTTCCTATTAAAAATGAATAATGCTCCCTTGCCCAGCCAGCTATATTGATTTTACAACCCACTGCTGGATTCAGAACCTGATATAAAAAGAAGTTCCCTACGCATCTTTTTTACTTTTTATTTTTTTCCCCTTTTCCCTTTACCAAGGGTAACACTTCCCAGCAGTAATACACGATCTCACTTGTAAGCCTTGATTTGGGGGCTTGGGGGTGTTACTTAGAATGGGATCTCAGATTCGGAGACACCTTCCATCATGCCCTCCATGTCACTGTTATCTGAGGTAACAATCTCACAAAGAAATACACATCGAGAAATAAACTGTAGTTTCTCTGTTGCTGTTGTTTAAGAATAAAAATAGATATGTAAGCAAAATGGACATTCACACCATGTCAGTAGGTCTAAAGTGAGTAATGCATTCTTACTGTAATGAGTTTTTAGCGTATTTAAGATGTATTTCTGATTAGTTCAATTTTTACTAAATGTATTTGGAGGAGCTGTCACCTGGTAAAGACTCCAGCAACATGAATGGATCCATAATCTTTTCTACAATCCAGAGGGGCCCATGGCTGAGAAAGTAACAGGCCAGGAGAAGGGAGAAGCTACTAATCACGTAAGTCGTATTTTGGTTCTGCAACTATTGAAAATTTACAACTTCTTACAGATTTCCTTCCCCAATAAGGCACAGAAATTGTGAATGGTAAAGATTCTGAACAATTGTGTACAATGCCTCACATATTTAAAAACTTTTGTACACACAAACCATGTAAAAATATTTTATTTCCATCATCCATAAATAATTAAAGGGAAAACATCTCTTTATTTGTGAAAGATAATCTGAAACCATGGAGCAAAAAAAAAAAAAAAAAAAAAAAAAACACCCCAAAACAAAAACCAAAACCAAAACCAAGTCCCAGAGCCCTTAAGAAACAACCTTTCTTGGGGCGCCTGGGTGGCTCAGTTGGTTACGCGTCCCACTTTGGCTCAGGTCATGATCTCACAGTTTGTGAGTTTGAGCCCCATGTTGGGCTCCGTGCTTACAGCTCAGAGCCTCGTGGCCTGCTTCAGATTCTATGTCTCCCTCTCTCTGCACTCCTCCACCGTTCACACTCTGTCTCTCTCAAAAATAAATTAGCATTAAAAAAAAGTTAAAAAAAAAAAAAAAGAAACAACCTTTCTTGGGGTGCCTGGGTGACTCAGTCAGTGGAGCATCCAACTCTTGGTTTTGGCTCAGGTCATGATCTCACAGTTCATGGGACTGAGCCCTGTGTCATAGCACAGAGACTGCTTAGGATTCTCGCTCGCTCTCTCTCTCTCTCTTTCTCTGCCCCTCCTCTGCTCACTCTCTCTCTCTCTCTCTCAAAATAAATAAATAAACTTTAGGGGAAAAAAAGAAAATAACCTTTCTTTTAGGGCTCTGGGGAGAAGACTGAATAATTGAAACAAATCACAACAGTAAAGCAATCCTCCCGGTAGGTTTCTGCTCTTGACCATTTCCATCCCGTGGTGAAGTGGGGTGGGGGTGGGGCTCCCTGAACACCACCCCTCAAGAGCCTCAGGATGCAGGGCATCCCAGCTTTGGGGACCAACACACAAAGTCGTTAGGATTTGATTCCACAAAAGCTGTGTTTTCACTGTGGTGAACATCCACCCCGTGTCAGGAACAACAGGAGGGGCTGAAGATGGGAGAACAAGCCAAACCAAACAGACAGGCTTTCCTGGAGGGGCTTACAGATGATCATACCCTTTAAACAATCCCTTGACTCTCAATTTGAAGGTAAATATAAAGCCCGGGTTCCGCTGTGTGGCCAACTCACAAGGTCCTCCTCGGCCTCACCCCCAGCCCCACTGCTGTTTTCTTTCCAGCTTCAGCCGCCCCCTCGGGGCAGGCCCCGTCAGATCCCACCCCATCCCTTCTCTTAACACCCTCATTCACAGTCTGTCACTCCCTGCTCTGTGCCACCACCAGACCTTGCATGCGGAACCCTGTCTCTCTGCGGTGACCTGTCTCATGATCATTAGTAATCATGACGATACGATGGCCCTGCATGATTTACTGATTGGAGAAATGCTGGCAATAACCTGCCAGGCTGCAGAGAAGCGCTGGTGCATTCTGAGAAAGAGAAAACGGGATCCAGGCACACAAACTTACAACCGGCATTGGGTGGTTTCACTGAAGAACCCAGCATCATATCCTCTTTAACGTTACAGATGATTTCGACATTTGGGAAGCTGTATGCCTACCGTGAAAAACACTTGAGTGAACTCTTTCTTACTCCATGCGATCAAGAACAAATGATCTCTACCTTCATTTTACTAGCTCATCCTTCTCTGCCACTTTTCGGATCTGTACCTAATAACCCCGGCTCTAACACCACAGACTCTCCCTCTTCCCTTGGCCCTAAAAGCACAAAGCACAAAAGCTAATAGTAGAATCGTATGAAGTAGATCCTAATGAACTGTAAAAGGCACCTCTATTTACTGAAAGAGAAGCCATCTGATTGAAAAAGGATCACCATATGCGACTGTACTATTTTTACTACTAAATAAGCATAACTCCTACATCCCCTCGTTACCCGTCAGCACAAGCTCCCTTACTCTTACTGTTAACTGCTACAGCTATTTCAGTAAGACTAAATATAGACAATGATGTAATGTTAAGAACGCATCTAATACCCATACATGCTTTTAATTTTTTTTAATGTTTATTTATTTTGAGAGAGAGAGAGAGAGAGAGAGAGAGAGAGAGGGAGCGAGTGCCAGGGAAGGGCAGAGAGACAGGGACAGAGAATCCCAAGCAGGCTCCGTGCTGTCAGTGCAGAGCCTGATGCTGGGCTCGATCTCATGACCTGAGCTGAAATCAGGAGGCTGACTGAGCCACCCAGGTGTCCCCAATACATGCTCTTCTAAATAATACTTGTCCCTGGTGTTCACTACTAAATCAGCTAAGTAAGCCCACATTTGTAAGTCACACATTTTAACCTGTAGTTACACATCTTTGTGCCTCTGGACCTGTGTCTTTCAGGAAGAGGACACTGTGCAATAATGCTGAAAATGATTATCCAGACCAGTAATATTTCAAATTGGAAAATACCTTGCCTGAAGTATACAGGGAAAAAAATACAAGACTCAATTCTGTGCTAATAAATTTGAAAATTGTGATTGATTAGTAAAAGGTTCCAGAGAGCATGAAATTACTCAACTTGATCCAGGAATAACCACGGATGAAACGAAGAAAGTTACCAGAGGACGACAAAGAACTACCTTGTTTAAAGGTTCCAGGCCCAGATGCTTTTGTTATCAAATTCTTTCCAATTCTGAAAAGTAAAGCATTTCCTAAAAAGTTTCAGAGCACAGGATAACACAAAAGCTGTTCTAAGTCATTTTATAAAGCTGATATGGCCCTGACATCAATGTGACCAAAGGGGAAGAAAAATCAGCACCACAGACAAGTTCCATATATGAATATGGATTTAACAATCTATATCAAGGGGTTCCTGGGTGGCTCAGTCAGTTAAGCATCCGACCTCAGCTCAGGTCATGATCTTACAGTCCATGAGTTTGAGCCCCACATCGGGCTCTGTGCTGACAGTTCAGAGCCTGGAGCCTGCTTCATATTCTAGGTCTCCCTCTCTCTCTGTCCCTCCCCTACTTGTGCTCTGTCAAAATAATAAAAACACATTTTAAAAAAATAATCCTTGGAACAGAATAGAGAACCCAGAAATGGACCCACAGATGTATGGCCGGCTAATCTTTGACAAAGCAGGAAAGAATATCCAATGGAATAAAGACAGTCTCTTCAGCAAACGGTGTTGGGAAAACTGGACAGCAACATGCAGAAGAATGAACCTGGGCCACTTTCTTACACCAGACACAAAAATAAACTCAAAATGGATAACAGAACTAAATGTAAGACAGGAAGCCATCAAAATTCTAGAGGAGAAAGCAAGTAATAACCACTTTGACCTCAGCCGCAGCAATTTTTTACTCAACACGTCTCTGGAGGCAAGGGAAACGAAAGCAGAAAGAACTATTGGGACCTCGTCAAGATAAAAAGCTTCTGCACAGCGAAGGAGACAATCAGCAAAACTAAAAGGCAACCAGCAGAATGGGAGAAGATATTTACAAATGATATATCAGATAAAGGGGCAGTATCCAAAATCTATAAAGAACTTCTCAAACTCAACAGCCAAAAAAACAAATAATCCAGTGAAGAAATGGGCAAAAGATGTGAATAGGCTCTCTTCTAAAGAAGACATCCAGATGGCTAACACATGAAAAAATGCTCAACATCACTCATCATCAGGAAAATACAAGTCAAAACCCCACTGAGGTACCACCTCACACCACTGAGAATAGCTAAAAGTAACAACTCAGGCAACAACAGATGTTGGCGAGGACGCGGAGAAAGAGGATCTCTTTTGCACTGCTGGTGGGAATGCAAGCTGGTGCAGCCACTCTGGAAAACAGTATGGAGGCTCATCAAAAAATTAAAAATAGAACTACCCTACGACCCCACAATTGCACTACGAGGCATTTATCCAAGGGATCCAGCTGTGCTGTTTCAAAGGGACACATGCACCCCCATGTTTAGAACAGCGCTATTGAGGGGCGCCTGGGTGGCTCAGTCGGTTGGGCGGCCAACTTCGGCTCAGGTCATGATCTCGCGGTCCGTGAGTTCGAGCTCCGCGTCGGGCTCTGTGCTGACAGCTCGGAGCCTGGAGCCTGTTTCAGATTCTGTGTCTCCCTCTCTCTGACCCTCCCCCATTCATGCTCTGTCTCTCTCTGTCTCAAAAATAAATAAACGTTAAAAAAAATTTTTTTTAAAAAAAGAACAGCACTATCGACAATAGCCAAAGTATGGAAAGAGCCCAAATGTCCATCGATGGATGAATGGATAAAGAAGATGTGGTATATATATATACAATGGAGTATTACTCGGCGATCAAAAAGAATGAAATCTTGCCATGTGCAACTATATGGATGGAACTAGAGGGTATTATACTAAGCAAAACTAGTCTGTCAGAGAAAGACAAAGATCATATGACTTCACTCATATGTCAAATTTAAGATACAAAACAGATGAATATATGGGAAGGGAAGCAAAAGCAATATAAAAACAGGGAGGGGACAAAATATAAGAGACTCTTAAATACAGAGAACAAACTGAAGGTTGCTGGAGGGGTAGTGGGTGGGGGGATGGGCTAAATGGACAAGGGGCTTAAGAAGGACACTTGTTGGGATGAGCCCTGGGTGTTACACAAAGGGGATGAATCACTGGATTCTCCTCCTGAAATCATTGTTGCGCTGTATGCTAACTAACTTGGATGTAAATGAAAAAATAAAAATAATTAATAATTTAAAAAATAACAATCTACACCAAGAAGTACAGGGGCGCCTGGCTGGCTCACTGGAGCATACGATTCTTGATCTTGGGGTCGTGAGTTTGAGCCCCACGCTGGGGCATAGAGATCACTTAAGAAAACTTAAAAAAAAATTAATTTTTTTAAAAGAAGTATATTCAAAGTTTGGAAAGCCACACCCAAGTAGCATGTGAAATAAGTATGCAAAGATATTTCAGTATTAGGAAGGATATTGTTGTAACATAACTGCAGCAGGACAATGGAGGAGGAAAAAGGTAACAATGTCCAGAACGGACTTGACTAAATCACATCTATCATTAGTATAAAAACAAAAAAACTACAAACAAACAAAAACCCGCCAACAATAAATAGAAAAGGATAGACTTCACCATATAAACCAAGTATTATTCTAAACACGCTAAAACAAAGAAACTGACCACTAATCATGTTCTCATTTCCTTGAGGAAGTCTTCCCCAACCCAGTCTCCTACCACTGGTCTGCACCCCCAGCGCTGTGCTCTCACCCCCAGAGCAGTGTTCACCACCGCCAGATCTTCTGGGATGATTTCTACAACGTTAACACACAGGATTTATTCAATTCAGAATATATTAGCTCCCCGTGTGCTAGCCTAAAGATACACAAAGATGAGCAATTCTACGTGCAGGAACTTACAGAAGGAAACCAGCCATCTCTCTACACGCGTAACAGTGTGACTCTATCCACAGGGTGCTAAGGGAACACAGAACGGGGAGATGTGGCCGTCTTGGCAATGGGAAGAGTACTGAAACAGCTTCATGGATGAAATATACACAGGCTGAAAATAAACAGAAGATGAGTGGTCTCACCATGGAGAGTGGATGAGGGCATTCAGGTAGGGGATCATGAGGAGGTTGCAAAGGCAAAGAAGAAGACAAGACAGTGTGTCAGGAACTCAGAGCAGTTTGGAAACAAACCTGGAGAGAGCAGGTCTAAAGATACAGGATTGGGAAACTGCCGTCTTACATATCTAGTAGTTAAAACTATACCACAGAGTTGGTGGAAGTGAAAATATGACTTACTCTCTGACGTGATCTGGCCATAGGTAGTGAAGATCTTTGAAAACCCACTCGTCCTTAAAATTGTGACTCAACTGCTGGAAATCTAGACTGAGACCATGAAAGGAGTGGAGCAAAGGCCATTCATCACGGTGCTTCTTCTACTATGAAAAACTACATCATCCACAGCGCCAGGGATAAAGTAGGTGTTCAATAAGTATCTGTTGAGTGACTACTTGAGAAATGGTCAAGTAAATATGGTACCTCCATATGACAGAATATTAATATTAGAAAACTATTATACTATAGGTTTCTGGAAGGAGGACCTACTGAGCCAATAACTACAGTAATGGTGGCCCCAGATTATATAAATTTTAAAAGATTTGACAAAGGATATTAACGGGCCACCTACTCTCCAGTTAAGAATCGTGGCACACTGAGAGGCAGCTCCAACTGTTCAGGAGTAGGTAGAAGAAAGGGAAACCCAAGAAAGAGACAAAAACGAAACACAACAAAAGGAATGCATGAAAAAATTAGAACCAGAAATAATTTTAGTCACAGAGATCAAGAGAACAGTGTTTCATTGTCAAATCGGTAGATGAGGCAATCCAGAAAGACTGAAAAAGCTTCCACTGGGTTGAGCAATTAGGAGGTCCTGGCGATGCTTCGCAAAAGCAGGAGGTGAGACGAGGAGGCTGGGGGGCCGAGGGCGGAGGCAGTGATGGGACGGGAGGCAGAGAAGAGACGGGGCAGAACTATATTTCAAAACATTCAGTGGAGAAGAAGAGAGTGAACTGGGGAGCCACTGAGAAACACAGAGTTAAGAGGAAGACGTTTGGTATGGTTTTCAAAGACGTTTATAGGCACAAGGTGGGGAGCCCATAAAACGAGAGCAAAAATAAAGGGAAGAAGAGGACATATGCAGGGGCAAGACCCTTAAGGAAGCAGAAAAGAGCATCCAGAGTCTAGGAGAAGGGCTGGTTTTAAACAGGGGGAGAGCCAGGGCCATCCTCTGAGGTCACAGGGAAGGAGAGGAGAAGGTACGTCAGATGAAAAATCTACCGATGGGAAGGATGAGTTTGACGGAGCGCAGATCCAATGGACTCGATTTTACTGAGAGAAGAGGCACAGCGTAGCTGGCTACAAAGAAAACGGAGCCCAGTGTTTCTGGGACAGGCCTTCCAGACTGGCTAAGGTGAGCCAAATTATTGACGCGAATGGAAGAGCTGACCGGTTTTAAGGCCCTTTTATTTAAGGACAAATAAAAGCTCTTGATGAACAACAACTAGGGAACCTGTGAAGTAGAAACCCACGTGTATCTGACGGCTCCCATGTGCACAGCAGTGCTGTTTATCCTAACGAAGTCTGGCAACCTGCATGAAGGATTGGAGAAGGAATGCCAAATTTGGACTTTTCCAGGGGGAAGGACGAAAAGAAGGGGGAAGGCGCTTTCCAGGGGGAAGGACTTTTCCAGGGCGAAGGCGCTAGAGGATGCTTCCTGCGAGCAGGCAAACACACAAGATGGGGTAGTGGCTCGGTGGGTGGTGGGTCAGGAGGAGCCGAGGAAGGAAAAGATGGAAAAGTGAAGGCAGGGGACAGGGAGCAGGACCAAAATGTACCATAAAATTCCAGCTGTGAAGTGCCTAGCCTTGCTGTACTTCCACGCATATAGAAAAGTATACCTTTATGTATTTTGCAGAATTGTCCATTTATCTTTCGGAAAGCATATTTCCATTGTGACACTGAGGAAAAAATTAAAGTTGTTCAAAGAGAAAAGTTAAAAGCTTCACCATGCTTTTAAAATTATGGATCAAGGGTGCCTGGGTGGCTCCGTCGGTTAAGCATCTGACTTGGGCTCAGGTCATGATCTCCCTGTCTGTGGGTTCGAGCCCCGCGTCGGGCTCTGGGCTGACAGCTTGCAGCCTGGAGCCTGAAGTCTGCTTCAGATTCTGTCTCTGTCTCTTTGCCCCTCCCCTGTTCACGCTCTGTCTCTCTCTTGCAAATATAAACAAACGTTAAAAGAAATCTTTTAATAAATAGATAAAACTGTGGGTCGATGAAATGCAACGTTTCTTCTATAAGAACATCATCTTGATAGCAAAACTAACTATGGGATAACAAAATGTACACAGACACACTGTGAACATGTTACCACTAAACCATCTCAGGCTTTTGAATTATTTTTTGTCTCTTAATAACATATACCTGGTTTCACTTTGCAGACAGTTCCTTAGCCTTGATGAGCAGAGCTAAGTATTAGGCCACTGTATGCTAACTACTTATAATAGTGGGGTAACATACCGTTCCACCCCTAGAGGGAGCTGGGAAGACCACTGGTTTTTAGAGCTGAGCACACGTTTCCTAAGAAGTCAAAAACTAAGCAAACTCCCAGAGTCTCCCTCCTGAAACCTCACCCAGGTTCAGAACCCACGAGAAGTTCCATCGAGGAGGCTAAGTCTGATGCAAGCTCCTTCCTCAGACGGCTGCCAAAGCAAGGTCGGGTCCCTCAGGGCCACCCTTCTGGCTCCTGGCTTCTGCTCTTTCATGCATCGCCTAGAACGGCAGAACTCAAGCTCTGCTCCCTTAGTACTGGAGTCATTTTAAAAGTCTTCATATGAAGGCTGCACCCCCCATCAATCAAATCAGCATTAGAAGTTTCCCAGGTGATTCTAATATGCAGCCAAACCTGAAAAATCAATGTTCTGTCAATTACAGATATTATCAGGTCGGGATTCAAAATTGTACAAAGCGCAAGCAGTTAGGGAAAAAAACGTCTTATCAGCTGGCTCCTTGAAGCAACTTTTTATCAAGCCACAGGGACGGGGAGCAGGCAGCGTCTGCCTTATCAAGGGAGCTGCTGATGTTGGGAGAGACCGGGGAAGATAAGGAAGGTCAAATTCCATGTGTAGTTCATGGCTAAGGGGGTGCAAGCAAAGTATACAGCTAAGGTGCAAACCCAAAGCATACACTCCTAATAAGCATTGTATCACAGATAGATCCATTTATTCCCAAGATGAAAATCGATCTCCACCTGAAAAAATGTATGTTTGGAAACACAGAAACTATTTAAACGTAATAAGCTACCGCACAAAGATGCTAAAATTGACATGGGATAATACAGTTTTCCAATAATCAATCACATTAAAACACGTGGCCTATTTTGGTTCAGATATTATTATTGTGAGAGTATGGCAACACTGGTATCCTCATCCCATTTGATGCTTTCTGATGTCGTGGATGGGAGGAGGTAGTCATGGTAACTATGATGGGGAGAGAAAGGAATATGAAGACAGAGCGTTCTTATCCTGAGACGTTAAATGCCAGGTTCCACTGAACTTGAGTTACTAACCCAGTAACAGATTCACACACATACACATACACGTGTATGCCTCCATGCACACACACACACACACACACACACACACACACACCCCAAATTCAGGGGTAAGCATGTAAATATAGAGATGGCTGAGAGACACCCAAGAGGTATGGATCTCAAAGTCTGAAAAGAACTCTTCTGCTTTTCAGGCTGGCTATCTGCCTCATCCCTAGTCAGCAAATAACACATCTATTTTCCCTTTAATTTTTTAAAGGCCTCTTATTGAAAGAAAGAGAAGGGGTGGGGGAGGGAGCGAGGAAGGAAAGGAGGAAGGGAAGCGAAGGGAAGGGAAGGGAAGGGAAGGAAAGGGAAGGGAAGGGAAGGGAGGATTTAAATACAAAATGAAGGACTTAAATACAATTAATAGCAATACAACCACTATTATAGGGCAAAAGCACAGAAACTAAGCACAGTGAGCCACACACCTCCTATGTGCCTGGGGACCCTTCCTGGGATAGCCTCCTCACCTCTCACCAGAAGTCCCTCACCAGGAAACGGTCAACACTCACAGCATGCCCAGGACCTTGGCAAGTATAATACGGGCTGGGGTAGAAGTTTGCTATTTCAGAGTTCTGGTTCCACTGGTTCCACGTTGTGAGCTCTAGTTACTTCAGATACAAATAAATCTATATTCTCTAAGAAGTGGGAGAAAAGGTTGGGGTGGGAGGCGGGTGATGAAGACTAGAAATGTGAGGGAAGAAGGAAAGCAATACTGGAAATAACCGCCCGTATTCCCTTCGGGTAGAAGAAAAGTATTTAGAGACTCACAAGACTGGACACGGAAGTACGACAACATTTCCTCTAGAATTCTAATTGGATGAAATGTCAGTCTGGCCTAAGGAATACTTCCATATCTGGGTTTCCCGCTGTACATCTGGCAAAGAGCTATGACTTACGGTCTTCCCAGCTACCTGCCACTGGATTGATCACCACTGTGTTGGCTCCTTCTGGGCCCGTGGATGTGCCCGCTCTACCCCCTCCCCTCATGAGTCTAGACGTTATGTTGCAGTGGTTCAAGCCCTGGCCTGCTGGTTCATACACAGCATCCCTTCGGCAAGATTCAATGCTATGGAAAGACAAACTCCAAGACATCTACGCCACAGTGAAGAGACCCTGGAAAGGCCTCCCTCTGTATGACATTGGGCAGTTAACTGCATTCTAATGAAAAAGGAAACAAGATTTTTTTTTTTTTTTGGCTTGTACCCCTACCGCAAGTTTAGCAGATACAATACACTTATCATGTAATGCATGGGTATGGCCACCTCTCAGGATTGTATTTAAAGTGATTTTATCGGGGGTGCCTGGGTGGCTTAGTCAGTCGAGCGTCCGACTTGGGCTCAGGTCATGATCTCGCAGTTTGTGAGTTCGAGCCCCGTGTCGGGCTCTGTGCTGACACCTCAGAGCCTGGAGCCTGCTTCGGATTCTGTGTCTCCCTCTGTCTCTGCCCTTCCCCTACTCATGCTCTGTCTGTCTCTCTCTCTCAAAAATAAACATTAAGAAAATTTTTTAAATGATTTTATCTGATTTTGTCTTTTATTTCCTTGTGAATTTTTATTTCAAAGAACATTCCATATTTCAAATCTAGAAACGTGCATTTAACTAGTAACTCAAACAAAATAAAGCCATAAATGCCATAACTGGACAATTTTTTTTTTATTTTTTATTTCTTTAATGAGAGAGAAAAAGAGCGAGTGCACAAGCAGGGAAGAGGGAGAGAGAATCTTACATAGGTTCCACACCCAACATGGAGCCCAACGTGGGGCTTGATCTTACAACCCTGAGATCATGACCTGAGCTGAAATCAAGAGTCGCACACTCAACCGACTGAGCCACTCAGGTGCCCCAGTTGAAACAGTTTTTAAAGAAACTTATTTATGTATTCGACCATTTACAAACAGAACCACTGGTAGGAAAAGTCTAACAGAACAGAGAAACTAGTTTCTCTGACAAATGTGCAAAGAATAAAAGAATTAGGAAGGGTACCAATACATCAAAAGAACATAAAAGACATATCAAACTATAAAATACGTGGACCTTATTATTAATGCCCTGATTCTAACAAAATGCTTTTAAAAATTATGATACTGTGGAGAACTGGAAATTTAAACACTGTGGACATTTGATATTAAGGAATTACTGTTTGTTGTTGTTTCTTTATAAAGATGTTGTGATTATGTGAAAAAAATATTACTTAACTTTTGGAATTTATATAAAAAAGCATATTAATGAAATGGTACATCTGAGGTCCGCTTGAAAACATTATGAGGTGGGGGCAGGGAGAGTGCTCACAGAGTAAATGAAACCTGACAGGCTATCAGCTGTTAACCGCCAAAGGTAGATGATAGATAAGAAGAGGTTTATTATACCATTCTATTTTGTAAGCATTTTAAAACTTCCGTATTCAAAAGTTTCTAAAAGATGCGCAATTTAAAAGAACTGAAAGAGTACTGAAGTATTATTAATGTGTTGTTATGGCATCATAGTTCAAATAATAACCATAAGCAAGAAATGAGATACAACAGGGTTAAGTAAATGAAACAAAGCATCCATGGGCTCAGCACGCAGGGGTCATTCAATGAAGGTCACTGCCCCCACGAATAATCAGAAGCGATTATTCTGATCAAATAATTGAGGAAATGAGGAAATCAAATAATTTCTGAACTACCACTAGGAGTCAGTTTTGTACACACCAAAGCTGAAAGGGGTATCCAAAAGAAGAGAAAATGATTTCTAGAAATTTGATATCCAGTGTTCTTAATTCCTTTGGGTGTGGCAGGGGAAGGATAAGAATTTGAAGATTGGCAAGTTTTCTAAGATACAAAATTAATGTACATAGTATTCTTCCAGTTGTGTCAAAACAAAATGAGTGTGTGTGTGTATGTGTGTGTTTTGGAAGGATACAGAAGTCACTTCTGCTGGTATTCAGAGCCACCCCTGAGGAAAGGGGTCCAGATAAGAAAGATATATTTCATTGTATTTTTAAAAGTCTTTTCTGTTTGAATCTGTTAACATTGTGAGATTTACTTAAGTTCTGAAACTTAAACAAAAATATACGGTATGAGAATAACACAATATTTCAACTACATAAATTGACCACTGTTAGTATACTGGCACATCAGATTCCAGGTTGTTTTCGGTGTGTATACACACACACACACACGCGCCTGCGTGCATGCGAAGTGAACACATACTTTTTAAAATGAATTGATGCAAGAAATAAACAAGACACCTTTTTTAAAATTGGAATATCTTCATCCTACTCCAATACTGATCCATTACTTTTTAAATTTTTTTTAAAAAGCTACTTAAAAACAATAAAATAAAATTTCAAACGTCTCTATTAAAATATCCTATGACCATTGTGTAGCCTCTGCTAGACAGTGACACACACACACACACACACACTTCCATATGATCTCAGGGACTGCAGCAATCTACAGAGACCCTAAACCCAGGTTAGGAACTTCTGACGTGGACCTGATCTACACTATTACTACTCTTTTGCATTCTAAGTGAGGAAAAAAGGTAAATTTTCACAGTGATACTAAACATGTTTTCATTTTTTCAATTGTTAAATTTCCCCCCAAATAATGTAACAACATAGCTCTTACTAGTACAAACTTTTCTTATGTGGCCACATGAAAAAAAAAAGGGGGGGGGGAAGAGTAGGCGCTTGTAATAAATAATCTGCTCTTTTTCTTAATTTCCCAGTCCTGTTATATTTAACAACTCTTTACAGAGCAGAGGAGAGTAGACAGAAAAGAAGAAAAAAATCACTGTTCTCAGGACATCAGGCATTGTGCTTGGCACAGTACATTTCATGTCATCCTTAGAACCTACCCTATGCAAAGATCTGATCTAGATACAGTATCTTCCTTGTGGAGCCCGAGCTCTAGCGCAGATGAAAATATAGGAACCGAGGAAAATACATGACTATAGTAGTACCTATAGCATATGGTAAGAAATGGTAACCTCACAAGAGGAAGAGGAAAAAAGGACACGAAGCAAAGCTCTCCTAGTACATGCTCAACCCATAATCCATCTGCTTTTGCTTACAATGGTGTGCGACAGAGAATGCTATATGGTAACAGCTTCCTCCACCGCACCTACAACCAGCTGCCAGTCAACCTGGGACACCAAACTCACAAACCAAAAGGATTGGAGGATGGTCTTATTCCTCCACCATGCCAATCGGGAGGCTTCCCAGAGTCTCTTAAGTCTTTAGATAATCATCTTACTAATATTATAAAACTCTGCCACTGACAGCAAGAATCTATTACCTACCTATTTAGGATTTCTGGCTTCTGGAAATGGCAGAATGGCTTACACGGGACTAACTCTCTCGTCAATACAATAAAAGCGTGTACAAAATATTAAACAAACAACACAAAGAAAGGTACTGGAGAGTGACCAAGAGCGGGCAGAAACCGGACGGGACTTGACCTTGGAAGGGTAAGCAGCAAACAAGGGAAGGTCCACATTTCGTCGGCCGTTTCCCCAGGGGCAGTCACCAGTCCCCGAAGAGCCGTGGCTGGAGCAGACAGCAGCAGTTACCCCGGGCTGAGGAGACAGAGGTGCAAGTTGGAACCACTGCAGGAGCTGGACACTGAGGGCAGAGGCAAATCCCAGGAGAGAGGGAGCCCCAGAGAAGAGCCTAGAACCTGTGAACAAGCCCCTCAAATCCTTGGCTGAGTCTTCAACTGCTTGTGTGGAGGGTAAGGCTTTGAGGGACCTAACGGAAAGCAACCCACGGGCGGGCCGAAAGAGCCGAGCAGAGTAACAGCAGCACCCACCGGTGTCAATGTGGAGGCCACCAAATTTGGAACTCAAATCGTGCCACATTAGAGGATCCACATTAGAATACAAGGCAAACACCTTGTACTTCCAGAGAAGTCCCCGTAGGCCATGCCTTGGGATTAACATCACATCCTAGCCTCGGGGCACATGAAACAGACCTACTCTGGGGGCACCCGGGTGGCTGTGTCGGTTGAGAACCTGACTCTAGATTTCAGCTCACGTCATGATCTCACGGTTTGTGGGTTCAAGCCCTGTGTCAGGATCTGTGCTGATGGTGCCCTCTCTCTCTGTCCTTCCGGCATGTGTATTCTCTCTCTCTCTCCCAAAATAAATAAATAAACTTAAAACATTAAAAAAAGAAAGAAAGAAAGAAACCTACCTACTCTGAAAAGCCTCCACAAATTTCGGAAGATAGTACTTTCACTGTCTGCTAGTACAAAACTCAACAATCCTCAGATGACGATAAGGGAATCCAGACCTCTAGAATGTATCCACACATCGTTCTGTATACAACAAAAAATCAGGACGCGTGTGAATCATGAAATTGTTACACTTAGAGAAGGCAGGAAAAGGGATCAGACCTACAGATGACAAAGATGTTGTAATTAGCAGACAAGGAATTTAAACTAACTATAATATATGCCCAAAAACCTAGAGGCAAAAAAAAAAAAAAAAAAAAAAGGCGAATCTTGTGAAGAATGAATAGTAGGAGAATTTCAGAACACATATAAAAACTCTAAAAACGGCGGAAATAATATCAAGAAAAATGCCGTATCTGGGGGGGGGGGGGGAATTCACTGGATGGTATTAAGAGCAGATGAAACGCTACAGAAGAAAAAATTAGTGAACTTGAAGACAAGTCAAAAGAAATCATCCAGGGGCGCCTGGGTGGCTCGGTTGGTTAAGGTAAGACTTTGGCTCAGGTCACGATCTCACTGTTCCCGAGTTTGAGCCCCATGTTGGGCTCTGTGCTGACAGCTCGGGGCCTGGAGCCTGCTTTGGATTCTGTGTCTCCTTCTCCCTCTGCCCCTCCCCCCGTCAAAAATAAATAAACATTAAAAACATTTTTTGAATTATCCAAACTGAAGCAGAGAGAGGGAAAAAAACAGAAAAATAACATAGTTTCAACACTCCACGGAACAGTACCAAATAATCTAACATATATGTAACTAAAATCCCAGAAGGAAAGGAGAGAGCAAAATGGGAAGAAAGAATAGCTGAAGAAATAAAGGCTGAACTGTT
Source organism: Panthera tigris (assembly GCF_018350195.1). NCBI lineage: Eukaryota > Metazoa > Chordata > Mammalia > Carnivora > Felidae > Panthera > Panthera tigris. The sequence continues at coordinate 16,703,705 of NC_056664.1, forward strand.
CCCAAATATGACTAAAAACATCAACCTACAGATCCAAGAAGCTCGGTGAGCCCCAAGGAGGATGAACAGACAGAACAATACACAGGCATGTCCTAGTGCACCTGCAGGATATGGGGGGGGGGGGGGGAGCGGCAATAGATTTTAAAATGCAGAAGAGAAAAAAATGTCAAGCTAGGATACTATGTTTAGCAAAATTATCCAGCAAACATGAAAGCAAAAGAAGGCATTTTCAGCTGTTAAAGGTTGAGAAAACCCGTTACTAATATTATAAGCAATGCTAAAAGTGGTGATTTAGACCAAAGGGAAATGGTAACAGATAAAAATATGTATTTATAGTAGGGGCCAGCAAACTGTGGCTCCTAAGTCAAAGCTAGACCACATCCAGTTTTCGTAAGGCCTGTGCAGGACTTTAAATGTTAAAAAAAAAAAGTGGGGGAGGACAAGATGAATATGTGATGGGGAATATACGAAGCCACAAAGCCTAAAATGTTTACTATCTGGTCCTTTCCCAAACAAATTTGCAAGACCCTGATTTATAAGAAGAAAGAAGGCGGGGGAGACTTTGGGAGGGTGAGAAGAAGAGAGACAGGACAAATAAAAAGACTATGGTTCTCTTTCCTTCAATTCTCTAGGACAATTGGCCATTAAAGCAAAAATAGAAACTGTGTATTAAAGGGTTTATAACATACACAGAAGTAAAATATATGACAAAAACATTTACTCATCTAAAAATGTCCTCAAGCCCAAGGCCATCCCTAAATAATGAACTCATCCAATTCTGAATCTTAGTACCTCAAGCTATTTTGTAGTATTTCAATAAGTTTTAAAATAGTAGATTGAAACATTATATTTTTTTAACTTTTTAAAGTTTATTTATTTATTTTGAGAGACAGAGAAAGTGTGCACAGAGAGAGAGAGAGAGAGAGAGAGCGAGAGAGAATACCAAGCAGGCTCCGGACCGTCAGCACAGAGCCCGATGCGGGGTGAACTCACAAACCGCGAGATCATGACCTGAGCCAAAACCAAGAGTTGGACACTCAACCGACTGAGCCACTCGGGCGCCCCTGAAATGATTATTTTTTAAAAAACACAAACCTGAAATAGATGGTGTGTTCCCAACCTAATTTCTAGTACACATTACAAATAGCGAGTACGTTATCAGCTATGGCAATCTTTCGAGAAACTGAAAGCATCCTCTCTTTTTCAAGTGCTTTTTAAATAAATTACAAATTATTTCATCCTATTAAAATCTACTGGCAAAGCATGAGCTCATGTAAATCCTGGGGGACGTGAAAAAGCTTCTGGGAGGCAAGAGCATGAAGAAAGCAGGAATAAGCATGGAGCATGTGGGGCACGGAGAGTAGTAGGTGGTGGGGTGGGGCAGAAAGCAACTCTGCAGGGTGCAAGGAGAATGTGGTGAGAAGTTAATGTATCAGGAAAGTCATCAGGCATCTCAAATGACATGGAAGGTTCGGGTTTGCTGGCGGGGTGACTGATGGTGCCACTCTGCGCGTCACAGAAGCAAATGACCTGCTTTCCCCCACGTCCATCCAACACCTGACAACGCGCACATATGACAGAGCAAACATCCTACTAACATTCAGGCATCCGCCGGTCAATTACCAAATGAACAAACGAATAAAGAACCAACCATGGTTTATTGGGGATGGGAAGCAGTCCATATGCAGACATGATAATGAGCCTGGAACAGGAGTCCGAGGGGATAAGGGCTTATTCCAGGAGAGATACTCGAAGGGAAGCTGAATAGAACACTACAGACTGGTTGAGGCTGGACATAGAGATTTGGAATTAAGAGTCTAGACCCACTTCGTGTTTATTTTTAATAGATTCTGGTCTGTGTTTTAGCATGTTTCATCACGAGAGACAATTGGAAGTACTTTCTCTCTCACACTATTTCAAATATATATTCTGTAAATAATACTATTATGAGTGAGAAAACTTTAAAGATCAGCAATAAACTGACAAAGACAGTGACCTAATGGGAATAAACGAGAACCTAAAATCCTGCAGGAGGTTTGCGGGAAGCCAAATTTGATCAGTCATCAGCTCAAGAGGAGATGTTTTCCTACCGGTACGGCTTTTGCTTTCAATTTCAGTTTATAACTGCGGGGATTTGGGTGATGACTTCTTGGAGTATGAGAATCCCAAATTTATTTATTTATTTTTTTTAATGTTTATTTATTTTTGAGACAGAGAGAGAAAGAGCATGAATGGGGGAGGGTCAGAGAGAGGGAGACACAGAATCTGAAACAGGCTCCAGGCTCCGAGCTGTCAGCACAGAGCCCGACGCGGGGCTCGAACTCATGGACCGCGAGATCGTGACCTGAGCCAAAGTCGGCCGCTTAACCGACTGAGCCACCCAGGCGTCCCGAGAATCCCAAATTTAAAAAGCATCAGAGGTTCAGACCAGCATATATGATGTAATTCAGCTTTTTTTTTTTCTTTTAATGATGTTGCCATGTCTACAGAAACATTTCTGAAAAAGTGACAAAGATATTAGTATGAGTGGCTACCTCTCGGTGTGACAGGTTCTTTATCAGAACAGAGGCAGGAGAAGGGAGGAATGATACATATATTTTTTATTATACATGCCTCTGTACTAGTTGATTTAAAAAAAAAAGTATATGTATTATTCATATTGAAGATGTATTACTTACTTATTTAAATATATATGCAAGTAGAAAGCTATATGTATGAACATGTATAAGCACGGGTAGCCAAATCAAAAACAAAACATGAACGCCTCAATCCCCTAAGTGTATGTAAGTGCTTACTTACACGCTTAAGAAATACATATACTACATATGTTTATTATCCATATATTATACACACACACACACATATTAAATAGATATTCATGCTTTCATATTTTGTGTCAGTAGTCTCACCTAAACTCTACATTATCCCATGTTTTCAAAGTATTTGATGTCAGTTTCCTCTCTGCAAATTGGGACACTTGAACATTTGCCAAAGGGCAAAAATAACGTCACACATTGCAACACACTATCCTTTACGCTTCCCTTTAACTCGTTCAATTCAACATGCTAGTCAAAATATTCAGAGGTCACATAACATATCTGTTTTTCCACCTCAAAGCGGTCCAATTTGCATCCGTTCCAAAGGGTAATTCCCTCAGCAGCAAGAATCAGAAGGTAAACGGATCTGAAAAAGTTGAAGTAGGCGGTAGAGGGAAGGGAAAGGAAGGTGAAAACAGACAAAGCCTACCAATTTTAGTCATCAACTACAGATACAATCTGGAAGGGGGCAATCAGAGTTGAAATAAACCAAAACACCCCAACATTTTGTAGTTCACCAGGACCAAGTTAGGGGCCTCTGACAAGTATGGACTCCTGTAACACCTAACGCCCTCCGCTGTCCCTGCCACAGCAGTCAGCTTCCTCACTGGCCCACAGGTGGCTGCTAACCACCCCTGACTCCCAAGCACAGCACTGGACACACAGCAGGTCAACTGCCCAATAATCTGGACACTGGCACCTGACAAATGCCATAACTCCTGACCATTCGACACTGTATAAAGCTACTCAAAAGCAGGGAAGAACTCAAATGCGATAACCCCAAGAAAAATAACCTTACACAACACGCCCACAGTTAAGATTAGCTACCTCTTTTAAACAATCCTTATTATCTTTCCTGTGCTGTAAGTGACTAAATGATCTAGAGTGAAATAACTTTCCAGTCAAGAAGTCCTACGAGAAAAACTCCCCAACTTTTCACAGAGATAGATTAAAATATATAAAATACAACTACTTCCAGTTACTAATATTCTCTGCCATAATTTTTAATGTGAAAGGTATTAACTTCTGAGACAGAGAGATGAAAATATAGAAAATACAACTACTTCCAGTTACTAATATTCTATGCCATACTTTTTAATGTGAAAGGTATTGACTTCTGAGTGATCTAGGTCACTACAAACACAAAATGGTGGAGAAACAAAGAAATGTACAGGTGGTCCGCCAGGTGATTCGCAGAACTGACCATGAGGTCAATCGTGAACTTAAGAGTTAGCTTTTGGGACGCCTGGGTGGCTCAGTCGGTTGAACGTCCGACTTCGGCTCAGGTCGTGATCTCGCAGTTCTTGAGTTCGAGCCCCACGTCGGGCTCTGTGCTGACAGCTCGGGGCCTGGAGCCTGGAGCCTGGAGCCTGCTTCAGATTCTATGTCTCCCAATCTCTGCCCCTCCCCCACTCATGCTTGGTCTCTCTCTGTCTCTCTCTCTCAAAAATAAACAAACATTTAAAAAATTAAAAAAAGAGTTAGCTTTTTATTACTGGCCAACACACTCAAAAAGCAGTTCCCTAAATTGATTTTTAAATAAATAGCACTTACAAAATATATCACCAAATCCTCTGATTACATTCAATTATATTTTAGGAAAATAAACTCAAATTATTGTTTGAGGCTATTAGCCTGAACAGTCAAATCACAGTTTATATAATTTTAGATGCTTGTGTATGTAGTTGTGTATAATGGATGATGTATGTGTTTGCATTATATGTATGTTGGATATATACATATTACCTTATTTGAAATATGCCCACCATGCCATTTTAGGTGTATAAACATATATATGTCTTCCATTTATTAGCCTTCATTGTTATCGAGTAATAACACAAAAGATAATGATAGCACTGGGCCCTTAGTACATTTAAGTGATTCTGAATAAGTATTCATGATGAATTTTACAATGCATCAAATTCTCAATCTAAATCTTTACAATTCAATCACACACACACACACACACACACACACACACACACACAACTCATGCTTTAAGCAATCATCACAATTGAAACAATGAACAAATGTCATTTTTTTCCACAGAGGAAGTACTTGGCTACCTCCCACACTTGCAAGGACTTGGGCCAAAAATAACAGTAATTAGGCTTGTAACTTCATATGTATGGATCTGATCTAGTCGAGCCAAAAATAGTTTTTCAGTCATTTGTCAACTGTTGTCATTTGCTTTAGAGGCTACTGTATTATTACAGACCGGGTTAAGCAAATCATGGTGAAAACACACTAGAATATAGCTGACCTCGAGAAAATGTACAGCTCTTTTTCAATTATAATATTGTAAACCCTGAGAGATCACCGTGATGTAATTACTTCGGATAGCTAATAAAGCTAACTCTTTTTTGTGACTCCCTAAAACATTAGGTAAATAAACCAGCAAAACAGGACTGGCACACATACACATTTCTTAACACTGATGGAGAGATCACAAGTTATCTGTTCCAAGCCACCTCTAGGAAACCTTCCTCTTGAATGAGTGCCACTGCCTTTTGCGGATGCCCACAACATCGGCCTGCCTTTCCCCACCTCTGTTTCGAACTCACGGTGTTCCTTCTGCTGCTCCCCTCACACCTTCCTGGAAGCCCCCAGCCTCCTTCAGACCCTACCGGGGAAAGAGCTCTCAGGAAGAGCTAAAATGTATGTGTTCACTGGGTGCTGGGCACTGTTAGAGGAATTCATGTGCACCAACCGAGTCAATCCTCAGGAAAAAAAAAAAAAACAAAAACCTAGCTGGTGGCTGCTTTCCAGAGGAGCGAACCGTGGGGGCACACAGAAGGCGACGTCACAGAGCTAATGAGAAGTGCCAGGTCTGAATCCCGGCACACGGCCTTCCAGAACGTGAACTGCACCCTACGCCTCTCTCACGGCTATACCGCTTCTGCACGACTAGACCGCCACACCACTTCTCCGCGTATCTGTGCGCCTCGAAATGGTGTCGTGCCTGGGCTGGCAATGCCCCGTCCTCTTTCGTGTCTGAACTGGGAATACCACACGCTCTTGCGGCCCTTTCCGGAGCCCCTACGGGGGGCACCCTACTGTGCACCAATGCTACCCTGGCTCCTCCTGCGTGAAATACGTGTGTGTGTGTGTGTGGTGGCTGCCCTCATGTTTGTATCAAACCATGCTAAAGTCATCAACTCCAAGGCAAAGGTCCACCACGGTCACTCTATCGCCCAGGCCCCCAGTATTGATCAGGCCTCACCCACGTTTCATGACCAAGCTTAAAACCCAACTCTCGGAAACTTCTAACGGGTCCAGAAAAGAGGGTTTCTTACCTTCCTATACATCCCACAGAACTCGATTTATTCCGTGCTCCTGTCTGTAATGAAGCACCTCTTTCCTGGTATCGAACTGTATCCCGTTTGCCCCTAATCAGTGGTCTCATTTATTCCTTAAATTCTCTATTACGTGGAAGTCTCTTTTCCATCTCTGTGATTGTTAGGCTGCCCGAAGATAGGAAACGCGATCCCCACGGCACACCGCAACCCCAGAAACACATCGTGTGTCCAAACGTCGTTGAATTCACGTCTGGCAGAGCGAATGAACGGGCTAAGGCCCACGGGGGAGATGACTCAGGATGGGAAATCGAATTCGAAAAGTCCTTCTGCCAGAGGGAAATAAAGCAACCAACAGCTGATCTAGCTGATCAATAGACCTGGAGTGAGGACGTGGAGGAGGGGAGGGGGAACCAAGAAACGAAAACTCCATGCAGCTGTCGGGAAAGGTGGCTTCGTCTTCTCTTTCCTGTCTGTCTTCCCTCAGGCCAGACCTACGAACTGAAGAGCCTCAGTTCTGGTGCAAAAAGGAATTTCTCCTTTACTATTGTAGAAATCACTGACAGACACGCTCGGCTACACACAGTTTCGGCAACATACTTTTGGTGGTGGTGGGGAGGGGGTGCTTTTCTATCATCACTGCTGAGGTAATGGGCACGACAATCGTGTAATCCTAGCATTTAAAGCATAATCACAACTCTTAGTGATTTTACCTACGAGTATTAACAAAAGATCATTAGGTTACGCTCCTATGATCTTACTTTTACTAAAACGGCCTCAGAAAACAGCCTGTCGAGGTTATCTGCTGCATAAAGAAAGAAAGGCCACCAGGTTTCCCTGAACGCTGTGCCCCAGAAAGGGTCGGGGATGTTGTGTCCCGACCGTCTGTCCCATGTATGGTATACACTTGTGCCCACCACAGAGACGCGCTGCTTTAAGCAACCTGTGAATTTCAAAATTGTGACTCAAAAGCAAGATAATCACTTGACGTCCAAAAACTCATCTACCAGCGGATGGCTGGGGAGAAAGCTCCGGGGCCCAGGACAGAAACCTGGGTAGGGTGGGGCAGGGGCAGGGGCCCAGGAAGAAGCAGCAGTGTGTGTGGAGGCCACGCCACCGGCTAAAACGGGAGGCCTCCCATCTCTCAAGATCTCACAGAACCTGGGAAACCAGGCAAATCCTTCCAGTTTTAAACACGCGCTCAGCTGGGAGTCCCAGACGTAAGACTCGTGGTAGCCAATACTCACAAAGGTCTAGGACATTCAGTCATTTCTGACTTTGCTGAGACCCAAGTGAATCCCAGGCACGGCCGAGCTGACGCACAGAGGGTTCACGCGGCGGGTGAGGGAGTCTTGCAGCCTGGCCAGCGTCCACTTCTCAGACCCTCATCGTTCCTTACTCTTCGTTGGCGACAAACCCCAGACCCTCCGATTCTCCTGCAGGCACCTCTCCCAGCTGTCCAGCTCCAGCGACTGGCCCAGGCCCTCACCTCTCACTGAGACCTCTACCACAGCCTCTGTGCTGGCCTCCGTGTCTTTGCCTGCCCTTCCCTGCTGGCCAACACACACTCCACGTGCAGCCACACTCGCCACCACGGCCAGCCTGGTCCCTCACATTACTCTTGCTTAGAGCATCCTGGTCTTTTCCACCAGAGTTCTCGGCACGCTCTGTAATTATATTATGCTTACTTACTTGGTTAACCCCTGTATATCCCTGGTGGTTTTTAGCCAGGGATGATGTGGTCCCTCAGAGGTCATCTGACAATGTCTGGACACATTTTTGGTAGTCACAACTGAGGGGGAAGGAATGCAGCTGGCCTCCAGTGGGTAGAGACCAGAGATGCTGCTAAACACCCCGCTGACACACAGGACGGCCTCCGCAGCCAGGAATGATCCGGCCCCAAAGGTCCTTCGTGCCGAGGCTGAGAAATCCTGCTGTGGAAAATGATCCATATTTAAAAGGCTATCTGAAAAGTGGTTCCATATTACTTTAATCATATCCTTTACTCCTCTTTTATTCTGTTGTTTCCAAGCAGAACAATAAAATAGAATTTTGATTACTATCCTATATTTTAACATGATGAATAATAATACAAGTTAGTTAGCAAATAACTCCTCCCATGGGGGTGGGGGGGACAGCCTCCACGTTAGCACTAAAATCAAATATTCACATGGATTCCACTACTAAGTACCTACCAAAAACCTTAGGCATGAAAAGGTCTAACTTCCTTCCGCTGTGTCACTTGGCTAAGATGTGCAAAGCTGGGATTCTATCCCAGGACGGCTGAACACAAAGCTTTTCTTTTCTCTCTATGCCAGACTGTAGTTTTCATAGGCAAGAAACAATAGTGTGCTGGTTAAGAACTTTCATAGGTTCAAATCCTGGTCCACCCCTTCTTAGCTCTAAGATATTGGACAAGTTACTTTACCCTCTAAATCTCAGTTTCCTCATCTGTAAAATGGGTAAGAAAACAGCATTTCCCCCCCCTTACAAAGTTGCATGACATTTCTGAGAAAAGACAAGGGTAAGTGTTTAGAGTAATACTTAGCTTGTAGTTGATACTCATTAAAAATTACTTACCATTTTTTAAGATATTTTTTTCTTTTAATTTTTTAAATGTTTAATTTTTGAGAGAGAGAGAGAGAGAGAGAGAGAGAAAGAGGCATTGAGTGTAAGTGGGGGAGGGGCAGAGAGAGAGGGAGACACAGAATCTGAAGCAGGCTCCAGGCTCCGAGCTGTCAGCACAGAGCCTGATGCAGGGTTCGAACTCACAGACCTTGAGATCATGACCTGAGCTGAAGTTGGACACTTAACCGACTGAACCACCCAGGACCCCCAAAATTACTTATTATTATCTAACAAATAAGCCAACATTTTACACTTCACAGCCCTTTGACTTGCATAAGTGATTTTGGTTTTCTTTGTTGAACTGGCATACCTTGGAATTCATTTAAAAATTAAGAAAAATAATGAAAATGTGAAATTCATCAATATCTGTACCTAATAACTCATAAACTTCTGTCTTTAAATATTATATGTAAAAACTAAAGAAATGTATCCTTAATATACAGTACTCCCGAAACAAAAGAAATAGAAATTTTGAGTAAGCCAAATAAGGTTATCATTTAAGGAACAGTTTTATATATATAATCTCCAATAAATATTTACGGAACACTTTCCAAAGTACCCTAACTTGAAGTAATATTTTCCAAGTAAATTCTGCAATAAATCTGTTACATTTCACAAATCTTTTCAGAAGCACTGTGTCACCACTCTGTGTGACACTGTGTATACATTTTAATAATGCTACCTTACAAAAAAAAAAAAAAAAAAAGACTTGGTTTGGCATTTCTCTCAAGGACCAAATCAGGCAATTAGTTATCATTCTTAAAATAACTAATAATATGCATTAAGCAGTCAAAGACGGTAACAAGCCCCGATGTATTCTTCACCATTTCTGACTCAACTACTCTAAAACAATATTAATACTCAGCTCTCATTCAGATTTCATCGGAAAACTGAGAAGTCGAGTAAGTTTCTTTAAACTTGGTAAATTTAACACACTATGTGATTTCCTCAGGAGTAACATACATTTGCTTAGAAATACTCTCAACAGTGGTTCTAGTTAAAATGACCAATCACAATTGTCCTTAAACAAAGGCATTATCCACAATGATATCCATGAGAAAACAAAAGACTAATATATCATCAGATTCAATTTACCAGTTACGTGAAGAAAACAAAAAAAGAAAGTCCTAAAATGATCATACTACGCAGTCAGTAACAACCATTCTCTATTTGATCTAAAACTGTTCCCAATAAAATACACTAAGTGATGACAACATCCCTAAAATTCGGCTCTTAAGATCAAGCAGATTCATCTACAAAACACACAATTGATTTTCTTCTACCTGTTAATGGAGAAGAATCCTGACAACTTTTCTTGTTGTCATTTTTCCTGTATTATCTAGCTACACACGGCTCTCTAGCCTCTGGAAATTAACGACTCCAGGTTAGTAACACATTCATTGCCGGATGCAGTTTAAGCTACCATATTAGATTTCTCTGAGTGTGTTATTCCCATCAGAATTTATTTGACTTCCTGTTGATGTCATTTATCTATATGCAAACATGCCAACCGAAGTTAGTTTCTCATTACAATGAGGGTGTACCTTTGGGTCAACATGTGTGAACTCTTCTCATCAAATCTCGAGTGTAAGAAATCACATGAAGGGTGGAAATACATACAACATCACAATCCTTCCACTGCACACTGAGAATCCACAGGCACGTCCACAAACATGTCTGTCACACCCAGGGGTATGTGCACGGTCACGTTACCAGCCATGACAGGTCAGCCAGCCCCCATTATCTGTGCACACCTGAGCTCCCTGCCCCTCCACGTCACGTTCTGGAGCAGCTCTAAGACGGAATCGCTCTCCCGGGCTGGGTCCTGGGAGTCCTCCCCCACTACCTCTCCATGGCAACCGCAGCTACAGAGAAGCCAGTCCACCTCTTACGCAAATGAAAAGAGGCCACAAATGTCAGCAGTCACAACATCCCCCTGTTCCCTCCCGGCTTAATTTCCTTCTTAAAGTAACAGCGGTGCATTCCTCTTGTGTTGCATTTTAGAGCACCTTCCACCGTTTAATGGATAGGCAAGCAACTTAGGGAAATCAGCGTTAAAAATCCATCTGTATGACCACTTACATAACATGACTGAGAACCCAGAGAGGCTTCTGATTTGCTGAGTTTCATTTACCAAGCCAGCCTCTCAGCAAGTCCCCTTTGTAGCTGGGCATCCCAGTATTTGAGGTAAGCATCCTTTAAGATATTAACCATCCTATAATTTGGCTTTCCTAGAGAAAGACAGAGAGAGAGAGGCCATGCGTTATGATTACTCAGAACTCAATATGCATTGTTTCTTCCGTAAGTTCATATTTATACACAGAAGTCAGGGCTTTTTTTTCCTTTAGTTTCTGAACCAAATGGCCAATTATCTAAATCACTGGCAAAAAGGACACTGGCAAATGCTCCCTGATCAAAGTGCCTTACAAGACAACAGCGTCTTGGCTTTAAAAATGATCTTCTTTCTGGAATCCACGTTTACAGCCTTATGGATTCTACATAAAAAGGAAAGCAATACACCCAGCCCTCCCAAAGACTCTGAGACATTTTTTTAAAACAGACACAACAGTTATCAGAAAAAAAATCTGATTATCTAGATCCCTGCCTTCCCCCACTAAGGAGACATGGACTCCATGTGCTGGCTTTGGGGATTTCTCAAGTTTACACCTAACATCCTGCACATCCTACAATTGCTGAATAACGATTATTAATTCTCAGGAAGGATTCTGAAGAAATATCAACCCCCCCCCGCCCGCTCTCCAAAGAATAATTACGTTTTACATTCACCATGCTAATCCGTTTAGGTTGAAGTCGTAATATTAAATGTTCAAGATTAAATAGTTAAGAAAGAAGCATCTTAACCACCCCTGAGCATACCAGAAAACAGTATTAACTCAAATGTCCCAGAGCACTAATGTGCAATTGATAGTAAAGCTTTACAGTGAGTTATTTCATGAGACTATAATGCAATCATCAGGTTTTTGAGTCTTAGATAACAGAAAATAAAAGGTCTGACAGCTCCTCTCATGTCTGGCACTGTAGGGTGTGCAGATTAAGGTCACGATCCTCTTCTCGATAATGGACTCCTCTGCGAAACTACCAGAATGAGAGCAAGGAGGAGCATAAGATTTGTTTTTAAGTGTCCAGATTATGAATTCCCAACCACTTCAAGGCTGAGCACCTCTTTTTAACCAAGAATTCTGTAGTCCTCCTTCCTCCCTGTGATAGGAGCCATACTTTTACTATCTGTTGATGTAACGAGCATACTAATGATAAAAACATGGAAGAACAACACTTCTAAATGGATCTGCATTTCCTTAGTCACAGCAGCATCCACATTCACTGACCTACTTAAAATATAGTAGCACCAAAACATGTTAAATGAATAAAAGACCATCGCCCATTAGGATTTATCTCAGGAATGTAAGGACAGGCTTGACATCAGAAAAATCTATTACTACCATTCACCACATAGGTGTATTAAGGGAAAATGTAACTATAGAAACCAACTTCAGGTGATAATAATTCCATACTCGTTGCTAGCAAAATACCGAAAAAGTTATGATTAGAGGATAATCTCTAAAACTACATGAAGAATATCCACCAGAAGGTAACTGCAATCATTGTATTCAACTGTGGGCTGTAGGAAGTATTCCCAGTAAAGTCAGAATTTTATCAGATACTATGTAATACTTCACTAGAGGTTCTGGATAATTCAATAAAATAAGAAAAAAATTTAGGACTTTTGAAAATTGTAAAGGAAGAAACAGAATTGTTTCTTCGTAGCTGATAGGATAGTCTAATTAGATAAATGCAAGAAAATCAACTGAACTGGTAAGAGTGAATAATAAAAATTCAGCCAAGGGGCCATATACAAAGTCAACTTACAAAAACCAATAGTTTTAATGTGCTTTCAAATATGCCACAAACAAAACCAAAAAGAGTACACAGAGAGGGAGAGGTGGCAGATGTGACAAGATGTAAACAGCTGTGAATTTAAGTGATGGACACGAGTATTAATTATATTAACCTTATCATGGGGGGGGGGGGGCGGGGAGTGGGGAATGCACACATGTGCACACAAGCAGGGGAGGAGCAGAGGGAGAGGGAGAGAGAGAACCTTAAGCAGGTTCCACGTCCAGCATGGAGCCTGACACGGGGCTCGATCTCACAACCCTGGGATCATGACCTGAGCTGAAATCAAGAGTTGGCTGCTCAACCGACTGAGCCACCCACGCTCCCTTTAACATTATTTTCAAGAGTATCACACTCCCCCAGTCTAAGACTCCATACAACATGCTAATAAACTCAAGACATCTTCCTCTTCAAATCCTCTCATCCTGCCCAGTTACCTACTCTCACTTTATAGATCCTACTTTACCTCCAAATAAATCCAAGGGCATTTAAGTTGATTTTCAGTTCTGTATTCCTCTGTTTCTTCATTAGCTAATCACTTTGTAAATCTCCGCTTTTCTTCCAACTTTGGCATCAGATCAAGATTGAATCTAACCTGGACCCCAGATCAACTGCCTACAGGCTTTCTAATCCCATATGTGACTTCTGCTAACGAAACTGCTGAGCCATCAAATGTCTAAGAACCACATATTAACTCACCCCTTCCCATGAATATTCCATAAAGTACAGCCCTCCTAAATGATGCACAGTATCCTCCCACGTCTCACTATACTAACTTCATCAACGGCACTGGCTCACTAGGACCCTTGTCTTAGGCACATGTCTATCTATATCATTTTGCTTATTTTGTGCCTAACTCGCTTTGTGATCGGGCCACTGCTTTTTAATCGTGGTGATGAAGTCTCATGCTTCAAAACCACAACGCTGGCTAGAAGAATTCAACTTATACCCTGAAATTTGCTAGCTCAGGAGAAAGTCCAGCTCAGAAGTCAAATACTCAACCGAAAGGATTAATAGTTTCTTTTCCTCCAGACTGGGTATTTGGTGGGAGCAAAACACATAAATAAAGGTTGGTGGCGGCTCCTCAGAGGAAGCACAGAGGCGATCTGTTTTAAATGCAAGGCACAGAGGACAATAAAACTAACAAGAATGCTTTTAATTGAAGAATTGTCTTTTTCTTTCCAGTTTAGATTCCTCAAGTATATGTTCTAGTACCACACTGTAACTTTTGGTATGGAACAGGTATTACAGGTGTGATTCTATAATTTGATTATTTAATTGTTCACTATAATGACTAATTATATTTTTGCTAGAATAATTAATAATTTATTTAATATAATTATTGGGTAATTATTTAAGATAATTCTTCCCAACCAGGCAGTCCGTTCTAGGAGAACAGGAACCTCGTCCATCCTGGCTGGCCCTGCAGTCTGACCACCTAGCACAATGACCTTCAATCTATAGTTCATGGAAGTATGAATGAACGTAGATCAAACTGAAGCTAACAAAGACAGCTTTTTAAAACAGGTGTTTAAAATTCAAGGATTTTTTTTTTCTTAAAATGACTGCAGGGTAAATGCAAAGCTGGAATACCGCCGTCCCGAAACGAGGTTCTCAAATGTTCTTTAATGAACAAGAAGTCATTTTTGATCAAATAACAGGTTATGCCATCAAATCAGCACGCTAATGATAAAAGTGAAAAAAGGGGTTCCAGGATAACCATCAGATAAAATGGAAACAAACCAATCAGACGCCAGGCACGAGAATGTTGAATGCGGCAAATTCCTACGATGCAAAAATCATGGAGTCATTTGAAACTGATGTCTTTAAGGAATTTTAATGACATTGAGACACTCTAGTGACAGAGATAATCAAAGGGGAGCACCACAGAATACCTCCTATATTATCCCAGCCGTGTTTTAAAATTTATACATATGCGATTGTACGTTCAAACTGCTGGTAGTTGTTACTGGATGGTACAATTAATTACGAGTGTAATATTTTGTGAGTACGTGGATCGTTCCGATTTGCCACAGAAAACATCCTAACGATATTTTTTTTTTTGGTAAATGCACGTAAGGAGGGGGAGAGAAGACGGACCATATTCTGTTCTTCGTATCGTAACTTCCGCAGCACAAACACCGCTATCAATCCAATTACTCACACTCTCGTCAGTCAAATGAGTCGCCCAAGCATTAGACTCTAAATATAATACTCCGAGTACCTCGGACTGGCATTACAATGGACAGAGTAAAGGACTGAACGCAGAGCAGATGCTTTCCAGATGTTGCCGAGGGCCAGGAGCTGTGAGGGCCGACAGCGCTCAAGCACCGCACACTCGACTCGAAACACAGGCAAGAAAGATACCTCAGTTTTTCCAATACCCACAAGTTGTAGGCGCTATCTCTGCACGGAGAATGATGAAAATGTATATTCCTTTTCTGTTATCCTACTTGTGGAATCCTTCGTCGAAACAAAACAAGACAAAACAAAACGCTCTTGAACGCAGAACAAGCACTCTGCATCAAGATGTTCAACACGACAGTATTTATTCTGGAAAAGACCTGGAAGCCACCGCAGAGCAGAGCTTCTGTGTTTATGCCTTGTGCTCGTATGCCGCCTCTTGTTTTGCTTGGGGCTTGATAAGGTTGGAAAGGAAAACCCGGTGTTCTCTTTTCTCTGCAAACGCATCCTGGCTGAATCAGTACATAACCTCCATATGCATTTCCAACCACCGCCACCTGGGTTTCAGTCAAGGCACGGAGTCAATTCTGCCCTTACTTAGGGCTGCGCAGTCTGATAACGCCCCACACCATCTCCCCAAGGTCTTAGATTATTTCCTTTGGTCTCTTGTCCCTAAGACCTGTGGGTATCTTTTTAGGTTCCTCTGTTACGTCCCAACATTTGGGTTAGTTATGATTAAAAATGTTTTCCTACGATAGTCCTTTATTCCCCAGAGTTTATAACGCACTTCCATGCTGTTTCTCTTAGGTTTACCCTTGATCTTCTAACGACCAGAAGAAAACCCCAGGCTTCTTTTTAAACAAACCATAAACTGACAGGACAGCTTAATGTTTGAAGAGTAACAAGCAAAACTAGACATCCCTGAGAACATATCGACACACAAAAGAACTAGCCATTAGGAAACATTTACAAAAACTTTGTATCTGGTCTCCAAATCTGTGTTCCGAAACACCACTCATGGTGCAGACGCATGTCCTTTCAGATTTGACATCCCGGAACAGCGATGTAAATTAAAGCAGCTGCACAGAAAGTCTCCCGATCTAGGGAAAAAGTATCCTGTGAAGTATAACAGGCACACGAGTCCAGTTACAAGGAAGTGTACAGCTTTTCCAATAATGAAAATAAACTCCTTTAAACTGTGCCAATGAGAATCTTCACCCCCACTCCAAGAAATTAAGTGCCTGAGCGTTTGTGAAGTCTTCAAAAGGTAACACTTCCTAACACTTTTGGCATGCATTTTTCAATCACAGGCACAGAGGAAGGTTACGTCAACTAAAATTTCTAGCTTACCAGCAGTTACCTAGTTTTAATCTGGTGAAATGGCAACCCTGGGTTTCATTTTTGGATAAGGAAGTATATTGAGAGAACATGGTACACCGGGAACAGCATGGGTTTTGTTTCCAGGGAAAGGGAGGCTCAGTTCTGGGTTCTGCCACTTACTAGCTGCGTGACAACAGGTATGGGTTCTGGCTCTCCACACCTCAGCTTTATCAACAACAATAACAAAAACAAACAAAAACTAATTTGCCTCACAAGATGGCTTTAATTCCTGAAACTGATATAGAGGAGATACTCAATATATGCTAGTTCTCTCCCCCCTCTTCACAGATACAAATATTTAGAACTTACCAAACAATTTCACACAGGTAAGGGTCAGACATTATTGTTAACGGCCTCACGCACTACGGACGGTACATTTAGAACACTAGTTTCTGTTTTCGTTTTTGTGTTAAATAAAGTTTAGTGAAGTTAAAATGTAGTAACACAAATCCTCAAATATTCCATCATGCTGCACAAAGCTATCTCTAGGGAGCCCCTTAGGTATGGATTTGCCTCCTTTGGGTGCTTCTGGTAAGATACGTTTCACGATTTCGGCTTGTGCCTTTGCTAGGCAAAACATAATACAGAGGGAAAGAATAAATGCATTCATTACCTGAATAGGTGTACCATGCTTTGCCATAGAAGACATTTCTTTATGCATCTAAAGCTGTGTACCAATGGAAGTCAGAGTTTCCAAATACTGCTTTTGACCCAAAGGCATGCTTCACAAGTTAGCAACAGCTGTTGCAGTCCCTTAGATTTGTATTGGCTAACCACGCACCCTGGCACGCTTTGTTCATTTGGAAAGTCCCCACACACTGCTTAAACTCATTTTGAAACTAGAAAGGACAGTTCCTCCTATAACTCATCTGGGCAAGTTTATATAAAAGAACAATGTTTCAGAAAGCCACAGAATTTCTCTCCTAAGACTGCTCAAGCGTAATTATGAGCAAGTGTAATTATGGAAAAAGAAGCTAACCCAAGGCACAGAAAAAAAGAGCATAGTGAATAAGAGTTATGAAGGAAAAAAAAATAAAGACGATAAAAACTTTAATCCCTCTATTGAAACAATTTTAGAAATACCCACTCGTGTACCTTCCTCCCCATAACCTCCCCTCCCCACAGGGAAAAACAAAACAAAACAGTCTGTATGTTAACTGGAAAAGTATAACCAGGCAAGTTTCCTTTCCTTTGGAAATATAAAGCACAGATCAGTATGCACATACAGACATGTGTATGATTTTTGTGTTTTACCTATGAGTTATATAATATATACATACATATATATATATATATATACACACACACGCATACACAATAAAGATAAAAAGGGAAGAATAAACTAATTTTTTAGACACCTACCACATTTTTTAATTGAGATATGCTAAATATATATTACAAATTAATGATTTCAAATATATATGTATTGTGAAATCATCAACATAATAATACTATGGTAATATTCATCACCACCATAAATTTTTTTTGTGATGAGAAGGGTTACTTAATTTTTTTAATGTTTATTTATTTTTGAGAGAGAACGAGAGATACAAAGCGTGAGCAGGGAGGGGCAGAGAGAGAGGGAGACACAGCATCCGAAGCAGGCTCCAGGCTCTGAGCTGTCAGGAGACAAGTGGGGGTGCCTGGGTGGCTCACTGGGTTAAGTGTTCAACTTCGGCTCAAGTCACGACCTCACAGTTCGTGGGTTTGAGGCCCGCATTGGGCTCTGTGCTTACAGCTCCTATCATTTGATAACCTAAGCCCCATAATAAGTATTTTGGTTATAAATGGTTTGGGAGATTCACCCTCCTGACATGCATACCTTTTTCTGTATTCTCGCCTCTGCTATTCTCCTATAGATAGCCAAGAGTTGACTCTACGCTAGAACCCCAAATCTTATGGTGCACAATGAATACCTACTTTCACGGTTTCTTATACTGACGTTCTTTTTAAGAGGCAGTAGGCAGCCAGTGTGTTCGGTAGATATTGCATAAACACTCTTGAGGTTTGATTTTGGTTTGAACGGAGCAGACTAGTGGTGAGAAAAATAATACAGAAGTGTTCCCAGGCAGAAAGAACAGCCTCACCGGTTTGCTCAAAGGCAAGCCAGTACCTGGGTAGAAAGCATCACGAAACAAGCATGTGTGCAGTTTCACAGAGGCTGAGGGTATGTTTATTTAAATAATATCTAAGAACAGAAAAAATCTGTTTTTAACTTCTAGGGTTCTTCAACTCAACTGGAAAGATCTTTTGAAAAACAGGCATTCTATTTTGGACTTTTATATTGAATTATCCAACACAGAGTATATTCAGGTCCCATTAACAATAGACTGTGTAACACAAGTAACGTCTTGATTAAAACACACACACACACACACACACACACACACACAGGTAAGAATTTTGGGAAGGATGGTGGATTATTTTCGGTTTGAAGACAAAGAGCTATTTGTAGAGACAGGGCATATTGAAAACATAAGGTGTCTCTCCAAAATGAGACATGATCATCTGATGTCCGGGTGACAAAGTTCAAAAGATACTGTCATTCTTTACTTCAGCAAATTTTCATTCCCTTATCTAACAGTGTGGAAGAATGTGGACTCACAGGGCCCTCTAATATGCTGTTTTCGGGAACGGCGTTGAGATGCCTTCCCATGGCGTCATATGCTCTGCACCGCTCACCGGCTCTCGCCACCGGGGCCTAGGGTACCTAGAATTCATGACTCTACGTGAGAATACCTGCTTAACAGAGAGCCTGGAAAGAGCTTAAAACGTCCGTGGGCATAAAAGTCCAAGTCTCCTATACAGGGGGTGCCAGGTGCATCATAATCACTGAATTAGGAACGGCAAGAGTCAAGCGCAGAATTCACTTATATACTCAGACGGTCTCTAGCCACATCCCTAAACGATGTAAACTGCTCATGCACTCAGATTTTAAAAAGCGCGGAGAGTGCTGTTCACAATAGAAGAGCGCAACGAAGCCCGAACGGAGGCCTGAGACTCTCCTGGTAGGCTTACTGAGAAGACAGAGTTTTCCACGACCGAAGGTAACACGTCTTACAATGGAGAGAGCAGTAAATTAAAATGTTCCCTGCTTGGTATATCAGTAAGACTGAGGTGGCCTGCATGGAATGGCCTAGAATGTCACACTGTTACTGATGAAAACAAAAGGAAGCACCCCCCTAAGAAGTCACCACCGCAAAGGCAGAGATGAGGGGAAGGCCAAAACCATACACAGCGATCAGCCCTGTGATGCGGTGGGAAGACGTGTCTGTGGGCAGATGATCGGCGTGGGCAACAATTTTCCCCGGGTGGCTGAGGGTCGTGGGACAATTTACCCCAGCTGCCTAGGGCTGTGAGGAACGTGCCTCCCCCAGTGCTGGCCGCATTACGAGCTGACAACACACGGGACCAGCACAGCGCGTGGCGCAGGGGGAGCACTAGACATAACCCGTCCCTTTGCCTTTATCCTGAGGACTCCTTCCAGAAACACTATGTCAGCCGCCGGCCAGCTGTACAACTTCCTGGTTCTTCTGACAACGATCCTGGCAGAGTGCCTCTAACCATTTAACACAGTCTCTCTGTGCACAGCCTCTCGGTGTCCTGGTACATCGCTGTACAAGGCTGTCCTTACACTCACGCGTCCCCAAACTCGTAAGACCTATGCACATCTGAAAGGCGTGCGGAATTATGTTACTATTAAGTCATTTACAGATTATGGTGAAATGTACTTGAGTATTGAGTAGCATTTCACGCACTTAGAAGCGGTGGGACAGCAAGTGGAGGTGTAAGGCTCCGGGTAAGACAGAGCAGAATTCTACTTCTAGGGGCGCCTGGGTGGCTCAGTCGGTTGAGCGTCTGACTTCAGCTTGGGTCATGATCTCACAGTCCGTGGGTTCGAGCCCCACGTCAGGCTCTGTGCTGACAGCTCAGAGCCTGGAGCCTGCTTCCAATTCTGTGTCTCCCTCTCTCTCTGACCCTCCCCTGTTCATGCTCTATCTCAAAAATAAACAAACATTAAAAAAAAGTTAAAAAAAGAAAAGAATTCTACTTCTAGCCTCCCACTGGATTCCTGGGGCTTCTTGGTCCTTTATGCCTCAGTTTTCCCCCTTCTGAAACAGGGACAACACGCTGGCAATGTGCTGCAAGATATTTTTTTGAGAATTAAATGAGGTAATGAGATTAGGACAGGCCCAGAGACACAGTAAGAACTCAATCAATGCTGATGACCATTATCCTTAAAAGTATATTGCAAATAGTATCACCATGGGGATAATTTTTAAACTTCTCATTGGCGTTACAATATCAAAGTGTTTCAAATACATAAGGCTTTTGAACACAATCTTAAAATCTATAAAATCTCCCAAGGTAGTCCACATGGTCAGGACACCCAAGGTGAAATGTTTCTAGTTTCTGTTTTGCTAAAACTATTTAAAAAACCCTTCCCCGGTGAATTCTGGGTAACTTTAATCATGTATTTCACCTCCTCACTCAGTGTTTCTATCAAAAGCTACCTAACGTTCTTGAAAATCACATTCATTTATTTAAAAAAAAAAAAAACCCTTTAAGCATTAAAAATATAAATTACTGGATTTCAAATTGGTAGAGTGTAAAGCATGGCTTCCCGGTGCTTACAAATGTTATAATCAAAATTTTATTAGGCATGTTTGCACCACTACGCAATAGAGAAAGCATTTGCTAAGCACGCGCTGTTAAAATGATAATGTGTTTTTCCACCGGTTAATAAACGAGGTTTGAGATGTGTCGAGAAAAGGTGTTTACTCGCTGCGAACACCACAACCACACCCTCCGAGGCCTGCGTGGGTCAAGAGCCAGCATCCACCTCCTGCATAGAGGGGTGAGCTTCCCTGGCGAGAATTAACTCCAAATGAGTTTACGGGTAAAAGTCAGGGGACGCGGCAAGGCTGTGCGTAATGCAAAATCCGAGGGGACGCGACTCCCATGGTCTCCTGCAGTGGTCAGCACCGTGGCCCTGGGCCACCTTCCCACCCTTGACGGCAACATGAAATATGCGCCCAACTCCTGACATATTAAAGGAAATCAGCAAAGCAAACACATTCTCGCTGGAGATGTCAGAGTCAACACATCCCCCCTTGCCTTCAACAGATCCAACGCGTCAGCGGCCAGTGCCGACGCGGAGCAGAACTGCCCTCTTCCTCCGTCTACCTACCCGCGGAGCCTCCAAGGACCCCAGGGCCACTGCGAGTCTGCGACGGCCAATGGATCTGATGGCTCCACGTGCACGCTGGCCCGACCTAATCGTACACACACCGTTGGGACCCACGGCATGGACGAAAACACGCAGCCGCTGCCCAGGGCGAGGAACAGAGCTGGAAAACTGGAAGCCAAGGCCCGCAGCGGGCTTCAGCCCACCGGCGATCCCACTAGGCCGGTGTTCCCGATCACTTAGCTCTAACCAGAAATAAGGGGGGCAACTCCTCACGAAGCACATTCACCCGAGATCTGCAGGCGACGACAGCTCAGCCTGACAGTGGAGGCTCCGGAATGGCTGTAAAGAAGGGGCGCGAGGCCAGTCTGCTTGGGGGAGGTAGGACGAGGCTGCTGAGACCCGGAACCGGCAAGGGCGCTTGCAGAGCAAGGCCTCGGCTGTAGTCGGAGGCCGTGTGGCTAGAGGGGGAGCTGACGGGGTGAGACCGGCCTCTAGAGCGCCCCGAGGTACACTCGGGTGCCCCCACTCAGTCCCTAATTAAAAAGCTGCAGTTTTCGAGTTCAACTGAAAACCCTTTTGTTCAGAGAATGGAATATGTTTTCCCTAAGCAAAAAATTACACATGTTGGCGTGCTGACCAGCTCATAAAGAAGTCCGTAAGTTTGCCTTCAAAGTAACAAAATATTAACAGAGATCCCAATTTTTCATTATCACGATGTTCTGTGGGGGCAGCAAATTCATTTAGAATTCTTATTGAGGAAGCCAGAAACCCATCTTCCCTGGCTTCCATTCATGGCTTTCAAACAGTGGTCTCAGGGGCACCTGGGTGGCTCAGTCGGTTAAGGGTCAGACTTCAGCTCAGGACATGATCTCATGGTTCGTGAGTTCTAGCCTTGGGTCACGCACTCTGCTGTCAGCACAGAGCCTGTTTTGGATCCTCTGTCCCCTTCCCTCTGCTCCTTCTCCACTTGGGTGCTCTCTCCTCTCTCTCTCTCTCAAAAGTGAATAAACATTTAAAAATAAATAAATAAAAATACAACAGTGGTCTCAACAGGGGCAGTCACCCTGCAGAATGCATCATTTACATGTATGGGACATTAAACACACACACACACACACACACACGCAAACTCTTGATCATGGAAATTTCCAAACGTATAAAAAATAGATAAAATGCTATAACCCCAATCCTCTCACTCTTGCCTGTCTTCAGCGATTATCCAGACTCTCCCGCCACGCCCAAGGTCCACCTGTCAGTTTATTCTGAAGCAAAGTTCTGGGAATTTTTGTTTGTCATACTGACTGAAGTGCCCCCGGCATTCAGAAGACAGACATCAGAGGTTGTTAGAAATTCCACAAAGTGTAGGACCGTCTCTTAAGTTTTATTAACTTCTGGAGGTACCCCTAATAATCCAGCAAGCAAACACTGGGAAACACCGATTCACTGGGACCCTCTCTTGCCCCGGATACAGAAGTATCTAACGCCTCCTGAGGTACAGCCAAACCCAGGAAAATGGGAGATGCTGTCTCATGAGCACTCCCGATCATGCAGATAACATACGAAATGCCTGCCCACCTAACCAAAACTCTAAGGAAAAAGAACGGTTAAGAGCACTTTGGAATTGAAATGTGGGATATTTAAAGCAAACGTTAACAACTGTTACTGTTAAGAACACAGTGAAGACAAACCTACCCTTTTGGAATTTAAAACCCACTAAAAGCCATTGCCACCAAAATGGTATGGTATTAGCACAGGAATAAATAAGCCGGTAAACCAGGCCAGGAGGCCAATTCTATATGGGAAATTACGGCAATTCTGTGAGAAAACGATTCTTCATTTAACAAACCATCCTGACAAACTGGTTTTGTTTTGGGGGGCGGGGGGAGTAGACTCCCTACCTCACAATGTATAGAAAAAATAACCCCAAATAAAGATCTAAACGCAAGAAATGTCACATTCTAGTGAATTCAAAGCATCGGTCTTTACACAAAATGTTGTTTTATATGCCACCTAAAGAAAAATGCACCACCAGTTAAACTATGACCTGCTATTAAAACAACTTTGGAGATGTGAAAGCGTTAACAAAACACACACACACACACACACACACACACACACACACACACACACATATCTGTGCATCTTAGAATAAAATACGGTATTTCTGTTAAAAATGGTACAAGACACTTCAGAAGAATTACCTGTGTGACTGCAGGTTAGAAGAGAAAAATGTTGATGGATTGGAGTATACAAAAGCTTTAAAATTCTGTATAATTAAAAGGTGCCATGGGCAGAACTACAATACAGGCTGAGAGAAACATATGACAACTCATATGACTGACAAAGTGTTAGGGCTCCCAACAGAAAGAAGGAACACTCTGTCAAAGTGATGGGTGAAAAGTCAACTAAGACAAAGTGAGTTAAGGGCAAGAAGACGCAACAGGGAAGATCAAAGGGAAGTAACAAACATGTTATGTTTGTTTAAACAAGAAAATGAGTAGCACGCACATACCAAGGATATTTACAGCACTCGTTTGTATCGGCAAAGGGAACAAAACAAACAAAAAAGCAACACCCAAACCAATTAATTTGTTCTATCAAAGAAATAATTGAAAAATCTAGGCAAATTGATATTTTAGATTACTAATTATTTTAGATTAAACTAATCAAACTGTGAATTAAGATCTACGTATGATGAGCGGAAGGCTGTCCCTATCAAACTATCAAGTTAAAAACAAGGAAATGTTAAGAGTGTAACATATATAGCATCCCATCACTTGGGGCAAAAAATTGAAAATTAGCAAAACTCTCTGTGTACTTATTTCTAAAGACAAAAAGATGTAGAAAGAGATACAGTAAGCCGCTAACAGCTTAGAGGGGTAAAAAACAAGCAGAGAGAGGTCAGTTCAATCACAGATCCACACTGCCCATCACTTAGATCCTTCCTCTGAATAAATCCAATCAGAATCCCTGCCGTGCCTCTAAGTCAGCGCATGTAGGTACGAGATGCAACTCTGCTTCGGACGGTTCCATGTGCTCTGAGTCTTTGGCTAGACCTGCGTTTCTTACACACAAAATGACAAAACCGGACAAAGTGGATCCATTTCCAACATGCTACTCCTCTCTTTTTGCAAAACTGCCAAGAAAAGCATTGTAACCTTTAAATTGTCTACTTGACTTATTCTCCAGCAAAACACAATCTTTATGACAAAATAGACAACACAATTCTGCTTTATTTCTCCCTCTAAACACAAGTCCGAAGAGAGTACAAGGTAAATGGGAGATGTAGGGGCGCCTGAGTGGCTCAGTCGGTTAAGCGTCCGACTTCGGCTTATCACGTGATCTCACGGTTTGTGGGTTCGAACCCCACACTGGGCTCTGTGTTGACAGTTTTGGAGCCTGGAGCCTGCTTCGGATTCTGTCTCTCTCTCTCTCTCTCTCTGCCCTTCCCCTGCTCGTGCTCTGTGTCCCTCTCTCTCTCTCAAAAATAAATAAACATTAAAAAAAATTTAAAAAAAAGAAATAAGAGAATTCACTCACATCTCACCTGAGAAAATGTCTCCAAAAATTACATTGTGTGGGTCCACACTGGTTTGGGAGACAGGGAGTCCAAGACCCTTGACTCTGGACTCTGGACTCTGGGAAGATCAATAAGGTATAATTGAAAAGCCCATTTAATTTCCAGTCCTTAAAACAAATGCACCATACAAGCAACTGACTTGCAATGCCCCGAGAATCGGAGCACAGCCATTCGTTTGCATCACAGACATGCCACCGATAAAGAAATGGTTTCAAGGACAATACACCCTAGATCATGCTTTTTCCACAGGGGCAGCAGTGCCTCAAATGAGGAAAAAACTAGTTCTTGGGGGGCAAAAACATCTTGGTTATTACCATAGTTTGTGGCCATTCGAAACCCACCCTACCCAACAAGATCTTTTTAATATTTAATATTCTTCATTAGGTGGAAACTTAAAGTTAATTAATGGTCAATTTTTCTCTCTAATGAGATAACAAAAAAAAAGTGAGAAACACTGACCCAGATCATACCTACAGTTACAAGTACTATCAAAAAAGATCATATTTAGGAAGTTTTCACCTAAACTCTAGACACAGAGGATGGACCTTGAGGATATCTAGTGGGCTTGGAATATTTTAAATGTTGTTAGGTGTAAATTAGGTGCACCTGGGTGGCGCAGTTGGTTAAGCATCTGACTTCGGCTCAGGTCATGATCTTGTAGTTCGTGGGTTTGAGGCCGGTGTCAGGCTCTGTACTGACAGCTCAGAGCCTGGAGCCTGCTCTGGATTCTGTCTCTCCCTCTTCTCTCTGCCCCTACCCCACTCATGCTCTGTCTCCATCTCTCAAAAATGAATAAACGTTAAAAAAAAAAAAATTAAAAAAAAACCTGTTACTAACCATTGGTATACACATCTGAACTATTAAATAATCAAATTCAAATGTTAAACTACCTTCGGATTATTAAAAATGAATCTTAGCAATGTGTATTTTAAGCAACTCTGTTAATGGTATGTGTGTATAATATTTAAATTTAGTAAGTGTGTTCAAATAGTTTTCTCCAAAATATTCAAAACATGTTAAAACTGAAACAGTCCCAAGTTTCTAAGACAACTGTAAACATATTCAAACACAAAATTCATTCTTGTCTTCATCCTAGCAATGAAATATTTATACTTGGCTTACAAAGATCCTACACTATGTTATTTCTACCTCTCACAGATGAAAAATGTTGTCGAGGGACCTGTTCCATTCAGCGGCCTACCTTCCTGTTTTGATTATGATCCCACTTGTCATTTGGGTCACATTACGAGACAGTTAAAATATCCGACATGTTTGCCACAATGCACTTTCATCTTCAAAAACTGAAATCATACAAGTATCAAGCAAAAAGTTATAAAACTGAATGAAACAATCAGCGTCCTGAATAGATGACCACTTTTTCCCGGGTGTCGTTTCTCTCTAGAAAGAGCAAAACGAAATACCGTGGTACGGTCTCAACAATCTACGGCTAGTTAACGCCAACAGTCAGTATTTTAGAAATTATATAAATCCACCTATTTCTTTATGAAAGACAGAAAGAAGGCAAGAATCGGATGAATGATCCTTCGTTGCTGTGTGCTAGAACTAAACTCTTAAGAGAGAAAATGATTTAATTTCAAATTTTCCTTCTCTTTTAAGAGGATTAACTTCTGTGATCATAAAAGATTTGCACCACCTGGTGGAAAAGCAAAGATTCAAACGCAGTTAAATCTCTTTATTATAGAGCATTTCTTAGTTCCTCTGGGATCAAAGGCCCTTTTAGGCCCCTGATGAAAGCCATGGGTCCCCCCCTCTCCCAAAGCAGGCACGTGTATGCATACTCGCAGCAGGTGCACACTCGAACACACAAATAATAAGCACTTGCAACGTCTCCTGGATCCAGCAGTAGAAAACATTCATTTTTCCTTTTGTTTGTATTTTCTCTGGGCTGCCCAGCATCTGAATCTACGCCCCGGGGCCGGGGAATCCACCACTGGGTAAGTCCTGGTGGGCGGCCAGGCCCTCCCTGCTCTCCTTTGCCACGATCTCCCGTGTTCTGGACGCACACACAGCCTCCTCCCTGACTTGTAACCACAGATATATCCACTGTGTTGGCAGTTACGTGGACTAATCCATACGCTTCCAATGAACCCCTTCTCCGAGTTTCGATTCTCTGCCATCGCAAACCCTGACCGGATGCTCGTACTTTAAGTGTCTGCCAACCGCCCGTCCGCGCATCCGCCATCCACCAATCAATCCAACCACCTTGGATCGATCAAATGGGGCTTAAGAGGCTACCGGCGGGGAAGATTAGGGAGAGTGGGCTGCCAGTCACAACTGCGGAAGTACCACTTTTAGAACTGAAGCGGGATTCCCGTCAGCCAACCCCAAAGAGAGGCCTGTTTACCAGGACGGCTTCCGTACGGCTCTAGCTGGTATCTGAGACACGGGGCATGGTTTCCGCCAAAGGTGACTGGAGGGCATTTAATGAGAGAAAACTGGTAAAGAGAAACTGGTACAGAAACAAAAGACCAAAAATGTCCATATGTGCCTGGTTTCAATCAACAAGATAAAGGTCTCCGCCTGCTTCCCTGTGGGGGTGCCCCAGGAGGACGAGGCCATCGATGCTCCTCAGCACGGCTGAATTAGTCCCCCAATTTGCAGAAGGCAATCCTGATTTTTGGAATCATCTCCGGTTTCCTGTTTGGTTGAAATAGAAACAGCCAGGTCTGAATCCTTTTAGTTCAGATGAACACACAAGACCAAGAAATGAGAACTCCTTTGCCCAAGGACACACGGCTAGCTTCCGGGAAGAGGGCCGAGCGGTAACAACATCGTTCTACTTGCAGGTTACCCCGCCGGGTATGTTAACTAGAGCATCTATTTTAATCCTCATCACGAACCTGGGCTAGATGGATCATACTCATTTTACAATGGAGAACGAATCTCAGAAGTTAAATGCCTCAGCCACAGAGCTCGTAAGAGGCACAGTAGAGATTCACAGAGTAGAAATCCGTTCATTTCGAAAGGTCGTCCTGGTCCCTTCCCCTCCTGGCTTTGGGGCTTGGGGGACGGGGCGGGAATGAGAGGGTTGGCACCTTTCCGTGTGCCCTATACACCATCTTTGCACTTGAGTAAAAGCTGCGGATCTCTTCTCGGAATGCTGGTTTCATTTTTTTTCACGGTGAATTCTACCTAGTTTTATTTTTAATTGAAGTACAATTCACAGAGTGTAATATTTGTTTCAGGTGACAACACAGTGACTCAACAGTTCTATCCGTGCTCGGTGCTCACCGCCATGCGTGTCCTCTTAATCCCCCACCCACCTCCCCTCTGGTAACCATCTGTTTGTTCTCTATCGTTGTCTGTTTCTTGTTTCTTTTTTTTATCTTTGTTTGTTGGTTTGTTTTGTTCCCAAATTCCACATATGAGTGAAATCATATGGTATCGGACTTATCTCACGTAGCAATACACCCTCTAGATCCGTCCACGTTGTTGCAAATGGCAGGATTTCATTCTTTTTTTGTGGCTGAGTAATATTCCACTGTATATCTATACTACATCTTATTTAGCCATTCATCAGTCGATGGGCACTTGGGTTGCTTCCATATGCCTTTAAGTGCATAGAACATATAGGATAAAAAAAGGAAACCAATTACACCAAAATACAGTCCTCAAATATTACAAAACACATTTCGAAATTATAATACCTGTGCTTCTTTATGAGAGCATTAAATAAGATCGAATAGACCACCTAATAACTACTGTTATTTGCTTTCAATCGAAAGGACATCAATAGATCAAAACATTTAAACGTAAACAATTTGCATGATATTAATGTCCTAAGAAATGTATCATGCTCCTTAATTTTTCACAAAACATACTTAAAATAAAAAAGACAAACAATAAATGGCAGAATTTATCATTTAGACTTTATAATGAAGAATTAAAAAAAAACACAGCAAAATACTGCTACTCCCTTCTTGTGTACACAAAATGCTTTCCCATAATATTCAATAAAACTTATTTCCCAACCAAATAAAACTGCATTATCCACAAACATGTTCATATTCAGCTATAACCTGCAGCCATAAACTGCAAAAGGAAATACAGTTTCGTGGATCAGGAGTCAGAAAGTTCCATTTTTGCCACCAATTCACGTACAGTCTCAAGAAAATCATCATAGATCAATGGAAGACCACAACAGTGAATGCACAAAGAAACTGACACAAATGAGTACCTGTTTCAATTCTCTGCACTTCACTTGTGTTTCCTGTACAGCCAGGCAGCCAAAAATGTCCAATTATGCAGAGGCTGGAGCGGGAGAAGCAAAACGAAGAGTGTGTACAACACTCTCGAAGAAGAAAAAGCCGCATGAGGTGAAGACACGAGTCCTTTGCCATCCTTAGTAACGTGCACACCCTCCGTGACCTGTTCCTCACCACCCACTCGGTGCCCTCTACACCACTCATCACTGTCCCGTCCGCCCTGGAAATAAGACGGTCCTCGTAAAGACACACATCCCCCAGGATTCACACTTCACGCCTTCGTTTGCACGGCCACCGCTCCTCAGATCACTTCCTCCCAGATGATTCGGCCAACTCCTGTACATTCTCCAAGACTCGGCTCACAAGTAACCTCCTCTGGAAAGCCACTCTTTCAAACCGTAGTGTCAGCTGTGTAAGTGTCCATCCGCACGACCATACAAAACCACCTGAGGAGCGCTGCCTCCCCACGGTCCAGAGCAGTGCCCGGAAGACAGGCTGACAAATGAAACGGAGCCACGGGCCAAATGCTCAATGTCTGCAGTGGTTTAAAATTCTCATGTTGCATTTCCACAAAGGCCAGATAATTGCACGTTCTACGCTACACATGCATTTTCACATACAGCAAGCATTTTTCCTATTGCCACTGGATCTGAAACTACCATTTTTCAATCGGGAGATTTTTGAGACAGAAGCTCAATCTCCTAGTCTACATTAAAGGGCATTCAAGTCCCTTCCACTATTTTGCTATTAAAGGTAACAGTAAAACGAGTATCTCTAAGGGAAATATCTTTTTTGCCCCTGACAAATTATTTCCTTGGCATAAGTTTCAAGAAGTAGAACACCTGGGTAAAGGAGTTTATGCTGAGCACAAACGGAGCGTGTGCGGAGTAGAAGCGCCTTTAAAGCTCCACCACGTCATTAACAGCAAATGATTACGCCTGTTCCACCAACATCAGGCACCCTCAGCGCTTTTTGAAAAAAATGTATCAAATGCTGGGGCACCTGGGTGGCTCAGTCGGTTAAGCATCTGACTTCGGCTCAGACCATGATCTCCAAGTTCGTGAGTTCGAGCCCCACGGCGGGCTTCTGCCATCAGCAGAGACCACTTTGGATCCTCGGCCTCCCTCTCGTTTGGCCCCTCCCCTGCTCACTTTCTCTCTCTCTCTCTCTCAAAAATAAACACTAACAAAAAAGTTTTTTAATCTGGGGCGCCTGGGTGGCTCAGTCGGTTGAGCGTCCGACTTCGGCTCAGGTCATGATCTCATGGTCCGTGAGTTCGAGCCCCGCGTCGGGCTCTGTGCTGACAGCTCAGAGCCTGGAGCCTGTTTCGGATTCTGTGTCTCCCTCTCTCTCTGCCCCTCCCCCGTTCATGCTCTGTCTCTCTCTGTCTCAAAAATAAATAAACGTTAAAAAAAAAAAAAGTTTAAAAAAATAAAAATAAAAAAAAAAGTTTTTTAATCAAATGCATTGGCAAATAAAAATTATCTCCAGTTTCTAGTTTTCACTTTTTATTACCAAGAGTAATGTTTCCACGTATTACTCTGACCATTTCGAACTTCCTTTGTCCACTCATCTATTACGTTTTCTTATACATAAGAGCAAACACCTTTTTAATCTTGACTTTATCATCTCTGAGATAAATACTTTATATTTTTGTATCTGCCGTGCTTTTTATTTCTGGATTGTAATTCCCTACACCTGAGAAATGTAACCCCTCCAGACATCTGGGATGTTCTTCCACATTTTCAATACTTCCCTGTATCTTAATTTTCTGTATGTCGCTCTTTAAAACGTCTGTTGATTTCTGGGGTGAAGTTTCAGTACCTTGCCCCCAATAAACACCTACTCGTCGATGTCAACATCTTTCCTTGTTTTGGGGTGTTCACGCATGTAGAAGATGATTCCGAAATTACAAACGTTAGAAAGTAAGATTCACTTTAGAAATAGATTTTGGAAACAACCAACTTGGCTGATCTGCACGGAAGTCCACAGAGCAAGGCATACACAGAAAGTAAAATGAACTCTGGGCCATCCTTCCATGCAGACTTATCTGGACTCACCTGGCAACGGGTCCTCAACGCCACCTCTCCGCACTGTCCTTGTTACATCATTTTAAAAAAACAAAACCATGATTGTGATTCTTTCCTTAAAACAATAATGCCCATAAATCTGAAAAGGGTAATGAATTATTTAAATGCTACCTTGTTTTCACTTTGAGTAAGTCCTATCAGCAGAATTCTGTAGAACAAATATGGATGCTTTGGGAGAGATTAAGCTGTTACTCAACAGACATACTCCAACTTTATTTTATTTTTCAAACAACTTGGGAATATACTGAACAGTTGTCATTGTCACAGATTAAACTCACAGATCGGTTTGAGCCAAGACCGTACTTGTGTACGTCCTCGTACTCAGATTAGACTCTGCGACATATGCACACACGCTTTATGCGACTAAAAATAATAATATCCACATCCATGAGGTGTCAGTAGTTCTTCATGCATTTGGTACCAACAGCTTGATTCACACAAACGGTATTTCTCCCAAATCCATCTAGCATGTGTCCAGCCCCTGAGCTTACGCGAGTTATTTTTCCAGGATCTTTTCACTGAGCGAGATCCTGCACTCGCAAGGCTTTTCCAGGGACGTGTCCGGTCAGACGCCACACGCAGCCTGGCACAACCCTCAAGTGGAGAAGCCACACCAAGCATCCAAGCGACGCTCCTTAGCCAAGTCTCTCACCAATGAACCCCTCTGGTCTCCCCCTCAGGCTACCATGGTGAAGGGCAATCAGAAATGTACGTGCAAGTCTTGCACACTCAAACGGGGACTCGGAAAATTGGTCTGGGAGGGGCGGGGAAACTAAAAAGGATTCTGGGGGACGGGGGACGGCTTTCCCACCAAACGAGAGAGCGCTCCTTCCCTTCCCAGGCTCCCCTGGCAGCTCTACTCCCCCCCGGGGCACTTCCCACCTCGTACCTGTTACCGTTTGGGGCTTGTCTTACGGCTCCTATCGAACCGCAGGGCCCTGGAGGCTGGATGCCGGAGTCACTTTCGTACCCTCCACAGCGCCCAGACGGCCCGGCGCTTTGCATGGTTTATTTATCAGACGTTCGCTGAGCGCCCAAGAAAAAACATCCACTCGACGCAGAATATAAAGTCTAAACCTTCATTTCATTTAACAAGACTGTTACACGTTTGGGTCATAAATTACTGGCTTGATTTTTAAAGCCTGAGAGAACAAAAGTAATTCTTGTAAACCTGTTACAGACCTGTCTCAAGACCTGCATTTGTGTCAGTGTTTAATGGAAGCAGCACGCACATACAACACTTCATTCCTGCAACACATGCGGGTGCCAAAAGACCATGTAATGTTGACAAATCCATGATTTAGCTGCAGAACTTTGACTGCATCATGTAGGTTACAGGCCTGTATGAGTTGTTAGATCAGATCTCATTCCGGAGAACACACAGCTACAACCACAAGTGCAGCGTGACTGCCTATAAAACACCCGCGTCACCCTGGCCCCTGCGTACCCGACTTC
Organism: Panthera tigris; assembly: GCF_018350195.1. Taxonomy (NCBI): domain Eukaryota; kingdom Metazoa; phylum Chordata; class Mammalia; order Carnivora; family Felidae; genus Panthera; species Panthera tigris. The sequence goes on from NC_056664.1 coordinate 16,736,466, forward strand.
CTGATTTCATTTTACAAGGAGAGAGCTCTACATCCCGATTTCCTGCATGTGTAAATTCTGCAATGTCAATATTGTGAAATTTATAACTTAAGTACTTTATTTTCAAGAATTACTCGTGATAAACACCTTGTCCACAACACGCACACTCTTCAGGAGAAAATTAAAGCTTCCAAGAAGAGGCGGTGTCTAGAAATTTAATTTTTGAAAATTTAATAAAAAGCCTTTACAAGCTACTCTGGTCCAAGACGCTCTGAGGGTTAAGTAAAATGTTACGTAAGAGGAATTGTCAACTTCTCAGCTCTGAGAATCATAGGAAAGGACGGCTGTTCATAAAAGGATCTGGATTTGCCTTAGTCCAGTCATATCCCCTCCAAAACCAAAAATGACATTACAACTAATGATGCAACGGAAGCCACTGCCTCCTCCGTATGCACTTAACTATCTGAGAACAGAGACTCCGAGTTGAACGGAGTGAGCTTTGGTCCAGCAAGGTTCAAGAAAATTTCTCTGTAAAAGTCTTTGATCATCTCTACTAGAGACCTTGTTTTGCCCCTTCCAATCATGTCCTGAGAACATCTAGATAATGATCCACTTTCTTTCATTTTACAGACCTCCTCATTTTACAGCACTGGGTTCACTGGGTGAGCTCGTTCACCATAAAGTGGCCATATAGAGTTTCACTGCCACTTACAATCACATAAAATTTGGATGTTACAAAGGAAATCACTATGAAATATCAGGAACACTTGGATTTCTAGAAAGAGCGTTCAACCAACATGTACTCCGAGGAAAACACACTATATGCTTCAGTTACTTTATAAAGTACCAAAATTATTCCATAAAAGGAAAAGGAATCTTAGGAAGCAAAGCTAGGTAAAGGAAGAAGCAGATAATTTGAAAAAGGAGAAGTTACCAAACCTGCATTCCCAACCACAAACTAACATTTACTGAATACATGCTACATTCCAGATGTTTCCTCGATGTTACATTTAATCTCCAGAATAACTCATCAGGTAGGTATTATCATTCACAATTTAAGGTGAGGAAACACAGACTCAGAGAGATCAAAAAGCACTCCGTAAATCACAGACCCGGTAAATCACAGAATCAGGCTTCAATCCCAATTCCACAACTCCAAAACCCCAAAGCCTCTGCAATTTTTTTTTCCAACTAAACCACACAGTTGATAGATGCTTAGACGAAAAAGTTATCAGTGGACTAGTGTTTGTATGAGTAGTATGGATGTAAAATATCAGTAATAGTTACACTAGTATGCTAAGGGCACAATCATTTCACTTTTTCTATCTTTTCAAAAGCAACCAGATTTTCAGCCAACGAGACGGGTCTCTGTGAGCAGTCCTAGGTAGAAAGCCTGTTAAAACATGTCATGAAACTGATGTTCTGAGGACCCAGGATGGAGCTCAGAAGACCTTCGGAGAAAAGGCAGTGATGGCAGAATGAACGAGGTGGACAAATCTTCCCCCCAAAACACAACTTATAAAGCCACACAAAACTCAAAAACAACAAGCTCAGCATTCTGGAAACCAACCAAAGCCAATCACAAACTGGAAAGTATTTAAAGTACTGAAGTTCAGGTAGGACCAGCACACCACCAGCCTATGTCATTTCTGCTGGTGGCCGTTCCCATCCCCTCACCCCCAGCTCCATTGGTGCCACAGCTCAGCAGTGAGAGTGGGTGGAGAAAACCAGTGGCTTCACTGCCACCGCCAGTCCCAGCCCACCAGACAGGGAGCAGAGCACTGTCAGGTCAGGTGACAATCCCGTCAGCAAGAGAACACAAAGGCCCGAGCTCTGCTGGCCGGAGGCTAAGGTCCCATGCAGGGCGAGCAAGAGATCAGCAGACTAGCCAAGATGGAAAAGGGAATTCTGGGAGGTAAGGCAACCAGAGTGTACTCGATAAACTCTCTACGGACGTCCCAGGTTGACCAGAGATTCTGTATGTGCATTGCAGACACCAGACTGGGCTCATGGCACCCACACACCCCTTGCTGACAGATCCCCCACCTACACACCCCATGAAGATGTAAGGGGGTCCGGCCGAAAGTAGAAGGCAGGGGAGACATGAGGACTGCCTGAAATCTGACTGTGCCTCTCAGCCTACACACAGACCCGTCAGCCGAGGGAAAGCTCTACTGAGTTGAGGTCAACCGCTCATCCATCTTTGGCTGAACACAAAACTAGGAGCCAGGAGGGTGACCCTAAGGGAAGCCAGGCTTACAAGTAACAACGAGAAAACAAACAAACAACAAACCTGGGCAGACAGCAGCAGCCACAAGGTATGGGAGAGACAGCCTTCGCAGATGTATTCCAGGCAAGTTACTAAAGAAATAAACAGAACATCGAAAGCAACAACAAAATACACAAGCGACAAGAATCAGAGTAAGAGCTGCTACAACCTGTTACTTGAAGCATAAAAATTTGACAAAAGACTTGGGAGACAGGAAGAGAAACAGGAAGAGAAACAGGAAGAGAAACTGCAGGAAAAGGTAGTCAATACGAGCTGTCTCTAGTGTCCCCAAATGTTGGATTTAAAAGATTAAGACTTCAAAGCCATTATATGAATATACACATTTGAAGGAAAAAAACATAAAGAACTGAAGGAAACCATGTTTAAAGAATTAAAATAGGGGCACCTGGGTGGCTCAGTCGGTTGACCGTCCGGCTTCGGCTCAGGTCGCGATCTCCCAGTTTGTGAGTTCGAGCCCCGTGTCAGGCTCTGTGCTGACAGCTCGGAGCCTGGAGCCTGTTTCGGATTCTGTGTCTCCCTCTCTCCCTGCTCCTCCCCTGCTCATGCCCTGAGCATGAGCTCTCTCTCAAAAATAAATAAATAAACATTAAAATAATTTTTTGTAAAAGAATTAAAATAAAATATGATAACGCAACAAATAGAGAATCTCAATAAAGAGATATCAATTATAAAAAAGAGAACCAAATGGAAAATTCTGGAGTTGAAAAGTAAAACACATGAAATAAAAAATTTACTAGAGGGGTTCAATGGCAAATTTGAGCTGGCACACACACAAAAAAATCAGTAGAGTTGATGAGAGCACTATGAAAATTAACCAATCTGAGGAGAAGAAAGAAAACAGATGAAAGAAAAATGAAAGGAACCTCATGGCATGTGAAAAAACCCCAAGCTTACCAACATATGTGTGACGGGAAAAGAGAAAGAGGTAAAAAATATATTTTTAGAAAAATGGACTGAAACTCCCCATGTTAAAACAACAACAACACTAACGTCCATATCCAACAGGTTCAACTCAAAATAGGATAAACATAAAGAGATCCACACCTAAACACACAGCACTCAAACTGCTAACAAAGAAATAATTGAAAGCAGCAAGCAAAAAATCTCATCCTGCAGAGAGGAAAAAAAACAACAACAAAAAAACCGACATGAAAAACAGCTGACTTCTCATGATAAACAATGGACACCAGAAGGCAGTGGAAGGTCCAGAGTGATAAAAGAGGAAAAACTCTATCAGCTAGGAATTCTATAGACAGAAAACTACTTTCCAAAACTGAAAACGGAGGGGGGAAAAAAAAGCATTCCATGATTTTTTTAAAAGATCATTTGCCACTAGAAGACCTGCCTTATAAACAATGCTATATGAAGTCGTTCAGGTAGAACAGAGGTGACACAGAGGATTACTCCAACACATGTGAAGAAATAAGGAGCGCCAGAAAAGGTAAATAAATATGTGGGTGGATACAAGACTCTTACTTTTTCTCATTTCTTGGCTTAAACGCTTTAAAAAAAGTTACGATTGTGTAAAGCCATAATTTAACACAGTAGGGCCAGGTTTATAACACAAAGGGATTTAACACATCTGACAATAATAGCATAAAGGGGAAAAGAAAAAGAAACTGAGACAAAGTTACTACGTCTTCCCAGGTTCAAGCAGATGGGGAGACATGAAGGTGCATATTATGATGTCTAGGAAAATTAGTCAAAAGTATAGTCAACACAACAAATGTAACACAGAAATAAAAACTGTAGACTAAAAAATACTGATGAGTGAACACAGAAATCATACTCAATTTACATATGTAAGAAGGCAGTGAAATAAAAATTGTACACTAAAAAATATTTAATACAAAAGAAGGCAGTAACATACAGAAGGACAAAATTATGAGGCAGTAGAAAAGAAATAACAGGGGCACCTGGGTGGCTCAATCCGTTGAGTGTCCAACTCTTGGTTTCAGCACAGGTCATGACCTCATGGTTCTGTGCTGACAGCACGGAGCCTGCTTGGGATTCTCTCTTTCCCTCTCTCTCTGCCCCTCCCCTTCTCATGTTCTCTTTCTCTCTCTCTCTCTCAAAATAAATAAGTTAACTTAAAAAAAAAATTAGAAAAGAAATAACAAAATGGCAGACATATTTCCAACAATAAGTACATTAATGTGAATGGAACAACCCCCCGCCCCCACACCCAACCAAAGACAAACTGTCAGATGGATGAAAGAGCAATTCCAACAACATACTGTCCACAAAAAAAAAAAAACAGACCTTAGGTTCAAAGAATCCAAAGGTTCAAAGTAAAAGGGTAGGGAAAGACATACCATGCAAACAGCAAACCGATTCCTGAGGGGGTTGGAATCGCTATAATTACGTCAGGTAAAACTGATGTTAACAACCAAACTTGATGTAAATGACATTCTAGGACACTCCGGCTCATTGCAGACTTGGGCATGGCTGTTTACAATATTATTCATAATAGGCAAAAACTGAAAACACCCCAAATGCCCATCAACTGGTGGACGGATAAAACAAGGGTGATACATTCATATAACAGAATTTTACTCAGCAATGAGAGGTGAAAAAAAAAAAAATCCTGAAACATGCTGCAGTGCAAGTGTGTCTCAAACACATAATGCTACCTGAAGGAAAGTAAAGACAAAAGACCAAAATTGTGTGATCCCATCCTATTAAATGTCCAGAAAAGGCAAACGTAAAGAAGCCAGAAAGCAGACGGGCAGGTGCCTGGGCCTATGACTGACCACGACGAGGCCCGGGGAAACGTTGCAGGTGATGAACATGTTCTAGAACTGCAATGTGGTAAAGGCGGCACAACTCTGTAAACTTACTAAACTTCATCGAACTGTACACGTAGAATGAGCGAATTTTACTGCATGCAAATTGTACCTTTAAAAAGCTGTAAAAAAAAAAAAAAAAATATATATATATATATATATATATATATATATATATATATATATATATATATCGTGCAGGGATTTAGGGAGGCAATGAACTCCAGTTTGGAGACTGAAAAAAGGCACTCTTTCCACGAGAACTTAACCAAACTCTGGCTTCACTCAGACGTTACTGTAAATGCAAAGCGCAGTGGCATTAATTCCACCAAATAGAACCGATCAACCTGAACTATCAACAGACAGAAGGCCAAATAACGCACTTAACCCCTCTGCCATGCAGTTACGCATCTGCTCATGTATGTAAATTGAATATTATTTCTATGTTCACTCATCAAATGTTTGCACAGCTGCCTGGATGTTCACGTGGCAACCACTGTGGTCTCTAACTCTTCAACTACAAATGCCCTGAAAGCCAGGGGCAGAGCTGTTGAAGTCCACAACGTGTCCAATCCATCCCAGCAGGGCCTACAGAGGTCCAGGCCGAGGCTTCTAGAGCGGCCTCGTGTTCTCACTTCACTTCATGTCCACTACAGATTCTGCCTTCCACTTAAGAAAGGGGACAGGTTAACATACCGAATCTCATACCACTTCTGAGCCACATGCTAACACTGGCTGGTTGCAAAATAACAAGGCTGGGGGCGCCTGGGTGGTTCATCGGCTGGGCGTCCGACTTCGGCTCAGGTCATGATCTCACGGTCCGTGAGTTCGAGCCCCGCGTCGGGCTCTGTGCTGACAGCTCAGAGCCCGGAGCCTGCTTCCAACTCTGGGTCCCCCTCTCTCTCTCTGACCTTCCCCCATTCATGCTCTGTCTCTGTCTCAAAAATGAATAAACGTTAAAAAAAAAAATTTAAAAAAAATAAATAAATAACAAGGCTGACGCTCCAACGTGTCTGTGGAGAAGCAGCACTGCCATCAAAAGTGTTTCTCAAACTCTTCCAACAGCCGTTATGAGCTCGACCGAGCCTCGCCTGCACGCAGAGTATTTAATCGTAAGCAAAATAAAGGACGGCAAAACCCGAACGTAAGACGTATCTCCTCTCATTTCACTGCCCCCAACACCACCAAAGAATAAAGCACTGCTCGGAGATTAAGGATCGTGGTGCGGGCTAATATTGAGAATTCGGACACTCCGAAACGTAATCGTGTTCTCTGAAACCCGAAGTTCCAATCGCAGAGCCTGACGCGTGAACAGCAGGTATCACAGGCATCGTGCAGATAACAGGTCCCGTTCTCAGCGCACGACTCTCAAGTGGCGGGCCTGCCTCTCACCGGCCACTTTTCTGAAGGCACTCCTCTCAAAGCCAGCTCTTTGGCTCTATTTTCCTGAAGAACGATCCTTCACAAAATGCGTGGGGGTACCGCCCTGGGAATCGTGGCTAACCGTATTTTTCTACCACCGTGAGTTAAATACAGAGGTGACTGATGGACACTGTACAATTAGAGAGAGGACACTCCGACAGAACGGCTCCCAGGCCTCCTGAGTGGAGACCCATGATCCTGGCATCAGAACGTCGAGACTAATTAAATCCTCTGTCAAGACCAACTCAACCTCTGAGGCCCTCCCACTTCCCCTTAGAACCAAATGAATGGAAATTCCCTTACCATGCTTGGCGGGCAGCGGACCCTAACATGCTAAAAGCAGCCCCTCTAAATTCCCCTGGAAATGCATTCCTACAGTCCTCCAAAGAAAGATGGAACATTCTAACTTATTTTCAACCATAAAGGGATTTATAAATAAATAATCCAATTCCCCTCTATTCCAGAGACAGGGGTCAGCAAACTGTTCGTGTCAAAGGTTACATAGCCAATATTCTAGGCTTTCTGAGCCATTTGCAATTACCGGACTCTATGGCCACAGCAGGAAAGCAGGCACAAACATAAGTAAATGAATGGGCGTGGCTGAGTTCCACTAAAACTGTATTTACAAACACAAGTGGAAGACTGGCTTCGACCATTCGACTGTGGTTTGCTGAACCCCTGCCTTAGAATAACCGCTGTGGAAAGCTAAAAAGAAAATTTCAGATCGACATCACCCCACCCCCAACTCCTGCCCACTCCCATGCCTTATTCTCAAGGAAGAAACTAAATTCAAGTCATTTGCTCCAGGTTCTGTATTACTCTTTGGCTGGTTTGTTCATACGTAGCAAGATAATTTTCTGAAATAGAGACAGACAGAGAGACAGAGCCTGCCTCATTCGTTTAACCTAACATCCTTTTCCTGGATGTCACCAAATTATACCGCCCCTAGGTGGAGGTGGGTTTTTTTTTTTTAATCTACTTTATTTCTTAAAGCAGTTTTAGGTTCGTAACAGAGATTTCTCATACACTCCCTTCCTCCACACACGCACAGCCTCTCTTAACAATCAACATCTCCTACCAGAGCAATAAACTGCTTACGAGTGATGAGCCTGCACGGACACATCATCACTCAGAGTCCACAGTTTACATGAATATTCACTCTCGGGGTTGTACATTCTACAGATGCGAACAAACGTCGAATGACCTGTATCTACCATTACAGTACCATACAGAGTAGTTTCACTGCTCTAGAAGTCCTCTGTGAGGAGGTTGTTTTTAAATTTCAAAGTATTAAAAGAGAGTCTCTAGTCTCTGACATAACCTTTTACAAATATTCAACCTAGCAGGAAAAAACCTCAACTTGGTGATCTTATAATTATCGTAAATACAAACTGCACATGTCAAACCTAAACGGCTTCCTTTATTCTTCCCTAAAGTTTCAAGTTCATCGAGAAATCCACTCCAATCAAGCAAAGTAGACCAACAACCACTTCTCTGTGATTTTCTCCCCGTCCCTTTGTTCTCGCCGACAAAGTCTCAAAACAACTTATTTTCCTTACCAACCTATCCTTCCTTTCTTCAAAAGTCCATCTCAGAACTCTACTTGACTCTGTTTTCACTAAGAAAAAAGTTCACTCCTCCAAGAAGTACTTTCTGATTGCTTTCTCTCACCCAGATGGTTCTTCCTTCATGTTCCTTTTGAGATGCCTATACTGCACGTTCCATATTAATCTTTTTTTTTTAATTTTTTTTTAACGTTTATTTATTTTTGAGACAGAGAGAGACAGAGCACAAATGGGAGAGGGGCAGAGACAGAGGGAGACACAGAATCTGAAATGGCTCCAGGCTCTGAGCTCGACGCGGGGCTCAAACCCACGAACCGCGAGATCATGACCTGAGCCGCAGTCGGACACTTAACCGACTGAGCCACCCAGGCGCCCCTCCATATTAATCTTAAATTATGTATTTGTCGCTTATATTGCCCTGAGATCTTTTTCATATGTTTGGAGACCCATTATATTAAAAACCCTTAAAAGGCACGTGTGAGATTTTATTTCTAACAATAGCATACTTACTGCACATTCATGGTCAGAGGAATTACACGGAAGACTAAGAGAATCTCCTAACCCGGATCCCTTACAAGTGGTTCTTTTATTTGCCCTACATCTACCCCACAATCTAGAGGAGTCCGAACATAACTGAAATAGTACATTTTCTATATTCTTCTGTACCTACTTCATGAAACACAAAATGTTTTCATCTATATTTTACTTAGAATTTTACTGCTTTCACGTTAGTTTTCCCAGATATAGTTTTTAAGCACTTATGTCTGAAATGTCAGCTATTAGGTGGAGACTTCCATTGAAAAGATGCCATTCTTCTTAAAAATAGACATACTAGGGGTACCTGGGTGGCTCAGTCAGTTAAGTGTCCAGCTCTTGATTTTGGCTCAAGATCTCATGGTTCATGAGACAGAGCCCCACACTTGGGATTCTCTCTCCCCGCCCTCACCCTACTCTCTCTGTCCCTCCCCGACTTGTGCTATCTCTGTCTCTCTCAAAATAAATAAATAAATAACTTAAAAAAAACAACAACAACAGAGATACTATCCAATAATTCTACTACTGGTATTTACCCAAAAGAAACGAAAACACTAATTCAAAAAGATACACGCACCCCTATGCTTTATAACAGTCAAGATATGAAAGCAACCGAAGTGTCCACCGATAGAAGAATAAAGAAGATATACGGTACACGTACACAATGGAATATTACTCAGCCATAAAAAAGAATGAAACCTTGCCATTTGTAACAACCCAGACGGATGGAGAAGGGGATGGAGAAGGTATTATGCTAAGTGAAACTAGGCAGAGAAAGACAAATACCATATGATTTCACTTATATAGGAATCTAAAAACAAAACAAGCAAACAAACAAAAAGCAGGAATAGATCCATAAGTACAGAGAACAAATTGGTGGTTATCCGAGGAGATACAGATCGGGGGGATGGGCAAAACAGGTAAAGAGGGCTAAGAGGTACAAACTTACAGTTATCAAAAAATAAGTCACAGAGATGAAAAATACATACATACAGAATGTATTCCAATACATAAGGAACACAGTCAATAATACTGTAACAATGTTGGATGGTGACAGACGGTGACCACACTTATCATGGTGAATGCTGAGTAGTGTAGAGAATTGTCACATCGCTATGCTGAACAGCTGAAACTAATATAATATTGTATGTCAACTATATTTCAATCAAAAAATGTTTAAATAATTATCAAAAATAAATAAACACTGCCACTTTCGCTTTTAAGCAAGATAGCTCTACTTTCAATATATATTACTAAGTAAATACGTAAGCCAACATCTTTGATGGAACAACTACTCTTTCTCTCTTGAAGAGCCTGGAAATTCCTTTCCTTCTAATAGCAAATCCAGCGGGGAGTAATATATACATAACCAACTCTGAAATGAATTTCAACAATTAAAGACTCAGAGAGGGAAAATCAGCGTCCTTGGAATTCTGACCTTCTGAGTAACCTTGGCCCCAGGCGCTGTGCTTGACAAGCTTTATTTTGCAATTAGGAGGGGGAGGCATTTGCCAGCTCTTACTAAGCCGGAAAACTCTACCACCAGCAATAGCAAGTATAAGCGTGACAAACAGTCAAGAGCAAAGGCCATGGAGACTCTCGGCTGCGGGACCCTCAGCAGCCAGCAACCTCTCTGCTTCATCCCCCTGTCTATGTAACAGGGGCATGAGTGGCACCTGTCTCGCTTGGGTGTAAGGATGACATGAGTAAAGATCGTAAAAGCATGTTGCAAAGAGCCTAGCACCCAGACCTGTGGACAGGTTCGCTCTTTCGATCGTAAAAATGACATAACACAACGTCCCTCTTGCCGTGAGTCCATAACAAACCGTAACTATGGGAAGCGGTATGATTTAAAAAAAAAAAAAGAAAAGAAAAAAACACAAATTCCTCAAGACCACTCTGCAAAGAAGCTGCTTGAAGCCAACTCACTTCAACTTCTCTGGTTGGACTTTCTCATCCATAAAATGAGGGAGGTGAACCAAATGACCTCCAAGGTCTGTCCTTCCCAGTTGTAAAAGCTGTATGGCTCTCTTGGAGAGGCAAATGAGAAACCAGCCTGACACCCCTCCGGCACTGTCCAACCACCTTCTGGGTCGCTGGGCTATCTATCATCTCAGTTCATTTTCATTTCTTCTTAAACTGTCAAACATGGCCCCAACTGAATGCTTAATTTAGTTCTATTTGAATAGTGCAATATTAAGCAGTTATATGCTGATCTGGTCCTGTTTTTCACAGATGAATCTTTGTAATTAGAAGATAAGCACATATAAGGATACTACTACCGATGCAAAACATAAGTATGTTTAAGAAAATACATACTCTACCCATATGGGCACACAGAAATACTACACACGCACACCCAAGTACCATAAAAATCAAGCTTTGCCATCGATTAGGCAGGAACAACTCTTAGACTACACGGGTTCCCCTTCACCGGATTGTGATTCTAGTTAATGATGTACAACCAACTAGTTTATGATCACTATAGGTTTTAAAATACTTTTGCATGGCAGCACAGCCTTAGAATATTTTCCAGAACAAAATTCATCACCGAAAATTTCTTAAGAATCTATTTTAAAAAGTCAAAATTAATGCAATGCTACCCCAAATAAAAGCCCTAAGCCGAATAGTCAAGAACTTCCTTCTGAAGAATGACCTGAGTATTGAGAAGAAAGGACACTATTTGGTGATAAGTTTCTGCTCTGCTCTTACAAATATCAAGAGTGGGGTTGCCTGGATGGCTCAGTCGGTTAAGCATCTGACGCTTGATTTTGGCTCAGGTCATGATCTCACAGTTCATGAGATCGAGCCCTGTATCGGGCTCTGCACTGACAGTGTGGATCCTCTTGGGATTCTCTCTCTCTCCCCCTCTCTCTGCTGCTCCCCACCACCTCTGTCAAAATAAATAAATAAATTAAAAAAAAAAAAAAAACTTAAAAAAAAAATCAAGTGATTGATAAGAATACCTAAGCACCATTTGAAATTTTGGCATATTATTAATATGCAAAAGAGGACTGTTAAAGTGTTTTAAAATAATACATATAGGAATGAAAAAATAAGGCATTCAATTTACTCACAAAATATTTGTTCAGATAACACAAGAACCAACTTTGTCCCAGACCTGTTCAAATTACATGGCATTCTAAATGTAGGGCTTAAAAATGTACGCATATAATGGAAGACTTTTATACACATTATGTATTTTCCTATTCTATGGTAAGATAAAATTACACCTCATCAGAACACACTTTGTGCAAAGACGTTCTAAAATAAAATCATTACCCTGATTAATCTTATTATTACATTTTGTATTTGCTTTTAAAAAGAAAAAAGCATTTGGTGAATGTGAAGCATTCAAAAAGCACCAAATAAGCTCTCAATATGAGCTGAAAAGTAATTATCTGAAAACAAACGGGAGGCTTGCTATACTAAATCTAGTCTTTTTATCCTCGTCAAAGTAACAGCTACCTATACGGTAGCTGCTAATAACTTCAATACTTTTCTTACCTTTAGCACCAAAAACTATAGGTGAAATTATTGACTTATTTCCTTTCTAGCTGCAATCATATACAGAATTTTTTTTTTTCAATAAGCCATGGGGTGTTTACCCTACAAGATTTCTGACTTCTCAAATCTTAAGGTGGTCAACATAGAACTGCTGACTTAACATTTAAATATATATATTAAAAAAAACGTAGAAACGGTTGGAACTCCATGTCAAAATCATCAGAATTAAATTTATTCTACTTATAAGCCCAATAAGACCATCCCTACATCACAGGAAAACAAAAGACAGACGATTTACCCAACAAACCACTGGAGTGGTGATCCGACAACCACTCCACACGCTGACAACAAATGAAAATAACCACATTCATCAGATTATTCCTGAATACACCTACAGGGTTTCCGAGGGCCCACACAGGAGGGGAGCACAGGGGACAGAGGGAGTGGTGCCATCTCACAACCTAAACACAAGCGAGGGCTTCTGTCCTACAGGATCATGAATGTCGCCCCTTTTAAATGCAGTTATAACACAACAGAAGACTTCACAATCAGTTTCCTGACAACTACATTCAACACATGAGGTGAGGTTTGAATGAGTACAGACTGAGAAGGCAGTAAGAGTTTTCCTTCCCATATTCTTTCCTACAATGATGTCTCTCCCCCACGTCCCAAGCCCTAGACAAGTCAGGACAGTAAGACCTATCCGTAATTAACGCAGACCCGTAGAAGCAGCATCACACCATGCTTCTGGGCTTCCTCTGTTTGCAAAGCAAATGCAACCCAGGAGTTTGGCATAAACCGGTTCTTTATAGTAAGCCACAACTCCGCATTGTTTACCTGGAGTCAGGCCTCCTGCTAAATGCTGCCGTATTATCTAATCTTCACGCATTATCCAATGCTCGCAGCTTGCCCAAGGCCACACAGCTAGCCAGTGATAACATGGGGCCAAACTCTTTACCATTATATTAATTAAACGTGCCAAAGAGACAAACTCTGGGAATCCTAAGGCAAAAACTCACGTAAAACAGAAGTTAGTAATAACTACTTGGTTCGGGCGATTAAAATTTTGTATTCTAACAGGTTTCTTCATCCGAGGCTACCAAATATCAGAAGAAGCATTTGCTAACCAAGGTCCAAAAGCATAAACAAATTTCCAGAGTGTAAATCATCTTTAACCCTCTACCTTGCTAATAAGCTAGCGCAGATACACTTTTGTTGAACACAGAGGGATGACCAGAACAGTCTATCTTGACACGTAAGTTATATCCGGCTAAGACAACAGGTCTGCAGGCGAATAAATATGATGCAATATCAGGAGTGTGGTCAGGTACCTGCAGACACAAGCAACGGAGGCCTACTGTATTCTGGGGAGTGAGATGGCAGGGGAGAAGGGGGGAGAAGGGGAGAAAGCTCAAAGATGAAGAGAAAAATCTTCGGCAGAGACGTCTCCTACATGAAGAAAGAAAACAGTAGGAATGAGAGAGGAAAAAAAATACTTTCCAGAAAGAAGAGCAAGCACAGAAACACTGGGCCTGTGTGCTGAGCTCCTGAAATGGCAGATTACCCATCAGACACAGGAGAACAAGAAGGCCAAACCGGGTCGGAGCCAAACTCAGGACTTTGGGCCTCATCTGACAAGGTGATGGGCTTCCGCGGACCCCACATGTGTGGACCTCACCCTCTGCTTCTCACGTCAAAATAAAGCAGTGCGTTCAGAGCCAAGTGCGCTCAACCATAAAAATGAAAAACAGCCACACCGAGAGTCCCCAAATATGTTTTGCAAAAGGTTAAACAAAATTCACCTTTTTGCAAAAGGTTAACACTTGGTGTTTTCTAACACTGACTTCCGATCTTAAAGTAGATCAGTCTTTGAAACCCTAGGCCCAAATTCAACGATAATAGGTTAACACCTATTTTCTTTCTTCCCCAGAGTTTTGCAACACGTTCCCAATGATGCCCGGCGCAGCAGAAAAACAGCCCTTTCTCTTAGGAGAACTGACATGGAACCCCAGCAAGTCTCTGGCTCCTCTATCCGGGTTACCTGTGTCCAAGTAAAGACCTGGGAGGGCAGGGGAGACGGGGGATCAGAAGGGAGTGATTGTGGGCAGAGGTGGCACATTCACCAAGACCACACATGGGAGCTCCAGCCCGGGAGTCCGCCATATAGTGGCCAAGAGCCCTTCTCCAGGGAACCTAGGACAACACACGGCCTTTCTTCTGAACACCCAAGTGTTTCCCTCATGCTCTCCAGAAATTCTTCAAGCTCGCAAAGGACACGTCCGTGTTAAACTCTACCCATCTGCTTCGTGCAGACAGGCACCGGAGACGAAGGTTGTATGTGGTTTATAGGGCCAAGGACGGAGAATTCAACAACCCTCCCTCCTACAACCTGTACAGATTCCCCATCAGTTCTAACTGTTTCCGTTTTGCCCCAAATTCATGTCTTGCCCTTCACATGTCAGTTCTTTTCATACCTGTCCACTAAAGAACCTTAACATCGGAGAAGTGTAAGCTCCACCTCTCACAGGACTGAAGTGTGGACGTGCCTAATTTCAATCCATATAAATTTTGTATCCTCTATGATAGATTGTACTTGCGTAATATTTTTGTACATGAACACACGCACACACACGTGTGTGTAGTTTCCCCCAAATAAAATTTACATTCCAAAAAGCTGCAATATGTTTACCCTCCAGCTTTGTATATCCACTGGACCACACCAATACCAGTTGAACCGAGAATAAATCAAAGAAAAATTGTATTTTAAGAATTAAAACTGCCACGAAAACATAATACATATATAATTCGAGTTTGAGCAGAAATGTTTTTATTGTTGACTTAATTACCAACACACGAGACAACTACTTTGCAGACTATTTTCCAAGGAGGCCTAAAAAGAAGAAATGCACTTAAAGCAGTGTGAGCAGTCCAAACTGGGCTGTGACTCGCTTTCTGGTCTTCTGATTTCCTCTCTCCCTATTTCAGAGCTAACTGACACAACAAGTCTTCTGTCAGTCAAAGCAGCGGGTGACAGGTAAAGCAAAACAAACAGGATATTTCAACTGTCACAGTGAGATACAACATAAATGCTAAAAAATTCATCCCTAATGTTTACCAGCTTGCTTACTTTTTTTTTTTTTTTTTTTTTTTTAACCAGCAAAATGGACTTATTCAGGAATAGCAGAGGAATTACAATTCAGGACATACCTGCTTACTCTAACCCCCAAACTGTGCCTGGGGATACAGTCATCAAATACGTTTTTTGGAAGGAAAGTAGAAACTCTGAAAGTGTTACATCTTAGCACTTTCCTGCCTCTGTGCCTTTGTTTGCTTGGGTTTCCCCACCCAGAACAGCCTCACCCTCATCCTTCTCTGCTGACTAAACTCACTGGCTGGGATACACCTCTTCCATGCTGGCTGTCCACACCCCCAGTCAATCCACCCCTGCCCCTGTGTCCCCCCCCCCCCCCAGCAGGTCCAACCACCTTGGCTAATCTAGTTTGATCTGCTCTTCGGTGCCTGAGAGCTCATTACTGCCTCAGCCAAACAACTTTCTGGACTCACTGATGGGCCAGACCCCAATTTAGTTCAAGTTCTCTTGGAGAGGGAGCTGGGTGGCTCAGTCAGGTCGTGAGTTCGAGCCCCGCATCGGGCCATCTGCTGCCAGCACAGAGCCCGCTTGGATCCTCTGGCCCTCCTCTCTCAGCCCCGCCCCAGCTTGAGCGCACGCACATGCTCTCCCTCTCAAAGATAAACGTTTAAAAAATAATTATTTAACTAAGACTCAGACGTGGTGGACCCTCAGGATCTGATTTCTAATTCTCCCCTTCCAATCTCCTACCCTCTCCCACTCCTTTGGCCCCTGAAGAGAACCTACTTCAGACGGTACCCTCGCTTCTCTTTTCTTCCTACCCTGTCCCATGCCAAACTCCCCCTGCCCCCACATCAGGGCAGAGTAGGACACCCGGCCTCTGCGGAAGCTTCGTACCTCTGCTCTCCCCTCACCACGCTGGCGCAGGTATGCGTTCACCCATCTCCCCTCCTCAACTCCACGCTTCTTTCAGGGTCCACATTTGAGTATCATTTTGTCCCTACCTCCTAGAACAGTGGCACTTGAAGGCATCCAACAACTACCTGCCGGGCTGTACATTTGGGGCAGGAGGGAAAACAGTCTGTGGCCTGACATCTGCATTTCTCTGGATAGCCATGGGATCTAGAACATTATCAAGGACAAGCACGCCTCATTTTATTGGGCTCTACTTTACTGCACTCTGCAGATGCTGTCTTTTACAAACTGAAGGTTTGTGGCGACGCCGTGCCTAACAAGATCAGCAGCATTTGCTCACTTTGTGTCTCTGTGTCATGTTTTGGTAATTCTCACGACATTTCAAGCTTTTTCGTTATCATTATCATACTTGTTATGGCGATCTGTGATCCAGGATCACAACTTGCTGAAAGCCCAGATGAGAACAAGCATTTTTAGCAATGAAGTATGTTTGGAGGACGTACGCTTTTTAAGACAGTGCTATTGCAAAATCCATCAACCGCAGCAGAGTATAAACATAACTTTTACGCTAACTGGGAAACCAGAAAATTCATTTGACTCGCTTTAACCGCGATATTCGCCTTACTGCAGTCATCTGGAACAGGACCCACAATAACTCCAAGGAATGCCTGCGTATATGAAATACGAAAAATGTTTACTATTTATGACCTCATGAATAATACTTTAAGACCAATCAGGCATTCCTGTCAACGAATATCTGGGCTCCTATTAGTTGCCAGGACCTGTGCGGGCCTGGGGCGCCTACAACCCCCAAAGCTGCCTTTGTGCACGCTGGAACAGGGCACCCTCTTCAGACAGATGAATTATAAAAGCTGGGCCCAAAACTCTAAACGCCCACCTCAGCTGGCACCCAGGAGCGTGAAGACTCTGCCTACGGTAGTAAATGAGACAAAGTGCCTACTTTTCGGGAGCTCAGATGCTAGCGAGGAGGACGGGCAAATACACGGTCAATTTTCAGCATTTTCTACGTAACTCTGAAAACTCAGACTGCGACGCACAAGACTTAACGGTCTCCATCTAAATCCTCACCTCATTAAACACTGGTGCTATAATCATCAATTTGAACTTGGTCTGAGGCAGCCACCTCTGCCAGCAGAAAGTCCCAGTACTCTTTTCGGCAGGAAACCAGCACTGTTCCAGATTCAAGTAGGCCACAAGACTGACCACATTTCCAATTACCACCTCACAGTGACTGGCTAAATTGATTTCACAAAGAAATATTCCAAATTAATTGGTTTGGTCTTAATTTTTTACCTTGCGTGTACCTGAGGATGCCTTTTTTTTTTTTTTTCCTGTAATGGTAAATATTTCCCTAAGCTACTTTACTCAGTTGGGAATTATTTGCTGTAACTGTTCTTTGCTTAGCCCTGCTAGACCCATACCTGCTGAAACTGAATGTGAAAGATAATTGTCCTTCCCAGTTGCTGTAACACACTAAACAATATACTATTTGAAAACCATAAGCTAAAATAAACTCACCTTCCTAAAATTAAAATCTCTCTTCACACCTAAGGGGAAACGCGCATGTTTTCACCTTTGTACGAAATACATACAATGTACGTAATTTGGAACGATTGCTTCCTCATGGAAACATAGGTCATTTTGCCTCTGAGTTCTGCAAATGATGGTCTGAGTTAACGTCCACCACAACCCTCTTCACTTCTTGACAATCTAATGTATAGACCAGCACAAAGACAAATCTCAAAAGCAGTGTGGGGGAGGGGCACAAAAATTCCCATTAATCCGGTTGGCAAAGAATATCCCACTATTCATTTCAGACTCTGCGAAGCAAACACGGTCCCTGTTAAGAGAAAGTAAATCTCTCATTTTCATACCCACACTGATGGTTGAGAAGGCACTGTCATTTCGTCAAATTGGATTGATTCATTCCACAAATATTTACGAAGCATTTCCTGAGAGACGGGCATCACACGGGAAAAGTGGCAGTAAACAAGAGAAATGGCACATTCCTGGCACTCACCATGGGGCAGGGTTGCCATCCAGTGAGCTGCTGTTTCTGATATCCAAGAAATACTTTATCATACGATTTATTGTGAACCATCCCTCTACTTAATGCCGAATCTTACCTCTTAGATTTCTAGGATGAATCTGTTTGGTGCGAGGCATCTTTTTTGATTCAGGGGCTCCTTTTTCTTCTCAGAATCTGTGGGAAGTGCAGGTCACAAAAAGGTAGCTCCATAAACTCAACATCCATCAATTAATCCGTGTGCTAAAAATGAAAAAAAAAAAAAAAAGAAAAGAAAAATCACACTTTACTACCTTCAAAGGAAAAAGATATTTCAAAAGTATGGCTTCGTTCGGCACTAACCTAATCTCCACAAATGATAACCAAGCTAGAAACACCTGCAGAAGATCACTTACTAACTTTTAATTAACCATAGGACATCTCATTTTGCTACTATCTGGGTTTCTCCTTAAGAAAACAGAAAAAGAAAATCACCGTACCTTTACCAAACAAGAGCGAAAAAGATTCACTCAGCTATGTTTTACAGTAACATCACAGGGTACAATTAAAGTATAGCGTTAGGCTATACAAGGGTTATACATATAATATGTATACATATACACACATATATGTTATACGTGTATATGTGTGTGTGTGTATACACACACACACACACACACACACACACACACACACACACACACATATATACACTTCTGCTTGTCCATAAGCACTTTGGGAACAAGGACCATGTCTCATTTATCTTGTTTTACTGAATTAATTCAGTTAATATATGTGGTTGCTACCGGAGCTGCTCCCCAATTATTCCAGCTTTCTCTTCTAGGCTTGTGGTAGGACTGTACCTTCTGCCTCCCTGCATTTAGCCACAATGTGTGACCAGTTCTGGCTAATGACCTGTGAGTGGAGGAGACACCCACTGCTTCCAGGCTGTACCGTTTATTACCAAAGCAAAATCCTCTAGCACTCTCTGTTCCTTCTGCTGTGGGACAGGCACCGTTCCAGACAGTGAGTATTGCAACACAGAGCTGAGGTCATCATCACATAGCATAAACAAGAAAGAGACCTTTTGTTGTCTTAAGTGGCTGAGCTTGGGGAGTTATTTGTTACTGCAGCACAACCTAGTCTGTCCTGACTTCTACCCTTTGAAGACGGTGATCGGAAACGCAATATGCCAAAACGTTAATAATCCCACACCTGATCATCCCTCTTCCCAAACTGGCCACCTGTGTCTCCTCTGCCACAAGACCCTCAAGGATCCTCCAGCTTAGTTTTAATTTCCCGGAAGGATGCTGATAAGCAAAGCCTAACGCGATGAAAAACATGAAATTATGTTTAATCACTAAGCAGACACAAAGAACGGGATAGGAATGCTTTGTTTAAAACTTGTTATATCCAGTACTACAGAAGAAACTGAGAATACTTACTAAGCACCTGCGGGGTGCCTATGTACTTTCTACACATTACCTAATCCAATCTTAATAATAACTGGTAAGATAGCTATCATTTATCTGCTCTACAGAGAAGAAGACGAGAGAGGAGAGGTTGACTAGCCTGCCCGTGGTCAGCGACTAAAAAATATGGTACCAAGTGACTTGGTTACTCTTCAGTGCTTATTCCCTCAGCGGAGGTAATACCTAGTCTGTGGTTTTATTCAACAGGCTGTAGGACACAAGTCAGGACTATATGGTTTGCTGTCAAACCAGATTGGGTTCAAAGCCAGGTTTTTACCCCTTACTGTGTGGCCTTGTTCAAGGCACTTAACCTCTCTGAAGATCAGATTTCCCAACACTAAAACTAAGAAATAGTATCCACCCCATAGGGTGGTTACAAGGTCTAAACTAAACAATGTTGATGCTTTGCCCACTGCCTGGCACACAAAAACACTCAAATATTAATACTCCTTAAGAAAGCCTATATGGGAAAGACTGGATCTAATACTCCTGTATAAGGTTTTGGAAATTTATGATTTCATTACAGCAGTGAAGAATTGGAAGGAGGCTACAATTAACTTCAGTATTTTACGCCTGGTAGGCCTTGTGTGGGTACTGCACAAAATTATTTGCAATGTTGTTTTTTTTAACTGCATGGGGAAGAATACGAAATATGATGGCAAAATACCATCACAGGGCTAAATGATCTATAAAAGATACGGTTCCTCAACTCTCTGCATTAAATACATCCACCATCCGATTCACGAAGCTTGATTCAATAGAGAATTCCGAGACGTTAGAGACAAATTGCGCGAATGCTTAACTAAAAGCTTTTAAATGGTCATGATATCTGGAAGTTTTTAAAGCGTGAACTCCGAATGTAATACAATCACGTGACCCCGAATCAGGAGCCTAAATATAAAATATGCAAATTCCCAATCAGTAACAGCTCTTGGCTACCCGGTTCCCTACCTACCCACTGTCCCTAGCTGTCCATCCCATGTTTAAACCCTTGTGGGGGGGAAGTGAGTATAGGGAAAGACAGCGGCACTGGAGC
The DNA here is from genome assembly GCF_018350195.1 of Panthera tigris. Taxonomy (NCBI): domain Eukaryota; kingdom Metazoa; phylum Chordata; class Mammalia; order Carnivora; family Felidae; genus Panthera; species Panthera tigris. Next base: position 16,757,089 of record NC_056664.1, read on the forward strand.
GACTAGGACGAGTAATAAACCGTTCCTTTGCAGGAAAGAAATAAATACTACATGGAGCAAAACCATGACAGGATCAAAAAGCGTAAAGACAGTTGCAAGGAGAAAAAACATGAATGAATGTGGAGGGCGGAGCCTGGGAAAACCCCTCTGCAACGCTGCACTGAACAAAGCGCTTCGCATGCCAGGAGGAGGGGGAATGGAAGTGCCAGCTCAGGAAGGAGCCCGGAGTGGATGCGGAGAGCATGAGGAGGAGGAGGAGGAGGAGGAGGAGGAGGAGGAGGAGGAGGAGGAGGAGGAGGACGGGATGAGGCGAGCGCGGCAGCCCTGAGACTCCTCCTCGCCGCCGGCTCCGCCACCGCCCCCTCCCCTCTCCAGCAACTCCGTCCCCAGCCCGACCCCAAGGCGAGCCAGAGCCGACCCGCGCCCAAACCCACCGCCCACTTCCCAACTGCTGCAGGCGCGTACTCCCAACCCGGAAAGAAACTACCCAGGTGGCTGGGAGTAAACAGGCACTTAGAGCAAAGAACGAAAGGAAAAGAAAGCCACAAAGCCGGGAGGTTGGGAAGCCGAGGCCTGGTCTCCCTCACCCCCCACCCTCTTGCAAAATGCGTCTGAGGCTGGAACGCGGGGTGGGGAAGCTGAGTCCCTCCGTACCTGCTCGCCTCCCAGGACCGCAGCTCGGGCCGCTCGCGCGCTGCGAGGGCGCCCAGAAGTGGCAAGTGTCTCCCGCACGCAGCCATCCCCTCTGCAAGGTCGGCGGTTGCACACACACACGCACGCACACACACACACACACAGACACACACACACACGCGCGCCCGCACGCCCCCCGCCCGCGGAGGGGGAAGTGGTCCTGCCCTCCCCCCCCCCCCCCGCCTCCCGCCGCCCTCCCAGCTGCAGCGCCCCCGCCGCGGAGCCCGCGCCGAACCTGCTGCCAGGACGCCCGGCGGAGCCGCTGCCGCTGCAGCCGGCCCTGGAGCTGCGCTGCTGATGGCGGCGGCCGCAGCTCGGAATCTCCGCGACCCCCGCGCGGCGGCGGCGGTGGCGGCAGCGGCGGCGGCGCCCGGGATCCCTCCTTCACTTGACAACCTCAAACACAAACATAGCCTCCTCCCGCCGCTGCTCCCGGCCCCCAGGCTCCGTTCCCCTCCCCGCCGCCGCCGCCGCCGCCGCCCCAGCAGCAGCCACACTAGAGGCCGGCGACTGGCACTCACACCACCCAGCGCTGAAATATTAAACAGGGGAGCCGGCCGGGGGGCGGGGGGGGGAGCGCGGGGCGCGCGGGCGGGGGCCGCAGGCGCCGGGCGGGGGAGGCGGCCGCGCTCGCCGGCGCCCCGGGCCGCGGCATGACCGCCGCCGCCGGGAAGGGGACAGCGGGGGGCCGGGCGGCGAGGCTGGGCGAGCGGCCCCCGGGTCCGTGGGGCCCGGGGCGCGGAGGGCGGGCGCGGGCTTTACCTCTCCCCGGGGCAGAGTAGGGCACGTTTAGCGTCTTTAGGGGCGACGGGAGGTGCGCGGGCCGGGCGGCGCGGGGGAGGGAGGGCGAAGGTCCGAGGCTTTCCCGCGGGTGGGCGGGGCGGCAGGGGATCCCCGGGGGCGGGAGGCGGGGAGGCCGCGAGCTGAGCCGCGCGGGCGGGGGAGGGGGCGTCCCCCAGCGAGGGCTGAGGCTGGGGCTCGGCGGGGGAGGGGCGAGGGGGGTTCACTACCGGCGCAGAGGCCCGAGTGGACAGGCGCGGCCGGCGGCCCTGCGCAGGCTGGGAATGGGGTGGGTGCCCCGGTCGGGGCTCGCGTGGAGCCCGGAGCCCCGGGTCTCCCCGGCGGGGCGGGCCCGGGGCCGCACCTCCCCCCGGTCGCCCGCCCGCGGCTCCGCCCAGCCCGGCCGCCGCGGGGACGAGGTGGGGGTGCCGGAGGAGGCGGCGGCGCGGCCCGAGGGGGGGAGGGGCGGGGTTAGGGACGCGAGGGGCGGGAGCCCGGGGTCGCGCTGGCTCGGGGACTGGCGCCCGGCGGGGGCAGAGGGGCGGGCCCAGCCGGTCACGCGGCCCGGGGAAGGCCTGGCCGGGTCGCGCAGTTGGGGGCGGTTGGTCGGGGAAGAGGGGCGGGGACGGGCGGGGCGGTAGTTTCTCTTTACCATCTCTTTACTTTCTAAAGCAGGATGTGGGCCGGCCCAGTGACGTCATGGGGTCTCCCAGTCCCGCCCCCCGCCCGGGCCGAATGGGGGAGGGGAAAGGAGAAGGGAGGGCGGGGGGGGGGGGGGGGGGACCCCAAGGGGGTTTCCTCAGCAACGCGTGGAGGGAAGGGGAAAGTCATTGTGAAACTTGAAACTCATTAACTTTGAAAAACAACTTAAAAAAAAAAAAAAAAACAGGGAGGGGGGGCGGGGTGTTGGTTTGGAGGATGGAAGGGGACATATTATTAACCCTGAACTGAAACCACTTCTTGGTGGCGGATGTTCTATTAAAAGATTGAGGGAAGCCAAGGTTATTCCAGAGGCCGCTCCAAAGCCCGCTGGTGGTTCCCAGAGCCCGGGCTGCCAGCGAGGTTAACCCTTACCGGTCCGCCTGACAGCTTGGGTCAGGGAGGGGACGGGTCTTTGGGGTCAGAAAAGGAGGTTTGGGGCTGGGCAGCCGACTAGGCTCCTAGGACGCTGAGGAGGAGAGGGGGAAGAGGGAGTGATTACCATAAACCAGAGTTTGACCCTTGCTGCTAGAAAGCAGTAGAGGAAGCAAGGAGTGGTAATCTATGGAAATAAATCGGGAGGGGCTGGACCAGGGTGTCGAAGAAGGTCTTTGGGGTTAGATTACTAAAGAAGGTTAGAAATCTGGGGCTCAGAAATTCCACACGTACACCTAAAGAAGCAGGCAAAAGTGAACTGGTTTAAGGAGCCGCGTTGAACTTGGAAGGAATAAGGCAAAACAAAAATTTTGATGCATAAAAATTTCTCAGATTAAACCAAACTGCTTTCCCCTTTTAAGGAATAAAAATGCTAAACGACCGTACACCCACTCTGTGGGCCATCTGTGAAAACTTGAGTTGTTTTGTTCCCTGGGGCTTCCATAAAGACATCTAGGCTTTTCCTGCTAGGGTTGACCCCGAAAATTCCCTGAGGAAATCCTACCTCTAGCTCATTTGAGCTAAAAAAAAAAAAAAAAAAAAAAAAAGCTTAATGCACCAGAATGGCAATGATTAAAAATGGAATACTCGGTAAAGGCAAGCTTGTAACCAAAAGTCCTGTCACGTAAAGGGGGAAATATATCTGTTAAAAACTAAATTTGGTCATAAGAGCAAAGATCATCCAATAACTGCCTAAATTTGAAATGATGTTTTTTAGCATACTATGCTCCCAACCTTGCAGTGAAATAATGCAATCTTTAAAATTTCCAAGTGATGTAATCATCTCTCTTTTATAAAAGTAGATGACATCCAATGGATTGCAGTCACAAAAATTAGGTAAAGTCCAACTGGGCATTTGAATAAAAAATAAGCCTTCATTTAAATGTTCAAGTATACCTAATCTGTCCCAAGATAAAGATTAAGGTAACTTGATAATTATTAATTCTGCCTAGTGTCACTTGCTAAATCAAAATGCTAACTGGATGAATATAATTTTAACCCAATAGTTGGTGAATCAATAACAAATACACACTGTGAACACAATGTTTATATGGGATTTGGCATTGTTAGGAGCTTTCTAACAGATTAAATCTGCAATTTGGAGTTACAGACAATTTTGTCATTTCAGCCTGTTAAAGAACTTTTTTTTCTTAAATAGACTACTCACAATTTAACTTTCTTGGGCGGCAAATCAATATTAAAACTCTGCTTTGAAATACATGCAATACGGAACAGTTTCGTATTTTCTAGTTTCGAATTTTCTAAATGCAATTTCTCTTCCTAAGTCTGCCTGCAGTTCTAACTTCCTAGTTATCAGAACGCAGGCAAAGCCAGCTGAACGGTAAAGTAGCTAGTTTCGGCTTGTTTTGTGGCAAATTAAATACAATTTCTCAAATAGTATCGGAATATGGGGGGGAGGTGTTAACCAGAAAATAAATGTGAAGGGTGAACAGCAGTTTGAACTGTCAAAAATTCTGGAACAATGGGGGAGGTGACCATACTCTGGGGGGGGGGGGGGGGGAGACACAGAGAAGGTTCCTTCGGCCCCATTTCACTCTGGCTGCAACCCTGCCGGCCGTGTGAACGCTTCTGCAGCCCCCCTCGGGGAGTGGGGTTCAAGTGAGGGCAGTGTCACGGCAGGGCTCTACGCACATTTTCCTCGCTGAGCAGTTTTGGGAGAACACAAGTCCACGCTGCGGCTGGGTCGCGGGACCCAGCCGTCCCGCCGCGTCCACCGAGCCCCGCGCCGCCACCGCCGCCCGCGCGTCCCCAGCCCCGGTTCCCACGCGGCCGCCCGGCCGGGCCCGGCTCGAGCTCCCCCCTGGCGCGGCCCCGCGGCCCCGGCCCTCCGCCCTGCGCGCGGCCCGGCAGCGCCGCCGCCACGCGGAGATCCCCGAGGTTCCTCCCCGCCGGCCGCCGGGTCACGCCGCCGCCCGTCCCTCCCCTCCGCCCTCCGCCCTCCGCCCTCCGCGCGCGCCGGGCTTTCCCGTCCACCGGCCGAATCCCCTCCTCCTCGGGGCGACCCGGCGACAAAACCTTCCCCGCCCGCTCTGCCAACTCTGCCCCACGCCCAAGGCTACTGCCAAGCCAGACGCCAGACAAAAGAACCCAGAGAAAACTTACCCGAACTGCAACGCAAAAAGTCTGATCCAAAGCTTCCTGGGTTTAACTTTTAATTTTAAAAACAACAAAAGCAGAAAGCAAAAGCCTCCTAGGTTGGAAGTGGGCGTGAGAGGAAATGCTAGGGGGAGGCGCTTCATTCCCTCCGCTGCTTTGCCCCCCCCCCCCTTTTCTGGCCCCTGCCTGGGGCTTTGATGTTATCTAGTGCACCGCCTACGTTGGTTTATACCGTGGGCTCCGCGCCGAGAATGATATACGGGTATTTGGCACTTTCTGTGCCGGTTTGAAGCGAAGGAAGCAGGTGGTCACGGTAAAGGATTCCCACTTCTTCCCCCATGCAGTGAGAAAGGACCCTTTGCCCAGGCTGTCCTTTGTTACCGGGACCGAAATGAACAATCCACCTACCTAGTGATCCTGGAGAGCTGGACCATGTGGTATTTTCTGTTAGACACACGCACACACACACACACACACACACACACAAAGGCCTTCTAAATTAAATTCCTTTCCCCTCCTCTCTTAGCACAACTTTGAATATTGTATGTTTTCTGAGGCTTTGTTTGCTTTGTAGACCTGTTTTGAAAGTAAATATTATTTCTCTTCTGAGATGGACCCCCAGCCTTGCAGAGACAAGTATATACCTCTGAAGAAAATAATCTCCATAATAACATGCCTTTCGTATCTAGTCTGACAGATCAGAATATGCCCTCACCGTCCGTCCCCCTCACATTATGGAAAACTTGGAACTGTTGATTTTATCTTCACTGGACACTAGCAGAAACCAGATATATTTTCACATTAGATGAGCAGTCTCAGGGCCATCACTACTAAGAAAGCATTAATGAAGGGTGTTGTTTTTTTTTTTTTTTTAACAGATTAGTAATCAATGAGGTTTGCACTGTCTGCCATTGAGTCCTAACTGTTCATCCACTTAATACCAACACCAAGGTGTGTTCAAGCTTTGCCCTCTGGGAGTTTACAAATTAATGGAGACAAGATAAACACATTAAAAAAAAATACCTAGAGGGGAAAAACAGATACAAGAAGAAGCTTATAAACAAAGCCAATTAAAGTTATACAGACTTATTTACATGACTGCTGAGAGCTTTCTGGATTGGGTAGAGGGCAGGATTATCAGAGAAAGTTCCATCCTGAGACTGAGCTCTGAGTAGGATTTTGAAGGCGAGAAAGTTCATGATTTGGCAATGGTATGAGAGCAACATCCCGGGCAAGGGGAATAGCTTGGAGGGGAGAGCGAGTGAACTAACTATATGTGAGAGTGTTGCTGGCTAGAACAGAAAATCAGAGCAAATGTGAGACATGCAGAGTGGCCACATAAAGGTAGCCTCCAAACCAGGGAAGCTATTAATAACTCTACCCAGATGAGTTAGAGTAGATTTGTTAGCTGCATATATATTACTATAGTAATGGTAGCAGCATGCTGGTGGTGGTAATTGACAGTTTTTGAGAGCGTTTACGACTTCCCAGGCTTTCCTGTGTAAACTTATTTAATCCCCACTGTAAACCCATACTACAGGTGAAGGAAGAGAGGCTTAGGAGTGCCAAATACGCTACCTGCAGCCGCAGAGCTAGTAGGTGGTAGATCCATGCTTGGAGCCCGGAGAATACGGAGATGCCTAACAGCTTAATGACGATATTTTGTGAAAACACATTACAAGAGTTCCAGAATGTTCTACATCTGTGGAAAAAGAAGAAAAAGAAATGAAAAAAAAAACAAAAAACAAAAAAAAAGTTCCATATTTGCAGGTTTTGCGACTCTGGGAGATTGTGTGATGAAAATGGGGGAAGTTGGGATGATGTGAGGGACGAAGGCAAGGAGAGAGAATGACTAATTTTAACCATGTCTAGGTTTAAGAAGAATGAGTTAATTCACATTGATGCCGCTGTTGATACTATTAACCTTACAGGATACATGATTACAAGAAACCTGGTCTCTAACTTCATTTAAAAGCACCTAGTTCAATGCCAATGAATAAGAGACTTTATTGAGTGTTATTTGGTGCACTCTCTGTTAAAGGGATAAAAGAAGGCCAGAAATGACCGATGGAAGTGATTCTTGCGGTTCCTAAAACGATGCCTCATAAACTACGTGTGCAAGTGGCTTAGTGACGAACACTGGAAACAGGGATTGGTGGGGCGCCTGGGTGGCTCGGTCGCTTAAGCGTCCAACTTCGGCTCAGGTCACGCTCTCTCGGTTCCTGAGTTGGAGCCCTGAGTCAGGCTCTGTGCTGACGGCTCAGAGCCTGGAACCTGCTTCAGATTCTGTGTCTGCCTCTCTCTCTGGCCCTCCCCTGCTCGTGCTCTGCCTCTCTTTCTCTCAGAAATAAGCAGGCATTTAAAAAGAAACAAAAGAAAAAAAGAAAGCGGCGATGGCATTTCACCTTATCTGTGATCTGAATAATTCAACTTTATCCATGATCTAACCATGTGGAAGCAAGCGGGTGCAATCTGAGACATTGTATTCGTCGGCTCGGGCTGCTATACCAAAGACTGGGCGACTCCAACAATAGAAGTTTATTTCCTCACAGATCTGGAAGCTGAAATTCCAAGATCAAGGGTCACCTGATGTGGTTTCTGGTGAGACCTCCCTTGGTGGCTCGTAGCCCGCAAGCCACCTCTGCGCTGAGCTTCTTCCATGTGTGTGCATAGAGAGTCAGTGAGCACTCGCTCTAGTGTCTCAGACCAACCCTAATCCTACAGAATCAGGGCCCCATACTTATGACTTCATTTAACTCACCTCCCGAAGATTCTATTTCCAGATACAGTCACACTGAGGGGAAGGCTTTACCAGATGAACTTGGAGGTGTGTGTGGTGGGGGGGGGGGGGGGGGCACATTGCAGCCCCGAGCAGACACCGGGACTATCTTTACATGAATCCATACAGACCTGGGAAAGAGTCTTGTCAGGGCCTTGAGGATGAAATAAGTAAGGTGGGCTTTGGGTTCATGCCTGGGCTCCACTCAGAGAGGTCACTGGTGACTGTGGGAAAGGTTGCTCTCATCTCTTTAAAGTTCTAGTACCTTCCTCCTAGGGGTGAAGGCAGGATTGAGTGAAATAGTACAGTCTCCTATTTCCAGAAGAATTACTCCTAAGCACCTCTTAAAACAGTGCTGTGTACTCCACTTTTTAACATTTCTAGTAAGACGGTTTCAAACCTCCTGTGGAAAGCTGTTTTTGTATACACATTTACTGCATTATAAATAAAGGCCATTTTACTGACTGCGAAAGGATCGAAGGGTCTCATCTCGCCCATTGTGTCCACAATCAGAACACATGTAAATTAAGCATTCTCTACCTCTGCCTACCTAAAGTGTGGGTACCCCTTCCCCTACCCCATACTCTCTGTCTTATCACTGCGTTCATCTCCTTTATAACATCCAGCATTCTGGAATTATCCTATGGATTCACTTGTCTGTTATCGCTCAACCCTCAAGTAGAATGTGAGGGCCACGAGTGAAGGGGGCTTGATTTCTTCCCCACTGAATCCCCAGCACCTGGAACAGTGTCGCAATAAATGTCTGTTGAAGGGCGCTTGGGTGGCTCAGTGCGTTAAGCGACGGACTCTTGGTTTCCACTTAGATCACGATCTCAAGGTCTGCTTTGTGAGTTTGAGCCTCTGCGTGGGGTTCAGCGCTGACAGCGTGGAGCCTGTTTGGGATTTTTCTCTCTCCCTCTCTCTCTGTCCCTGCCCTGCTCCCACTGTCTCTGTCTCTCTCAAAATAAACAAACTTAAAATAAATAAATAAATAAATAAATAAATAAATAAATAAATAGATAGATAGATAAATAGATAGATAAATAAATAAATGTTGCACAGCAACTCTTTTCCACCCGTGTGCAATCCCGCCAGTTACTTTCAGATCCCGCTTTATTGGTGGCAAGACCCACTCTCAAGACGGCCCCAAACTAATAGTTTGTGGTACTGAGTCCTGCTCATCTGTCAGTTTAGTTACCAAGATTTTTGTGCCAGCTTCACTGTATTCTTACTTCTGTATTTTCATTGAAACAACTTGGAATGTTTGAATTTCTGGACCCGATGTCATATAATACGGTTACAAGGGATCTGCTTATTTTGTAGCTGGGGAGTGGAAATACAAAGTGGCCATGTGTACCTACAACATTGTCAAGCTGGTTCCTGGCAGAGCTTGACTGGAGAACCCCAGTCGATCCTTCTTTCTTTCTGCACCCAAATCCTTCTCCTTTTCTATCCTAACCCCAATTCTCACCCACCAGCAACTCCATTGCCTTTGCTTGCTCTCACTCTTCATTCCCAGATTTAAAATAAAAATTAAAAAAAAAATGCTTCTCATTTGGTACAGTTTTGGTTGAGGTTTCGTGGCTTAAGCCTCTTATGTTGAAAGGAAGGAAGGGAAGGAAGGAGAGACAGACAGAAAGAAATAGGTGTGTATGTTTATAAAAGTAAGAAAAATATGGCATAGCAAGGGATCCATAGGGAAAGTTATTCACTGAGGGCTCCTGGCTAATTCAGTCCATATTCCATACCTTTTCTTTCTGGGTTGCTGTAACTGTGGGGTTAAAGAGGGCACAAAATCAGGCACATTCTTAGAAATGGGGGGTTGGGAGATAACTTCCTGGTAATAACCCTGCTGCCTTGGACAGAATTCCCCAGTTCCAGAATCTACTCCCAATAACAGCATGTATTAAACATTTACAGAGAAAGGCAATCTGGTGATTAGAAGCCTGGACTGCATCCCAGCTCTGCCAGAAGCACGATCTTGGGCAACTTACTTGAACTTCCTGTGCCTCAGTTTACTCCTCTGTAAAGTGGATGCAATTGGAATCTTCATAGAATTATTGTGAGAATTGGGGGCGCCTGGATGGCTCAGTCAGTTAAGCATCCGACTCTTAGTTTTGGCTCAGGTCATGATCTCATGATTTCGTGGCTTCAAGCCCCGCCTCAGGCTCTGTGCTGACAGTGCAGAGCCTGCTTGGGATGCTCTCTCTCCCTCTCTCTCTCCCCCTCCCCCGCTCAAGTTGTCTCTGTCTCTCTCAAAATAAATAAAACTTAAAAGAAAGAAAGAATTATTGTGAGCATAGATGAAGGGCACTCGGTTGGCTCAGTTAGAAGAACATGCAACTCTTGATCTCGGGGTCATGAGTTCGAGCCCAACGTTGACTGTTGAGATACTTAAATAAATAAAGCTTAAGAGATAGAGAGAGAGAGAGTAGAGGAGCTGGTATTTCTAAAGCCCTTAGTGCCTGTCACCCAGTTATAACTGCAGCATATATATGTAAGTGTTGACAAATTCCTTATTGCATCTCCCACACTCTGCTGAGTGTATTTAACATTTATTACCTTTCCTATGTTGAAATAAGTCTGTGGACATGGGGGAGATATGATAACTAAGTCCAACATGGTGGCTAGGATGGAATCCTGGGATAAAAAGAGGACATCAGTGGAGAAACTTGGTGGCATCCAAATAAGGTCTGGAGTTAACAGCAATGTACTCTCATTTTTTAAACATTTATTTTATTTTTGAGAGAAAGAGAGAGAGGTAGAGGCAGAAAGAGAGGGAGACAAGAGGATCTGAAACGGGCTCTTCACTGGCAGTGGCCAGCCCGATGCAGGGCTGGAACTCGTGAACCTGACCTGAGCCAAATCATGACCAGAGCCGAAGATGGACACTTAACGGACTGAGCCACCCAGGTGCCCCTGTACTCTCATTTTTGACAAACGTATCACGGTCATGTAAGATGTTAACAACGGAGGAAACTGGCTGAGGGTGTATGGGAGCTCTCTATATAATCTTTGCCTATTTTCTGTAAATCTAAAATATTCCGAAGCAAAGTTTATTTAACCAAAATAATAACTCGCTTATTACAAGTACTGTTGTTATCCACATGTTACTGAAAAAAGGAAGTCGGGTTTATAGAGGTTAAGTAACATGTCCAAATACAACCACGGATGGCCTCACAAGGACCCTCACTGCCTGCAGAAAAGATCACATCCTGAACGTCGAGACCTCCCCCGCCACCTCCCTGTCTTCCCTTTGCTCGCTTATCTGCAGCAGCATGGAATCCGGGGACACAGGTGGGGACTGCCACAAAAATATACTTGATATTTTCGTAACCGTACTTTGTAATTCAGGCTTAAATATACATATCATATTTACGTATGTATGCTGTATATTATATATAATCTCTAGCAATTTTTCATTTTAATAAGGGTCATGTCTATAATTATGGGATTTCAGCATCGGCACAGAAGTACACTAGGTGTGTAAAGCAGGTTACAGGACAGGATTCAACGGCACATTAAAAGAATGTCGCATTTCCCATCTAAATCACTAGTTATACGTAGCCTTTTCTTTCTGTAAATAAACTGCTGACCCCACAACTCCACTCCCAGCTTTACAAGTGCCCTCTTTCTCCAAACACAGCTTCACTCCCAATGTTTACTTCCTACACTAATGTCTCTGTTACCCCAGATCTGACCAGGTCCCAAACTCACCAGCTTCTGGCTTTTTAAATACGTCGTTGGGCTCTAAGAAGTTTTCTCTAGATAACTGTTCACCGAATGAAATTTTGCAATTAAATTGCTTCTAGTAAACAACCCTTAAACCCATGATTTTTTTCCTTCCCTCCACTCAGGGCCGTACTATTCTGTACTGTTTCATTTAAGTTTCTGTTGGCGAGAGCTCGTGGTTTAATTTATGATTTTGAGGTTATCGGTTATCTCGTTTTCTTGGTGGTTCCTTTTATGCCAAGATGTCTCTGGGCATCAGTGTAAAGGAACCCAAGAATCGAGAGTCAAAGTCCAAATGGGGGCAAACTGGAGAAAAAGCAGCAGACAACGAACTTAATAGAAACGAAGGAAAACGAAACTAATATTAATATACAAGTAAGAGATAAGTAAGTGAATGAAAGATAAGAATAAGCCACGAATAATAGGACAATAACGGCTCACAGTAAACTTTAACATGTTTTGAGTGCCTTGTAAATTTCAACTATTTTCATTTTTGTAAGAGGACACAGATTCGTTTACAGTACATAACTGGATATGCAACAAGGATTATAATAAGGCATCTAAATAAGGCTATATATGTGTGTGTGTGTGTGTGTGTGCATAGCGAAAATCAGCTAACCAGATGGCTGTCTAACCTAAAGACAGCGTCGATATTATTTGTGAGATTTTTTTTTCCGTTAATGGATTTTGCACAGGAGGTTTTGTAATTATAAAAAATATTGATACAAGCAGGAAATCTTGTCTTGGCACAGTCGTGCTGTGTGGTGCTTAGAACAGGAGGAACAGGACACACACATTTATCTTCTGCTTTGCTCCTTGTACAACTGTCGTTCCCAACTGTTGTGGAACCTTCTGGTTGCAAAATTCCAGCCCTCACATAGTAACAAGAGAGTCAAAACAGTCCCTCCCTCCCGAGCTCTAATCACACAACAGTTTCGTAACCATGTTCTCTCAGAAAGTTCCATAGTCCACCCCTCTGGAACAAAATGAAATGATTTCCAGAAAGGTAAATCAGACAGTTCTCTGACGGTAACTCTTCTCTTACTTGTCTTGTTCTAAAAGCATACTTTCTATTACCCTACAGTCCAAGTGGGGGAAGGAATGTGGTTAGCTTCGGAATACGCTTCAAAAATATTTTTTAGCAGTCTCAATAACCATTTCTCTTAAGCATATGTTCTAAGCAACTGATGATCTTGTAGTCATTCTGATACCACTAAAACAAATCCACACAATTTTTTTCACTCAAACTTCTAATGAGATTTCTTATCAAGAAATTTTTTATTTCCTTATTTAGGAAAAAAAAAAAAAAAGGATTGTCCCAAACGAATGAGTATTCAAAAAAGTTTTCGACCATCAGTTCTTTTATGACGTGACCTGTGATTCATATTCCCAAAAGGCCAAGCTGTTATTCTGCAAAAAAAAAAAAAAAAAAAATCACCAGAAACTATTTGTGTCTGTTCTCACAAACTCAAAGAAAGCCAGAATAAATTTGGGCAACACTTAAATAAGAAATTCTAGGATGGTGCAGAAATATCAGCAAGTGATTCAATAGTATGGATTTCTTCCTACTCCGATTTCCTTGAAGCTTGCCCGATTTTTCTGGTAACGTAAAATACATGATGGTGTTGAGGTACCATGATGGAACACTGACCAGTTGTGTGGCAGATAAGTCAAAGGAAACATTCTTCTGGGTTAAACTAAAGATCCTGTGTGGGGGTGGGGAGGGTGGGGAAAGAAACGATCCTGTTTCTTATCGTGGCCCAATTACACCTCAGATACATTGCTAATCAGCAAGCTGAGATTCATGCGCTAAAAAACTAAGGAACAATTTATAGTATCCTCATCTGTAAAATGGGGTGATAGCCATGACATGTTTTCTAGGGATGCTTGACAGAAGAACAATGAGAGCCTGTTAAGTCCTCTGGATGTATCTACTTCTATAAAACTACCGAAGTAGCTCTTTCTCTTATCCTTTCACTATGTGCAATGTCCTTGCACATAGTGCAAGCATAGGACATAGGACATAGGACAGCATAAAGCTGTCCTTCAGTATCTCCTCATTATACTTCCTCTCCGTCTTCACTTCCACTGTGACCAGATCCTTTTAAGCAAAGATTTATTTCCATACTGGTAACTATTTTCCATTCTGCTGCTCTATTTTCTTTCTCTTCTTTGCTTCTGAATTTGAAGGTGAATGGTTTGTTCTTAAACCCAGAACAGTGTTATTTTTAGGTGCTATGAAGTCCGTGAATTGGATACCTGTCCTTTTTCTTGTAGTTTGTGCCGCCCTGACACCTGGGTTTTTGACTATAGATTCTCTAATGAAAATCAGATTAGCTCTTTACAACTACCCATAGACTGCGATTTTGACGTCATTTCTAACCACGTTTTTCCAATTCCCTCAATTTTTTTTTTTTTAACCAACAACCCCCTGTTTTCCCAGCGCCAACATTTAGAAGACTTGGGATTTCATTAATATTACCCTAAGATGTAGAGGTCAATGTCATAGATCTAAAAATATTTTCCTCACCCTTCTTTAAAAGATTGCTAAAGATGAAAAGCAAGCACGCTCTATATTACATTAAATAAAAAGCTGCTCAGTAGTAGGTTAATCCAGTGGTACTCCACTGTTGCCAATATTAACATTGGAGGGTGTCTGGAGAGAGAACACAGTTGTCCACCAATGCATCAACTTGGAAAAGATAGGGCTACAGTCCAAACATTCCTAGCTTCTCTTAATCAGGCACGCCACCCTAATTATCTCCTAAAAATAATGCTTTGAGTGTGTAACTCTCTTACTGAAGAAAGCAAGCAGCCCACTGCTAACTACAAGATGAAGTCCATATTCCCTAGCCGCTTTCAAATCGCAGTGTGATCCAAGCGTACATTTTCACCGTTACTGTTAGCTGCCTCCCCAAATAAAGTCTTCACGTTCAGCTGAATGGATCCACTCACTGTTTCTGCAAAAAGCGTCCATGTTTCCAGTCATTGTCATCACACGGCATGCCTGCCTTCCTCCTCTTTGCTCATCCAAACCCTACCAGTTCTCTAAGATCTAGTTAAATTGTCCCTTTTCTGTGATCATTTCATGAAGCGGTCCAACGGGCTCACAGAAAATTGGCATACTCTCAATCAGATAGGTTATCATGCCTGAAACTTTAAGTGCTATTATTGTTTTACTTTTTCTAGGTCTCTATTTCCTGGTCTAAACTGTTAGGAATAGAAAACTCTATCTTATTATGCTCTATAGCCCTCTCTTTAGTCTTCGTCATTAATCAAAATTAATTAACAGCTAACTCTGGGTGTTATCCATAACATCTTTGCAGGAAAATGAGATCTATAGGCTATTTTACTTGGTTTTTTTTTTTTCCTTTTTGATGAAAAACACAGTTAAGTATACCTTTTATCACTAACACTGACATCTCATTGAATTTTAGTTTCTGTTTGTAAAGTGACTCTGTTGGACTAGCTCACTATAGTCTATTGTAGAGTAAAGAATCTATGATCTTGTTGGTTCTTCTTCCAAGGCTGGTGAATTTTCTAATCAGGTACATTGTGGTGATGTAAACCTTAATTACGGGCCTCACCTATTTTAGATGTTCTTTGACACGTTCTCATACTATGGGCTCCTTCATTTTTTTTTTCATTATGACCTTCAGGTGGCATTGTCCAAATTGCACAGCATTTCCGTATAGACAAACCTTCAACAATCCTCAGTTACAACATTTAGATTATGTATTCCAGGCTCTCTCCAATCCGAGATGACGGGCAAGATGTAGTGGCATTCATGGCACAATATTGATTTAGAAAACAAAATTAATCTGTGCATTTGGCCCCTTCCTTCGGTACTATATAATTTTGTTATACCTGTAAGAATTATGTGATCATTTCTACCAATCTTACCGCATTTCAGTAAAAATTAAACTTAAAACCATCTCTTCTCATATTATTTCTCTTAGAGAATATTGAGCTATAGAGACTACTGGTTGGAAAATTTCCTAAAGGTAATACAAACATACAAAAAAAGAAAAAATCTTTTCTATGATTGCTTTGAAGTCCTGGTGAGAAGCAGTAACACACATGTAAGATCTAAATGTTCATTTCATCCCTTGTGAGTTTTCCTCAACTTAAATGTTAAAAAATCAAAACTATCTTAGAGGTGATATAATTAAAATGGTAGATTATGGGATGCCTGGGTGGCTCAGACGCTTAAGTGTCCAACTGTTGGTTGCAGCTCAGGTCATGATCTCATGGCTTCTTGGGTTTGAGCAACACATCAGGCTCTGTGCTGGTAGCTTGGGATTCTCTCTCCCTCTCGATGCCCTTCCCCACTTGTGCTGTGTCTGTCTCTCTCAAAATGAAATAAATAAATAAATAAATAAATAAATAAATAAATAATAAAAACTTAAAAAAAATTTCCCAGCGCTTCTATAAGGTGCTAATATTATGTGTATATTTTAAAAAAGATAGATTAGGGGCACCTGGGTGGCTCAGTTGGTTAAGTGTCCGACTTCAGCTCAGGTCACGATCTCACACTCTGTGAGTTCGAGCCCCGCGTTGGGCTCTGGGCCGATGGCTCAGAGCCTGGAGCCTGCTTCCGATTCTGTGTCTCCCTCTCTCTCTGCCCCTCCCCCGTTCATGCTCTGTCTCTCTCTGTCTCAAAAATAAATAAGCATTACAAATTTTTTTTTTAAAAAAAGATAGATTAAATGCTGTGGGTCCCCTAAAACTGTACAACACGAGGAAGGGAACACTCGTGTAAACTATGGAATTTAATTAATAATAACATATCAACATTGGTCCATTAATTGTAACACAGGTACTATACCAAGGCAAGGACGAGAAGTAGTGCTCTGGTAAAACTAAAACTACTCTTAAAAAATAAAATCTATTAGGGATGCCTGGGTGGCTCAGTCGGTTGAGCCTCTGACTTCGGCTCAGGTCACGATCTCGCATTTGACAAGTTCGAGCCCTGCGGCGGGCTCTATGCTGACCGCTCAGAGCCTGGAGCCTGCTTCGGATTCTGTGTCTCCCTCTCTCTACCTCTCCCCTGCCCATGTTCTGTCTCTCTCTGTCTCAAAAATAAATAAACATGAAAAGAGTTAAAAAAAAAATCTATTAGGGATGCCTACGTGGCTTAGTGGGTTGAGCATCTGACTTTAGCTCAGGTCATCATGGTCCGTGAGTTCAAGCCCTGTGTCCGGCTCTGTACTGACAGCTCAGAGCCTGGATCCTGCTGCAGATTCTGTGTCTCCCTCTCTCTGCCCCTCCCCCCCGCCCATGCTCTGTCTTTCTCTCAAAAATAAATACACATAAAAATTGTTAAAAAATAATGAAATCTATTAATTTCTTTAAAAGCTATGGGTTCTAGTTAATGTCATATATAATAAACCTCCGATGAAACTGTCCATTTTATCCTCTTGTCATTTATCCTGTGATATCTTTAAAGATAGGGTAGTCTACTTTTTTTCTGTATTATTATCTTATCCAGTGCTTTACTTTTTACTCTCACTTGAGATCCTGAAAGGCCTCTTCTCCAGAGATAATTTCTCTCTCTCTCTTCTTTTTTTTTTTTTGCAAATCTTTTGAAACTTAAGCATTTTACTGTAAACTCATCTTCCTTTAATTTGATGATAGTATTTTAAATAAGAATAAGTTAACATTAAGCACCCCTGCTTTCAAACATCTCCTAACAAGATATGGTTAACTATGGAAGCACTGGAAAGTAGGAAAGATGGCAGTAATATTTTTGGACAACCATAAAATTCTAACTTCAGTATGTTTAATACCTAATTAGTATTAGATGATCTGTTTAAAAAATTTCTCTTCCCACCCAATTGTTAGGAAGTTGTGCTTGTGCACCATAAGCACATACATTGTATAATACCAACCCAAACGATATCTTGGATAGTATCTTGGGCAATATCTTGACTTTATCTCCGACTTGTGAAGCTTCAACTTTCTTGCTGACCAAGGAACTATTCAAGAAAAAAACGCCTATTTCCTAACTTCAAGAGAATGATTTCCTCCCACCAGTGAGCAAATATGATTGAAATTTTTACAATAGGAGACAAAAACCTATTTGCCCCGTCATTTGGGCAAGTTATTTCTTTCTCACCTTCAGTGTTCTTATTCTGTGATATGGTGATTGCGTATGAAGACCAATGAGATCAGGGCGCCTGGGGGCCTGAGGCAGCTGAGTGCCCTTGAGTCTTGGTTTTGGCTCAGGTCATGATCTCAGAGTTATGGGATCAAGACCAAAGTTGGGCTCTGCACTGAGCATGGAGCCTGCTGAAGATTCTTCCTTTCTCTCCCTCTGCCCTCTTCTCCACTCAAGCTATAAATAAATAAATAAATAAATAAATAAATAAAGACTAGTGAGATCATGTTTTTATTTTTATTTACTTATTTTTAAAACCAGAGCTTTTTTTTATCTTTAAAAAAAAAATTCCTAATGTTTATTTTTGAGAGAGAGAGAGAGAGACCTCGTGTGAGCGGGGGAGGGGCAGAGAGAGAGGGAGACACAGAATCCGAAGAAGGATCCAGGCTCTGAGCTGTCAGCACAGAGCCCACGACACAGGGCTTGAACTCACAAACCCTGAGATCATGACCTGAGCCGAAGTCGGATGTTTAACTGAGCCACCCAGGTACCCCTGTTTTGTTTTTTGTTTTTGTTTTTGTTTTTGTTTGAGAGAGAGAGAGAGAGAGAGCACAAGCAGAGACAGGGCAGAGAGAGAAGGGGACACAGGATCTGAAGTGGGCTCTGTGCTGATAGCAGAGAGCCCAACTCGGGGCTTGAACCCACGAACCATGAAATCATGACCTGAGCCAAAGTCAGACATTTAACCTACTGAGCCACCCAGGCACCCCGAGATCATATTAAAAAAAGAAAAAAAAGAAAAGCACACAACTGTTCCAAAAACATACTATGTTGAATAAACCGTAGCTGCAATATATTAATATTTTTCTTTGGTCTCAGCGAGCTTGTGTATATTTACACTTGATGGTCCTTCTCATAGTTGGGTCTCTATCCCTGCCCTTTTGACTGGAAACTTGTCTGCTACTTTCAAACTCCTAACTCCTCCCCCGACCCACCGACTTAACCTCGCTTTTAGCAGAAGTCCTTGACTAGCTCCTGGAGAAAGTTAAGGCTATTAAAACAAGACATCCTTGCCCCTGATGCCACAATTTCTTTGCTACTGCACCTCTGCCCTTCCACTCCCCTCCTCTTGAGGAAGTGGAATCTATTCACTTAAAGGCAATGTGCTTCCCTGATACCAATTGAGCCACCCAGGCGCCCCCAGAGATGACGTAGGTTAAATACACCTATTACTTGTCTAGCTCTTCATGGTTTACACAGTGCTGTCTTCGAATCTTGTGAATCATAATGGATTTGTAGCTTCGTTCTCAGCTGTGTTTCGTGTCCCCAGTCTTTTGGGTTTTTCTTCTTTTATCCTGTTTATCCTGCCTTCGTGCATTTACATATCCTTGAAAGGTATCTGGTACCCTTTAGACAACAGGTAAAGGATTATTTTTAATTCCGAATTTTCCTAATAAAGAAACTGTTATTCATTAAAGACTTGTTCCCATGACTTCTCACACTCATTAAATGATAGAGAACAGGATTTAAAGTCAGATTTCCTGACCCCAAACTTGGTATATTTCTACAAAATCATGGCTAGCTTTCACAATAACTGCTCTGTGTTTCTTCCTTTCTACGTTAGTGGCGGATGGATATCACTCAGACCTTTATTTTTCATTTCTTGCTGCCTAAATTGGCATCTCTCATGTTTCCAATCTATCCCGAATTCAGCCATCAAAATTACAACCAGGATAATCCTCTCCTCAAATATTTTATTACAGTCTAAACTCTAAGCGCCTTAAATGGCATCACAGCCGTCTGTTAACAGCTCCTCACTTAGCTTTCGAATCTTATCAAGCCATGCACAGGGCAAATGTTTTTGAGTATCTATTATAGGCCAGGCAATGTTCTAGATTGTTGAGGTCAAAATGGCAAGTAAGGCACCCAAGATCCCTGCTGTCTTGGAATGAACATCGTCATTCCTTGTCCTGCATTATGTGGAATGATTTGAACCCTCCAAGCTTACTGAAACATTTCCTTTATTCACAATTTGGCTCACGTTAGTACTAGTTACCTTATCTACCTCTTCCTTTGATACTCAATTCACTTTGTTCCATGTGACAGGCAAATCCCTATCCCATTTCTTTTATATTGTAATATGTAGTTCCTTTGCCTCCATATCCGTCATCTGTTCGTGTAAACATGTAAAAACGTGTTTCACGTACCTTTCTTATTTGTTTGCCAACAACGTGAGGAAGAAAATCACACTGTAGTCTTCCTGTTTACTTTTTCCATGGTGTCTTACATGATATCTCGCACGGGTAGTCATTTAATAAAATGTTCATTCACAGCTTGACTCTATGGATGAATCAAGAAATGGACAGCCACCTGGGTGGCTCAGTCAGTTGAGCGTCCTACTCTTGATTTTGGCTCGGGTCGTGATCTCAGGGTCCTGGGACTGAGCCCTGCGTCAGGCCAGGCTCCATCCTGAGCGTGGAGCCTGCTTGTGATTCTCTCCTTCTCTCTCTCTCTCTCTCTCTCTGTTCCTCTCCCCCCACTTGAGCTCTGTCTCTCTTTAAAAAAAAAAAAAAAAAAAAAAAAACTTTAAAGAAGATAGGTTTGATCTTTGTGAGATAAGTTATCCACCTTAGTCATATCTCCTGAAATGATTTACTCAAAGCTTTTAAGAGTACATGTTGTAACCTGAACTAGTTTCGTTTTTAAAAAATTAATGTCCAATTTTTCATGGAAGTTTAAAGAGTCGGGCGGTTTTAATTCCTGCTATGAACGAAAGCTGTTTCCTACCATCTCCATTTTTCCCACGCCCTAGACACAAATATTTTCACTTCAATGCTTTAATATTTACATTTGTAAACACATATAACATAATCATGTTGCCAATTTTTGACTTTTCAATTTAGACACCATCTATTGACTTCTAACTCTGAAACAAGTGGCTTTGTGTCTTTCGCATCCCCACGCCTTCTACCCTGAAGTGACAAAAGTTACAAGGCCATCCCCCTAGGTGCCCCACGTAGGTTATAGTTTTGCTTGGATTAACAGTGTTTATGTGTATATTATCCCCTTGACCACATGTATTACTATGAACACTATTCATAGCTAAACCATATAATGCTTTTTCTTCATTTCTCTGGTGAAACTGACTGATTTTTATATTTGCTTGGCTCTCCACGTACTTATTAATTCAGTCAAGAATGGGTAAGGGCCATCTTAATACATTCAGACTCACTCAATATCGTATTGGTTTGCTCTCTCCCGGAGCGGTTAGACTTGCATTCTGAAGAGTAACCCCTTAGGCTTGACATATCACTGTTTCCATGGGGATCTCTTTCCCACCATTCTGGGGATTGCAGTCTCCCGTTGCTCAGGTGGGACACCATTTCCTGTACCCCATGCTTTCCTCTTGATTTCCTCCCACAGTTTGGTGGCGCTTCATCCTCCAGAGACTTCCTAAGAAAGAGTTCATGGAAAACCAAACAAAACAAAAGCCTTGAGACTCGAAACACTCGAGAATGTCTTTATTTTACCTTCACACTTGATTTATACTTTGTCTAGATAAGAATTCTAAGATGGAAGTAACATTTTTCCCTCAGAATTTTGAAGGTGGTAGTTTATTGTCTCCTAGCTTCCAGCACTACTATTGAGATATTTCATGCCATTCTTCTTATGAAGTCTCTTCCTTCTAGAAAGCTCATAGTATATTCTCTTTCTTTCCAGAGTTCTGAAATTCCATAATGATGGATCCTAGTGTAGATTTACCATTATCTCTGGTGCTGGGTTTATTTTGATCTGAAGATGTATGTCTTTCTGTTTGGGAAAGTGCTGAGTTCTTCCTTTAGTGATTTTCTGTTGTCCATTTTCTCAGTTCTCTCTTTATGGAACTCCTATCATATGGAGGTTGGACTTCCAGAACGTGTCCTCTGTTTTTCTTATCTTTTTCCATTTGCCTTTACTTAGGGACCCCTGGGTTATTATTTTCAGATCTTTTCTTTTAGGCTGGTCAAATTCCATAAAGACTTCCCGTTACTGGCTAGGACGTGTGGGGTGTGTGTGCGTGTGTGTGTGTGTGTGTGTGTGTGTGTGTGTACCAGTGTTCTTGAATGGAAAGGGCAAAAAATACTGGGAATCTTAGCATTCATTATGTAGGCTCAACCCTTCTGTGCAT
Organism: Panthera tigris; assembly: GCF_018350195.1. Lineage (NCBI taxonomy): Eukaryota > Metazoa > Chordata > Mammalia > Carnivora > Felidae > Panthera > Panthera tigris. The sequence continues at coordinate 16,778,593 of NC_056664.1, forward strand.
CTGTCTACAGGAAATGAGTCTCTTCAGTCATCTGCTGGGGTATGTAGTTGGCCTGTTGTGTGGAGTAGGGGAAGGTATCTGGAGGTCTAGCTCTTTTTTAAATGACCCCACTTGTTAAAAATGTTTATTTATTAATTTTGAGAGAGAGAGAATCCCAAGCAGGTTCTACGCTGTCAGTGCAGAGCCCAAAGTGGAACTAAAACTCACAAACCATGAGATCATGACCCAAACCTAAATCAAGAGTTGGATGCTTAACTGACTGAGCCACCCAGGCACCCCATAAACAACCCCACTTTCAACACAACTTACAGAGGTACCAATGATGCCCATTTCTGGATCATTATTTGAAAATGATCCCAAAGTTCAGGCTACTGCTCAGCTTTCCCTGCAGCAGGCTTAGAATTTAGCTTTCCCAAGCCTGCTCCAATTTTCCAAATTTTTGTTACTGTCATCATCAATTTCATTTATCTTGTCTTTGTTGGTTTGTACCTTTTGAAAAAAAAAAAAACCACATGATTTTCGTTTGAGTGGAGGAAATGAGTTAGATGCCAGTGGTTAATCTCCCACCTTTAATAAAATGTCCTAGGGTATCTATTCACGATGGAAAAAGATCCAGATTATTGTTTAATAACAAATTATTTTTGGTACACGAGCTTCCATAAAAACAGAACTTAAAGTGTTGTTATTCTTATAATTCGTATTTCCTCGGGAGGTGGTGGTGGGGAGGCGGGGGGAGGGGAGGTGGGTAGTGGGACCTGCTAGGCAGTTACCATAAATGAGTACATTAAAAAAAAAACAAACCCAAATTTGAGAACTTTTTTTTAAAAAGCCAAGAACAATTTTTTTTTTAAACCTTCAAGTGTCATCATTAAAAGTTTAACGATATGCCCTGATTCTTATTTTCGTTAATCTGTTCCCTGTTTAACTGGGCCTTCTGAGTTTATGGCCTTTCAGCTGGCTGGCATTGCTATTCTAAAATATACCTGTGCCTCTGAGGTTCCCGCAGGTTAGTTTTTGCTGCTGAGGAAACTGCCATTACTCGTGCTGAATTTCAATGACTTCCTGCAGGCAAACACCTGGAGGCAATTACCTGTTCTTGTCTGCCAGCAGACACAAATATGCTTTGGGATAGGAAAACTATATGTCTGATTTTCTTAAAAAAAAAAAAAAAATGAGTCCAGCTCCTTTGCGTAACGTTTTACTTGTGTCTGAATGAGATGCTAGGTTATCCAGCCTCAGAACTTACCCTCTGACCTAGTACGTGTTGAGCAACCCATTTCTTTAGCGTAGCATTTCTGAATATGAGAGATTTCCTACTACCCTTCTCCTCCATCTAATGTCAGAACTCGTTTTTGCTCTTCCAGGATATGGGTCAGGGACAATGAGTGAAGAAGAAAAATGAGTAGCCTAGATGTTATGAAAAAATGGCAAGACATTAACTTGAGATTCCTTACGAATAGACTCCCCAGTCTGTTAGCAGAAGGGAGAATTCCAGGAAGGAGTCAGAGAACATGTGAAATTGTATTCACTCTCTATGTATTTTCAGTTTATTTATTTAGTTATTTATTTATTTCGAGAACGTGCGCGCGAGTGTGTGTGTGTGTGTGTGTGTGTGTGTGTGTATGAGTGGAGGAGGGGCAGAGAGAAAGTCCCAAGCTGACAGCGCAGAGCCCCACAAGGGGCTCAAACTCATGAACTGTGAGATCATGACCCGAGCCGAAATCAAGAGTTGGATGCTTCACCAACTGAGCCACCCAGGCACCCTTCACCCTTTATTTTAATATACACATGAACTTAGTAATATCTTATGTATCTAGAGATGATCTCCAAGGATAATCTTGGTGACCACCACTACTTTAACTAAACCATGTAAGTTTGCCCTTGAATATAAATGTAGATTTCAACTATAGGTGTTAGAAATACCTTCAAAATAGGTTTTAGAGTATTTGAATATATGTTTATGGTTTTGTAGACTGCTACAGTGAGAGTAGATGCTTAAATCATTATGTATGCAAATGGGTCTCCGTGTTTATTCAGTGTAACTTCTAAAGTTTCACTTCTTTCTGAGTTTTTTCTTATTCAGGCAAAACGAAAGATGATTAACGAACTCTGAACTTCCTTTTTTAGCATGACCAAATTTCAAGAAAAATTTCATTCCTTTTTCTCATTCTTCATTCTGTAATCTGTCATTTTTTACCCTTAAAGTATTTATTATTATTATTATTATTTGCTGTTTAGAGGCACAGCTTCCTACAGCCTTTACTCCTTATTTCATAGATATAGTTAATAACAGTTCAGGTCCAAAATACATTTTCTAAATTTTTACCGTACACATTACTAATGCATAAAGCTGCTGTTTTGTTTATCACAGGGCCTTCCTAGAGCTCCTGTGAAGATATATTGTTGGAAGGCAAACCATATTTTCCCATAGTCTTAGTGTTCTAATTAGCTATTGCATTCCCAAACAAGGACTTGACGTTAAATAAATCAAGAATGGGACCACCAATAGGCTGTATGACTGAAACTATGAGCACAACTCTCTTAAATGATTTAAAATACTGCAGTGTTTTTTTGTTCCAAGCCTGGCAGGATTTTAGAACCAGCAGAGATCTTAGAGATCATTGACTTTCACAGGTGAATTTCACAGGTGAAAACGTGGACACCAAGACTTCAGCATTCCCTGGTAATACAACTAGCTAGTTATCCACTGTCAGCTTGGTGTTCTCAAACTCCTTGTTGCCTCCTAAATAGAAGATCGGTTGATTCTGACATAAGGTTCCCTCTTCAGTGTCCGGGCTGATGTCCCAATTCTGAGATAGACTCCATTTTCTTCCCACCTCTCACTGGAGTCACTTGTGATGCAAATTCTGTTTTCCCTTGGAGATCAGATGACGCTCCTTGGATGAAGCATTGACTGGTCCTGCTTGCGGATGGCATCCGTCACTTGTGAGGGTGTATTACCAAGATTAAAATACTTGCCTCACTCCCTTCTAGTCGACTTATTCCCTGAGGAAAGATCCTATATCTGAGTTATTTTGGTTATTTTTACATCTCAAAACTATTCACGCGATTAGGCATTCAGTAAAGTTTGTTGAAGGAGTGGCTACCAACCTTTGTCAGACTTTCCAGCTGGATTGGTTTGTAGGGACAACTCAGGGTTAAGGTGATTGCAGGACAAAGAATCACCCTCAGAAAGTTCCCCCTGTTTTGTTCTTTCATGGCATTCTTGCATTCCCTTAATCTTGCTAGCATGGGATCGAAGCAAATGGATATGTTCTTTGCTATTGGAATATGTGTAATGGTAATGACTATTCAAAACTGTTTGTGACGTCTTTATCAACAGAAAGCTATTCTTCTTGGGGGACCTGGGTGACTCAGTTGGTGAAGCATCCAACTCTTGGTTTGGGCTCAGGTCATGACCTCACGGTTTGCGGATCTGAGCCCCGCGTTGGGCTCTGTGCTGACAGTGAGGAGACTGCTTGGGATTCTCTCCCTCTCTCTCTGCCCCTCCCCTGCTTGCACTCTCTTTCTCTCTCTCTTTCTCAATAAATAGACATTTTTTAAAAAGGTAAAAAAAAAAAAAAAAGAAAATGGGATGTCCTTGGGATCATCTCTTGGGATGTCCTCCAGGCCACCTCCTGTCCAAATGAGAACCCAACACTGGCCATTTCTCTTGCTGTTGGCTTGAACAATTCTTTAAACTTCTGTGGTCTCATTTGATCCTTCAGATCACTGACAAGGCATTGCCTCCGCAGAAAGTTCTGCTGGTTCCTTGGTCCAGTTTTATCTCCATATGTACCTTCCTGGGACTTCACGCTGTGGGTATTTACAGAGGGCTGGGGGCTTTCTCTGATCGTAGCGCAGTGGCCACAACAGTGTAAAAACAGTCTACTGGCTCTTGGACTTTCTCCTGATTACCACTGTGTTATCGCTAGCTCACACCAAGCCCACCAAGCCTTATTGAGCGGGTAGTACCATGTGGCTTTAGCCAGTTGGTGAAACTCTCCATCCATATGACTATCTTCTCACCTCACAGATTGCTAGACCTTTTCGGCCACCCAAGAAAAACATGAGAAAATCTAAACTTTTTCTTTCTCCTTTCTTCTGAGTCTAAAACTTTTTGATAGGGACTTATGTTGGTTAACTTTTGATGCATAACGAACTACCCCAAAACGTAATAGCTTAACATAATTATTTAGCCCACAATTACACAGGTTGTCAGTTGGGTGGGCTTATGTATGCAGTTCTTCTGGTCTTGGCTGGGTTCTCTTGCGTGTATGGTCAGCCGCGGGGTTGGCTGGGAGCCGGGTGATCTAGGATGGCCTCCGCGGGGACGCCTCATCACCTCACATGGCCTGTATCCTCCAGCAGGCTAGCTGGGTCTTCGTTTGGCGGTTCCTCCAAATTCGAGAGAAAGAAAAAATGTGCAAGAATTCATGAGCCGTTGGCTTGGGACTGGGACATGACTGCTTGTCAAAGCAAGTCAAAAGGCCAACCTAAATTGAGGAGTAAGAAAATAGACCTCAAATCTCGGTAGGAGAAATTGCAAAGTCGTATGGAAAAAGGATGCACATTCAATGACAGAAATAATTGTTTCCAATTTTTATAATTTATCAAATTATACATCTTAGAGGTAACTTACAGTTTACCAGAGCAACTCACAAGGCTTCCAACAAAACTTGTCTAGATCACCAATATTGGAAAAATACATTCCTCCATAGGGAACAGCTAATAAGGAAGAGTAAAAATCCAGACATAGGAAAAAACTTGGAAGTTCAGAAAAGGGGATGAATTTGAGACAATAAAGTAAATCCCTCTTTCTCACCAACTTCTTTATTTACAGCAAGAAACAAAAGGCTGTTTTTAAAAATCTCTGGCCTGCATTCTCAGTGTGATCTGAGAATATATCATATCTATTCAAATAAGAGCAGGTAATCATAAAAAGGGAAGTGTCTGAGAATAGGGCAAATTGAATTAAATTAAAGTGTTCTAATGTTCTTGCATTGTCCTGAAAGAGAAGACAAGTTATAAGTTAGTATTAGAATTTGATAAGTCAAGAATGCCTGAGCCAATCTCTAGGTTAATCGCTAAAAGAATAATCAAGGAGTGTATTATTTCCAAACTAATAGAGGAAAAGTCAAAGAATAAGAATAACCAACCCAAAGGAAGTATAAAAAAAATGGAGGGTAGAAACCTAAAGTAGATGGGCAGCTAAGAAAGCACTCAATAAGGCACTGGATTTGAAAGAACATACTAGTAATTAGATCAAGTGAGACAGACCAAATAATCCAATTAAAAGATAAAGATAGGAGACTGAATAAAAATGGAACTCACAGCTGCTTAGATGAAATACATTTAAGCCATAAGGTTGAAAATAAGATAATAGAGAAAGATACACCACATGAACTGCCAACCCAAACAGCTAGTGTCCCCGGAACAATATCGGTCAAATGAAATTTTAAGGTCAAATCTAATCTCTTTACTGGACACGAGTGGCACGCTTTAATGGTCACATTCCAACAAACAAGGAGGATCTAAAAAATTTAAATTTACATGTACCTGATACTGCCCCAAAATATGTAAAGCAAAATTGGCAGAACTAGAAGAAAAACAAACAAACAGACAAATCTCTTATCTTACTGAGAGATTTTAACATGTCTCTCAATATCTGATAGAACTGGTTAAAAGCCAACAAGAATATAGAAAATTTGAGCAATACAACCGAAAAATTTCATCTGACGAACGCATACGAAACACAGGATCAGACTGCAGTTCGCCCATTTATTTCGATTACATGTGGAACATGTGCAAAACTTGACAATCAGGTGGGCCATAAAGTAAGACTTGAGATATTTGGCTTGAGATCGTGCAATGAAAATGTTCTCTGACTCAGTTCCATTAAATGTAACCACCCCAAAAGGTAAACAGAAAGTTTTCGTGTGTTTGGAAAACCAAAAAATTGAGAATCTGAATCTACATGACATCTGGGTCAGCAGAGACATCACATTGAGGATTATAAAATCAAAATAAAATACTATGTATCAAACTTGGGGGGATGCCGCTAAAGCTATAATTAGAAAGATCTTGATGGCTTGAAATAAGTTAATTAGAAATAAGATAGGCTGAAATCAGTAAGCTAAACATCCCCTACAGAAATTAGACTAATGGGGACTCCTGGGCGGCTCAGTCGGTTAAGCATCCGACCTCGGCATAGGTCATGATCTCACATCTGTGAGTTCGAGCCCTGAGTCAGGCCCTGTGCTGACAGCTAGGAGCCTGGAGCCTGCTTTGGATTCTGTGTCTCCCTTTCTCTCTGCTCCTCCCCTGCTTGCACTCTGTCTCTGTCTCTGTCTCTGTCTCTCTCTCTCTCTCTCCCCAGAATAAATAAACATTAAAAAAATTAAAAAAAAAAAAAGAAGTTAGACTAATGAATAGTAAGCTAAACAAACAAAAATAATAATAATAATAATAAAAGGGGGGTGTAGTTGGGCAGTGATAAAGTCATAGAGGTCATGAAGAAGATTTGTTTGGTACTTGTGCAAACACAAAGACAGGATCGACTTCTAACCTTCTTTTTTTCTCCAGTGAAGAGGTCAGTGCCCACTCTAGGGTTGGAATGTCTGCTACTTAAAGAATCTTTCTTTGGGAAGACTGGGTGGCTCAGTCGGTTAAGTGTCTGACTTCAGCTCAGGTCACGATCTCACAGTTTGTGAGTTCGAGCCCCGCGTCGGGCTCTGTGCTGACAGCTTAGAGCCTGGAGCCTGCTTCCCATTCTGTGTCTCCCTCTCTTTCTCTACCCCTCCCCCCTTCATGCTCTGTCTCTCTCTGTCTCTCAAAAATAAATAAACATGAAAAAAATTTTTTTCTTAAAGAATCTTTCCTGGAGCAAGCTTGTTTTGCTTAACCTTTGGGGGAAGGACAAGAATCTACTTTTATGGAAGTAGATAAAATATGCCTAGGCTACCCAAACTCTGTCGATTTCCCCTACTCTGCCCCTTTGTGAATGAATGACGAGGAAAGGTAAATCTTCCTTCCACAAACAGATTTGGGTTGGGACTTGTCACAAGGGTAAATAAAAGCCCTTGGATCCCACTCTGTCTTTTGTAACACTGGATCAGTCATCATTCCTCGCCTTCAGGATTTCATAATGATTCCCTAATAGCCCAGACCCTAAAGGTCACGGCAGAAGTCCAAAGTTTCAAGTTGCTAGATAGTGGCCTGCCTTCCCATGAGCCTCTCCAAATGGAGATAGACTGCAAAGGAGGACTCACAGCAAGCTGGCCTGATCTGGGGGGAGGGAGAGTGAGAAAGGGGGAAATACATAGCAAGCAGCCCATCCCGTGGTCCCATGTCCCTACAGGCTCCATGGTATTCCTTTGAAGGTGTCCTTGTCCCTTCCTGTCCTTACTTTCTCACTGCCACTCTTGAACCCCATTCCAAGACCCTTTCCCTGGAGTTTCCAGTATAATTGCTTTAAAAAAATTCATTGTTTATCTCTAATGTCATTGGGCCCTTATTTTCAGGTATTTTTTTTATATTGAATTTAACCTTTTGCTAAAAATAAAATTAGAGAGAATGAAATAACAAAAGAAAACGCAGAGCAGATATTAATGATAGAATACTAACATGCTATAAAGAAAATCAGCAAAACTAAATATCCTTTGATTAGGAATAAAGGAGAGAGGGCAGATTTAACCAAGGTCAAGAGCAGAAGAAAAAAAAGAAAGGATAAAATAGTTTAATCCTGAAACATGACAATGACCATGAGACCATTAAGAAAAGCATTACCCCAACCCTTTTGAAAATGTAGAGGAAATGGACAAATTCTTACAGAAAACAGGAAATATACACAAGGAGAAGTAAAACATCTGTGTAGTCCTTTTTCTATTAAAGAAATCAAACTCATAGTCAAAAGCCTTCCCACAAGGAAAACTCTCAAAAACTTAGAAACAAAATGACACTGGTTTTTACCAAACTTTTAGAATAGAGAAAGAGGGAATATTCATGATTTTATGAGACCAAAAGAACCTCAATTAAAAAAACAAATACCCCCTCCCCCCAGAAACAGAGCAAAACATTACAGGCCAATCTTACTCATGCATGTAGAAAAATACAAATTCATTTTTAAGGAAATTTCTTATAAAACTGAAGTAGGTTACGTACTTTCCAAATGTTTAGCAGGGAAAAAATATCACAAAGAAAAGTTGTTCAACAAAAAAATTCTAAGAAAAAAATCAGTAAATATCAGATGGAAAGCAGAAAGCATAGAAGAAGATGGCAGGAACAAGTGAATATTTATGAACGTCAAGATAAAAATGTGAATGGATTAACCTAATTTGTTAAAAAGAGAAAAAAAGCAAAGATTCTCACATTGGGTAAAAGCTAAAACGTAATCTTTTATTGTTTGCAAGATATCTGGAACACAGTGATTCATTAAAGGTGAAAATAAAGAAATGGGTCAGTATATTCTAGGCAAAGATCAATTTAAAGAATACTCGTTGTCAGGCACCTGAGTGGCTCAGTCAGTTAAACTTCGGACTTTGGCTCAGGTCATGATCTCATGGTTCAGAGTTTGCATTTGAGCCCCGCATCAGGCTCTCTGCTGTCAGCACAGAGCCCCCTTCAGATCATCTGTCCCTCTTTTCTCTTTGCCCCTCCCCCCCACAGTCTCTCTCTCTCTCTCTCTCTCTCTCTCTCTCTCTCTCAGAAATAAACATTAAAAAAAGGAAGAGTACTATTTTTCAATAAAAAGGCACAAAGTACAATAAATGCTACAGTATGGTTAAACTTCAAAACCATTGTGCTCAGTGAAAGAAGTCATACATATTGTATGATTCCATTTATATGAAATGTCCAAAAAAAGAAAAAAGACAAATAATTAGAGACAGAAACTGCATTAGTTGTTGCTTAAAACTGGGGGTGGAAATAGGGAATTCTTAGCATGAAGTTTCTTTTCAGCACAATGAAAATATTTTAAAGCCAAATGTCGGTGATGGCTAAAAAACTTGGTAAATATACTAAAATTCACTAAATTGTACACTTAAAACAGATGAATTTTATGATAATTATGTCTCAATAAAACTGTTAAAAATACCAATTTAAGATAATAAGCATAGGATGAGATCCAAATAGATTATTTTATGCTGATACAATAAAACTTTCAAAGTCATAGCCCAGTGCTGAGCCCAAAGCGAGGCTCGATCTCATAACCTTGAGATCATGACCGTGAGATAAAGACCTGAGTCAAAATCAAGTCAGGCATTTAACTGCCTGAGCCCCCCAGGACAGCCAGTCATAAACTTTTAATTGTAAATAGTGTTGCATAGAATGTACGCATAAAAAAATACCAGAAAAATTTGTCTTCAAAGCAAATTGTGGAATTAATATCTATAGCATATTCCCATGGAAAAAATACTCAATATTCATTTGTACAGATTTGTTGAAACAGAAAGATGTGGAAGAACATAAGAATATACCCTGAACTTCTGACATCGAGTTCATACTTCAGGAGGAGACAACTGAAGGGGCCGAAGTAAAGACGTTTACGTTTTCTGTTATCTCTTATGTAACTTTGACAATGAGCTTTATTACTGTTCTAATTAAAATAATATTTTCAGCTTGGTCTTTGAGTTGACACAAGCAATACCATCAAGCAGGCAATAATGCTAAGTATGAATATGAAGGAGTAATAATATAATTAGTAATGATTTAATAAATATAAATAAAACTTCGTTCCTTAGAAACAATATCCCTACTTTACTAGTCCTTGAAGAATGGCCGAGCATTTACATCAGTCATGGTGAAGCTGGTCCAAGTGGTCTGCTAAGATCCAAGTGATCTGCCCAGAAAGAAACACTGGGCTTGTTCAGTCCACACGCAAAACTCTTTCTCCCAGGTTGGATGTTAGGCAAGGAAGGACCTCAACTACTCCACCCTGATGGCACAAAAACTACTCCACCCTGATGGCACAAAATAGACCAAATAAATAATGAAATAAAAGTTACTTTTGTAATTAATTCACAGCATTTTTGAGCAGGTGTTTTTGGAGAGTTTGTCTTTTTATTTCCCCTTAGCAAAGCTATTTTTGAGAATATTCGTGCCCTGTGTAGGCTGCATTGTGGATGTACCTACCACCTCCCAGGTCACTCTGTCCCTGATCACTGCTGGAGAGGCACGATCCACAGGTGGGTGAGACAATGAATTGGTACCATCACTTCTGTGATACTGGTCACCAATATTTTAGCCCATTCCCCCACTCTCCACTGACTGCAGAAAACAAAACCTGGCCTGGTAGGCACAGGGAAGATGTCTGTACTGGTTTTGTTTTGTTTTGTTTTGTTTTGTTTTGTTTTGTTTTGTTTTTGACTAGTGACGATTCCAAGGAAATCAGGGGCTGTCTCGTCCTGTTCTAAGAAGCAGAGAAGCCCATGCCATCGCTGATTATGTTTTTGTGAGTTTTGTTCTTTGGGAATGCAAGTTTTCTTTGAGAAGGATCTCAATAAATTATACAGCAACTAATTTCCATTTTGGCCATGGAACTTTTTTTGTTAAGAATCGTGCCACTCCTAGACCTAGTGAGGAAGAACTACAGATTAAATCCCAGATTCAGAACCCATGACAACCTTTTTCCCAATCTATAACTGAGAACAGTTTTAAACTCTCCAAAGCGGAAGTGATATAGGTAGATTTTGTGATGACAGTGCTAAATGTGTAACTGAAGGTTTACAATTGGAAAAAAAAAAAAACCCAAACCTTTCTTCCACTAAACCCAACTACGTGAAAATATTAAACCACCTTTCTAAGGGGCATTTCAGTAAAAGAAAGAGAAAGAAAGAAAGAATGAGTGAAAGAAAGAAAGAAAGAAAAAAGAAAGAAAGAAATCAAATATGCAATTACAGATCTAAACACTATTAATTTATTTAGACATTGACCATAATGAAACATTTATCATCAGGACAATGGAAGCTATACTCTGAGAAGAAAAAGTCGTCTTTAATGCTTCCCACTCCCAGCCTTATTAAGATATCATTGACCAACAAGCATTCTATAATTCTTAAGGTCTATATTCTATAATAGTTAAGGTCTACAATGTGCTGACTTGATATGCATATACAGTGTGAAATGATTACTCAATCAAACTAATTAATACATCCCTCACTGTATATACATATTGTGTGTGTGTGTGTGTGTGTGGGTGGGTGGGTGGCAAGGACACTTATGATCTGCTCTCTTAGGATTTCAAGTATGGAGTACAGGATTATTAACTATAGTCACCATACTAAACATTAGATCCCCAGAATTTATTCATTTTACAACTGAAATCTTAACTGCTTTTTAAATCACTAAACCACAAAGACTATAACAACAAATAAATAAATATTTAACTCTAGAAGGTAATAGCACAACAAAATAAACCCAGGAAAACGAACAGAAATAATTATTAAATGTAAAAGTGTAATAATAATAGGTCAGAAGAACATAAAACTGACCAATACAACAGATTATTTCTTAAATAGTCCAACCAAATGGATAAGTATCTGACAAGATCAACTGAGAAAAATATGAACAGAAGTACAAATACCTAAAATTAGTAACAATAAAGAATGTTCTACTTCTGAAATCAATATTGTCCTGTTTGTGAACTAAAAAAAAAAAAAAAACAATGATGCTAGATGGGGGATGGGTATTAAGGAGGGCACTTGGCGATGAGAACTGGGTGTTGTATGTAAGTGATGAATCACTAAATTCTACTGAAAACAATATTGCACTGTAGGTTAAGTAACTAAAATTTAAGTAGGTAGATAGATAGATAACTATTTAACCACAGATGAAAAGAGAAGGCTCTGCTCTGTGAGTTTAAACCGATGTGGATGCATCCAAAGAAATGCATCTAGAGTGGTCGGCAAATAAAATAATGGAAAACCTACTTTTATGTTTTTTATCTAAAGTTTTGAGAGTAAACTTTCCTAACACCGAAGCTTGTAGTTTACAGCGGCCCCTCACTTAATCTGATGTCAGACCTGGGTCCCCCCCCGGGGCAGGTTAGAGGAGGTCAAGGTGTTACCATGCTGAGGTGTGGACACTGATGGCTTTTCTTTGCTTTCAGTGCGTGGGCACATATTTGGTTAGCATATTCTTAGCTAAATTGTAGTTAGACTAAATTATTTAAAATAATACAATCTTTACAATTCTTGGAAATGTGCTGAGGAGTTCTTAGGAATGTATTTTGTTTTCCACAGAGGATCCCCCCAGTTGCCTTTTGGCAAAGTATTTAAAAGAACCTTTTTCTTTTTTTAAACCAAGAGTCTTCACTCTGGGCTAAGCAGAGGCTTTTTAAAGGGGATACAATGTGACTAGTTTAAAGGACACAATATACAGAGGACAACTTTGTTATATTCTGTACCCTGGTGTAATGTAGGTTTCTCTTTTCTTGTCTCCCCTTTCAAAATAGCCTTGTCCCACTTTACAAAAGACAGTTGAATTGGTCAGGATGGTCTGGGAAACTTCAGAATCTCAGTGGCTTAGAAACAGATGTCTGTTTCTCACTGATGCTGTACCTTCAACCAGGGAAGGTCTGGGTCTTTGTATCGCTTTGTCCTCGCTCTGGGACCCAGGTAGCCAATGGATGAAGGGTTGCTAATCATTATGACCAAAAGAAAAGAGACTTCAGGAAGGTCTTGTAGTGGAACTGAACGCTCCTGTTTGCAAAGGACATACATCATTTTCCTTTATGATGCAGTGGCCAAAACTAGTCTATTGGTCTGAGTCTACCATGAGCACGGAAAGTAGAAAGCCCGGACAAATCCAGGGAACAGCATTACGACTACCCTGAAAGATTTACCCCCCTGGCAGTGCATGGCCCCTAGTCACAAGGCGCTTCCAGGACATCAAACAAAGGGACTTCTGGAAATATTGTCTGCCGGGAAGTCTCCTTTTATGATGAGTCTACGAATCAATCAGTCTACAGGATTTCTAGTCTTTTCCTCTCTTATACATACTTCTTTAAAAAAAAAAAAAAGTACAGCCAACATATCAGAAACAAGATTCTTTTGCACTTGGGAGATTGTTTTGAAATCCGACCTTTCAGGGAGAAGAGAGTGATGGATATTGGCTTCTAAAGTCTCCCTTCTCACTTCTAACAAAGATGGTCGAAAGGGCATTGCTCTCTGAGAGGGAAGATTAGAGCGGGGAAAGCAAAGGTGACATTGGTTAAGCCCTATTGTTGCTAACATGACTCTTTTTGCTTTCATTTGTGTAAATAACGTAAACAATTTTCTCCAGCTATTCTCAACCCTCATCCCTAGGACTCGCTAGCTAGAAAGTAATGCATATATACAAAGAACAAGTGTGCATTGGCAATACTCTTTGCTTTAGAAGTAACTGGGGTCCTTGGGGCGCCTAGGTGGCTCAGTCGGTTAAGCGTCCAACTTCGGCTCAGGTCATGATCTCGTGGTTCGTGGGTTCGAGCCCCGCGTCAGGCTCTGGGCTGACAGCTCAGAGCCTGGAGCCTGTTCAGATTCTGTGTCTCCCTCTCTCTCTGCCCCTCCCCCGTTCATGCTGTCTCTCCCTGTCTCAAAAATAAATAAACGTTAAAAAAAAAATTAAAAAAAAAAAAAGAAGTAACTGGGGTCCAAATTTTTTCTGTGACACTAATTTTTTTTTTTTTTTTTTCATTTTGGGTTGGGTATCTATTACTCAATTATTGGTTGGGGCTTGTTATGTCAAGTCATATCTTAAAAATCATTATTTATCTTAAAAATCATTATTTCGTCTTCCAGATTTTTTTTACTTCATTAAAATTTCAAAGTCCTAAGATAGCTCCTAAAAGAATAGATTTTTTAGCAGCATATAAAACCTTGTTCCATAAGATGTGGAAATGCTTGTTTATAACGTGAACAAAATTAATGAAGCTATTTTTGGATCTTTACACATGATTTTTCGTTAATGATTCTAGAAGCCAAATGTCAATGTCCAAACACATGCATATACGCTCCATTTAATAGACACCGTGATTTTACTGTATTTCTCCTTTCATAACAACATCCTTTTAGCTATATACCACGCGGTACTATTAGAAATTAAGATATTTAAAAGTGTATAGACTTATTTTTATTTTTTAACTCGTAAAGTAGATACATTTTTCATATTGAATCTACACAATTTTAACCTTAATCACATTTAGTAAACTATATTACAAAAGACAATCCATGATTTACTCTGCAGTGTTTTTTTTAAATAACATTTCTTGAAGTAAATATTAATATTTTTATTTGAATGGAAAAATGCAGTGAGTATTTTTCTGATGCAAAATAAATCTAAATCTGATTTACTTAGTAGATCTGAAAACAAGGAATAGCTTTGCTAAGGAAGTTTCATAGCAGACTTCTCCACAAGTTAAATGCCCTCAATCTATAGTTCTAGAGGTATTTATAAAATACACCTTTAAAGGCTGTGATATGGTAAAGATAAATTATACAATTTAAAAATACAATACAATTAAATATATAAGTAATACAATTATAAAAATTTTGTATTGAAAAAGGTTCTGAAATGAAAAAGGATTTTCTCGGGGCACCTGGGTGGCTCAGTCAGTTCAGCATCTGACTTTGGCTCAGGTCATGATCTCACAGGTCATGGGTTCAAGGCCTGCATTGGGATCTGTGGTAACAGCTCAGAGCCTGGAGCCTGCTTCGGATTCTGTGTCTCCGTCTCTCTCTGTCCGTTCCCCACTCATGCTCTGTCTCTCTCTGTCTCTCAAAAATAAATAAATGTTAAAAAAAAATTTAATAAGAAAAGAAAAAGATTCTTTCTCAACTCCTCATTCAAAAATAAACTCTTATTTAAAGTATAACATACTTACAGAAAAAGTGCACAGATCATGAGTGTGCATTTTAATGAATTATCACCATAACCCTTTTTGAATTGTTTTGAACCTGATGCCACTAAGCAAAAATCAAATCCTAAAGAAAACAAACAACAAAAGAAAAGGCATGGATTACATTGGTCAGGAAGTATTCACTCCTCTACTTGATATATCATCCATGACAAGACTATTCATCCCACCGCAGTGAAACTGGGCTTGGTCATTGGACTGTCTTTGGCCAATGGAATGTGGGCAGAGGGGCAGTGTTCTAACTCTGAGCTTAGGCTTTAAGATTGCACATATCATGTTCACTGACATGAGAAGACATGCCCACTGTGCCTTCATTCTGGACCCCCGAAGGCGACACATGGAATAGACCAGAATTGCCCCAGGTGACCTACATACTTGCCAGGGACACAAATAACCACTTTTTGTTATATGCCACTGAGATTTTGTTGGTTACACAGCAAAGGCTGACTCACATAATAATCATTTGGTAGATCTCAATAAAGCCCAAGTGAATGAACTCTAATGACCGGGTAACACATCCATTCGTTGCTTTCAACAAAATTGAAGACTGAATTAGAATTGTCAAAAGATAGACTATTAAAAGTAATTTCATCAGTGGGTAGCTTTTTGGCATATGATCCAGAAGTGGTTAAACAAATTGAACAGCCTTGCTAAAATAAAACTTCCATTCCTATCTATTTATATGAACAAGGTTTCACAGGGCTTATATCTAGAAACATGAAACATATAAATAGAATTGTGAGCCCTGTCTCTTTCAAGGCATAAGCAATATTTATCTTTAATATGTGAAAATAACCCAAGTTTATTCATGTAATTAAGGACTTTTTCCCCAATCATTAAAAAAATTGTTTAATGATTATTTATGGAAATTTGTAATATAGTTAAGTTGTTTTGACCAATTATATACTACTAACAATTGTAGTGATAGCTTTACCCAAGAGGCAATTAACACAGCCTTATGTTCATTCACAGGTAATTATAAAATTAAACATTCAATTTATGTGCATATTTTTATTATAGAAAATAATGGTGATAAACATAGATTTCAAAAATAAACATATATTAAAACAAATCCTCTGGGGGAGGAAATAGTGGAAGCAGGAGACAAATATAAATCCAAAGAGAAAAGGGATGAAGTACAATTTCCTGCTGTTAAATAACATCTGATTCATATATTTTAAAAAATGGATAGTAGTAGGGATCAAATTGTTATGGCATTGGGTTGCCACTGGGTATAATGGGATTTGTTTCATTTTTAAAATGTCAGTAGTTACCAAATTCCATAATCATATCTTTGCAAATCTATACGCTTTTGATGAAAATGAGGAGCTCAAAACTAATGCAGTACCTGAGATTTCCTGTCTACCGAGAGGGTACCTCAAAATTTGGGAACAACCAGTTTAAGCTATTGAGTTACGCACGTTTCCTTTATAAAGACGAGTATTCTAATTCTTGACGATTTCTGTGAAGGTAACTGTCAGTCAGTTGTATCCACTCAGAAGACACTGTATTAACACAATCTACCATTTAAAAGGAAAGATGAAGGGCACCTGGGTGGCTCAGTCCGTTGAGCGTCTGACTTGGGTTCAGGGCATGATCTTGCATTTGTGGGTTCGAGCCCTGCATCAGGCTCTGTGCTGACAGCTCAGAGCATGGAGCCTGCTTCAGATTCTGTGTCTTCCTCTCTCTCTGGCCCTCCCCTGCTTATGCCCTATCCCTCGCTGTCTCTCAAAAAATAAAATAAAACATTTAAAAAAACAAGTAAAGACGATATTTTTACAAGAACTAGAAAGTGACTGTTTTTTACAGAAACTTCTACAATGGAGATAGTATTTTGAGGATCAGTTTGGAAAACATTTCTGTCATTATATGATTTTGTTGCTGAAAACGGTATGCGTCACTTAAAAACTCATATCTGCACACTCTGAAAACCTAGATGCAAAATGACCTCATCTACTTTTAAAATATTAAAAATATGCAGTCTCCATGGTTTTTAAAATTCATTTGTTACAAATACAAAAACTTGGGGCTCCTGAGTGGCTCTGGTGGTTAAGCATCAGACTCTTAATTCTGGCTCAGGTCATGATCTTGAGGTTTGCGCGATCGAGCTCTGTGCTGGCAGCATGGAGCCTGCTTGGGATTCTCTCTCTCCCAGCGCTCCCCACTCACACTCTCTCTCAAAATAAATACATAAAGACGTTAAAAGATATATACTTGTAAAACCTGACAAGTTCTGATTATTTTAAAAGACCAAACTAAAAAAAAGAAAAAAACCAAACCGATTGGCTTCAGGATGGCCATTTTTTTTTTCCCAATGCTTATTTATTTATTTTTGAGAGAGAACAGGGGAAAGGCAGAAAGAGAGAGAGAGACAGAGAGAGAGAGAGAGAGAGAGAGAGAGAAAGAGAATCCCAAGCAGGCTCTGTGTTGTCAGCATAGAACCTGACACAGGGCTCAAACTCACAAACCGTGAGATCATGACCTGAGCTGAAACCAAGAGTCAGATGCTTAACCCCCTGAGCCACCCAGGCGCCCTGGGGAAGCCATTTCTTAATACTTCCAGAAATATCTATATAACTGACAAGTGAAACTAAAAAAACCAAAAATGAATATGATGATTTAATAAGCCTGCCATGATTTGTTTATTTTTCCCAGTTGGAACCTATGTGTATTTGCGAGGTTATTTTTATAACTGAGACAGCTTTTTAAAAATATCAAGATAAATTGGATTTTGAAAAAGTTCTTTGATCTCTGGATCACAATGTATTATATGAAGATTAAAGTATAATAATAAAGACTATTTAATCACATGACTCTTCCTAAAATATTAAGATTGTTTCATGCCAGGAGGTAAGAGACATGGAGAGATGTAAGGTCAAAGAGTATAAATTTCCAGTTATAAGATAAATGATTTCTGGGGGTCCAGGGTACAGCATGGTGCTTACAGGTAATATGGTATTATATACTTGTACGTTACTAGTGAGTAGATCTTAAATGTTCTGACTACAAAAAAAAAAAAAACAAAAAAAATGGCAATTTTGTGATGTGATGAGGGTGTTAGCTAATCGTTTTGCAATGTGTGAGTGTGTAAAACAAATCAGCACATGGCCCAGAAACTTACACAATGTTCTACGTCGGTTATATCTCAGTAAAGGTGGAAAAAACAGACTGTTTTAGAGGAGCCAAAAGGTTGTTTCTACTAGAGAAGCTTTTTTATTGGGTGACAAAAATAGAAAATTACTTTTAAAGTGTTTATTTCATCTTTATTTTATCCTTAAATTTTTTCTATTATCACATTTGTTGTAGAAGTAATATAATCCATCGACATAGCAGAAAAATATGTGAAATTATTAAATCAGTATATTGGGGTGTTTACTCTGATATTTTTACTTGATAGATTGCAAGGATAAACCATTGGGAGACACTTCTCTATAAAACTTGATGCAACTGAGTTAGAATATCATAAAGAAATAGATTGTCAGCATGGTATATATAAATAACCAAAATTGGCTCAATATGTTGAGGACCCATCATGAATAAAATTGAAAAAGATAATTATCCCCCCAAATTTGCCAAAACCAGATGATTTTATGGATGTTATTTTAAACTCTGAAATTATAGAGTTCTTTGCAATTTAAAATGTCCCAGAGCATAAAGAAAGATGGAAATCTTCCCAGTTTATTTTAACCTTATACCAAAACCTGATAAAATTATCACAATGAAAGAAAACTACAGCTAAATTTCACTTATGATTATAGAGGAGAAAAACTCCCAAATAAAATATCATCCATGTAGATGTATTAAAAGAACAACAAATTACTACTATAGTAGGGTTTATTCTTGGAATCAAGCATCACTTAGCAAGAAATCTATTAATGTAAGAGGTACAAATGATACAATATATCAAATCAATAGATGCCCTCCAAAAATATCCAGTGTAGTTCAACATCCATGTTTGATAACATATTTAAGGAAACTAGAAAGAATATTCCTTCAGTGTTTCATATAGACATATATTCTTTCACACATACACAAATGCAAATACAAATAAATATTTAGATATGGATACGTAGATGGGTCTTTCTGTGTCTCCTTCCCTGCCTCCTTCCCTCTCTCTTGCCCTCTTTCAGAGGCATTTCTATATAGTCATAAATACTGATGTAAACAGTTAACTGCTATTTTGTGATGTTGGAATCTGAGCCAATATAATGAGAAATGCTAAATAGGCTAGAAAATACTCAGATGAAAGAAAGTATCAAGTGGATGACAGTTTGCAGTTGAAAAATTACTAAAATAAATAAGAAAGTTTAGTAAAATGGCCATTTACAAAACACGCAACACAGACATATTAACTGCAAAACAGTTTTCCAATAATAACCAATGATAACCAAGCAGAGAACCCTTCACAACGGCAACAGCAAGTGTGAATTACCTAGACATATACTTAATTAGAAATGCAGAGGGTCCGTAGGAAAACATTTACAACATTTTCCAAAGGCAACAGCAAAAAAAAAAAAAGTGAGGTTGCCAGATCAGAAGACTCAATAATGTTATCGGTTTTTGTTAAATTACATACAAATTTATCAGAATTCTAGTGGGCTTCTTTTTATAATACATGGCTGAGTGATATCAAAGTTCAACAACAAAAATAAACAAATTACAATAACCATGAACATTTTGGAAATTAAGCATAAGAAGAAATTTTTCTTTCATGGCTTTCAAAACATATTATCAAAATATAATAATTAAAAGTGGAACTGAAATAGAACAATAAAACAGGATAAAAATCCTAGGATTCCAAGCATACTGAAACATTTAATATATGCGGAAGTAATCTTTATTAACAATAGGAACACAATACGTATTTTTTCAAAATGGTGTCAAAGCAATTGGCTAACCATTTTGGGGCAGGGGAGGCAAATTTCTCATCTCATCCCATAATCTAAAATAAGTTTCAGATAGATTAAGGATTTAGAATATGAAAGATAAATTGTTTCTAGTCAAAAAGAATTCTCTAAACATGGATCCAGGAATTGGACCTAGGTTTTGTGGGATCCAATCAATTTTAGAGTTTTCATTAAACTAAATAATATAAAAATGTGAATGCAAAATTAGAAATAATGGATTACAATTATTTATAATTATTCATTAAAAAATACATGTTAACGTTTGGCTGCTCTTAAAATTTTAAATTATTTTGCTAATTTGCATTAGTTTTTTCCCAGCTCTACTGAGGTATAATTGACAAATAAAAGTGTAAGATGCTTAAAGTGTATACATGATAATTTGATATACATATACATTATGAAAGGATGTCCCCTAATCGAGGCAATTAACATATCGTTACCTCACATGTTTACTGTTTTCTTTGCACAAGTGCATTATTTCTTTTTTTCTTTTCTTCTAATTTTTAAAAAATTCACATCCAAATTAGTTAGCATATAGCGCAACAATGATTTCAAGAGTAGATTCCTTGGTGCCCCTTACCCTTTCAACCCATCACCCCTCCCCCTGGAGGGTTACCTCTCCGGTAACCCTCTATTTGTTCTCCATATTGAAGAGTCTCTTATGTTTTGTCCCCCTCCCTGTTTTTACATTATTTTTGCTTCCCTTCCCTTATGTTCATCTGCTTTGTCTCTTAAAGTCCTCCTATGAGTGAAGTCATAGGATATTTGTCTTTCTTGGACTAATTTCGCTTAGCATAATAGCCTCCGGTTCCATCCACGTGGTCGCAAATGGCAAGATTTCATTCTTTTTGATTGCCGAGTAATACTCCATTGTATATAACAAGTGCATTATTTCTCAAGCAGCGTGCATAAAGTAGTAAACTCTGCCAAAATGATGTTTGAACTCATTATTCAAAAACGATGTATAGTTAATATGGAGTTTCCCAATTACTCAATTTGAAATAAAGAAAGCCAATTAGCATAGACAATAACACTTCCCAAGAGAAGAGGAAATTGACAAAGTCACAGAGAGTGGATGAGGGAAAATGCAATTCAGGGGACATGCAGAAAAAGACGATCGGAGACTAGGAAATTGGAGGAAGAGGAACATGTGTGCAGCAACCAACCTAATTATTTGGCCAAGACAGGTGTGTCTGAGGGGGGGGGGGGCGGGGGGGGGGAGGTGGGGGAGACAAGCCTAACCGAGAGTTGTCCTATGATATGTATAAGAAAGAACTTCATACAAAAAAAAAAAAAAAAAAAAAAAAAAGGAGAGGGGGCAATTTTGGAAAAAGTAGGACCAGCTAGAGTAAATGGTTGCATAAAGATAATTCTATTTTTCCCCCATCGATACTTAAGTTATTTCTTTTCTTGAAATTTGCTTTGTGTAAATCCCTGATACATTAAAACCTTGGATTGTGAGGAACGTGTTCTGTGAGCGCTCCACAAGACGAGCAAACATTTCTAAGGAATTTGAATTTGATAAACGAGCGACGTCTTGCAATGCGAGCAGTGCATGATGCCGAACATCCCATGATCACCCTGAGCCAATGGTTCTTGAAATTCGCTTAGATATACAGGTGCTTTGGATTGCAAGCATGTTTCTGGGATGAATTATGGTCGCAAACCAAGGTTTTACTGTACTTCCTCAGGGTTTCTCTTTTTCCTACACGTCATTTGATGTTGTATGCAGTGCAAATGCTGGAATTTAGGGAGCTGAAGTAGGACTTCTTTGTGTGGTATACGAAAGATTTCATTTTCATTTTATAACAATAAGCCAAATGCCAAAAATGCACGCTACCATCAATGACTTTTTTTAATATGTCAGTTTTAGGGACATTTTAAGGCGATATATTCCACCCATCTTCATAACCATTGATATCAACTCATAAATGAACTCATCGTCATTTGCTTTATCTTTGCTTCTGGTGGGATATTCCTATTCCCATCTCTCAAATGGCTACATGGTAACTTGGGCCAGAAATCCAGGAGTCATTCTAGATCCTTCTCTCAAGCGGACTTTGACTCTGACCTCCAGAATATTTAACTTCCTTTCCCTCTCTCTCTCTCTCTATTTATATACCACTTCCTGTAAAAAAAAACTGATAGTATGTCTCCCCATTGGAGTGTAAGCTCACTGAGGAAAAGCCTAATTCCCATTTTTGTTCTTCCAATGCTTAATGCATTGCCTTCAAAACAAAGCAATAGACGCCATAAACACTCAAACAGTTTCACATTATGTTTTTTATGAAGGTCAAGGATTTAAAATGTCAATACTCAGGGGTGCCTGGGTGGCTCAGTTGGTTGAGTGTCTGACTTTTGATGTGGGCTTAGGTTATGATCCCAGGGTTGTGGGATCAAGACCCATGTTGGATTCTGCTTGCGATTCTCTCTTTCCCTCTGCCCCTCTCCCACTTATGCGCTGTCTCTCTAAAACAAAACAAAACAAAAAAACTAAAATTTCATAAAATGTCGATACTCAAAAGTTGACAAAACTGGCCTTCTATATATGAAGGTTTGTTCCCTAGTGGCTGTCCAGAGTCAAGTTCTACAGGACTCCTTCTCTGCTATCCCAGCAGGCTTCGTTCACTGGCCGGTGATCCCTCACAATGTTGTCCCAACCCACGGAAGGTGCCCTCCCAAATTGGGATGTGTTCAGAGTATCCACATTCTCATATACATTCATTCCAATAATTACTCAGCACTGCACATTAGAGGGTCAAATTAATCAATAACTCTTCAAATTAGTGGAAAGAAAATTGTTCCCAGATTTATACACCAAATTTCACTGTGTTTCATGTAAGTAAACCACAATCCTTCTGCTCAATAATCTTCTATCTTAAATATAGATAAAGCTGACACACCTAGAGATAGATAAAACTGTGGATAAACAAAACGAGTTCTTCTGACTTCATTCCAAAGGAAACATCTCAAACTAAATTAAGAAATGCCTAACTTTCCTCCTCAGAGCTTTGTTTTTTTGTTTCGTTGTTGTTTATGTGATTATTATCATGGAAGGCAGAGAGTCATTCATTTTGACTTTGCCTTTTAATTAATCCTATTCTTCTTTCACAGTTCTTTTTCTTCAATTATTGTCATGGAGGAGGAGATTTGGGGAAATTTCTCAGTGCAAATGATGCTGTGGTAATTTTCCATCTAATTTTGACTTAAAAAAAAAAAACACTTGTGTTATCACTTGGAACCATCCCATATTTTAGTTGTCTTTGTTTCATTGTTCACATGTTCCCCTTGAAACCAACTCATTTTGAGAAAATGAAAGCACTAAATTTCATTCTGGAATCGCTTTACTGTTATTTGGTTTGGGTAGTTGTTATTCGTTTGTGAGTTTCTTGAGCCAAATTTCATGTGTTTGGACTTCCTGAACCATGAAAGCGCCTTCTTTCTCATGCTATGTGAAGGTTTGGATGCCAGGTTTCTGTAGGGTGAATTGCATATAACGGCAGGGTATTTGCTTGATTGTTTAAGATTGATTAACTTCCGATTAGTCACTTAGACTAGAAGCAGCTTCTCGGGACTGTGACAAAATAATGTTTTCATCCTTTCCTAATGAGTTCAATGTGGTTATTTCCCTTTCTGATGGAGTCAAATGTTTCTTTAATAAAATCAATTTGTACCATGCACTTACTGTTTTATTTTCCCTTGAATGCTTGGTCTAGCTCACTAGTAGTGTTCATGGGAAATACACGGAGACCCATTGTATAACCACTTATGGTGCGCTTAGTACCAAAGAACACAGACCCACAGGTGGCTTACTCAGACAGAGAGGAAATGATTTGCCTTTTAGATTTGCTCAGCTTGCATTTCGTTTATTCTGCAAAGAGCCAACAATGACACATACACTTTAGTTCCAATTTACTTTGCGCTGTTTGTCGTTTAAAATGATACAGTGTCTGTGCTGTTTACCAGGGGCCGTTGTACAAGGCTGACCAGTTCCTTCTGAATTCCGCACTTCCACGCTCTGGTGAACTAGCCCAGTCGTATTTGCCCCATAGTCCCCTGGTCAATGCCGTGCATCCCTCGCTACTCCAGCGAACAACTGGTCTGAGGACGCAATTCTGTTGCAAACGACAGCAAAAGCAACCAACTGGGCAGTAGCCGGCATTGTAATTCCACTTTCATGTTTGCTAAATGTCTTCCTTTGGGTTCCCTAGCACACCCCAGAGAAGAACTTGGGAGTCATTTACTGAGTCATCCCAGGAGGTGCAAATGAGGGCACGGGGAGAGGCAGAAATGTAGCAGGAAGGAATGGGGGAGGACTAACGCCTAAGGGAGCTAGGGCATTGCATCCCCTTACTGTCATCCCTGCTGGTCGGGCATTGCCCCAGAGGTCTTACATCCCCAGGGGTCCCAAAAACAGAGCAACCGAGAGAAGCTGTCAGGAGCCTAGAAACTATCCGTTGCAGATAGGAACGAGCTCGGGTGCATGGAGGATATGGCGTGTACCTGCCGCACTAATTGCATCAAGCTTCCTTGAGAAATCTGGGGAAACCTTGTCTTAAGATGACTGCTTTAAAGATACTGCCAAATTGGATGTTGGCATAACGAGGGTACTGGAAAAACATCTATCTTGTCTCGAAGAGATGAAATGGAGATTTGGAAGAGAAGATCATTGCATCTCTGGCAAATTACAGACATTATTGCGGAGCAGTGTGGTCTAGTGGTTGAGTGCAGGTGGAAGGGTCTGACCAGCTGGGTGTGGATGCCGATGATAACACCTGCTACCTGTGTGACGTTGGGTCAGTTACTCAGCCTTTCTGGTTTTACAGCCCTGTGTCCTCATCTGTAACATGGAGGCAGTCGTCGTATCTGTCTCTAAGGGCTGTTACCTCTAAGGACCAACCGAGATCCCGAATGTAAAACTCTTAGCACATTGAACAGCCCTGAAGTATATGTTCGCTATTGCCATAACGACAAAATAACGTCCTCTGTTGCTTCTTAACGGAAGGAACTGGTGTTATTATCAAAAGCATATTGTTAGCCAGTCACGAAAAGACAAAGGCTTTATGATTCCACTTACACAAAGTATTGAAAGTAGCCAAACTCATTGAAGTATGAACGTAGGATGGAAGTTGCCAGAGGGTGGGGGGAGGGGAAAAATGGAGGGGGGGCGGGTTGTTCAATGGATACCGAGTTTCAGATTTACAAGCTAAACAAAGCTCTAGAGATCCCTTGTGCACAAATGTGAATACATTTAACACCCCTGAACCGTATAATTACCGGGTTGGTTTTTTTTTTACCACAATTAAAAATAAGATATTTTTAAAAAGCATGGTGTTGACAAGCTCCGTCACTTATCTCTATGAAATAGAATCCATAGCCTGTCCTCAGCCTTCCTCTTCTGTTGTAGTCATCGACATCAACATTGAAATCTGGAAGACATTTCGGATCACTCGTCTGTTTAGAATGCATGTCCCCCAAAATGCCGCTTAAATTATTCATCATGGGCACCCCAGGGGAAGACCGTAGCCAGTAAGAGAGCTTCATTCCCCTCCAGAGATATCAAAGCAGTTGTTTCTAATAGAAACACTGCCTCTAAACAGCAGGCTTCCAATAAGTTCAGGAGGATACAAGAAAAACATAATTCAAAGGTTTTGCCGATCGACACAGATCACTCTGCCTTCAGCTCCATGGGGATAGATTCAATTTTCTGATTGCACATTCCAGGATGTGGAAAGCGAATTCGTTAAGAAGAAAGACCATTGTGCAAAAGAAGACTTTGTATGAATCACCTGGCGTAACGTCCAAAAGTTGCATTATACCTGCAGGTCCCAGAGTGAGAAGTCTCAAGGTATTCCAGAACACTACAGTGGCCAAGAAGGAAGTAAATTTCAGTCACGGCCCACTATTATTTTTTTTATAAAATTTTTTAATGTTTCTTTATTTTTGAGAGAGAAACAGACTATCTGTTTTTACTGGCAGTAGTAGATGAACGCCAACAAATTCTTGATCTCTATTAGAATACCCTGTTGTTAAGCTCTGGTCAGATTATCTTCTCTCTTAACACCTTTGTCTAGATGAGGTTTATTGATGAGGCTCCAAAGTTCACAGTTACAATCATATTCTTTCCCTGCTTTCTTCAGATGACTCTGACAGAGGCTTTTTGAGCTTGGAACTTACCCAAATTCTCCAGCCACGTATTTACTGGAAATCTCTTGGCTTATTTCTGCTGATCCCCTCCAGGCCAATCGGTCTACTTTCACTTTTAAAGGGGAACAAGTCCTTAGGATACCTCGCTTAAGATTTTGAGACTATTTACACAATGGAGTACTATGTGGCAATGAGAAAGAATGAAATATGGCCCTTTGTAGCAACGTGGATGGAACTGGAGAGTGTGATGCTAAGTGAAATAAGCCATACAGAGAAAGACAGATGCCATATGTTTTCACTCTTAGGTGGATCCTGAGAAACTTAACAGAAACCCATGGGGGAGGGGAAGAAAAAAAAAGAGGTTAGAGGGGGAGAGAGCCAAAGCATAAGAGACTCTTATGAGCATCTGAGAACAAACTGAGGGTTGATGGGGGGGTGGGAGGGAGGGGAAGGTGGGTGATGGGTATTGAGGAGGGCATCTTTCGGGATGAGCACTGGGTGTTGCATGGAAACCAATTTGACAATACATTTCATATATTAAAGAAAAAAAAAAAGATTTTGAGACTATGTAGAGACCATTCTGAAGTTTGCAAAGGCTTTCCCCTAGAGCAAGAACAGCAAGGCGTAGTCGTGAAATAAGAGAACTGTTTTGCGGTCTATGGCATTTCTGGCATTGGCACAGTGTCTGAAGCACATTCAGTATGCCCGATATGTCTTTACTGCTGTTACCACATTCATACAGCTCACAAAAATCCCCATTCCCCATGTGCGCAACTCTATGATGAGCTCGCACTAGACCATGGATGACAGAGCCAAGAGAAGAAGAGCTCAATACCACTGTATAGAGTCCCTGGTCTGTAACAGGTGGTCCAGAAATCGTCATGGAAGAATGGAGTATAATCATCATGGATTCGGTGGTGCCTCTGTGAAGGGAGGAGCCATCAGGCAGCAGCATGGCCGGGTGCCGCCAGTGGAGGTCACTTAGTCCGAATCCTAACTCTGTTGTTTTACTGCGCGTATGATCCGAGATGAGTCATTTATCCAATCTGAGTGGTGTCCGTTTCTGCATGTGTCCAATGGAGCTGGTAGTACCTGATCTCACAGGGCAGTTGAGAAGAAAACGCACGCGCAAAACCCACGCGATGATACTTGGTAGAACGGAAAAACTCCTAGTCACAGGTTCCTCACGCTGACGGTCCCGTGGTACCCGGTGTGTTCAGCTTTGCCATCCACTTGTTGTCAGGCCCTGCTATGCCAATTCAGTAGCTCTTAGCGTTGGATCCCAATTTGGCATGCCACTCCCCCACCCCCACCCCATTCTCATTCCTCCTGCTTGGCCTAATCCGCCCTGGCCTCTCTTAGCCACTCATAGAGATTTTGAAGTCCTATAGCCAATCTTCTCATGGTGTTTCCTGCTTAAGTTCTACCTTCCCCTTCTGAGCATCTCACTGATATTGGCTGTAGCAACTTCCTTGCTATGTCATTGCCACAGCTCAGCACCAGTAACTGCTGAACCCGCAGTCTAGAGGCTGCTCCGCTGGGTCCTGTTGTAGGACAGCCCAGCAGGATCAGAAAAATCCTTAATTTTATAATTTTGGGATTACATAAAGCTATCATTTTAGGATTTTATGAATATCTGAAGATCTATTTCTAGATATAGAACCTGAAGAATTTCTACGTCGTTTCAAAACATCAGATATTCAAGGGAAAGAAGATAAATTGAATTTAGAACATCCAGTGTCACCATTTTGGGCTGTCACATCAATGCTGTTGGTGTTGGTGTTGTCATACTTGTTGTTGGCAGAATTCGTTTCTTATGGTTGTAGGACTGAGGTCCCCAATTCCTTCCTGGCTGTCAGCTGGGGCTCACACGTAGGTTCTAGGAGCTGCTTGCTGTTCTGAGATGTGGCTCCCTCCATCTTCAAGCCAGCAACAGCCTGTCCATGGAGTCTTTCTTGTGTTTTAAACCTCTGAATTATTTCAATACCAACTGGAGAAATCCATCTTCATAGCTCTAGAGATTCTGCGGGGTGCAAACATTTAGGAAGGAGTGGGAAATGAGAGGGGCCATCTTAGAATTCTACCTACCACAGCATCCTATAGATTTGTTGCATCAATAGGGTCCTTTCAGCTGTTATTGATTTATGAGCCTGGGCTACAGTATACTAAACAATTATATATATGTTATCAGTGGTAATTCACTTTGCTGTTTTGAATTTGTTTTCATGGCAAAATCCCAGTTGTCACTGAATGTATCTACTCCCTTCTTGGTGGGTGATAAAGAATATCCAGGCTAGTGCATTAGCCAAGTGAGTCAAATCAGGGACTCAGTTTCAAAGAGCTGGAAATAGGTTATGCAGCTCAAGCCAGCCAGGAGCTAAAGCGGGGTGAGTCCTAGCCAAAGTGAGTAGGAAGTATTAGAATCCTACCAGGAACCAGAATGCAATGCCAATTCCCAAGGCCCAGAAAAAGGGCCAAAGTCTGAGATAAAGACAAAGCAGGAGCTTGGTGGTATGGAATGGATAGAAGTAGGTTAGAAGCCAAACACAGACAGGGTCCCGGATGATTGCTTCAAATACCACTGGGGCATCTATCTGTCTGGGGGGGGGGAGGGGGTGGATGTGGAAATATATACGCCCCTCGCCTTTTCATGAAGGAAATGGTCACCTACGGAACTGATGTCTCTCCACGTTAACAAAGGAACATTTGAAGTTACCAAGGGACAAGATTCACAACAACATTTTCTTCTGCCTGCTCTGGCCCTGTAGAGGCAGCCAGCCTTTCTTCAGTGTCACAGGGAGCACGTCAAGGGTTACAGATGGCACATTTCTGCATGTTGTTACTGCCTTTCTCCGTAGCTGAACTAGCCAAGCTCCTATGTGAAGACAACCCTTCCTCTCCACTAAATCCCACTTGCTGTGACCTGCTTCAGCAATTTTCTTCTCTCTCTCTCTTTCATCAGCATTTCCCCTGCCACTGGGTTCTTCTGCTGGAATTCCTCCTAAGGAAAGACTTCTCTGGTCCCTATGTACGGTCCCATTTATTTGATCCCCTTGCAGCAAAACTCTTTGAGTTATTGTTACTCACTGTTTCCCACTACTCTCCTCCGGTCCCCTCTCTAAACCATCCAACCAAGCTTTCATCCCGCACCCCTGCTGAAACTCCTCTTGTCGAGGTCACCAGGGGTGGCCACACTCCTGTCCAGGGCCCAGGTCAGGCTCATCTGACTTGTCCCAGCAGCATTGGACACGGTGGATCACTCCGTCCTGATATAGTTTCCTCACTTGCTTTCCGGGATCCCACACTCACTTGTTTCTTCCTTCCACCTCCTGATTGTTCCTTCTTCATTTCCTTTGGTGGATCCTGCTCTTCTCCAGAGTGCTTCCTGCCGGGATGCTCCCAGGATCAGCCTTGGACTCTGTCCTCTATTCAACCCTCACTCCCTTACTGATTTCATCCCATCTCGTAGCTTCACTCTCCACATGCTGATGGCTCCCACAAGCAGAGATTTATTATGACAAATGCCTACTTGACGTCATTACTTGGATGTCTAATAAAGACTTTTAGATCAACATGTCCAAAAATGAACTCCTAATCTGTACCACAAAACCAGCTCCCCCTTCAGCCTTCCCCATCTTGGTGGATAGAAGATCCCTTTCTTTTTTTTCAGTGCTCACATCTGATTATCCAGAAAATATATTTGGTTTTATTTGCAGAAAGTATCCAAATTCTGACCGCTTTCCACCACCTTCATGGCTATCACCAAAGTCGTGCTATCACCCTTTCTTTCCTGAATTACTCAATAGCTTCCAGACTGATCTCACTGCTTCTGCCTTTGCTCCCCTTATAGTTTTTTCTCAACCTGGCAGCTGAAATGATCCTTTAAACAGGATCTAATAGTAGATTAACACGTATTTTACATGTTTGTATTATATACTGTTATATATTGTATCCTTACAACAAAGTAAGCTGGAGAAAAGAAAACGTTCTTAAGAAAATCATAAGGAAGAGAAAACACACCTATAGGACTTCCTATATTTATTGAAAAAAAAATCTATGTCTAACTAGACCCACGTAGTTCAAATCCGTGTTGTTCATTGGTCAACTGTACATCTATATATCTCTCCATCTCTCTCTCTGACTCCCTCTTTATCTTGTTGGTTCTGTTTCTCTGATAAACTCCGACTGATAGGCTTGTGTATAATGAAGTTGTGGCCAATGGTTCAGTTTGAAAGCACCTTCAAGGACAAGGCTTATGGTTCAGACACAAAATTCCACCTCTTTCTTGGAAACTTGAATAGAAGTAGCTGACATTAGATTCTGAGGAGGCCTGGTTAATAATTGATGGCTCGAGGGATAATACGACTCAGATGTTTGAAGCTCATAGACTTTGTGAGAATGTTTCGGTCATTCATCCTTGGGCAATGCCTCTCCTTCATCCTCTGCTTTGAAGTGGGATGTTCTGGATCAAGTTGGGTCTAAGGGAGGCCAGTAAAAGTGTAGCACCATAGACTCATCCAACATCTAGTTATTTCAATGGGTGGCTAAGCACAATCGTTTCTTACCTTGGGTCTACATTTCCTTTAGATATGCAATCATGTATTCACCCGTTCGGTCATTCAACATATTTCTTCAGTCCCTGTTATTTTGGGGGTTTTATTCTAGGTCTACAGCAGTCTAAGTGAATGAGAGAGAGATTCTCTATCCTCACAAAGCTTCATTCTAGTGATGATAGGTGGGGGTGATAGGTAAAATACAGGTAAATGGAAAAGATAAACAAAATGATTGTACGTTGTGGTAAGTGCTGTAATGACACCAAAACCAGGCTGGGACGGGAATATTTCAAAAGGAGGATTGGAGAAGTTGTCTTAAATATGCAAGCAAAAATCTAAAAAACAGGAAGGAGTTGTCCATGTGAAGGATTGAGGAATAATTTCAGGCAAATAAAACAGGAAAAGCAAGTTTTCAGGAAAGAAAACAACTTATTACAGTGAAGAGTCTTGTGGAAATAAATGAAGACCAACCAAAAGAGAATAAGCAAAGGTCATTTATTCCAAGCTTGCAATAGCAAGGGAGTTAGCCATTGCCACTTATGTTCTGGCAGGGACTCAAAGGCTATCAGTTATTAATAAGTCCTGGCCGTTTTGGTCCAATTGTTGAGGGGTTATTGTTTGGTTTCTTGGATTAGTTGTTAGAGATAGTGGCCTGACTTCCTACAAGTCTGACTCATAAGAAGCAGGCTGGTTTCCTTGGCTGTTTATTGTAGATAATGAGTTTGTTTCCTGGGCTGGTTGTTGCAGGCTGTGGGTCAGAGTTCTATTTTTACATATGGTCTGGCCATTGTCCATTTGTGTACTCAGTCTGTCAATCTGAAAGCACACCAGTGTATTGGGACATCTAGAGGGTTGGGGAGAGGGGCATCTGATGAGATTGGAAACGTGGCAAGGAACAAAACACACGGAGCCAACATGAATAGGGAGCTGGATTTCCTTCTAAAGTAAAAAGAACAATGGAAGGGTTTTAAATAGAGAGAGGTGATTGGATGGATGTTTTTAAAGAAGCACTTTGCTGCTATCTGCTTAATAGATAAGTGTAGGGAACAGTTGGGAGGCTGCTGTAAGAATCCAGGAGTAAGATAATGGCGACTTAGTCTAAAATGATAGTACTTCAGCTGCGTAAGTAATTTGTGCCCAGGAATCTTTTCTGAGCTGTAGTTATCATTTGCATATAATTTAGCTATCTATCTCTCTCCTATAGGGAGTTATTAAGCTAAACAAAGATTGAGGATCAGGTTGACTTGACAGTTGTATTTTTTATTATAGATTAATGAGTCGGCATTGTAATGTACACATAGAACTGTCATAGGTTTATTCAGTATGAGTCAGTCATTAATTACCATGGGTTCACTGACAAAATTATTCTAGATCCAATAAGTGAAGGGCAAACATGATGGCCATGTTGACTTCCCAACACACTGTGTGTCTGGGAAGCCATTTGACTTCCCTAGAGGGCCCTTTATCTATCCCTATATTATCATTTCTATCTTTAAATCACATGACTACTAGCTATTCCTATTAATCTTTACCTTGTTAGGCACTTCTGTCCTATTAAAGTATTTCTGGACATGATGATGCTGGGTTTACCTATTCATTTACTGAACACCTACCGCATACCAAGTACTGAGAATATAGAGGAGAACAAGATAGACATAGTCCCTTCCCTCTTTGAATCTATACAGTAGGGGAGAAGATGTACATTAAACAGGCATACACTAAAATTAATATGTAATAACACATTTCTGTACATACTATGGAAGAAAAGGTCTGAGACCAAAATGGTTGATGTGAGGGCTGCTTTAAATCTTGTAGTCAGGGAACGTCTATTGGTAAATATCATTTCAGTTGAGACTTGAATGATGAGAATGACTCCATCAAGCAAGAACTTGGGGGAAAAGAGTATGATGGACCTGAGAAGGAACACAGGGAGAGAAAGGAAGCAAGACCGGCTTAGTGAACAAGGAGAGTGAAGATAGAGAGAGAGGTGGAGTAGGGAAGGCATGGCAAGTATCATGTCTTGAAGGTCACCACAGGGCAGGCCTGGAAAGTAAGGACTCATTAAACAGAATAGGACAGGACTATTTAAGTTTTTAAGAGATCACCCCGGTTGTTATATGAATGAGTTGGAAGGACAAGAGGGCGGACTGCAAGAAGGGTTAGGAGTTCACTGTGGTTGTTCTGGGAAGATGAGACAGTGGTGACACCAGAGTGGAGGCATGGGTGGTAGAATGCAGTGGCAAGGTTTGAAAGATACTTTGGCAGTTGGATGGATGGAGCCATTTTTCTTGTGATGATGGAGTGGATGTAGAGGTGAGGGAAGGGAAATATAAACAATGACCTCCAGTTCCTGGTTTGAAAAATGGGTGGAGAGCTGGGAAATTATGCATTTCAATATTTCCTCCATCACTTGACTCACATTATCAGAACTCAAATATGTGTTTTCAAATGGCGTGACTCATAGTTTTAGCTTTCGTTCACTGCTTCTCGAATATCCCCTCTAGCTTTACCTTGGCTCTGTACTCTTGCTCTCTAGTTTCCATGTTACCTAGCAGTTTCTCTATACCTGGCTTTGTAGACCTTACATCTGCTTTTCTTCTTTAGCTCAACATTTATTTCCATTAAGCACAGGAAATGTATTCAAATTCATTTGAACAAATTCATTTCGACAAATTCATTTTTCTGTTTCTTTTCTAATTGAGTGGACTCTAGGAGTCAGGCTATACTGTTCCCCAACACACACTGTAAAAATAACTAGGCTATCAGCCATAGCTGGGTAGAACTCTAAGCCCTCTCTCCATGTCGTACCCTTCAAAATAAAGATGCAATTTACTTGATCTATAGTTCAATGAGTTGTGTTTAGAATGAAATCATTCACATTTTCAAGCTTTACCAAGAAAATCTATTGCCTGGTTTAATCTATGGAATACATATTTTTGGTTCCACATTCTACTTTTAGCCCATTTTTTCCTTGGAAGTGTGACCTTAAAAGTTGGACAAAATAACTATATTTACATAGAGTTGCTCTAAATCATAAGGAATCTTATTTTTTCACTTTACATTTTTAGCTACATGTGTCATGAATGAATCGATTCTCAATGTAAAAATTCAAACCAAGAATTAGATGAAACAAATACAGAGTAAAATATGTAAGTTCTCTACCATCTACTTACATGTCTGCATATATATTATATATAAATAAAAGCATATTGTATTAATTGATTATGCAACTTGCTTGTCGTAAAATTTCTTGAAGATCTTTCCATATTTATATGTAAACACTGCCTCATTCTTTTTTAATAATTGGAAAGTATTTTGATGTCTGCATATTTTATAAATTTTTTTGCCCATTCCCCTTTTAAGGAATATTGAGGTTTTCCTAATATTTTGTTGTTGCAAACAATTCAAATGGTCTTTCCCATACATGCTTCTTATGTACACATTTGAGTATTTTTGATAGATTCATAGTAATTAAATTACCAAATCAAAAGATATGTGTGTTTCATTACATGGACAGTTTACTTCACATCTATCTAACCATCAACATTGGACATTAATAATCTTCAAAAATTTTCATCAGTTTGGCAAAAGTATGAAATTATTATTTCAATTTGTACTTATTTTTTATTATGGAATTGAGCATATAATATTTGCCATTATCCTTTTTTTGCATGTACAAATTGCCAGTTCATATTCTTTTCCTGTTTTTCTGTTGTCTCTGTATTTATAGGATCTCTTTCTATATATGTAAATCATCTTTATATACATTTAAATGTTTTTCAGCTTGTCCCATGTATTTTAGCTTGTTCATGGTATCTTTGATCATGCAAAAAATTTAAATTTTATGAAATTAAAAATTTCCATTTTTCCCTTATAGCATATAGATTTTCTATCCTGTGTAGAAAGGTCTTCCCCAACCCAAGATTATAAAAACTATTTTTCTGTATTTTATCTTACCATTTTTATAGATTACAGCTTACAGGATGCGTGGGTGGCTCAGTCAAATAAGCATTTGACTCTTGATTTCAGTTCAGGTCATGATCACATGGCTCATGAGTTTGAGCCCTGCATCAGGCTCTGTACTGACATTGAGGTGCCTGCTTGGGATGCTGTCTCTCTCCCTCTCTCTCTGTTCCTCCCCTGCTTGTGCTCATGTTCTCTCTCTCTCTCTCTTTCTCAAAAATAAATAAATAAGCTTAAAAAAAGACCTACTTAGTTTATTACATTGGAAATCTGCTTTTTGTATATAGAGTTGGTTGGACATAATTCCTATTTCTAAAACATGCAGGCATTTAGAAAATAATAAGGAAACACAGCCTTAGGTGACACATTAAACCACAAGGACTTAATAGGTATACACAGAAAATTCGATCCAAAGCAGTAGAAGACATTTTTCTGAAGTGCATATGGAACATTCTCCAGGATAGAACACATGTTAGGTCACAAAATAAATCTCAATATTTTAAAAAGATTGAAATCATAAGCATCTTTTCCAACCACAATGAAACTAGAAATCAATTACAAGAGGAATACTGGAAAAACCACAAAAATGTGGAGATTAAGCAAGATGCTACTGAACAACAGTTGGATCATTAAAGAAATCAAGGAAAAATAAAAAAAAATTCCTAGAGACAAATGAAAACAGAAATATGACAAAATCTATCAGATACAGCAAAAGTGGTTCTAAGATGAAAGTAAATAACAATAAAGGCCTCCTTCATCAAACAACAAAAATATCAAACAATCTAATTTTACATCTAAAGAAACTAGAAAAAAAGGACAAATGAAACCCAAAGTTAGTAGAAGGAAGGGAATAATAAAGATCAGAGAAGAAGTAAATGAAATAGAGACTAAAAGACATAGAAAGATCAATGAAACTAAGAGCTGTTTTTTGTTTTGTTTTGTTTTGTTTTGTTTTGTTTACTGTTTATTTATTTATTTTGAGTGGGGTCAGGGGCAGAGAGAGTGGGAGAGAGAGAATCCCAAGCAGGCTCCACATGGAGCCTGAAGTGGGGCTTGATCTTACCACCATGAAAACACAACCTGAGCTGATATCAAGAGTTGGATGCTTAACCTACTGAGATACCCAGGTGCCCCAAGAGTTGGCTTGTTGAAAAGATAAACAAAATTAACAAACCATTAACTAGACTCACCAAAAAAAAAAAGGGGGGGGGCAGGAATAGGGCTCAAATAAATAAAATCAGAAATAAAAGAGAATTTATAACATGCCACCAGAAATAAAATGGATCATAAAAGACTAATATTAATAATTAGACACCAACAAATTGGACAACCTAGAAAAATTGGTTAATTCCTGGAAACATGAAGAAATCAAGGAGAAATAAAAAATTCCTAGAGACAAATGAAAAAAGAAATATGACATACCCAAATCTTTGGTTCTTCCAAGATTGAATCATGAAGAAATATATAATCTAAACAGACCAATTAGTAGTAAAGAGATTGAATAAATAGTCAAAAACCTTTTAACAAGCACAAGTCCAGGACCAGGCAGCTACTGGTGAATCCTATCAAACACTCAAATAAAAATTAATACCTATCTTTCTCAAATGTTTCCAAAGATATTGAAGAGTAAGAAAGACTTTCAAACTCATTTTACAAGGCCATCATTACCTTGATACCAAAACCAGACAAGGATACCACAAAAAAAGAGAAAATTACAGACCAATATCCCTGATAAACATATATGCAAAAATTCTTAACAAAACATCAACAAACCAAATTGAACAATACATGAAAAGGATCATATGCCCTAATCAAGTGGCATTTATTCCAGGGAAGCAAGGGTGGTTCAACATCTGCTAACCAATCAACATAAATACCTCATGCTAACAAAACAAAAGATAAAAATTGTAACATTATCTCCACAGATGCAGAGATAGCATTTGACAAAATTCAACATCCATTTATGATAAAAACTCTCAACGAAATAGGTATAGAGGAACATACTTAACCATAATAAAGGCCATATATGACAAAACCAAACCTAATATCATACTAAATGGTGAAAAGCTGAAAGCTTTTCCTCCAAGGTCAGGAACAAAGACAAGGATGCTCACTTTCCCATTTTTATTAAACCTAGTAGTGGAAGTCCTAGTGGTAGCAATTAGGGAAAATAAAGGAAATAGAAACCATACAAACTGGTGAGGAAAAGGTAAAACTCACTATTTGCAGATGATATAATATTATATATAGAAAATCCTAAAGACCCCACCAAAAAATTGTTAGAATAAATAACTTCAGTAAAGTTGCAGGACATAAAGTAAGTATACCAAAATCTGTTTCTGTGCACTAATAACAAGATATCAGAAAGAGAAACCAAGAAACCAATCCCATTTACAGTTGCATCGAAAACAATGAAATACCTAGGAACACCTAGGAATAAATTTAACCAAGGAGACGAAGACTCATACACTGAAAACTATAAGACATTGATGAAAGAGTTTGAGAAGACACAAATAAATGGCAAGATACTTCATGCTCATGGATTGAAAAAATTAATATTGCTAAAATATCCATACTACCCAAGCAATCTAGACATCGAATGCAATTCCTATCAAAATTCCAATGGCATTTTCCACAGAACAAATAGTTCTGAAATTTGTGTGGAATCACAAAGACCCCAAATAGCCAAAACAAATTTGAGAAAAAACGAAGCCGAAGGTATCCCACTCCCTGATTTCAAACTATACTATAGTCAAAACACTATGGCACTGGCCTAAAAATAGACACATAGATCAGTGGAACACAACAGAGAGCCCAGAAATAAACCCATGCTTCTATGGTCAATTAATTTATGACGAAGGAGGTAAGAATATACACTGGGGAATATACAGTCTCTTCAATAAATGGTGTTGGGTAAACTGAACAGCTACATGCAAAAGAATGAAACTGGACCACTATCTTACAAAAAAATGACTCAGATAGATTACAGAACCTAGGACTTGAAACCATGAAACTCCTACAAGAAAGCCCCCTGACATTGGTCTCAGTGATGTTTTTTGGATCTGACTCTAAAGGCAGGGGCAACGAAAGCAAAAAAGAAACAAACATGACCTCATCAAACTGAAAAGCTTCTGCCAGTGAAGGAGACCATCCACAAAATGAAAAGACAAACTATTGAATGGGAGGAGATATTTGCAAATCATATATCTGATGCTTAGGTCTCTGTTAGCCTGGTGCTTGGCACGGAAAAGTCATTCCATAAGTATTTGTTAAATGAATGTCAGTATGTGTAAAATCTGTAAGTTGTTACAACCATATTATTTGCCTGGATTTAAAAATTGGAATGATTTCAGACTTACAGAAAAGTTGCAAAGAAGTCCTCTATATGTCCACCCAGCTTCTGGAAATAGCTTACCCAAGCAGAGCACAATCACTGAAAGGAGGAAAGCAACACAATGCAATACTGATGCAATACAATGAACTATGTCACCATCCTCTTTCAAATGTCATCAGTTTTTTTTTTCACTTGGGTCTATTTTTGGTCCAGGATTCAATCCGTAAACGTGTATGTTATTTAATTGTCGTTCCTCCTTAGTCTCCTTCACTCTGATAATTTCTCAACGTTTTTCTCTTTCTCACCACCTTGACACTTTTGGAGGGTACTGGCCAGTCATTATTTAGAAAACCCCTCGATTTACATTTACCTAGTATTTTCACTGGATTAGATTGACATTATGCATTTTTGGTGAGAAGGCAGAAGTGATGTTGTGCCCTTCCCAGGGCATCATATCAGGGGATACATCATGTCAGTATATCTTATGACCGATGATGTTGACTTTGACCAATTGGTTAAGGTGGAATCTGCTGATTTCTCCATTTAAAATTAGGATCTCTCCCATTTTAATTAGTATTTATCTTGTTAGGAGATGCTTTCAGGCTATGCAAATATTCATCTCAGTTTCTATCGTGACCGTGCCCACTGATTTTAGCATTTGTCCGTGGTTCTTATGTTTGCCTAAATGGTCATTTTCTCTTTTCCTCACATCTTTCATATTTATTACTTGGAATTCTATTGTAAAGAAGCATAGTCTCTTCTCCTCTACTGATTGATTGATTGACTGATTGATTGATTGACTGATTGATATGAATATGGACTAGAGGATATTTATTCTATTCTACAGGTTATAATCCAATACTAGAGTTTGTTTTTTTCACTCAAATTATTCCAGGTTTGGCATTTTGGAAGCACTTCCAAATTGGTTCCTGTGTTCTTTTGACACAGCCCCATCATTTTCAAACAGGTCTTTACTTTCTGGCACCAAAAGATGTTCTGGGCTTATCTTGTATGTTCCCTCTCACAGTCCTGAAGTCAAAACTTTCTCCAAGGAGCCTTGGCTCCTTTTATTAGAGAACAGCATTTAGAACTAATATCTGGGCTCCGAGCGTGCTCATTGCTTCTAGGTCCTCTCAGTAGACAAAGCAGGAAATATTTATCTCTATACGAACCCATGTAGATATCTGTATTTTGTGTCTATCAATCTGTATATGTATTAAAAACCATGAATTCATACTGACAACCTTTAGTTTCAATCCAATGCCAGAATTTAGTCTATTGTCCTCCTTTCCTCATGTATAACTTTTTCCCCCCAGAAATGAGAACCCAGCTCTCAATACCCACAATATCTTTATGCATTTGTGCAATCCTAGTATAAATATAAGTAGTACTATGAACTTTCTCAGTTAGAAAACTTTTGGATATTACCTGGTATATAATTCCCTCATTTTACAAGTGAGAAAATCCAGGCCCTTAGAGATTAACTTGCCAAAAGGAAGAAGCACATTAGCAGAAGAAAAAAATTATAAATGTCAGAATTTAAAATTTTTAACCTTGTGTTTATTTCACAGGAGGGTGTAGAAAGGACAGGAAATGTAATGTCAGGTAACTGCTAAGAAGCATGAATTCACTTTTGTTTCACCATTGCTGTAAGAATGATTGCATTCTGGCTTAAAGAAATGGGACATTTGGTCAGCGTGGCTTCTGTATATAATATGGCCCAAAGCCAGAAAAATTAGGCACACTACTCATGTGGTGTTAAGAAGGCCTCCGGAAAATAGAAGAACCGAGTGTTCCGTTACTGTGTCTAATTTCTACAATTATGGACACAGTGAAATCCTCTGAGGTCATTAAAGTTTATAGGTCTTCTTATACGAAGTAGACATAAAGGATTTTATTCCTTCTTTCTCTCATAAATATATTCAACCTCTTGTCATTTTGTGACTGAATTTCAGTCACAGAGGCTGATATTTCCAAAGCTGAGATGAAGAGAATATTAAGTATCTTGGAAAATCACTTATTTTTTGAGCCTGAAAATTCACTGTTATATACCATATGTTTAGACCCGTATCATTACACCCCTTCTGTGTTTAGTCTGTCCTCTGTGATACAGAGATTTGGGAATCTCTGTTTTTTTTTTTTTTTTAATTTTTTTTTAATGTTTTTATTTATTTTTGAGACAGGGAGAGACAGAGCATGAACGGGGGAGGGTCAGAGAGGGAGACACAGAACCTGAAACAGGCTTCAGGCTCCGAGCTGTCAGCACAGAGCCCGACGCGGGGCTCGAACTCACGGACCGTGAGATCGTGACCTGAGCCGAAGTCGGACGCTCAACCGACTGAGCCACCCAGGCGCCCCGGGAATCTCTGTTTTAATGATGTCTTCGGTTCTTTTCTCCTAGTGGCCCAGTGCTAGACAGAAAAAGTGGAGCATTTTGCTATTGTTGTCAAGATGGCAATGGGAAAGATATGCTCACAGCATCTGGGAACTGAAACTTCTTTTGGAACTTCCTCCTCAGTGAACAATGTCATATGCTATGGTCAAGGTCTAAAGTTTGTTAGCGATACAATGTATGTACGTCTTGGGTTAAAGTCTAAATTCCACATACAGTAAAACCTTGGTTTGCGAGCATAATTCGTTCCAGAAGCATACTTGTAACCCAAAGCACTTGTATATCAAAGTGAACTTCCCCATAAGAAATAATGGAAACTCAGGTGATCTGTTCCACAGCCCAAAAATATTCATATAAAAATGATAACAATACAGTGATAGGATATAAAATAATAAAGAAAATATAAAATATAAGGAAAAATAAACAAATTAACCTGCATTTACTTTGGAAAACCTTCGTGGCTGGTGTGAGGGAGACAATAGAGAAGAGGGTTATTGTGTAGGACAACTTTCACTATCACAAGTGGTATCACTGCTATCTGTTGGCTCGAGGAATCTTTTCCTTTTCTTGCAACTTTAACAAGGAACCTATCCAATGACCTAGAACGCAGCAAATCATTCCTAAGCTTCCTCTTGTATGGAAAAGCAAAGGACTGTCCATAGGTATTTTGAAGTGACAAAAAAATACACTAGTATTTCGAGGGTATCTCAACGTTCTAAAAAATCACTGATTTCTGCCAAACACCATGGCCTGAGACCTAGCATCTGAGCATGGGAGAAGACCACCCACAATCCCACAGGGAGAGAGAGAGGGAGAGAGAGAGAGAGAGAGAGAGAGAGAATGAGAAGAACCTTTGGCTTTTGTGCATTTGTGATCAAGTGACGTGCCACATCAGGTACTACTCATATTACAAGACATCACTTGTTTATCAAGTTAAAATTCATCGGAAATGTTTGCTCATCTTGTGGAACGCTCGCAGAACAAGTTACTTGCAATCCAAGGTTTTACTGGATGACGTTAATTCTGTGGGAAATATTTCCAAGCAATCAACTTGGAACTTACCTCATGGGCTAGTGACATTCTGTTGAGTTCCTGTGTCTATAATAGGATGATATAGCTGAGAACTAGAATTTGTTAGTTCCTAAGTCTTTATTTGGACTCCCTGGACATTTCATTCTTGCCTTGGCTCGAACAAGCACTAGGAAATGGCAGATCAGGTCACTGCCTTGGGCTTTAAAATGGAAGCTCAACAAAGCTGCCCAATTAAGTTCTGATTCTTCTTCTCTGAGAGAAGCATAGGGGCCCAAGTGAAGTTAGAGACGTCATACATTTATAGTAATCTCACAGATCATCCTTATTTTCTTCAAAATGACCACTTATCCCCAGTTTCACAATTTCCTAGTTCTGAAAATTCCCTTCTGAAAAATTTCTCCTTCCATTTCCACTCGATATACATTAACGTCATGTCTTTCATAATCAAATATTTAAATGGAGATAACTATTTAGAATAATTGTAACCAATACCACAGTCTAGGGACATGGGTTGGTCACAAATCTTTATCCAAATTCAGTACATATTTGGACATTAAATTAGAGATTTGGGAAATATACTCTTGTCTTATG
The DNA here is from genome assembly GCF_018350195.1 of Panthera tigris. Taxonomy (NCBI): domain Eukaryota; kingdom Metazoa; phylum Chordata; class Mammalia; order Carnivora; family Felidae; genus Panthera; species Panthera tigris. The sequence continues at coordinate 16,820,405 of NC_056664.1, forward strand.
TGATTTAAGGAACTGGAAATTATTTCTGAGTTGTTTGATTGAAAACGGAATCCATAAAATTGCCTTCTTATGAAATGTTGAAGGATTTATTGTTTAAATAATTAGGAAATAAAAATTTTTACCACTGAATGAGTAGTAGCCTCCATAAAGAAAATCTTCATATTGCCAAAGACATTGCAATAAATCTTCTTCAGAAAATATAGTAATTTTTTGTATTTGGAATTCTACTGAACACTTTTTTCTTATTTATAGAGGGCAAACAGTATTTCTCAAAGGACTTCTTTTCTTTCCAAAAAATGTTGGAAAATGTTGCCAAAATGTTTATAACAAGAGAAATAAGCGTGAGACAAAAAACAGGTATGTTATTTTGAGGAATCAACCAAGAATTGTGATGGAGCGGTAAAAAATTGATTCAAACCCATACATTTGCAATAAGAGTAAAATGAACAGAAAATTGTCCTCCAAATAGATTAAATTTTGTCTTTTCCATATCTGTTGAGATGAGAAAGTTTCTCTTTAAATTTACAGGGATCCCAACTGAGTGAACTGTTCCCATAACTAGCATTAACATCAATGGGCCTCATGGTGAGAAAAGAAAAGTCCCCGGAATATGTCTAAATGACATTCTGAAATGGATCCTATAAATTTGCTGCATGACTAATCTTCTCATTTTGACCCATTTCATATTTGAAACAAGGAATTAAGTTATGGTAAAAAAAAAAAAAACACACACACACACACAAAAACCTGTAAAATCAGCCTACCTGTCACTGAAAAGCATAGAACCTTAAAAGACTTAGAGCTGCTAGGCCACAATCAATTGAAAATATTCAGGAGGGTAAGGTAAATACAATTTCAAGTTCTGAAAGGAAAAAGAAAAATGGATGCAAGAATTAAAAACATGGGGATGAGAAGTCAAATGAACAATCTACCTTTTTATTATATGGTCTTATTTAAAATATTTCTTAGAAAATTGTTCTCTGAAATAGACCTAAGTGACTGAGCCTTATCCAGTATCTATCGAAAAGGACTTGCCAAGATTCTAGCATATCTTAAATTAAATTTAACTCACAATCATAATTTTCTCCATATTTTAAAATGGCGCTTTCTTGGGGCTCCTGGGTGCCTCAGTCAGTTAAGCGTCCGACTTTGGTTCAGGTCATGATCTCGTGGTTTGTGAGTTCGAGCCCTGCGTTGGGCTCTGTGCTGACAGCTCCGACCCTGGAACCTGCTTCCAATTCTGTGTCTTCCTCTTTCTGCCCCTCCCCTGCTCACACTCTGTCTCTTCCAAAAATGAATAAACATTTAAAAAAATTTTAAGAAATAAAATGGCGTGCTCTGAAAATATGTATAAACACACAGGGTTAAAATGATCTATGAGAAATCATTCCTTAATCTGTGGATATTTTCTTGGGGGTTCAAAAGTTGTTTCATTTTGTTTTGTTTTGTTTTGTTTATTTATAAGCATCACATTTTTATGTGTGTTTATTTAAGTGATACTGGAAAAAGTGACTATTCGATTACATTTGGATGACTTTTTTTTTTTATAACTAAGCATCCTATGTTAACACAGTGTTTCTGTTTATATTTAGGATCACATTAGAGCCAAGTAGTTCTTCTTTGATCATTAAAAGCAACTGAACAGAGGCAGTAGATGATGTATTCAAGGCATGTGAAGTCCAAGTTGTACATGAGGAGGTTTCCTGAGATCTGGAGCCTGGACTGAGTCATCACTGATCCACGGCAAGATAGGCATGCAAAAATCAAAAGAATCTTGCATTTTCTGAAGATGGTGGGCAGAACATACCTGAAAGCCCGTTAAGATGGCAGTAGTGGAGTTTAGATAAAACATAGTCCTCAACCTTCAACAATAGAGAACAACACTTAAGGGACAACATTCGAGTTAAGTTTTCTCAACAAACCTCAGAAAATGTGACGAGGAATGTTGACTGATGATGGAAATCAAGCGCAACTATCGCCTAAAATGCATGCAGGTTTTGGCACGAAGAAGGCTGAGAGCGAAATATAAGGTGGGTGATCGGCCATCCCAGTTTGTGTAGGACTGTTTTGGTTTTATGGCCCCAAATCCCATGTCCCAGGAAACCCTTCAGTCTCAGGCAAACTGGGGTGGCTTGTCAACCTAGCTGAAAGTGTAGGGTATTATACTGAAGTTAATATATAGATGGATATATAGATGGACCTGTTTTCCTGTTTCCTCCCTCCACAATTGTGCCTTTAAAACAAGAGAAAAGAAATACACAAAATTTGGCTGATCCCTGTGTATTAGACGTTTGGGTAATTTTCATTGGTTTTATGCCTTTCGGTATTTTATAATTAAAGGAAACTGATTATAAGATATAATTGTTATAATATAAACTATACTTGTGCTTATATAGTAAAATAAATACGTTTGGTTGCATACATTTTTATTATCTATGCAATACATATTTTTACATTAAATGTAATGAAATTACTTATGAATATGTAATCGTGATTATGTATGATTCGATATAATAATATCAAAATGTTCAGAATCAAGCAAAAAGGCAATCTTGTGCCATAGCAGTTAGTCATACAGTCGTGTTACAAGCAACAATTAACCTAACAGTGTGCTACCTCGCAAAAGTATTCCAATTTTAATTTTATGGATGTTGTATTTTTTGTTTGTATGTAATTACTTTCTCTTTCTGGCTTCATAGATGAATTCAAGATATAAACCTTAGGGCTTTATATGTTCTTTTATGTCTAATGATTTATAGACATTTATAGACATTTCTAGACTGTTACACACCAGAACAGTATATTTGCTAACTCCCAACTGTGGTTGGATTAAACTGTGGGTCACAAAAACACCATTCTTTTTTTTTTAAGTTTATTTATTTATTTGCGTGTGTGCATGTATGTGTGAGAGAGAGAGACAGAAAGAGAGAGCGTGCACACGAGCGGGAGAGAGGGAGAGAGAGAATCCCAAGCAGGGTCCACGCTGTCCACACAGAGCCTGACACGGGGCTCGATCCCCCAGTTTGTGAGATCATGACCTGAACCGAAACCAAGAGTCAGACGTTTAACCAACTGAGCCACCCAGCTGCCCTGCAATGACACCATTCTTTAGGAAATAAGCTACCTTTGGAGGGTCTTAGTTTCTATTATGAGATGTAAGGCAATCAATCACAAAATGCACCCAAGAGACAACACAAGAGTGAGACAGTCAGAGGCTACACCTAACGAACATTGACATTCCATAGTTCATGTTGGTTTAAGAAACTGGCTCTCAACGAGAGATTGCAGGTGTACACATTTTCTTAATAGGAGCTTTCCTAGACATCCTCAACAGACCTCCAGCCTGGAAAACCAAGCAGTCTACAGTGTGTTACATTTTGGTCCACGTACTTAGAGGAGATCTAATTGAGACAAATTCGTCTAGGAGGCTGGCAGCTTAAAATAGTGTGATTTTGACTTCTAGGTACCATTTAATATTCATACATTCATTTTTTCACAAACTTGAAACGATTCTCAGCAAACTAAGACTCACCTGGGTACAGAAACAAAATTCTGGGAAGGAATTTTATAACCTGCTATCGACTGAACGGCGTCCCCATAAAATTCATACGTTGCAGCCCAAATCCTTAATCCCCCAGTGTGACTGTCTTTGAAGATAGGCCGTCTAGGAGGCAGTTAAAGTTAAATAAGGTCACAAGGATGGGGTCCTAATCTGATTGGACTGGTGGCCTTATAAGAAGAGGAAGAGAGAGATTGGGAAAGCATTATAGTCATGTGAAGGTGGCTGTCTCAGCAAGAAGGTTGCTCTCTGCAAACCAGAAGGCTCTCACCAGAAACTAAATTGGATGGAAATTTGATCTTGGACTGCTGGCCTCCAGAGTTGTAAGAAGTAGATTTCTGTTGCTTAAGCCACCCAGTCTGTGGTATTTTAATATCGCAGCTCGAATATGCTGGCACACCTTCGTTAGCCATATTTTCAATGAGTGTTCTGAACTGGATGTGACTTCTGATAGATCTGACCCTGTTTCTACATTTCTGTGCAAGTCACAGCTGACACTGTAGGGCCCAAACTGTGATGCAGGCCGAGTTGGATTTTGGAACAATGAAACTCCAAGTTCTTTGACCTTTTGCCTCCATTGTGTTCCATCCCCATGAAAACATGTAGAGTTCTGCTACCAACAATTTCCACTTGAGTACAAGTAGCCTCACAATGTTGTTTTCATTTTACATCTCTTAACCCCAAATCTATCATGGAATACTTGTGCCACGTATCATCCTAGGTCAACAAAATGGTAGATGGTGGATGTTCTTTTTTTTTTTTTTTAACAAATCTGGGTAGTTTTCCCATTTGTTATTACTGAAATACCACTCTTACTTACAAGAGCAACTTAAGGTTAATCCATAAGATGTTTTAGAGTGATGGGGGCCCTGGGAGGGGGGCTGTCAGAAGAAACGGTGCACAGTTCCATATGTAGCTCTGCCTTTGCTCTCCCTGGGAGAATAACTTTGGATCTGGTCCAGATGGATTAATTCAGAGTCTATTAGCAGAAGTGACTGGACTATGGAGGTATTGCTCAATGTTTCATCTGTTTGGTTTTTTCCTAATTCCAGCCTCAGGATTCAGAGACTTCCTTACCTTGTAAAAGTCTTCCTGCCCTGCCAGACTTTTTAAAATCCTTTTTCCCAAGCATAGGACCAGCAACCTCCTTTTACGTTCATTTCTTTTTCTTTTTCTTTTTTAAAACAATTTTTAAAAAGCTTATTTATGTTGAAAGAGAAAACGCTGTGTGCGTGCATGTAAGTGGGGGAGGGGCAGAGGGAGGAAGAGAGAGAATCTCAAGCAGGATCTGTGTTGTTAACACAGAGCTGGACGCACGGCTCAGTCCCACAAACCATATTATGACCTGAGCCAGGATCAAGAGTCTGACGCTTAACCGACTGAGCCACTCGGGCACACCTTCTGTTCTTTTCTTCCCAGACTCAACCTCCACCCATTAAAAATCCAGTATTTTATTTTCTATTCCTTCTTCCTTTTTCCTCTTTACAGCATAGAGTTATTGCTGCAATTATTACAATTTTTCAGGAATCAGATCATCCATTGCCTCAAGCCTGGACATAACAAGGACACTGGAAAACAGTTCTGCCTGGATGATGCTAACTTATAATTTTTTTTTTTTTTTAATTTCTTTTAGTGTTTATTTATTTTTGACAGACAGAGAGAGAGACAGAGCATAAGCAAGGGAGGGGCAGAGAGAGAGGGAGACACAGAATCCGAAGCAGGCTCTGGGCTCTGAGCTGTCAGCACAGAGCCCGACGCGGGGCTCGAACCCACAGACTGCAAGATCGTGACCTGAGCTGAAGTTGGACGTTCAACCGACTGAGCCACCCAGGCGCCCCATAACCGATAATGTTTTTAAGGAAAAAGCCTAAGCCTTACCGATTTTTCTAGATCGAGAGATATGGTGCATGGCTTGTAGGAAATATTTGTTGACTGACTAGTGGAATGACTGATGACTGAATTAAAGTAAGTGGGTTGGAAACAGACAGATGCTAACCAAAGATCCCCAGCAAGGAGGTGGAAATTGGACAAACAAAAATAAGCTGAATAAATATGAGGAAATGTAAGATCGAACAGCTCTGGAACATAGGGTATTGTGGGTGAACGGGATTTTGATAGCTATAGAATTATGTAGGAGGTCAGATTTTTCCAGGAGTGTGGCTATGCATGGATGTGTCCATACACCTTCTTATGGATTGTACTGTATACAACAAGAAAGTAATGAGTATGCAAAAGTAATTAACCCTAACAAAATGAGAAGAGGGAAACTGTAAATGTTGCTTAGGTGAGTTAAGCGTTATAGTGATGATAGCTACTTAAGTCTCTCGTAGTCTTGAAGCATACTATTTACGGAAAGAGGTGATTTTATTGTAACTGAAAGAACACTAAATTAAGTACAAGAATGTGTGATTTTATCATGTATCATACAGGTAGCATAATTCCGTACCATAAACTAAAAAAATTTTATGTATAAGACTACTGATAAAATTTGCCTCACGCACAGTAGGTCTTCTTAATTATTTACTGGTGAGTGACGTTGTAGGTAATTATGCAGAATTCAACTGTGAAATTACAGTGTCAATGAACTAATTGTATGCTCCCTTATACCCCTAACAAATCACTTGGAAAACATTTACATTAGAATTGGTACATTTTCTAATATGATTTTTATTTTTATGTTCTTGTCTGTGACAAATCCATTTATACACACATTTGTATATATACATTTTTTTAAAAAGGACAAAGCCTGGGACACGTGGGTGGCTCAGTTTGTTAAGCACTTGACTTTTGATATTGGTTCCGGTCATGATTTCTTGGTCATGGGATCAAGCCCCACATTGGGCTCCATGCTGGGTGTGGAACCTGCTTAGGATTCTCCTTCTGCCCCTCCCCCGTTCACAGTCTCTCTCAACGGTAAAATAGAAAAAAAAAAAAAAAAGGGACAAACTCTGATGATCATCATAAAGCAGGAGTTTGTTTTGATGATCACCAACGGTGATCCAAAGAGGGTGTGTGTTTTAAAAATACGCAAGTGTGTTACTGCAGTGTGAGAAATCTTTGTCGTTCTTTTCAATTTAAATCAGAGAACAAATGTTACCAAAAGTCTACTAAGTGAAAGGTGAATATAAATTAATTCCTGTGCTCAGACCTGAGTAAAGAGCACTGAAGCATATGAAAAATGAACAATAGGTAATTGTTAAATGCGAAGGGTTGAAGGTTCATATTGAAGGTCGCGTCTGAACCCGAGCAGTGGAAGTCAAGTCCATGCCAGGACAGTAGGAGTATTGTAACTGACACAAATGGATCGACAGACCCAAACAGCAGGAAGTCTACTTTACAGGCATAGCACTGAGTCACAGAATTTAAAATCCCCACCACTTCCTGCTTTCTCTTAACAGATGACCTTCCTTGTATTCTACTCCACAGAGGACAGCTCCTATAGGAGATCCTTCAGTGCCCTGTCTATTGAAATCATGTTGTGTTCCAAACAAAATGACTGAAAAAAAAAAAGACAGATATCATGATAAAACTTTTAAATTTCACAGATAAAGAAAACAAATTCTATAACCATGGAAATGGAAAAAACAAATTCTAGGTAACTTGCTGTATTAGCCAGGGTTCTCCAGAGAAACAGAATCTCTCTCTTTCTCTATCTACACCTACATCTACATCATCTATCTATCTATCTATCTATCTATCAAGGAAAACTCATAAGGAAGTGGCTTAGCATGATTACGAAGGTGACGGAAAGCTGATGTTCCATTTTGAAGGCGGTCAGACAGAATTCTTTCTCTTTCGGGAGAAAGCCAGCCTCTTGTGTTATTCAGACCTTCAACCGACTGGATGGGGCTCACCCACAGCAGAGTGGGCAATCTGCTTTCCTCAGTTTACCAATTCAAATGTTAATCTCATCAAAATACCCTCATAGAAATGCCCAGAGTAACATTTGTTTGACCAAATATCCGGGGGTATCCCGTGGCCCAGTCAAATTGACGTAAAATTAACCATCACACGTGCATATTCTTCTCCACTACATGTGTATCAGAAGACACTGTGGATTTGTGACACTTGTGGCCCAAGAATTCTACATCCTGGCAAGATGTCATTCACATGTGACGGCAGCAGAAAGGATAATTTAGTTACACAAGGGCTCAGAAAGCACCCCTGTACGTGTCCTGAAAAAACTTACTCAAAGATGTATCATAGTCAGCAAAGATGCAAAAGTCAAGAGCCCAGAAATACGAGACATAGGGTAAAAAAGGACCGTATGAGTAAATACACTGGGTAAATAGTTAATATCTCCATGGCACAGAAAAGACTTTGACCGTCACCAAGGATCGCACTAAATCCTCCAAATGAAACAAACTGTCCATAAGACATAAAGTGATTATAAATAATCAAAGAAAGGCAGATTCAACCAAAAACCCATTGTTATCTGTCAAATGGGAAAAATTAAACTATTGATAATTCCTCACATTGTGAGGCAAGACCCCTCATTCACTACTCACAGGCACATCCTTTTTGGGAAAACAGCTTTGCAATATGAATTAAAAGCCATAAAAAAATGTTCCAATCTTTTTATTCAACATTTCCATTTTTAGCAATTTTTCTTGGGATTTAATTTAAGGTATGCAGAGAAATATGCACAAATGGGCACGTAAAGATGAAAGATTAACACCACCCAAGCTCCCAATACAGGAAGGGAGATTTAGAACGGCTCGCTCACGTAAGGGAAAAGTCACACGTGCAGTTTTTGTAAGCCATGTTTTGAAGCCTAATGATCTGATAGCCCACTTGCTCTTACATGAAAAAGACAAAATAGAAGTCCAAGTGCAATAAGGTCTCAATTTTCTTAAATACATTTAGAAAGAGAGAGAGTTTAAGAACTAGAAGGATATGGGGCGCCTGGGTGGCTCAGTCGGTTGAGCGTCTGACTTTGGCTCAGGTCACGATCTCACAGTTTGTGAGTTCGAGCCCCGTGTCGGGCTCTGTGCTGTCAGCTTGGAGCCTGGACGCTGCTTTGGATTCTGTGTCTCCTCTCTCTGTCCCTTTCCTGCTTGTGCTCTGTCTCTCGAAAATAAATAAATGTAAAAAAAAAAATTAAAAAAAAAAAAGTACTAGAAGGATATATACCAAGATGTTACCAGTCCTTAATGATGGGACAGAGGTTTAAAGTCATTGAACTTTTCTTCTCTCTATTTCTCTATATGACCCAACATTGCCTCAGTGGGCTTTTATTTTAATAATTAAACAAAGAGGGGCGCCTGGGTGGCTCAGTAGGTTGAGCGTCTGACTTCGGCTCAGGTCATGATCTCACGGTCCCAAGTTCGAGCCCCCGTCGGGCTCTGTGCTGACAGCTCCGAGCCTGGAGCCCGCTTCGGATTCTGTGTCTCCCTCTCTCTCTGCCCCTTCCCTGCTCATGCTCTGTCTCTCTCTTTCTGTCAAAAGTAAACATTAAAAAATAATAATTAAACAAAGATTATTTATCAAGGATTATTTATGAAAATGTCTATTACAATTTTACTTTTTTACAAAACCAGCGGAGATGACAAAAGCAGAGAGTTTGTCCTACCGATCAATCTACAGAGAAACCGAGAACATTTTACATTGCTACGGGAGCAAAGGAAGAGGGCATAAATTAGCAAAATTTTTGTGGAAATCAATTTAAAGGCGTGTAAGGGGTGCCTGGGTGGCTCAGTCGGTTCAGTGTCTGACTCCTGATTTCAGCCTGGGTCATGATCTCATGGTTTGTGAATTCAAGCCTGGCATTGGGCTGACAGTGTGGAGCCTGCTTGGATTCTCTCTCTCTGTCTCTCTCTCTGCCCCTCCCCCCCTCAAGAATAATTAAAAATAACGCTTAAAAAAAAATAAATAAAAGTGTGTAAAAGATAGCTTCCAAAGAATTTATTTTGACTCAGCAATTTAATTTATTGGACTGTTATCTTAAAGGCATCGAAATGCGGTGAAAAGATTTATTAATATGGATGTCAACTGCAAAGTTTTGGGAAAAACCCAACTGTTAACAGTACATGAGTGGTTGAATAAAACATAGTGGATTCATTTGCTGTGATATTCGTCACTCTTTAGAGATCATATTGTCAAAAGTTATTTAATGACGCCGGAAGATAATCACAGAATACTATTCAGTTAAAAATAATGGCCACAAAATCGAAATAAAATACAAATTTTATGCATGTATAAATAGTGGAAGTCAACACCTCAGAGTATAGTTAGTAGTCTTTCTGGAGAGCGAAATTGTAGATAATTTTTTAAAAGACTTCTGTTTATTTTTTTAAAGTACGTATATAAACATAAAAGTGAAAACTAAATATTTTATTTTATTTTATTTTATTTTATTTTATTTTATTTTATTTTATTTTATTTTAATGTTTATCTATCTTTGAGACAGGGAGAAACAGCATGAATGGGGGAGGGTCAGAGAGAGAGGGAGACACAGAATCCGAAACAGGCTCCAGGCTCTGAGCTGTCAGCACAGAGCCCGACGTGGGGCTCGAACTCACGGACCGTGAGATCGTGACCTGAGCCGAAGTCGGACGCCCAACCGACTGAGCCAGCCAGGCGCCCCAAAACCTAAATATTTTAAACACTCTCAATGGCTTGAAAGATATCTTCAAATTCCATAACATGTTACATAGATTTGTTGCCAAATGCTCCAAACAACGTCTAGACGCATTTGCTAACATTGACCAATGGTGCTTGGTACTATAACTATGCGGGCACACTTGTCTCTGAGAACCTTGGGTTCCCCTTTTGCACGCCTTTGTGCTAAATTGTTTTGCTACCAAGATGAATCTCACTCTTTTTCAACCCGTTCGAGTTAATGGTTAAATCAGCACATCAACATCAGATTAAGTGCCACCTTCCAGGGAAGGTTTCTAGATCCTTTCTGAGAGGTAAAACGCTCTTTCGTACTCTTTGCTCTGATGTTACAGTCTATGTTATAACTCTTGTCGCACTGTATTGAGATTGTTTTTGGTCTACTTTCACTAATATGTAAAAGCTTTGAGCAAGTAGGATAAGGATCTTCCACATACCCTACAGCAGTTTATGGATACTGTAGGTACCCGGTTGTAGGACCTCAATTAAGTAGTTATGAATTAATGGATTACTGGTCGCACACACTTTAAGTTCCTGAAAACATAACCACCCATCCAGCCAATCACCAACAAAAACAATTCACAATTATTCCTTATTCTATTAGACATTTTTACCATATGAACTACAATTTACCCTTGAACAACACAGAGGTTGGGGTGCCAATCCCACCCGAGGTTGAAAATCTGTATATGACTTTTGATGTCCCTGAAATTTAACTACTAATAGCCTACCATTGACCAGAAGCCTTACAGATAACATACCAATTTACACATATTTTGTATATGTAATATATACTGTGTTCTTAACGATGAAGCGGGTCAGAGAAAAGAAAATGTTATTAAGAAAATTAAAAGGAAGTGGGGTGCCTGGGTGGCTCAGTCAGTTAAGCGTTGGACTTCGGCTCAGGTCGCGATCTCGTGGTCCGTGAGTTCGAGCCCCGCGTCGGGCTCTGTGCTGACAGCTCAGAGCCTGGAGCCTGTTTCAGATTCTGTGTCTCCCTCTCTTTCTGACCCTCCCCCATTCATGCTCTGTCTCTCTCTGCCTCAAAAATAAATAAACATTAAAAAAAATTTAAAAAAATAAAAAGAAATTTAAAAGGAAGAGAAAATTCATTTATAGTGCTGTATTGTATTTATTGAAAAAGATCTGCCCGTAAGTGGACCTGTGCAGTTCAAACCTGAGAGGTTCAAGAATCAACTATATATTTACCAGCCCGTGCCATATTTTGTAATGTCACTGAGCTATTAACATGAACAGGACTAACTTATTGAACCAGAAGGACTAAATAGGATCCAGGAAATGAGAAACTTTACTTTTCCTCACTACTGCTTCTGCAAACCTTGCTCTGTGGATCTGTCTTCTTGCTCTTTGGAAAGATACCGGCATGCCCCAGAGCTTTTACCTTCTGGAGTGATGGTGACGAATCCTCTCTCAGATGGTAGGAAGTCCAGCCACTGTGATGTCAAAATGCCAAGTTCTCAATTCGTTTCAAACTTTTCCTTCTTCTCTAATTCGGGTCTGGTTACTCAACCAATTTGAAACCCCTCTTCCTCCCCCAGCTGAGGTCTAATTTAGTCGGAGTCGTGCAGTGTAGACGAAAGTTTCTCCGCGGTCTTCCTTCTGCCTCTCTCCTCCTGCTGCTTTTTGAGCTCCTCCAGAGGAAGGAGCATGAAAGCTGCACTAGCTGAGTACTCTTATCATCTGTTAGAGAGTTCTGGGTCTAATAGCTTCCAAATGCTGATTCTTCCACTTAGGGGTTGTTCATTGAGATTGATTAAAGATCTCCTCACCTCCCACATCTGTCTGTTTCTGAGAATCACTCCCCAGTCCCTAGCTTGTGTGATAGCTTTTCCAATGGACTTCATGCTTCTTCCCTTAGCTTCGGCATCTCATGATTTGCTTACAGCCTCGTTTGCGCCATGATTATCTTGTTCCTGGAAGGATGTGCTTTGAGGCAGAGTCCTTTCAATATAAGCCATGGCTTGAGCTTCTGCAGGTTCCACATCTATCTAAGGGACACACACACACACACACACATAGCCTTCAATCTATATGTAAACCCTCCTACGGCAGTCGTCTACTCTGTCAGGCCAGGGCTTCTCCCTTTAACCATAGGCTCTTTCCTTTATATGTTTTAGGGCATGGGTCAAATGTTAGTCTCTGACTTTACCAAACTCCAGGGGAACGATGCTCTTCGCTCAGTTCTCTTTAAGGCCCCCTTACTTGGCTTGTGGTAAAGGGAAGCATTCTCTTCTTCTCCTTGAAGAGGGAAACACATGACACACCAAACACTGTCTCCGGGGAAAACCACCCTGTTGGCCTCTTCAACCAGGCAATGAATTCTTGGCGTCTTTACATAGCCTGAAGGTGCTAGAAGCAGCAGTTTCAGGGCCCTTAATATACCTTCACGTGTCTAGCACCTTGTCTTAGCACACGGATGTTTGGCAATGATTGCGTTTCGCTCTGCCTTCGGAGTCTTTCTCTAAACTCTACCTAGAAAAAGTTACATTTAATATCTTGCTACCGACACCTATCCTTCGAGTTATGTGTTGGTGTTTTTGGTGACAACCACCCTCGGGGATGGTTTCACAATCAGGAATCAGAGGGGGAGCAGATGTGACCAATACACCTTATAGCCCAAACCCATACCACCAAAGTGGGCAGCAAGGAGAAGCAGTGAGCAGATTTTAACATCCTGCTTTTGTCTGCGTCTCCATCACTCAGGACGATCGCGAGAGCCCTTTGCAACGGTTATGGTTGAGGATATATGAGCATTTCCTGGTTGGTAGGTAGTGAACCCACGTGGACAGAAATAGATCCCCTTTACTCCGGGCAAAATCAGGACAGAAATTCAGAGATAACAGTTTATTTTTGAAATATGAGAGAATGTGATGTTGTAGAAATAGCAATTCTTACTGGAGATGGCACGCGCTTCTCTGCGCTCTCCAGCCTCACCCGCCACTGGATTTTGGCTACGTGACAAGTGCTGGCAAATGGGCTGGAGGCAATTAAGAGTGGTGGGAGTTGTCCCCGTGCTTTCTTCCCCTTGTGCAGCTCCATGTTAAAATGGCAGCCTTGGAAGACGGTGGAACGCTCTTACTCTCTGATACCTGAATAAATCTGTGGAATAGGGTAGTTCCCCTGGCGATGCCACATGAACAGGCAATAAATCTTTGGTGTGCTAAGTTATTGGAATTTGGGGGATTACATGTAACCGTGGCTACCTTATCCTGTCTTGACTAATCAAGTAGAACTAATGAATTAGTCTTCACTCCAAGAGTAATTTGCTAGAATTTGTCTTGCCTGTGTTCCTTCTGTTTCCTCCCTTTTGAGATTGCATTGGCTCATCTTCTTCTCCTCCATGGTTTTCTTGGTCTCAACTCTAATCATCAAAATGTATAAAAATTCGCATGAACCATTCCAACTGTACCCCACTATCCAGGCTCACTGTTTACCACCTTTTTTTAAAAAATCATAATCGCTAGACATTCCTAGATCATATCTAGATATTCCTCATCGTTCCATTGCCTTGTTTATCTTGTGTATTGTACTGTGCAACTTTGATTATTTGCTTAGAAACCTATCACTCGTGAATGTAGCGTGAACTCTTCTTAGGGTGACGTTCAAGGTCTTTTGTGTCAGTTTCCAGTGCTCTTTGCGGTTATAACTATTGTTATTTCCCAGCATGCCCCTGCGACTTCAAATCAGGCTGATCCGCCTCCCTGGTGCTACATCATGTTATGCCTTTGCTCCCATCAGATGCTCTCTGGCCAGCCTACACTGGCCACCCTTCAAGCCCAGCTTGGGTAGTACATCCTTCCAGAAGGCGCCACTTGCTAGGTCTTGGTGGTCTCTCCTTCTGAATTCCTCTAATGTACAACGTAAAGCACTTGTTTGATTGCTCACCTGTGTGCTCCTTTTTCAAAACCTGCCAAGGAAATTGTAGCTTCGTCTCCAATATATTCTTATGGATGTCTGCATTCAGACTCTAAGGAATAATCATTTCATCAATCCTCTGCTTTAATAACAGACTCAAGAAATAACGTATGTAGATCAAATCTAATTTTCTCATCCGAAGCATCAATCAATGACTTTGAAAAGGTGGAGCCTGAACAATGATACTGAATTGTAAGTGCTCGTTATAAAATTCTATTTATTATTTTAGTTATGAGTGCAGGTTTTCTTGTAACTGCTCTATAAGATACCTAAAATTTCAGTCTGGTCAAGAGAATTCATGAGTTGATCTTTCTGATTAACGCCAAGGCCTATGAGCTTATTTAAAATTCACTTGTATCATTGACAATTTAGTAAGTGAAGCGTGTTCTCTAAGCAACCAAGAGTTGCAGGTTAAATTGTGTACCCCGAAAAGATTTGTTGAAGCCCTAAACCCGCAGTCCCTCTGAATGTGACCTTACTCGTAAATAGAGTCACTGCAAATGCAATTAGTTACGGTGAACTCATACAGGAAGGAGTAAGGTGGGCCATTAATCCAATATGATCAGGGGCGCCTGGGTGGCTCGGTCGGTTGAGCGTCCGACTTCGGCTCAGGTCACGATCTCACAGTCCGTGAGTTCGAGCCCCGCGTCGGGCTCTGTGCTGACAGCTCGGAGCCTGGAGCCTGTTTCAGATTCTGTGTCTCCCTCTCTCTCTGACCCTCCCCCGTTCATGCTCTGCCTCTCTCTGTCTCAAAAATAAATAAACGTTAAAAAAAATAAATAAAAAAAAATCCAACATGATCAGTCTCTTTAGAAGACAGAGACATAGAGGGGAAAGATGGCGGTGTGAAAACAGAGGCAGAGATTGGGGTGACGCATCTACAAGCCGAGGAATGCCAAGCACTGTCAGCAGCAATCACAACCCGAGAGAGAGGCATGGAACGCATTGTCTCTCAGAACCTACACGAGGACCCAACCCTGCCAACATCTTGATTTTGGCTTCTGGCTTCCAGAACTAGGAGAGAATAAATATCTGTTGTTTTAAGCCACGCAGTTTGTGGTACTTTGTTAAGATAGCCCTAGGAAACTCATACACCAGGTGGTCAACATAAATACATTTAACAGTAGGTAGCATATTACAGGGCCCAGCAAACTATGGCCAGTGTACCAAATCCTGTCTGGTACCTGATTTTATAAATAATACTATTGGAATACAGCCATACTCTTTACAAAGCATCCTGGCTGTTTATATGCGCCTATGGCAGAGTAAAGAGACTATCTGGCCTTAAATATTTACTGTCTGGTCCTTTCCAGAAAAAGTTGGCCAATTCTTGCTATATCCTACTAAGCTTTTCCTTAAAAGTTTGAAAATGTGTAACAGTCTTACTACAGATTTTCATTTAGCTCTCAGGACCCAAATCCATTATTATCCATATGAGTCAAAAGGGGCTATGCTGCAGTGACACACATTTCCCAAATCCCGGCACTTTAACGTGGAAAACATTTATTTTTCACTCGCCTAATGTCCCGTGTGGGTCTGGAGATCCCAATACACAGCGATTTGCATTGTGGGTTACTTCAGTTGGCATCATTGCACACTTTTCTGCAAACTCTGTAGATTTACAGATAGTGGAGAATTGCCAAAGGTCTTTCCATGGCTCTAGCTGGAAGTGACATACTACATTTCCTCTTACATCCATTGTGTGGCTCTAACTGGGAAAAGTAGGAGAACAAATAGGATATTTATGAGTCCTACTATGTCTATCACATACTCAGACAGTGTTAGTGTCATAGGATTCACATTTAGTGACTCCTGGAACAAAAACCAGCATAGACTCTCATCGTCAATATTGTTGAAGATTCACAGATGGGTACTACTTACAACAGGGAATTCTTTAGGAATCTCTAGTTTCCATTCATAAACTTGCGATCTTTCTAAATGGTGGGACCTTGTGTGAAACACCTTGTGTGATTTTGTGCACATTATAATGAATAACCCTAATAAAAAAAACCCATAAAAATCTCAATATATACACCCTGGTACCAGGTTATATGCATATGCAAGCATTATTATTAATCTCTGCCTACTTCATACATATAAAAGGACCCGGCTCCAGAAGTCACACAATTTACTCATATCTGCAGACAAAGAAATTATGTAGGTAGGCTTTCCCATGTGGGTGCGTAGGCTTTTTTTGCTGGAAACAGGCAAGTAAATTGAAGAAAATAAAATACCACACAAAAGTCAGTCTTTTCCATCCCAGCTGCTATTCCCTAGCTGGAAGAGAATCAAGGAGTGAAATGAAGGGTCAGTAGTGTATTGGTCCGTCTACCCTCTGCCCTGTAGAGACAGTCATCAGGAAAAGAGGTCAGGGGATGCTTGAGAAGGAAAGGTCCTCAGACAGGGTTTATGGCCCACGACGTTCAGATACCGTGACTGCTGTTTCTGCTCCCGCTTTGGCAACAAGGCCTGGTCAGATGGTCTGAGGCCATCTTCAAGGCCATCTTGAAGACGATTCTTCATTCTCTTGCCTTCCCGCCATTAGCACTCTCAAACCCTTTACACCCTGTTCCCGTCCAATTGCTCGTGGATTCTTTGTTCTTTCTGCCAGCATGGCGGACGGGGGAAGAAAGCATGGTTCTCTCACTGCCGTTACCAGTGCTGCTCTGCTTAGGACACCCACGGGAATGGATGAGCCTCTTTGCGATCTTTGCCTTTACTTAAAAGGTTTGTTTTTGTATGTCTACCCAGGCTGATTATTTCTTTCCAGTCACCCCGGTGACATCTAAGCCTTGAGGTTTATCTGAAGTGTGGTTGTTGCCGATCGATCGCTTCTAGAGAAGCTGATGTAGCCGTCCGAAAAGTTAAGAGTCAGGTGTTTGTGTTTTGTTTTGTATCCAGGATGGCAAAGCATAACTCTATACGCCAATTTTCCTCAACAAATCGTGGTGTGGTCACTTGAACTATTGACCGACACAAATATGCTTACCCAGACGAAATGGAAATAAAGTCAAGAAAATGATAATCTGGAGAAAGAAGTGGAACTTCATCACACATAGAACAACCTGTGTGATGAGAAATACCATTAAGTCTATAGATAAGACACTGCGAATTCACCCTTCTGACAGAAAGAGCTTTTAAAATATAAAATCAAGTTCTGTAATAAGTATCGCGATACAGATGTCTTTGTGCCACCAGACTCAACAGGTTTTCAAAAACGGGACACATTTATGAAGCAAGAGAATATTAAGTGGATTTCAGCAGCAGGTGAAGTAGCTTTACATGAATTTGACTAATTGTACACAATATGTTACGAAAAATCAATCACTTCCCAACTGACAAATAAACTGATGTCAATGTTGGGATCTATAGGACCAAAATGGTGTCCTTCTGTAGTTTGTAAAGTCTGTCTGCACGCATAATGTCATCTATTTGCACGGATCCCTACAATAATCCCATGAGGTAGGTAGTATGATCTTTATTTTGAGGCTTGAGAAACTGAAGCTTCATCGAGTGAATGACCACCTGTTAGGTAGTCTGTTAGGCAGCATTTGGTTCACAGAACAGGAAGCGATCTTGGGGTCCAGGTCTCTGACTCCATGTACGTGTTTAAGAGGCTCAAAGAAACAGGGAAAACAGTGCCACTGTCGGTTCTTAATTAGTAATCAGAGCTCTGAGTTCATTGAAACGTTTCGATGTTTTCCTCATTGGAGTCTCCATAAACGTCTCTGTTCACTGCTTGCCGAAAATTCTGCAAATCTCATGTCTGTATTTACTCTTGGGGTCAGTCTGCCTGACTATACCAGGCATTTTCGTCTTGTTCTGAGGTATGTTTCGTTGGTAGAGGGTTGGGGAAGGCTTTTGATTTATTTTAGGCACATTTCGTGCGTAAAGTTTATAAAGTGAAGTAATTTGATCATTTCTTTTTTATTTAAAAAATTTTTTTTTTAAGGTTTATTTGTTTTTGAAACAGAGAGAGACAGAGCATGAACGGGGGAGGGTCAGAGAGAGAGGGGGAGACACAGAATCCGAAGCAGGCTCCAGGCTCTGAGCTGCCTGCACAGAGCCCGACGTGGGGCTCGGACTCACGGACTGTGAGATCATGACCTCGAGCCGAAGTCGGCTGCTCAACCGACTGAGCCACCCAGGCGCCCCAGTAATTTGACCATTTCTAAATGAGAAGGGCTAAGGAAGTTTCATTTGGGAAAACATTAGCTTTTATTTTTGTCATAAGATTATTTGATGGCTTCCACTTTTCTACAAGTACCCAGTGGGTGCAAAAATAAAAAAAAAAGTAATTTTTCTGTGGGATCAGTGTTAATTATCTCAAGAAAACATGGAGGTATTATTGGAAAATCCCTGAAATGTAATTAAATAATAACAAAATATTTATTAGTAGCTGAAATGTGTTAAAACCCAGGACCCAACATCTCTGAATCCACAATCCCTATTTCTGATGTGCATCGAGCTTCCTGATAGCCAGAGTAAAAGAGAAATTTGCCAACGTACAGATTTCCCATCTCGTAACAGAGGAGCCACCTCAACAGAGTTTTGTTGAACGGAATATTCCTTCATTGATTGATGCCTGACTAGGAAAATAATAAAGTGTAAGACCTAACTACATTTTTAAAAATAAAGCTTAAGAGAAAACCATAGTAGATGCTAAAAAATCTGGGAAAAGATGTAATTAACCCTAGAGTGATTTCGAGAGAGACGGAACCTGTGGTCTCCATGCTGTCACCGCCCCACAGTGACTGCGGGATTCAGCAGCTGTGGAGTGCAGACCACGTTGTGGTGTTCCAGGGTCCCACTCCCTGGAAAGGTTGTTTATGAAATAGACCTGATGTAGTGGAAGGCATCTAATATCTTCCCTTTCCGCAGCAAGCCAAGGAAAAAGGAACTGTACAGCTCATTAAGCATTCTGCAACCCTGCAGCCCATCTTCCGCAAGGTCCGTATGAGGTAAATAGGTTTTTTTTTTTTTCCTTTCTTTTCCCGTATTATCTTGAGAGGAAGGTGAAGGTAAAGACAGAGAAGAGCTTTGCAGAGGCACTCTACAGATTTGGCTAAAATGAATTCCTCCTCCTTCTGCTCGTTTATCAACGTTGCCCGAGGTACAAAAAAACGCGCTCTTTGCCACACGCATTTCAACTTGTGAATGTGTTGCAAAACACGAGGAAGACTTGCTAGAGAGGTCTCGCCTTGTGCAATAAAATTAAGTGAAGGTTGAAGGTACTCAGGCAACCAAAAATGGTCCCGAAAGATCAGCTTTTACCCTGTTCGCCCTCTCTCCCAAATCACACTCGTTTGCTGAAATGAAAACGGTCAGCATGGGGGCGCCTGGGTGGCTCAGGCGGTTAAGCGTCCGACTTCGGCTCAGGTCACAATCTCGCGGTCCGTGAGTTCGAGCCCCGTGATGGGCTCTGGGCTGATGGCTCAGAGCCTGGAGCCTGCTTCCGATTCTGTGTCTCCCACTCTCTCTGCCCCTCCCCCGACAGACTGCTCTGTCTTTCTCTGTCTCAAAAATAAATAAACATTAAAAAAAAAAAAAAAAAAAAAGAAACGGTCAGCATGTGAACGGTGTAAATGTTCACAGGGCTTTGGGCGAGAGATGTATCCCAGGAAAGAGATATCGCGGCAAATCCCTCTTTGAAAGAAACTTGGAATTGAGGATGACTGGAAAGACGAGAGAGTTCACCCCTGGGTGTAACTTAAAACTGTTTTGCATAGAAGCTTCACTGACTCTAATGTGAGGCACTGAAAGCCAAGAAAAGATGTATAAAGGCTCTAACCACGTGGCTTGTTTCTGGGGGTGTTTCGTATAATGTGCCGCACCGTGGGTGATGGTAAATAACCAGGCCTAGAGCATTCTTCCTCTGCCTTCTGCTTCCCCCTGACTGAACCAACATGCAGACTCAAGGTTTCCTTCTCCAAACAGACTGTGTAGCTGAAAAGCCTTCAGATCTGATGTTTCCCGTGTCCACTTCACTGCTTTATTTATACCGTCTTTCCGGGTCTTCTGTACGTGATCCCTCTTTCTGGCTTTTGACGTTCTTTCTGGTTATGTTTTCTGAGGATCTTCATCAGAGCTGGACTACTGGGCGCCCGTCAAGTCTGCTTGGAGGCTCAGGGCTTAGGGCTGGCTGTCTGCAAAATCATGGTGGGGAAGTGACGGTTCAACCCCAGGACCCTCACTCCTGGAACTTTCCTCTTCTTGCTCTGATACTTCCTTTCCCACTTCATGTCTCCTTCTTTCTCTTCTCCATCAGTCACCATTCCAAACCCAAATACTCCCCCGCAAGGCTCTAGGGCACCTGGCTCACCTCTCCTCTTGGGCTCCTGTATGCTTGGGCACCCCATCCAGGTCTGGCCTCACAGGTAGATGTCAGGTGCTGCCCCAGCCAAGCGTTTCCTTCTGTCTCAAGGCACGTGTTGACTGCTTGATGCCCCTGTGAAGAGGCGACGTACATCAGGCCCTCCTTTCTTTTCTGGGCGACCTGCACCCTCATCACAGTGACTTCCTGGAGACTATCGAGGATTATGGAGGGAGCTTGTCAAAGAGGACAAACATACTCCCCTCAGTTCCCTGCTATTGATTCCTTAGGTTGAGACTGGAGCCCAGAAACTTGGTATTTAAAACAAATTCCAGGGGCGCCTGGGTGGCTCGGTCGGTTAAGCGTCCGACTTCGGCTCAGGTCATGATCTCGCGGTCCGTGAGTTCGAGCCCCGCGTCAGGCTCTGTGCTGACTGCTCAGAGCCTGGAGCCTGTTTCAGATTCTGTCTCCCTCTCTCTCTGACCCTCCCCCGTTCATGCTCTGTCTCTCTCTGTCTCAAAAATAAATAAGCGTTAAACAAAATTTAAAACAAATTCCAGGGGCACCTGGGTGGCTCAGTCGGTTAAGCGTCCAACTTCAGCCCAGGTCATGATCTCATGGTTCGCGAGTTCGAGCCCCACATCAGGCTCTGTGCCGACAGCTCAGAGCCTGCAGCCTGCTTCGGATTCTGGGTCTCCCTCTCTCTCTGCCCCTCCCCTGCTCGTTCTCTCTCTCTCTCAAAAATTAATAAACATTAAACAAAATTAAAAACAAATAAATAAAACAAATTCCAGGTAGTTCTTATGCAGTCATAACAAATATGTAGTTTGGATGGCTGCTTTGATTCCCAGGAGAGTTCAAGCAGGATGAGTTTTAGATGGGCAGGCAGGAAGGTGGAAACCTGTTAGAGGCATTTATTTAAACTGCTAAAGTTTCAAGGAGGCCCAGGACCCAGGGCAGTCTTTTCCAAGAATACTATGTTGTGGGACCCAAAGGGGCGACAGAGGATGTTAAAGATAAGGTTGGGGTGCAAGGCAGTCCAGGTGCAGTCTGCGGATAGCCCATCCAGAGGCTTCTAAGTGGAAAACTCCCCTCGGAGTCACGAACACATCTTTGGAAACATTGTTGTGTGCAAAGAGTCAGAGTCAGACTTCCTATGCAACTTCAACTCCATTTTCTTCTTGAACATTCATAAGAGCAGTATTAAGAACCGCTATTGGTAAGTTTTGTTAGCAAAGAAAATTATTTCAATATATCTCTACATCAAATCCTGTCCGTATGAGAATCAAGAAACAAGATGGAGAAGGACAGTTCTCAAAGTGTGTGCCAAGGATCCCCACAACCTCTCAGAGGAGCCACCAAGTCAAAACTGTTTCCATAATAGGACCAATATGGTGTTCACCTTTGTCAATTTCATTGTCCCTCGTGTGACACTGATATCTCCCAAAGGCTACATGACCTGTGATAGTTGCAACCTACTCATTTGACTGAAGGCAGAAGCGGGTATGAGAATGCCAACTTTGGACTCTTAAGCCAGACCTTAAAGAGATTTGTAAATACGCAAAACAAGGCTATGATTTTCCCTCTACATTTTTGTCTCGGAAAATACAGTTATTTTTCATAAACATACGTGACTCATGTTGGTGTAGTGGTTCCCTATTGTTATTTTTAACGCATCTGTAAGTAAATATTAAAAAATATTTCTGTTTTCATTTCATGTATAGGAAATATTGACAGATACGACTTACAATTTAAAAAGCTCTTGCGGGGGGGGGGGGCGCCTGGGTGGCTCAGTCGGTTGAGTGTCCGACTTTGGCTCAGGTCATCATCTCGCAGTCCATGAGTTCGAGCCCCGCGTCGGGCTCTGTGCTGACTGCTCAGAGCCTGGAGCCCGTTTCAGATTCTGTGTCTCCCTCTCTCTCTGACCCTCCCCTGTTCATGCTCTGTCTCTCTCTGTCTCAAAAATAAATAAACGTTAAAAAAATTTTTTTTTAATAAAATAAATAAATAAAAAGCTCTTGAGGGTCCTCGGTCATGTTTAAGAGCAGAGGTTTCCTGAAACCAAAAGGTTTGAAGAGGGCTGAACTAGGCAAATGGGTGGGTACCTAACTGTCAGCTTGTGAGTATTCGCCCCTAAAAATCTTTGCTCGCAACCGTGTTTCAAAATGGAGTCGAAGCTGCGAAATCTTCTTTTGCAAATGTATCTTAAATAATCTTTACAAATTGAGTTTGGTCTCATGTTTATTCTTGCCGGGCAACATTTTATTTCAAAAAGATGGCACCTTCTGGGATTAAAAAAGGAATCGAGGCGGGGAGTCTGGGTGGCTTGGTGGGTTAAGCATCTGACTCTGGATTTTGGCTCAGGCCATGATCTCATGGTGCATGAGTTCGACACTGACAGAGCAGAGCCTGCTCGGGATTCTCTCTCTCCCCTCTCTCTGCCCCTACTGCGCTTGTTCTCTCTCTCAAAATAAATAAATTGAAAAAAAAAAAAAGGAATCTAGGAATTGGTACAAGTGGTAATAGCATGCATGACACATGTCATGTGTCTGTGACCTGGGGACACGGTTCACTTGGGGAAATGGGCAGTTTTGATTAACCATTGGGGACGGGGGGTCACGGAACAGCAGTTGGATTTAGCTTGTTAAATAAGTGTCAGATATGGACGAACATCTTTTATGGAGAATGCACTGAAGATTAAGTATAGAATGGTTACAGACGTCTGTGGTTGACCTTGTGGGTAATATAAAGACAGTGCGAGTACACGGTGTGTGCATGAACGGCGTGTGTGTGTGTGTGTGTGTGTGTGCGTGTTGGGGATAATGATACAGTGGTACAAACTATTGTGACACCTAAACAGACACGACCTTGCAATGTGGGACACACAAATTACATCGCTGTGGATGTCACTGTTGGCAATTATGTCTGCCCCACTGTCACCCACCCACTCATACATGTCTGCAGAGTATTAAACAACCTAAATTCTGTTCCTGCCCTGGAAGTGGGGGTGTGTAGCTGATGATATATCCTAGAGCAACATAAAGCGAGGCAGCGATCTTTGCGAAGTGGGGGAGGTTATCTTCTTCAGTTACAACAACCATTTTGCAGAGTAAACACTGCAGGCTAATGAGCCTCCTTGAATTCCAACATGCCATGGACTTGTACAGTTGCAAATGAAAAATAGTAGGTAGTGTTATAGAAAACCCAGCACAATGCTTAGCGTGTACCCATTGAGTTCATTGCCTGAAAAAAAAAAAAATCTCTGCGATTATTTTATCAGCCCGGATACAAGGAAATGACTATTTCAGTCCAGAAGAGTGTAGTGGGTGGACCAGAAGAGAGAGAGAGAGAGAGAGAGAGAGAGAAGAGAAAACCAGGAACCTCAGAAGATGATGGGGGGGTCAAGATGACAAGGGGGAAATGAGGACATAGTTAGGACCCAGCTGGAGACTCCACCATTCTGGGGTAAGGATTTTGCCCATGGCATAGCACAATACAGTTTTTAATTTAACAATCTGTCCTAAGTGTGGGTTGTTGATCGTTGCTTAGTTTATTGAGCATTCACTTCATCTGCCACACAATGCATTAGACATGGGGGGAGGCAGGGACAAAGGTGCATCAGAGGTCACTGCTGCCATCAGGGAGTGCAGGCCCATCAGAGGGGACACACTATCACAGTGTGATGCAGCACAGGGACACTCACGAGGGCCAGGAAATGAAGGAGACACCTCATTCAGCTTGGGAGTTAGGCCGATGGACAGAGGAGGAGGCCTCAGGTGGGGGTTGGCCAGACGGAGGGCAGTGACAACGGTCAGGGAGGGTGTGGGCAGCCTGTAAGCAAGCTCATGCTGCCGATGTCTGGGGTATGAAGCAGGAGAAGTGGAGGGTGGTTGGGGCAAAATTGGCCTCATGACCGAGACAGGTGGCTGGGGGGGGGGGGCAGGTGGCAAGATGGCCGGCCTACGGGACTGGGGATTCCAGCTGGTGTACCCGGGGAACACTGATGGTGCGACAGGTTGAGGCAGGGAGAGAGGAGGAGTGACAGGGGCGTGTGATCATTATTTTGGTATATTTATTAACATCTGTGATAAAATAACTCTTTGGGGAACAGGTAGGTAGCATATTCCTTACATAAAGGTTACAGAAAAACCAGATCTGAAAATTAAATGTGATAAAGTCAAATCACAGGCTCTTGTGTTAGTAGGGAAATATCATTCCCAAAGAATTAAACTGAAAAAAAAACAAAAACAAAAACCTTAATACTATTTACCTTCGAGATATGCTCCTTGATGAAATTCTTTTTTCCCCCCTCCTTCATGATTCAATATCATGATTCAAAATCAATAGAATCAAATCTAGTGAATGAAAAAAATCATATTTGTGGTTTAGAAATCTTCATCCCTATTGTATCAAGTATATGAGAATTAATTTATGTATCACTATCAATTGTCTTTCTTTCTCCCTTCCTTTCTCCCTCCCTCCCTCCCTTCCTTCCCCCCTTTCTCCCTCCCTCCCTTCCTTCCCTGCTTCCTCTCTCCCTTCCTTCCCCTCTTCCTCCCTTCCTCCCTCCCTTCCTTCCCCGTTTCCCCTCTTCCTCCTTTTCTTCCTCCCTTCCTTCCCCTCTTCCTCCCTTCCTTCCCCCCTTCCTCCCTCCCTTTCTCCCTCCCTCCCTTCCTCACTTCCTTCTCCCTTTCCTTTCCTCTCCCTCCCTTCCTTCCATCCCTCTTCCTCCCTTCCTCCCTCCTTTCCCCCCTTCTTTCTTTCCTTCCTCCATCCCTTCCTTACCTCCTTTCCCCTTCCTCCTTTCTTTCCCCCCTTCCTCCCTTCCTTCCCTCCTTCTTCCTTTCCTCCCTCCATTCCTTCCTTCCCTCCTTCCCCCCTTCCTTCCTTCCTTCCTTCCCCCCTTCCTCCCTTCCTTTCCCCCTTCCTCCCTTCCTTTCCCCCTTCCTCCCTTCCTTCCCCCTTCCTCCCTTCCTTCCCCCCTTCCTCCTTTCCTCCCTCCATTTCCTCCTTCCCCCCTTCCTCCCTTCCTTCCCCCCTCCTCCCTTCCTTCCCCCTTCCTCCTTTCCTCCCTCCCTCCCTTCCTTCCTTGCTTCCTTCTTTCTTATTCTTTCAATTATTTGCAGTAGGGAGACCACTTATATTCTTTCTTCTGAACACTACTATGCTCTGGTATTCTTTGTCCAAAAAAGGAATTATATATTACAGATACATATGTATATAGATACAGGTGACATACCCCATGTACTTGATCTCATTTCCCTCCTTTCTCCCCCAGATGTAAGGAGTTCATGCTTTTGTTTCCCTTGTACATTTTTACACTTCAACAACAAGTCTGTGTGCACACTCAATACTATTTTTGCTTTATATAAATGCTCTTAGTTGGGCTTACCATCTGTAGCTTGCTTTTCTTCCTCAAATGTTCTATTTCTGATATCAACCTAGATTAATCCAGGTAATTTATTCCTATTAACTGCTGTATAATATTCCATTAAATGAATACACTAAAATGTTTTCATACCTCTAATCTCAGTACCTATTGGAACATTACAAAATGAGCTTTAACGAGCATTCTGGCACATATCTCTTTGCACACAGAGAGGCTGGAGTTTCTCCAGAAGCATTTAGCTAGGAGTAATATTGCTGGGTCCTAGGATATGAGCATCCTCAACTTGACTCAGGACTGCCACATTATCTTTTTTTATGTTTGTTTATTTATTTTGAGAGGGAGAGAGAGAGCTTGAGCAGAGGAGTGACCAAGAGAGAGAGAGAGAGGGAAAGACAGAATCCTGAGCAGGCTTCGTGATGTCAGTGCAGAGCCCAACTGCGAGCCTCGATCTCACTAACCGTGAGATCATGACCTGAGCCAAAATCAAGAGTCAGATGCTTAAACGACTAAGCCACCCAAGCGCCCCATGTCACATTATCTTTAACTCAGTTGATCTGGTTACACTCCCACCAGAAATGTATGTGGGTCTTCTTTAACTTAGATGGTTAACCTATGAGCATGGTAGCAGTCTGATGGCCATGAAGGCTTTTGGATTCTTCCACTCTTCTTTATTGTTCCTTCAGGCAGCTTTCATCCATTCAGAAGGGTTTTCTTGCATATGAAAAAAACACACACCCAGGGCAAACAAAAGCAGGCTAGTATGTTTGCAAAACTGATACACTCTTTCTCTTACAGCTAAATGCAAAGTTCATTTTAGTGTCCAAATGCTATATAGTGCATTCATTTTGTGACCAATTATTAAAACAATGTATCTTTGGGGCACCTGGGTGGCTCAGTCGGTTAAGCGGCCGGCTTCGGCTCAGGCCGTGAGTTCGAGCCCTGCATCGCCTCTGTGCTGACCCCTCAGAGCCTGGAGCCTGTTTCAGATTCTGTGTCTCCCTCAATCTGACCCTCCCCCGCTCATGCTGTCTCTCTCTGTCTCAAAAAATAAATAAGCGTTAAAAAAAAACAACAAAAAACAATGTATCTTTGAGTATGCAAAGAGTTACCTTGCAGTGGGGTCTTTGCATGTTTCCAAAAGATGGGAAGATGTATTCTGTAAGCCCTGCCTTCAGTTAAATGTAAGTATAAGCCTTTCTGTGAAACATCATTTGCTGCAACTAATTTAAGTTAGGATACATTGTGCAAACCTGGAGGACAATAGGATATCCAGGAATCTGTTATTTAGCAAGTTGAATAACTATAAGACGAGTTTTGAAAACCCCATGGCCTCAAGCCACAAGCGGCTACTGAATAATAACCAAACCAACTTGGGGTGGTAGCTACACTCAGAGAAAGAACAAATACATCAGCAACATAGCAAGTAAAAGGATACTATTCCTAAAAGAAGAGGGGGCTCTTTCCCTAACTCTGGGCTGTAGAAGATCATGTCAGAAAATAAGGAAAAGGGCCTTTTATTAAGGAACTAGTTGCTGTATACGTCCCCCTAGCTAAAGTTGCATCGTGGATAACAATTGGTCAGCAATTTCATATCTGATTCCAAGGGGGAAAAAAAAATCACAGGCGTTAACTGTACCCACACGGGAGATACCTGCCTGCATCATTTCCTGCACACAAAAAATTAGCCACTTGAAAGCAAAAACAAAAAGTGAAAACCTTAAAATAATGTATGTATAACTACGGGGCATTTAATTAACTGCCTTTTCAAAAGGAAAGGCAGAACTGAAGATTAAACGCTCACATAATTCTATTCCTTGTTAAGTATTTCCGTAAGAGAAAGCCTTAGGGGTTCTTAACTATAATGATAACTTCTACAATGAAAAAGCAAGACGAGTATTGTGAGGTAGTCACGGCTCTTAACGGGGTAATCACCACCCTCCCGACCCATTTTAGCACGCAATTTACACACATGCGAATGCACACTCTGATAGACCGGCACGACGGGGACGTCCACGCATGCGCGCGCGCGCACACACACGCCAGTGTAATACCTCTAATATTTTAGAGGCGAAAAGCCAGCAAATGGCTGTGCAAATTCCATCACAAGACTGGTACAGCCAGAATGGTGAGCGAGTTTACTCAGCTACCACTGCGCATCTGTTATTACATCGCACAACTTACTGCAGGGCATTTTTCGAAAATTGCTAAATAGATTTCATTGCTTGACATTTCATCAATTTTCGCTCGGCCCATCTTGTTCTGCACTCCTCTTCCTCCCCCCGTTGCGTGTCTCATCCGTCTCAAATTACTTTTATTTTCCTTTATGCTCACCGTGCTTTCGTAACATTATACTTTTTACTTTCTATCTATATTGCATTGTAAGCCCATGTTTTCCCCTACTAATGACAGATTTCAGATTTTCAAGCTCAAACGCATTGCCCGCTGTACTAATGTAAAATCTACACAACGGTGCTCAAAAATGCCTTCTTTCAATTAAAAAAGATTAAACCTAGTGTTTTTAAACCCAGAATGAAAAAGAAATGTCTTCTACGGACTTTTCCTATGTGATATTTTAAATATACATACAATTCATCCACAAAGAATTTTTTTAAAAATTTTTTTTAATGTTTATTTATTTTTGAGACAGAGAGAGACAGAGCATGAACGGGGGAGGGTCACAGAGAGAAGGAGACACAGAATCTGAAACAGGCTCCAGGCTCTGAGCTGTCAGCACAGAGCCCGACGCGGGGCTCGAACCCGCGGGCCGTGAGATCATGACCTGAGCCGAGGTCGGACGCTTAACCGACTGAGCCACCCAGGCGCCCCCACAAAGAATTTTTATATATGGTTATGACAGAACAATTTTGTCTAATTTAACTGATTTCCTACTGGGCAATCAAGTTGGTGTAATTAGTTGTGCTTTAGGATAATTTTGTGTAGCATTCAGAAAGATATGAAATATATACATGCACATATGTATTTATATAGACTCATGTTTATAAATCTGTTGGTTACAGCCAAAATTAAATGTTTCTATAAGAGTTCCTTATGCAAAAGAAAATTATATTATTCATGTTTCTCTTTTCAGACTTCATAAGACGTAGGAAATAAAGTTACCAAAGTAACCCATGTAATGAAAATAATAATATGGTGTTTTAAAAATAGTCCCAATGCGAAAAAACTTAGGCTGTTTTATAAACATTATCAAGATCCGTTTTTGCACAAAATTGAAGAGCTAAGAATCTCACCCCCAGAAGAGAGATAAGAAACCAAACAATAAAAGAAGGAGAGACAGAGCTCCCAAAATACCCAATTGTGTAATCTGAGATACTGCCGAGAAAGCCTAGTGAAACCAGGGAAATAAACAGAGAGGGCTTTAGAAGAGATTGTGATAAACATCCCAGCAGATTGAAATTGACTGGTGTACTAATACAGCTTAGGCTGGAGAGCCTCTCACGTTGGGGGGGGGGGGGTCTCTGAGTTCCAGTAACCCTAGGGTGTTCCCATTGCCTAAATGGGGTCTCCGAGAAAAGGGACTCAAATCTTCAAGTCTCTGGTAATTTGCCATGGTCTCTTTTTTCTCATTCTAATAAGTATTCACATTTGTTCTTTTTTTTGAAAATTGTTTTTGCTTTTTTTTTTTTTTATGTTAGAGAGAGAGAATGTGCGCATGAGTGGGGGAGGGCCAGAGAAACAGAGAGAGAGAGACTGAGAATCCCAAGCAGGCCCCATGCCCAGCACAGAGCCTGACATGGGGCTCGATCCCATGACCCTGGGATTATGACCTGAGCCAAAATCGAGAGTTGGACACTCAACCGACTGAGCCACCCAGGTGCCCCTTCACATTTCTTAATTCTGTATTCATAATTTTGTGCCCTTTTATTTAGTGTTCTCTAAATACGGTTGCCAGATGTATTAGTCAGCTAGTACGGTCATAACCAATACTACAGACTGGGGGACTTAAACAACAAACATTTATTTTCTTACAGTTCTGGAGGCTGTAAGTCCAAGATCAAGCTAGCTTCTTCTGAGGCCTCTCTCCTTGGCATGTAGACGCCTGCCTTCTCCATGTGTCTTCCCACGGTCTTCTCTCTGTACATATCTGTGTCTAAATTTCCACTTATTGTACGAATACCAGTCTTATTGGATTGGGGCCCATCAAATGACCCCATTTTAACTCAATTACCTCTTTCAAGGCCCTACCTCCATTAAAGCCACATCCTAAAGTGCTGGGGGATTAGAACGTCAGCGTTTGAATTTGGAGAGGACACGATTCAGTCCGTAATACCAGATTTAACAAATAAAAATACAGGACTCCCAGTTAAATGTGAACTTCGGGTAAATAGTAAATAATTGTAGAGTATATATGTATATATATATATATATATATATATATATATATATATATATATATAGCTCTAACTCATGAACGGCAGGATCATGACCTGAGCTGAAGTCAGAAAGTAGGAGGCTTAATTCACAGAACCACCTAGATGCCCCTGGGTCTGCTTCTCCAAACGTATGTGGAATTTGGCACATCATCTTTCCCTCCATAACTTTGTTTTTAAAAAGATAAGTATGTGGGTTATTGTCTCTCTCTCTCTCTATATATATACACATACATAGACACACATATATAATGTATATATGTAAGTGTATATAAATGTATGTATCTGTGTGTGTGTGTGTGTATATATATATACACACAAAAAACCCCTATTCATTGTTTTCCTGATATTCACATTTAACCGGGAATCCTATATTTTACCTGGCAGCCCTAGCCCCAAATTATATTAGCTTCAGGCAGGGAGAACTACTCAGGAGGGAGAAATACTTAACAAGGAACCATTTAAATGATTTCACTTTAGGCCTGAAAGAAACTTCAGGGAACCTGAGCGCGCTCCCCTTGCCTAGGACTCGGCCCCCCTGAGGCCTGGGTTGCAGCAGGGCTGGGAGCCCCAAGGCCCCACTGCCCCCGCCCCCGCAAGCCCCGCCCCCGCAAGCCCCGCCCCCGGGCGAGCCCCGCCCCCTGGGCGAGCCCCTCCCCCCTCGCAAAGAAAGTTACTGGCATCTTCATTTGCGTGCCCCCTCCAGGGCAGTTTCCAGAAGCAAGCTGCGTGAGTCAACAGGGTTGGGCTTGGCTCTCCACCCGTCTGCTCACATAGCCTGACACACCAGAGCACCCAGGGCCCTTGAGGTTACTGGCCGTCCACCCACCCGCCCCCGCCAGCCGGAAGGCACTCGAGGTCTCTCCCCGGGCCCGGTGAATTCCCGTACTTGAAGCCGGCTGTGCAGGGCTGACTCCGGATTGCTGTCTCCTTCACAACACTTGGTTAATGATTAAGCCCTTGGAGAATCCAATGAAAGCTACCGGTCTTCAGGCCCCAAAGCACACAAATTCACCGGGACAATCTTGCATCCAGTTTCAGGAGACTCAAAGAGCTCGTGACGCCCCGGTTTCTGGACACACAGGTGAAGCACCCACGCATCACACCGTGTTGGGGCGCCAGTGTCTACGGGGGGGTGGGGTGGGGGGGAATGCTGCTTCACCGAAGCCACGTGCACACATAGCCTCACAGTGACCTGTGTGTGTCCTGAGGAGCCCGGGACACTTCGTTCAGGATGGGGCGTGTCTGGGAACACAGTCCATTCAAGGGGTGAGGAGGCCATAGGAGCCACTTCTGGAGCCGCTAAGTTGCGTTTTTAAATAAAGAGCAATTTTTAAGAAACCAGAAAAGTTCTCCAAGGAGGGCCTTCAGACAGCCAGGAGGGCTCGGTGGGAAAGCGGCTGCAAGTGGGGAAACTCCCCCCCCCCCCCCCAGCGCACATGACATCGGGATCCCCCCAACACCGCCTGTGCAGGCTGCTGATGGCGACCATATTCACAGCTGGCATTCAGGGACTTGCGTGACGTCACTCACAGGCACCACCGTGCAAAGTACTTTGCCAATGCCTCTGCCAGGCAGATAGATACAAGTGTGGTGTGTATATATATATATGTAAAATTTATTGTCAAATTGGTTTCCATACAACACCCAGTGCTCATGCCAACAGGTGCCTTCCTCAATGCTTATCACCCACCCTCCCCTCCCTCCCACCCCCCACCAACCCTCAGTTTGTTCTCAGTATTTAAGAGTCTCTTATGGTTTGCCTCCCTCTCTCTCTCTTTTTTCCTCCCCTTCCCCTCCCCCCTGGTCTTCTGTTAAGTTTCTCAGGATCCACATAAGAGTGAAAACATGGTATCTGTCTTTCTCTGCCTGACTTATCTCACTTAGCATAACCCTCTCCAGTTCCATCCACGTTGCTACAAAAGGCCATGTTTCATTCTTTCTCATTGCCACGTCGTATTCCATTGTGTATATAAACCACAGCATCTTTATCCATTCCTCAGATGATGGGTATTTAGGCTCTTTCCATGATTTGGCTATTGTTGAAAGCGCTGCTAGAAACATTGGGGTACAAGTGCCCCTACGCATCAGCACTCCCGCGTCCCTTGGGTAGAGTATGGTCCTCTTTATTCAGCTGGGGACGCGAAGGCTGAAGGAGTTTTAGAAACTCGCCCCAAGTGGAGCCGGTTCATTCCCCGGAGGGATGAAGCCCAGTCTGCTGGCTTCCACAAGCAATCCACAATCATCCCTTGTAGGTTCACTTGTGGCTGTCCCAGTTTCCAGCTGGTGGGTGGCTGGGTCTGCTTGGCCCAGTCGCCATCCTCCTCTCTTGCCCTCTGGGAAAACATCTGGCACCTGGGAAAACTCCAGTGGCCACTTTAGGGCACTCGTTCTCAGAGCATTCTGGAGAGGGTTTAGGGAGCCGCTCTAAGGCCTGTCACAACCGAAGAGTTCAGGTTGCCTTCTTTTTTAATTTCTTTAAATGTTTAGTTTTTTTGTTTTTTGTTTTTTTTTGAAAGAGAGACAGAGCACAAGTGGGGAAGCGGCAGGGAGAGAGGAAGACACAGAATCAGAAGCAGGCTCCAGGCTCCAAGCTGTCAGCACAGTGCCTGATGTGGGGCTCAAACTCAGGAATTTCAGGATCGTGACCTGAGCCAAAGTCGGACGTTTAACCAACTAAGCCACCCGGACGCCCTGGGTCTGTTTCTTACAAGGTATGTGGAATTGACACAGCTTCTTTCCCTCCATGATTCTATTTTTAAAAAGAAATATGTGGG
This sequence comes from Panthera tigris, assembly GCF_018350195.1. Taxonomy (NCBI): domain Eukaryota; kingdom Metazoa; phylum Chordata; class Mammalia; order Carnivora; family Felidae; genus Panthera; species Panthera tigris. Next base: position 16,853,385 of record NC_056664.1, read on the forward strand.
TTATTGTCTCAGTGACCAAAGGGAATGATCAAGACCCAGCATTTCAGAGCATTTTTCTGTTTTTGTTTTAAATCACACATGTTCCATCTTTGGATCCAGGGACAGGAACCACTGGTGTAGGTGACAGAAAAGACTAAATTAACTACAACTGGTCCTCTGGACAAGAATGTAATCCAGCAGTAAGGCATTTCCAATCTAGCCCTGTTGAGCCAACCCACTTCTTACCTTTCTCTCTCCTCCCAGCCACTGGCCTCATATATTATGACCTTCTGTGGGACTTCTGCCTCCTGTCAGTGTTCGAAAACCCAACCTCTACTCGGGTTGCTCACAGTTTTAAAAATTTATTGCTTAGTGATTTTTATTTGTTTAAGTTTATTTATTTTGAGAGAGCGAAAAAAAGTGCAAATGGGGGAGAGGCAGAGCGAGAAGGAGGGAGGGAGAGAGAGAGAGAGAGAGAGAGAGAGAGAGAGAGAGAGAATCCCAAGCAGGTTCTGCACTGTCAGCACAGAGACCCACACGAACTCATGAACCACGAGATCATGCTTTGAGCCAAAGTCAGGTGCTTAACTACCCGAGCCTCCCAGAAGCTCCCAGTTTCCTCACATTTTTAAAAGAACAGGTCTTAAATCTCCTCAGTCCTTTGAGGAGTTCTCTGCTCACCCCCACCTTATGGTTGTTCCCATGTACACTTTTGTGAATTTAAGCCTATTGTACATTTAATGTGGTCTAATGAGCTTTGCTTAGGGAAAGAGTGTTCTTGGGTCACAGAACCACATTCGTGGCTGTCGCCAGCCAGCTTTTAATTACATGCTTTTGATTACCAGGGCAACGAGGGGAGAGACCGGGTCCTCGGGGTGACCTCATCGCCACCAATAGAAAAACAAGGAAAATAACAGGTGTTCCATATGAGATGGAACATTACTTTCATCCAGTAGGACGGCACGTTTGTAGAAGGACTTTATCTCGATCATGCTGCTGGATTGGTAACTGTTTGCTGATGGGAAGTCAGGCCCCTTTTAGACTTTGAGCTTCTTGAGAAAAGAGTCTATATCCTTTTCTTTGGAAATCTTTGCTCTGCCAACAGACACACACACACACACACACACACACACGCGCGCGCGCGCGCGCGCATGCGCATGCACAAACTCACATTCCACATTACCTAATACACAACTTGCTGCTGAGTTAGGATTTATTCCTCCTTAAGCCGACTGACATAGAAATGTTCAATGTTTCAGGAAAGGAATGTGCAGCTTAGAAGCTTCGAGGATCAGGTGTAAAGAGAAGGCAGATTTTAATCTCCAGGGAAGCAAGAATTTGCCTGCAACACAGAAATCACAGCTGGCCAATGGGAAGGAACGAGTTTAGACAGCAGAAGCCGTAGAGATCTCTGGATTGGGAGGAAATTTACAAGACCCACTTTGCCAGAAGATCTGTGATGCCCTTGAATGAGAGTATCCGGGCCAGGCAGAGGCTGGCATGGCGGGGCCTCACCTGTATCCTGGTGTCTTTGCCACCTCAGCACACACGAGCTTGACCTCCGTAGGCCAGAGAACCTGCATTTCTTTCTCTGGAGCTTTCTCTGAGTAGCAAAGCCTGCTTTGCCCACCTATGAAACAGGCCAGAAGCTCAGGAAATTAACACCCCCTGGGAATCACTCTCCTGGGTGAATCCCCTGGGTTCAGTGGGAACCAAAAACCCACTGAAGTTTGGTATATGCATCAGATAACTATGCTTCCTAAGTCAGTGCCCAGCCACTATGTAAAGCAATATCTATCTATCTATCTATCTATCTATATCTATCTATCATCTGTTTGTTTATAGATATATTTGTTATTGCTCGTGATTTTGTAGGTAAGAAATTCAGGCAGGGCTCAGTCTGGGCAGTCCTCAGTTCCACATTGGGTCACTCACCAAAGTGCCCTCCACCAGTAGCTAGAGGGCTGTGATGCCAAGATGCCCCCCTTCACGTGTCTAGCACTTGACTACTCCTCAGCGTGTCCTCTTTCTCTCTACACGTGCCTCGCTATTTACTGGATGAGCCTAGGTTCTTTGCGGGATGGTGGTTAGCTTCCTCAGCAAATGTGAAGGTGGAGGTTTCTGGGTCTCAGACCGGCCCAGGACTTGCCCCGCGTCGCGTCGCTTCTGTCACCTTCCGTTGGTACAAGCAAGCCAGCAGCCAGCCCTGAAGAAAAACAGACCCTGCCTTCCGTTGTGAGGAAGGGCGGGCCTGTTCCCGCAAGGGACATCTCCCACAGAGTGTGAATATCTAGCTCTCTCTCCAGTTAGAGAGGCAGGTTGGCAGGTGGGATTACTGGGAGGTGACTGGGCAGTACGAGGAGGGGTGGGAGCTGGCTGGCATCTCCTTTCCTGGCTCAATGCCTCAGTCCCTTGACCGTCCGTGGTCCTGGGGTCTCCTCCCCAGTTAGACCCTTGAACTCAACGCCTTTCCTCAGGGTCTGCTTCCGGGGCAGCTCAAATCTAGAATCCCAGGATGGAGGGTATTGTGAGCATACGTGTGAGGTGTTCCTCTTTCTCGTCCATTTTCCTTTTGAAAGCTGGGAGAGGAAATGGGGGGGCAGGTGAGGGACACTTAGAGCAATTTGCTCTTTCCCCCAGTTTCCCTCATTTTTTTTTTTATGCTCTCAGGATAAACTCAGCAGGTAAGGGTGAGGACTTTAAAAGAAACAAAGCTGCCTCTGTGGCATCCCATTGACAGCATCCTGGGAACTAGAACCTCGGCAGCATCGTGGAGAGGATCAGCTTTGGAAACAGGGCATCGTGGGTTGCTCTCCACGAAGGGGCTGCGAAAACGTCACTTCAAATGCTCTTCTCATCTATCTTTGGACCTGTCCAGAGCAAGATTACTAATGACTTCGTTGATGCTGATGACAGGGGCTCGCTTTATTGTTTTAATCCCTGAATTGGAGACGGCAAGTAAAATCCAATGGTACTATGCTTAAGAGACTGTTGTATTTTTCACATTCGAGCAAACTTTTATATAAAAATGAACCTCGATCCTGACAAAACTAGCTCTGACTAGATCGGGGCTTTGTTTCCTTCCCAGCGTGTTGTCAGAGTCAAGAGCCAGGTCCCAGTACGCAGTAGGCACTCAGTAAATATTTGTTAAAGAAATGACTCCCTGTATTTTGAGGGGGGTGATTAATAAGGATAACATCTCCATAGCTCCCTTACCACCCCTCCCCACATCATTTTACCCATAATATAGCAGGAAATAAAAGTATGCTAGGTATAGGAATAATTATTTTCTGGTATGGAAGGAGGACTCACAGTGTAGAAAAAAATGATACCTACATTATTGAGATGCAGGAAATAAACTGTTAAATAATGTAACAATATTTGGAGGTAAAAAAAAAAAAGAGGACTATTTTCAAAGATGATACACAGCGACTACAAATCTAAAAGGAGGGGCAGCCGGGTGGCTCAGTCGGTTGGCTGTCTGACTTCGGCTCAGGTCATGATCTCACAGTTTGTGGGTTTGAGCCCTGAGCCCCGCTTCAGGCTCTGTGCTGACGGCTCAGAGCCTGGGGTCTGCCTCAGATTCTGTGCCTCCCTCTGTCTGCCTCTCTCCTCAAAATGAATAAACATTAAAAAATTTTATAAAAGGAAAGTCATGTCCCACCATTGTTGAATAGGGGCATATTTTCTTGTGACTCTGACCTTTTGGAATTCTACTCCATAAAGTTAATTCACTGGGCTTTTTGCAGCGGAGGGATAAGTGTTGTGTCCAATGTTCCTGGCAGGAAAAACTAGAAGTAGTGTGTGAAGAAAAAGTGACTGGGGTCTTGGAAAGACCAGGATGATCTACATCTCTGTCAAGTAGTTTAAACCGAAGGCAAAATTGTATAGCAGGTTACTGCACTGTGAGATGCTTCTTCCCACCAGATTCTTTTTCTCAACTCCTCCCACTTTGTGAACGTTTCCTCTTTGCCTAGGTTCCCATTCATTCTACAATGACCCATGGAATGTCACTGAGCCCTTACTATGTGCCAGGCGTTGGGCCAGGTGCTCTTGGGAGCACCCACTTGGAACTTGTTAATTGGAGGGAAGGGCAGAGAATAAATGGTCACCGCCGTAATAATATGCCAAATATACCAAAGAAATAGCTACTGGGGCACCTGGATGGCTGAGTCTGTTGAGTGTCCAACTCTTGATTTCCACTCAGGTCATGATCCCAGGGTCGTGGGATTGAGCTGGGTGTTCAGAGCGTGGAGCCTGCTTGAGACTCTCTCTCTCTCTCTCTCTCTCTCTCTGCCCCTCCTCCTTCTCAAAAAAAAAAAAAAAAAGCTACAAACTGTGATAAGTGTTGTGCCTGGTCATGAGGTGCTAAAATAATTTGCTTTCAACATTTGAACAACCTTGCATTCTATATGTGCTAAATTACAAATAACACTTTACATATTAAAAAGTGCGTATATATTTTACAAAACAGTCTTGGCTCTACCTACCTGCCATCGTAGCTCTCCAGCAGGCTTAGCCAGGTAACACCCAACGAGTTGGCCATTATCATTCAACCTCGTTAAATATCTGTTTTCTATCCCGGTGTCCAGATATTCTATTTTCTGATCTCAGACCTCTTGATGAGTCATTGCCGAGGGATAAACAGTCGTCTGAAAAGAGGGAGCGCGAACTTCCGAAAGGATTTGCTTATGTGATGTCTCTGAGGGTGATCTCTCCCACCGTAGTTTCTACACAATGAACCTGCCAAGGCATCTTAGGGGAAGTCTGACTGCCTGACAGAGCTCGGCTGCAAACTTTGCCAGGAACTACAGAATACAGACACATTTCACATTTATTCTTTGGAAATCCCGAGGCAAAAATACTCTTCTTCCTTCCTTGGGGCTCGATGAAACGTTCTATTTGACTTCCTCCCCAGCAAGCTGTCTACCTCACACTTTTCAATTCACCTCTCACAGTCGTTTCCTCCAGAAAGCGTTTCCTTGGCTAAGATAAACTCTCCCGAGCTGTGTCAAACCACGCTCATTACACCAGCGTTGCCCTTTCAGGTGTCAGGTAGTATTTCTCTCGCAGAAGTGGCCCGGAGTGCCCAGTGTGATCTGCTTGGAAGTCCTTTCATGCTTGTTTGTTCAATTGCTGTTTGAAATAAACATATTCCTATTGCTTTGAATGGTGTGCCTTGTGTGTTGCTACTCTCGATAAATTGCAAATTAATGTTTTTGCTATCAGACGAGATTATTATGCAACTCCCCCATCATCGTCATTGTTATCTCTGAATGGAGGTGTAATCAGGGGTACCCTCGCGAATTCCTCGGCCTCATTTGCACTCACGTATAGTTTCTTATCATGTTCTTTGCTTTTTAAATAGCTTTATTGTTTTTGTCAAATTGCTGAATGGTCCTTGTAAAAATTCAAGCAACATGGAAAAGGACAATCCAGAGAGGATGAATTATCCTAGATTTTATCATCCGGAGAAAATTATTATTAAAATTTCAGTGACCATTCCAGATGTTTTTCTGTTTCATCTACACACGTAGATATAAGCTTGCAGCTTTACATAAATGTAGCATAACTATTTATGCTGTTCTATAAACTATCTGTGGTCGGTATTGGATATCATTCCGTGTCAATATGCTTCTGGATACTGATCATAATTCTTAATATTTTCATAGTGTTGGGATGCCTGGGTGGCTCAGTCAGCTAAGTGTCAGACTCCGGCTCAAGTCACGATCTCACAGCCCGTGGTTTCGAGCCCCACGTTGGGCTCTGCGGTGACAGCTCGGAGCCTGGAGCCTGTTTCAGATTCTGTGTCTCCCTCTCTCTCTGCCCCTCCCCCTGCTCATGCTCTGTCTCTCTCTCAAAAATAAATAAGCATTTAAAAATTTTATAAAAAAATTGTTCATTGTGTCATTATGCACATGTCCTAGACGCAACCCTTTGCTATGAGCATTTATGTGGTTTGATGATTTTTCCTAATCTGAACAATGCTATAGGGAAGACTCTTGTGCATATGACGTTTTGCACTGTGCTATCAGTTCCCGGGGAAGTTCCTAGAAGCGGAAATGACTGGGTCAAAGGGTATCCGCAATACTATATCTTGATACCTTTTTTGATACACATGGATAACTGGTTGTAATCACACCAACAGCACATGATAATTTTTTATCGTGTCTTTTCTCATAACATCTTCACGGTGCCCAAGAATATTTTGAGGGCAGGGGGCAGGGGGGCTGCTAATTACGAATCTGAATGAGTAATAAATGAGTAGCAATCTTTAGACATTGTTTTTCTTGGCAGCGTGGAGGTTAGCACCTCCGCTCTCTTGTCACTATTCTGCTCCTCTGTTTTCATCATCTGAACGAGATGATTTTACTGAATTATCAGACACAGGGGTTTTATGACAGTCAATTTATATGAGCACCTGAACCCATTATACAGCATCATTCATATTTGATATAAAGTGACAGTTGCTTGCAGTTCGCATTGACATTCCTTTAGAGAAGACAATTGCTCAACAGGAATCGTTCTGAATCAATTAATCGAGCCACAGCTCAGCTGCAATGCTGTGACATTCTGACACCAGGAGAAAAGAGCTACTTGGGCATTCTGTGCCGGATCTCTGCCCACGCAAGTTTTATACCATTGAGCTCGTTAAGGTCATTAGATCCTTGACAGGAATCTTACCTGTCCAACACCCGCAACCTCCTGCAGTGGATTTGATTTTTGTCTGCCGAAGTGGGCTCAGTGAATTAAAAAAAAAAATATATATATATATACACACACATATATATTATAATTATATATGTATATACATATTTCTGTGATATGAATATAATTGCATGAGGGTATGCTTATTCATGAAAAATATAAAATCTATTTCTGGTGTGATCATGACCTTGGGAAATTAGGATGTCTTAATGAGCTATCAAATATGCCGTAAGAGTCTGAGAAAATTATATAGAAGCAAGGCGATATTTTGGAGATGATGGTGGGGGTTATAGTGAAGGCGATAGACCAAGATCTCTAGTTCAATAAATTTTTCTCCTCTTATTTTCAGATCTCATTTCTTTCTTTAAAAAAAATTTTTTTTTTTTAATATTTGTTTTTGAGAGAGAGAGAGAGAGAGACTGAGCATGAGCGGGGGCGGGACAGAAAGAGAGGGAGACGCAGAATCTGAAGCAGGCTCCAGGCTCTGAGCTGTCAGCACAGAGCCCAACGCGTGGCTCGAACTCATGATCCATGAGATCATGACCTGAGCCGAAGTTGGATGCTTAACTGACTGAGCCACCCAGGCGCTCAGGACTCAATTTCTTCTTAATAGTTAGATTTGCCTCTGCAATCTTGACCATAATCTTTGCTATGGTCCTTGGCTGGCTAACTCATACCTATGGACCATCCAGAGTCCCAGTACTAACATTTGGGTCCCACCCTCAGAGACTCTGAATACACGCACTGTTCCGGAGTGTGCCTTAGGCACCCAGCATCTTAAAAAGCTGACCTAAAATCAAAATTAACAACAATTGGCTTAGATAAAGAAAGACATTCCAGATGAATAATTCGGTGGAATGTATTTTTGAAATCCCTTCAATGTCGTATGTATCTCACTCAACTTCAACCAGTTAACCACCCCTCCCCATTGTTGTCATCACTTACATAACTTTTACATTTCAAGGTAGTTACATTACCGGTAAATTAGGAGAATAGATATCTCACAGTGAGAGAAAACTATCTCACAGGTCATTTTGCTGATGGATAAATCTAGGGGAGGAGTCCTGGGACTTGATTCTGCATATGAATCACCTGGAGAGCTTATTAAAGTTGAGTTTACCAGGCCAAATTCCTAGAGATTAGGATTTCAAGGCCGAGACAGAGCTCAGTCATCTGCTCTTGTCACAGGAACCCCAGGGATTCCAACGCCAAAGGCATCTTGAACCACATGTTGCAAACACTGAACTGTGGGGGGTCTAGACATGTGGTAAACCTAGTCATGGTCTCCCCCTTCAGCCGCCTTTCTGAAAACTTGGTGAAAACAACTCAAGAAATGTGAAGGCTTCAAGACACGTCCCTTTGTTTTCAGGAAACAGGCTCCTACATAAATTCTTAGCTGTTTTTCATAGGTTTCAGGCACCTGCCTAAAGCTCACTATCAAGGAAGAATTAGAAATAGAGAGAGAAAAAAAGTCAAATACAGCTCAACTTTTGAAAGGGTAAAGTACACGAGAGCGAAGGAAATACTATAAATAAATACAGTACATGTACATTCATTAAAAGAGATACAGGGTGGGGCGCCTGGGTGGCTCAGTCGGTTGAGCGTCTGACTTCAGCTTGGGTCATGATCTCACAGTCCGTGGGTTTGAGCCCCGCGTCAGGCTCTGTGCTGACAGCTCAGAGCCTGGAGCCTGCTTCCCATTCTGTGTCTCCCTCTCTCTCTGCCCTTCCCCCATTCATGCTCTGTCTCTCTCTGTCTCAAAAATAAATAAACATTAAAAAAAAATTAAAAAAAAAAAGAGATACAGGGAAAGAGACAAACAAACTTTTTTATAACAAGAGAGAGAACTTACAATAAATAAAGCTTTCCTGGTCCTCAAACCCCAGAAAATAGAAATTGGCATTTCTGTTGGCATTTGGAAGCATGAAATGTGGACAGGATAATGAGAAGTGCTTATGTGTCAAAGAAGAGAGGTTTTTAGAATCCCTGCATACCCCCTGCTCCCTCAAGCTCCCAGCTTCCAAACCTTTCCAGAGGACGATTCAAAACAATGCATCTTCCTCATTTATTTTCAATGAATCACTTTCAAAAGTGGCTGAAGCCTAAATCAGCCCATTTTTATGGGTTTCTCCATCCACTTGTAACCATCTTTGGGCCCTCTGTCTTCAGCCCATCTGCATCGCTTCTCTTTGGTTTTAAAAATGTCCTCTTGCTAATGAACTCTACGGTTTTGTTGAATCCGTTACTTGTTGTAAGAACGATTTGGAGAGACTTACTGAACTATGTAATTGTTTATACCTGCTGATGCATTAAAACAGAACAAGATAACAGCAAATGAAAGTGATCTAGTGAAACAAAAAGTAGCATCGGGAAGTAAAATGAAATCCAAGGAGATCCCATGCTGTAATAGGTGGGCCAGCTCTACAAGGATTGGCACAATGTTCAGAAGACCATGGATGTGACCCTGAACTTTCTAGCAGCCAACACAGAGAGGAGATGTGATTATTTACCTGAATCATACAATACTTACAAGGTCAAGACTCAACTTTTTCCGGTTCTAGGTCCCCAAAGAATTTCCTCCCGTGGGTCCTCGGCAAGAAAAGCCTGTGTGTGACACAGTGGATGTGGGCCTTGGTTAGATCAAGAAAGTTATGTCTAACACCAAATTGCATAGATTTGCTTCTCTCAAGCACATATATGCAGGTGGATGCCATAATCTCAAAAAAGTGTCTATAAAAAGCAGTTCTATGATGCTAAATGAGAAGAGGGAGAACAACGAAGTTCAGCCTTCTGATGGTTTGTCTTAATCCTGGAGAAGGTCCCTCTTGGACAGGAGGAATGGCATATTCTTCAGGCAAACCCCGGTAAAAATTACTGCTCTTCCTGAACTTTTGATACATTGAGTAGCAGTGATTTCGAGGTCAGCTCTGTTGTTAACTCCCCATAAAAGTCCTGGAATATCTTGCTTTTTAAATATAGGCAATGAACTTTAAAAGATCGCCTAGTTGGGGGTTGGATTGATATCGTTTATGAACTATCAGAAGTCCATTGAAAAGCTGACTACTTAGATTCAGTCTACTTCTGTGAGCCCAAATAGCCCTTGGCAAATATTTTGAAGGTGAACTTTTTTCTTATTGAAATGAGCTTTTTTGACAAACTTAAAATAAGTTTTTCTTATGTAATTCATGAACTTTAAATTCAGTCTGCAAATCTTATTTTATTTATAAGTCTAGCAAATTTTATCAGCAACTTTGCAGGGAGTTTTGAATTCACTTTGGTTATGTTTACAGATTTATATACAATGTTTAAACATTCAAACATTTCACATTGCAGTTATAAATTTGACACATCTGATTTTGTTTTAAAGTATATGTATTTCCTTTGTCCTGACAGCAACCACAAAATCTTTCTGAGCACTTAACTCTTACACATCATAAAATTTCCAATCCTAAACTAAACTTAGTGAGATTTTAGAAATCAGAAGTCTTCCTTAGTTACTTAGCTACATATTTTAAATTCAAACTGCAAGGTTGTCATTAGGTCAAGCTCTCTTAGACATTGCATCAATGTGAAATACAAAATACGACACCATATTTCTCAATCTGGAAATGCTAACACTATGATTTTATTGTTTAAAAACTTTATATGCTTTTTTCCAAGCTTAAAAGATCCATATACCCTAAAGAAGACAACTATAATTCTGGTTAACTGAAATTATTTTGGCTAAAAGTTCTGATCAGATGTTTACCTCTAAACTACTCCCACTCTCATTTTTCTTGTCAACATATTAAAAAAAATTTCAAACACAATGCAGAATTAAAAGACTTGTACAGCGAGCATCCATATATCCACCAGGATTCCACTATCAGCATTTCACTAGACTTGTTTATCCCATATTTATCTTTTAACCATTTCTCTCTCCATCAATCAATCCATTTTTGTCTTGGTAAATTTTAAGGCAAATTGTAAATATCAATGGACTTCCCCTAAATGTTTCAGCGGGTATAACATTAATTAGAATTTCCAGGTTTTGGCTATTATGAATAAAGTTGTTGCAAACATCCTTTTATGACTCATTTCATTGATTATTGAGTTCTTTTTAAGATTTACTATGTGATGGGATGCAAAGCTTAAAAAGATATTGGTCTTCTAAACACGTATTACGTGATATCTGTGAACTCAGAGAAGACAGCAACTTCTACCCAGGTTGACTAGTTTTTGCATTTCCTTAATTTCTATGATAAGTTTATATAGTTCCCTTTAACTGTAAAGATACCTGAACTTGATGGAAAACTACTTTAACTAAAATGTAATTTGTGTCCGATTTAAGGGGATCTCAAATTCTTTCATATTCTGAAAACATTACAACTCATAAGGATATTCAAACTGGAATCCAATGGCTTTAGGTGAACTGGGCGTCATGCCCAATAAAACATTAATGAAAATACATAGACTTCTGGGAAAAGAAATATTCTATTTTTAAAAGGGTTAAATGCTACTTACTTTCCCTTGATAGTAGAGGGATTTCACGTTAAAGATTGCTGTTGGGGCACCTGGGTGGCTCAGTTGGTTGAGCATCCGACTCTTGATTTCAGCTCAGGCCATGATCTTGTGGGCATGAGATCCAGCCCTGTGTCAACTTCTGTGCTGGGTGCAGAGTCTGCTTAAGATTCTCTCTCTCCCTCTCCCTCTTGCTCCTGCCCTGCGTGCTGTGCTCTCTCTCTCCCTCAAAAAAAAAAAAAATTGCAGTTAAACTGTCAGTATCTGTTTTTCTTTTGTTTCTCAAGGATAGAACTGATTGTTAGCTGACCCAGGGCCACCCAGAATACAAACTACATTTCCCAGTCTTTTTATATCTAGGTGCTTTGACGTGATTACATTTCGATCAGTAGGATACAAGCTGAAATGTTGTGTGCAGGTGTGTGCAGCTCCAGGGAAGAGAGAGCAAACCCAAACAGAGCCGGCTAGCCAAAGTGGAGGAGCTAGCCGAGTGGAGGAGGCAGAAATCAGTGTTCCAGAAAGCTGACGTGGCCGTGGTTTGTGAATCAGAATACCGAAGAGGGAGCTGCACACAGAAAGAGTCCCAGAGTTCCACAGAGCATGGCACTTGAGTCATTTGCTGAGTTCTGTCCTACATATGAGTGGTGGCCAAACTCCATGAGGCCAAGAAAAGAGCCACTAGAAGACAGTTAGCCAAGGATTTCTGGAGGTCCCACAGGGATGGGAATAATGTGCATTCTCACCAGCCAGGAGGTAGAGGTCTCATAATACAAGGAGCATTTGTTACAGTCCTCAGTCATGATTTGGTGGAGTGACTAAATTAGCCCTCAGGTAAAGCTGCTCTCAAGATCTGACTCAAAAGAAAAAAAAATCTAACTCAAAGGCTTAAAGAGTCTAAATGGCTAAAACTGATGTAAACAGCAATATGCCAGAACAAAGTACGGGACTCTTTAAAGAAATAACACGGGGGCGCCTGGATGCTCAGTTGGTTAAGCATCTGACTTCAGTTCAGGTCATGAGCTCACGGTTCATGGGCTTGAGCCCCGCGTCAGGCTCTGTGCTGACAGCTCAGAGCCTGGAGCCTGCTTCGGATTCTGTGTCTCCCTCTCTCCCTCTCTCTCTCTGCCCCTTTCCTCACTCATGCCCTGTCTCTCTCATTCAAAAATAAACAAACATTGAAAAATTAAAAAAAAAAAGAAATAACACAAAATGTAGGATTCAAAAATGTACAAACCCAAAATAGCTAACATTCAACCACAATTTACGAGGCATGCAACAAAACAGGAAAATATGACCCATAGCCAGGAACAAAAGTTGATCAATGAAAGCATGCCAAGAAATGACAGAGATGATGGAATTATCAGATAAGTACTTTAAAACAGGTGTAATAAATAATTAAATATTATAAACATTCTCAAAGATGTAAAGAAAAGCATGAAAACAATGAGAAGAGAAAAGGAATAAAGCAACAAAGGCCCAAATGGAACTTTTAGATATAAAGAATACATAAAACGCTAATTTTATGAAAGTCATGATCAAAAATAGACTGGATGGGATTAATTAAACTATGCCTTCCCCCTAAAAAAAATTCAGTGAGTTTGAGGATATAGCAACAGAAACCATCCACACTGAAGCAGAGAAAGAAAAAAGATTAAAAAAAAAATAAACAGAAGCTTAGTGGCTTGTGAAAAAACATCAGGAAGTCTCTTATGTGTATACGGGTTCCTGGAGAAGCAGGACCATAGCGGGAAAAGGAGCAAAATTTTTTAAACAAATAACTGTGAAAAATGTTACAAATCTGATGAAAAATGGAAATCTATAGATGTAAGACTCAAACAAAAACTGAAGTAGAATAAGCCTAAAAATAATTACATTAAGCACATCGTGCGCATTTATGAGAAAACAGCGATAATGAGAAAAATCATACAAGCAGCCAGAGAAAAACAAAGACACATAATGTGCAGAGGGATAAAGATCAGAACAACAGCTGAATTTCAGAAACAGTGTCAGCCAGCAGGTAGTGGAACAACATTTGTGAAGAACTGCAAACCAAAAATGAACACCTATCAGAGTAGAAATTTAGAGCCAGTAAAGAGCAAGCTGAGAAGCTACTTCCCCTGTCCAGCAACCCACCTGCAAGTCAGGGGTGTTACTGCATAGAAACGTGCCTCTGTCTCTGTCTCTAGCTGCAGAGCAGAAACACAGAGGTTTTGCCCAGGGGAGAGTCAGACCATAAGAATAGACAAGCGCTACAGCTCTCATTGAGGGAACTGACTTTATCCAGAACAGAACACACGGAGACTCAAGCCTAAGGGCGCTGTTGAAATCAACACAGATTTTGGTGGTAAGCAGTTACGAGGAGGAAGGGAGCCCCATGATAGCAACATCCAGTTAGAAGTTTCACAGAGAGAGGCTGGGGAAAGAAAGACCTGACAAGAACCCTCCTGGGGTTGAACAAGACTCAGTGCCTGGGCTTGAATACTCCTGAAAAAAAAAAGGGCCTGAATAAGAACGTGGAAAAGTGTGTGACCCCAAATGTTGTGGAGAACAATAGAATAATCAGCCAGAAAGTGGTGGAGGCTAACTGCTGTTGTAATGTCAGTAGAGGCAGACAAACCGGAAGCTTAACAGGGAGATCAAGGAAGAAACACCTTCAAAAAAGAGAGCCCTGCTAAACCACTGTCATCCCAAGGTGATAGAATGCATGCCCAAGGCTGCATCCTCTGAGAAATAGCAGAGGCTGCACATTGTAGAAGAAATACACTTCACTGAAAGGGTCCAGCCAAATCAATAAACAAATAAAGAACTAAATGAAACAACCAAAGTCCTGGGGGTGGTGTGGTATCCAGAGTTGCCAAGGTATAGTGTCTAATCTGTCCCATGTTCAGCGAAAAATTACAGGAAATGCAAAGAAACAGGAAAACTGTCACCCACACTGAGGAAAGAAAGAAGAAAACAGAAACTGCATTTGAAAGGGTCCAGATGTCAAAGACTTTGGAGCAGTTATTACAAATACGTTCAAAGAACTCAAGAAAACCATGCTTAGAGAAGTAAAAGAAAGCATGATAACATCTCAGCATATAGAGAATAAAAATAAGAGGATAGAAATTATTATTATTTTTTTATTTTTACTTTTTTAGAGAGAGAGAGTACAAAGAGGGGAGAGAGGCAGAGGGACAGAGAGAAAGAATTGGAAGCAGGATCCACACTCAGCGTGGGCCTGACACGGGGTTTGATCCCACAACCCTGGAATTATGACTTGAGCTGACATCAAGAATCAGATGTTCAACCAACTGAGCCACCCAGGTGCCCCATGGAGGATAGAAATTATTAAAAAGAACAGTAGAAATTCTGGAGTTAAAAAATGCAATAGCCATAATGAAAAAAATCCATTAATTATTATTAATGGCAAAAGCAGGAAAAGAGGGAATAGAACTTCGTAGAAATAACATTTCTATATCTCACTGGAATTATGTTAATAGAAATCTAAAGTCAATTCTAATAAGTTAAGATGTATGCTATAAGTCTAGAGTAGTCACTAAGAAAAAAGCTCAAAAAATGTGAAAGATTATGAAAGGAATCAAAACGTTACACTAAAAAATAATGCAAAAGAAAGTAGCAAAAGAGGAATAGACGGGCAAAACCAGAGAAATATAGAAAATGAAAAACAAGATGGCAGATGTAAATAGCAAAATGTAAGTATCGACAATGACATTAAATGTGAATAGGATAAACAATAAAAGTAGAGATTTCCAGACTGGATTGAGGAAAAAAAAAAAAAAAAAACAACCCAAGATCCAACTATTTGGTGTATATAGGAGACCCATGTTAGATTCAAAGATACAAACAGGCTGAAAGTGAAAGGATAGAAAAAGAGAACATCACACGAATAGTGACCATAAAAGAGCTGGAGAAGCTATATAATTTCAGACAAAATAGACTTTGAAACAACCTATGTACTAGAGATAAAGAGGGACATTAATAACGATAAAAAAGGTCAATCTATCATGAAGATATGACAATTACAAAAACATATGCCCCCAACAACAGGGCCACAAAATACGTGAAGCAAAAACTGACAGAATTGAAGGAAGAAAGAGTCAATTCAACAGTAATAGTTGGAGCTTAAATATTCCACTTTCAAAAATGGATAGAACAACTGGGCACACGATCAAGGAAATAGAAGACTGGGAATAATACTGTAAATAAACTAGATCTAATAGACTACCCGACAACAACATAGCATAAATCTTCTAAAGTATGCATGGAACTCCATTGTCGATGGGATTTTAACATGGTGCAGCCACTTTGGAAACAGCCTGGAAATCCCTCAAGAGGTAAAACATGGGGCTACGAGGTTTGCATATGGTCCAGCAATGCCACTCCTATGTAGGTATCCAAAACGTATGTCCATACAAAAACTTGCTCATAAATGTTCATAGAAACTTTGTTCATATTAGCTAGAATATGAAAATAATCCAATAGAATATAGTCTATCCATACAATGAAATACTATTTGGCAAACAAACAAACAAACAAATCGAAGTGATGATTTGTGTTACAAGATGGATCAACCTTGGGGCGCCTGGGTGACTCAGTCGGTTAAGCGGCCGACTTCGGCTCAGGTCATGATCTCGCGGTCCGTGAGTTCGAGCCCCGCGTCGGGCTCTGTGCTGACAGCTCAGAGCCTGGAGCCTGTTTCGGATTCTGTGTCTCCCTCTCTCTGACCCTCCCCTGTTCATGCTCTGTCTCTCTCTGTCTCAAAAATAAATAAACGTTAAAAAAAAAATTAAAAAAAAAAAAAAAGATGGATCAACCTTGAACACATTATGCTAAGTGAAAGAAGCCGGTTACAACACAAAAGACCACATGCTGTATGATTTCATTCATACGAAATGTCCAGAATAGGCATATTTATAGAGACAGAAAGTAGCCTACATCTTAGGGAGCTGGGAGGAAATACTGTTTACAGAGTCTTTGGTGTCGTGATGAAACTGTGCTACAATTGACGGTGATGACGATCACACAATTTTTCGAGTGTACTAAAAACCATTAAATTGCACACTCAAAGTGAGTGAATTATATGGCATTTGAGTGATATCTCAATAAAGCTGTGAAGAAATATTTAAAATATCTCATTCTCCTGGACCAGCCTTATGATGAGGTATTGGCTAACGAGGTATAAGGGGTTTCTTGTGAAGGACTTTATTCTCAAATAAAATTATAAAACTCCTTCAGAAGAAAGCCCGTTTCCTCTAAGAGTTTTTCCCTGCCTTGAATTTTTATGTGATAGCACAGACTGCAGCGGTCACCTTGTAACCATGAGGCAAGAAGCATGACGATGAAAGCCAACCCACTAGAGATAGTGGAGGAAAAGTGTAGAACCTCAATGAGTAGCCTCAATGAGTACCTGGGCCAGAGCCTGATACCTATCTCCATTCTACATCTTGTTATGTGAAACCATCCCGAAGCTGGTTTTCCTGTTAGTGGAAGACCAGTGCATTCCTAGCTGATAAGAGAACAGAAGGTAAAAGGTTTGTGTAAGGAAATGGGTAATACCCACTGAATAACTCCATTAACCATATAAATAGGAAACTAACGTTTCCTCAATATGGACTTCATACCAGGGACTTTTATGTATGCGGAGGTTGTTCTATTTAACCTTTACAACAACCACATGGAGTAGTTATAAATATCTTCCATTTACAGATGAAGAAGCTAAGGTCCATAGGGATAAATAACTTGCAGAAAATCATAGCAAGGAGCAGAGAGGAATTTAAACACTAGTTTGTCTGACTCTAATGGCTATGCTATTTCTATTCTTGTATGCTTTTACTTTGTGCTACTGTTAGGCTTTGTTTTGTGCACAAACCAAGGTCTCATCACTACTATGTTCACCTCTCAATATTTACCCGTATTTTCTATCAGGATTTTTTCTTTTTCTCTTCTCTTCTCTTCTCTTCTCTTCTCTTCTCTTCTCTTCTCTTCTCTTCTCTTCCCTTCCCTTCCCTTCCCTTCCCTTCCCTTCCCTTCTCTTCTCTTCCCTCTCCCCTCCCCTCCCCTCTTCCTTCCCTTCCCTTCCCTTCCCTTTCTTTTTTTCTTCTCTTCTCTTCTCTTCTCTTCTCTTCTCTTTTCTTTTTTCTTTTTCTTTTCTTTTGAAAACCGTCTCCAAATTTCTGCCTCATTTTTAGTGTCTTAGCGGAGTCATATAAACTGGTAAGTCAGTACCTTAGAAACCAGCTCTACCACATAATCAAATATAAGATCACTTATGTTACAGAACTTTGAGTATTAAAAATATTCCCTTCCAGCAGAAAAAAAAAATTTAAAATTCACCATCTCTCCTAGAGGAGACTATTTCCAATTAAAATTTAAACGGAAATTGTGGCTTTTGTGACTCAAAATTTGATTTGAAGGCAAATTTTCTTTTACTCCAGAAAAAATTAATCTCTTTATTAGACATAAGTAAGATAAACTCATAGAAGGTTTAGAAACTACAAAAAGAGTAGTCTAAAGGAAAGGTTTATTCAAATTTTCACCTCTAACAAATAATGTTTTAAAATATTTTCTTCTCATCTTTTTGCTCTGCCATGCTTAAATTTGTATAGCTGTGATCCACAATTTTCTAACATTTGTACAATTTTGCACTCCACTTTATTACTGTTTATTATTTGTCATATCATCGGTATGTTTATATATGGCAAGTTTATACAAAATATCCATTCTTTCTTTTCTTCTTTTAAGCTGCCAAAACACTTCCTAAATATTTAAGAATGAGTGGTAGTCTTCAAAATGCTTGTTAAATAGGAATACTTACAAATATTTACTTATTGACCACAGCTGATAAACTCCTCTCTCTGAAGCTTAGATATTTTTAGCCATCCTTTTTGTTTAAATGGCTTTGTATATGTTATAAAGGAGAAAACAGAATGTAAAAAAGGAAAAGGAAAATGGACAGTTAACGGAGATTTCTCCTGCAGTAACTTTGAGTACTCCTTCCCACAATTGGACCCCAGGATAATTACAGGAAAATGGTTGAGGCTGTTTTACCTATTGCTAGAATCACATAGAAAGGACAACAGAAGATTGAGTCACAAAATAATCCTTCTTTAGAGTATGAATCTTCCTCCATTACCCCAAAGCATGTAGATTATAATTTAGTCATGGTGCATAATGTTGAATAAGGAACATTATGATTTCCTAACTGGTGTGGCATGACGTTGTGGAAATTTTTAGAATTTTTTTTTTCTTTTTTTTTTTTTGCAGAGCGAGATGTGTCTAAGCAAACTGGAAAGAGGATTGAATATGGATTGTGTTTGTATATAGGTATGTACGCATACCTGTGGGCATTCCTGCACGAATTGATTTGAATGCCGTAGGAAGTGGTGACGGAACCCCCTTTCTTCTTTGGCATTCACATGTGGGTTACAATCTGGAGATGAATGTTAATAACATTCTAGAAATTACCCTTTCAGTTAAGAACCTTACATACATACCTGTGCGTTTTTCTAGATGTCATTTTTCTAGATATATACACACCTATATATTTAAATATAGATAATTACACACATAATTATATGTGTATTATATAATATGTGCTACATGTAATTCATTCTATTTCAATTATATCGTACTGAATTTTAAAAGTTAGTCGTTGCTACCCTGTCACAGAATCAAATTAATTAACATGCAGAAATTTGGGGATAGACATGATCTTGACTTACTCATAAACAAGGAAGTACTTGATGGGAGTATGGAAAGTCAGGCTGAAAAAATTGGGTGAGGCAATAAACCCTAAAATAATAGATATTATTTATTAAACTGGTTTTTAAAGATTCATTCCTGTATCTTTATAGTTACCATGGCCAAATAATCTTCTGAATATCTGCAGACTCCGGGGAGATAAAAGGCAAGGGTAAAGAAAAGTTAATAAAGAATAACTTCCGGCTGCTCAGAGAGGAGCAGTTGGCAGAGAGTTTTCATCACATGATTATTACACTCAGAAGGTCCATGTTCCTTGTCAGCATTCCCACTAAAAGGGCTAAACATAAGGCAGGGCATGGGAGGAAGGAAGGAAGTCCTCTGTGCCATACCATCAACCTCCACCCATTTCCCACCTTCCTCCATGATCTCCTCGTGTCTCGTGATGGTGATTCACCTGTTTCTGGTGGGCACTCCCATAGTTTTGCTTCAGTTTTTTTTCCTATCTTCTACGTATCAACTTTCCCCTTAGAGCTCTGTATCTGCTTCTACTTCCAAGGTGGGTAAGTAGTTAATGGAATACACATATCTGCATTGATCTCTTAAGGGGACTATGATGGCGAGATTGCCTCCTGCCTCTCATCATCTGAATTTGAAACCAGTCCCAACTCCTTTTTCCCTTTAATTATCCTCACCCTTGATCGTTCATCACATCTTTTTAAAATTTCTCTTGACCTTTCCTCTTTCACCATGGCTTGTTTAGAAGTGCGTTGCTTAGCCTAGGGCTCTTACATTTTTTGATATCTTGTTTATTGATTTGGGTTGATTCCCTTATGGTTAAAGAACACACCGTGTATGATTTCATGGTTTAATCACCTCCCATTCGTCCCATTGGTGAAGGAAGGGCTCCTGCTCTAGGGTTAAGGTGATAGCCAAACTCATGACACTAGACACTGGACGGATGGGAAGGTGAGACTGACAGCAGTTTGTTAATCACATATACTCACAGCCTGGAGGAGGAGGACACCGGGGTTGCGTTCAGGAGCAGTGTAAACAACCAGTAGCTGTGGGAGGCAGGCTTTGTAGGATCAAGAGGATGAGGTGCTTCCCACAGAAGAATGTGATTGATTGAAAGTTATTGTTTGAATAATTCCATGGTGGGCAAGGAACTGAAACCTGCCACTCAGGGATATGCAAGAGCTGCAGCTGTTCCCCTTGATAAGAATGGTTGTTTGGCTAGGCGATCTTATCCACAATAACACGGTGGGGAGGGGAACTTGTGGTTAGGCCAGATTAGGCTTTCTTGATTTCACCAGATGTCAAAGCCGAACAGAATATTGGGCCTTAATTTTAGGTCTGACACCACATTTTGATTACATTTGTTGAGGTCTGTTTTACGGCTCAGGACATAGTCTATCTTGGTCCGTGTTCCACAGACACTTGAGATGTGTCTTCCATTGTCATTAAGGGAAGTGTTCTATAGATGTCAATCAGATTCTGTTGGTTGATGGTCGATGGTATTGCTGAGCTCATCAGTATCCATGCTGGTTTCCTGTCTAGTTGCTGTATTCAATGTTGAGATAGAGGTACTGAAACTTCTACCTATAACTGTGGATTTGTTTCTTTCTCTTTTCAATTCTATCAGTTTTTGCTTTACATATTGTGCAGCTCTGCTTTTTGGTGCAGACGCATTTAAGATTATTACGTCCTCTTGGGGCGTCTGGGTGGCTCAGTTGGTTAAGCATCTGACTTCAGCTCAGGTCATCATCTCACAGTTTGTGGGTTTGAGCCCTGTATTAGGTTCTGTGCTGACAGCTCAGAGCCTGGAGCCTGCTTTGGATTCTGTGTCTCTCTCTGTTTCTGCCGCTCCCCTGCTTGCGCTCTCTCTCTCTCTCTCTCTCTCTCTCTCACACACACACACACACACACATAAACATTTAAAAAAAAGATTATAATGTCTTCTTGGTGGGTTGAAACTCATATCATTATAAATATCCCTTTCTGTCTCTGGTAAATTTATTTTTTATTTTTTATTTTTTGCTCCCCAGTCTACTTTATATGACATTCATATAGCTACTCCTCCTTTTTAAAAATATTTACATGATATATCTTTTTTCCATTATTTTACTTTCAACATGACTAACACTTATATTTGAAGTGAGTTTCTTATAGGTAGCATATAGTTGGGTGAAGTCTTTATTCATTCTGCCAGTCTCTGTCTTTTAATTGGTAGACCTTGACCATTTACATTTAATGTGATTGTTGGTAGATTAGGGCTTCAGTTTGGCATTAAAATTTTCGTTTTCTCTCGTTTTCTCTCTCTCTTTCATTTCTGTTTACTTTTTTCCAGATTCCTGTGGGAATTGAAACCTTTTTTTGAATTCATTCTATTTATAGTATGTATAGGTATATCTCTTTGTAAAGTTTTTTTTTCAGTGATTGTCCAAGGTAGAACATTACACATATAAAACACATAACTGGCATCACCATTTTACCAGTTTGAGTGAAGTGTAGAAATCTTCTTTGACATTCCTTTACCCATCCTCATTTATAATATAATTATCATAAATATTTCCTCTACAAGTGAAACTGTGCCATAATTTTGGCTTCAATGCTCAAACATGATTTAGAGGACTTAAGAGAAGAAGTCTTGTATTTGCCTCTGTTTTTGCTTACTGCTTTCTTTCTTCCTCCCTGACATTCCATGATGCCTTTTTTTATTTGCTCTTTGTTTAGACAGTTTCTTTTAGCCATTCTTTTAGGATAGGTCTGCTGACAACAAATTCTCTTAGTTTTTCCTCAGCTGAGACTGTCTTAATTTTCTTTTTATTCCTTAAAATATTTTCACTAGAGATAGGATTCTGAGTTGACAGTTCTTTACTTTCACACTCACAAAATGTGCCAATTCCTTCTGGCTTCCTTAGTTTATGGTGAAAAATGTACATTCATTCCAATTGTGCTTCCCCTGTAGGTAAGGAGTTGTTTCTCTTCTTTGGAATCTGTAGGTTTATGTCTTTTGCCAAAGTTTGAAAACTTGCAGCCATTATTTCATTATTTTTTCAGTTCCACCTTATTCTCTTCTCTTTCTGGGATTCCAATGCCACACATGTTAGATCTCCTGTAATAGTTCCACAGATCCTTGCTTTGCTCATTTTTTTCCCCCTCAGTGTATTTTAATGCTTAAGATAGGGTAATTTCTTTTTTATATTCAAGTTCATTGACTCTTTCTTATGTCCCTTTCATTCTTCTGTTGAGCCCATTCATTAAGTATTTCTTATTGCAGTTACTATATTTTCTGTTCTAGAATTCTCCATTTTATATCTACTTTATATCTCCTGCTTCTTTGCCGAGACTTTCTATTTCTCTGCTGATACTATTTTTTCATTTGTTTTAAGCATGCACTTAATTGCTGGTTGATAAATGTTTATGATGGCTACTTTAAAAACTCTGTCAAATAATTTTAACAGCTCTGCCATTTCAGTGCTGGAATGTATTGATTGTATTTTTTTTTTTAATTCAACATGAGACCTTTCTGGTTCTTGGTATGATGAGTGACTTTATATTGTAACTGAAAGATTTGAGTATTACGATATTAGGGATCTTTTTAAAAATTTTTATTTTAGCTGGCTTTTTCTGAACCACTTTGGAAGGGAATGGGGGGGGTGTCCCTTGTTACTCCAGGTGGTATAGAAGTCCAGGTTTTCCACTCAGCCTCTATTGACACCCAAGGGAAGAGACTTCTCATTATTGCTGGGTTGATGCGAGTTCTGGCTTTCTGCTAGTCTTCTACACATACCATTTTGGTTACTAGCTGAGAGGAGAAGGAATGCTTCATTACTGCTCCCCATGAGATTTCCACTGCCACCCTGGATGGGAGTAGTCTCATTAGCACTGGGTGATAGTAAAATCCTGACTCTTACCTGGGGCTCCCTCTGACACCACCCTATAAAGAAGGAGGAGGAGTGCCTTGTTACTACAGGATAGGATTGGAAGTTCAAGTTCTCCATATGGTCTACACTGGCACCTCAAAGAAGGCACTCACTAGTGACCATTGGGGATGAAAGTTCTGGCTCCCTACTTAACCTTCTCTGCTATGACACTTGTAGGTTGTTGGAGCATTTCACTATAACTTGACAAAGATGGAAATTTAGGTTCTCAACTTAGCCTTTTCTGGTGGCTATGGGGTGTGGCCACAGTTTTTGTTCCACCCTGTGGTATTTGGCTATAGTAGAGTGGTTTTTTCCTAAAAGTTTTCTATATTGCTAGAGTACCTCTTTTCTGATCCTTTGGAACAAGAGACTAGGATTTTTTCGGGGCTTCAACAATTTGTTCAATGACATTCCTGGGTTATTGGCTTTTCTAGTGCCCAGTCTGGGACATGTAGGGCACAAAGAAAACCTAGGGAACTTACCATCATGTCATTTCTCAGGTCCTGATTCCTAGCTGGTCTGCCTCTTCTCTCCACCTTCCAGAGTCTCCTTATGTTTGTTTCATATATAACGCCCAGGGTTTTTAGTTGTATTTAGTGGGAGGAAGAAAGAAAATATGTCTACTCCACCTTTGGGGGGGAAGTATCCCATCAAGTCTTTCTGATTCTACCACCTAATCACAGGAAGTCTTTGATTATCACAAGCATTTGTACGAATTCCCCAGTTCTTGAGTACGTAATAATTATAAACACAGCACGCTATCAAATATATCTAATATTTTAACATTTGAAGTATTAGGTATTGTATATAACATATTTGTATTAGATACAAGATACCATAAAATGTAGTATCTATTCTTTATTGCATATATATATACAATAATACAAAATCCACTATTGTGGAAGTCATGAAAAGGTGTTGCTGAGGTGTTCTGCACCCAGACAACATGATATCTGAGGGACCCCACTGATTCCCTCTGAACCCACTCCCACATTTAAAACCAAGGCCATGTTTCCTGTAGGCTGCTCCCAGACATTGATTGAGCACATGGGGGATACTAACCAATGCAGACCCATTCTTGTGATACTTGGGACTCTCCTGACTGGTGACATTGACTCAAGGAGTCCTTATCAGCCTGGCTGAATTTTTCCTGGAACTTTGTTACACTCTGAGATTCTTCTTACTCGGTTTGGCTTCCTTCCCTCTCGCCTTCTCAGGTGTCATACCTGCACTGTTGGAAGATTCTGCCTGTCCACCCTCGTTCTTTTCCCCTTTCTTGTTCACGGACATTTCCATCATGCATCCTGGCATACTTTTTTTTTTTTTTTTGAAGGGCTCTGATGTTTTATATACCTAGATCTAAATCTATAATCTAGGGGTGCTTGGGTGGCTTAGTTGGCTTCTGACTCTTGATTTAGGCTCAGGTCATGATCTCACGGTTCGTGAGTTCAAGCCTGGTGTAAGGTTTTGCATTGACAGCATAAAGCCTGATTGGGATCCTCTCTCTTCCTCTCTCTCTGTCCCTCCCCTGCTTGTGCACTCTCTCTCAAAATAAATAAATAAACTTAAAAAAAGTCTATAATCTAAATCTAGATATAGGTATAGAAATAGATGATCTCTACATACATAATACGGCATAATACATAATACTACGTATATATATACATGTGTTATGCAGGACAGTTCCATAATCACCAATTATCATTGAGATGACAGTTTTGGAGGGGGCAGCAGGGACCATATAGCTCACCAGTAGCCAAGCAACTAGTTCTCATATACCAAACCACAGTATGGTTCAAATCAATGCTCCTGCGGTACTACAAATTCTTGTGTCATCAACGTCACAATTAATCATAAAGTTTTGAAACAACCAAGGCCTTCCTAGCTTTGCCCAACAGAAATTCCTGCAAATGTAGATACATCCTTGATCTTCACTGCCCAGTAAGGTAGCCACTAGCTAGGCCTGGCTATTGAACACTTGAAACATGGCAAGTGGGGCTAACGGAATTTTGAGTGTTATTTAATTTTGATTCATTTCCATTTGAATTTAAGTAACCGCACTTACTTATGCGTGGCTCATGGCTACCATACTGAGCGGTGAAGGCTGTAGCATTTCACAGATACTTACTCTGCCTCCATCCCAGTGATCACCGACTGAGGTCAAGGCCTTCATCCACACACGCCTGAACTATTCAACATAGTAGCTTTGTAAATCTTGTCCATGTCTCCCCTCTCCTAATGCCCATTTAGTTGCCAGTAGGGTGTTTGTTCTAAAACACAAAATCAGGTCACTTCCTTAATACAAAGCTAGGGATGGCGTGCCTTACTCAGTTTCTGCTTTCTCTCCCTTTTTGCTACACCTGGGACTATACACACCCGGCAGCTGTTAAGCCTGATAAATGTCTGTTGGGAGAAGAATGAACATATTTTAACAGCAGGGCATTCTGGAGATAGCTTGCCTTAAATTACCTTAATTTTGGGGACTTGGGGACATGTGGCAAGATAATGAAGGTGTATTTTTAGCAGGTGATCCAAACAGGTGCCTGCCTCCAGTGCCCTTACGCTCACTCTCAAAGGCAGAATCTTTATGTGACTTATCACATTCTGGGGAGCAAATCATCTTCCCCAGCCTCCCCCAGCTGTCATCAACGCAACGGTCAGGGGGAAAGACAGGAATTTCTGGACCTCTCCCAAAGTGACCCTCTGTGAAACACCACT
Organism: Panthera tigris; assembly: GCF_018350195.1. Lineage (NCBI taxonomy): Eukaryota > Metazoa > Chordata > Mammalia > Carnivora > Felidae > Panthera > Panthera tigris. Next base: position 16,878,920 of record NC_056664.1, read on the forward strand.
GTGGTTAAGTGCTAACAAATAAGATCCTCATGGAGGAAAGATCACACTTGTGAAACATTAGATGCCACTTTTCAACCCAGTGACAAATCCGCTGTTTTTCTTAGTAAAGCTCTTTCCTTTCTTCCCAAGGCAAAACATGACTAGAAGGAAAATCATCACGAGCAAAGCTTATTTAATTCAAAGGTGATCTTTGTCATAAGAAATATTTTGAGTATTGTCAGTATTCCCGCGTCTCAGAGACAAACACACACACCCAACCAGCTTTGAACGTCTGTTTGAACATAGCAGGTCTCAGATGCGCACATGTGTTTTTTTCCCCTCCTCTCCTCCCGCAGCCTCCTGTTTTCATGCTATCAGTGGATCTTCCCACCAGACAACACTCCCTCCCTCCGATCACAGTCTTCTCTATGGGAGATGCACTTGGTTTCTCAGCTCAGTGAACTCTCCCTGTTTCGGCGAGGAAGATTTAATTGCAGGGTTTCACATTTTCAGAGAAAATGTTTAGACTGGGAGGGATCAGCCATATTAGAGAAATGTGGTTTGCTCAAAAATACGTGGCATAAACCCCCTGCCTTTTGCTGGCAGGAAACTCAGGAGGAAACTCTGGCTGTTATTGAAATAATCCGTAGTTGATTACTTTTTTTTTCCAAACAAGTGCTCGATTCACTTGGAATCTAGTTCTTAGGCTTGATGCATGGTAAAATAAACCTGCAGTTGCATTTGTGGTGCCCATGCATGTGATAAGATAATCCCATAACTTACTTGCTGTAAAGTTGGCCCCTATATATTTTTGCACGCAGCAATAACCTCAAATTATTTCGCGACTTGCCGTTATGACTCCGACTGTTCTGAATCCTTGGCCTTGCGTTACCATCAGTGACAAAGTTGTACTGTTTTAATTCAGCTTAGACATGAAAGATGATCTGATGATGATGATGATGCTTGTCCTTTCCTTGACCGGATGCTAAGGAAGTCATTTGTCTAATAATGTGAACTACCAACTACAGGAAGTAAGATCATGCTGGTCCATCAACATTGTGTGCACATCACTACCCTTATGCTTCAGTTCAAAGCACAGAGTCACCCAACTTGGTTTCCCACCATCCTTTAATTTCATATCGTGGCTGCACAGCAAAGCCCAGGTTCTCTTCTGCCTTTAAAAAGACCCAGTGGAAATTCCTTTCCTCCTCTGTTAGAAACCGGATGTGCTTATTGGCAGGCTGAAGCATATAATGCAGCCATGTAGACATTTATTTCCGACGTGAATGTCTTTACTTGGTGCATTTTGAAGAGAGCAAACTGTTGCACTGGACAGATTAATGGTTTTGTTAATGGGACATTAACAAATTGTCGATGGGACAGTGATGTAGAAGGTTTGTAATAAGGACAGATGCATAAAATCTCTGCATAGTTGAAAAAAGCCAGATACGAGAGTCATACTCTCTGATTCCATTTGTACAGAGTTCGAAACAAGGAAAAAAGAACCCCAAGTGTTGGAAGTCGGGGTAGTCGCTCCTCCTGAGAGGCTAGCTCTGGAGAGGGCATGGGGGAGGGTCTTCTGGGTACTGAGACTGTCCTGTTTCTTGATCTGAATTACAGTCACCTGGGTGTGGTCATTTTGTGACATGTATGGAGCTATACACTTACCATGGGTGCACTTTGTGTTTTTATGATACACTTTTAAAAATTGTTTTTAATTTATTTTTAACGTTTATTTAAACATTTTGAGAGACAGAGATAGAGCACAAGCGAGGACGGGCAGAGAGAGGAAGGGAGACACAGAATCCGAAGCAAGCTCCAGGCTCTGAGCTGTCAGCACAGAGCCCATTGTGGGGTTTGAACTCATGAGCCACGAGATCATGACCTGAGTCGAAGTCGGATGCCTAACCGACTGAGCCACCCAGGTGCCCTTTTATGATAACACTTAAAAAAAAAAAAAATGTTTATTTATTTATTTGGGTTTTTTAATTAAAAAAAATTTTTTTTTAAATTTTTAAAACTTACATCCAATTTAGTTAGCATATAGTGCAACCATGATTTCAGGAGTAGATTCCTTAGTGCCCCTTACCCACTTAGCACATCCCCCCTCCCACACCCCCTCCGGTAACCCTCAGTTTGTTCTCCATATTTATGAGTCTCTTCTGTTTTGTCCCCCTCCCTGTTTTTATAGTATTTTTGTTTCCCTTCCCTTATGTTCATCTGTTTTGTCTCTTAAAGTCCTCATATGAGTGAAGCCATATGACTTTTGTCTTTCTCTGATGGATTAATTTCACTTAGCATAATACCCTCCAGCTCCATCCATGTAGTTGCAAATGGCAAGATTTCATTCTTTTGGATTGCCGAGTAATACTCCATGGTATATATATACCACATCTTCTTTATCCATTCATCCACCGATGGACATTTGGGCTCTTTCCATACTTTGGCTATCGTCGATAGCGCTGCCGTAAACATGGGGGTGCATGTGTCCCTTCGAAACAGCACACATGTATCCCGTGGATAAATGCCTAGTGAGAGTGCAGGCTGGGGAGGGGCAGAGACAGAGGGACACAGAGAGTCACAAGCAGACTCCACGCCGTCAACGCAGAGCCCGACATGGGGCTGGAACCCACCAACCGTGAGATCATGACCTGGGTGGAAATCAAGAGTCGGACGCTTAACCACCTGAGCCACCCAGGTGCCCCTCTTATGATGTACTTTAACCAGAGGTTGACATTTACACTAAAACATGCCAAAAATATGCTGCAAATGTTCTCCATCCAGGTCATCAGAATAGCATTTGTGGCTTTGGATCGAAAAGGGCCTGGGTTCGGAGCCCAGGACGCTATTGCTGTTTTTGACTGCTGCAACATAAAAATGCGACACTCCGAGTGACCCATCGCCGTACTTCTTCTGAGAACATGAGCCGATTGCTTGTTTTCCTGGCACAGAAACATGAATAAAATGCAATGAATTCTCTAAAAAGTACTCTATGGCTCAGACAGCTCCAGGAAGAAACACCAGGGCCTCTGCCTACCAAGAGAGCCATTTTAAAGAATACTTACAGCCACCCTCAACCCAACTGCTACCAAACAGTTGAGCTGGAGGGGAAAAACCCACGCGCACTGCAAAACCCAAGAGCAGGAAGTCACAAAGCATGGGTAATGATATTTACTCAGAGCCGGATTCACATCCTACTTAACTCCACAGGAATTCTCAACAGTTGGTCTCGACAACTCCAACAATTTTGAGGCTCATTAACCTATTTGCAGGTGCTCGGCTCTCTGAGCCGCCTGCGTTCAGAGAAATAACATTCTCAAAATTCTCTGACGCAGGCTGCCATCTCAGTCCAGAGGTAATCATGACGTTTCCCAGGCCTCTTAGCCGGGAAATGAAAGCTCTGGGTGATTCTGAAGTGGCAAGTTTTAAAATGAGTAATCCCATCTAACGTTTCATGTGAACCCCCACGGTAATCGGAGAGGAACATGGGTAAATAGTCCTCTTGAATGATTGGGTAAGCCATCCTAGGCTTTACTGAAAGAATTAGGCTGTGCTAAAACCCCCAAATATCTAAACCGTTTAGGGTAGACGAAAGAGAATTGGAGCATTTCATCATGTCCTTCTTTATTTCTTAGGACACATGTCTGTGTTTTCCTGCTGAATCGCAAAGTGGGATCCCTGAGTTAAATTGTTCTGCCCAATCAGGCTAAGCCCTGGGGAGCCAGGCAACTCTTGTTCAGTGGATTCTATTATGGGTTGTCTTTGAGAATCACATTATTTCTAAAATGCAAGGGCTGCAAAATATTTTGCTGGGTCCGCTCCTTTTTGAGACATTTTAGGATTTGCAAATTTCTCTAAACCCCTTTTGCTACAAACAAAGCCTTGAATTCACCCTTCATGGTGGGGTCTCTGCTGCACTATAACTTTGTTATAACAAAGTCTTTCCCAGGATTCACAGGAATGAACTCCCTGGGCAGAGGCCAACACCAGCCGGCCTTACATGAACGTCCATGCTGCCCAGGGAAGGGTTGGAGGCAGTCTCTTGAATATTAATCGCCATTCTGCTCTGTTTACAAGTCCGTCCTTTCTGAAAATCGCCTTACAAATAACCATTCCCTCAAGATTATTTAAGAGCTAACTATTTTGCTGTATTGAAATCTAGAGTTTGACCTGAAAATGTATGGGCAGAAGTTTAGAGTATCCAGGACAAATCATTGGGCCATATTTTTGTGGCCTGGTAGGGAGGGTGGTCAACCATACTGTCTTTTCTTGTGGGGGGGAAAGAGGTATTCTCTTTCTTAGCTGAGCAAGACTGGGGCATAGGTCTGCTGATGTCTTTCTGGACATGCTGCCACCAGCTCCGATCCCGCCTTGTCGCACACTTACTGTGGCAACTTCTAGCGCTCTTCTGGAAGTTGGAGTAAATAATTGACAAATCTGGGCAGTCACAGGGTTACAGAGGTTAACTGCAGTAATACATATAAAGGTAGCATTGTATGCAGTCTTACAGACAATGCTCTGCTAAGATTCCTTGCTGGATTAACAGAAACGTTGAGAAGCTATTATGCCTTCATGTTGGTTTTCTTATTCGTGTAATACTGAGCCTACGTCCTGTACAGCTCTTAATATATTTAGCAGCACTAATTAAAGCAAAGGAGATGGAAAAATGTTTATCGCACTAAGAGAGATAGCTTTTGTTTTGTTCTAGAGGACAGTCTGAAATAGATCTCATCCAGTTTTGCATCTTATTGGGCAGAATTGGACGTTGATGGTGCGAACAGAGATTCCATTAAGCAGGGTGAAGCTCAGGATCCATGCCAAGGCGAAAATGACCACGTATATAACAGGACTGCCCCGCTTAGGAAGACAGAGAAATGATGTACGCGATATTGTAACTGAAGACGGTACACCCAAGGAACAGAAGAACTGAGGCTACCCACCTAAGCACCCAAAGACGTGCACGGCTGAAGGAATCAGCATTCCTGTCTACCAAACTCACTGCCTCCTATGTGGCGTAAATAGAACGTTTGAGTCTTTGGCTACTTGTAATGTAGACTAGTTATTTTCTGTCTATGGGACCCTCTGAGTATGTGGACCTATCTGAAGTAGCTGTACTCTGTTAGATAAAAGGTAAACTAATCATTGCCCTCAGATGAAATAACTTTGGTTTGAAGCTAAAACAAAACCTCTCAGGCCATAAAAAATAAAGACTTACAGGGGGCCCCTGGGTGGCTCAGTCAGTTGAGCACCTCTTTGTTTTAGGTCAGGTCATGATCTCCTGGTTCATGAGATGGAGTCCTGCTTCAGGCTCTGTGCTGACAGCACAGAGCCTGCTTGGGATTCTCTCTCTCTCTCTCTCTCTCTCTGCCCCTCCCCTGCTCGTGCTGTCTGTCTGTCTGTCTGTCTCTCTCTCAAAATAAATAAAATAAAACTTAAAAAAAACCACCTTTAAAAAAAAATAAAGACCTGCAAATGGGATATAATCTGGCCCTGGTGACCTTCCATCGCTTTCTTCCATGTTCTCTCTGTCCTGGCCATCAGAGCACCCTTATGGGTCCTTTAACACCCTAAGCATGTCTTTCTCCAGGGTCCTAGTTGCCTCTGATGTTGCCCCTGCATGGACTTTCCCCTGTAGCCCCCTGTACTTACCTGGCTCATTTTTTTCACTTTCTTCAATGCTTTGCGCACATGTAACCTCCGTGAGGGCTACTCTGCCCACCTATTTTGAATTACTGAACCTCCTTCAGCATATTCTGCGTCCCCTACTTCCCCATTGGTTGCACTCACCTCTGTGATGTGCTCTTAATTTTTCCGCAGAGCACATCCCATATTCTAAAGCAACATAAAACTTAGTCACTATGTCAGCTTTAAATTGTTTACCTGTTCCCCACTCGAACTGAAGCTGTCAAAAAGCGCAGATTTTGGTTTGTTTTGTCCACCGATGAGTCTGTAGGAACTGGTATGGTGCCCAACACAGAGCCGTTACTCAGTACATATTTGTTGAATGAATGAATGAATGAATGAACAAATGGTTGAATATTTTGGAGCATTGGTGAGGAGTTAGGTACATAGAAAACTGAGCAATGAAAAAGTGAGCTTATTTATCACTATCATTGTCTGAAAAAGGAAAACAATCTGGGCTCAGAAATGAACAGTATTTATATAATCAAAATAATGTAAATGCTGAATATTGATTAAATATTTTATTTTTTTAAACTTATTTATTTTGACAGAGAGAGAGAGAGAGAGAAAGCACAAGCGGGGGGGGGGTGGGCAGAGAGAGAAGGAGAGAGAGAATCCCAAGCAGACTCCACGCTGGCAGCACAGAGCCTGACCCTGGGCTAGAACTCACGAACTGTGAGAGCATGACCTGAGCCGAAATTGAGTTGGTTGCTTAAGTGACTAAGCCAAACAAGTCCCCCTTAACCATTTTATCTTACATTTTATCTTTTTTTTGGGAAAATGAGATAAAAGGAAAAGGTGAAGTTGACATAAGAGAGCTAATTCTGAACTACTGTAATAGAAAGGCAATAAATTATTCTAAAATTGATAAATGGAGAAATCTCAGAGAAAGCATGTTATTCAGCAATATGAATGTAAATACCAGAGATAACAATGAAAAAGTTCAAAGTATTGTCTCTTGGGGCTTGGGGAAGAGTGGTGTTCATTATAAAACGTATTACTATTTGAGTGTGTATATATTACCTTGATAAACATAAAATGTCATAAAAAAGGAAATATTTCCCATAAGCACCTTTTACAGAAAGTACTACATTTCTCTCCAAATTCTTTTAAACTGTTCTCCTTGAAGAACACTTTTAGATAATTATTTATTTGATGAAAGATAAAATGAGATATCATGAAGTATTAAAACGATTGGACTGGTAAAACTTACAAAATTATTCTAAGTCAATTTCAGAGAGACTGGTCAAATATTTTTAATGTGGGATGGATGTTTAGGTTTTTAAAATAATGTATTTATGGGGAAAAGTTCCAATTTGCTATTATTAGTGGAGATGCAGCTTAACATCCAAAGAAAGGAAAAGTACAGTAAAGAAAATCAAATACATCAGTTTGAAAAACACAAGGAATTCATTTTGGCTGAAAGTTACAATATCATTTAGGCCAATAAATTACTCATATTAGGCATACCTCTATACCACATGAAAGAGCTTTATATACAACAAAACAAGCAATAACAATAATAAAAGTCACCACTCACAATTTTATTCATAAACATAAATATGAAAATAATTTATATATATTGTACTAAAGAATGTGTATATATATATATATATATAGTACTAAAGAATATATATATATATACATATATATATACACACATACATATATATGTATATAAATTCTTTTGTACATCGATTTCGAGCACAGAAGACTAATACTCAAATTCCATCATTCAGAAGATATCCTCATGGACCATGACAAGACTTTGAGAGAGTCATCTAGAATGTCTGATTACCTGCATGCACACTTTGGATGTGCTCAGAATTATGAGCCATCTAACAAATAGCCTATTACTATCAACTGAGTCATTTAAATGCTTACTGAGGCCATGATAATGACCTTCAAAGAAACATTATATATTTACCTATTTATAATCATCTCTAGGGGCACCTGGGTGGCTCAGTTGGTTACGCTTCCGCTTTGGCTCACAATCTCACAGTTCTTGAGTTCGAGCCCTACATGGGGCTCTCTGTTGTCAGCACAAAACCCATTTTGGATCCTCTGTCTTCCTCTCTCTCTGCACCTCCCCTGCTCTTTCTCTCTCTCTCTCTCAAAAATAAATAATCATCTCTATATGTGTGTGTTGAGATAGTTTGATTTCTTTCTAAATATTAGGCTAAACACGTATATATGTGTATATACAGATACACAGGTATAGATATGTGAGCATGATTATAGAAATATTAGGATACACACACATGCATATAATACCTAAGTATATTACTTTTAGTTGTTATCTAAGTAGTAGATTGGCATGAGATATGACAGCTTGTAATTCAATCAGCCTGTGAGCATAATTTATGTACATAGATGTACATAACAGAGAATACAAATTATTTAAGATAATAAATTATTTATGATGATTTCAATAGGTAGTTACAGGTTATTTTGTTATCAAATTAACATTTTTAGTTTTTAGCTTAAAAGGTATGGTGACGTCTTTCAATTGTAGCCATGTGCTTATTCCTAGCAGAGCAACCATTGCCTAGTATTGCAACTGATGCTCTCTCAGTGCCTGACTCATAAAAGGAAGGGAAGAAGGAGAAAATGAAGGTGATGAGGGAGTGAGGGTGAAGGAAGGAAGGAAGGAAGGAAGGAAGAAAGGAAGGAAGGAAAGTAGGAAGGAAGGGAGGGAGGGAAGGAGGAAGCAAGGAAGGAAAGGAGGGAGGGAGGATGGAAGAAAAGGAGGGAGGGAGGAAGAAAGGCAAGGAAGAAAAAGAAGAAAAAAATCAGGAAGATATTCAGAATGAACATTTTGGGCATCTTATTGAACGAGATGAGAGTCACACGGCTAATAGGAAACAGAAAATTATTACCTAAGTCTGTTGTTTTTGAGTAGCATACTGTCCAGGTCGTTAGTAGAAAACCCAAGTGAGGAACACATTTTCTTCTTCTGGAGACTTACAAGCTGACCTTTGCATCAAACAGAAAGTACATAGAGAATCAAATTAGAATGATTCAGGGAAGGCTACTGCAACAATCTCTAAAAGGACTATATAAGTCCTAGAGGGACAGTCGAAAACCTGACTTCAATTTTTTTTTCATCTTTATTTATTTTTGAGAGAGACAGAGACAGAGTGCAAGTGGGGGAGGAACAGAGAAACAGGGAGACACAGAATCCAAAGCAGGTTCCAGGCTCCGAGCTGTCAGCACAGAGCCCGACACAGGACTTGAACTCAGGAACCGTGAGATCATGACCTGAGCCCAAGTTGGACGTTTAACCGACTAGGCCACCCAGGCGCCCCAAGCCTGACTTCAGTTTAATGGGGCACAAATTGGCGAACACTGTGGCATCAGGCAGACAAATCTGGCATAGAAGGAACATCACACATTGAAGAGGGATTGCTGAGTCCCTTGTCGAGTTCTTAGGTACGTCCTAGTGTGAGTGCTCCTATTTAACGTTGCTGAGTTATTTCAACTCAGGATAAACCAGGAGTGACCCAGTCTGGGACTTCACATGTCCAACTTGCATTTACTCTAAACAGATGAGTGAGAGAGTCCACCAGTCTTTCGGGAATTGGGGAGGCATATCCTGGAGCCTGAAGGCCAGTGTGGCAGTGATAAAGGACCCAGCCCAAGTGTCTGGCATACAAGGAGTCAGGAACCTGGAAGAACATCCAAGTGAGAGCAAAGAAAAGTGACAGTGACTCCAAGGTGAGCAGCCAAAGCCTCCAGGTATCTCCATGTATCTTCCCATGGCCTTGATGGTGCCTAAGAAGGACCCTTACCGTGATGGCAAAGCGGACCGACCACTTGGCCAAGCATTGACGGGTGAGAACACCAGGAAGAAGCTCTTCTGAAAACTGGACGGTGGCGATCACCTTCCAAAGTGAAGAGGGGGGAGCTGCGGAATCAAGGGGACATTACGCTGCTTTTTAAGGGTTGTCAATTTCTTTCAGTCTGTTTTTCCACCCACGATGAATAGGAATGTAGACCCATCTATAGTTGTAGAGAAGCTGAACCAGAGGCCCCAGGCTTAAAATACCAAGGCTTCATGACCGTTTGCTTGCTTTGCACTTGGCCCAGCAAGCTGGCTTCTGGGAACTGGACCATGCAGTTCTCCCTCCTATTAATAGAAGATCCTCTTTCTGTGGTATGCCTTCGATTCTTTAAGATGTACGAAGGTACCCCGTTAGATAGAGTACAGGCCAAACCCCACCACAGCGTAGTCTCAGAGAATGTCCTAGAATTTGGTTGCATCAACTATTTCTTGAAAGAAGAGGGCCATCAACTGAAGATCAAGAATCTTATGATGATGTGATGATGACATCTATTGTAATGCGATTTGTCCTGTGTGAATATTGGTGATTAGGCAGAGAAAATTTTAAAGATGACTTTTTTTTTATGCCGTCATGTATTGAGCCGGGCTAAATTTAGCTTTATACTTCCTGCATCTGGGACTGGCACTTTGGCTTTGGGTCGGATTTTCTTCCCAGTTTCTTGGGCACTGGCTCCATGCTGTAGTGTTTTGGGTTGCAAATATTGCAAAGAGAAGGCTTTAACACAAACAGAATATCTCACCGATTAAATGTCAGAATGCGGTTTGCTTGCTGAAACTCAGTGAGAGGAACCAGAGGCCTGGGCTCCAAGCCCAGCTCTTCCATTGACATTCAAGGTGACCTTGGGGGGGGGGGGCGGGGAGGATGATTTAACCGTTTCCTGCCCTGTGGCTGTGACACCGGGGGTGTGGGAGGGCATTGCAGACACAACCCTGGGGTTGGTAGGTTCTTTGCGGATTTTTGACAAGTGACTGCATGGGCTCTTCTCCCTTTTCTCTGTCTGTTAGTCTGTATGTGCACGTGAGGCCCTCTGGGAAAAGTGTTCACAGGGGGTGCCAGATATTAGGCAGTTCTGGGATTAATGGTGTCATTAGTGACGGGATAAACATCTCTGAGAAGGAAAAGCAACGCGTGAACATATACAATGCTTTTTCTTGTAAATATCATTTTCAACCAATTTGCGAGAAAACCTGTTTTTCCTGTAAAATAAGGCCAACAAACCTACCCATGGCATGTAAGAAACACCATTTGTCCATCTCCTGGGGTATCATATGGTGAACTGAGGAAGAACTTGGACTCGAGTCAGACTCCCTGCATACCTTTACTTTGGCAATTTACTTAGCTTCTCTGTGCCTTGGTTTTCTCTCTGGTAAAGCTGTACCCACAGCATGGGCCTGCTGTGAGGACAATTTATTTCATACACCTAAAGTTCATACATTCCATCCCATGCTTGGAACCATGCTTGGGTCTTAGTAAGCACTTGGTAAATGCCAGCTCTTATTGTTGTCATTCCTGTCGTCATTCCTCTTTCTGGCCCTAGGACAGAGCACATGTGCTTAAATTCAGAAAACTCGATTCAGAACATTTGAATTGGTTGTCCAAGGTGGACGGAGCAAGAAACTCCGTGACAAAAGGAAAGGTGTTGCTTTGGGTCAGGAGAGGGTTGGAAGAGGCAATGGATCTTGGTCAGTCGGTGGAGCGGGAATCAATCCCGGGCTAGATGCCCTCCAGGAGTTGCACGGACCCTGTCAAACAGCTCACGATACTACCTAGTTCCGTTCGCAACGCAGTGTCTCCCGCTGTGCTGAACGCAGGAGACCCCAGCTGGGACCAGGAGCAAAGGTTTAATTCAGACCAGGGTTGAAGTCCGACCAGGCAGGGGCTCTGGGTGCTGTGTGCCAGGAGCCCCCAGACGCCCCGGCAGCTGGCCAGCCCATCGCCCGATGCCTGCCACACTCCAATGAGATCAGGAACGTGTGCAGTGACTTTCTCCCTCAAAGGAGCTGCCCTGACAGGCTGGGTCGGATCCGGTGCTCAGAACCGCTGCCTCTGGATCCATCCACAGCCCCAAGTATCCCACTGCTCGACATCTTTGTTCTGTGCTCTTAAAACGGTAGGCGAGTGCGTCTGAATGTTGTGGGAAATTTGGGGTTGCATCCTGCTGTCGACAGAGACGGACGCTGCTTCAGGGCTCGGGGGTAGTTTAAGTGGTGGGATCACTGGGGGGTTGGGGAGAGAAGAGACAAATTAACGAACTTGTCCAATTGTTTTATTCTTGCACAACTAGGCAGTTTCCCACGGTTGCCCAGTATCCATTTTTTTTTTTTTTTGCTTCTCTCTCTGTTCCAATTTGTGGTTCTGGAAGCACTCAGGAATTAGCCAAGTCTTTTCCACAGTGGCACTTAGTGACTAAGAGACTTTTTGCTATGTTAAACAATACAATCCATATTATTTTTAGTTTATGTAGAGCTCTAGAGGTAACCCAGGTGTTATCAATTCTTTACGTTGACAACTAGATGGATGTCGAAAGCTACGATTGTGAGCAGTTTTCATAAAAACATTTAATAAATTTAAAATGTCAGTTTTAAGTAGTTTTATTTAACAATTTGATATTGATTAATCGTGATTTCTATTTGACTTTTATTATACTGTTTTTCTTTTATAACTCATAACTTCTATTCTTCTTTTAAATTTTGATAGATGATCTAGAATCATTTAGAATAAAAATAACTTAAAATGCGGGAAAATAACTTTAAATTTTCAACTGAAACATTTATTTCAATTTGCGTTCATATAAAAATATATTGATACTTTGCATACATGGCACACAATTACATTTTTAATCCTTTGGCTTATTCCTGGATGTAGAATAAATTATATGAAATTTTTATTATAACAACATTGTAAGTGTCTTTGCTGAGATGAAGGCAAGAGAAAGAAAGCATATAGGATACATGTGTAATAATGCACGAAATATGCATGCTTTCTTTTTAATTTTTTAATGTTTATTTATTTTTGAGAGAGAGAGTGAAGGTGGGGGAGGGGCAGGGGAGAGAGGGAGACACAGAGTCTGAAGCAGGCTCCAGGCTCCGAGCTGTCAGCACAGAGCCCGACCCGGGGCTCGAACTCACAACTGCAAGATCATGATCTGAGCCAAAGTCTCACACTCAACTGAACCACCCAGGCGCCCCTGAAATATGTATGTTTTTATGGCTGATCCAAGCATTACCAGCCTATCTATAGCATACCAAGACAGTCATGAAAACCTGAATTTCATTTTCTTTGATATTTCTTTTGATATTTTAGGTAAACATTTTTAGACATCTAAGACCCATAGTTTTGCACGTCGTCTTTTATTTTGTCATTGTGACTGTATATTTGTTAAGGTATGAAGTTAGTTCAGTCGATTCTTATTATTTATGATAGTTTTATTCTGTAAAGTCCACTGGGTCACTGAATTAGCAAATACCGAATTAGTGCCCTTGGGGAAAGATATGGTTAGGGTCCTGCGATCCTCTGCTCACACTTTCGTCAACCTACCAATATACAGTCTTGTTTTCCTTGTGTTTCTGTTGAAGGACACCTTGTTTAATGTACATTGTTGATTCATTAACATTGAACTTCCGGCCCACAGTACTACCACTCGGGCCTGAAAGACGTCCATCAAAGCTCATGTGTAAAGACACATCACATCCTTCTTGAACTTAGGAGCCCTAGACAACACTTCATCGCTATGCTCGGGAGCCATTTTAAACAGGGAAATCACCAGCAAAAGGCACACACATGTGAAAAACATGACGCTAATTAGACCGCCAAAAGGACACTCCTCTACAGTATGAGGTGAAACAAAATGGCCGAGCATCACCCTGTTCAGTCTCGGCAGGGAACATGCACGCCAGGCAACTCAAACTTTCTGCCTCTCTGTGCACGTCCACAAATACCTGTGAAAGCACTGAGAGCATTGGTTTGGGGCTACAAACAAATGTTGGTGGGCAAACTGGCAAATACAGAGTGTGCAAATAATGATGATTGGATGCACACATTTTATGTAATAGCTTTCCAGCTTCACTGATAATTTTAAATATTTAGTCATATCGTATCCAAACTTCTCTTTGGGTCATGGTCCCAGGGTCGTGGGATTGAGCTCCGTGTGGGGTTCCGCACTGAGTGTAGAACCTGCTTAAGATTCTCTCTCTCTCTTTCTCTCTCTCTCTCCTTCTGCCCCTCCCCCACTTGCACCTCTTTATCTCTTCCTAAAAATAAAAAAAAAATAAAAAAGTCTTCTGTTTGTACTCTTTAGCCCCATTAATTTAAAAATGGGACTGAATTCACAGAAAGTTTCTAGATAAGGGAGTTATATAAAGAAAGAGAAGGGGGAGAAAGTGTTCATTGTGTGGGAGGGTACCTCCTGAGGAAATCCTGGCAAATCCCTTTATGTGTTACTACCATATCATCACAAATGGCTAAATATCAGGATTAGGCAACTGGAAATACAACATTCGTTGCTGAAGTTACACACTTTGGTCTGTTTGAGAAATTTAAAGAAATATCGTAAAAGAGATCATTCATTTTGGAATAAAACTTTTAAAAAGAGATTAATTTAAATGCTAATGAAAATCCGCTGCAGCCAATGCTCTAGCAGAAAAAGTTTAACAAGAACCAAAAATTCACTTTGCTGTTTTGCCGACTCCATCATCAACTTCAGCACTAAATGAATGCGTCTCTTGACACCGGTAAAATAAGTGAGTGTTTTGTACTCAGAGCAGAGAGACATATGTTAGTTGCTGCATTTCAGACAATTGTGAAGAGTTTTGTGGCAGTGGGTGAGAGAAAATAATTCTGGGTGCATGGAATGGACACAGGAGATTAGGCAAAGATAACAAGAACCAGGCAACTGTTTAGGAATGGCCTCCAAAGCCGGCCCCGGAGAACCCCAATTTCTCAGATGATAGCGGTGAAGAAAGGGAGTTATAAATCAGCTAGCTGTTTAGAGGCTAGAGAATGTCATAACCATGGTAACCATGGTAACCATGGATGAGCGTGTGTGTGTGTGTGTGTGTGTGTGTGTGTGTTTGAGACAGAGAAAGAGAGAGAGAGAGAGACTGTAGATGGATAGAGAGACCGATAGAAGGTCTGCACAGGTTGATGACCGGACAGACATCATTTAAGAAAAAAGTCATCTCCAGTCCCATTTGTCTATTTATGCTTTGTCGCCGTACTTTCTGTGTCGTATCCGAGAAAGCTTCTGCACATCAAAGGAAAGAGTCAACAGAGTGAAAAGGCAGCTTACAAAATAGGAGACAATATTTGCAAATCTTCTAATATCTGATAGTTAATATCTCCAACATATAAAGGACTCATACCACACAACCACAACAAAACAATCTGGTTAAAAAATGGACAAAGAACTTGAAAAGACATTTTTCCAAAGAAGATAGTCAAATGATCAACAAGCAATATAAAGATGTTCAGCATCACTAATCATTAAAGAGATGCAAATCTAAACCACAATGGCATATCACCTCACACTCATCAGGAAGGCTTTATCAAACAAACAAACAAACAAACAAAACATGACACGTGTGGTACTGGATACGGAGACATTGGAATCCTTGTGCACTGTTGGTGGGAATGCAAAATGGTGCAGGCACTGTGGAAAACAGAATGGAAGTTGTTCAAAAAATTAAATATAGAATTCCCATATGACTCAGCAATGTCACTTCCGGGTGTGTATCTGATAATTGAAAGCAAGATCTTGAAGAGATGATCGCATGCCTATTTCCAGTGCAGCATTATTCACAGTAGTCAAGAGATGGAAATGACTTGAATATCCATTGGTGGAGAAATGGGTAAATAAAATGTGAGATATACACACAAGGGGACACTAGTCAGCCTTAAAAAAGAAGAAAATCCTGACACGTGCTACAACATGGGTGAAGCTTGACTACATCATGCTTAAGTGAAATAATCCGGTCACAGAAACACAAACACTGTCTGATTCCATTTATATGAGATTATCGCAAATAGTCAAGCTCGTGGACGTGGACACTAGAATCATGGTTGTCAGGTTTGGAGGGGGAGGGAAAAATGGAGCGTTGTTCAATAGAGTTTCTATTTTTCGAGATGTAAAAGTTCTGGGCATCTTTGCACAACAAGGTGGATATACTTAACACTATACGCTACACTTAAAAATGGTTATGATGGAAAATTTTATATTATTTGAGGGTTACCACGAATAAAAAGAAAAGAACTACAGAGGAAAAGAGAAGACAGTCATCTGTAAAAGACTGGTTAGCACTGGTCCACTTTTCATCCTAGTCTTCATGAAATGAAATTTATCCGCGGAGATCTTCACCCTTAAAAATATTACCCTTGGGAAAAGAAGGAAGAAACAGTTTCAGTCAATATAATCAAGAGCCGAGTTGTGGTTGACGATAGATGATCACACATAAACAGCCTAAAAAGATCAGTTAGAAGGATACTTGTAATAGGGATTTAGTCATAGAGAAATGATTGAAATATATCTGGTTTTCAAGATCTACACCATCCTAATCTATAACAGTTTCAACTTTTCTTTGTGTTTTTTTTCCCTTCATTTTTTGGTGTAATGTTCACAGAGTTTCCTAATACTAACTTATTTTTCATAATGACCCCAAAACAATGCCAGTTTATTTAAAAGGAATTTAAAATTGCCCTACAATATCGCAGTCTGCAATGGCTTACTACCAACACAATACTGTGTTCTTCAGAGAAAACCTCCAAGTACTTATTTAGGTCTCTGTTATCTGGAAAACACTGAAACAAAACCAATAATTAGAATTCTTGCCTGTACTTAAAATAGTGACATTAAGATCATCTAAAGTAACTCTCATACTTGGAATAAGTTTCATGAAGCTAATTTTGATGTGATAAGAAAATGCAATCCTAATGACAGAATCAGGAGACTCTCATTTGACTGGCCATTTGTAAGAATCTAATGTTTCAAGAGGGTCAATGTTAGTTCTCTTCATTATTTGTCCTCATCCTTGGTGGTGTTAGCAATCTATTGCTGCATATCAAATTACCACAAATTTAGCTACTTGAAAATAACACTTATTATCTCAGTTTCTATGGGTCAGGAACCCTGGTTCATAGCTTAGCTGAGTTCTCTGCTTCAGGTTTCTTAGAAGGCTTCAATCAAGGGGTCACCTCAGACTGTTGCATTCCCAAGGCTTGACTATGGGATGATTTGCTTTCAAGATCATTCACATGATTGTTGGAAGGATTCAGTTCCTGGCTAGCTTTTAGCTGGAGGTGTCCTCAGTTTTTGGCATCAGAGCATCTCACATGGGCACTGGATTCATCAGAGCAAGCAAGAAAACCCTGAAAGAAGAAGTCAGTGAGATGGAAGTCATAGTCTTTTATAAACTAATCTCAGAAGTGTGTTCTATCACTCTTTCTGAATTCTGTTCATTAAAAGCAAGTCACTAGGTCCAACCCTTCAAATAGAGGAGATTACAGAGCGTGAGGACCATTGGGAGCCATTTTATTTACTTAATTTATTTTAAGCTTATTTATTTATTTGGAGAGAGCAAGTGGGGAGGGGAAGAGAGAGAGGGAGAGAGAATCCCAAGCAGACTCAGTGCTGTCAGCGAGGAGCCCAATGTGGGGCTCGATCCCACGAACTGTGAGCCGAAATCAAGAGGCAGACACTTAATTGACTGAGCCACCCAGGTGCCTGGGAGCCATTTTTAAAGACTACAAGCTTCTACACAGGTATATTTCATTTGAATCCCAAAGGCAAATAAAGAGATTTGTTGATAGGTAGGTGGAGAGGTAGGAATATAATCAAAGATAAATCCATAGAAATGGGCTACAGACCCAACAAATGCCGAGAGAGAAGGGCTTGAGGAGTTACTGGAATTCTGGCCACTGAACAGATAAGGTTCCACAGAGGAGCTTTGGGGCCTGGAGAAGAGACACTTTTTGGGAGGGCTATATTAAATACCAGAATGATATCATACAGAAGAGGAATTATGTTTCCTGGTTCCAGAAAATAAAAGCAGGACCAACGGGTAGGAGTAACTGAGACAAATTTCTGCTCAACTTTAGGAAGTACTTTCCGGCCAATGGAGATGTTGACCAGTGGATGGGCACGACAATGGCAAGGTGTCCCACTGCAATGGAGCTGTTCAGGGTCGCTCTGGAAAGGGATGGGTACAGGTGAAATTGGGAACCCTATTCCTACCTCCAGTCCCTCTGCCTTTCAGCTTCCCTGCTATGGGAGGTGCCCACACAAAAGAAGACAGCCAGATAAAATGAGAGATTGACTTGTTAGTGGCTGAGCAAGGACCCCACCATACCCAAGGGTTTGCTCTGACAAGTCATCTTAAGCATGAAACGTACATCAAGTGTCAGCCGTCCCCTTCCTCATCTTCCCCGCAGACAGATGGTTAGGACTCCAGGGCCAGCGCAGTGCATTTCATTAACCAGCTCCATGAAGATCAGAGTTGAGAGCACTTCTCTGGAGGTCAGAACCTGTGAGTCTACAAATCAAAATGAGGGAGATATGGATCTATCTTAGTCTTAACCATTGCTGTTTAATATTCTGGTGTGTGGATGCTTAATCAATCTACTATTGGTAAAGGTGTTTTTAAAATATTGAGACGAAATAAAGTAATATTTGCATGTAGAAAAAAAAAATCATATTGTAGAAGGGATCCAAGAAGAAAATCCAGGTCTTTCCTAGAATGTATTTATTGATCCTATTAGGTAATTATGTAATATGTAATTACACAAAGGTGTACTTGGAGTCATAACCGTCCTAGCCCTGTATCTTTTACCCTCCCCCCTGACTCTATAGGGAGCTCTATCTCTTTATTGTGGTAAATTTTCAGAACATAAAATTTACCATTTTAACCATTCTAAGCATACAGCTCAGTGACGTTAAGTGCTTTCAGGTTGTTGTAAAACCAAAATCAACATCCGTCTCTAGAACTTTTTCATCATCCCCCAAATGAAATTCTGAACGCATTAGATAATCAACCTCCATTGTTCCGTCTCTCACAGTCCTAGCAATCTCTATTCTGCTTTCTACCTCTATGAATTTGATGACTCAAGGAACCTCATATAAGTGGAATCCTTTGTGTCTGGCTTATTTCAGTTGGCGTAGTGTTTTTATTTATCCGTGTTTGAGCAGGTGTCAGAATTTCATTTATTTTTAAGACTGAGTAATATTCCATGGCATGTATATACTCACATTTTGTTTGTCCATTTATCCATCAATGGACATTTGAATTGTTTCCACCTTCTGGCTACTGTGAGTAAAGTCGATATTAACCTTTGTGTACAAATACCTGTTCGTGGGGCACCTGGCTGGCTCAGTGAGGAGAGTATGTGACTCTTGATCTTGGGGTCGTGAGTCTGAGCCCCACATTGAGCATAGAGATTACTTAAAAAAATAAATTGAAAAAATAGTCAAATATATGTTTAAGTTCTTGCTTTTAATCTTTTCGATACATACCCAGAAGTGGAATTGCTAGATCATATGGCAATTCTAAATTTTTGAGGAATATAGGTAGCCACTTTTATTATTCTTTTTTATTCTTCTAGTAATTATTTATGCAGGTAGAGCAAAAACAAAAATGTGTAGTCATCTCCCCCTTTTTTAAACAAAAGATAGAATATTGGATTGATATACTACTCATATTTTCTGAAGACATATCCGTATCAGTACCCAGAGAGCTTCCTTGTTCTTTTTTTCTATTTTTCTCTTTTGTTAACTGCATAATATTCCACCCAGTGGCTGTTCTATAGTTTATTTAACCCATGCTTCACTGAATGACATTGTTTTGCCCTTTGGCTATAAAAGAAATGTCTCAATAAAACATCTTGTAAGTATGTAAATATTTAAATATGAGGTGTCTGCGTAGGGTAGATACCTAGAATTTGATTACTGGATCAAAGAGGAAGTGTATTTTTAATTTTGTCAGATATTGTCAAATCACTCTCCTAGGGGATGTGCAAATTTATGTTCCTCACTGGCACAGAATACATTTCTACTGTTTCCCATATTGTTCACGGATTTTGGATTTTTGCTAATCTGCTAGACGAAACCTGGTAACTCAGCATAGTTTTAACTTGCAATTCTCTTATTACTGGTGAGGCCAATGTTTCATGTTTAAAGGCTATCTGTTTTTATTGTCCTTGTGAATTTCCTGTTAATATCCTCTGCCCATTTTTCTGCTTTTTACTGTCCCTTTTCTTACTACCAGCTAGGAACTCCTTATACACTTGGGAGAGTAACTGTTTGTTCTGTGATATGAGTTAGAAATATTTGTCCCAGTTTTAGTTTATCCTGTGACTTTGCTTGTGATATTTTGCCCTGAAAAAAGTACTGATTTTTATATAGTTAGAATTATGTATCTTTTGTGTGTATGTGTGTGTGTGTACCTGGATTTTGAGTCATAGTTGGTTCGGAAGAGTTTCTGAATTCCAGCTTTATAAAAATATTGTCTGTGTTTTCTTTTAGTACTTTAATTGCTACTTTTTACTTTTTTAAAACATTTTACTCCTTGGTCTTTTGGGAGTTCTCTGTAATGCAGTGAGTCGTATGGATCCTTATTTACCTCATTCCAGATGGCTACTTGTTGTCCCTAAAATATCTGTTAAAAAGTCTTCTTCTACCCCAGAGGGTGCTTGGCTGGCTCAGGTGGTAGAACATATGACTCTCAATCTCAGGGTCATGAGTTTAAGCCCCATGTTGGACATGAAGCCTACTCAAAAAAAAAAAAAAAAAAAAAAGAAGAAGAAAGAAAGACATTCTTCTTTTACCCCATTCTTTTGAGATACTATCTTTACTATGTACTAATTTTAGGATATTTTTTTGACTATGTATGGGTTTCTATTCATTTTGTCTGTCTGTATTCATGCCACACCACCACACTATTTTAATTATTGAAGTTTTATAGTGTATTTCAATACTTAGCATGAATAACTGATCCTCTTTATTGGAGTTTTTCTGGATAGCTGGTACTTTGATTTGGATCCCGTTACATTTGTAAATTAACTTTGGTGGAACTGACATCTTCATGGTACTGTTTTCATGACATTAGGTCTGTCCATTTGTTTGTTTTTACTTTTGTTATTTTTTACTTAAAAACTTTTTAATGTTTATTTATTTTTGAAAGAGAGGGAGAGAGACAGACAGACAGAGTGTGAGTGGGGAAGGGGCAGAGAGAGAGGGAGACACAGAATCTGAAACAGTCTCCAGGCTCAGAGCTGTCAGCACAGAGTCCCACGTGGGGCTTGAACTCATGAACCGTGAGATCATGACCTGAGCCGAAGTCAGACACTTAACCAGCTTAGCCACCCAGGTGCTTCTGTTTGTTTTTACTTTTGTATGCATCAGGAATAACTTAGGATTTTTCTCATAAATGTAATACATATTCCTCATTAAGTTTTTTCTTGGTAATTTATCTTCTGCAATTTTCATAAATACTGCGTTTTTATGCTTTATTATGACCTTTGATTTCGGATATATTCTAATTATTGAACTAATTTATTGTTTGCCACAGTTTTTCAGAAGATTCTCTGGAGTTATACAATTACGTAAACATTATGTCTACAGATAATGACAGTTTTTCTACCTCCTTTCTAATTCTTACCTCTAATTGTCTTATTAAATTGCATTGCTTAATAGCTTCAAATATTAAGAGTAATAGTGATAATGGGGATCTGTATCCTGTAGTTCTGTACTTCTTGAATTGTCTATTTTAGACAGTATCTATTTGGTTTCTTTTTTTTTAAACTTTTTTTTTAAGTTTATTTATTTATTTTGTGAGAGAGAGGGTGAGCACAGGAAGGGCAGAGAGAGAGAGAGAGGGAGAGTGAGAATCCCAAGCAGGCTCTGAACCATCAGTGTAGAGCCTGATGTGGGGCTAGAACTCATGAACCATAAAATCATGACCTGAGCCAAAACCAAGTCAGACACCTAATCATCTGAGCCACCCAGGCACACCAAGATGGTATCTGCTGATTTCTATTACAGAACGTTTAAGACTTTTGCTAAAATATACTATCTTGCTTACCTGCACCATTTCATGACTATCTTTTGATTAGCCATATAATCTTTTTTTTTCGAAGTTCGTAACATTTAAATTCAATTAGTAATCTTTAATTAAGACTTGCATGCTTTGTTCTTAGAGATTTGTGCTATTTTTTTAAGTTTATTTATTTATTTATTTATTTTGAGAGAGACAGAGAGAGTGCATGGGAGGGGCAGAGATAGAGGGAGAGAGAGAGAGAGAGAGAGAGAGCTGTCAGTGCAGAGTCTGATGTGGGGCTTGAACTCACAAGCTGTGAGATCATGACCTGAGCCAAAAAAGAGTGGGATGCTTAACCAACTGAGCCACCCAGGTGCCCCTAGGCATTTATTCTAAAAGAGTATTTAACTGTTATGAGTATATAAAAGGTATTCATAAAGGGATCCACAAAAGAGTAACATGATCCTTTGCCACTAACCTTTGGTGCTCCAAAGAGAATGTCCAATTGACATATATTTGATTCTTCAACACTTTTTTTTCAGTCTTGTTCACCTCTTCTAAGTCATACTTCATCGTTATTCTTTATTATGTCTTGTGTTATTCTATTTTGAAAATCCCTTTATTTCTGGAGCAACCCTCAGATAATATTTTCATGTAAGTTGTTGAGTGTACTTTTTGCATCATTGAAAATCAGGAAATGTTTTTATTTTATCTTGTGCTTTACTGATTATTTGGCTGGGTATAAAATTCAAGAACCAAGGTCAGTTTCCAGCAGAATAAAGATTTACCTCACTGGAGTCTACTGTTGCTAATGGAAAGTCTGAAACCTATTTGCTTTTCATTCCTTGGCATATGGTCAGTTTTCTTCCTCTCTTGAGAAGATGTTAGAATTTTCTACTTATTCTTTGGGATGCTGACATTTCATCAATTTGGGTCCAAGAATGGGTTTTTGTTTCTGTTTCTTCCATTGATCTGCTTTACCCTCAGCAGATATTTTCAATATGAAGACTTCTAACCTTTTTTTAAAACTCACAACAACTCTGTAAAGTATGATTATTATTTCCAGCTTTTACAAATAAGGTTTTGAAAGAGAAAACAATCTTTCCCAGGTCACTGCCTGGTTTCTCCACGCTCTTATACTTGTATCTTGAAATATATCTGATAATCTTAATTAGGATCACTCATGTCACAAAGGATAAAACACTTTTATTTTAGATTTAGAAAGTTGGACAGTTACAACCTTGAAGTGTTGGTGTTTGTGACAGTAGTGATTAATAAACTGATAAGTTTATATTTGCAAGTTCTGTCTACTGTAGAAAAAGAAAAAAGAAAGAAAAATACTTGAATAATTACATCCCTATGAGCCCCTTCCCTGACTATACCTAAGCAAATCACTTCTTTTTGGTGCTCTAGAGTGAGAAGGAAGTGTCTGTAGTGGAAATAAGATTTGCTGAAGGAAACAATAGTAGAATTTGGAGCTCATCCTCTAATCAAACTTCCTTTGTAGGTGGGGAGAAAAGGTAGGCTAAAATATGTTATATAAAGAAATCATAGTTATTTATTTATGTATGTATTTATTTAGAGCAGGGGAGGAGCAGAGGGAGAGAGAGAGAATCCCCAGAAGGCTCCATGTTCAGAGTGGACCCTGACACAGGGTTCGATCCCATGACCCTGGGATCATCACCCAAGTAGAAATCAAGGGCTGGTGCTCAGCCAACTGAGCCACTCAGGTGCCCTGAAATCATAGCGATTTAACAACAATGAATTAGAATAATAAACTGCTAGAGTCACCACCCTGTGCTCTAAATATGTGACAGATTCTTAAGAATTTATGAGTCACAATATTTTTAAACCAGGGAGTTCCCTAAGGTCATGTTGCAAATCAGCGGTAGAGTAAATAATAAGTATTTTTTTTAAGTAACAAATTTCTTTCCCATTGTATCAAATAAAGACATATTTCCTTGCCTTCTTTTCTCCACTGGCAGTCAGGAAAGTTGCCATGACTAATAAGGAAAGCACCAAATTCCCTTTAACATACAGAACATTTTTTAAGTTTATTTATTTATTTTGAGAGAGAGAGAGTGGGCACGTGAGCTGGGGAGGGGCAGAGAGAGGGTGGGGAGAGAGAGAATCTCAAGCAGGCCCCACACAGTCAGTGCAGACAGAGTCCTACGCCCCGGACACAGGGCTCAATCTCACAGACCGCAAGATCAAGACCTGAGCCGAAATCAGGAGCCTGACACTTAACTGACTGAGCCACCCAGGTGCCCCGAGGCTAGAGAATTTTTTGCCATGAGAGGCCGTTCTGGGCATTATAGGATGCTTTGCAACAACCCTGGCCTTTATGTACCAGAAACCAGTTGTGAGAGCCACAAATGTCTTTCTCATATTGCCAAAAGCCCCTTGGGGGTGGGGGGATTCAGCCCGCATTGAGGACCACTGACCTACATAGATCCGATAGAAAGTTTTTTAGTAAATAACTCTCTGGGAAATACGTAACAGGCTTTCTAAAATACTTTCTGCTTTTCACACTGGAGTTTTTGAACAGTACGTGTTAAAATGTAAACATTTCAGGCTCTGGCAAAAGGCAAAGACTCTTTATATAAATAATACAAGTGAACCCTTGGGATCATCAGATAGCAAACTGAACGACACAACATAAAATTCTGTGTGGGCACAAGAAATAGTTTTCTGAGCAGATTATTAATCTCAGCCTTGAGTTCCTAACGGCACAAACACGGTAACTTATCTCTCTGTGCATGCCTTTATGCTACATAATGTCTAAGCATGATTGAAAAAATATATTCTTACTTTGAAAATAGAACAACTATTTGGAAAGATGATTCAGTCAGCAGGATGCTCTAGTTGGCACTCCCTAAATTCTATTTTTGCTGAGAGGAGCTGTTGCCTGGAAGAAGAGATACTGAAACTTAGAATATGCTAAACCGCTTTTGCTGCACATTTTTGCTTGGATACGTTTGCTTAATGGTCATAACTTATGCCCTGGCAGATAATCTTGTGCCAAATGTTTGGGAGGTGAATGAAGGAATTACTAACTAGGAGGCTGAGCTAGAACAATTTCCAGAAAAGCATTTGAATTGGTTGACTGTTGCCTAACACTAGTCCCTTCTTCTGTTTACCGTATCGACAATGGAATGTTGCTTAAGTTGCCTACAAAAGGACTTTTCTGTTACTTTAACATTGAGCCAACCTATCTTTCCTAGGCAGGGGTGGGGGTGGGGGAGTGCGATGAGGATGGCAGGGTGGGGCGGAGGGTGGGAAGGGTGCAGTGATGGAAAGTGATAAAACGTGAAAAGATTTTAGTGAAAGAAAGGGAATCTTTAAGTGAAAATGGCTTCAGCGTATATAAATCAGTGGGTGTATGTGCATGTATATATACACACATATTACATATACGTATTCTATATTATAATATCATTACATATATTTAGTAATATATTTACTGAGTGCTAACATATATATCTTTCTGTTTTTCTTTAACAACACCTAGTCCCGAAAAACCACCGTTACAGAGCCCCAAGGGAGATGGTTACTGATACGGAGATGTTGGGGTTCAGAGCGAATGGTCAAGAGAATTCTTGGGACATCTTCAGTGCAACCCGGTGGTTTTATTAAGTTGCAGGGACATGACCCGTGGGCAGAAAGAGCTGCCCTGGGGTTGTGATGGGTGACTGATTATATACTTACAAGTGGGGAGGGGGCTGGGGATAGCATAAGTCTCTAAGGAATTTTGGAAGCAAGGTTTCCAGGCCCTTGAGGGGACTAGGTGTTGTTAGGAAAAGGTCATTTACCACCGTCCAGTAAAACCTTAGTCATGAGACCCTTCCAATGGGTATCAGTGGGCCATACGCTTGGAGGGTGATTGCTAACATATATCTTGGGAGGTAGAGATAAAGGAAGTTTCCAGAGGAATTTCTGTATGTTTAAAGTAGATTCACAGGATCCTGGGGGCTTGGGCTGATGTTCAGCTAGGATTGCCTTTTGCCCGGAGCAAAGTGTCATCATTCAGGGGGCTGAGTTCTTAGAGGGAGGTCACTCTGCCTACCTTGAGGACTTGTCAGTGGGCTGTAAGTTATAAGGAAATTTAATTTCTCCCTTTTGCCTTTGTTCCCCACATCAGATACTATTTAGTTTGTGGGGTGATGAGATTGTTCCATCACTTAGCATTTCAATAGCACCTTCCTTAACGCCATCTGCTAAATCAGACAGTCAATGCATCAATCGGTTGCCTCCGAGGGCTGGGAGTTCTGCAGTAGGATAAGACTCCTGAGCTTCCTGAAAGAACTTGTATCCAAAACTTCAGTTGGAAGGAAACCCATCAACCTAAGAACCATGATTAGAAGTGCGTTCTCTGGCCGGCATGTCTGAATATTTAAAGACTCTTATTTAGAGAAAGGATGAACACAAGATACATATATTACCCAAGAGAGTGCAGAAACACAAAAAGCACCTTTTTTAATAGCAGGGCCAGGAAGATGAGAAGCAAAGGAAGGAAGAAAGGCAGCACAAAATGAAAGGAGAAGGGTGTGCCCAACAGAAGGAGTTCAAGGCTTTGATAAGATCCAAAGAACCCATTTTCAGGCATCTGCCCGGCCTAATCTGTTGGAAGGAGAAAGGGCATTTTCTTTTTTCTTGGTCGTGGCTCAGAAAATACAAAATTCAAAAGGAGACTTGAAATGAAGCAGCAGCAAAGGTTACGTTGTTTCTTTCATAACAGGCAGAGTAGGCTTCAAACGAGGCCTCAGGAAGAAAAAGGAGACATGTTTCCTAAAAATAAATAAATAATGTTTCCTTGAGATGCTCTTGTAGCGAGGGAAACAAATAAAGGAAATGGGGTGTTAGGGAGTGTTCTTTCAAACCTAAGCCACGTGCGGACCCTTTCTTTCCCAGCGGGGAGGTGTAGGGGTGCGGTGGGAGGGGGCGTTGCCTTCATCTTTTAGCCTTTTTCCCTCCTCCCCACCCCCACTGCACTCTGCACTTCTGCAGCGAAGTAGAAGGCACAATTTGGTTTTCTCTGTAACCCCCCACCAAAATGCATCTGTCTTGCATGCCTCTAACATGCGGGGTGTGAAATGCTGACTATAAATACCCGCCGGAAAGGATGTAAAATGTTTTCTTAAACCCAAATGTGCTGTGCAAAGTGGAGTTATTAATATCAGCGATGATAATGCCACCTAAAGACCTGGTCATCCAAAGTTTAAACTGGCCCCGGTCATCAGTGGGAGATGTGTCGTCTGCAAGAAACCCAAAGGGGTAGCAACATTTCTTTGCACGCTCACGTGTTTGGTGATTATTTTCATTCCTGCGGTCATTTGCGCTGCTATAAACCCTCCTGAAGCTTAGTGGCGTCAGGAAACAAATATCCATTAGCCAACAATTTTGAAACCGATTTGGACTGGGCTTAGCATGGTGGTTCTGGCGGCCTCCCCTGAGCTCACTCATTCACCTCGGGTCAGCGGGCAGGCGGTCTAGTGGCTGGTTGGTCTAGGATGGTCCCGTTACCTGTTTGCCTACTGGCGATGACTGTCACCTAGTGTGAGAACCCACACTTGCCCAAGTGTCTCCAGCAAGCGGCCTAGGCTCCTGGCGGCTTCAAGCTTCCTAGGGTCAGCAACAGAGAAAACCCTGATCTGCAAGTACTTTTCAAGTCTCTGTTTTAGTCAGAGGAAGTCGGATAGCCACACCCAGGTTCCAGAGAGTCAAGAAATAAATTCTTGGTGGGCAGCCCTACCAACTTGATGGGAACCATACTACCGCGAAGGAGTATGCATAAGGGATGGGACGAGTTTGGGGCCATTTATATTTTTTTCTTCTACCATATGTGGCTAGTGGTATATTTTTTCGATGGAGATCGGAAGGCACATGAAAAGTTCATTCAAACCCATCTCCCATCAAAAGATTGAGTCAACAACATATCGTAAGTGGATTGCCGATGATTGCCGTGATTATTATAAGCCCCTTGCTGAGACCAAAATGTGACTGAATCCGTATATTGGTCTCAGCTCTACCTTTGAGACCAGACACACAGACCGAGCAAGATCTCACTTTCATGTGACAGCCGTTCTGATGTGTAAGGTGGCTGCCTTGGCCCTTGGCCCGTCCCTTCAATGGGCTGCTCTTCCCAGACCCCTTCTGCTGTTTTTCATATATGGTTGCAACACCTTAAATATTCAACTTGCCCTCCGCCACCTTCACCCAACTTGAAAGTCTGATGTCAACCTGAGGTAAAAGCAATATTCTAAGTGTGATCTGCCAGCATGCCGAGAGGGGACTCTCCTTCCCTTCGTTCTATATCCTTTACTTCCCGTAAGGAAGGCTGAGATCACTCCGTTAACTCAGATTATATGGGCAGCCATAGGTTTCCCAAACCTATACAAACGTGTTATCAAGGAAGAGGATACAGGTTCTCATATTCTTGTTAAATGTAATTTTACCATGCTGATCCCATTTAGCCACATTGCTGAGTCCTCCCGGGATCCTTATATTTGCTGGCAAAGTATTTTGACATCGCGGATGTCATCCACGAATTCAGCCAATGTGCTTTTGGGCTCTTCATTCAAGTGTTGAATAAACCATTGAATAGGCCAGGGCTGAGGACAAAAGTCTTCCGCAGGTCACCAGGAACCTACATTCACTGACAGCCAATTGGCATCAAACTAATGGGTCTAATGGCACTGTCATCTTGCTTTTATGTGTCTACCTCACTTCCGGATGGAATGGTGGAAACTGTGTCAAATCCATCACTAAAATCTAGTTCTGTGGTGCCTCATCTCTTTCTTCTCTTTCACCAGACAGGATAACCTGCCCAACAAGAAGTGAGATTAGTGTAGTTCCTAGTGGAAACAACTTCCTTTTACTAATTTTTCACCAGATATCCTTAATTGTAATTATTTATGAAATTGACATTAATCTAAGCAGTCTATATTAAAAATTATAACACTGTCTCCTCTGATTTCCTGATATTTTTTACTGTGCTCCTCAGGTCATTCCCCAAACAACACTGGCAAAACGAGTTCTAATTATTCTTCGGTAAAATCTTTCTCCATCTCCAGGGACATTATTCCCCTAGGCCAGCAGACCTGCTCATGCTCATTAGGCAGCTGTATGTGCCCTTTTCTTAGCTCAGATATCAAAACCCTCATACAAGTGTATTCCGCCGTTCAACATGCGTTTATTAAACACCCACTGTGTGTTAGGCATGGGAGCCTTCCACTGTAGGGCCATTTTGAAAGATCATGCCTAGAAATGAAGCCAAAGGATTAGTTTGTATGCCATGCTTTGGAGTTTGAAATTCTTCTGTACACAGTGGAGATCTGATGACTAGTTTCAAGGAAGAAGGTGGTATAATCAAACTTGTAGGTTAGATCGATGTCACTAGAAGGAGATTAGAATAAGGTGTAAGGGTACAAGTGAGGAGACCCCTATAGTGCCCTATGAAGCACGTAGCGAAAAGCTGAATTAAGGCCCTGGTAGTGGAGACAAAAATGAGACACATTTAGCAATGGAATGTGTTTAGAAACGGAAAGATCTTGGCAATTGATTGAATGGAGTGGGTGTGAGAAACAAGATTCTAGAATAACTGTCCTTGGTTAACTGTCCTCAATTAATTGAATAGATACTGAGAATGAGGATAAGTTATTGATTTTATGTTATTCTTTTCAGGGCTACCCATATTTTATATGAAATTTATATTTTATTTATAATAAATTGGAATTATCCTCAGAATATCCTAAGTAGTCACAATCATTTCCTGTTTCTCTCCTTCTTTCTTAACATTTGGTGTCTATTGTGATTGAATAATCAGGTGGAAATATTCTAGAATATCCTAAAACAGTTAACTTAGACCCTTTTAGTATCTCATGTGGTTGATATATCTTAATATGTTTCTTAAACATTTTAAAATTTGACTTTTACTTGACCATATTTCACCTTCCTCACCACGGTTACTAAGAATTCTTGTTCTCTTAAAGCTCCCATCATGTTCGTTTTGCCAGTAATTCTAATTAGAATTCTCTAATTCTAAAAAAAAGATCTGGATTACCTCCTCCCTTACCTTCTGGGACATGAAATGATCGATAGTTGGCCCTAGAATTTCTCAGATGCTCTACTTTTTTGATGAATGAGATTTAGAGCTGGTGTCTTGATGCTTAAAATTCATTACCAATTGCTTATGTTTCTTGTTTTTGTGTCAACTTTATGATTTATTTCAAAAGTACATGATCTGTGTCTTACATCTGGCCAAGAAGTCTGTACGATACAATCCTACCACTTATCCAACTCAGGGAGACATTCGATTGGATTTGTGGCATTTCAAGACTCGAAAGACTTGAAGAATCCACCTAATGCTCCCGTTACAGATAAGAAAATCCATGGGGCGCCTGGATGGCGCAGTCGGTTAAGCGTCCGACTTCAGCCAGGTCACGATCTCGCGGTCCGTGAGTTCGAGCCCCGCATCAGGCTCTGGGCTGATGGCTCGGAGCCTGGAGCCTGTTTCCGATTCTGTGTCTCCCTCTCTCTCTGCCCCTCCCCCGTTCATGCTCTGTCTCTCTCTGTCCCAAAAATAAATAAAAAACGTTGAAAAAAAAATTAAAAAAAAAAAAAGAAAATCCAAGTCCATATAGGTTCTTCGATTTGTGTAAGGCTGCACAACTGGTTAGTTAGGGGCGGAGCCAGGGCTGGCATATACGTCTTCTGACGCTTAGCCAAAATTTTATTACGTTTTTCCCTTGTCAGGAAGTCAGACACTAGTACTCAAAGAATTTAGGGTGAATCCTTCTTTCAGCACTGCAGGAGACCAATGACCCACTAAGACAATAACTTAGAAGTGTGTGATTTGGTGATGCTGTGAATACGTCCTTATATTGTAATAGGGAGACCCTTGGGTACCGATGTGGCTTTAGCTACATGCTTCAGTCCAAAGAGCTCACAGCTCTGGCATCCTCAATCCAACAACTTCGTTACTTCTCAGGGGTTGTCCTGAACACTACAGAGATCTCTGTGAAAACCAGGGCAGCATCAAGAGCTGCGTCCACCCACTGCATCGTTAATCACGTGTGTTTTGTTTTGCATTGTTTCATCTGGTTCAGTAGTAAATCTAAAAGAAGGTGCCATTTAAAGAAGCCCAAGATGTTATTCTTGTTCATCTCTAAACCTGAACTAGCGCTTTGTGGTCAGGTCTATTTCAAGGGACTTCCAAAAAATCCCCTTTTACTGAAGTTCCCTGGAAACAGAGTACCAATGCTATCTAGCAAAAATAGATAGATAGATAGACCCCAACAGGAAGAAGGGTGTGTTACTCTGAGAGAGGTCACATAGAATCTGTGCCTGGCAAGGCTGTCTGTAGGAGCCATTGAGCCTTGAGTAAAGGGGGGTGACCATAAGATGAACCATGTACCATGCTCTGGAAACTGCTCCTGGGGAGAAAAAAAACCCAAAAAACATCTGGATGATACCAGCTCACCTGCCTGAGGGAGGTGTTGTAATTGACTTGGAAGTCTGAGTCAGTCATGTTGTTCAAGATCTTGGCCCCCCGGAGGCCAAGAAATAATGTGAGCATCCAGCCTCAGGGTATGGTGCCAGGTATCATACAGAGTGCCCTCTATTTAAGGTCCTTGCCTCTGGGACATTGGAGTATTCGTGTGGGACCAGGAAACTTGAGAGATGTGATGGCCCTTGCATATACTCTCTATAGAACAGAGAGTAGCCATTGAATCTTTGTTCTTTTAATTTTACTGCCTTTGGGCAACTGAAAATGAAATATCTTGATTCTCTAATGTGAAAAATTATCTAGATTTGGGGAGGGAAAAATGTGATACCTCGATCATTTCTTTCCCCCTCACCCCGATTACTGACCTAGGATGTTCTTGCTTTAAGTGATTGGTATTAGAGGCAGTCATCTGAAAGTGAGAGTGAAAGTTGGAAGCTAGAATACTCTAATCTTATTTCCTGCTCTGCCATTGACTTCTTGCCTCATTAAATGTCCTTTGACAAGAGCAGTCACAGACCTGGGGACAGATGCCCAGTCAC
Source organism: Panthera tigris (assembly GCF_018350195.1). Taxonomy (NCBI): domain Eukaryota; kingdom Metazoa; phylum Chordata; class Mammalia; order Carnivora; family Felidae; genus Panthera; species Panthera tigris. Next base: position 16,910,493 of record NC_056664.1, read on the forward strand.
CCATTGATCACCCATTGATAAAGGGTTTCAATACAATCCTTTCTTCTTTTTTTAATGTTTATTTATTTAGAGAGAGATAGCATGTGCATGGCACATGGGGAGGGGCAGAAAGAGAGGGAGAGAGAGAATCCCAAGCAGGCTCCATGCTGTCAGCACAGAGCCTGACACGGGGCTTGAACCCATGAACCATGAGATCATGACCTGAGCTGAAGTCAAAAGTTGGACACTCAACCAACTGAACCACCCAGGCACCCAGCAATAGTGTTTCTTCTTAAAGCAAATACATCATTTTTTTTTTAATATTGAAGAGGAGAGATGCTTATATTACCTTTTGCTTCATAAGCATTTTAGTTCTTTCAAAAGACATAATATGAGAACATCATACTCATTGCTGATTTAGTTCTTCAAGTTTGCTTTCATCTCCAATGGGCCACCTCCGGTTTACCAGTTGTCTGTCCCAGTTCTACACACATGTAGCTTGGATCTGTGCAATGATTATTGTACTCTTTCATTCTTTTTTAATAGAACTCGTCCTGCCAGTCAAATTCTTTGAGGCTGTGAGGACAACGTTCCCATAGATCACATAACAGTAACATGAAAATTGATTTAAAGTATCCACAGAAATCTGGGGTAGAAAGGATAATTTTCCATCTCCTTGTCAATTGGGTTTTAATTCTCCTGATTCTGGAGTCTGTGGCATATTTTAGATTCTACCAAGATCATACCTCAGGCTTCCTAGGAAATGAACTTGAGCTCAAGTGACCAGACCTTTCTTTGTTCACCTTGCGCTTGAACTTCCCCCCCCCCCCCCAACCAAATAATCTGATTATATTACCTCAGCGTCAAATACCTCTATTGGCTGGTTGATGCCAATTACCTATTTATAAAGTGGAAGATATCTCTCAAGCCTAGTGACATTGGCCAGAACACCTGTTCTCACCTAATTCCAATCAGCTGTGTTCAGAGTAAACGTGTTAACTGATTGTACCTTCCAGGCCAAGCTTCCCGTGCGAGGCAGAACTCCTGAGACAAGACAAGAAGGGGATTGTGTCTTTGGAGGCACCTCTTTCCCCTGGTACATCCGCTATTCCTGCACCCTATGGGATTACCCCGATCCACTCAAGTGCAGTCACCATTTAAAATCACCTAAGCCTAGACTCCAGAAGTGGTTTGTATTACTGCAAAGTCTGCCGTCACCACACATTTTGAAAAGAAGGTCATCAAAGGACTTACCTGTTACAGCACCCCTCTGAAGTTCATCAGAGAAAGTTTCAGATGGCCTTGTGATTTCCCAGATGAAAGGGACGACAGAAGTGCAAATTATTGGCATTAAATGGGCAAGAAGAACATTAAGATCAAGTGCAGTAGGGGGGAAGTGAAAACTAAGAACAAAGGAAAGGAAATTAAATCCAGAGGCTGTTCCTTAAAAGCTTGGATTCTGATTTTTGATCTTGAAAAAGAAGTTTTCGAGGAAAAGCCTTTTCCAACTCTGTCCATCTTCTAAGCTTTTCTGTCTTCCACCTAGTGCGTGAATTGGAGGGAAGGAGGGATTCGATGGTGGTAAACTGATCATTAGATTTAATATTTAAAAATAACAGCTTGTTTATACACAGTGATGGCAGTCTACACACCTGTCACCAATATCTAGGTCAGTGCAAACAAAGAGGAGAAAAAAATGACTTGCAGAAGTATAATAAAACAGCACAGCAATTATCATTACCATTCTGTTGGTCTTTTACTATTTGTGTCGCTGGTAAAAATATAGTGTTTCGATTCAGGTAGGAAAAAAAATCAAGTGGAGGCCTCGGAAGGAGCATTCATAATTGAATTCTTTTACGAATTAATGTGCGGCTCTCTCTCCTTTCCTCTTCTTTTCAGCCTCCCTGGGGAATTCCAGGAGGGATGTTGTCAGTCGGATTGACAGTTCGATGTTAAGGCAGAAACAGTTTAGACTGCAAGATGTTTGTAAGATTGTTATAGTCAATGCCCTCATTAATAAAAATTGAGCTGGAGGGTCTTATGCTCAGCAGAATTAGTCAGTCAGAGCAAGACAAATATATGACTTCACTCGTATGAGGACTTTAAGAGACAAAACAGATGAACATAAGGGACGGGAAACAAAAATAATGTAAAAACAAGGAGGGAGACAAAACAGAAGAGACTCTTAAATATGGAGAACAAACTGAGGGTTGCTGGAGGGGTGTGGGAGGGGGATGGGCTAAATGGGGAAGGGGTGTTAAGGAACCTACTCCTAAAATCATGGTTGCACTATATGCTAACTAATTTGGGTGTGAATTAAAAAAGAAAAATTAAATTTAAAAAAATTGAGACCATTTCCCAAAAACGTTTGCCCGGGATAATTTTTTCTTTCTTTCTTTTCTTTTTTTTTTTTTAATTCAACATTGGTCTCAGCAGATGGAAGACAACCGAGGCTTCCCTTTGTGGCTGGAGCACAGAGTTGTGGGGCTGAAGACCAGTTTCCCCGCCTCATTTTTGTCAACGGTCACGGAGATTGTATCATCCTCCCTGGGTTTCTCAAAGGTGCAAAGAGATTAAATAAGGCAAAAGGTGTGATGATTCCCTGGAAAATTTTAGTTGATGTCCAGCGCGGCGAGATATATGGCCCCGGGGCCGCGTGATTCTATGTGTGGTTGTAGTCCATGGCGAAGACACCCATTGTGGACGGCGAAATGGCAAAAGCAGCACCAGTCGGCCTTAGGCAAAGGGGAAAGCACTGAGGCATTATGTAGGTGCCACTTCCTGTAGGGTTGCTGGTGAGAACCACACACTAGCCCCACCAAACACAAATATGGCTTGTCCTCCACCCGGACTCCTTTGTCCCTGTCTCCCCCCCCACAGCTTCTTGTCTCATGACTCTTCAAAGCAACTTGAGATGCCGTGCAAATGAGGTCAGACATCACTATCCCCCGGGGTCTTTCTGCATTTTAACATGGAACAGTGTCTTAACCCATAGGAATGGCTTTAGTGACAGGGATCTTGGTTTCCTCTTCCTTCATTCCTCGCTGTGTTCTTCCGGCTTTTGATCACTAATCCAGCAAATGTTTCTGGGGTGTTGACTACGTGCCAGGCAATGTGCTGACACTGGGAATACTAACTGAGAACAAGAGGAACATGGTCTGGGCCCTCATTAAGCTGCCTTGGAAATAGATATCCAAATAGACATGAGTGCTGTGGCAGGGCAGCCTAGGGTGCTGTGGGAAGCTTCTAGGACTTGGGACAGGCTTCTTGGGAGACCCTGGGGGCAGCATGTAGGTGTTGATGCCTACGACTTAGGAGAGTGATGTCTTCGTCTACAAACAGGGCCAGTTCTGTCCAGAAGAAACTAATTGGGAAAGGACAAAAAGTATCGGATTGGAGGTCAAATGCCCTAAATTGTGCCTTAGATCTGCTTAACCAATTATGTTTTTCTGGAGAATTCCTTTAACTTTTCTGAGCTTCAGCTTCCTCCTCTGCAACACAACACAAAACAAAAACCCAAGGCAGAAGAGGTGAGTTTTGTGGTCCTTATCGGTTTTATACTTTAATTTTTTTTTAACATTTATTCATTTATGAGAGACAGAAAGTGCGAGCAGAGTAGGGGCAGAGAGAGAGGGAGACACAGAATTTGAAGCAGGCTCCAGGCTCTAAACCGTCAGCACAGAGCCCGACGTGGGGCCTGAGCTCACGAGCCATGCAGGAGATCATGACCCGAGCTGAAGTCAGACACTTAACCAACTGTGCCCCATCAATTTTATACCTTTGTATCAAAGTGTTTTCCTAATACCTAAATTAACCTTTTTAAGCCTAAAGGTCTAAAGTGTGGCTCTCCTTTGACTATTTCCAAAGGGTAAATTTCATTGCCCACCTATTTTTTTCCAGTGAAACTATTTCTTGGCCACTGATCATTGCTGTGGGAATAACTTTCTTGGAAATCTCCCGTAAGGACCTTGCTCAAATGAATGATAACCATGTGTCATCTGTTGTAATCCCACAGGCGCTAAAGAATGGGCTGCTTACCAATCTGGGATGTTCGACAAAGCCCAGCCTTCCCCATCAGATGTCTTATCATCTCAGGATTGGAATGCCTAGGTCCATTGCATATGGCAAACTTAATGAACCTAGCCAAGTGGGGTAATGGGAAAGATTAAAGGAAATAGTAATTCTAGGATAGATAAGCATACTTCGTCATGCAAGCTTTCCTTGTGATACAGCTTTAAAAAACATGACCCTCGTAGAGCCAAATCAAAATGACAACTTCTCTCACGCATATCATTATAAAAAATGAAAGGCATGTTAAAAGCCATTTGATCCAGAGCCTACACTTCAGAGATGAGGAAATTGAGGCTCAGATAGGATAAAATGTTTTGGCCAAGAACCCACGGATGGCTGGAAGCAGACCAAGACCAGAATTCAAACTTTCTGATTCCCAAGCTCTGGGATTCTCTCTCTCCTTCACCTTGCTACCACCCCCGGATTGTACCATTTGTCTTTAAGCTGTTCATCTTCCAAAGTGACCCCAGGCTGTTTTAGAGTCTGTTCTGGGTCCTCACCTCTGGAGAGGAAAAAGGATTTCCTTACTTATCCTTAAATGTGCTACCACTTTAATTTTTTTAATGTTTATCTATTTTTGAGACAGAGAGAGAGAGAGAGAGAGAGAGAGAGACAGAGAGAGAGAGAGACAGAGTGGGAGTGGGGGAGGTGCAGAGAGAGAGGGAGACACAGAATCCGAAGCAGGCTCCAGGCTCTGAGCTGTCAGCACAGAGCCCGATGCAGGGCTCGAACCCACAAACTGCGAGATTAAGACCTGAGCCAAAGTTGGACGCTTAACCAAGTGAGCCACCTAGGCACCCCACTGTCACGTCTTTAGATCGCTCAGCACTTACTCTTTGGGTATCTCTCTTGCCGGCACCTCTGCTCATGGCCTCTGGATACCCCATTTCCTTAACTGTCTTTCTCATGGCCCAACAGTGTCCCGCTTCAACCAAATACATTCAGATTCAGCACCCTGCGCCAAGTCTGTGACGCCTTTGGTTGAATTGGGGCCTGGGGCAACCCCTTCCACTGTTTCCTGCATTTAAGAGGGCATGTGGGCGTGGGGGACACGTGGGTGGCTCAGTTGGCTGTGCATCTGACTCTCAGTCTTGGCTCGGGTCATGAGCTTGTGGTTCATGGGATTGAGCCTTGTGTCAGGCTCTGTGGGCTTTTCTCTCCCACTCTCTCTGCTCCACCCCCACTCACTCTCTCTCTCTCTCTCTCTCTCAAAATAAACAAATAGACTTAAAAAATAATAATAAAGAGGTCATGAAGTAGGACCCGAGGGAAAGGTGACCGGCCCAGCAACCGTGAGCTCCAACATCAGCTTTTGCCTCTAACAGTGAACGTTCCAGCCCCAGGAGGGAACATGAATGCTGTGCCCCTCTTCTTTCTCCTGTACAAGGGACGTAGACTTTGATCAAAATGATTTCTGCAAATTCATCCCCATGTTCTCCGAGAGAGAGGAAATGTGGGCATGTTCTGCATTCTCTTAAGACAAGCAGCAAACACTTGGCAACCCACGTTATAGGAAGAAAGTCAATAAGCAACGAGAACAAGATAAACAGATGATCGTATTGACTTATACAGAGCAAGGACCACTTTCAAAACCATAACCTCCGCACACATACCCACACTTACAAGCTCACTGTCAAGAATTGTTCGTCAAGCAGGATGCAGGCATTTACTAACCATCTATGTGAACGGCACTGGACTAGTAATGATCTTTGGCATCTGAATTCCAAAATTAAAGCGGATTTATAAGCAGAAAGATACGGTATTATCTAAGCGAGAGGAGAAAGAAAGCCCTCAAGTATCCAATACATGCATTGACATGATGTTTGCAAAGGCCAGGTCACCCACCTGTTGGTTATTTTAAGAGGGGGATTTCTGGCAGCAGCTGAGGCTCTGCCAGAAATAACTTGCACACCAATGTTCCCACACTGAGCCCTTCTTGTCATCTCTTTCCAAGGGACCTTGATTTGGGAGGTGTCTCAGGTGACCATTCTCTCTCCAGAGCCGTAGAAAATGACAGAGGCCACTCTGCAGCCATCATTTTTCTTCCTGCCGGCCCCTTCCACGTGCAGGCTGCCTATTGGCTTCAAGAGACTTTCCGCTGTTGGAGGCTCAGAAGCACAGCAAAGGCACAAGAATGATCACTGTCACCAGCTGAGGCCATTTACATCAACTGCATTAAGTAAACCCACTCGCATGTCAAAATCATCCAATAGCTCCTCATTACCACTGATTTTAACCTCAAAATCCCTATCTGAGCGTTTGAAGGTCTGCAAAAGCTCCCCGCCTCCCCACGATTATGCTCCCTGCCAGCTGCAGCTGTATCGGTTCCTTCCTGATTGCATCTGACTCTTTACTTGATCCACTGGTTATCGCCCCAGAACCGTGGCTTTCCCATTACCGAGAAGAGCTCACCATTCACCTTCTCCCCCAAAGCCCTTCCTATCGTGCAGAGTGGAAGAAGCTTTAACCAGGGACGTACATCCTACACTCCCATGAGGTGTGTATGCACACGCGTGTACTTTCTGTGCCCCAGGCCATTTGTAGGTAGGCTCACCTGCCCAGTGTTAAAGAAAATTCGAGTCATTCCAAACCACAACCCAGATGAATTCACCCTCAAGACTGGCATTAAAACAATACCAGAAAAAAGCCACCCATAACCAAGCCAGAACTTGAATTGCTGTCTTAATGGGTCTTTGTCAGAAAAAAAAAAAAAAAAGAGACTCAGAAGGTAGCTCAAGTATCTTTTATTTCGTTTTGCTTTGAGAGATAATTAATGTATAGCATTATATTAATTTCAGGTAAACAATACAGTGATTTGATATTTGTATATATTGCAAAATGATCACCACAGTAAAGCTAGTTAGCATCCGTTTCCACACACAGTTACACATTTTTTTTTCTTGTGAGGAGAATTTTTGAGATCTACTTTCTTAACAGCTTCCAAATATATGACATAAGGTTATTAACTATAGTTACCATGCTGTGTATTATATCCCCATGACTTAATTAATTTATAACTGGAAGTTTGTATCGTTTGACCACCTTCAATCATTTTGCCCACATTCCTACTCCTGACAACCACCAATCACTTCTTTTTATCTGAGTTCAGGTGTTTGTTCTTTTTGGTTTTCAGATTCCACATTCTAAGTGAGATCATACAGTATTTGCCTTTCTCTCTGACTTGTTTCACTTAGCATAATGCCCTCTGTTTTGTTTATCTCTTGAATGGAGTTGGAAAATTTTTGTTGCTAGCACCCTTTTAAAAAAATAAAGTGTTCATGTACAACATTTTGGGGGCTTTGACTGGCATTTTTTCTTCCAAGGGGGACATTTACAGACAAGGGAACCAAACCATAGAAATACCTTTACATTTAAGCTCAAGCACAATTCATACCCCACTTCTGTAAGATTTAACCACTATGTCTCAAATCTTTATGAAGAAGCATATCATCTTGAAAATACTCTAGTCTCTTGGGGCGCCTGGGTGGCGCAGTCAGTTAAGCGTCCGACTTCAGCCAGGTCACGATCTCGCGGTCTGTGAGTTCGAGCCCCGCGTCAGGCTCTGGGCTGATGGCTCGGAGCCTGGAGCCTGTTTCCGATTCTGTGTCTCCCTCTCTCTCTGCCCCTCCCCCGTTCATGCTCTGTCTCTCTCTGTCCCAAAAATAAATAAAAAACGTTGAAAAAAAAAATTAAAAAAAAAAAAAAAGAAAATACTCTAGTCTCAGGTCTTGTCCCCAGAAGGTACTCAGTAAATGCTTCTTGATGTAGTCACTGGGGATTTAGCTCACGAGAAATCAACATAACTGAATTTACCTATTATCTGATTTCCCAACAAAAAATATAAAGTCAACCTCACCTTTGTTTTCGTCTATAGATTTCAAGAGCCTATCTACTTTGGAGTTTTAGGATCAGCTTTTGCTTCAATTGCTTTTCTTTCATGCTGAATATGCATTTATGGTTTTATTATTTTTTTTTTAATTTTTTTTTTAACATTTATTCATTTCTGAGACAGAGACAGACAGAGCATGAACGGGGGAGGGGCAGAGAGAGAGGGAGACACAGAATCGGAAACAGGCTCCAGGCTCTGAGCCGTCAGCACAGAGCCCGACACAGGGCTCGAACTCACAGACCGCGAGATCGTGACCTGAGCCGAAGTCAGACGCTTAACCGACTGAGCCACCCAGGCCCCCCCGCATTTATGGTTTTAAAAGATACCAAGCATATTCAAGCTATCATTCGACTTGACATTATAAGAAAAGAGTTATGCTCATGGAAGTGTTTTTCCTATTCACGGGATGCGAGGGAGGACTTTCTGCTAATTGTCTGGTTAACTAAGGGTCAGTGAAATACATTAACTGTGCCATTGATTTCACATCACCGAAACGTGGATCCTTGGGAACCGGTGTCCTACTTCCTATCTTTCTAGGAGTAAACAACTAATTTCCCAAACTGGTGTTATTTAACAGTTATATTCCTATTTTTAGGCGGATTTTTTTTTTACATTGTTTTATTTTCAATTAGTTTAGATTAAGTGGATCTACTCCTCGAGTGGAAGATGAACATCTGTGAGCCAATAAGAACGATTGCTGTCGGTTTAGTTTGAGAATTTACAAGGCAATCAACCATGAATCCCATGAAAATATATGCCATTGTGCCATGAGCCCCGTGTCCCCTGCTGTTGTTCTTTCAAATGTCTCTTTCGGACATGCACCTGTATGCTAGCGGGTTTATATACGCCACTTTGCAGAAGGGGATGGCTCCCAAGAAGTGCTTGGTTTTGAACAGTTAGAGAAGCTGGAATGTAGATACCATTTTCTATTTGGGCACATCCATTTAGCAGCGTTGAATAGCTGCTATGCGAGTAATACAGACCCACCAAGGACAGAGGAGGTGTTGGGAACTGTGACACATCCTTCTGTGACCTCCTGCCACACGCAGAATGCTAGGTAAGCGGGGACTTCCAAGACACTTTCCCCTTTGTGTCAGCCACACCCAACCTTGGATTAGAGGTCCTTGTCCTAATGTCTGCCTGGATGACAGAGATCATCAGCGGGACCCGGGCAAGGATAACTCAACTCAAAGCAGTCGAAAAAATCAGTTTACTGACCTTTCCAGACCACCAGCTCATACTCCACACCACCGATTCCACTGAACTACACAAGGACAGTGTCTTGCCCAGGACTGCATCCTTAACACCAGTACAATGCCTATTGCAGAACAGGCCTTCAGTAACCAGATTTCAACTGGGCGAATCGCATGAGCTGTTGGGGTAGCAGTAAGGAAACTCCAGTATCTTATTTCCACAACTGCTAAAGTTCACAGTTGTCAGGCCCTTAAGCTCCAAGGTCAGCCAGGGAAGGGCAGCTGGTAGAGGCTACAGTATTTACCCAGGCTTATGCTTAATCTTTGGTCATTCCCTCTAAACCCACTGCTGAATGGAGCTCCTTCGGTATCTTCAGTAGATACCAATGCGACTAGAACTGCCCAGAGCTTTCTGCTAAAGCTCGTGTTCCTTGGCTCATGCTGGCCTGTGCCTAGGCTTGGAAGGATGTCTGTGCCTAGTGTGATAATATGGCTAAATGTAGGCTCATGTTTGTTTTTGTTTTTTTTTTCATATTAACAATACTCAGGCCCCTCTTGGGTGTTTACTATTCTGTGACTTTGTCAAAGTCAGTTGAATTTCCTCTCTCTTTCCTGCTATGTTCGGGGCGAATAGGAGATATTTGCCATTCGCATCACCCAAGCCACACTAAATGCTTTTCTTTTTAAACATTTATTTATTTTTGAGAGAAAGAGAGCGCAAAGGGCAGAAGGGCAGAGAGAGATGGGAACAGAGGACCCCAAGAAGGCTTTGTGCTGACAGCAGAGAACCTGACGCGGGGCTCGAGCCCGCAAACCGCAAGATCATGACCTGAGCTGAAGTCAAATGCTTAGCCGACTGAGCCACCCAGGTGCCCCCTTAAATTATTCACTTTTGATAGTATGTGAAGTTATACCATTAGTACAAATCCTAAAAGAAAAGTCAAAATATGTCTTTAATATTATATAAAAGTATGTATGAGGAATTTATATGAAAGATACTATGGAGAATCTACCTCATGGCAAAATCAGAAACTATTAAGCATAGAAATCAGAGAATTACTCACTATGTCTATACGTACTACAATAGCCAGTTATCTTCCGCCAATCGACCAGACTTTCTGTCACTCCGATTTGTTGCAACGGTGACAAATCATTTAATCGTCCTTCTGGTTAGTAGACTAAGAATACCCCCTGCTCACCTCGGAGCTTTGCTCTGAAGAGATGCCATTGTTCTGGGTCCCAAAAGGGCTCTATGAAGACAAGGACACATCTGTCCTGTTGATTGGTGAGAACGTGGTGCCTTGCACGATGCCTGGCCTATAACAGATGGAAGGAATATTTGTTGAATCAATTAATGAATGCTTGAGGTGTTCAATATGTCTGACAAATCTTCCCTTACCCTAGATAAGAGTTACAGACTTTGTCCCTGCTCAAACAAACAAGCTTGTTATGGCTTCTGTGGGAAGAAAAAAAAAAAAAGTCAGCCCAATAGGATTTTTTTTTCCCCTTGTATATAAGAGCCATGGTTTCTCTCTTTGAAAATGGAATGCTTCCTAACTCGGCAGTCACTTTCGATACTTCAGAACACATTACTGGGTTGACAGAAAGAATCTTAGAGAAACGCATCTGGAAATTAAATAATTAAACACCGTCATGTCAAAATGACTTGAAGAGATGACATGTCTATCCGTTCCCACACTGCGCTCATTTACTATTCTAATCGACCGACGCGTGGCATTGAGCAAATATCCAATAGCTGCATGTGTCACAGGCTTCATTTTCCCCCACATGGACCTCGGATTAACCCCTCACCTTTCACTCTACAGCTAATTAGATCCAGGGATGGTTCAGTGGCACATTCTTTGCCGAGATATTTAGTGAGAGGGTCTTAAATTCCTTCATGTGTGTCCCAATTGCTCTGCCCGCCTCCCCAGAGTACATCTGCTCCAGTGCCACAATATTTTGGCAAAAATTACAGGACTGCCATGGCAACAATCATAAACTCGTCCCTTGCCCAGATCTTCAAGGAGTTTATAAAAACCCAGCTGTAAAAATTGGCCATAGACTGTAGGGGCTGGTTGTTTTATGTGTGGCTGTTAACCTTTCTCCCCCTTTCTTTCTCCATCACTCCTACTTGCAAAACCACTCATTTGAAAATATTTGCAAAGTAATTTAGCATTTATGGAGCCATCAAAGGGGAAATGGGAGTTCAGCTCAGGTTGACTTTCCTTACTACCATGTGGCTTTCTAAGGTCAAAATTGTCACTTTGTTTCCTTCCTTTTTGCCATCTGGGTGATCTCAGCTAAAAACAGTTTTTCATCCGCCTATCATGTCCTCTGGCTTGGACGTCTTCACTTCCCCGAGCTCCTTTTGAATCAAGGGGGAGCCCCCTATATAGGAAAAATGCACAATTATCCATGAGGTGGGCGAGGAGACAGGTATGGGGGGAGGGGGAACAGATCGCTCCAGGGGTTAATCTCCATTTTACTGGAACCCATTTAACTCCACTTGAAACGGGGTGAAGTTGTTCCTTTTATTTTTTTCTTCAAAGATACGTTACGTAAGGCTTCTGTTCTTCCATTATTCCTAATAGTTAGAGGGGCTTTTCCCCCCTTTTCTTTTCACTGATTTTGGGCACTTGTGCTAAAGTCCCATTTATCCTTCTCCTAAAGTTGTAGACAAGGTTGCGTGAGGTTACATGACTCACAGCGGGTAGAGCTCACACAATGGAGCTCTGATGTCCCCAAGGAAAGGGCCATTTTGAATTTTTTTAAATAAAATTAACTTTATTAGGCAAAAAGAGAGAAACAAAAACACTCTAAAAACAGTCAGCCAAAATCCACTGGAACTATTTTGAGTTAGAGCCTTCGAAAGAACATAAATATTCAAGTATACCCATATTAATTATATGACACTTCCTAAATTAAGTGCCCTTGAGCAACATTCGGTTAGAGCTTTCGACACAATTACCACTGAAGCGAATTTACCTCAGGACAAACATAGAGTCATGTAGCGAAATAGTTCCTGGTGACAGAAGCTTAAATGGTCAGAGTTACCTATCCCAGCCCAAACTGGGGTTTGGTTGTCCCAGAACAAACATGGGTCTGGGACTGTTCTGAGGTGGGCCAGCAAAGGTGTGTGTGGCCAAGATGCATCCAGAGTGATTCTGAGACAACTGGCAAGATTGTGACACTGATAGGCTCAGGGAGCTTGCCTTCGGGATCCTCCCATCATCCTTTCTCCTTACCTGTCTCCCTCACTTATTCTCACAATACTCCATACCTTGTACTCAACGCATGTGTTCTTTCTGAATGATTTGATTTTCTGTTTTTGTTTTTAGTTAGTAATACTTAATAATGTATGATCTCAAGAATGTATTATTACATCTAAAATCTAAAGAGCTGTAATATCTTGAAACTGTCCACCCTAGCCCAGCAAATGAAATCCCTCAGACTAAAAAAAATTCCCCTCTTCCACCACTGGCAGGGTGTGGTAAGAGCATCAGAGCCCTTAATCATAAAATGACAGAGCCACAGAGTGTTTTCAATGTCGATGGTTATCAGTCAACTTTTAAAAATCCTTTTCATGCATCCTGCAGCTTGGAATTCCCCCCCTCACCCTGTCACCTTGATGTCAAGGGGAGCTACACATGTGGGTTCTCTGTAAAGGGTGATACAAGTTCATTTGAGATTACCCTGGAAATTCCCTCCTATGGGTGTCATGGTACAATGCAATGGGAGGTGATTTTACAGATTAAATGTGTTTCAATACAACAACCATTCTGAACAGGGGGGAAAAAAAATTGCACTGTGTTTTGCTCGATGCCTGTTATATTCCAGGCAGGGCAAATACGTGGCAAAGCACTGGTCTAAAGATTTTTTTAAAAAACAAGTTTTTTGTGTCTTAGTGAAAGAGAGCCATATGGAGAGATGACCTCATGTAGAAAGTGAGTGTAGAGCATGAAGGGAAGGACTTGAAAGGGAAGTTTGAAAATGTGACTCTGAGAAGTGGTCAGAAGAACAGGGGACAAACTAGGAGCCCATAGGCATGCAGAAAACCAGAGAGGAAAGGGTTTCAAGAAGATATGTAGGGACAATCCTCTTGAATCCCCATATTAGGTCAAGTAAAATAAGCAAATGAGAAAATTATTTAGCTTACGATGAACGGAATTATGTTCCCCCAAATGTTGAAGTCCCAATGCCTTGTGTAACTGTTTTTGGATATGGAGCCTTCGAAGAGGTCGTAAGGTTAAATGAGGACATTGGGATGGGCCCTAATCCAGTATGACTGGTCTCCTAAGAGGAAGCAGAGATAATAGGGGTGAACACACACAGAGGAAAGACCCCTGAGGACACAGGGAGAGCACAGCCATCTACAGGCCAAGAGAGAGTTCTCATGAGAAACCACCCTGGCCAGCACTGTTGTTTTGGACTTTCGGCCTCCAGAACTGGAAGAAAAGAAATTTCTGTTGGTGGAAGTCGCTTAGGTCATGAATTTTGTTACAGTCTCCCTAGCAGACTAATGTAAGTAACAAGGGGTCAAAGATAACCTGTGATAACATTATTTGGGGGATGATGCAGGCAGAAAACTGGACTGGAGTATGTTGAGGATTGGGCACCAGGTGAGTAAATAAATGGCAACAGGGAACAGCGCTAACTCTTTCACGGAACTTAAATTTCAAGAGAAAGAGAAAGAAAGAAAGAGAGAGAATTTGATCAGCCATGAGAAATGTGGGCTTTTAGGATTAGGAGGATTAAACCCGAAAATTCACAAATAAGGAATGAGATCACCTGTGCAAAAGCCACCTTAAAAAGACAAACTATTTCTCAGATTAAACAGCGGAATTAGAATTCGATCATAAAGTCAATAATAATAAGAATGACGTGAAATCAATATTACCATTGATTGACCAAATAAAATAACCCAAGTTGCAAGCATCTTGCTTCATATATTTTCTCTTCATAGAATAGTGCCTGGGACATGCCAGGTATTCGATCCATATTTACTGACTGAATACTGAATATTTATTGAAGGAATGACATTACAAAATAGATATTATTATTATTCCCAACTTATTCCTAATTGATATATGAAGAAGTTAAGGCCTGCTAGTTTAAATACCTTGTCCAAGGTTTATGCAGTCCTAAATAATCCATAATGCAGACACATTGAAAGAAAGAATTTGCTAATCAAAGGAAAATATGCTAAGTGAAAATTTTAAAAATGGGAGGTTAGGAAGGCAAAACCTTTATTTGCTGTCCAGAGGAGAGGAAGCGAGGTACTATTAGCCTTGGAGAGTCCAAGAAGCTCTTGGAGAAAAGTATAAAAGGTTTGAGGTGTCTAGTGATTAAAGTCATCGCAACACTCAATACCACCTGGGATCCGGAGACCAGCCTATGGACCTCGTAGAAGATGCGAGATGGGAAGTTATTGGACGGTTTGAAGCAGAGGAATTTTATCACCTCATATATTGGTCTGTTAGGGATGCCATAACAAAACATCAGAGACTGTGGGTGGGGGGGGGGCGGTTAAACAACAGAAATTTATTTTCTCACGGTTCTGGAGGTCAGAAATTCAAGATCAGGGTGTCAGAAAGGCTATTTTCTCTTGAGGCCTCTCTCCTCGGCATGTAGACAGCTATCTTCTCCCTGTGTCTTCATGTGACCTTCTTTCTGTACATGTCTATGTCCTAACCTCCGCTTCTTATAAAGATTCCAGTTGTATTGGCTTAGGGCTCACCTTTACTGACCTCATTTTGACTTAATTACCTCTTTAAAGAGCCTGTCTCTAAATGTCACCACTTTCTGAGGTGCGGGGGATAGGCCTTCAACATATGAATTTGGGGGTACAGATTAGCTCATAACACCTCGCCTTAGATTTTTAACATGATCACTGGGGTGCTATGATGAGAACAGACTGTAAGGTTGTAGGGACGCATGAGCATAAGAAGGGAGAACAATTAGGATTTGCAACAATTCAAGTGGCTCTGTCCAAGGTGACAAGATGGCTGAGGTGCTAAAAAGGGGTTGCACTTGGGAAATATTTTAAAAGTTGAGCCCAAATAAATTGCTTTTAAACTGAGTGCAGGCTGTAAAAGAGAAATTCAAGAATAACTCCAGGGCTTTTGGCCTGAAGAGCTGAAACAATGGAGTTGCCATTACCAGAGATGAACAGATTGTGGGACAAGGAGACTCAGTGAGAAGTTTAGGAGTTCTGTTTTAGGACGTATTAGATTCAAGATGCCTATCAAACATCCAAACAGAGACGTCTGGCGCGTACGTGAGACTGAGTGAAGTTTGAGTAGAGATATGGGCTGCAGGTATAAATTTTGGAGTCATTATTCTGTAGATGGTAATGAAAAACAAGAGAATGTATGAAATTGTTGAGGGGTTGGTGGGTATCGAGAGGAAAAATAGGCCACGAGTTATGTTCTGCAGCACTGCAATGACAAAGGATCAAATGCAGGAGGAAGAATGAGCAAAAGAGGCTAAGAATGAACGGCCAAGGAGGAAACCCAAAAAGTATGGCCCTTAGAAACCAGGTGATGACATTGTTTCTGGAGCAGAAAGAGTGTTTGCCAAGTGTTAGCTCTGTAAGATGAAGACCATTAGATTTAGCAACATGGGGGTCACCAGTGGGTGACCTTAAATATAAATTTACTTAATGTGAATCAGTTCTTAAGAACGAATCAACTCTCAGGCACTGAGAAGTTGAGTTTGTGGATCAAACTACAGAGGGAACAATGCCAAGAAATACACAACCTTCATGGCCTGCCTACGTATCCAGCTGCCCTCTCTAGGTAATCTGCTGCCTCTTTGCTGATCAAATCACAATGCTCTCTTTGTGTCTCGATGATGAGGCTTAAAATGAAGTCAACATAAGTTGGTTTGGGGCTTCTGTAGACTTCAAGTTTTTGTTTCTGATGCCTTAATTGTTTCCACAGTGCTTGGGATGTAGTAGATAACCAATAATTATCAAATGAATGTTGTTGGGCAAGTAGACATCAGCCAAGAACTGGTTTTCTTCCTCTATTCGGTGTTAGCCTGCATCCTCCAAGAAAGAGACCTCAAGATGAGATTAGCGATGAAAGAGATTTATTAGGGGACATGCCTTTGCAAGAAAGATAGGGAGGAGGCCATCAGAACTTAAAGAAGATACGGAAGGAAGGAAAGTTGGTTGAGTGGAGGCATCTTACACTAGAGTACAGTGAAGAAAGTATTGGCAATGCTTATGGGGGATGCTTGAGCCATGGAAGCCTGTCAGGGGAATCCTTGTCTTCCAGGAAAGGACCTGCCTTACAACCCACACTCAGCCGTCGGCTGGAGGCAGTCCTAAGGAAGCATGGCCTTGGCATCAACGTGGTGGAATTTCTCAGAGTGGAATCCCTGGGGCTGTTGGTCAATCATACAACCTGGAGCCAAGATCGGAGAGGAACTTTTAACAGCCACCTTATTTCCCATCATGTAGCTGCCTACTCAATATTTGATATAAACGATTGAATGTAAATACGAATACCACAGGAAATCAGAAAAACTCTCTTTTTCAGACTCTCTAGCCAATTCCCTGAATACCCACAACGCTATTCAGTTAAGCAAGTCAATAAATGGCAACAAACCATAATTCAGGCAACTTAAATTGGTAGAAGATGAATCTTTTGTCATTATCACTCTCTCATAAAATGATTTCATAGCTTCTAACAGACAAGATAAATGAAAAAGATAAAGAACACTGTCTCTGTTCTGGTTTCCATTTATCCCTTTTGGTTACTAGCCTTGAATCAGCCCAGACCCCAGCCTGCCTTCTCCTCTTCTGTTCTAGCTCTTTCTCGACACAGAAGTTCTTATCAAAGTTAGTCCTTAGACTGCTGCTTAGTTTCTATCCCAGAACGTCCAGCAAAACCTTTTGCTCTCAATCTATGTTTCAAAGGCACCCTTCCATCCCTGAATGCACACTTGTGCTTTTATCAAGATGTGACCGAACAATCATGTACTCAGAGCACACTTTTCGCAAGATGGGTATTGATGAGTCAAAAGTTGATGATTTTTTTGATAAAGGAAAATTCTGAAGGGGAACATCGGATGGATTTTTTTCAACCCCGTGACCTAAGAGTTTTGGAATATGATGTGTTCACTTTCAAAAGAAGTAAACCGAGTCACGAGATGAAGAGTGATTTTGTCTTTACATTTCCTTGTGAATGAGGCGAAAGTCAGAAATCTGAGGTTCTGATCCTGCACCTTACTCGACCACTACCTTGTGGCTGCGCTATTTCTGCAGGCTGAGCACATCAATACGGGAGACCCATGTATTGTGTGTGTGCAAGAGTCAATGACTCTACCTTTGAAACTGAATATTGATTCTTCAGTAGTGTGTCTATAATAGACATACCATTTCATTTGAATGAAGCGATGTTCTTTCAGTATTGCAGAAGAAAATAAAATAATAGCCACAGGACAGATTTGCTTGCCTCCTGGTATATTAGTTACAGTTTTTAATTTACTAGTAACCATGTTAGCCCCTGCTTTTGTCATTCCCCCCAATAATATTTATGTGTTTAGGATTTAAAGTTGAGGATGGGTAGGTGGGAGAGGATCACAGATCAGGGGGAAAACTGAGTTTCTCTTTTTTTCCCCAGGGTGAAGGGAGCCAGGAATGCATAAGTACCTAACATCTTTTGTAATTGTTCTTTTTCTGCTGGGATTGAAGGTCAACTGCCCCTGTCCATGTTGCACTGATACCAGCATCTTCTACGGTTTCTAAAGATGAAACAAAAACCTTATAGAACCTCACTTACCTTCATTTAAAGCATTCAGTCATTCGGAGGTTTAATTATTCCAAGCAAAGGAGTTGAGCAATTCGGAGGAATTACAACAGTATTCTCAGGTCTCCAAAAGGCCATTCCTATTTTAGAGCCTCAAGGTTATAGACTCACAGTCCCTGGAAGATCCCTAAGATGTGTCACCTACTGTTTTGTTCAATACAGAAATGGGAAAAACACAGCTTGGAGAAAGCAGTCAGACTTTTCTCGTGCAACGCTCTGCAACAAGGGGGAAATGGCTGCTCTCAATTGTGGTGTGAGATGTAATACGATGTTTTTTAACAGACCTAGTATGAAACTACCACACGTATATATCAATTTTATTTCACACAATAAATTACTATTTTTTAAGTGTGGCCTTTGGTCAGGAACACTAGTGAATTCTGGTTCCCATCTTTATTTAGTTTGGCCTCACTTCCTGGAATCCTATGGACGGAATTAAACTTAGACTTCCCGTACAGATGAAAATCTGTAAAATCTTTGGTCTAGTTTACAAAGACCTCAGAAAGACAGATTATGCAAGTTTTGTTCCAGAAAATTCTTTTCCTGTTTTTTTTCTTCTCTTCATGATTCTGACTCCCTTAAAAATCTTTGTTCTTCTGTTTAAATCTTTGTTCTTCTGTTTGTGCTCCCTTAAAAATGTTTGTTCTTCTGTTTAAAAATATATATATATACGTGTGTACCATGATTAAGGATCTTTCTACCAACTGTCCAGGATAATCATTCTTGTCTTCTAATTCATTCAAAGCTCTTTTATCCCAGGGCACCTGGGTGGCTCAGTCAATTAAGTAGCCAACCCTTGATTTCAGCTCAGGTCATCATCTCATGGGTTCTGGAGTCTGAGCCCTGCATGGGCTCTGTGCTGACAGTGTGGAGCCTGCTTCGGATCCTCTGTCTCCCTCTCTCTGCCTCTCCCCTGCTCTCATGTGTGCACTCTCTCTCCCTCTCTCTCAAAAATAAACATTAAAAAAAATTTAAAGAAAAAAGATCTTTTATCTCAGACTTAACCTGAAAGGTTGTATTTTTTTTTTTTTTTAATTTTTCATGTTATGAAGTATTTGGGTGTCTGTCTTGGGCAAGGCCAGCACTGAGTGCTCTGGAGAAGGTCTGCAGCTGACCTAGATCTGGAGTGTCCCAGGGCAGTAGCACATGGCCCCAAACCATGGAGGATGCTCCTTCTGCGTGGATCTTTCAGTCTGGTGAACTTTTCTGTTTGCTTCATCATCACGTTGCTAGCAAAGTAGAGAAAGAATGGATGGGATGAAGGTTGCCTCTGCCTCGTTTTTGGTCCTTCTTTTATTTATTTCTCTTTTTTAGAAGCGAGAAAATTTTCCCTAGAAATCCTTCCTAGCTTTTCCCTAACCAAGATTTGGTTATAAGATCACTGCTAAAACGATCGCTAATAAAAGAATGGGATTATTATCTTTGGCTTATTATTATCTTTGGCTTTATTATTATCTAACCATTTCAGATGGGGAAGATATTGGGAAGTCAACCAGAAAAGTGACGCAGGCATGTACCCAAGCCATAAAGTACCAGGTAGAGAGTGTTGAACCATAAAAGAAACATAACTAAAGTGTCTTGGGTGTGAAACCTGGAGAAACTTATTTCCAGCTGGGGATTTAGAAAGAACCGACTTCTGCCTTGAAGACCGGAGTCAGGCACAGAAAGATGAAAAGCAACACTTTCATTTGCCAGTCAAGAAATCGCAGTGGGAAGGAAGGGGACGAGTATAGAGTTATGAGTTACATTTGGCCGAGATAGAGGTCTCCGAAGGTGTACCGATTAGCTTTTGCTTTGGTAAGACCCCCCACTTCTCAGAGGTTTATTGCCCCAATTATTTTTGTACCACTCCTAGATCTGCTGGTTGTCTGCAGCTCTGTTTGGTCCTAAACCACACGTCTTTTTATTCTAGGGAACCAGGCTAAAGGAGCACTCTTTTTCTGGGATACACTCCTCGTGGCACAGAGCGAAACCCACACCGATGATGAAGTTTCTAGGGGCCCAGTGGTCTGGGGAATGTTGAAGTATTCCTTTGGGATGAAAGCATAGTCACATCATCTTGCCTGTCCTACCACTAAGAAAGAGGCGCAGAGGATGGTGGGATTCATTAGATTCTGGAGGCAGTGAGAGTCAGTTAAGTATACACTCTTCTTCTTAATCTACCAAATCTTCTACTTAATCTACCAAATAATCGTTAAGTCAGAGAGTTTTGCAAGGGGTTGAGAGGGCAACGGGTCCAGGCTACTATATAAATACTTTACAATGTATGTGCTTTGACCTAGCAGACCAAAGGAGCAGAGGCTCTGGGAGCAGTTGTGGTGACACCAAGTTGGCAAAGGGACATGAAATTGGAAAGACAGATTGGGACTCAATCACGGAGAACCTTAAGTGTCATACCGAGGAAAAAAGCAACGGGGAGTCACTTAAGGTTTTAGGTAGAGGAGTGGCATCGTCAGGGATTTACTCTGAAGCTCATTCAAGTTCTCTGTAGGTAGGAAGGTCACACAGGTGGACCCAACAGAGTCACGACACTTACCCCTTAACTGTGTTCCGTTATTCCTAGCCCTGAAATATGTCCTTTCATTTAATCTTGCCGCTTAAATCCTTGTGATCCGTTACAGGTAATCCTTCATATATTATCCTTGTGAGGGAGATTTTATCATCCCTATTTTTGACATAAGAAAACTGAGACTCGGGGCGCCTGGGTGGTGCAGTCGGTTAAGCGTCCGACTTCAGCCAGGTCACGATCTCGCGGTCCGTGAGTTCGAGCCCCGCGTCAGGCTCTGGGCTGATGGCTCGGAGCCTGGAGCCTGTTTCCGATTCTGTGTCTCCCTCTCTCTCTGCCCCTCCCCCGTTCATGCTCTGTCTCTCTCTGTCCCAAAAATAAATTAAAAAATTAAAAAAAAAAAAAAAAAAAGAAAACTGAGACTCAAAGAGGTTAAGGAATTTGCTCAACTCCCCCCAGCTAAGAAGGTGTAGGAGCTGGTACCTAGGTGGGCTTTCCCTCTCTCAGCATCCCAACACCCACTCTGTTAGACTGCCTCTCCCCACGAACAAAGATGAAAATCCAGGAGCCCCACAGCCAGAGGAGGCCCAGGTGGCATGACAGTCTGAGGGGATGACATCTCCTCTTTGCATGTATTCATTCCTCCATTCAACACATCACGAGGAGCTAGAAGTCAGGCAATGCCGAGGAGAATTGAAGGGCACTATTTTAGCGTGCCTTGAACTGCAGATCTTTAAACGTTGTGTTTAACTTGGGTCCCGGTGAATTCAACCCAATTATAATCGCCGATATAGTTGTCATCCTCTCCATTAGTCCAAACTCCAACAAGGTAGAACTATGTGTGTGTTGTAGCCCTGGTGTCTAGCACATAGTAAGTGCTCAGTAAAGACTTGACGAGTAAATGCTAGAGTGACTGAGGGATGGCTGAATGAATAAGAACCACACGGAATTTACTTGGATGGTGGTAGGCTTTCTCTCAATGATGGGACTGGTTTTTCAAGCCTGGAGCATGCGCTCTCCCTCACACGTCCTCCAGACTAAGAGCTAATAGTCTGAGAACTCTTGTCCAACCTCAGTCTGACTTCCTGCTAATCCCTTGCCCCGAGGGAAAGAGTCTAAAACAAACACTCCGTACATCATGGTGTTCTCCCAGTGACAAACCTCCAATGATCCTCCATTTGGCTCCAACGTTCAGCATGGCATCGAAATTGCCACCCAGAGTCTGTCTTCAGCCTGTCCTTCCAGCTTTCTTTCCATCTCTTACCGTAAGCTCCTTCATCCAATGCCCTAGATCCTATGCTCCGTCCAGGCGAGTCTGTTCGCAGTTGGGTAAATACTCCGGTTCCTCCTCCACTTCTCCACTGGGACTCCAACGAGCCCTTCAAGATACAGCAGCTCAAAAGTTGTCTCGACTGTCCCATCTCCTTCAGGGTTACTCCCATTCGTCACTGAGATCGACGACACTTGCTTTAGAACACTGCTGTGGCTCCTCCCATAGTGCATCCCGGTTATGAATTTCGGTGTCTCGCTCTCCCCAGACTGAGAGAGAGCTCAGCAGTGAGGCTGCATTTATCTTTGCATGGGTGGTTCCTAAAGAGGGGGCCAGCAGGTCGTAGGTGCTCAGGGAGTCGTGGTGGATGAACGAGCCTACCAGTGAGTGGTGGACAGGCTTCCATTGGGCCATGACACTTTGATCCGGGCTCCTCTCCTGGCTGCAGATACTTCCATGTCCTGTGTGTGCCACTACAAGTGAAGGAGGAACTTTCCACCACACGTCAGCGCTGTACAGGTCGTGTCTCTTCGGTCACAAAAGCGTCCTCTGCTGGAAGCAGTATTCTGGGGTGGTGTGTGCGTGATCACGGAAGGTCCCGCGAGATCTTTCTCTGGAAGAGAGGATGAAGTTTATGTATATATGTATGTATGTATGTATTTAATTTTGAGAGAGAGAGAGAGAGAGAGAGAGAGAGTGAGGGAGGGGCAGAGAGAGACACACACAGAATCCAAAGCAGGCTCCAGACTCCGAGCTGTCAGCACAGAGCCCGAAGCGGGGCTCGAACCCACGAACCATGAGACCATGACCTGAGCTGAAGTCAGGCGATTAACCAACTGAGCCACCCGGGCACCCACCCAGGCGCCCCAGAGACCTAGCGGTTTACACGTGAGGTGCTGACCTTTGGATCAGCCAGACCCAGTTTCCTTTTTTTAATTTTTTAAAATGTTTTTATTTATTTTTGAAGGAGAGAGAGACAGAGCGGGGGGGGGGGGGTTGGAGCAGAGAGAGAGGGAGACACAGAATCTGAAGCAGGCTCCAGGCTTCGAGCGGTCAGCACAGAGCCCGAGGTGGGGCTCGAACTCACGAGCTGTGAGATCATGACCAGAGCCAAAGTCGGACGCTCAGTCGACTGAGCCACCCAGGAGCCCCCGGCCAGACCCACTTTAAACCTGGCTTTGCTGCTCTAATTTGCCTTGTAGTACAGGCTAATTTATGACAAGAGAAAACACACAGTTAGTTGATGGTTTTGTCAAACTGTTGGCTTGTGTGCTATTTATCAAGGCACGTTCTCAAAAGGGGGTAGATGTAAGGTTGCCTTTTTTTTTTTTTAAGTCCAGTAATGTCGAGGATAGGACCAGACATGCTCCCTTTCAGCTGAGAAATATTCCCCTCTCCTTTGTGGCCGAGTATGAGAATGACAGCCAACTTTCATCTTCCCTGACAAGATAACTCAGACATTTTCCTCAGGGAAAGGCGATTGATCATTTGGTTCTGCTCAAGGATAACATGTAGTGTATAAAAGCACTCACAGGGCTCCATTCTTTATAGCCGCCTCCTTTGAACACATACGAGGACACACAGAATGTTCTTCATTAGACAAGGAGCCCACTTGTGATTTTTATTTCTGAAGGCTCTTAAGTACTGGGAGGTATGACAGGAGGCCATTTCTGCTTTATAATGCAGACCAAAAGAGCTCTCTGCTGGCCCCCAAACATGCCCCTCACCTAACTACTCCGGTCGACGTTCATTTCTCGACTCTCTGAACTCTTAAAAGCTCTTTCTGCCTGAAGTCCATTGCGGAACGTTTATTATAGATTATATTGGGTCATGCGTTCTCCTCTCATGTTTCATATTGTTTCAGGGAGATGTAAAACTTCTGAAGGACAGAGGACCCACCATATGCTTCTTCAGTAACCCTCGGAGTACCTCCCCCAATGCTGAGTACGTAAATTGTGCTCAGCAAGTAATGTGATTGATAAACTCCCAAGCATAGAGTGTGACGAAGATACGTGAGGGACGATGAATTGTATGATGTCACCTTCTCTTTGGGGAAATTCATAAGTAGCCATCGCTAACTCATCACCGAACATTATTTTTTTTTGGAACCTGGATAACAGTGCTCCACGACCAATGACGCATATAGTTCCCTGTCAACATGAAGTTGCTCCTGCTAACATGGGGATGGTTTCTAGCAATAGAATTGAGGCAACATCACAGGGTCGAACCTAATCAGGATATACCTGCCTGAAGAATTCTGTGGGCCATTCTGTTGTCAGACCTTAAACATGATAACTGAGAACTGCAGAAGCCCATGGGAAGGCATTCCAAGAGTAAAGCGATCAGATGAATTGTTTTAGGCAAAACAGTTGACATACTAGAATTTTTTTTATCTGGACCACAGAGAGGCTTACAAACTTACAAGCATTAAAACTTACAAAATCACGAGGATGAAAATAGAGTGACCAGAGCATCAACTACCAAATCCTATAATTCTACCACCTAAAGACACTTGGCAAACAACAGGCTTGGAGAATCCCTCATTTAGTGATCATATAACTAAAGATCTAAAGAGATCTTAGAAGGATTGGAATCAATTCATGGTGAACAGAGCCACAACATATTATTAAGGAAATCAGGAACACTTGGGGTTCTATAAATGACCGTGCCTTCCTACAAAAAATGTACTTGATGGCCTTTTCAGACACGTAATACTGAAGAGATGAGCATATTGGCTTTCCCTGTATGTCTCAAATTGTTATTTCCAGTCTGAAATTATTTTTCGTTTCCCTGGATTCCCACAGAATTTTACCTGTACCAACAATGCAATCTGTATACTTTCTGCCTCCTTTTGCAACTGTGTGCAGATTATTTATCCTGCTAGATTCAGAGGTTCTTAAGAATGGAAATAATGATAAGGATGATGATGATGATGATAAGAGCTAACATTTATTATACTCTTCCTATGTGCCACCCTTTAGTGGGCAACATTGATTCCGATTCATTGAGCCACACCGCATATTTATCTTTGTATGTCCATTAAGCCTAATAGCACTTGGGATAACATTATCTGTGAAATCAACAAATGGTAAGCAAGTTCAGCCGTTCATTTCCCCCTTGAGTAAACTGGGAACGTGGACACATTTGATCGAGATCTAAGTACATGGTTTTTCTCTCTGTTTATCACTTTTCAGAAGCCTCTTCTATCAGGCAAGAAGGGTCATGTCTTGTGATGACATATTTCCCTCCCAGTCCCTAGTGTGGTGGTAACTACCTAGTAGGTTCTCAGAAAATCCCCCTTGACTTATATATTCCACAGCACCAATTATGAAAAGCAATGATGATATGCATAGCAATGATAATAGCTTGGGGATATTGCCATAGGTCATATACAGGTAACAGTCTACCGTTTCAAATTTGTAACGAATCACCATTCAGTGTCCCATAAAAATCACGAGGTGTTGGATCTATATAAACATTAAGAGGGCCTTGTGTGTTTATAACTAATTTGTCTACATTTTTGAAAGTGGGTGGGCTCTAAAACGCCTGGGCTTGAAACCTTTGAATACCATGAAGACAGTCAAAGAGAAACTGCAAGTGTCATTTTCAAGCTCTAAAAGGTTTAAAAATAAGTTACAAACATCCTCGAGAAACTCCCACTCGGGGAAATTATTAACTTGTGAGTAATGCGAAGACATTCTCAATAGATTCCCAGTTACGTATCCCATCGTCTTCATTGTTTACTCTTGAATTACAGGGAGACTGTCTCATACTTCTTATGGACTCCCAAATGCACGGAATGGCCCAACAAAAATAATTCCTCTTCCTACTCCCCTCTCTGGCATTTTCCAAGGGCTACAGTCTCCTGAGGGAACTTACCCTGGGCCAGTGGAGGGTGAGAGGAGAAGGGCCAGGGGATGTGAAAGTGGATAGCTATGGCAGCCTCGAGCTCCCTCACTACGCTGAAAAGTTCTGCAGTGGGTAGGATTTACCCCTAAAGAGGAAGTTCGATGCTATAGAGTTTTCTCTTTTCTGATTAGGGGAGTCTTAGCTGCTGGCACTCAGACTTTGCCTATTTCTTTTTGGTGGTGGGCAGGAAGTCAAAATGGCTGAATTCCCAAGCTTTCTGGATCTATGTGAAAGTTCTCAGCCTCTGCCCAAGCCTTTTTTTTTTTTTTTTTTTTTTTTTTTTTTTTTTGCTGCCAAGTGGTGTGATAAAACTTGTGAGAACAGGTTTTCCATGCGAGGTAGCTGATGCATCTGTATCTACTTTTGGCAGAAAAACCAAGAAACAAAGGACTTGGAGAAACCTTAAAGAACATCATAAGGGGCTTAATATGAATGCGCTTTGGGAGTTTAATGATTATTCCCAAGGGATGTGATTTTTGTCTGACCTTTATTCAAGCAGCTTCTCCCTGTCATAATACTCACGCTTAGCTATAACCCAGCGAAACTAGCTGGGACCTAGGCAAGTCACTTTTATTTGGATGAATTATAAGACTTTTCCTGTTCAACATGATCAGCATGTGGCCTAGGAGATTTTTTTCAACGAGGAAGCTGCACCATAATAGGGCCTTTGACCTGTTATAAGTGTCAGAGGTCTCAAAGGCTTATCACTTTTGATCCTAGGATAGAATTGCTCTAGCTGTCCAATAAATCCAGTGATTTGAATTCCTCAGTGAAAGCAACATTTTTTTTGTTTTCCACCCTTTCTCTTTAATAAGAAATAGAACCAAAAGGAACATATGCGGCCATGGCTTTTCATCAGAAACAAAGAGGGAACGCTGTGGCGTTCTCCCGGGGCTGAGGTCTCTCTCCACTGGCCTCCGAGGGTGTCACCGTGATCAGTTTTTAACTTTTGTTTACCTCTCCACTCAGACCCAAGGAAGCAGCCGTGGGGACCGAGTTCTCAGCTCTTACCACAAAAACCCAGCAGCTGTTTCATACACGCTTGATGGAGATTCCAAGCCTCAAGGTCACCAATGTAGATTTATAAAACGCTTTACTGGTTATCTCATTGAACTCTGAAGATGAAACGTGGGGGCAGATGTTATCACCTGTCATTTTAGAGACGAGGAATCAAGATTTTAGTGAGATTAAGTCACTTTTGCTATATTCAAAGCGTGCTCCGTGGACAAACAGCATCCGCATCAAGTCGGGTGGGATTTTGCTAGAAATGGAGGATCTTGGGCGCTCCCCAGACCTACAGAACCTGCATGTGACCCAGATCTCAAGTAAATTGCATGCGCATTGAAATATGAGAAGTACTGTTCTACAACCTAACTATTGCCGGCCGAAGGGAAGTTCAGCTGAGGCCCCAAATGCAGAGCGACCTAAGGAGAGGGATGTTTCCCCAGGAGGAAACTTATCGCAAGCTCCCTCTGATTTTGCATTATTTATTTGTGGTTAATCCTAAAAGTTAAATCCTGCTAGCTTTTCCAAGTCCAGTGAAACAGAATCGTAGCCTTTATGGGGCAGATGGATCTTTGCTCAATACTCTCTTGGAGGGGCAAAGGCACTGTTTTCATGTGAATCTTTTTGAAGGTCCCTAAATGGAAACATGTTTATTGCTCCGGTTAATGTTAGGGTCCTAGGTAATATGGCTTTTTAAAAAATATTTTTTTAATTTTTAATTTATTTATTTTGAGAGAGAGACAGAGAGAGTGAGCAGGGGAGGGGCAGAGAGAGAGAGGGAGAGAGACCATCCCAAGCAGATCAAAGCCTGATGCGAGGCTCGAACTCATGAACTTAGAGACTATGATTGGAGACGAAACCAAGAGTTGAGCACTTAACTGACTGAGCCACACTCAGGTGCCCCATTATGGCTCTTTTGAAAGCCCATGTAGTTTGAATATTTTTGGAGATATTCACAGATAAGCAATATTGATATTTGCTTGAACAAAAGATAACTGATAGTGGGAGAGGAGGAGAAGGAGTTGGGAAGGAGAGGCTTATAAAGGTCCCCACCAAGCTGCCTCTGACTTCATTCCCCTACCTGAAAAGCATCTTTTACCAAAGAAGGCTGAATAGGCCACTCAGGGTCTGTCTTTTTTTTTTTTTTTTTTAATTTTTTTTTTACATTTTATTTATTTTTGAGAAACAGAGTGAGACAAGGCGTGAGCGGGGGAGGGGCAGAGAGAGAAGGAGACAGAATCTGAAGCAGGCTCCAGGCTCTGAGCAAGCAGTCAGCACAGAGCCTGATGCGGGGCTTGAACCCACAAACTGTGAGATCATGACCTGAGCCGAAGTCAGACGCTCAACCGACTGAGCCACCCAGGCGCCCCACTCAGTGGCTGTCTTTAAGATGTCCTTATCTAATCTCATGGTTCGTGGGTTCGAGCCCTGCGTCAGGCTCTGTGCTGACAGCTCAGAGCCTGGAGCCTGCTCTGGATTCTGTGTCTCCCTCTCTCTTTGCCCCTCCCCTGCTCATGCTCTGTCTCTCTTTCAAAAATAAATAAACATTAAAAAATGTTTTAAAGAGATGTCCTTATCTAAATAAAAATATTTCTGGATTCTTTTCACCTTCTATTCTTACGAATTGCCCATAAGAGTGGTCAGGAAACCAAATAGCATGATTTCAGATATTGTGAAAGTCCAGTTGTCCAAAATGGATCCAATACCCTTGCCACTATCTGCTCTCCTGCACCAGGAATTTCATCAATCAGTGAATCAGGGTTTTTGCTCAAGGAATACTCATTCATATTCTAGAAATCTCAGAGTGGTTGATTAAGGAGCCATAGGTCCTGGGGCACCTGGGTGCCTCAGTCATTTAAGCATCTGACTTCAGCTCAGGTCCTGATCTAGCAGTTTTGGAGTTCAAGCCCCACATTGTGCTGTCTGCTGTCAGCACAGAGCCCACTTGGGATCCTCTGAACCCCCCTTTCTCTACCCCTCCCCCACTCACTCTCTCTCTCTCTCTCTCTCTCTGTTTCTTAAAACTAAATAAACATTAAAGAAATAAAGAGAGAAAGAAAGAAAGAAGAAAGAGAGAAAGAAAGAGAAGAAAGGAAGAAAGAGAAAGAAAGAAAGAAAGAAAGAAAGAAAGAAAGAAAGAAAAAAAGAAAGAAGAAAAAGAAAGAAAGAAAGAAAGAAGAAAAAGAAAGAGAAAGAAAGAAAGAAAAAGAGCCACAGGTCCTACTGCACAAATGTGATGATTTTGAAAAAAGATTTCAGGCCCCAAGCTTAACTTGTTTATTTGGGGGCATTGGGACTCAGAAATCCAGACTCTGTGACAAAATGACTCCTCGTTTTTCTTTCCGTCTTGAGTGTCCTGGGTCCAAGCGAAAGCTGCCTTAGTGGACAGATGTGATTCTTCCCTTTCTGTGCAGGCTGCCACATCTGGGATGCATGGCATGATTCAGGCTGCTTGGATAACTCTGTTTTGTTAGAGGACAAATGTGTGACAATTTTTAGCATGATCTTTCTCAGGCTGTGGCTTTTTCATTTGATCAACTGTATACGAGCTTGAGCCCCTTGTATATTATTTCATCTTTTTCTGTTCTAGGACAAATATAGTAGCTCTAACCACAATCTGTCTAGACTCTAGTTAACCCTGGCCTCTAAGAATCCAAATCCAATGTGCCCTACCCCATTATTCAAAACTCACTTCACCCCTCAAATTCTCCATAAACCTCTAGGTATTCTGAATCTTCTATGTTAACCTAAATATTAACTCTCTCTTGTGCCTTTTGATTTCTCGTTCTGTTTCTGGGATCGGTGACCTCGGCATCTACACAGTGATGATAATTTTGCTCTGTCAAATCTCTACTCCAAACAGCACGTCTGTATTGGAAAATTGACCTTCAATTCAACATAAAAACCATTTATCGAAGTGAAGAGTTTATTATGTAATCAATGAGGAACATTTAGTTGTTTTTCAACGAGAAACTGATATGATTTAGTCTGTATTTTGGAAAACTCGCTCATGAGGCAATGTGAAAAGGAAAGGTTTCAACCTCAGAATGAATGACACTTCTCTCCCTACCCAAACTGTGAGATTTACTAGAAATTGGCATGTAAGTAGTAAATATAAAGCTTTAGATACATGCAATGTATAAGACTGGTTTCTTTTTTAAACATCAGTTCACACACACACACACACACACACACACACAAGCTAGGCAAAAAAATGAGGTCTTACAGGACCTATTTTGGCTCTCCACGGCTGAGTGGCAAATTACCCCAGTACTTTGTGGATTACAAAGGTAAGGTCTTTCATTATTCTCACAATTTGGGCAGTTCTCCTTTGCATGATGTTGCGGGGGTGCTGGGACAGCTGGAAGGTTCACAATGGCCTCAGCCCCATGGCGGGTAGTTGGTGCTGGTGGCTGTCTGGGAACTCAGCTGGGAGCTTCGGTTCTTCTCCGTATGAGCCAGTCCACATGTCTGCTTGGGCTTCCTCCTAGAATGGTGGTTGGATTCCAAGAAGCAGCCTCCCAAAAAGTAAAGACAAAGTTAAGGCTTTGCCTTGGAGGTACACAGCATAATTCTGCAACATCATATTAGTCAAAAGAGGTCACTGGGCTGGCTTAGATGCAACAGGGGCAGAGAGGAAATAGGCTGTACCTGTTTATGGCAGAATGGCCAGATCCTAGTTCACAAGACCTATAGAATGAAAGACATTGTTGTAGATACCTTTGAAAATGGAGTGCACTTGTAATGAGCACTGGGTACGGTATGGAAGTGTTGAATCACTGTATTATACACCTGAAACTCATATTACATTGTGCGTTAACTAAATGAAACTTAAAAATTTTTTTAAAAAGAAAAGAAAATGGAGTCCGCCACAAGGTCATTTAAAAGCCCTCTTGCATGGCACTTGAACTGTTCAGAGTGGCAGGAAAAATATTATGGCGCTTTAAGAAAATAAAGGGTAGGATGCCTGAGCTTTTGATAGACCTCCTGCTCTAGAGGTGTATTCTTATTCACTGGGTTCAACACATTCCTAACCAGTGTACAGGGTAGAGAAGGACCAGAGTTCATTTTCACCACTTGAACGAAAATATTAGTTAGCACCAACTAATGGAGCATCCCAACTGTATTAACTGATTGCAGTACATTTTATGTGTTCCCTGTTGCTAGCACTGCACTAGGCATGGGGAGCTGCACAGGGGGAAATAGCCAGTCCTCGCCCTCCAGCACTTGCCCCCACGTCTTGCGTACCTAGATGCACGCTTGAAATGAGAACCAATTCCAACAGAACGGAGCAGCCAAAAGTCTACCTAGCCATACGCTTCCGAGAGTCCTGGGAAGTTTGGTTAAACTTATCAAGAGTTTAATGGAAACAAAACTAAGGAATCATTTCTTGACTTGCTACAACGCTTCAAGAACAAATGGTTGGTGGAATCTGGCCTAGGGTAAGATGCAGACCACTCTTCTGGGGGAACAAGTCATAGTAGCAAGTCAGATTAAAGTCAAATTAAAAACTGGAGGCTCTCTGGGGAGTGCGGGAGGTTTGGAAGAAGGCAAAATCTGGTGCATGTTGTCCAGGCATGTGGCTCCCAGTTGCCTGACCCCTTGTGGTCGCAGCTTAGTGTAGGATCGGAAGCTTTGTTAGATGACCTTAGCCTGGACAGAAAGTCTCTTGGTGCAGTGAACTCTGGCAAGAGAGGAACTGGGCACTCCGTAAAATAATCTGGTTGTGTTATTGGAGTAAGAGACCATAACGTGATTTGTCTGTTGGCATGATACAAAGCTTATTCGTTTTGTATGATGAACACAAAGATGTGTCTCAACTTGCCCAGAATTTGTATGATGAATACAGAGTTGGGTCCTGACTTGCTCAGAGGTAGCAGATACGTAGTAGGCATTCAGCAACTGTCGAGTGGATAATTGCATGATTCGAACAGACAGATCAATTGAATTTCCAAGTCTCCCCATCTGCCCTCAGCTCCCACCACCATACACACATGCCTACCATTTGAGTTGCCTTCAAGGACCCAAGAGACTATAAGCTGCTCCAGATTCTGAAGCATTTCAGACCAAAAGTTTAGTACATATTTCCTAACTCAAAACCACACAGACTGCATTCAGTCAGTCCTACTACTTGGGAACAGTTGCTTTCCATAGCAAGACACTCAGCAGTTGTAAGTAAGAAACAGGGCTCAAGTGGAAAATATTTGTATAGGGAACAAAAGCAAATGGTGTTGTGTTTGCCAACGACATCTTGGAAAACCAGTGGGTAGTAAGAGAGAGAAAACAAAGAAGCCTGATATTATAATATGCCTTTCTTTCAAGCACACACATACACAAAACCAAAATAAGGCAAGCCCCTGTAAGGGGGAATATTTCTGGCAGAAATAATTACTCTATACTTATTGCTGTTGGAGTTGTGGCCCAACAGGGGAATAAGAAGTGCAAGGCAATGGAGTAGAGCAGCAAGGGGGGACCAACGGGCATTGAGCAATTTATAAAGGGCTCAGTTTGTTCTACCTGGAGAAAGGAGTGTATATTTTAAAATATCACATTTAATTAACACTTGAAGAGAGGAACCTAATGGCTCACACAGTGATTCTAGGCAGCTTTTGTATGAAACAGATGAAGGGGAAAAAACCTGATTAGGCACTGGCCTTAAGCACAGTTTCCTTGGATTTCCTTTTTCCTCTTTACCATATAATAACATGGCTGAAAATTAGTTCTGACGGCTAATCAGGGTGAGTGGCTCTTTCTTTTCCTGGAGTGGTTAACAAGGACTGTGCATTGTGCCAACACACCGTACTACTGAATGGATGTGGGAAGGAAAGACCTGATTAGTTATTTCATTGTAGGCAGCTCTGTGCCTCCCTTCAGTTGAATCAGAGGGCTCCTGTGGTTACCAGGGTCTGCTATGTGTCTGAGGGCAGTCTGGGAATGTCAGAATTCGCTTCTACTAATATGGTGGTTCTTCCTTTTCCCTACTGGTCCTTATGTGCCCCCCATCTGTCTCCGATGTCTCCCACTCCTAATTACTTCTGTTTCTGATGGTGTATTGGAAATCTGTACTATTAAAGATGGAGTGTGGTGCTATATTTAAGCTATTGAATGATGAGGCAGGAATTAACTAAAGACAGAAGAACAAAATCAAATCCTGGTTGGCTCAGAATAGGACGAGTATTCACGTGTAAAGGTCAGATGTGAAGCAAGGTCATCCCAGGTGTGTAGGCAGGTGCTTCCCTCGCTAAGGGGGCGTCTTTTACTGGGTTGAAGGGAGTTTGCCTTACCAAGAGTTTTGTTTTTCCAGCTTGGGATGCTAAAAGGGCTGCAAAGAAATGGAACGGAGGTAAGGAGCCTTACGATACTCAGAGGAAAGCTGTGCAAAGGAGTGCAATGATTGCCCCACCAATTAAAAATAATAACAATAGCAAAGGTGGCCAAAGTGCTGGTATCTGGACCAAAAAGAAGCCCGTGGGATTCCATGACACCTGACCTGGAGTTGATCTCATTTGAAATCCTGAAGAGTATCCCTAAACTATAGTTTCTGACATGTCCCCTTCCTAGGGAAGGAGCCAAGGGAATGGGTTCTGCGTTTAATGGGAAACATAACAAGCCAAGGACTGAACTATGGCATCTTCGACTGAGTTAAGAGTAGCCACATCCATAGCAGTGAGCTGGGGTGCTTGGTTATGCCCAAGTGTGGTCCGGGCTGGACTCCTGAAATTTCTCCCTTTTAGATCATCCTTTGAGGGAGGAGTGGGTACTCATATTTTCCAGCCCAGTTTTCTTTGGCCTTCTGGAAGGAAGGGCCCCTGAAATAAGAGTGAGCTTTTTAAAAATTTGTATTTATTTATTTGTATTTCTTTAGCACAAATGTCCTGGCATTTCAGGGCTCTGTTTTGCGGTGTCCACGCAAGACGTTCAAAAGGAGAAAGAGAACCCAAGCCTTCAAAATTGCCTACAAAATGCACAGACTGTATTTTGCCTGGATAGACACTTGTCCTGTCCTTTTTCATAACAGAAAACTTACATTTGAATTATTTAAAAATGTACAGTTCAGTGGCATCGAGCGCATTCATAATGTGCAACCATCACCACCATCTAGTTCCGGAACTTTGCATCACCCTAAAAGGAACTTGTACCCATTATCAGTCATTTCCCATTCCCACCTCCCCCACCCCTGGAAACCACTGCTCTGCTTTCTGTCTCTATGGATTTGCATCTTCTGGATATTTCACGTAAATGGAATCGTACAATATGTGGCCTTTTGTGTCTGGCTCCTTTCACTTCATATAATGTTTTCGAGGTTCATCCGCACTGTAGCACAGATCAGTATTTCATCCCTTTTACGGGCGAATAATGTTCCATTGTATGGATATACCCTATTCAGTTTATCCATCCATCAGCTGATAGACATTTAGATTATTTCCACCTTTTGCATCCTGTGAATAGTGTCACTATAAACAATTGTGTGCAAGTTTTTGTTTGAACATTTCTTTCCAATTCCTTTGAGTACCTGTCTAACAGTGGAAACGCTAGGCCATGTGGCAATTCTATGTTTTACTTATTGAAGGACAGCTAACCTGTTTTCCATAGAGGCTGAGCCATTTTGCGTTCCCACCAGCAATGTATAAAGGTTCTAATTTCTTCACATTTTCACCCACACTTGTTATTTTCTCTATTATTATCGCCATCTTAGTGGATATGGAGTGATATCTTACTGTCGTTTTGATTTGCATTTTCTAATGACTAAGCAATGTTGAGTGTCTTTTCATGTGCTTATTGACTATTTGTCTATCTTCTTTGGAGAAATCACTCTTCAGGTTCTTTGCCTATTTTTAAATTGGGTTGCTTCTTTTGAGTTGTAAGAGTTCCTTAAATATTCTGAGTATTAGGCTCATAATCAAATATGAAATTTACAGGGGTGTCTGGGTGGCTCAGTCAGTTGAACGTCCAACTCTTGGTTTTGGCTCAGGTCATGATCCCAGGGTCGTGGGATCGAGCCCTGTGTTGGGCTCCATGCTTGGCATGGAGCCTGCTTAAGATACTCTCTTTCCTTCTGCCTCTCTCCCCTGTTTCCATGTTCTCCCTCGAAAAGAACATAAAAACAAAAATGCAATTTACAGATATTTTCTCCTGTTCTATCGGTTGTTGATTTACTGTCCTGTTTTCAAAGAGAGGTATCAGGCAAAGCATTTGGATGCTTTTGAGAAAGGAGTACCAAACAGGACAGTAGCAGCCTTAAGAGTTCTGACCGAAAGGAAGCCTCCTTACTGTCATTTTTCTCTCCCTCTCTTAGCCTCTAGTGGGTAGCTCTCATCCCAAAGTCTCCCGGAAATAATTACATCCACAACAAGTGTGTAAAGATTCCATGTGCCAGGGGTGGTGCTGGGTTGCATGTTCTCCTGTCTTTAGAGCTAGTCTGTAACATAAGAGTTGTTAATCCCATTTTACAGATGGGGAAAGTATGGTGCAGATACGTTTGTGAATGACTGAAGGTCTCCATGCTCCCAAGCATCAGAGTCAGGATCCCAATCCAGATCTGCCAGACCTCTTTCTACTTACCCACCAGTTTATTAAATTTTGTTCTGGGAAGCTCTGGGGCCTCTGGGGCCTACCTGGCTGTAGGAAGGAGGATCAGGTTTGGGTCCTGGCACCAGCTCCCACTCCTAAGAAAACAACTCTGTTTTCATCTTTTTTTTTTTTTTTTTTTAAATAATTCGGGGCTCTGGTGTGTGACTTAAAAAAAAAAAAAAAAAAAGAGGCTTCCGGTGCTTTAGAAAAATGTTTGAAAACCACTGTGGACTCATCTTGCTTCATGGAAGAAGATCCCAGAGCCCTTAGAACTTCTTGTAATACAGAAGTTCAAAGAAAAGTCAGTTCTAAACAGGGAGCTGCTGTTCCGTGGGTACAAGGTTTCAGTTACACTGAGTGGGTAGGTTCCAGAGATCTGCTGTATCACACGGTGCCTACAGTTAACGATATGGTACGGTGCCCTTAAAATTTGTTAAGAGGGTAGATCCCACGATAAGCGTTTTTACCACAAACAAAACAAAACAAAAAACACAACAGAAAACAAAAACAACACCAAAAAAGCCCCAGAGACACAAAAACAAGCACTTCGGGAGGCATCAGATACCCCTGTTCCCTTGAGTTGTGTGTTCAAACTCATCAGATGGTACACATAAGAATACGTGCAGTTTATTCTATACTGATTATACTTCGATGAAGCTACGTTTTAAAAGGAAAAGCCGTTCCTCGCTTCATTGGTAGAAACCTGTCCTACTGTGTTTGCGCACCGCCACCCCCACTCGCTCACGAGCCCTCTCTCCTTCACCCTTTTCCTGCACTTTCTACTCCGGGTGGGTGATGCCAGCTCCGGAGTGGGTTGCCTCTGAACTCCCACTCACCAAAAAAAAAAAAAAAAAAAAAGTAGCTTTTGCCAGTGACCGCACCCACACAACTTCCTGGCAACCAAGACTTTCACCCTTCATCTGCCAGGTATGCAGCCGGCTCACCTCTCACAGCATTCTCTCAGCCTCACAGCCTCACAGACACCCCAAACCAGAGACACCTTTCTTGCTTTACTTTTCAATCAGCACAATGAGTTATACCGCCCATCAGCAAGGGAGACTTTAGCTTTCCATCATCTCCAGTCACGGTGACCGGATTCAGGAAGAGAGCCGCTGTGCCAAAAAAACACAGATCTGAGGCCAGCTCTTAAGAGAAATAGCTTGCAGGTGACTGTCTTCCTCGTCTGGCAACAGTTAAGTGTGTGGCCTGGTGAAGGGTTCGTTTAGATTGCCCGTTCCCACTTAACGTGTCCGATGGTCTAGACAGAACTGGGCTCAGCTCGGCAGTGCTCTGGGCCGGGAAGTCCCCTGTGCCCAGAAGTTAGGTTTGGTCTCCAGTTCTGCATTTCCCTTCTCGGGAGGCACCGGGAGCCCTGGGGGAGTTTCCCCACGTTGGAATCGACATCTGAGGGTCTTTGCCGTGTGCAGATGAACACTTGACGGGAAGGTGCCCTGTAGTGGCTGGCCAGGCACGTGGGTTTGTGGCTTCTTAGAACTGCGTGCTTCTTGGGTGTCTGAACATTTATTCTGTGTGCCAGTAGCTTGTTGCCAGATAATTTGCTCAATCACGGTTCTGGTGTGCAATCACGTGAAGAGGTTTAATGCTGTTTAACCACTTTGGTCAGAGACGAGGAAAGGGTGATGGGAAACCTTCCTGCGCACTGAAGAAATTGAGATCCAAAAGTGGAACACCTTCGAATCATGCACTTGGCGTTTTCCCCGACTTAAACGGAACACAGGACATCTTGTTTCCTTTTGCTCTCAAACACGACTCAACTGAGTATTTATTACCCAACTCCTATAGGGTGAATGGTGCTCCCTGGCTCCCTTAGGCACTGACCATGATCGTTTGGGCCCGAACAACCTGCAAGCAGAAACTGGAGAATAGGCAGGTGTCAACAGGCCGTACTTTCCAAAATGGCCCAAGGCCTTCCTCACCTCCAAACCCTCCTCCGTTGACTTATGCAATCTAGCAAAACCTTTCTGAACTTTAAACCATTGAAGTCACTCACAGGTTAGCCAATCAATATGGCGCTGTTGCTACCAAAAGGCCCCTGGTAAAGTACACATAGTGTCGTAGACCCAGCTACAGAGTGACCCCTTTTGGGGAACAGCCAGACCACACGGACCCAACGAGACACAGATAAGAGCAAGCCCAGGTTTGTCCTACCACTTGCTGCTCTGGTGTGCACACCCACGCTGGGCTGTGCCCGACTCACCTAGCCACACTGCAGGTGAACATACGGTGAATCATCCCTGAAACACCGCATGTCCTGAAGTTGGGAAAGTGTCCCCTTTCCTCCGTCCTCGTTCCTTTCAAAGCCTAGGAGTTCACCTCTCATTTGTTCTCTTCTTTACAATCGGGAAAAGTTTTCCCTGTGTCCCAAGAAAGAATAAACGAAGAGGAGTCTGTTATAGCTTGGCTTGCCTCCCTTCACACTGTCCCAGATATTTATACAGTGTGGTGTCTAGGTTTTGGTGGTAAAACTTCCAGCTGGGAGTGAGTGAGCAATAGAAGGACAAGGCATTCCTCCTCTCCTCCAACCCCCCACCCCAACACACACACGCGCGCGCGCGCACACACACACACACACACACACACTGCCAGCTGATGGGGAAATCACTGACCACTGTGTTGTGCCACTCAGGCAAGAGCAACAGCTATCTTTAGACTCTCTATTTACCAGAGAGGAAATTAGTTGATAGGCCTTTGGGAAAACAGAAAGCCTCCCTGAAGGCATATAAAAGAGGGGGGATGAGGTGTGGTGGAGAGGCATGGTATCCCTGGAAGGAAAACAGTACGATGAGGTGCAGATATAAACCCTCTGTACTGTGGTGTGGCCTTGCCGTTTAGGGGATCCTTTGCCTTAGGTTTTCCTGTTGAACTGAACTAGCAAATCCGAGGGATCCCGGGTCAGAAAACCCCAGGGATTTGATTTAGAATGGTTCCCAGAATACTTTTCTCTCGGGACCTGCAAGATTTCAATGGGCAAGAAATAATAGATTTATGCTCGAGGATATGTCTTATATGAAATAAAAAGCAAAACAAAACAAAAACAAACAAACAAACAAAAGCCCCCCAAAAAACCCAAGAGAGTGTCCTTCCTCTGAAACGACATAGGCTGTGGGCAGCATTTCAAAGTAATCACAGGGCACAATTGAACACATTGGGTTAGGTACACAAAATATGGTTAGTACAAACGTGCTTTCTTTTAAACTATATAGCTTGCCAAATTAATTCCTATAAGCAATGAAGAAAGACATTCCATTGTCTGACTAATTATTGATTTGTCCAGGTCATGCCTCAAAACAAAGAAAATGGTGAAGGTTTAAACGTTGCAATAGGACTTTATGAAGAACCTGCATTTGAAACAATGTTTTATTTCTGTTTCAACAGTACCTATCATTCTTCTTATCAAATGAATAGATTTAGGATCCTCCTTTCTGAACAGTGCCCTGTTTTCATGCTGGGATACAGGTGGTTCTGGATGTGTTTAGGATTTGAGGAGCAGGCACAACTATTTAGAGTCTATCTGCTGGAGCCTAAGAGGTTTCTAGGAAGCAAATTATGCATCCTTCTTCACCCTGCCAATTATATACCTGCGGCGAATAGCAGAATGTATAGTTAGAGGTCATATGATGCTTGCGGTATTTTTGATGCCCCAGTAACAATTTTACCTTGGGACCAAGATTTATACCTGACCTCAGTCTCACTGTTAACCATGAACCAGGACATCCAATTTAAACGATTGCTTTTTCAGGGAGGGGAAATGACACGGTTGTTAATGAGGCAAGAATTCAAAAATAACTCTTTGGAGGTATTAGATTAAAAAGGTGTGGTTTCTAAAGGGTAATCTAAGGATAGTAGTTTATTGAAAACAAACACACTCCAGACAAGAGAGAGAAAAAGGAAAACCAATTCTAAGTGTTTAGCTCCGTATATAAAAACCTGGTGTTAATGTCTATATGCATCTACACCCCCACCCACAACCACACTCCTATTTCCCCATCCTCTGACCCAAGGTCATGCTCCCGAGAATGGTCACCCTGTAATAAAGCTGGGTGGTGGTTTTACCCAATTCTGTGGTTGCATTGGTGACCATCTATTCCCACTCTACCTTATTAGACGGCACAGATCTATAAATCCCTGCCATGGCAGAAAGTTCTGCCGAATGGTGCTGAGCTAGAGGATATTTCCTGCAATTACCTAGAACTGACATCTTTTAAAACAGTGCCCTAGCCCTCACCAGTTGGTTGAGCAAACATGTGATGCTCCTGCCATCTCGGTGAACGCACAGTGTGCTGGTTCAGCAAAGCCACAGCGAGCACTTTTGTTTCCAGAGCCCACATTTCCTGACGCATCAGGCTTCTGGAGCTATGCCCTCACTCTTCCTAGATCCCACGAATTTATAACCACTGTTGGTATTGAGTGGAAATGGGGACACGGCATAAGAAACGTCCCCCTCCCCACCCCCCACCCCCCCCCCCGCCCCGGCCAGGGGAAAGGCAAGTTAGAAAAAGAAACAGAAACAAACTGCCTGTCGATCTGATGATTCATTGCTGAAAGATCAAATTGTGAGCAAAGTGATTTATTTGTTTTATGAAATAGTGAGCCCCTGCTATGGTCTCTCCTCTGGAGTCCTTCACAGTTTAGTGGGGGGAGTTTAATGTGTTCACTGATTCTTTTTTTTTTTTTTTTAATTTTTAAAGTTTATTTTGAGAGAGAGAGAGAGAGAGAGAGCACATGAGCAGGGGAGGGGCAGAGAGAGAGAGAGAAAGAGAGAGAGAGAAAATCCCTTACAGGTAACATACAATGCAATATTGGTTTCAGGAGTGGAAAGTCAGTGATTCATTATTTACATACAGCACCCAGTGCTCATCACAACAAGTGTACCCTTCCCCTATCTAGCCCATCCCTCACCCAACAAACTCTGTCAACCCTCAGTTTGTTCTCTATTGTGAAGAGTCTCTTGTGGTTTGTGTCCCTCTCTCCTCTTTCTCCCCTCTCCCATAGGTTCATCTCTGTTGTTTCTTAAATTACACATATGAGTGAAACCGTATGATTGACTTTTTTTCTTTTTCTGATTGGCTTCTTTGTCTCAGCGTAATACATTCTAGCTCCACTCACGTCACTGCAAATGGCAAGATTTCGTTCTTTTTGATGGCTGAGTATGAAACTGTATTTTTATATCTTTGGGTAAATACCTGGTAGTACAATTGTTGGATTTCATGGTAATTCTATTTTTAGGTTTTAGGGTTTGTTTTCGTTTTTGTTTTTTGTTTTTTGTTTTTTGGTTTTTTTTGAGGAACCTCCATACTGTTCTCTAGAGCAGCTGCACCAATTTGCATTTCCACCAACAGTGCAAGAGGGTTCCCCTTTCTCCACATCCTCACCAACACCTATTGTTTCTTGTGTTGTTAACTTTAGCCATTCTGACGGATGTGAGGTGGTATCTCATCGTGGCTTTGATTTGTATTTCCCTGATGATGAGTGATGTTGAGCATCTTTTCATGTATCTGTTGGCCATCTGGATGTCTTCTTTGGAAAAGTGTCTATTCATGTCTTCTGCCCATTTCTCAACTGGATTATTCATTTTTGGGGTGTTGAGTTTGACAAGTTCTCAAGATAAGATAAGATTTTGGATAATAACCATTTATCAGATACGTCATTTGCAAATATCTTCTCCCATTGATAAGTGACAAACTCTCTCTTCTAAGTGCTTTACATGAAGAAGTACAAAATACTTTGGGAATATAGATGCTAGAAGGATCCCCAGGTGAAAATATAACACACTATTTTTCAAAATTTCTGAGAAATTTAGCATATAAACCAACCAAAACTTGTATAAGTTATTTGGAAAGAGAGAATAGTAGGGCAACTTAGATAATGTTTTTTTTTCTTCAAATAACCTTTTTTATTTTGGAATGATTTTACATTTATGGAATAGTTGCAAAGAAAGTGCATGGAGTCCCCAGATGACAGAAGGTCTCTGATTCAGATAGTAATGACTTCAAGTCCCAGTTCTGCAATTCGTTATTGTATCCTTGGACACATTATTTAAACACCCATATACTTGGATATGGCTTCTTGAATTTTAAAATGGCACCAAAATACTTGCTTTAGAGGTCCGTAGGGAAGAAAAAATGATAGAATATGCATGAAGTGTTTTGTACGTGCTAGGGTCATTGATGTGCTTAATAAGCATTAGCACTTATAATTTATATGGATGATATATTTGTTTTAAGAAATTAATGCAAATCACACATTACAATAATTGTAAATGGCCAATGTTTAGCAATGATAATTTCAGCTCTTCGAAGTATAAGTTCCATTCCCTTCCTTATCTTTCTTCTTTCTTTAGGCAGCTGATGGAGCTCTTGGCTCTAACCTCCATCTAGGCTCATTCCACACCAGCCAAATGGATCCACCGTCTTCTTGTCTCACATTGTCAACCAGCTCTTCCCACCTAAAGAAATGGAGGGAAGGTGGAATGGGTACACCCATTTCTTAGTTCAGACTGCTATAACAAAAACACTGGGTGGCTCAACCAACAGTTCTGGAGATGAAAGTTCAAGATTAAAGTACCAACAGATCCAGTGACTGGTGAGAACTCACTTCCTGGTTTGCAGAAGGCTGTATTTTCATTGTCTCCTCACACGACAGAGAGCGGAGAGAGGAAGCAAACTCTCTCCAGCCTCTTCTTATAAGAGCTCCAATCCCATCACGAGATGTCCACCCTCATGACCTAATTACCTTTCAAAGGCTCCTGTCTCCAAATACCATTACCTGGGGCATTGGGGTTTCAATATGCGAATGTTGACAGTCCGTAACACTCATCCAGGATAGGAGGTCGGAACATTCTGGTTTGGTCTGTTCAATGGAAGCTCACCGAGGATGGTCACAGTGCACCCTTTCAGGAACTCTGAGAATGGATACAGGACACTATTTTCTTTGGGGCTGGTGAATGATCAGCTTCCTAATGTCTGTCTGCTGAGCTGAGAAAAGGGGTATAAGGGCAGAGAAACCAGGGGGCCCAAGCATCATCTTCCCTTTTCTTCCATGTCTGTGAACTTGGAGGTGCTGAGGGCTGTTTCTCTACCTCACAAACACAGAGAACTCCCAGGATTCTCTGCAGGCTTCTCTGTAGTCCATTAGGGTCATGTACATTTCCCTTCGCCATTGACTAACAGTCACTCCTACCATCCGATTTCCTTAGAAGAAAATAGTTTTATCTAGACAGGATTTGGGCTATGCTTTCAAAATCAGCTTTTTCAAGCTTCAAAATTTGGTAAACAGTCAGGCATATTTGAATTGTTTCCATATTTCTCTGTGCTACCAGAAGACTTTTCTGATGGTCACTTAGCACCCCCTTAATTAAATCAAAGACAGCAGCTCAGGGCTGAGTGTTTGCTTTTCCTCCTACCTTTCCTTGCCCACATGAACTTGCATGTGTATCTGTGTGTGTGTGTGTGTGTGTGTGTGTGTCTGTCTGTCTGTCTGTCTCTCTCAAGAGAGAGGTAGTGATAATTTGTAAACATCAGATGTTAGGTCAATTTCAGTTGCTCTTTTCAATTCCTA
This sequence comes from Panthera tigris, assembly GCF_018350195.1. Classification (NCBI taxonomy): domain Eukaryota; kingdom Metazoa; phylum Chordata; class Mammalia; order Carnivora; family Felidae; genus Panthera; species Panthera tigris. Next base: position 16,953,283 of record NC_056664.1, read on the forward strand.
ACAAACTTAGCAGGGACGCTGGGAAATTACTGGTCATTAAAGTTTGAATGGAAAGCCCCAGGTCAAGGGTAACAACTTTTCTTCAGTTTAAAAGCTAATGTGGCCCTGAAGACAACTCTGAAATACATTTGAAAATTGTTCCCATCAATGTGTTTTGGAAAGAACTCAGGCTGCTTGGAATAGACAGCCTGTTAATACCATGCCATTCAGCAAAGATACATAGCAGAAGTTGCCACTGCAAACACACTTCCTGGTGCTTAGGTGCTTGTGCTTCAGATGCGCATTCTGATCAGATGATGGCTGCGAGGACAGACGTTGTCCAAGGACTTTCTACGAGACCTCACGCTTATGGAATACGTACCATCTTCTAGGCTCTCTCCTTCGCATTTCACACGTACTGTTTCATTCGACCCGACTGGAAACACTATGACTTGTGCACCATTATCTCCACTTTACAGCCGCAGAAACAGAGACACAGAAAGTTCCACGAGTTTGCTCACAGACACACAGGTGGGAAGAAGTGAGACCAGGACGTGAAGTAAGGCACGCTGATTTTGGAGCTCCTGGCCATTGCATGAAGGCAGTTTGCCTTGCTTTGCTTTGGAGGCCGTACTTCTTTAGAGGTAAACATTTAGCTGCAGGCTGGCAGCCTCACCGAAATGACAGAAAGCAATTCGAGAGTCTTTGAAATCACCCGGCAGCTTTCAGACATTTCCTCTGTCACCCTCTTTCTGATAACGTCCCCACAATGACGTCACCGCTGGCAGGCGGTAACGGACCAAGAGCAGTGCCAGGACTGAGGGCTGGATTTTTCTACTCGGCCCTTGATCCCAGGGCTTCTAGACCTAGCATGTTCTCTCTGAGCTCCTGGGCCAACCGATGCTCACACTAATGCCACTGAAGAGCCAAAAAAAAAAAAAAAATATATATATATATATATATATATATATACAAAAACTCTTTTTACGTTACTACTGTGGTGGGGGAGGATGTCATTAGGCCTTCAGTGAAGTAATCATTGTTTCCAAAAACAGGGGGAAAAAGTCCGCTTCTTGCACCTCAAGTAAGTTCATTGGCAAGGAGGCTTCTTGGTCTGAGGACAGCCTTGAAGACAGGTGGCTGTACTTCATGTATTTTCCATTAGGACTTCTCCAGATGCTTTTCGCAAGATTTCCTCTGACTCTTGGAAGGTGGACAGAGAAGGGGAGCAGGTAGAATACTGTGCACAAAAGTTTTTTTTTAATGTTTATTTAGTTTTGAAGGAGAGAGAGTCAGAGCATGAGTGGGGGAGGAGCAGAGAGAGGCGGAGACAGAATCCGAAGCAGGCTCCAGGCTCCGAGCCGTCAGCACAGAGCCCGACGCGGGGCTCGAACCCACAAACCGCGAGATCATGACCTGAGCCAAAGTCGGACGCTCAACCGACTGAGCCACCCAGGCGCCCTGTGCACAAAAGTTTTGACCTCTTTGAAGACAAGTATACAAAGGGTCGGTACCAAAGTAAAGAGTCCGACAATAAATTTCATATATTGAAAAACAAAACAAAACAACACAAAACAAAAGTCAAGAGTCCGAAGGAGACATTTCCTCCAATCAGCTGGGAACCAGCTGTACGTCTGTCTCCAGGAGCTGACAGTCTATAAAACATTCTTATCCTGAGCAGGCCACGTTTCAGAGAAATCTACCTTTGTCGAAGGTAACAGGAAGAGGCTGATTTTCTTCTGTACTGGTGTGTGCTTTATTTGTGACATCACTAAAAGCTGGATTCACTTTAAGTAGCCCCAAATGCCGTGAACGTTCTGGTGGAGAATGGTGCAAATTGCCTAGCGGCCATAGAGAAACCTCCACTAACCAGATAATGTGAAGCGTTTCCAGCTAAATAATTAACATGTAATAATTTAGACTTGCTTGGCAGGGAGAAAATGCCAAGGAGGCCAACAGATTTGACCTTAAGTTTCAGCCATTTGGTTAACACGAATTCTCTGAGGTTTCATGTAATTTTCACATACTCTGAGGATGGCATTTCTATTCAGAGGGCAGCCGGGTAAACGATTAGCCAAAACAATTCTTTTTGACCAAATGAGTCAAGTCTGCAATAAACAATCTGGCAATTTTTTGTTTTTTTTTAAGTTAAGGGGATTTTTAAAAGCACAGCAACATTTTCCTCACTTTTATGAAACACTGCCCCATGTTTCCAGGCAGAAAAGCAAAAACTCTCAAAAGGTCATGTAATGTCATTTCAGCAATGCAGAAATAAGAAGAAAACCAACTAACAAGCAAAAAGGATATAACTGATAACGATCTTTGGCAACAGGTCTTAAAGGAGAAGATATAAATATGCACACGTATACATGTAGTGCTAAGAGGATTTCACCTTGAAACTTCATAGCTCTACTTCCATAATAAAGGCCACTTGTTTGTCTCCGGCTAGATTAGCCTTTGAGCTGGGTTATACAGGAAATCAAATCCTGTTTCATTGCAGGAAGCATTGTCAATCTCCTCCCTGAGTACAAGTTTCAACAAATGGAGTAAGAGGCAAATAAAGCCTTTTCTTCATACCAGGCTGGAGCAGTGGGTGCACACAAACGCAGACTGGGATCCTGAAGTTCTCCCATGAGGCTCTGGGGAAGAATATATCCTCCCCTCCCCACAGGATCACGGCCTGTCCCACACCAGGGACATTGAATACTTCTGGCTTCTGCCAAGCAGTGCTCCTCAGCTGGGGATGTTATTCTTTCCAGGGGACTTTTGGAAATGTCTGGAGATATTTTTGGCTGTCATACTAGGAGCGAGCTGCAGTGGCACCAGATCAACAAAGCACATCAAAGTAGCATTACGAAGTCTCAAGAAATTAAGTTATCGTTGGAACCAGCGCCTACAAAAGTCAAGCCGGGCCCTGAGTGCTAAAATAAAAGATTTAAATAAGACTCAGAGTCTTTAAGATAATAATCAAAATGTCTAAGATTAAATGAAAATCACTGGCCACACCAAGAACCAGGACAAGTACGACTTGAATGAAAAAAAGGCAATAAACTGACACCAACGGAGAAACAGATATTGGAATTATCTGACAAAGATTTTAAGGAGTTATTATCAAAATGCCTTAAAGAACAATTATGAATTCTCCTGAAACAAATGAAAAATAAAAACCATTGGCAAAGAAATAGAAGTTATTAAAAAGGACCAAGTTGACATTGTGGAACTGAAAAATACAATAACAGAAATAAAAAAGCAAACAAACAGTAATAGGGTGGGCTCAGTAATAGGGTAGAGATAACAGAGGATCAAATCGATGAACTTGAGGACCAATTAATAGAATTTACTCAATACGAAAAACAGAAAGTGGACTGGAAAAATATAAACAGAGCCTCAGGGAACTGTGGGGATAATAACAAAATTTTCCAAAATTCGTATTGCCGAAGTCCCAGAAGGAGAGTAGAAAACGAGTTGGAATGAACGAGTATTTAAAAAGAATAATGGCTGAAAATTTCTCAAATTTGGTGAAGGACATAAATCTACAGATTTAAGAAATTGAGCAATTCTCCAAATCTGATAGGCCCAAAGAAATCCAGGCCACCACATATCACAATTAAATGCCTAAAAACTAAAGACAGGGTCATCAAAGCAACCAGAGAGAAACAACACATCAACGATAAGGAACACACATTCAAATAAAAACACATTTCTCGGGGCGCCTGGGCGGCTCAGTTGGTTAAGCATCCGACTTCGGCTCAGGTCATGATCTCATAGTTTGTGAGTTCGAGCCCCGCATCGGGCTCTGTACGCACAGCTCAGAGCCTGGAGCCTGCTTCAGATTCTGTGTCTCCCTCTCTTTCTGCCCCATCCCCACTCACGCTCTGTCTCTCTCTGTCTTAAAAATAATTAAAACATTAAAAAAAAAATTCTCATCTGAGACCATGAAGGCCAGAGGAAGTTGTACATTTTTCTTTTTTTTATATAGATTTCTTTTTCTCCTTTTTAAAAATGTTTTTGAAATGTTTATTTAATTTTGAGAAAGAGAGAGAGAGAGGGCATGCGCGCACAACTGCGAGAGGGGCAGGGAAAGAGGGAGCCACAGAATCTGAAGCAGGCTCCAGGCTCTGAGCTGTCAGTGCAGAGCCTGACGTGGGGCTCGAACCCACAAACCATGAGATCATGACCTAAGCCAAAGTCGGCTGCTTAACCGACTGAGCGACCCAGGTGTCCCACACATTTTTCGAAGAAGAAAACAAAAATATTGTCAATGGTAAATTCTACATCTTACAAAAGTCTTCAGGAATGAAAGGGGAATAGAGGCATTCTCAGATGAAGGAAAACTCAGATGAAGGAAAACTAAAGAATTTTGTTGCTAGCGGTCTTGCCTTCAGAAAATGGTGAAAGGAAATATAATTGACCCTTGAAAACACCAGTTTGAACTGCCCAGGTTCACTTCTATGTAGAGTTTTTTTTTAAGAGTTGACAGCAGAAGCCACAAAATGTTCATTTACAGCTGGGCACCCGAGTCTCCACAGGACCAGATCAAAGGCAACTGGGGCAGAGGCCCTGTCTGCTGGCCCCTGAGACACAGGGAGGCCGACCAAGGCTGTCGGAAGCCCCTGGGGGCCCCTGGACCAGAGCTGCAGGTTTCCCTGTGCCAACAGGGTGGTTGGGTGAAGTGCTCGGGGCTGGCAGGAGGGAGGCTAGGCTGAGCAGGGGGATGGCACAGAGGGCAGGGACCACAGTAGGTAGGGAGCCTGAGCCCCTGATGTCTCTGTCCCGTGTTCTCCATACACTAGCTTGTGGAAGCTGCTCTGGGCAAGCTTGGAGCTTCAGGCCCCACCTGGGCTGGGCATGGACCCTTCCCCATGTGGTGCTCTGGCTCTGAGGCCTCCTTGGGCACTCACAAATGGCCACAGTTACGGGCTGATGATATACTTGTAGGCAGAAGTGGCAACCGTACTATTCCTCTACGCTGTGCTTGCCAGCTTTGGGCCCAACCAACAGCTGATACGGCTGAGCTGGGGCCAACAGGAGAGGAACATCACCATGCTGGGGCCAGGCCCACCCTCACTGCTGTCTTTCGGTGGCCCAGCCTATCTATATGTGGACTGTTTTCAATAAGTATATGAACGGTACTATAAAAGTATTTTCTCGTCCTTATGATTTTCTTAGTGATATTTTTCCCTCTGGCCTGCTTTATTGTAAGAGCACAATATATAACATATACATAATGCTTGTCAATTGGCAGTTATTGGTAAGGCTCCCAGTCAACAGTAGGTTATTAGCAGTTACGTTTCTAAAGAGTTGACAGCTGTATGCAGACGGCTGGGGATTGGCATTCCTCACCTCAGCATTGTTCAAGGGCCAATGGTAATTCAAACCGAAAGATGATGATAAAGGAGGGAAATTGGAAGCATTGGAAAGGATGAAAGAACAATGTAAAGAGCAAAAGTATGATACATACAGTAGACTAACTCTTGTCACGATCTCTGTAAATCATATTTAATGAGTACAACAAAAATTACAATACTATCTGATGTTCAAGACTATGATATTTAAAAGTGGGAGAAGTATAGGAACTAAAATGGAAGCAAGGAGTCCACACGTCATTTGAAATGGCAAAATGTTAATAATAATAGACTCTAATAAGTCACATGTGTATATTGCCATACCCAGGGCAACCATTAAGAAAACTTCCAAATAGATACACTCAAAACCGCTATAATTCAGTCAAGATAGAATACTAAAAACATACACAATACACTGGAAGGAAAGGAGGAACAGAGGTGCAAGAAATAGAGGAAACAAGTCATAACAAGTAATTAGATGGTAGACAACTACCTTAAATGTAAATGGTCTAAATATGCCAATTAAAAAGCAGAGATTGGCACAGTGAGTTTAAAATTAAAAAAAAAAAAAAAAAGCAAAAAACCACCCACAACCCATCTATGTTATTTACAAGAAATTCACTTTAGGGTCGCCAGGCTGGCTCTGTTGAAGGGGTGTGTGGCTCTTAATCTCAGGGTCATGAACTGGATGGAGCCCTGTGATGAGTGTAGAGATTATTTAAATACATAAAAACTTTACAAAATTCACTTTAATTTCAACAAAATTGGTAGATGGTCAGTAAAAGGATCAAAAAATATAACTACGTAAACATTAACTTAAAAAAGAAGGAATGGCAATATTAATATCAGATAAGGTAGACCTTATATGAGCAAAGAAACTTATTAGAAACAAAGAAAGACATTGCATAATGATAATTCCTAATCACCAGGAAGACATAGCAATCCTAAGGATGTATGCCCCAAACAAGAGTATTAGATACCTAATGGCAAAATCTTATAGAGCTGAAAAGAGTAATACACAAATCCATAATTATTGTTAGGGATGTCAACACCCCCTTTCAGCAAATCATATAATTATTAGATAGAAAATCAGCAAATCAAAGTGCAGGTTATGTATATGACTATATATGACTCATATGTATTTCTATATAGACTGCCAAAACAAGATAACCAGAGCTTAACTGCTGATCCTCTTCTGGTGAATTTCCCAGGAAAGCAGAAATTCACACGAGAAATTTCAAAAGATTGAAATTAGAGTGTGCCCAAAAGATTGAAACTAGAATGTGCCGATTGGTCAGTATTGAGTATGTTTCTTAAGTATGCCAATTCATTTAGAAGAAAAAAATCTGTCGGCAGTATCTGAGTTCTCTTATGAAAAAACTTAAGTCTGACTAACATGGTGTTTGCAAAATACATGAAATGTGACATGGAGTCTGAAAAAGGCATTTTTCTTTCTTTCTTTCTTTCTTTCTTTCTTTCTTTCTTTCTTTCTTTCTTCTTCCTTTTCTTCCCTCCTTCCTTCCTTCCTTTCTTTCTTTCCTTTTCTTTTTTTTTTTTTTTAAGATTTTATTTATTTATTTATTTATTTATTTAGAAGAGGTGGGGTAGGGGCAGAGAGAGAGGGAGAGAGGGAATCCTAAGCAGGTTCCATGCCCAGCACAGAGCCCAATGTGGGACTCAGTCTCACAACTGGGAGATCATGACTTGAGCCACCCAGGCACCCCTGAAAAAGGCATTTATGAGTAGATACTTTTTCTTTAATAACTTCATCAGACCTCACATAATCAAGTGACGCACAAATTCAAGCGAGAAAAATTCACCTGAAAATTCTAGAACTTGGGTACAGAACAAAGCAATTCAAAAGACAGTGAGAGCTCCCTGGCTTGATTGGGAGACATGTATTCTAGTCACTGCTCCCCTATTAATTGCTCTGTGATTTGGGGTAAGTGCCTTCACCTCTCTGAGCTTTAATTTTCTCATCTAAAAGATGAAAGAGGTTGAATTAACTGACCTCAAAAGGTTCTTTCCTGCCCTGAACTTTTCAAACAATGTGTCAATTTCAAGCTTGTAAACAGGAAGCTGCTTTGGCCTCTGGATTGAAAATGCCTCTTCAAAACTGCCAACAGAGAACTTCTCTCCTTTGAGTGAGTTCGAGAAGATCACCACAGAACACTGCATTCCACTGTGAAAACAAACCTGGAGGCCAAAGTGTAAGGTGGGCCTGAAGGAAGTGTCCCAGTGCAACAGGCAGAGTAGAGTGGTGGGCCAGGAAAGTTCTACTAGACCAAAAAAAAAAAAAAAAAAGGATAAGACTCTTCTGCTTTTCAGAGTTGACGTTGGTAGCTGGAAACTCACACATGTTCTCACCCAAGAGATTCAGAAGGGGTCTCCAACGAATGTTCTAGTTTTTAATTTTTTTTTTTCAACGTTTTTTATTTATTTTTGGGACAGAGAGAGACAGAGCATGAACGGGGGAGGGGCAGAGAGAGAGGGAGACACAGAATCGGAAACAGGCTCCAGGCTCCGAGCCATCAGCCCAGAGCCTGACGCGGGGCTCGAACTCACGCACCGCGAGATCGTGACCTGGCCGAAGTCGGACGCCCAACCGACTGTGCCACCCAGGCGCCCCATCTAGTTTTTAAAAAGCAGAGTAGTTGCAGTGCCCTCTAAGAAAACAAATGTGCCGGGAGGGGGTATAAATAACCCAATGAGTGAAATGCTTCATTCTAACTCAGCTCTTAGCTGCATGTATAGCAAATGGACAAAGGCTTGTAGGGGAGCAAAATGCACTGAAAATAAGAGCCTGCTCCCCCTGCACCTTGGCTGCAACTGCACATCACACGCATTTGTTAATTTATTTATTTCCAGAATCACTCTCTTTTTGCTGGGGAGAGTCCTTTAGAAGTCAATGAAGTGACACTGAGTCAGGGGCAGCAGGGTTCTAGGAAAACACAACCAGCTCTAGGTGATGAGGGGGGTAACGGTCAGGAGAACCACGGGTTCAAGACCCCCTAGGTAGATATTAAGAATACCACAATACTAGAATTGATCCTTGCAAACAAATATTCGTGAGCATCTGGAATTTGCTTACAACCACGAATAGTTCTGAGGTCCCGGAGGTGTCCCAGACACCCCTGGAGGAGCTCACAGTTTGGTTGGCCCCATCAGGTAGGGTTCCGGCAGGAAACGGTCGCCTTCTCAGATGGGAATTTAAGGATGGGACTATTGACTGAAGAGTGGGCGAAGTTAAGGGAGGTTGCAAGGCGGGTGGAGGCATATCAGCTTTCAAGGGAATGAGCCATCTCAAAATGGCCGGGTGCAAGTTAAGAGGCAAGTGGAATGCAGACAAGGTCTACTGACCTTGCAGCTTAACACGACGGGGATTCGCTAGGATTTTGTTTGCTCAGCGCTTGCAGTTGGAGGGGCCTCTCTCTTGTGCCGAAACGAAACCATACTTCTCAACCTTTTCACCATGACCTCAAGAATGCTGAGCTCTGCCAGCCCGATTTCCTTCTCACCGCTGTGCTACCTGTAACCAACCTGCCAACGCTGAAGAGCTCTAGTTGGCTCCATGGAATGAGTAAGCATATATCTGTGTGGGCTTGGGGCTTCCCTCCAGTGTCTTCAGAGGCCACCCTTGGCCAGTTCCTCCTTTGGCTCAGTAAATGTCCTGGTTTTCGGAAGCAAGACAATCACCACCCTAGGTACCCCAAGTCCCATTTCACCTTCAAGGTAACTAACATCCCATTGCGGCTGATGGCCAGCCAGCCCAAGGTCACACAGTAGACTCAAGCCCAGCTTGGGCCCCTGCTTTTCGTACCTCATCGTTTTATGACTGGCCTAGGAATGGGTTATAATCTCTCCCGGGCAAAGCCGTTATCCACGCTGGCGGCCAGAGCTACTGTGTTCAGTGAAATCGCTTTAATCTTTATCTTCTCCTACATAGCTTCTGGAGTTTTCCCATGATTCCCTCAACGCATTTATCTTGAACTCAATCTTCTGTATATTTAGAATGACGGAAAATATGCAGGATAATTTAGGTCCCATTAGTAGGCTATGCGTGCCTCTGTTATAGTACTTATCACATCATGCTATAATTTTTTTGTTTAGATATCTGTCTCTGCCACTTGACTGTGAGTTCCTCCAGAGCCCGGGATATACCTTACTCATGTTAGTGTTCCAGCTCGTCCGCAGAACTAAGCAGCTGAGCACTTTGAACATAGTAAGTTTTTAATGAATGAGCTGGCTTTAGAGTAAGGCTCAGTAGACACCTATTCCGGGTAGATGCGTATTTGTGTATTTGACAGATATTTCTCAAGTTTTTACTGTGTGTCCAGCACTATGCTGAGCTCTAAGAATCCCCAAACACCACCTCTGAACCCAGGGAGAGAACAGTCGATTAAAGAGATTCATTTCTAATTGCTATGGAGTAAATCTTTTGTTTCTCCAAAATTTTTGTGTTGAAATCTTAACCTTCAAAGTGATGGTATTAGGGGGTGAGACCCTAGAGAGGTAATTAGACCCTTAGGGTGGAGCGCTCATGAATGGGATTATTGCCCTTACATAGGAGTCCCCAGAGGGATCCCTCACCCCTCCTCACATGCGGAGTTGTAGGAAGATGACCGTCTATGAACCTGGCAGCTCTCATCAGACACTACATCTGCTGGCGCCTTGACCTTGCACTTCCCAGACTCCAGAACTGAAGGGAATACATTTTTGTTGTTTATAAGCTACTCAGTCTACATTTTTTTTTTTGTTATATCATCCTGAATGGACTAGACGCTAATAATCATCATGCAATTTGCAGAGATGCAGGGTATTAAAGAAAACTAGAGGGGAATATTTAATATGGCCTGGTTTTTTTTTTTAAGTATGAAATTTATTGTCACATTGGTTTCCCTACAACACCCAGTGCTCATCCCAACAGGTGCCCTCCTCAATGCCCATCACCCACTCACCCTTCCCTCCCACCCCCGATCAACCCTCAGTTTGTTCTTAGTTTTTAAGACTTTCTTTGGCTCCCGCCCTCTCTAACCTTTCTTTCTTTCTTTTTTTTTTTTTCCTTCCCTTCCCCCATGGTCTTCTGGTAAGTTTCTCAGGCTCCACATAAGAGTGAAAACATATGGTATCTGTCTTTCTCTATATGACTTATTTCACTTAGCATCACACTCTCCAGTTCCATCCAGGTTGCTGCAAAAGGCCATAATATGGCCTGTTTGAGGAGATGTTCAGGGAAGGATTCCTAGAGAAGGAAAGTGCTGAGCTGCATTTTTTAGAGGATGGTATCCAGTCAAAGGCACTGGCACACGACATAGCCAGGTGTGGCTGGAGGAACATCAAATGTAAAACCAAAATGAGGCTGGAGAGAATACCAAGTTGGGGATAAGACTAGAATCAGGAAAACCAGGTAGAAGACGGTTGTCGTGGTCCTGGAAAGAGATTGGAAAGACTCGAACCGGGGCAGTTAGAGACAGATGGAAAGAAGAGGCCCGACTTGTGCTTGATTTAGAGTTGAAGTTGTTAGGATCTGGGGAAAGAGGGAGACAGAGGAGACCAGGAAGACTCCCAGGTGGACCATGGGGCCATCCCCCCAAGACAGAGGATAAAGGCAGAAAGTCAGGTTTGGGGCAAGACGGTGAGTTCATTTAAGAGATCTTGAGTTTGAGGTGCATCTGACTCATTCAGGAAATATGCAACATGTACTCAAAGATCTATTTGAAGCTTCGTGAGGATGGGGAGAGGGCTGGGAGTACATATATAAAATTTGTGGTCATAAACTGGAAAGTAGTGGCAAACACTGTGATTTGCGGTGGGCGGTGTCACCAGGGTGGGTATGTAAGGAGATGGACAGAGGGCTGGAGCAGGTCCCTGGGAAACACCAACACATAAGGAAGAGCAAAGATAGAGGAGCTCACACAAAAGACTGGGTAGAACAGTCAGAGCATGTTGGAGGCGTGGGGAGGGCAGCCCTGGTCATGTGTGGCTTCCTAGGGCCAGCTTCCCTGACCTCAGAACACTCCAGGTCTTGTGCGATTATCCTCCACAGAAGTTACCAGAAGTATAAATTAACACCCAATTGTATTATTCTTTAATGTCCACACCCCCTACTAGAATAAAGATTCCATGAGGCCAGGGATTGGATCTCTCAATATTTCTTTCTCTCTCTCTCTCTCTCTCTCTCTCTCTCTTTCCCCAAGGAATCCACAGTACTTGGCAATTAGCAGTTGCTCAGTAAGCATTTGTGACATCAAAGACTGGTGTTCCAAACTCCCAGAGGGTAGAGAGTTTCAAAGAATGTTCTTTTTAGTAGTCAAGTTATCTGTTCAATTCAAAGTATAAAATATGCTTATTGTATGTTTTTAGTACTTCCTATGAAAAAAACGCATGTTTCTGTCAGTTTTTTATTAAATTAGGAAACAATTCTCTGTTGCTTCGCCTGGATATGATGTGAGGTCTCAAGATACTTGGAAAATGGAGAAAGGCAGGCTAACAGCAGATTTAGTATGTATTAGTTTATAATATTGTGTAGCTAAACAGTCACACTCATTATTCCCCAGAGCTCTACCTGTTCTCAGAGCAGGAGACAGATGGCCAAAGTGCTTCATGAAAATGTATCTGGTTATTCAACCACAGGTACAAATTGTGATGTGAACATGGTCACAGGTAGAATTTCATTTTCACAACATTTTTATAAGAAATATGCTGAATTAAAAAATTGTATATTTTCTTTTTTTTTTTTTAAATGTTTATTTATTTTTGAGACAGAGAGAGACAGAGCATGAGCAGGCGAGGGCCAGAGAGAGAGGGAGACACAGACTCCGAAGCAGCTCCAGGCTCTGAGTTGTCAGCACAGAGCCTGATGCGGGGCTTGAACTCACAGACCGAGAGATCATGACCTGATCCGAAGTCGGACGCTCAACCAACTGAGCCACCCAGGCGCCCCCAAAAATTATATATTTTCTATACACAAATCCTCATATATCATCTTATCCATTCATTAAAAAGCTAACGATTGGATTACAATGTCAAACATTGAGCAACTTACAAATTTAAATAATCGTATCAATATTTATGAAAGGCTTCATCGATGGGCATTGAGGTTAATGCAGGAAAGAAAAAAAATCCTGGTGTTAAAAGGTACCCCCAGGTCGGGTGTATGCATCCCAGACATTTGCATGTTTCTCTTCCTCTCTTTTCTCACTTTTTCCCCAAATCCTTACACATCTGCAGATTTTTGCTTGATATTTTTGTGTAAGGGGATAAAACCCCTAAATCCATAATGGCAGGTACCGTGAAAACACCCCAGGAGACATAGCACAATAGCTTATGTGTGCGCCAAGTTTCAAAACGGACCTGTCCTTTCCTGAGAGAACTTTCCCGTGGGAGAGATAGAGGAATAAGAGGGGTTAGCGGGGAGTGGAGAAACGTTTGCAAAGGAAGTCATAGGTTCTGCAGAGCAAACATTGTTGCTTTGTGGTCAGGCTCGCTGGTTAGAGTGCAGACTATAGCTCTGTCTCTTGCTACTTTTCGAGCATCCTTTTAGCAGCCTGGCTTCCATTTCCTCATCTGAGAATGGAGTTCCTAATAGTGAGGTTCATCGTGGTACTTACTTCATATCGGTGTTTAGAGTGTTAAACGAGCTAAGGTGTGAAGCACTCAGAACAAGGCCTGTCACGGTAAGTATTGGCAAAGCATTAGCTGCTTTTGTAATTTGCCATTATTTTATTCATTTAATTTTTTGAGGATGAGAGAAAGCATGAGCAGGTGAGGGGCAGAGAGAGAAGGGGACAGGGGATCTGCAGCAGGCTCTGTGCTGACAGCAGTGAGCCGGGCGGGGGGCTCGAACTCACGAACTGCAAGATCACGATCTGAGCCGAGGGTGGACCCTCAACCGACCGAGGCACCCAGGCACCCCTGTCATTTGCAATTTTAACCCAGGCCATGGATGGAGTTGTGTCTAGAGTTTTATGTCACCATTTGCCAGATCACCCTCTCCCCTGGCAACACTTCCGAGGAAGACCCTCCATTGCTGGCTCGGGTTTGCTCTCCCCACCCTGGGCCACCATCTACCACACTTCCTGATGTCTGGGGCCTGATGACTCTTAGGAGGTGGGTCTGTTTTTCTTTTGCAGCCCACGTGCAGCCTATGGTTCCTTCTCCCAGTACTCGCAAGCCCTGGTTAAATCATGCAACAGCATCAACTCCAGACTTACATACTGGCACTGGGAGCCCTTCCCTTGGGGATTTGCGCAGAACCCTCTGAGTCAGTTGCCCGGGGAAACAAGCTGGTGACGTCACAAGGTATGACACTTCTGGCGCTCTCTCAGGGTCCTTCTGTTGAACCTGAGCAGGGCCCGGTTCTGCTGCCCGGCCCGAGCACATGCTCGTCCTCTCTAAGGCAATGCAGAGACCCTCACTGTCTCCCAGCAGTGTCTAAACTCAGGTATGTTGGGGTCATGACTACATACCTCTTCCTGTGCTTCTTTGGCCACCGACCTCACGCCATGCTTCTTCCCTCTCAGGGCTCAGAAATACCCATGCAAATAAATATCTGGGGGAGCCCTGGCTAACCTTTGATTCTCCTGGGCTTAGATATAAAACTTAAAAAAAAAAAACAACAATCTTGGAGCCGTTCCCCGGAGAGCAAAGTTTGTTGCAGGTTTCATAGGGCCCTGGAGACCCCGGGAACAAGATTACAACATCCTTTCCCATTCTCCTTACCTCCCTCTCCCTCTCCCTCTCCCTCGGTGGCATAAACATGCCCGTAATGTCTCCCTTCTGGTACATCGACCTGATCCTCATCTAGCAAGAAGTATTGTCCCAGCTTTCTTGTTCTGTCCAAATGAAAAGGAAAGAAAAGAGAAAAAGAGAAAAGAGAGAAATACTGTGGCCAGGACAGTATTTATTAGTTTATTGGCGTTTCACAATAAGGTCATTCAACCCCCACCCCAGCCAAACAGTGCAAAGGGCAGTTCTGGCCTTCCTCCCTGCCTACGTATTTATGCAAATCTGAGGATTACTTGTTATCTAAAGGAAAGCATCTCAAAGCCAGGAATAATCCTGTCTCCCAGGTTTATCAGGGAGGGAGCCTACGAGAGAAGGAAAATTCAGCCTTGTTGGAACTCTCAATCCCTGAGGGGTGTATTTTACAGCTCTCTGGCCTGCCCCGGGACACCACCTATGACCCACAGGAGGAGAAGGACGCCGAGGAGAGCTCCCTGAGACATTCATGGCTCCGAGGTCAGAGCTAGCCATGAGGAGAACTTGCACATGCATTTACCACTTCCTTGTTTGGAGCTGGTATCTTTTTCTCAATTACTACATCTCGCAGCAAGGAGGGGACCAGCGGAAATCCAAAATCTTTCTAAATGGTGGACAGTGGAAATACTTGACCTTCCTAAATCTGGTAAGTCGGTATGACCATACCAGGAAGCGATCTGTTTGTCTAGAGTATCAGTGTTTTTGCACCTATCACCTCTGAATTTTATCGGATGCCAGATCCCATTCTTTGCCTTCCTTCTTCGTTGTCTGGAAATTTTGGCTTTTTCCTTGACAATTTGCTCTGAGAGACCCAGTTCAGAAGGTACCTGTAGCTACGTGTTGAACTAGTTGCCCAGGGCTCTTTCGAAAAGGATCCTGTCGTGGAGCTCTTCTCCGAGAGCCCAAACGGAAAGACTAAATGAATGGCTTCACCAGGGGACTGACTACAAACACAGGCAGGATTTTGAACTTTGCTTGGGGAAATCTGTGAGGGAAGGCAGAGTGGCGGATGTTGTGTGGGAAGCATAATTTCCAATGGGGGGAACGATGCCATTTCCCAGCGCAGACTAACAGATTTATCTAAGAAAAGCAAACACGTTTTGCCATGTTCAGATCCCACTTCAATTTTTTATAGGCTCAGGCTCCATCTTAAAGGATAAATCACCCAACCAAATGGCAAATACACATTTTCAACCATTTACAAACCAATCCAATGACTTGATTCCTTCTCGTCTCTCTAGCCCAGCTGACCACATTCTGATGAATGAAGGGAAAATGAATGGGAGAAAACTCGATTAAAAACAATGTGTTGGAAATATGTAAAAATATTTTCAGACTTCAAAGCTAAAAATAGCACATCCTTTGGGGATGCTAATGGATGTTTGAGATTTTTAACTAAAATGTAGGGTGTGGTGAAAACCTCTGATTTCAGAGAGCAGGCAAAAATATTCCAGTCCTTTGGAATCACGATCCTAAGCAGAGGTTACGCGTGGTCAGAACGCGTTACGCTGTAAGGGGAGGAAATTCAGAAGGTTCGAAGCAAAGACGCCTGGATGTTCTGCTTCCCCCTCCCTGGCCATCTGCTGGCTTTTGATTTTGGCCTGGAAGACCCAAGCCCCCGTAGCTCCAGGGTCCCTGGAAATTATCAAGATGACTGCTTGTTTGAGTCATAGGATTTTATGAAATAGACACACAAATGGAAAACAACAAAGAAATGCTTTTGTGAAGCTAGAATAATTCAGTAAAAACCTCTGCTCTGTGCATCCATTGGCTTTATCTTAGAAATGGTCAACTAAAAGACAAGGGTGTCTGTAGTCGGGGTGGATAGTGGAATCTAACCCAAGCCCAGTATGGAACCTCACACTAAGCATGGCTGAGAACAGACTTATCACCTACTCCCACAAACCAGCTCCCTGACTTCTTCGTTTTCACTCAGTTCCGTGCCCCAGAGCTGTCATATTTCCAAGTATGGAAAAAAGCCACTTATCTTGTCAAAGACACTATCATTTCCTAGTATTAATCCCCTTTCCACTTCCCTGACTAATCAGCCACCAAATCCTATCTTTTTCCTGTTGTTAGGCTCCTTCCTTCTTCCCCAATCTTAATATCCCTCTTATTACAGGCTCTTATTAATTTGTACCTGGGTGATGAGATTATCTCTTCATTGCCCTCTCATTAGCAATTCATCTATCTACCGCTCAGATTCCAGATTAATCTTCCCAAAGCACTGTTTTTGGTTTAGTTTTGTTATAAACATCATGAGCCTGCTTGAGAAATGGGGTCTGCTACTGAAGAAACCACAGTGGCTCCCTCCTACCTTATGGAACCAATTGCAAATTCCTGACGTGTGAGCTCACCTGCCTACCCAGCCTTCAGGCCCCCCTCTCCCCAGAAAAGCTGGTCTCTTCTCCAGGAAGGCCTGTGTCTTTTCCAGCATTGGTCCCTACGCTTCTTGCCGTCACTGTTCTGCCTGTATTTACACCGTCCTTGAATGAAAGGCCTACCTGCCCCTCCACCATTTTGCTGTTTTCATAGACCCCTGATATCCCATGTTTTCCTTAAAATCTCTGCTGACCAACTCCAGCCCACATTTGTTTTTTTATTTCTGAGGTTTTTTTTAAACTCTTTTTAATGTTTGTTTTATCTATTTTGAGAGAGAGAGAGAGTGTGTGTGTGTGTGTGTGTGTGTGTATGTGTGTGTGAGCAGGGGAGGGGCAGAGGTAGAGGGAGAGAGAGAGAATCCCAAGCAGGCTCCGTGCCATCGGTGCAGAGCCTGATGTGGGGCTTGAACTCACGAACCATGAGGTTATGACCTGAGCCTAACTGAAGAGTCAGAAGCTTAACTGACTGAGCCACCCAGGCTCCCCTTTCCCTGAGTTTTTATGACATCTCTCAGCCCCTGCTTATTTAGGTATAGTATGATTTTTTTATTTCCTCCCACATGTGAGTCTTAACATTCCGATAAAATCATAAATCCTCTAAACCAGGAGCTTTGTCTCCTGACATTCTGGTTCTACACTGGATTTGCTACAATGGCTGGCATGGCGTAACCCCCGTATAAAAACTGAGAGACTTGGAACGTTGACCGCACTTGACCTTCAGTGTTTTCTGCCTCCCTGTGCAATATTATCTCTTCTGACATCTTCTGGCCTTTGAAATGAGCAGAGAGGGGCTCACCTGCAGCTGTTTCCTTTCCGGGCTCTGTTAGGTGTCACTGAAAGTGTGACTTGATGCAGAGTTTCTCAGTTGGCGACGATGGGTTGACTGTGGTTGGCTGTGTGTCAGCGGATCGATTTAAAGAATAGATTTCACATATGTTACCCAAGGTGAGATACTGGGCCTGAACATTGCTCTGCTTTTAAGGCCTCATGGGCTGATGAAGGGTTGCGTCTTTTAATGATTAATTGGTGTTAACTAAGGATTAATTAGTGACTAGCTAATGGCTGTGTTTATAAAGTCATAGAAGTCTCGTAACCTGCTCTAACACTCTTCAGTTTATTTTATGTAAGCCTGTGGAAGTCAGTACCCCAGCCTGCTCTCCAGGAAAATTACACCCCCTCCCTTGAAACAGCCTCAATTTTTACTTGGCTGAGTGTCAGTTATGCCTCCTTTCAAGAGCACAATCCACTTTGGTGCGGGTCAACATTCTGAGCGTCCCATTTCCTCTTGAAGCATCCCAGGGCGTTCAAAGGGAAGACACACAGGCTTGGTGGCGGGGGTGGGGGGCTGGGGTGGGATGGGTGTCACTGAGAGTTGGGCACAGTGACCTATTCCTGCCTGGTGCTTAAGGAGAGTAAAGGAAGGAGAGGGCAGTTGGGAGGTTTTGCCTAATGAGGGAGTCCACCCTCCCCAGGGAAGGGGCAGCCGATTCTCTGTGGGGAGGGAGAGGCTGTGTAGCCTGGTGGTTATAAGCATGAGCTCTAGGGTCATGAGTCTCTGGGATGGTTACCTCAGCCTCCCCACCTCCAGGCTCCGTGACACTGGGCTAGGTATTTCTTTGTGTTTTGGGTTCCCAAAGCTGCCAAATAGAAAGAAAAGCAGTGCCTCATCACAGAGTGACCATGAGGGGTGCGTGGCCTGGCGTGCCAGAAGCACTCAGAATGCTGTATGCGCTGGATGATGAAAAGAGAAGGTAGGAGGGTGGGGATGAGCTTCTAGTCATCCCGTCTTTGAATAGAGGTCGTGCGGAGGGAAAGGCGGTTTAGTGCGACATCGGTCCCCTCACAGCACCATGGTTGGTGGCTCCCGGCTCCGGGCAAGGGCCGCCCACCTGCCTCACTGCTCTGGTATCTCCCTCTGTGGGTGACACGCTCCAGCTTCCCAGCCAAAGGATGGCCACCGCGGAGCCCCCGCTAGACTTGTGCAGGTGCAGCCCTCGGGATCTGGGGCCGTCCTGGGAGTAGACTTTGCAGGCTCAAGCAGGGAGCATATGATGAATGGGGAAACCCCTGAAGCTGGGAGCGGAGACAAGGCAGTGCTATGGACATCCTCATGGTCCCCATGTTGGCTCTGGCTTCCAGCGCCCGGGACCTCCACAAATTTTGTGTCCCGCCTCCGTAGTCCACTCCATTTCCATCCAGGGACTGTCTCTGACCTCAAGGAATATAAGCTAGGAGGTGGGGGACGGAGGGGACTTTTAGCTTCGATTTAGCTTGTTGACTGAACGGCTTGCTGGGTTTTCCTCTTTTTAAAAGTAAGGTTCCTTCTGAAGCCCTGTTGGAGGTGGTGCCACATAACTGGGATCTCCAGGGGAGATTCTGGGTGGGGCCCTCCCCACTTCACCAACCGAGACACGACCTTTCCCTCCATTTGTCATAAAGTTGCCCAAGCCTCAGGCAGCTCCGACCTCATTCTCTTCAAGCTGTCACCATGACAAGAGCAACCTCATCACAGAGGTCCTCAGGGACAGTAAAGCAGGGCCAGCGGAAGAGAGATCCTTGAGGAGCCTCCATGGGTCCAAACTCCAAAGCAGCTCCCGAACACTGGGAAGACAGGGACCCATTTACGTTCCGGCCCCCACTTCGATACTCGGGGCCAACCTTGGATTTCCATCATCAGGTCAATATATCAATCCGTGGATCTCTGATGTGCAACAGAGTCAGAAATACACTGAACTGTCCTTTCCCAAAAATGCTTAAGGCCCCCGTTGTTAGCGCTCAGGCGGCTGAAAGGAGGAGAACCGATGGCAGGAACCTGTCACCACCAGCACCCAAAACAGAATAGCTGTAGCTTACTGAGCAGCCATGACATTTTGGTGGGTTCTTTACACACAGTATAGATAGAGGACGGGTGACCTGGGTGTGAGTGCTGGCTCTGTCGTTCACGGGCTGTGTGATCTTGTGTGGGTTACCTAACTTCCCTGAGCCTCAGTGTCCTCATAGGTAGTGTATACTGTGGTGTGGCCCCCAGGATCCCCCCCCATCTCCCTAGCATCGAGGTACCCGTTCCCCAGTTCCCGGGAAGAGTGTTGGCTGGTGATGACTCACAGCTAGGGTCCTGTCCTAGGATTGCCCTTTAGCCGAAGGGAGCTGCCTAGACAAGACTTAGGGCCCTCCCTGGAGTTGCTGCATCCAGTGACTGGCTGGTTTGTGGTGTGAAGGCCGGGCTCTGGGACCACACCGAAGAGTCAGCTCGGATCCAGAGTTCCTTTGGGGACCAGACGATTTCATGCCAATGCATTGCTTTTCCTCTTTTCCTGCTGCTCAGACCTGCTGTCCCCCCTCTTCCCTCCCGCTCACAGTTGTTCCGGGGGGTACCCCTCAATGAACACTCTGCAGGCAGATCTAAGCATCTGATCCTTTCCCAGGGAACCTGACCTACATAACATAAAAGAGTAAATGTACAGGAAAGATGCCTCCTCCTGCTTCTCCTCTCTTCTTCGTCCTAATAAAGACACATTAGCACAGGGCCTGCCCTGGCCTGTACTGTGTCTAATACAGGTTGTGGCACCTACACTCTGTGAATGTTGGTGGCATGAATAAATGACCAGAACATGGGTCTAACTGGGAAGAGTTAAACCCTGGTCTCTCGGGCCCCCCATCCCACCTGTAGGGTCGTCTCCCCACCCGCATCTTGCTGTTTCTCGAAGCCAGTTATCATCAGCACACAACACTGGCTGAGCGTTCTTAGAATTCTTCTTCCAATCCCCTGACAGTGTTCTTGGTTTCTTCTCTCGTTTTCCTCCACTTGTTGCCAGCTTATATTCTCCATTTCTCCTATGTCTTCTATCTCATTCTCTTATCTCGGTGTTTTACTGAAGCTAACTGCACCCGAATGATGTTTGAAACAGTATATTGCACATTCTGCAGCTAGATTTTAGCAAAGGTTTCTTCTACCTGCCCCCAAACACCACTACTCTCATCACCGCAATTATAGAAAATACTCACCACAGTTAGTCCCCATTTGCTGTTTTATTCTGGAATAGTCTCCCACTGTAAACCTTGCCTCATTTGGAAGGCAAGACCTAAGAAAGGTCCAGCCCGTTCAAGTCAGGCACAGAGCTGGGCTGGGTGTTGGATGACGACTCATCCAATGAGAGTTGTAATGCCTTGTTCAGAAAAACTTGTGGAATCTCCCTCTCTGGAGTTATTTCTTAAATAGAAGAAATTCTCATTTCCTGAGACAGTTGAAGACAGTTCTGGCTTAAAGGCAAAGAAATGAACTTAATGACTTAGAAAGGCTAAGTTTCCATAATTTCAAGATTTTTGTGAATCTTGCGAAGACACATGAATATAAAAACGAAATTTCCTTTAGCTATGGTTTCTTAAATTGCCCTAGTTATAAAAAACGTAATTCAGCCTTCCCAGGTGGTAAATTTGTTAGCTAGCAACAAAAAAAAAGCGGAAGCCAGCTAACAAACTTAGACCAGCAACATTTCAGAATAAAAGGCACAAAGACCAAAGAGATTTAGAGCAGACCTGGTCGAAAAGATAAATCACAGGGCAGTAGCTCTCAGGCAAATGCTGGTCAAGAAGATACCATTAGCTGTGCCTTCCTGGTGGCCAAAATAGTTGAGAAATGTAAATGACAGTGGGGCGCCTGGGTGGCTCAGTCGGCTGAGTGTCGGACTTGGGCTCAGGTCGTGATCTCGTGGTACGTGAGTTCGAGCCCCGCGTCGGGCTCTGTGCTGACAGCTCGGAGCCTGGAGCCGGCTTCCGATTCTGTGTCTCCCTCTCTCTCTGCCCCTCCCGCGCTTGCTCTCTGTCCCTCTCAAAAATAAACTTTAAAAACATTAAAAAAAAGAAAAGAAATCCAAATGACAGTAATTTTGTTGTAAGATTCTTAACTGGGCCAGTTGTTGCTACCTTGTTTTAATGCTCCCGTGTTGGTCCGCTCCGGCCACCATAACAAAGTATGACGGACGGGTGGCTTAGACAACAGAAATTTATTTTCCCACAGTTCCAGAGGCTAAAAGTCCAAGATGACTGTATCAGCAGTGTTGGTTTTTCCTGAGGCCCCTTCCTCAGCATGCTGACGTGCTCCCCGTCTCTCACTCGGTCATGCCCCACTCTGGCTGTTGTCTGTGTCCTAGAACTCCCCTTGTAAAGACACCAGCCTTATTGGATCAGGACTCACCCTTACCGACCTCATTTTAGCTCACTTACTTCTGTAAAGCCACTTTCAGAGGCACTGGGGGTTATAACTTCAATGTGAATGGTGGGGGGGGGGGCATCATTCAGTCCCTAATAACTACCATTGTCGCCCTTGACTGCTCTTGCTGTGCTTGTTTGACAACCATTTCACTGTGTTGTCCTTAGGGACTGAGCAGACCCTTGTCCCATTGGACAAGGATGGTCCCATTGGATGGAGACCTGTTCTTGTGGCCGTCCAAGGAGCCTACCCATTGAATGAGCTTATGGCACCTCCCTCTCCCTGCCCTCCAGCTCAGCTGTGTGGCTCCTCTCTACCCTAGTTCTGGCTTACGTATTTCTCTTGGCAACATCCTAGCGCCTCCCTCCCGAGCTCCTTTGTGAGGGCTCCACAAATATTCCTTGTTGAGACAGATGATGGCATGCCAATGCAAGATGAAGATGGGCGGGGACAAGGCTGCTCTACCCACCCAGCTGGCATCTTCACAGCGTGGCGTATGTACGGGAGCTGGGGGGGTAGAGGTGGAGAGGCGATTGGCCAGTTTGCGGCACGGAGAAAAGTTTTATTGATGAAGGGGAAGCCAGGGAGCCTCTGAGTAGTGTGTTCTTTCCCCCAGTCCGATTTCGACATTTTTGACTGGGAAAAGCAAGAGAGAGTTAGGACCAGCTTGACTCATGGGGACTCTAGAAAGCTCTTGCTAAGGAAAGCGGTCACATGGACCTCACATGCTGGGTGGAGGCGGCCTCTCCCCAAAGACAGAAACCCTGGCAGACTCTCCGAGCTCAGGACGTGATTAATTGCTATGTTGATAGAAGAGTGTGGGCCTCCTCGCCGGGGCCCGGGCCCCATGCCTGTCCTTCCTTACTAAAGCAGCTGCCTGCTGCGGCCTGAACAGCTGGAAGTGAAACCAGGGGTGAGGTGAGGGCTGCTGGAGGGGTGGGAGTGGGGAAGGGTGGAGGAGGCGACTTCCTCTAACATCCATGTACTCCAGATTCTACAGCCTGAGGGCTGAGTGTCAAAAGTAGATGATGGGTATTGGGGTGGCCGCGGGTTTATGACATTTATTTAACGCTTGCTTCCCACCCCTCCCTGGAACTACCCTTCTGGCTCGAAGCTTCCTCCTCCCTTCTGGGGCTCCTGTTTGTTCTGTCTTGTACCATCAGACCATTCTTTGCTACTTTGCTGACCCTCTTGGCCCCGTGCCCTTTAGACGAAGGCATCGCCCCAGCATTTGCTTTCCATCTCTCTCTCCCTCTCTCTCTCTTTGTCCGTTGCATCCCGCCTCTCTTGGGAAGGCTGGATCCAAATGTCCAAATGGAAGTTCCTCTAGGCAAGTGGTTCTCAACCTTATCTGTCCTAATTAGAACCACTTGGGAGATTTTTTAAAAATCCTGACGCCTAGGCCACACCCCCAGAAAATTAGAATCTCTGCGGGAAAGGGTGGCAATCAGGCATCAGTATTTTTCAAAGCCATTTTTCATCCTTCCACCTGGAGATAGTTTTCTTTCTTCTGACCTCTCACGGTGCTTTACCTGAACTGTTCTTAGAAACCTCTGTTTTTTAAAGTCTGACTCTTGTATGGAAACCAATCTGACAACAGATTTCATGTTAAAAAAAATAAAATTAAATAAAAAATAAAATTAAAAAAAAAATAAAGTCTGACTCAAGAACCGGACTCTGGGTTTCAAATCCCCATGTATCTACCACGAGACTTTAGGCAAGTGTGTTCATGCCTCTATGCCTCAGTTTCCTCATCTGTAAAATGGGTCGGGAGAGAGCATAATAATAGGACTTACCTCATAAGGTTGTTACGAGAAATTAAAAGCCTAGATCAGTGCCGGGCACATAACATCAGTGAAAGTCGTCTATTAGCTTTGAGGAGTCAGTAGGATTTGTAAGTGATAAATTTATATCTAACCCAGTGAGTGTCTCCAGAACTTCCTGGAGAGTTTGCTAACGAGTTCCTGGACCTCACTCCCAGAGATTCTGACTGCGTAGTCTGGGGTGGGGCTGAGGTCTGCATTTCTCATGAGTTTTGGGTAACACCAGTGCTGCTGGTCTGCGGACCCAGCTATGCATATTGCTGGCCCAATTCACCTCTGTATCCTCTCCCACCTGCTTCTTCACGCTGAAGATTGGTAGGAGGCCAACTCTGCTAGAACTCTCCTCGAGTTCAGACCTCAGAGGTCATTCCCTGACAGCTGATTGATCCCTCCTGAGTACAATGCCCTGGGGTCCAGAACTTGCCTGACTCATACTCTCAGAGAGGAGTCCAGATGGCCCCTTTTGTACCAACCCAGAGCTTTTAAGGAGTAGGATGGGTTCTAATGCAAGCACAACTCAAAACCAACCCCAGCTCTGTAGTGTGACCCATGAGGTCTTAAATCAGGAGCCATGGGTTTGTACGAAATGGTAAGAATGGGCAAAGTTTGCCCCTGATTTGGTTTTACTTCTCCGAAGAAGGCCGTCCTTCTCTTATATCTGGGCTCAGGGACCTCGTGGTATTTAGTGACACAGCAGAGCCCCTGGGTTGCTCTATCCCTGTGGATTTAAGTCACTGCCTTAGCCAGATTTTCTTTGTAAGGCCTTCGCGCACCCCCTTGCAATCAGAGAAGGACATCAACTTCTCCCTCAGATAAGCAAGATGCCATTTTGTGCTTCTCCCTCATAAGAGCACAGAGCTGCCTTGTGGTGCTCTTGACCCTGATTCTGGCTTCTTTAATGCGATTGTAGCGCTAGGCATTTAAACATTTTTTGGTTCCTTCTGGAAGAGGCCAGAATACGCCCACCATTGTGTCTGGCTCTTTGCCCTCGTGTTGTTTATTTGGTTTTGCCCACCTCTGTGCAGCTAAGGTATCTATCTCATTACATTCTCCTTTTAAGCTGACTATTTTGTTTCCATTTTAGCTCAAGTCCATTACACTAAATACTGTACACATTATTATCCCCTAAACGACTTTACTCAATCAGTTTTAGCAAGCAAGGTCAGGGCCCACTGAGCTGGAAGACCAGCCCTTGAATTGGCTCTCAACCAAAACAGCCAACAGCCCCCCCCGCCCCCCACCTCCTCAAATCAACATTGCTCCCAGAGGGACGGAGCTTTACGTTGGTGAAGAATGTATTAATTAAAGCAAATGAAAATGCCCTCATTTGTTGTAATGAATTTAGCTCTTGCAGGCCATTTTCTACGGGGTCGCCTGCGTGGAAGATGTGCTGAAAAGAATTAAAGGGGAAAGAGACCTTAAGTTCGTGACCGCCTTCAGAGACCTGCTTTTTACCACGCTGGCTTTTCCAATATCCACAGTAAGTGACGAAGGTGTGTTAGTAATATAATACCCAGGTAGATTCGCAGGAACAACACATCCCCCGGGCAGCAAGGCTGTTCAGGCCCCCATTATTGCAAACCAGAGCAACTGCGTTTGCATGAATGTCTTGCCTGAGGACTGTACCGTGTTGCCCAGTGGCATCCGGAAACAGGGCTCATTATGGACTGGAGTTAACACTGCCTTCTTATCTTGGTGAACGTTCAATACAAGATCCTTGTTGATGTCTAATGGGGAAGGGTTTGAAGGATCTTTCTTCATCAAACGACAGCTAAGATAACCTTGGCTCCATGGGAGTACCGGGAATGCAGGGTGCTGGGGAGACAGATGACTCATTTTCCCTTTTATACATCTTGTTTCACTTGCTACAATGAGCATATGTTACTTCTGCAAGTGGAAACCATAAAAAAAAAAAAAAAGGGTATGAGAACTTCAGAGTTGGTACGTGGAAAAGACAATTGGGGAGAGAGCGAGACAGTCTGTCCAAAATATCTCGTGTGGGGTGCACAGTGAGAGCCTCATTCATTTTGTTGAATGAATGGACCCTGGAAAGAAGTACAACATATGCCAGTGACAGTGAGCGTATCTGCTGATACGATCCACGTTTCGATGACGTGGCTCCTGTTTCCATTCATCTGGCAGAATGGGAATGAACTGGGATCAAGCCCGTCGGCCGCCCAGCAGAATCTGTGCTTAGAAATGGCTGCCTCTTTCCACCTATCCTTGTCCTGAATTCTCTAGCATTGAGCCTTCAAACTCAGATGGGCAAGGAAAGTGTAAGACTCAAACCACCCCGAGTGGCTGCTCTCAGTATTTCTGATGAAAGCTTAGACAAGAGAGGTCATTGGTTAAAATAAAATGACTTGGGGCACCTGGGTGGCTCAGTCAGTTGGGTGTCTGACTTTGGCTCAGGTCATGATCTCACAGATCGTGAGTTTGAACCCCGGGCCGGGCTCTGTGCTGACAGCTCAGAGCCTGGAGCCTGCTTCGGATTCTGCGTCTCCCTCTCTCTCGGCCCCTCCCCGCTCACACTCTGTCTCTCTCGGTCTCTCAAATATAAATAAACATTAAAAAAATTAAAAAAAAAAAAAACAAATGAAAATAAAATAAAATGACTTAAGAGTCAGTGAATCCTGTTTATCTATATCTACCCTGTCTGCTACGATGACAAATAATTAATCCCGAACTCTCTGGAATCCCCAGAGAGGACCTAGCAATTCAACAGTGAGGAATTTTGTCTTCATTTTACATTTCTATAATGTGCCTGGAGGATATCTTTAAAACTGGTGTCTATTCTTATTTCGCCATGTTTCCTTGGTTAACTTAGAAAGCTCCGACTGACAAAAAAATTTAATGATGCTATTTTTGTGTTCTATTTTCCAGTTTGTATTTTTGTCATTCTGGATCCTCTTTCTCTACGATCGAGAGCTCGTTTACCCGAAGGCCCTAGATGGTATCTTTCCAGAATGGTTGAATCATGCAATGGTGAGTGAGGGGGAAATTCAGTGACTTTGGAAAGGCAACAGCCTCTGTACTAAGAACTCCACAGTGCCTTATTTATGTTTCCAAACTTCTCAGCCCCCAGCATCCTGTTCACTTCTCACTCTCCATCCCATCACTATTTATTTCAAGAGCACAGTAAGGATACAAAATGAACAAACATGGCTGCTGTAATTGGAGCCACTGCGAGCAGAGGGGATGTCGAGGCAACCCTTTTTGCCAAGTTACTTCTGAAGTCGTTGAAAAGACACCCAACCATAAGGACAGGCAACCTCTTGGCGGCTGCAGTCCTGAAAGAGAGGTGACTTCCGCAAATGGCATGTAATGAAAACCTGATCTAGGAAAGAAGTCAAGCAACCTTTAAAAAAAAATCCACCCCAGCATCCAAGGAGCAGCTCACACAGCTTAGCTTTTTAGCTAATACTCGATAGGGCTATACATGGCAACTGGAATTAGCATTAACACATTTCTGTGGATATATTCCCATTTCGTTTTTTATTCGCATGTTTATTTTTGAGGGGCTGGATAGTAAACAGAACCTGTTCTGAGATATTCAGGTCACTGGTATCTGAACGCCAGTAACAGTGAGCTGGACAAGTGGTCCTGGCACACGGCTGTTTAGGTCTTGGATGAAAGGGGAGGTCTGAGTCATTGGCATTGCATGCATGCGCTAATCATTCAAAGTCCTAGCTCAGCTCTCAATATTTACGAAGGAGGCAACATCACATGAAAGCTCTTCAAGCTCACAAACTTTCTTCTGCTCCCAATCCTTACATTGTCTTAAAGCTCAGATGATTACCAATTTGGAAAAGCAACTCATTCCATTAACTCTGCCCCTCTGTGTGCCCTACCCCTGGAAAAATATAGTCTTTCACTTTTACTATGTACTCAGTGAGATACTGATGATTAATTGACAAAGATACGCAAGTTCTGATCTAACTTAGAGTTCGGGACAAAAACTATATATTAAATGAGTCCCACCTCTCGGGAATCCCTCCACCACCTTCTTTTGGTTAGACCACTCCTCACCTTCCCAATTTCCCATTAGCATTAATCTCAGATACCCATGTAGGGAATATTTCTGCTTTTTAATGGCACGATACACTGTGCTAAGCTTGTTCCTCAAATATGAGTTCATTTAATTCACACAACCTTCTTCAGATGACAACTGTAATCCTGATTTTTTGCACAAAAAAAAAAAAAAAAGCTCAGAGAGGTTAAGTGATTTGTGTGGGGCTACCAAGCTCAAAAATGGGACAGGTGGATTTAAATCCAAGGCTAATTCACTGTTGCTTTTTAGTACAATAAGTGCAAAATTTGTGGCTCGATCGGGTTTCATAATTCACCAGGCAATCAAAAAGATGTCACTCAGCTTGATTAACATAGCAAAGTGAGAATTCTCACTTAAAAAAAAAAAAAGTCCAGAATCCCCATCTGTATGCTCATAAGCCAAAATATGACTTAAGAAAATGAAGTGATTGGGGACAAGTGACTGAGCTAGTTGTTATTAAAATATAAAGACAGAGTCTAGGAAATATCTCTTATTTGGAGCCAAAGACATATGTCAAACACCTTTTTCCTGGCTTTGTGAGTTCATGTAGGAGTTTTCCTACAACCATTACAGGCTTCCCTACCTCTTGCAGGTTCCATTTTCCACATAGAAGTCAAGTTGGACTTCTTCCAAATAGTTGCAATGGTGATGCCTGGCATTTGTGACCTTGCTAAGCGGCCATATGGATTTTTGATAATTTTGGAAGCAGATAGTTGGATAATGTGCATCATATCCACAAACTAATTAGCAAGGCAGATATTGTACAACAGAGGTCTTAAGATATTTTTGTGCTTTCACAATCTGGGGGTTTCTGTTGACCCTTCTATGTGGCCTCTGGTCAATTAAGTAACTTGAATCCCTTAGAGAGAAAGGACTAGAGTCTAGAGAGTCAACAGAGGAGTCAACAGAGGAGTGACACAGGTGACAAAGAGAGGAGAGGGGGAGGCAAACTGTCTTGGGTCAGACACAGACTCTCCTGTGTTTCTGTTCATTTCATTGGAGAAACTCCCAACAGAGCCTTGATGGAAAAATGTCGGCATCGCAGAACCAACAGTGGGTGTCCCTGATGTGGTCACCTTCAAAGTGTCATGCTTCCTTTTGTTCTGCTCCAAATCCAGTGTCTTCAGGACTGCATCTCATCCCTCTTTCCCAGAGTGTGTCCCTTACCGTCTCTAGTTTCTGTCCTAATTATTAAATTCTCCTAGTCTATTGCCTTGAGGAATGCTCTCTACTAATTTCTTAAATACCAGTATGAATGAATATGAAAATGGCTATCACTGGGTCAACTTGTCGACTCTTTCTAAGTTCTAACAGTGTCCTTCCATGACAATCCAGAGGAGCGAATACCTGGAAACCACCACAGTGGCAGCCAGGGTGATAATGAGCGGTTAGGCTAGACATTTGGTACCAGTCGTCTCCATATGGGGCCGGCCCTGTTCTGAAGGGAATCGCCCCCTTTTCTCTTCCACAAGATAAGGATTATTATTGTCCATAGCCAGTCACAAGCTTTCCTTAAAGATTCTCTCATTTCACAACAGTCCTCATGTTTGTGATTCTAACCTTAGCCCTGAAATATTTCCCCTGTTGCCATTTGTGATGTTGCCCTGGGCTTTATGAGTAGTATTTGTCATATTAAGAAATACCACTCTCTCCTTTGACACAGTGTGGTTATAAAACCTTCATGATTCATCAGGTCTTTGGAACCCTACCAGCCTGACCCTTCTAGCTCCTTGGCGGTGTATCATTGAAGAAGAGTCATTCAGAGTTGACTGTCATCTCTCACGGACATTTTCGTACCCTTGTTTTTTAGTCAAACCAAATAGTAACATGAGATATTTGCATTCACCATTGCCAGGCTGCCATTCGCTGGTGCCCTAGGAACTCGAGTAGATCAACCTGACTCACTGCTGAGTGGTTCTCCAGTCTTCATGAAAGAAAGGGAAGATCAGCAAAGTATTCCTCCAGGTTTCACCGGGGAAAACACTACCTCCCTGGGTCTTATCTAAATGACTCTTGACGATAGAACCAGAGCAGCCAGATTTAAATAGCAGGAAGACGACTCAGTAACTGAGGAAACCATCAGATCCTAACCTGAAGAGAGCTAGGGAACTTATTTCTCTGGAAACCAACCTAAATTGTTCAGGTTGCCCCTAAGGAGAGTTGAAATAGATCAGAGAACCCCCCTCAGAGCCCCTCTACATTTGAAAATAGTACCTAGTTATTGAGAACGCGTTATTGCAAGCACTTTTATGAAATATAAAGGATGGCATAGATATGTGATGGTCATAGAAAACTCTCAATCCATGGTCACAGAATTTTAGAACTGAAAAGCTTTCTTTCGTGTTAACAGAGGTTTCAAAATCATCTGCTCTTAAGAGACAGGCCTTACCTTGGCTGTTTAAATTGGAGCAGGTGCCGGATACGGCTTCTTAGTTATTAAGTGCCTTGCCATTTATTCATTTGAAAAAAATAATTAAGTACCAACTATGTGTGGAGCATCACGATCAATGTTTGACAAGGGTTTTGATTTCAAGCACCCTTAAATCTGATTGAGGCTAGTATATACACACAGAGGTGAAATAATAAAATAACACTTAATACGAACGTAAGACATTGACATATGAGGCGTCATACAGAAGTAAGTCATTATTACCAAATGAGTGACGTAGACAGGAGGGCTTCTGTGCCCCCTGTGCCCTGGTCTGGCTGTGACCGACACATGGTTCATGTCTAGAAGGCCAGTGGGCCCTCTCTGGGGATGTGCTGGGGAGTCAAAATGTCGTGACAGTGAAACTCTAAACCTTCCAGTTTCTTCCTCCCTCATAGCATGCAAGACGCTGTCTCGCATAAATTCAGACCCAATCTCAGATTTTTCTCTCCCACCCATAAACCTGGTGTGAAATAGTTGGGCTGCTGAGTAGGTGAGTTCTGATGAGTAAAGAAGGTCAACTGTGGACCTATCAGTACCAAATAGCCACACTTTGTTGTCAAAAATTACCAACCCATCCTCCATACCTTCCTGATTCCTCATCCCAGCCCTGCCTCTGAGCAGAGGAGACCCACAATCTAGATATCTATGGATAGGTCAGTGGTTTTCAGCCTTTAGGGAATAGACCTTTTTGTGAATTGGGAAGTCTCTGAGTCTATAAATTCCATTTATGGGACTCTGGTTAACCTTTCCTGGCATAACTGAGCATATGCCTGGAAAGAGGACCCCTAGATGATTTTGATGCTCAGTTCAAATCGAAAAGACAGAATCAAGAATTATGCATTAATTTTTTTCATTTAAATGTTTGAACGTTTATTTATTTTTGAGAGAGAGACAGAGTATAAGCAGGGGAAGGGCCGAGAGAGGGAGGGAGACACAGAATCTGAAGCAGGCTCCAGGCTCTGAGCTGTCAGCACAGAGCCCGACGCGGGGCTCGAACTCACACACCATGAGACCATGACCTGAGCCAAAGTCTAATGCTTAACCAACTGAGCCACCCAGGTTCCCCAAGGATTATTCATTTAAAAAAAAAAAAAAGCCATTATGAAATACTTAGATCTGTTTTCATCTTTATGGGGTGAAATGTGAGATATGTGTCCTAACTGCAAAAAGCTTAAACTATAGATATTATATATATATGTATACCATACACATATATATTCCCACTCAGCCTTTTAACTTACTAAATGCAGAGGCTGTGTTTTGTAGCATCTTTGGGAGGATATTTGTGACAGTAAAAAAATACAAAAACAACCCCCACCCCAGTATTATTAACCAGAACGTCCACATCTGAAAGGAAAGAGGGACCTGGTCAAGTTCCCATGGGATACTCCACCTCCCATCCACCTCTGTGTCCCCATGATGTAAGACATCAGCCAAAGTATGTCCTGTTGGTAGAGTGCCCCAGCCCATGTCACTCTTAGGGTGGTAAATGAGATCTGTTGGAGGATATTTGAATCACAGTCCAAAGTCACTGGAAGCCATGCAGCTCTCCTACAGTGAGATAGCTGGAAATAAACTCTCCTCAAAAATACCTTTGTAAACCCTACCTTGATGGACACCATTTTTATCAAATGTTATCTCACTATAGGGAGCCTCCTTTATATTATATCTACATATTTTTATATAATATATAACCTTATATATTTTTTTCTAGCTAATGTATATAATAATAAGCAAGACCTTTAACTTTAACACGAAGCAGTGCTAACAAGCATTTATAGAGTAGCTTCTATGTACCAGGCCCTCTTCTAGGCACTAAAGATGTAAAAACAAACAAACCAAAGAAATCTGTCCTTGTGGAGAATATATATAATCTTAGTAGGGGAGAGAAGCAATAAATGAATAAATAGTGAATGATGTCAAGGAGCGAAAGTATTAAAATGAAAAGTAAAGCAGGGTGAGGGGACAAAGGAGTGTGTGTGTGTGTGTGTGTGTGTGAGTGTATAAAACTAGTAGGTTTATAGGGTGTAGGCCAATCAGAGTGGTCAGGGATGCCTCTGTGGTGAGCTGACATTTTCAGAGAAATTTGGATAAAGTGAGGAAGGCGGCCACAGGAAATTTTGGCAAAAGGGCTCAGGCAGACAGTAAAGCAAGTACTTGGGGCTCGATCTCACAAACACGAGATCATGACCTGAGCTGAAATCAAGAGTCAGACGCTTAACTGACTGAGCCACCAGATGCACCAAGAGAGATAAGGTTTTTAAGCTAAGGCATGGGGAAAGGGTATGGATGGAGATCCTGGGGACAGTGCAAGGGTTGAGGAGGACATGTTCCGTTTGGACATGTTTGAGATGCCTGTTAGATGGCAAAATCGAGGTGCAGAACAGCAGGTTGCCATTTGAGCATTGGGGAGATTTTAGGACTGGTGCTATAAATTTGGTTGTCTACATCATGATGATTCTTTTTAAAGTTAATTAAGATCACCTAAGGGGTAAGTACAGCTCCTGAAGATACTCCAGGACTAAGCCTTAGAACATTCCATTTCCTGTGCCTGGGAGGAAAAGCAGAGTTTTACGAAGGAGATTGTGAAGGGGCTGCCCATGAGTTAGGAGGAAACCCAATGCCTTTAGGTCTCCCAGAAGTCAAGTACACAAATGTTTCAAGAAAGAGGAAGTATTGCATGTCAGAAGCTTCCGAGAGGTCAAGTATGATGATACTGTAAGATGACCTGACTTAGAATCTTCCATTGGCTTTGGCAATACTAAACTCTCCAGTGACTTGCACAAGAGCAATTTGATGGAGTGATAAGGGGAGGTAGAGCCTTGGTAATGCTACATGCATTAGTTTCCTGTTGCTACTTAACAAAGTAATGGAAACTTAATGATTTAAGACAACATAAATCTGTCAGCTTAGAGTTCTGGAGGTCAGAAGATCAAAATGCGTCTTGTGGGGTGAGGTCAAGACATCAGTGCAGCTGCATTCCTTCTGGAGACTCCACAGGAGAATCGGTTTCCTTGCCCTTTCCACCTATAATCTGCTTACATTCCTTGGTTCGTGGCCTCTTCCCCCTTCTTCAAATCTGTTGTACCATTACATTCTAAAATCTTCTCTGGTGATTTTCTATTCTGGACTAGGTTCACGTCAGAACGAAAATATGACTGCCCAAAAAGATCAGAAAATGGTCTTGGGACATGATTCATCCTGGGACTTTAGGGAGGGTAGGGATACACTAGTTAAGTCCTTGAATGGATGGTGTGCCACTGAAGAGATCCTTTTCCAGAGCATTGTTCCAAAGCTCCTGAACCAAGAATGAAAATATGGTCAATGGCCACATCCTGATATTTCCTTGGATATTTTTTCCAGGTTTAATCACTACAGTGTTATTTATGGGTTGTCCTCTTGTTTAAAACCATTTCTAGCTATTACTTTATTCACACTATTCCTTTCCTAATCTAAGGCGGGTTAGACTCTCCAACAGACATTCACCTGGGAAACAGGTTGAGTGAATGCTTAAGGCTCAGCAGTGAAATCAGAAGCTAAGCTGGGATTAGGGAGCAGAAGTCACTGAGTAAGGACAATAAAGCCATCTTGCCCCTCAGGAAGTCTTAAGGTGAACAGCAGATTTTGATAATGAGCTGCCAAAGGAGTACCAATCCACTCACAGTTTTATATAACTACAACCAAGCGATCACAGTGCGTGCTTTTCTTTGATGTTCATTTACTTTTGAGAGAGACAGACAGAGTGTGAGTGGGGGAGGGGCCAAGAGGGAGGGAGCCACAGAATCCAAAGCAGGTTCCAGGCTCTGAGCTGTCAGCACAGAGCCCCATGCAGGGCTTAAACTCACAAACTACGAGATCATGACCTGAGCTGAAGTCAGATGCTGAATCGACTGAGCCACCCAGGCGCCCCATGCTTTCTTCATCTCCTGAGAGCAGGGAGGGACCCGAGTGGTGGAAGTTTATCTTTATTTTTCTTTTTTTAAATCCCACTTTGGAGAACTTCCCAGGTGTGTTGAAGAGTGGCTCTCTTTTACGATTCCACGATCTAGTATTTCTTCGTATTTCTAAACAGAATACCCATTAGAAAATACATCCCAGTTTCAAAATGAAGGTCCAAGACTTTTATTTTATTTTTTTA
Source organism: Panthera tigris (assembly GCF_018350195.1). Lineage (NCBI taxonomy): Eukaryota > Metazoa > Chordata > Mammalia > Carnivora > Felidae > Panthera > Panthera tigris. The sequence goes on from NC_056664.1 coordinate 16,987,400, forward strand.
ATATCCAAATGATATACGTGTCTTCTAAGTAGTTACTAGGAATTTGAATAATTAAAATCATTTGGTGCCCTTGAGGCTGTGCTGCTGAGTCTGCCCTCCCATGTGATGTAATTAATCCCTACTTCCATGGCAACTGTGTGTAACACTACCAACAAGAAGAATGACTTTGTGTTGAAGAATAACCGGGACGGAGAAACTCATAACGGGAGGTCCTAAACCCCTCTGAAATACCAAGAGAAAGAAAAAAAAAAAAAAAAAAAAAAGCTAAGTGGGTAGGAAAGAGCTTACTAACATCCCGTGATCTCAGAACAGAAGTGAAAATGCCCAAGAGCAGCAGGGTGGGCGGGTGGGAGAGCCTTCTTCTCCGCCAGATTCCAATGAACGTCACCCGCCTGATTACAGAGGCAGCACAAAGTCCCCCCATGCCTGTGGCTGCTTGGGAAACCCACTGGAAGCCACTCAGACAGCTGTGGAGCCCGGTCCTCTCCTGGAGCAGGGAGCCGCTGCGGGACTTTCAACCAGCCCCCAGCCCCCCGCCCCCTTCCCTGGTCTCTGCATCCTTTCTGCCTGTGGAGCAGTCACCTGTGCCCCGCTGGAAATTTCGAGCTTGTCTGAGTCTACCACCTCGTTCTCACCTCCAGGTGCTCGCGTTACCGAGCAGGAGAACATTTCTGCAGGACACTGCTCTCCTGGATGGTGTCTCCACTTACCCACATGCTGCACGCCCATGGCATGGATTCCTGGCTCGGAGACGCTTCTCTGTCTTGAGTTTTGAATTCTCCGCCCTGCCCTTCCTCTCCCTCTCACGATCTAATGGGCACATTCGTGTACATGGGCGCTTGCTTTGCCGGCTCGTTCCTAAATCTCGCCCACTCTGGTGCCCTAGCAGCGACCGTACTTTCTTACGAGCTGCCCCGTCTCACCTGCAGGTACTCATGAGATTCATCCATTTTCTCGAAGGTTTCAGGAAGTGAGCACGTGGGGGCAAGAGACAGCTCTTTCTCCAGGGAGGTCCTGCACGCTGAGCCAGGAGGCCTGGGGGGCCACTGGGCTCCGGGAGTGGGAGTAAAAGCTTTGCTCAAAGTGGGCATCCTGCTTTGATGCTCAGTGATTCTACACGCGCATGGGGCATATACTTACAGCCCTTTGGTTTGTTTAAAAAAAATTTTTTTTAGCATTCATTTATGGAGAGACAGAGTGAGACACAGAGTATGAGCAATAGAGGGGCAGAAAGAGAGGGAGACACAGAATCCCAAGCCGGCTCCAGGCTCTGAGCCATCAGCACAGAGCCCCACGCGGGGCTCGAACTCACAAACTGTGAGATCATGACCTGAGCCGAAGTCGGACACTTAACCCACTGAGCCACCCAAGCGCCCCCCCTTGTTTGTTTTTATAGATAAAATCCTTGTCCTAGTCCCGTGCTTTTGAGGGAGGGATGAATTAAGGAGCCAAATTAGAGCAGAGCATTTTTTTTTTAATTTATTTTTTAATCTTTATTTATTTTTGAGACAGAGACAGAGCACGAGCAGGGGAGGAGCAGAGAGAGAGGGAGACACAGACTCTGAAGCGGGTTCCAGGTTCTGAGCTGTCAGCATAGAGCCCGACGCAGGGCTCGAACCCACGAAAGCGAGTTCACGACCCGAGCCAAAGTCGGACACTTAGGCGCCCCAAGAGCAGGACATTTTTGCGCCTTTGCTGGGCGTCCAGATCGTGTCTGCCGTGTGCTGTGTGTATGGGGCCAGATGACGTATGATACAGACCTAGCCCCCGTCTTCATGGAGTGTATAGTCTAGAGAAGGGACAGATATTAAACAGTCTCCTAAAGTAATGGATAAGGACAAACTTTACGTATTCTATGAGAAAGACCCACAGTACAATGTGGGTTTGTGGGTCAGAAAAAAGGCCTCTGTGAGGATGAGTGGGGGGTAGCCGGGAGGGAGCAGGGGGCAAAAAAAGGAGTTCAGGCAGAGGTAAGCGCACATGAAGCCCCCAGGGCGGGAAGGAGCTCGGTGCACAGAGGAAGGGAGAGCAAGGGAGAGGTGCCGACCAGGTCGGAGAGCAGCTGGTGGGGTTGTCGGGGCCAGAGCATGAAGCCCCGTGGACACCAGGCTGAGGACTGTGCATCCTGTTTTTCTTGCCATGGGAAGGCTCTGTGGAATCATTGCCGGGGGGGGGGGGGGGGGGGTGACACGATCCGCTCTGTGTCAGGAGAGGCCCACCCCGGCTGCCATCTACAGAACACTGTGCAGGTGACAGGACCACTGAGGACGCCTTTGCGGGCATCCAGGTGTGGGTCGTGGTGCCGGGGCCCGCGAGCCAGGTGTGGAGATGAGCAGAGACGGAGGGACGTCGGGAGTGTTCGGGCGGTAGAATTAACAAACTTGCTGATGGCTTGAAGCGTAAGGCAAAAGAAAGGAGCCAAGATTACTCCCCTGAGACTTAGCTTGAGACACTGGGGGTGACTTTGCATAGAGGGGGAAGACTGGGGAGGGGAAGACCTGGTAACTTGGCGGGCTTTCTTTCCCTTTTCTGGGGCTGTGGGCTTTTTTGTATTCTGCTTAGTGCACAGCGGACCTAATGGCCCTTCCAAATTTGAAGCTGTAATGGGGCCCATGCATCCAAATGCATGCAGGCTTGGAGGCTGCCATAAAGCAGCTTTGGGGGGACCATTTGCAGTCATGACCAGGAACGTCTACAATTACCAGAGATGCTACATGGATCGTTTCGTACTCGATTTCCCTACGCCACGGTGTCCCAACACAGATCCTAGCACTGGGAGGCTCGCTGAGTCCCTGAAAGGTCTCTGGTCCTGCAGTTATGAGCCACTGCTTACCTTCAAGGTCTCTTCCTCTGTGAGTAATCAGAATTAGAAATAAGGCGTTCTGGAGGGATAGCATTTTAAAAAAAAAAAAATTGCTTTCGGTCATTATTGTTATTGTCGTCATTTCTTTCTAAATAAAAACCAAGGAGCAGATGATAGACCCGATTCCAGGCCTTCCCCTTGGGGGTGTGGAAACAGCAGGGAGTAGTCTTAGACAGCCTTAAGGGGTAGCTAGTATTTACAAAAACAAACAAACAAACAAAACACAAAACTGGAAATCCGCATTTTGAAAAATTGTGAAAACTACACAGTTAAAAGCACTAGCTCTTGGAGCACCTGGGTGGCTCACTCAGTTGAGTGTCTGACTCATGATTTCAGCTCAGGTCATGGTCCCAAGGTGGTGGGATTGAGCCCTGCATAGGGCTCCATGCTGAACGTGTAGCCTGCTTGGGATTCTCTCTCTCTCACTCTCTCTCTCTCGGAAAAAAAAAAAAAAAAAAGAAAGTTCTGGCTCTAACTATGATTCGTTGAATGTATTTTCCTTTTTTTTTTTTCTTTTAATCCTTTTTGAATGTTTATTTATCTTTGAGAGAGAGAGACAGAGCACAAGCCGGGGATGGCCAGAGAGAAAGAGAGGGAGGCACAGAGTCCAAAGCAGGCTCCAGGCTCTGGGCTGTCAACACAGAGCCCGACGCGGGACTCGAACCCACCAGCCGTGAGATCATGACCTGAGCCAAAGTCGGACGCTTAACCGACTGAGCCATCCAGGCGCCTCTGAACGCACTTTCCTTTTAATCAGACTGTTTTTCTTACTTATCACAAATGCCTCTCACTTATCATGATGGAGAGTATCAGAAAACATAGCAGCTTCTTATTCCACTGATTTCCTACCCACGAAAGTCTGCCTTGATTAAACCTGGGAGTGAGGAGTGGACAGCTGGGCCGAGCCCTGTGACTCTGTAAAACACATACTTATATAAGGAGCTAGAGTTATCAACATTTGGGTAGAACTTAGACTTTTGAAAGCTTTCATTCCTGTTTCTGTGAAATTTGTCCACCTATTCCCATTGTTAAAGTCTCCCTTTCTGCCAATTGTCTAAGACTTTTTGTAACTTATGGACACCCTGCTTTTCGTATGATTGGAGAGAGAATGTCTTCTCTCACTTGTGGGGGTTTGCATATTTGTACCTGCCTTTCTTGTTGTGGATATACTTGTAGTCTTTAAGCGTTTACTGAAAACTAAAAATGCCCTGGATGCCATTACAAAGACCCTCCATTAACACAAAAATCTGCATCTCTCTGCTCAGAGAATCAGCTGTCTAATTATGAATGTTTAAAACCAGAATTAGGGGTGCCTGGGTGGCTCAGGGGGTTAAGCAGCTGTCTCAGGTCATGATCGAATAAGAACCCCCTATTGGATTCCAAGCAGTGGACCTGCTTGTGATTCTCTCTCCCCCTCTACCACTCTTGCATGCTCTCTCTCGCTCTCTCTCTCTCTCTCTCTCTCTCTCTCAAAAAAAAAAAAAAACCAACACAAAACAAAACAGGATGAAAGCCTGATGTTAGATAAGGGGCAAAAGGGTAGGGCCACTGCTTGAAAACGCTACCTTTTGCGATTGTCTTAGTTAGGACGTGTGACTCTCATAGACAATAATACAGCGATAGTTCTCTTTTTTACCCATTTCGTGCTTGGCAATAAATATTCTTTTATTCATTTCTATTCACTATGCATTTGTAGCAGTGATTGGCAGAGATACTACAATACTTAACCTATCAAACAGTATTTAATAAAAGTCTTTTGTCTCCAATCAGCCCAGGGAGGTTAGTTTAAGGCTTATATGTGGGAACATTTTAATTAATATGCATGCTTTTACTGACATATTTTAAAATACTTTGCTAACCTAATAATGTCAGAGTTAGAAGCATTGAAGTATCATGATGATCACAGAAACGGTGAGCCCGACACAAAAGGTGCTTAAGAAATATTTGTTGAATGATTTTTGACACCTGGAATATGAGTTGTATACCCAATGACAATGGGACTTAATGGTAGTCGGGGTTTTTTTTGGGGGGGGGTGGGCATTGACCCGTAGAGTACAGTAAGGTGCAAATAATCTAAGACGTCGTCAAGTGCAGGCCATCAGGAAATGGACCATCTGGTGAAGAATTTTCTATCTTCACATCTGTTAAGTTTCTTCTGGGGCTGAAAAGTTGAAAGGGGTAAATTATTAGGAAAAGGGGTGATGGAGCTTGATCCTCAAAAATCAGGTTGGGGTGAAAGGACGCAAAATTTCTTCCCTCTGTGTCTAAGTTGCACAAATGATTGAACTCAGATGTTTCCTACAAGTTAATTTTTTATTTCCTGACAAGAATGGCCTTTAAGTGCCAGAAAATCCCAGTTTGGGCCCCATTTCTGCCATTGTCTTGCTGTGTGATCCTGGGAACGTTAGTAAACCTCTCTGGGTACTGGGTCCCTTAAGACAGGCGTGTTTACTATTCTTCCCAGGGACGTTATTAGGAGCAAAGAAAATTATCCATGTGCAACGTGAAGCTATCAGTGATACATAAATGACCCATACCAAATCGTTGTCAACTTAGAATCACCATGACTCCCTTCTCCAACCTTCTATGCGTAGCAAGGAGAAGCTTGGGACCACACACAGCTTCTAGAATCACTTTCTCCGTATGGTTCCAGGCGAGAGTCAGCCAACGAGGGGCATCCTCATGAGATGTGCGAGAGAAGAAGCCATTATTCTCTAGTGGCAGTTGAGAACAGCTTTGTGGGAAAACAGACACAAATTTAGCCGCATCTGCTGCACAAGCATCTAGGAATCACACACTTTATACTACAGTAGCTAAATCAATGGTGGCAGCTCCCAGAGACTTATGAGGGCTGCCACGGCCTCTTGGCCAACTCCCTTAAATCCTCCCTTTGAGCAGAAGTTTCCCTGACTCTTACTGCCCTACCTTGTCCAACGGTTGCCTATCCCCCCAAGACCTTCCTCCTTGGAATCTCTCAACGGGCTTCTGTGTTCCTGCTGGGCTCCTGGCGGATACATGGCCATAAAATTCCTGCTTCCTTCTGAATCATGCCCACACCCTTCACATGAGAAAAGATCCATCCAAAGGAAACAAGGTCTCCAGTGACTTCTGTTTCTGGCTGCAGAGTGGGCATAAGTACCCTGAAACAAACAGGACAAGACACCTAAGACGTTTAATAAAGTATTTTTAAAAATATTTTAAAATATTTGACTGACAAGAAAGTTATGGAAATTCCCCCAGATAACCAAAAGAGGAGCTAACAAAGAGAGGGAGGTATAGGCAATATTTGAAGAGCGGATCACTGGTTATTTCCTAGAATTTTCGAAAAATTAACTCTCCGATTCCAGAAGAACCAAAAATTGTCACGCAGGACGAAGGGCAGACATGTAGCCACTTGTATGACCCCGTGGACACGTTAGACGTGAGGAAGATCCTAGAAACAGCCAGACTAACAAGATGGGTTTCCCAAATAGAAATCTGATAGCTGATTTCTCATTAGCAACGCCAGGAGACAGTAAAGTAACCGCTTCAAGCATTGAAGAAAGAAACAAAAACAAAAACAAAAAAACCCCACCAACTTATTTACTCTATGCAAGTGTCTTCTGAAACAGGGGCAAGAGGAAGGCATTTTCAGACACACAGAAACAGACTTTATCACCTGTAAAGGCTAACGGGGATACTTCAGGAAGCAGGAAAATGATGTCAGAAGGGAGGTCGGCGATCCCCAAAGCAAATGGCAAGCAATTTGTTCAACTTCCGGTGATTTAAAAAAAGAATGCATTAAAATGCTGGATGGAAATAGGATGCAAATTGGGAGAGGATGGTTGGAAGGAAGGCATTCTAAGGCTGCCTTGGATTGCGGGGGGCGGGGGGGGGGAGTGGGGGGGGGAGGATGGGGCGAGAGATAAGGACTTCTATTGGCCCCTACTGAGTTAAAGGAGCACGTTGTAATGTCTACAAGGGCGACATAAAAATGGAGCGTATGGCTTCTGCATCAGTAGAAGAAGAAAAACTGAAGAGGAAAAAAAAAATACACTGATGAAAATTTGAATCCATAATCAGAGGCAGTTCCAGGGAGTAGAGAAAAGAGAGAGCACAGGACTCCCGTGGGGTAGGTTCAAACCCATGAATGCAGGTGCGCTTTATGGGGGACAGGCCTTTGAGCACCATTGAGTTACCTCCCCACCCTCACCCCGCAAGCATTTCTACTGCTTTTAAAGGCACAAACCTCTAAATTATGCAACTAACCCCTAATTGAACGATGCCAGTTATTAATGTTGTCAGACACGGGGACAGGAGTGGCAATATGGGAAGATCAAAATACATTTGAGGGGAAAACACAAAGTTTCTAAAGTACTCGGGTGAAAGGGACCGGCAGCAAAAGAGAGTGAGTGATGAAGCAATCCATTTTGTTCATCCGTTTATCAGGGACAAGAGCCCAGCTCCCTAAGGCTTATTCCACAGGCCGCCATTTAATAATATTAAATTGTGATTATAGATGCATTTGGTGGAGTGTCCTCCTTTCTAATCCTGGCAGGTGTCCCTGGAGGGGAGGTCTTTAGAGGTTTCTGGCATTAAGGAGAGGCTCTTGATCATAAAGTGATCCCTTCAGGTGACCAAATTGCCTGCCTTCCATGCCGGGCAGCATCACAATTAAGCACAAGTAGTATGTGCTTCTTTATATTGTGGCTCGTGCTGTTTGGCTAGTGTATAAGTAAAGCTTTGGTGTTGACTTTTAATGTCCTCGAGATTTCTTGATTTACTTTCCGGTTCACATCAACGTGGGGGTTCTGCACAAGCCTCCGGGACAGCCTGGGCCACCCCACCAGGGGAAGGGTGAAATGCAAGTCCTGTTTGCGATGTGGGCTGGGCCCCAAGGAGAGATTTAACCAGAAACCAAACTCCTAGCTCTCCTCCAAGCCCCCACGAGCTGTGAATGCCCCAAGACGAAGACGTTGCCAACGCGGGAGCTGCTTCCTCTCCCCCACACCCCCAGTTCCCTAATCCCTTCCATCCTTGTCCGTCAGAGTGGTCCGTCTTGTCCCTTTTGCTTAAGGCCCGGCCAGAAGCAAGATGGCAGCCTGCTGCTTGGTCCCTTTTCTGAGACCCACTCTCCGGCTTCCAATCAGCCTTTCAATCCGACCACTCTAAGAGAAGATGAAAGGAAGGACACCCTCCTCTTTACCACCCAAAGCAAAGACAGACCTCAAGTTAAAACTTCACTGTCCCGAGCCTATCCCTGATTCTCACCAGGGTTTTGGGGCGGGGGCGGGGGGGGGTGAGGGCAGGGTAGGCTAATTAGGAGTTTCCTTCTGGGCAGACAAGCCACAATGGAAAAGAAGCAGGTGAGTCTCTCCAAACGGGACAGCGCCCAAGAGCTTACTAAGGAGCGTCTACGCTTGTTCTGCTCCTTCCTATTCTGGTCACCAACGAGCTCCACGTTGCCAGACCGTGCAAGACCTACCTGTGGGTGGGACGCAGAGACCGGTGGGTCAGTGTGGCACTCACCGCCAAACCTGGCCTGGGCTCCTCTCTCTCAGAAAATGGAGCCGCCGCCCTCCCAGTTGCTCAACGCAGAAGCCAGCGTTGACCTTGCCACCTCCCTGCCTTCCACCACACTCACACCGAATCCATTCTACCTCCAAAATGCTTAGCAAATCTGTTCACCTTCTAGCTCTACCGCCAACACCCTGGTGTCCACATGCACTTCTCATCCAAAATAGCCATTACCTCCCAACTGGTCTTGCTTCCATTCTTAACCTTTTTCACACAACAGCAAAAGAGATTGAAACAGAGTGTTCCCTTCTTGACACTCTTCAGTGACTCTCTGTTGCACCGAGAATGACACCTAAATTCCTTTCTGCGGCCTACCGTGTCTGATGAACCTGGTCTCTGCTCTGAGCCTGAAATCCTCAGAACTCTTTCCTACACCAGGACCTTTGCACATGCTGTCCCCTTTGCCAGAAATGATCTCCTTCTACTCTTCCATGGCTCGCGCTTATCATTTGGGCCCCAGCTTAAAAATGACCTCTCCAAGATGGCCTTTGCTGTCTACCCTACTTAAACGTACGTCCCTGGCCCTAATGCAGAGATTCCTGTTTGTTTACTTCATAACACATATCATGATTGGTATCTCTGTGGTTTTTTTTACTTGTTTGTAGAAAATCTTGCTGATTCGACTATAAGATCTACAAAGGCAGGGACCACATTGTTTACCATTTAATCCCAGCACCTCTCACAGCGCCTGGCATGAAGTAGGCACTTAATAAAGATTGTTTCATGGAAGAATGAGTGAAATCTTCACCTCTTACTGTCTTAGCTTCTCTGTGCCCTTGACTGGCCCCAAAGTTCCCCCTTAGGGGCAGAGTGGGGTGTGCTCGGGCTAAGGGGGTGTTGGAGGCAGAGAGGAAGCCTTTAGCAGCCCTGCATTGAGAGTCCGTGGCTCACACCATATGCTTTGAAACTGTGAGGTGTTCTTCTGTTCAGAAAGGTGTAAGTGAGGAAAATTCTAGAGGGATTACTGATAGCTTGAAATATCTACGGGAGTTTTGGTTGTTATATCTGAGATATGACGTACTACTGATTGACTTTTGTTCAAAGAGATGCACAGAGACATAACAATTCCATATGTTTTATGAAAGGAAAGATACTGTTGTTTCCGATCAGGGCTGTGGCTCCAAGATGAACCATTCTCTGGCAGAAACACTTTGCGGCTCACGCTTTCTTCTGTTATCACCATTCTCGGATGTGAATTAGGTAACTGAGTATTCACGTAGCCCACGGGAGTTCAAAAAAGTTATTGAATCAGGGAAGAAAAATGGCAGAGGCTGAAACTAAGAACAGGAATAAAGACATGACCACATTGGAGGTAACCAGGTGAAAGAAAGGTGGTCAAAGGAAAAACAACGAGAATCCAAAGAGCCTCTTTCTATCTCTGTGAAAAATGTGTAAAAGGCCAATTCCCCAGCTTCTTTATTGCTGCCTTTCTTGGTTGATAATATATCCAACCAAGGGCTTCTATTGATGGGCAAAGAGGCTAGTAATGGGGCGCATTAGTATATGTAGGTGCCGAGTGAATCTATGAATGTAGAACTTCAATAGAAACAGAATAAATTCTTTGGTGGCCTGCCACAGAACCCAATGTTTGAACATCTCAATAGTAATCAAGAGTCTTCTTAAGTTGAGGGCAGAATTAAAAAAAAAAAAAAAGCTTTGGGCCACCTGGGTGGCTCCGTTGGTTAAGCATCCAATTCCTGATTTTGGCTCAGGTCATGATCTGACAGTTCATGAGATCAAGCCCCACATCGGACCTTGTGCTGGCAGAGTGCAAAGCCTGCTTGAGATTCTCTCTCCTCGCTCTCTGCCCCTCCCCCAGCTCACGCTTGTGCATGCGCCTTCTCTCTCTCTCTCTTTCTCAAAACAGAAAAATAAACTTAAAAATTTTTTTTTTGGAAAAGCCTCATAAAGGCAGGCGAGAGTTCAGCATTTCACTTCCCTTCCTAGGAATAGATTTTACCAGTGAAAATTCAGATTTGAAGGCTAAACAAAAACAAAAAACCTTTGTGGGCTTTTTTTTTTTTTTCCTGAGTTTGGAAACCAAAAAGTGCATGATTATTTCAGAGGGTTATTCCAGAGAGCTCTCCTAGTAAGAGCTTGTGTGTTTTGGGTCTGCCTCTCCAAACACATCTAGGAACTCATAAAAGCCACATTTTACTATTCAGTGGTGCGAAGGAATTTTGTGACCTTTTGAGAAATTTTGTTTTGTTTTTCCTAAGAAAACCGCGATAAGGAAGTGAGGCAAACTTCTTGGCAACGGGAAGACTGTCTCAGCGCCCCAGGTTTGCGTTCCCAGTGGCGTGGGGGGGACTCTGGGCAAGCAAACTGTCACCAAGTTGTCCTGCATGTGAGTTCCCAGATCTTGCACTCAGAAAGGTGTTCTAATTTCCACCCACCCTTGGGATTTGTGGAACAGACATCCGTGGCAACCACGGACACATCCCCGTGCTATTTCCCCAGTGCCCAGGGGCTCCAAGGTCCAAGTCCAAGAACACCGTGAATAAAAGGTTGAAACCAAGGGGACAGGGAACCGAACAAAGAACATGGGAGTCAACCTGGAAGAAAGAACAAAACATTTGGGGAACGTAGGAAATAAGCTCCTGCGTTCCCTTCTTGTCTCTGAAACCAAGGGGGTTGGGACTCAAGCCTTAATACCTTCTCAGCGTTTGACACATTTGACCATATTTATCGAAGAATTCTCTTCCCTTTGTCTTACCTCCAGACTTTCTAACTGCTCCTTGTCGACTACCTCTGCAAGATGTTCTTCCAAATCAGGCATTCTCAACTGGGATTGATTTTGCTCTCCAGGGGACACTTGGCAATATCTGGAGATGGTTTTGATGGGGACACCTAGGGGAGGGTGGGTGCTCCCGGCATCTAGGAAGGAGGCAAGGGTGCTGCTAACCATCCTACAACACACAGGCAACCCTCCTCAAAGACCTCTCAGTTCCACACCATGAGTAGTGCAAGTGTTCCATAGTGTTTATTCCTAGATTCTTTATTCTTTGCACTCATACACTCTTTGGGGGGTCATCTCATCTTCTGCTACTTAAAAAAGTTGTAGCTACACTCTAATGGCTCCCAAGTCTCTGTCTCTAGCTAGATGTCTCTTCTGAGCACAAAACTCGGATTTCAACCATTCTGTTGGACATCTTCAGTGTGATAACCTACAGACAGCCCTTTTGTTTTGCTTTTTAAAATATTCTTTATTTAAAAATGTTTTTTAATGTTTATTTACTTTTGAGAGAGACAGAGCACGAGCAGGGGAGGGGCAGAGAGAGAGGGAGACACAGAATCTGAAAGAGGCTCCAGGCTCCGAGCTGTCAGCACAGAGCCCGACGCGGGGTTCCAGCTCACAAACTGTGAGATCAAGACCTGAGTCCAACTTGGGCCACCCAGGTGCCCCCAGAATTTTTTATTTTAAAGAGAGAGAGAGAACACGCGAGTGAGCGAGAGGGGCAGAGGGAGAGAGACTTTTCCAAGCAGGCTCTGTGCTCAGCACAAAGCCTGATGTGAGGCTTGATCTCATGACCCTTGGGATCACGACCTGAGCCGAAATCAAGAGTCAGATGACCAACTGACTGAGCAATTTAAAAAAAAAAAAAAATTCTTGATAGAGTGCCTGGGTGACTCATTTGGTGGAGCGTCTGACTTCCGCTCAGGTCACGATCTCGCGGTTCATGGGTTCGAGCCCCGCGTCGGGCTCTGTGCTGACAGCTCGGAGCCTGGAGCCTGCTTCGGATTCTGTGTCTCCCTCTCTCTCTGCCCCTGCCCCGTTCACACTCTGTCTCTCAAAAAATAAATACAGGTTAAAACAAATGTTTTTTTAATAATAAAAAAATAAAAGAATTCTCAGCAAGGAAAAAAAAATGTTTATCATTGAACAACTAGTGTGAGCTATATCATCTTTTAATAAAAGGGGATTAAAATGAGTTTTTGTTCTGAAAGAACAAAGCACCGATTAGTGATGCACTGTGAGAGGAGACACAGTTTGGGATGCTGCTGAGGAAGAGAAACCCTAGAGTCGCTTAGGTCAGACCGATTCGCCCCTAGCGAGCCTCGCAAAAGAGAAAGGGGGTCTTTGCGTTAAACAAGGACTTTCACCGTGAACTCCAGGCACTCCCCCCCAGCGGTAACTCTTGTTGGCCAACACTTCCCGAAGAGTCTCCACTCCGTTATGCTTTAGAGCTCGCCAAGTCCCAGGTCGCACTGCAGGGCGCTAATAAATATGCACTGAAATTCATTAATGTTTCTTTGAGTTTGAAGCCCCTGCCCCATATACTTTCCAGTTTCCCGGAGTGCTGAAACGGAACTGCTTCTCGTGAGATAGTTGATGGATATCGAATGAGAGTGTTTCCCAAGCAAACTTCTTCTTTTCTTCTGCCCCTGTGGCCCCCTCCCAGATGCCTTCTCTTCTGCGGGTTAGACCCCCGCCTCCCCTGCAGTGAACACACGTGTCCCTCTTCACCCCCGTGGAGGCTAACCCCAAACCAACCAACTACTTGCGTTTGGGAACGCCACCAGAGAGCAGCAAGCGCCCCTCTTCAAGAACAGCTGGCGTGTCGCTTCAGGAATACCCTGATGGGTCAGCAAGGGAGAGCCGGAGGCAGGAAGGCGAGAGAGTTTGGAAACCGGTCCCTCATGGGATCAGTCATGTGGGGAATTTGGAACTTTGCCCCGGAGCTTGTGCGTGCAGGGTGCTTTCCTGAATCGCTGTTATCTCCCAGGGAAACCAGCTGCCCACACATCGTGTCCTTTACTGACATCACGATGTGCTATCTGAGGGGAAGCGACGGTGGCCCGAGACACCGTGGCTCTTAAAGCAAGAGCAGATTCTCATGCTTCTGCAACTTTCTCTTTCGTGAAAAGAACAGTCTCCTCTCTCCAACTTGGAGCAGCTTTCTAGAGAGCTGCCCATCTGTCTATGTCTTAAAAACAAGTCTCCATGTGTGCTATCTGGAGCGAGGCTCAGAAGCACGGAGGAAGGGTGGATCACACTCCAATTCAGAGGAGGAGATGCAAAGAAGATACTGGACAAAACCTGGGGCTTTCCACCTGGCCCAATCCCAGAGCAGAGGGCCAAGGCCAGCAGACCCCAAGACGAACAAAGTACAGCGTCTGCTGGTTACATAGGTTTTGACTTCCTGCAGGGCTGCTGGCTCCTGGGTGCTGACACCCCTTTAGCTGAGTCTCCACGGTAGTCGTCGTGACATTGACACCCTGAGCTTGTTCTCAGGCGTCCCATTTTCTCACGGGTTTCCCTGTGACCCACGACGTCCACTCTCAGGATCTGGGGTTCCGTCTGTAGCCGTGGCAAAGGATAAAGGTGATCGCCCAAAGAGGGATTGATGTGGCCCTGCGACCGTGGACACAGCCCGCTCTGTGGCCGCCCACGTCAGCTGCACCTGGCCTTCAGCTGCTGTCTTCTCCTTCCAGAACGCTGCATGGTCTTGCCAGGAGAGGTGGAGGACGGCCCCTTCCTCTTCTGCCCCACTCCATCGTTCCACTGATCTGTGCATGCATGCCACAAACAGTCACGTGGCCGGAGTAGGGCAAGTAGTGGGTCGGGCGCTGGCGATGAAACGGGAATAGCCCTAAGCCTCGAGTCTTTTCTATCCCTGGGAGGTTTGGCCAGTGTCACGTGAGCACAGTGATGTGACTCTGATGTGAAGGAGCACAGGAGGTCCAGCTGTGGCCGGGAAGGGAACGTACTGGAGGTTTCAGGATGCGGCGAAGGCTCCCCGGAGGCAGCGATATCTACACCAAGCCCTGTAAGGTGAGAAGAAGGTGAAGGAGACGACGGAGGGGAGGGACATGTGTGTGATGTATCACTGTGGGTGGCAGAAGAGGGGCGAAGGCTGTACGTAGGGACAGCACGGCCTAGAGGTAAGGTGGGCGAGGCAACCAGATCATCGGGAGCTCTGTAGGCTGCACGAAGGACTTAATTCTACTTTGCAACACATACGTTCAAATCGAGGAAATCGATCAGAAAGCACTTATTAAGCAGAGGAGGGAGGCGTCCTGAAAAAGTAGATGAGATCTTTGCCCTCAAAGAGTTGATAATCTGATGACACCAGGGGAAGAAAATTGACCGTGGAAACACGAAAGTGACAGCGTAAGAAACAGAACGGAATGGAACTGAGCACCGCAGGGCGGAGGGCAGCCCCAAAGAGCTGTGGGAGGGACAGGAGCGTGCGCACCTCGTGCAAAGGCAGGATGTGACATGGGTGTGGCATGGCCGGGGCATGGGCCCCAGAAGTTGCAGAAAGGGCTGCGTGCTCAGCTCCGAGAGGCGGGCTGGCTTCTCCTTTGCAGTAAGGGGCTGTCGTTGTTACCACTGACTGAAATCCTCCAAGCATTTAGATCTCTGTGTCACCAACTGGGGTAGAATACCTCCACTCCAGCCTCTCAGCACAGAATAAAATACGGGCTGTTGTCCGACTCATAAGGGGAACAAAACCAACCAAAAACACCCCAGGGGGGGAAAGGGTATTTATGGGAGTCGATCTACTACTCTGATCATGAGAAGCCTAATTACACAATATTATCTCCTTACGGGCAGAGTCCCCGCCTAGAGATTCTGTTTTATTATTTTGCTTTCAGATCTTATCAGTTTATGGAACCTAGATCTCTGACCTGTTCTGCGTCGGGGACACCACCTACTAGTGGAAAATGTTAGTGGAACAATTTGCTTTCCCCTAAACACGGACAAACGAGAAAAGAGACTGTTCGTTCCATCTCTCTCTTTTTACTTCGGTTGTCTGGCAACCTATTGCTGAGTTTCAATCTCAGTAAGAGCAGCCCAGCAAAGCTCTGGTTGGTAGATCTGCATTTCAGTGCCTCCTAGGTCCTGATTTTCCTTCATGTCTCCTCATGGTAAGGCGGGTGCTTTGGGTTGCAAGGCATCTCAAAGGTGTGTGGGGCTGGTCGGGAGAGAAGCATTCTAGAGCTCAGCAAATGGAGGGGGAAAAGAAAGGAAGTCTAGGGAAGGAAACAGAATGATGAGGAGATTGGTTTGAGTCAAAGGAGGGGGGAGCCTGTTGAGAAGCTGTGGAAAATCAGAGATGAGATGAGATCAGGAGTTTAAACAGTGGACCCCAGGCAGCAGGGAGCTGCAGAAGGCTTTTTGAGCAGAAGTAGCAACATGAAACTTGTTTTAGGAAGGTTAGTCTAATTGCAATGTTGAGTATGTACAAGAAAGGGTAAAGCTTGGGGGGGGGGGGTGATGCTGGGGAAGATAAAAGGATATAGACAGCCATGGGATGAATTGGAAAGGAAAAGTGAATCAAGTTTGGGTAGAAAACATGAAGAAGTGGGTCGGTGATTACAGCAGGTGTCTCGGGTGTTGTTATTGCCAGAGAGAATTAAACGAGAGGAAGGGATTTGGGTGCTTTGGAGAGGTACTGAGAGAGAGAACAGGAAAAGGCAAATATATATCCCTAGATTGTAGAGTCCTAAGATCCCAGATCTTTCTTTTCGTCCTACCCTTAACTGGATAGAGTCTAAACAGGCACCTCTTCACCAGGCTGGATGCTGTCAAAGCCAAGTAGCTTCCTATCAGAAGATCTGCTGCTCTGCTGTTGGCCAAACTCCATGTTAACCCAAGGGACAACAGTGTAGTAAGTGAGAAATCACTTAGAAACCCTCTTCAGAAGATTTACAAATGTATCACTTAACTCTCTGTTCAAGTCATGTATGAGTTCATAAATAACACCATGCTTTTTTTTTTTTTGCTCAGCCCAGTGGAGCATTTACTTCTCTTTCCAGGTCAGTAAAGACTATTCACATTGCTCCCAAGCTTTTGTTATGAAAATTTTCAAACCAAGTGCAGTTGAAAGAATTTTTGCAGTGATCTGCTGTAATACCTGCCACTTGGATTCTACTATTTGTAGTTCACTGGATTTGCTTTACCCCAAATCTGTGCATCTGCCCATCCATCAACTCATCTTATTTTTGGTATATTTCAGAGTAAATTGCAAACATCACTACTCTTCCTTGGTAAATAAGACTACTGGTGTTTAACTTCTGTGTCTGGAGTCTTGCCACGCTGGGCTGTGTCAGCCCACCCAGGAAGACCACGAAGATCAAAAGCAAACCCGTGGCTCTTTCTGTGGGTGGTTTATCTTCCCAATCCCCCTCCCTAGGCATTTGAACATTGGCTCTTTAATTATAGTGGTGCCTACCTTGTGCACTTGACTTTCTAGAAAGTGGGAAAGGGACTTTTTACAAATCCAATGGCAGTGTCTTCTATTCTCTGGTATTTGAGGCTGAAAAGACACCTACAGGCAGTGTAGGTGGAAAACTTTATAAAAAAGAAAAGAAAGAAAGAAAGAAAGAAAGAAAGAAAGAGAAAGAAAGAAAGAAAGAGAAAAGTTTGGAAGGGAGAAAGAAAGAAAGAGAAAGAGGAAGGAAGGGAAGGGAAGTAAGGAAAGAAAGAAAGAAAGAAAGAAAGAAAGAAAGAAAGAAAGAAAAAGAAAAGAAAGAGGAAGGAGGAAAGGAAAGGAAAGGAAAGGAAAGGAAAGGAAAGGAAAGATATAACCTATGTCTACGTTTCTGGATTTTCGTGTATCCGATGGATTTAAAGCAAAATTGTAACTGTAACAACATAGGGGCCAGAAAGAATACAGATGGTCTCTGCTTTTGGATACAAAATATTCCCAGGGAGACCTTCACCATTGTCCCAACCTGTGGGTGTCAGAGTCAGAAATTACAGTGGTGAGGAAGGAGGCAAAAGTTTTTCGCTGGCAAATGAATGGTAGTTATTGAAATCAGAGATGGTCTTACAAGGATTTACAAAACAATTATTACTGTGTGTGTTTACCACATGGAGTTTGCGAGCTTAAGGAACATGACCCAGCAGTGTAATAACAAGCCCGAGTATAATAGCATTCTATTAAGGTTTGTTTTGCCTCCTTTTCCATGTCTGCTGTATTTACATTTAAGTTTTAATGGATGTTTTGGCCATGTGTTTGCCCCTGAGGAGATTTTGTAAAAGCTTTTGTGTTTTTTAATACAGAAGAAGTGTTATATTTAATGCATAGTAAGCAAAAAATACCCTGAATGTCCCCAGAAATGAGATCTTGCTGGTGCAATAAAACTTCATCTTTCTTTAAGTTTATTTATTTATTTTGATATAGAGCGTGTGGGGGAGGAGCAGAGAGAGAGGGAGAGAGACAAAATCTTAAGCAGGCACAGAGCCTGACACGGGGATCTGTCTCACGAACCGTGAGATCATGACCTGAGCCGAAATCGAGAGTTGGACACTTGGGGCACCTGGGTGGCTCAGTCAGTTAGGCGTCTGACTTTGGCTCAGGTCATGATCTCAACGCTCCCGAGTTCGAGCCCCACGTTGGTTGGGCTCTGTGCTGACAGCTCAGAGCCTGGGGCCTGCTTTGGATTCTGTGTCTCCCTCTCTCTCTGCCCCTCCCCTGCTTGTGCTCTGTCTCTGTCTCTCAAAATTAAATAAACTTTAAAAAAAAAAAGTTAAAAAAAAAAAGAATTGGACGCTTAACTGACTGAGCCACCCCGGCACCCCTAAAACTTCATTTAAAATTATCAATCCATTAGCACCATAAACAAACCAAAGACATTGTTTTAGAGACTTGGGGGAAAGGACCTCAGTTTAGAGTCAGTGTAAGGAACTGATTCTAAGATTTCAGCGTTGCCTGAACAGAGGGAAGGAGGCGAACACTGATAAGAACACAAAGCGGGCGATATTACGGAAGCTCATTGTGAGAAACAGCTTCTGAAGGACAAAGTCTCTCAACGACCAGTCCAAGAGGCTAGAAGCAGCCGTGTCTATCTTGATCAACTCAAATCAACACGAGAGCCAGTCCAACAAGGAAATGAAACAGAGGAAAAAGGCAGAGACCGTATTTTTAAGCGTTACCTGCTTTTCAAAATGTGGAGGCTCCCTGAATCCTTTCACTGGAGAAAATTAAGTGCTCTTGCCCCTCGAGGATCTTAGAGATAAGAGTGGGACCATCCTAGGCTTATGGATTTAGGGCTTGGAGCCTGCATGACTGTGATGGAAACCTGGGGGCTCCATGGGTTATCTCGGGGATTAAGGCTTGCTTCTTTCTCCAGAATCAGGCAAATGCATCTGATTATACCCGTAGCCTCAAAAACAGGGAAGCTCTTGGGGCGCCAAGGTGGCTCAGTCGGTTGAGCGTTTGACTTCAGCTCAGGTCGTGATCTCGCAGTCAGTGAGTTTGAGCCCCGCGTTGGGCTCTATGCTGACAGCTCAGAGCCTGGAACCTGTGTCTCCCTCTCTCTCTTCCCCTCCCTCCACTCATGCTCTGTCTCTGTCTCTCTGTCAAAAATAAATAAACATTAAAAAAACAATTTTAAAAACCCAACAGGATAGCTCTTTATAACCGCTCCGTAGCTCCCTGGGGGGGGAAGTGAGTAAAAGTAAATGCTCCTTATGTTTCACGTTGCCACTCGTGTAACCTTGTAAGAATGCTCTGTGCGCTGGTAAATTTAAGTTCTTGTGGCCAAGGCTATTTTGCAACAAGGTATCTAAAATGCTTTACCAATAGGGGCGCCTGGGTGGCTCAGTCCCTGGAGGGTCTGACTCTTGATTACGTCTCAGGCCATGACCTCCTGGTTTTGTGAGTTGGAGCCCCGTGTAGGGCTCTGCACTGACAGTGTGGAGCCTGCTTGGGGTTCTCTCTCTCTCCCTCTCTGCCCCTCCCCTGCTCACATTCTCTCTGTCTTTCTCTCTTTCTCTCATATAAACATTTGGGGCACCTGGGTGGCTCAGCCGGTTGGGCGTCCGACTTCGGCTCAGGTCATGATCTCACCATCTGTGGGTTCGAGCCCTGCGTCCGGCTCTGTGCAGACCGCCCGGAGCCTGGAGCCTGCTTGGGATTCTGTGTCTCCCTCGCTCTCTGCCCCTCCCCCGCTCACGCTCTGTCTCTCTCTCTCAAAATAAACATTCCAAAAATTTTTAAAAAGTAACCATTAACATTTTTTTAAAATAAAAATTGAAAGACAAAATGCTTTGATATCCTAATTCTTAAATCCCTGTCTCAGGCTTAGCATTACGTCTGCAAGAGATTCAGACCAAAGTGGGCGTTCCACTGAGGACAGGAGACAAAGGCAAAATTTGGTAGAGAAGGATGGGGAGAGAGCAGCACTGTCCTTTTAACCAATGCATTTGGAACGAGATATTCAAGGGAAAACTGTACCAAAATGATGGCTAGTTGACAAGGGAAGATCATTTCACTGCATCCTCTCTGTGAGCACGTACTATTGTTTCAGCCCATGATGTTTTTGTTTACTCTGGAAGGAAATATTTTACCCCCTCTGAGATAATTAATTTTTGTCAGTTTCACTGTTTATAAGGGAAACTGAGAAACTGTTAATTGAAATACAGAATGAGTCACTGTTTTCAGTAATTTTTGGCAGTGTTCTAATTTGTGTCAATCCCAGCCTAATTATTAGATTTTTTGGAAGCAGAAAGCATATTTGATTTTTCTCTTCCTGAGTTGTTTTTTCTTCCTCAGAGGAAAAAAAAAAATCAGGCGCAGCCTGATAAAGGTTATACAATGTATATGAACGCGAGGTGAAATACCAGGACGTTTGAAACAGCAGGAGGTGTATTGTATCACGCTTGTCTCCTCATGGTAGCTCCATGTTTAGAAAGCTCTCAGACGGCCGTCTTCCTCCTATCCCCCAGCTCCGGCCAAAAAATGTGATTCTTTTAAAGACCTTTTAGCTGGTATTAAGCCACAGTATATGGCCCGTCACTAATGACATCACCGAGGTAAACTTCCCAGAAGTCATCAGGGAGAAGTCATTTGGAAATCCAATTGAATGTCACTTGCAAAGGGCAGGCTTCTAGACGAGGTGACCACTCATGCATTCCTGAGTTATTTGTTGCAAGAGCATTAATCACTACGAACTCATTTGCTCCTAATGCGAACGCACTACATTATTCCCCGGGAATTCTGTTCCAAATGATCGTTAATGTAGAGAATGGAAGCTGCTGACGACAGACAGGGTTAATAAAATCTGTCAGATCAATGGCCAGTATAATGGGACTGTTAATGCTTCCTAATAGAAGCCGGATCTTCCTGGCTGCGGCAGAGGGAGGGCGGGTGGAGAGGCAGGTGGCCGTGCTGGGCAGACAAGCCCCGTCTCTTGCCTCCCGAGGTGGCCTCTGGGTGAAAAGATCATTGACGGCAGTCACGGGGCGTAGCCAGGGCTCGGAGGTGGCCACGGCTGGGAGCATAGGCAACCACCGTGGGCTGGGGAGGGAGCCACAGGGTGGCCACAGGGACCGCTGTGCTACCCTCTTCCAGCTGCTTGCACGCCTGCATCTGAACACCTGGCGCTGTGGGCAGCCCAGAACCTCCCTTCAGCCACACTGGGCCACCAAGGGGATGAAGGACAGCGGTCACAGTGATAATGGTGGCAATCCCAGCTAACACTCACTGGAAGTGCTCAGGGGCGGAGGGCGAAGCCCTTTACACGCTCTACCCCTCATCCTCAGGGTGGTGTTCCCTGTGACATGTGGACTGGCTATTCTCCATCCTATAGCCTAGGAAGCTGAAGTTCAGGTTCAAGTCACGAGCCCAAGGTCAGATCTGAAAGTTCGTGCCTGCAATCACGATGCACTTTATTAGAGGGAGAGACGCAGAAACTATAGCCGAAAATCAGACCAGAGAAAGATGTGGGGTATGCCAATTGGCCTACGTGTCTTTCCACTTGTACATGCAACCTGTCAGTAAGTTCAGGACCATCCTGGGGCAAAGTCTATCAAAGCTGTAGCATGGGGACGCCGGGCGGGGGGTTTGAAGGGGCTCAGTCAGTTGAGCGTCCGACTCTTGATTTCGGCTCAGGTCATGATGGGTTGTGGGATGGAACCCTGAATGGGGCTGAGTGCGGAGCCTCCTGGAGATTCTCTGTCTCCTTCTGCCCCTCTCCCCCACTTGTGCTCTCTCTCTCCTCTCTCTCTCTCTGATATTAAAAAAAAAAATTGTATATATAAAAGCTATAGCTTGTCTGCAACACTGTTCCTCTAAGCTTTGCTACTAACATGAGGGAACCCGGGGCCTGGAAGAGGCCTAATTACTTTGTACCAACCAACTGCAGCCTTGTCAGGGCCCCAGGAGGCCCTCTCTGCCCAGCAATGACCTCTTATTAAGATTTGTTCCTTCTCCTTCCACCCCTACCGCATAAAAACTTGCCACATTTCTTGTCATCTGCGGGTCTGGATCTCCTGACCGTACCCTCCCTAGTTCAGGTAGAGTGAGAAGAAACTGTGGTCTTCTGGAGATGCCTCTGAGCACGACGCAGACATGACTGAGAGCAAAGGCCACCCAGAGCCGGCATCCAGGGCCCCAGCCACACAGCCGGGCATGGGAGCACGGTGATATGGGCCCCGTGACATCTCTAAGCCCCAGCGACTATTGCCTTGGGGATCAGGAATGGGAATGAGTTGGGGTTTACAAGCGGAGCCTGAGGACACGAGAGGCTACCAAGAGCCGAGGCAATCGGGGACCGGGGATGAAAGGGGAGTGATAGCTGTACGTGTGAAAATATATATACATGAAATACTCACACTACTAGATGTTCCCAGTAAGCAGTATTCTCCACCACCCCACCCCCAGATCTTACGAGTACACATCGTAAGTGCCAGACTACATGGAGCGGGATACAAATGCAGTGGAATTGGGTGAGAGAAATTAGCAAGAGGAAAATTCAGAGACAGCATCGTGGAAGATTGTCTTGGCTGTGAAGAACATGAATGATTAGAATACAGGGAGAGAAGGCATTCCACACGGAGAGTCGGGGCATGAACAGAAGTGTGAGGGTGGGAACTAGCACGCTGAGTGCAAAGGGGAATGGAGGAAACAGCTTTGTTCTAGTGAAGGAGCGTGTGTGGGTGGGTGTGTAAGTGTGTGTGGGGGGGGTGGGTGGGTGAGTGGGTGGGAAGAGAAGAGCAGAGAGCAATAAGCAGGAGCAGAGAAGGTGCTAGAACATTACAAAGAGCCTTGGTGGCCAGACAACGGAGTTTGGACCAGTATGGCAGGCAGTAGGGGGCCATTGGAGGCTCTTGGGCATCTAAGGAGCATGACGCGAGCCAAGTTTGGGGAAGTTTCAGCTGGTAGTTGCATGAGAAGGTAGATTGGAAAGGAAGGAGAGAACTGGGGGCATGGCAGGCCGCCGGGGCTGTCTGACGTGACGATTTATCATTTCTTCTCCTCCAGCACACATCCATACTGCCCTTCTCGCTGGTTGAAGTCATCCTCAGGCCACATTGCTACCCACTGAAGAAGAAAGGACTCACCTTGTTGGCTGTGGCCAGCCTCGCTTACATCAGCAGGTACGCATCGCAGAGAGGAAATCTCCTTAGACTTTTCTTTCAAGACTCTGGATACCCCAGAAGCAGCACTCTGTTCTATAGGAGTGCCTCCATCTTGGGTTAACAGGGATTTAACCATCATTACATCGTTAGGCGGGATAGATTCTTACTGTCTGATGTGGACGCTCACGGGAAAGTCACTTGTGCCAGAGTGCACAGGTGTGAGGGCACAGGGAGCAGTTGCACACTCCTCTCTCTGTCTCGTGAAGAAGTCATCATTGCACAGCTATGCATGTTACTCTCCCCAAGAAAATATTGATCGTTGGTTCCGTTTGCAATTAAAAAGGCATTTGATGGCTCGGGCATGCTCCTTTGGCCCGTTTCTGTTGCCTGTATCTTTAGGGGCTTATTTGCATCAACATTCGGCACCAGAGCTCCTACGGGGCGTTGGGGCAATTTCCCAGCGCCTTGCAGACCAGCCACGCTGGAGGCACGGGAGAGCTGGCCTAGACTTCATTATTCAACTACCTGCTGCCACCAATACTCAGGAACGCTGCCCAATGGTCTGTCATCAAGGGAAAAGGCTTGGCCTTCCACCCAATGACTAGAACCGCCCCCCTTCCCATGCTGTCGCCTTCTCATCCGCTATCTCGCTCTACAGACAGGGGCATGCCAAGCATGATCCCTGCAGATCAGAAGCTAATCTTGCTGTTCCTTCTCCAGTCTAGACTCATCTAAGCCGTTCGTGTCTGACAGTCTGGGTAATCCCCCAATCCCTCCTTATATATGGAGGTTCAATTAAGTATAGGGCTCTGCTGGAGGTAGCAGCCAGAATGAGAGCACATTCCATAGGACGTTGCTTGTTTCATTGGCTTTGCCGTCCTTTGCTTCAGAGCCCATAACCTTTGTGCCCAGAACTCAGATGATGGCTCCTCCCGTGCCTTTTGTGTCCTTCTGGAATGTATGTCCCTCCTCCCCTGCTGCACCTCTCCTTCTCTGAGTGCCCCACATCTTTCTTGCTTCTCTTCTTTTGAAGAAAGAAAGTACTTGCTCAATAAATCTACCTTAGAACGCTACACTGGTCTCCAGTCTGGGGCCTTTCCTTTTTTTTTTTTTTTTTTTTTTTTTTAGAGACAGAAAGCATGAGCAGGGGAGGAGTAGAGAAAGAGAGAAGGAATCCCAAGCAGGCTCCACATCTATCCCAGATCCTGACACGGGGCTCAATTGTATGGCTGTCAGATCACGACCTGAGCTGAAATCAAGTCAGAGGCTTAACCTACTGAGCCACCCAGGCACTCCTGGGGTCCTTGCACTTTAACAAAGGACACTTTTAGGGAGCAGGTGATGGTTGGACACCTGCTGGCAGTTGATTCTGGAGCACAGTGTCGAGAAGGATTCTGAGACCCTACAAAAAAGAGTTTTGTCATCCTTAGCAATATCTGTCCATAGTGTAAGAATGGCAGGTGGGAAGATACGTGCCAGGTACTTAGCATATCTGGCTTAACCCATAGGACTAAATCCCTAAAGATAGAATATCTGGATCCTGAGGTTGGGTAAGAGTATGTATATATCAAGATATTTTCTCGTATTATTATGTGTGGACCCGAAGCAGGGTGGCCCCTGGCAGATTATCCACACGAATTTCCATACTTTTGCCTTTTTGGGCGGACTTTCATCGGATTGAGTTCTCCTTGCTGAGTGTAACTTTTGGAGTTTATATATACGGTAGCATCTTTGGTCTGTTAACTTCTTCCACCTAACGACTTGGAAGGCGGTCACCCGTCGTCACACCTGACTTTTGCCCTCTTATCTTCAGAGACCAAGAGGGTAGAAAAGCACCTAACGCCACTGGTATCTTGGGGAGTACTTGTGGCGGCCGCAAAGATGAGAAGCAGCAGTCAAGAGAGCTTAGCTTGTCGGTGGAGAAAAGAGTTGCAATGAGATGGGGGTCCGGTGCGAGAGTATCATGTGTCCATTCGATTATTCATCAGTGCCAGGCACTGTGTTAACCAACTGAAGACACAGCGGTGTGCAAGGCACCATGCTGCCTTCAGCGTCTGTCTGAGAGACAGGAAATTGCCCACAGGGACAACAGGGTGAGGGGACTATAATAGGAAGAAGCACAGGGTGCTGTGGGTGCCCAGGAAGGATGTTGAGAGCTGGCTTCGGCAGGGAATTGATGTCCCAGCTGAGACTCAAAGAATGAGA
Source organism: Panthera tigris (assembly GCF_018350195.1). Taxonomy (NCBI): domain Eukaryota; kingdom Metazoa; phylum Chordata; class Mammalia; order Carnivora; family Felidae; genus Panthera; species Panthera tigris. The sequence continues at coordinate 17,012,341 of NC_056664.1, forward strand.
AGGAATAAGTCAAGACAGACATGGGAAAGATCTTCACACAGAGGGAACAGCATCTGCAAAGGGCTGGAGTTGCTGAGGGTAGGGCTGAATTGGAGGACAGGAAAAGCCGGCTCATGAATTCACATCAGTGAATCTGGACTGTAGGAGGTAAGGGCTTGTCTGTGGGAAAGTTTTAAGCGGAGGAGTAAATGACTGATTGGAAAGATGACTCTGGAGGAAATTAAAGAAGAACAAGACGGGGAGACCAGTTAGTGGCACTTGTGGTAGCTGGAAAGAATGGATGTTAGCCAGCCGATGACAATATCGGTCAATCTGCAAACGGAATCAGAGAGGGCGAGTGATGGAAGTGACTGGGAGGTCATCTAGCACCGAAGGCCTGAAGCCTCACAGATTAAATGACATGCCCCAGGTCCTGTGGCTGGGGAAAAGTTGAAGCTGGGACTTACACTCCGGGCTCCCGTTTCCAAATCCAGTTCGCTTTCCGCCGTCTCCACACGGCCGGAGATTTGCTCAGCTCCCCGCGTGAGCAAAACATACTCTGCAAAGTGAGCTGGGGGGTGAGCATGAGCCGAAGCTTAACCTCATTTCCACGGTCGAAAAACTTCGGTGATGTCGTTGTTCCCGGCTCTGTGCTCGGACTGGATGTTACAGTGATACAATGGAACGAGGGGAGGGAGGGAGGTGACAGAGACCTGTCGCCAGTAGGAACGTGACTGGGTGGGCCCGGGTGAGGAGCGGAAGAGGTTTGCGATTTGGACCTCCTCATCACCGATGAAGTACCAAGGCGGCATTTGGCCCCGTTAGGCTCCTCTTTTGCTGGGACAAAGAGGACACTTTCGCTGCTGCATTGACTACAGCTTCCCTACCTCTGCCCGCTCCCGGTGGTGGGAGCTCAGACTCGGCTGTCGGCCGCCTCTGCCCTTACGCAATGCCCTGGGGCCCGTGGGGCCCTCGCAGCGACAGATGGCCATCAACCAAGTTCCACAAAGTGTGGCTATCCACAGAGACGTTTTAGGGAAGTGGCTGGGGGCCAGCTGTTAGGCAGGCCGGTTTGGATGGTCAAATAGGGAAACGGCGTGGCAAGAATGAGGTAAAGAGTATGGGCCGGGGCCAGGGTGAGCGTGAGACACAAACATGAGTCAGAAAAACGGCAGTAACGCTGAGCCGGGGAAGCAGCGCACTGCCGAAACCGTGTCACGACGACCTAAAAATAGCCACTGGGACCGTGGGGACTGCCTCACACGTGGCCCTTGATTTTTGTCATTTTTCAGATTGCAGAATTGGAGGGCTGGCCCGTAAGTGGGAAAAGAAAGCTTTGCAAAGGAGCGATGACTGCAAACGTATCATTTCCTTTGGCAAGCCTTACTCACCTAGAAATACGGTAGCTTGCTTCCCGCTCCCTTCTCTCTCACCCCTAAACTCGTCACCCAGCTCTTTCTGAGGTCATGGCGAGGAGCGGGAAAACAGACCTGTTCCTACGGCTGGCTCTGATCCGCTCTGTTAGTGAACAAATATTCCCCCTAACACGAGGCTGGTCCTGCTGGGAAGAGCCAAGTTATATAAGGCCCAGCCCCAGTCTACGGGGGGTTTGTGCTTCATAAGTGGGGATGAGCCGCGCATCGTCAGAGCACAAGATGGGAGGTGAGGAAATACAGCAAATACAAGGAGCCACGGGGAACACAGAGGAGGAAGCAGCTTTGCACGGGAAGCAAAACAGAATAAAATAACCCCCAAACAAAAGGTGGGCGGAATATTCTTATCATTGAGTTTGATCCCAATGTCCTAGTCTTGATCCATGGTTATGTCATAGCTCCCGTGTCTGCCCATGTCTGGGTGCTCCGGGCACTATTTTCCTGGCGGCAGGTGGCCCGGGTCTCCAAGATCCTCCTCCCTGAGCGTTCCAATAAGCCCATGAGTGTTCACACCTGCCGACTGGTCATGCACACCTAGCCTCCTGGGCCCCCCGTCTCCACCGGGCTCCGCATCCAAGTCAGTTTGCACTCCACCCCCCATCTGCTGAGACCCACACTGTTATCGCCCACAGGTCCCCTGTGTCCATAGGATAACACTACCGGCCGCTACGACAGCCCCAGCTGACCTGCAGCGGGTTGCCACCTTGCTCTCGGTAGACCAGAAATCTGCAGGTGCCGCAGGTGTCTCTGCTATCTCGTGAGGTCTTGCCAGGGACGAGCATCACACAGATACGCAGCTATGACCCAGCAGCGGGGGAGGTGTCTGTAAAGTCGTCCTCAATAGCAGCTCCTGTGAGGCAAGAGAGATCATTTCTGTCTTCTATACTCGGCTCACTCAGGTGAGCTTCCCCATCAAAGGTGCCTGGGCCCTCAGGGACAACAATCCTCTAAATCTGGGCATCCATTTCCATGCACACACATTTACACATACAGATACCTCAGCGCCGGAATACATTAAAAGCTGCCAGAGCGATGCACTAAGCTGAGTTCCAAGATCAGCATCTACGTCCACTAAGGCATCATGGTAAATCGCTGCCCGGAACCACTGTTAACTTTTTCCCGGGTATAAATACAACGCTTGTCTGGGATTGTCTAGACGCACCGGAGTTTCACACCCTTGAATCTTGAGATCAGACTCCCAGTCCCATTTTTCCCAGAGGTACTCCTTTGTCCCCATGTAAATTAATATATGAAATAAATATAAAGATGCCAACACAAGGCCCCTAGTTGTCCACATTTGGAGCCCAGGCCAGCTGGGGAGCAATCTGGAGACAGGTAAAAGTGGAGGGCTGGGAGAGGGAAGGGTCGTCCACACTTGTCCCTCCTGTGCAAACCTTGGCTCTTGCTCGACCCAAATGACTGTTTCAAAAATTAGAAGTAATACGATGCTGAAGAGTGATACTCCTGTACAAGGGGGAATGAGGGCACCCGAGACACATTGTGGAAGTAACAGAATAGGTTTGTGGCTTCATTGGCATGCCATGGGCCAACGAGAAGAAAAAGTCAAGGACGGTTCTATGAGTTTTTGGCTGGTAGACGAGGGAAGATGGTGGTCGCACTAATACATGTAGAAACGTTAGGGAAACAAAATGGCTTGAGGGTGTAAGTGAAAGACTCCATGTAAAACCCCCTATCTGTGTCCTATTCCAAAAGATTCTGGTTTAATTAGTTTAGGGTGCGTCCTGAGCATTGGGATTGTTAAAGCTCCCCATGGCAGTTCTCATCTTCAGCCAAGGCTGAGAACCACTCGGCTAGAGGAACTTCCATTTGGACATCCTTCCCAGGAGAGGTGGGACAGTGGAGATCCAGGGAGTAAACCCTCCTGGTAGAATGAGCTTCCTGGAAAAAGAGTGAGAGACTGAGAGTGGGGAGAGAGAGAGAGAGGGAGAGATGGAAAGTAAATGCTGGGGGGCAATGCTCTCCTCTAAGGGGCAGGAAGGACAATGGGGCAGCAGAGTAGCAAAGAATGATCCAATAGTAGAAAATGGAGAAGGTACAAGAGCCCAACAGTCCCTGAAGGGAGGATGAGGCACCGGCCCAGAAGGGGGCAATATCGTGAGGGTGGGCAACAGTTTTAACTGTCTTGAACAGGTGGCCACCCCAAACAACTCTCATTATTGCTGATATTTTTCAACATCTAGGTAAATAATTTAGCCCTCTAGCTTCACCGTTTCTTTCTACTCCATTTAAAATTTCCTTTTCTTTTCTCTTCCTTTTCTTCTTTTCTTTTCTTTTCTTTTCTTTTCTTTTCTTTTTTTTCTTTTCTTTTCCTTTTCTTTTTTCTTTTCTTTTTTCTTTTCTTTTCTCTTTTCCTTTCCTTTCTTTTCTTTTCCTTTCCTTTCCTTTCCTTTCCTTTCCTTTCCTTTCCTTTTCCTTTTCTTTCTTTTCTTTTCTCTTTTCCTTTCCTTTCTTTTCTTTTCCTTTCCTTTCCTTTCCTTTCCTTTCCTTTCCTTTCTTTTCTTTTCCTTTTCTTTTCCTTTTCTTTTATCTTTTCTTTTCTTTTCTCTTCCTTTCTCTTCTTTTCCTTTTCTTTTTTTCTTTTCTTTTCTCCTTTCCTTTCCTTTTCTTTTCCTTTTCTTTTCTTTTATCTTTTCCTTTCCATTCTTTTTTTTCTTTTCCTTTCCTTTCCTTTCCTTTTCTTTTCTTTTTTCTTTTCTTTTCCTTTCTTTTCTTTTCCTTTTCTTTTATCTTTTCTTTTTTCTTTTCTTTTCTTTTCTTTTCTTTTCTTTTCTTTTCTTTTCTCTTTCCTCTCCTCTCCTCTCCTCATTCTCTTCTCTTCTCTTCTCTTCTCTTCTCTTCTCTTCTCTTCTCTTCTCTTTCTTACACTCTTTACCTAACATGGATTTTTTTAAGACAGTGGTAGAAGAGACGTCTGGATGTCTCAGTCGGTTAAACATCTGACTCTTGATTTCTGCTCAGGTCATGATCTCATGGTTTCTGAGTTCAAACCCCACATCGGATGCTGTGCTGACAATGCAGAGCCTGCTTGGGATTCTCTTTCTTCCTCTCTCTTTGCTCTTCTCCTGCTCTCACGCTCTCCCTCTCTCAGAATGAATAAATGAACTTAAAAAAAAAAAGACAGTGGTAGAAATTCACAAGTTACTATTAAAAAGCCAGGAGCTGGCAGGTATCTTTGACCTTCCATTGTTTGTGTTTGGGAGCCTGGGCAGGCAGGTGAACAGAAGGGTGACATGGGGCTGCATTGCAAAGGCAGCAATAGGCTCTGTCCCCACCTTAAAGAATCACCAGGTCCCAGTTGTTCTCAAGGACATTTTCATGGTAGGAAGTCTTCTGCTAATTTGTTGAATTTGTTGACAAAATGTGAATTCAGGTTGTGCTTGCCTTCTGGTCTCAGGTGCAACGTGACCATCTTGCATGCTTTTGTAGGAAGTCAGCATGAAAATATGGGGCCAGAGGGCCCTTTAATTCTATTATTCTATTGATACAGCATGAGTGTTCATGCTTTACGAAGTATATGCATACAAGAGCCTAGATGGCTCAGCTGGTAAAGCATCCTGCTTCAGCTCAGGTCATGATCTCACAGTTTGTGAGTTCGAGCCCCACATCAGGCTGTGCACTGGCAGTGTGGAACCTGCTTAGGATTCTCTCTCTCCCCCTCTCTCTCTCTGCCCCTCCCCCACTTGTGCTCCCTCTCCCTCAAAAAAAAAATATAAACTGAAAAAAAGCAAGTATATGTGTAAAGCCCACAAAACCCCTTTTTATCTACTAGTCCCTAACCCACAGACTTCCACTGTTTGTGTACTGATAAGACACAGAAAATATGAATTTTATGAGAACCATCGGATGCTATAATATCTAGGATAAGAAAACTATAAAAGATTAATTTTTGGCTGCCCGTCTGTGCCTGCCCAGCCTGACTCATATAGATTCACTCAGCAGACAGCTCTAGAAGGACATAGAGTATTGCTCTCTGAACTGAGGGTCAGAATTATTGGCCTCTTCAAAGTATTAATAAAGTGAGCAATCGATTAACTAAAGTCTGGAAGGCCAAGGGTACATCTCCCTGGTTTTATTTTTTTTTAATTTTTTTAACATTTATTCATTTTTGAAAGGCAGAGAGAGACAGAGCGCAAATGGGGGAGGGGCAGAAAGAGAGGGAGACACAGAATCAGAAGCAGGCTCCAGGCTCTGAGCTGTCAGCACAGAGCCCCACGCGGGGCTCGAACTCACGGACTGCGAGATCATGACCTGAGCCGAGGTCGGCCGCTTAACCGACTGAGCCACCCAGGCGCCCCTCCCTGGTTTTAGAGGCTGTGATGTTCTTGGTGGGTCACGCAGCTGAGAGCTGTCTGCAGAAGCTGCAGTGAACAGCAGTTAGAGAACCATAGGTGCTGGGGTACCTGGGTGGTTCAGTCGGTTGAGCATCCAACTTCGGCTCAGGTCATGATCTCACAGTCTGTGATTTCGAGCCCGCGTCGGGCTCTGTGCTGACAGCTCAGAGCCTAGAGCCTACTTTGGATTCTGTGTCTCCTTTCTCTGCCCCTCTCCTGCTCATGCTGTCTCTCTGTCTCAAAAATAAACGTTAATATATATATGTTATATACATATATGTTGTATATATATGTTATATATATATGTTATATATATGTTATATATATGTTATATCTATAATATATCTATAATATATGTATTATATATATATATATTATATATATATATAATATATATATAAAGAGGGAACTATAGGTGCTAGTAGAAACACCCCAAAGAGTCATTTGCTTAAAAATATAAAGAACTTGCCATGTTCCCAGCACTTGGGAAACAGAAGTACATGATAGATATAATCCTTGTCCCATTCCAGGTTGAGAAAGACAATCAAATAAACAACAAGGGTAAGTTCGTGGTAAAGGAAGTATACGGCATAAGAACCTAACTGAATGGGTGTTATGGGATCTTCGGGAAATCTTTTCTAGAGAAATTGACTTATAAGCTGAAACTTGAAGTGTGAGTATGGTTCAGCCAGGCACAGAGCGAGGAGAAGTGTGTCCTAGGAAGCGAAAAGGTCATGGGTGTTCCAGGCAGAGACAACAGCATGAGTGAAAGCCCAGAGCTGCAGTGCTTGGTTTATTTAAGAAACAGAAAAGGGTCTAATATGGATGGATTCTAGATCTGAAGGTGGACAGGTGGGCAGGACAAGGCCAGGTAGGCTGGGTAAAGGAGCTTGGGTATTTTCCTAAAGCATTGGTGGGGTCCACTGGAGGCAGGGGAGTGCCCTGAACAGATTTCTCTTTTGGAAAGATTAATGGATCGCTAGTAGCTTGTGGTAAGGAAAGTGGATTGAAGGGTCCGAGAAAGCCCAGCAAGTAGACAATTACAGAAACCCTTCTGGATGAAGGAGGCTGGACCAAGATTAGGAAATGAGTGCAATAGATAAACAATTAGATGTGGTTTCACGGCATCTTACATGGGGGCTGGGAAAGAGCTGACATTGACTAAGAAGACATTGATGAATTCCGTTTTGGCCTCCATCTTCCTTCCTTCCTTCCTTCCTTCCCCCTCCTTCTCCTCCTCCTCCTCCTCTCTCTCTGTCTCTCTTTCTCTGACTGCCCTTCATTAAATAACTGCACTTCTACCTGCTGTTGTATTTGTATTTTCATTACTTTTCCGCTGACAGTCAATACACTTCTAACTTTCTTTGCGCTTTCTCTGTGAAACTACAGACTTCATTAACTTACCTCAGGAACTTTCCTTTATGGAACCTTATGCTGAAGGAAACAAAAATGAAGTAAATAAAGAGAAACTTTCCAGGCCTCCAGGGGAATGTCCTTATTCACAGACTATCTTACATAAATGTGCATGGAAACTAGGAAGCCCTAATTTCTGGTGTATAAAGTAAACAAAGTGAACTAATTAAAACAATCTGTTTGGAGTGTATTCAGCTCTCCCTGTTGACCCCAAATTCCAGCCCTAGCTCCTTGGGGGTTTACTTTCTGTCCTTTATACCTTCTCTGGTCTGTCATGAGAAGCAGCCACGTAACAAAGTAGTGCTGTAGATATCCTTCTAATGCGCATGCCCGTGGGACGCACATTGCACAGAATCCCAATATTGGTAATAATGACAACGTAGGAGAACGAAACCCACAACGTCTCTTAGGCATGAGGACAGTTTTCTTTTCATTTTTTAAAATTTTGTTATTCATTTATTTTGAGAATGGGAGAGGGGAAGAGAGAGAGAGAGGAGAGAGAACCCCAAGCAGTCTCCATCCTGTCAGCACAGAGCCCAATGAGCGGCTTGCACTCACGAACCATGAGATCATGATCTGAATCGAAATCAAGAGTTGGATATTTAACTGACTGAGTCACCCAGGCACCCGGGCATGAGGACTATTTTTTTTTTTAATTTTTTTTTTTAACATTTATTTATTTTTGAGACAGAGAGAGACAGAGCATGAATGGGGGAGGGTCAGAGAGAGAGGGAGACACAGAATCTGAAACAGGCTCCAGGCTCTGAGTGTCAGCACAGAGCCCGACATGGGGCTTGAACCCACGGACCGCGAGATCATGACCTGAGCCGAAGTCGGACGCTTAACTGACTGAGCCACCCAGGTGCCCCGCATGAGGGCTATTTTATGTTGATTAGTTTTAAGAAGCAGAAGGTTGAGGAAGAAACTTTGACCTTCACCCAACTGCCTAAAAGAATTTAAATGGAGGGTCTGCTCTGGGAAGGGAGCTGTCCCCATAGATAAGCGCAGTGTAATATGAACTAGGTGAGGGGGACAGGGAGGACCCTAGCAAAGTCTGTTTATGCCGTCCTTGTGTATGGCCCAGCAAACATTCAGTTAACAAATCTCTATTCTCTCTCATCTTCCTGTGAGTTGTCTTCCTTCCCTTTGAAGACCCAGAACACCCTCCCCTATCCCTTGGTTTCAAATGACATCTAAGTTTCCATTGTTTGACTGCATATGGGCCCCATATTCTTGTGGAGCCCCCATACATACAAAATTAAATTTGGTATTCTCCTGTTTGTCACGTGTCCATGTAATTCTTAGACCAGCCAAAAGGACCATGAAAGGTGGAGGAAATGTTTTCCTCCCAAACAATAATAATTATTGTTTGTTTTGTATCTAGTAAAGTTTTAATTACGTAAAAGAAGCATCTAGATGAGTTTGGGACAGCAGAGTGGTACGAGCATGGCCAGGACTAGGCACCCAGGGCCAGCCCTAGATTGATTTCTACTACCCTAAGACAGATGCTTCCTTGAATTGTTTTTATTCTGGTAAAATACACCTAACAAAAATTTACCATTTTCATTATTTTTAAACTCAGTGGCATCAACTAGTTACAATGTTGTGCAGCCATCACCAACATCCGTCTCTAGGACTTTTTTCTTCCCAAACTGAAAATCTGTACACATGAAACAGTAATCCCCCATTCCCTCCTTCCCACAAGCCCTGACAGCCACCGTTTTGCCTTCTGTCCCTATGGATTTGATCGTATAGTAGGTATTCTCTGGGACTGGTTTATATCCTCGAGGTTCGTTCATGATGTACCATGTGTCAGAATTTCCTTCCTTTTTTATGGGTTAATAATATTCCACTGTGCATCTATGCCACGTTTTACTTATCTCTTCATTCATAGATGGACACTTGGATGCTTCCATGTTTTAGCTCTTGAAAATAATACTGCTGGGGCGCCTGGGTGGCTCAGTCGGTTGGGCGTCCGACTTCAGCTCAGGTCACGATCTCGCGGTCCGTGGGTTCAAGCCCCGCGTCGGGCTCTGTGCTGACAGCTCAGAGCCTGGAGCCTGTTTCAGATTCTGTGTCTCCCTCTCTCTGACCCTCCCCCATTCATGCTCTGTCTCTCTCTGTCTCAAAAATAAATAAACGTTAAAAAAAATTAAAAAAAAATAAACGTTAAAAAAAAGAAAAAAAAAACGAAAATAATACTGCTATGGACACAGGTATACAAATATGTCTTTGAGTACTTGCTTTCGATTTTTTGGGGGTAGGTACCAGGAAGTGGCATTGCCAGATCATATGATAATCCTATATCTACCTGTTTGAGTAACTGCCACACTGTTTTCCACAGCAGTCTCTTTGGCTGATGACGTGCTGAGTACCGTTTGTTGGCCATTTGTGTGTCTTCTTTGGAAAAAGGTCCATTTATTCTTTTGCCCATTTTTAATGGGGTTGTTTGGGGTGTTTTGTTGCTGTTGTTGAGTTGTAGGAGTACTTTGTATATCATGGATATTAATCCTCTAACAGATATGTGATTTGAAAATATTGTTTCCCATTCCATAAGCTTCCTTGTCACCATATTGATTGTGTTCTGGATGTACAGAGATGGCCCCTTGAATTTCATACCATAGGTACCTCCCTTGCCTCACCCCAGTCCTGACGCTGATTTTAGTCCTTGTCTCTTCCGTAAGCATTTGAAAAATCTAAAGCATTTTAAACAATTCAGAGTACACTTGGGTTTCTGAAAGTTTAATTAAGCTCAGAATTTTATTCTTCCCTCTGAACTGATAACCTAGGGCATCAAAATTTGCCTGTTGTTTCTGAAGCATGACCCGGTCTATCCTAATTGTTACTGGAGACAGGGAGCCTCAAAGAAAGGTTGCTAAGACCCCTCTGTGCCATCCCTAAGAAGGGGAAAACTTTAAAACTCTTATTAAATGATCACCGTGGGCCAGACACTATTTTATTCTACATGGGTTAACTCCCTTAATCTTGATGACAGCTTTATAATATGGACGCTGTTTGCACCCCTCATGTTTCACATGAGGGCAGGAGGCAGAGGGGGTTCAATAAACAGCTAAAGGTAAGAGAGGTAATAGGCGGCAGAACTAGACTTTGAATCACAGAAGGCTGGTTTCAGACTCTGTCCGCTTCACCAATTATAAACTCTGCTAGATACATCATCTTCCCCATGTTTAATTTTAAAAGTTATTTCAGATTTTGGCATCGGGCGATGCAGTTGGTTTCCAGCACGCTGCCTTTGCAGGCTTCTCTTAGATATCGTGGCTCCTCTCCCGGCATTTCTTTTCCTTCTCTTGGCTTACAGAAGTGACTTCTATTTTATCCTCACGTGAGCAAGATCCGAACCTCCTGTAAATCCATCCTTCCCTACCGCACACCGTATCCGTGGCTAGATTCGTGAGCTGAAAATCGGGGCCAACAATTAAACCTCTCCTACCTCTAAAAGGCTTATTGCAATAGAGCAACGAGGTTCCATCTCTGTCCCTCCTACCCTAAGAGGCTCAGGGCTACACCTGACTCTTAGGTGCAGAAACGCAAACCCCACTTGTCTGGCTGAGAGCCAGAAAATGATGCCATCTCGGCAAGTTCAATGTCTCGGCAGGCCCTACCTCTCAGGGAAAAGAATAATTCGCGTCCTCACATACTCTCTTCGGCTGATGATGTGTTTGATGTTCTCCCATATTCTTTCACCAGCATCGAATTTTAATGGATTAGGTAGAAGAGCCCAGCACACCTTATGAAATAGGATGTCTCTTTGAATCAAGCCTATTTATCCAGAAAAGAATCACTTCTGTAGGTTTGTGGAGCACCTCAGCTGTTGACAAATGATCCCCATGGCTTCTTTTCATCTGCCTGGGCTCCAGAACCCCATTGATCTTGAGGATAAAGCGGCTTTGCCACCACGCCACCCCCCATCGTCCTAATTATTGTGATTTGTCATTATCTGCAGGGTCCTATGGATCTACTCTGAGACCGGTACGTGGGTGTATCCTTTGTTTGCCAGACTCAGCCCGGTGGGGCTGACAGCCTTCTTCTCCCTCAGCTACATCTTTACCGCCAGCATTTATCTACTTGGAGAGAAGCTCAACCACTGGAAATGGGGTCAGTTTATTTCTCTTTTACCTACAGAGACACATCTTCCTTACACTCTCTCCACTCCTCCTGAAAACAGAGGGAGAATCTAGTCCAAAGCAGAAGGAAGCGGTCCTTGATGGCTCTGTCCAGAGGACTCAAGTCCTACCAAAGCAGACAAAGGGAAAGCCTGGAAGAAGTTTGCATTTTCTTAAAGGACCCCATCACATTCTTTCCCTGCCCACCCCCCACCCCCACCACACACACACACAGCACCTCCTTTAACTTTAAGGCTAAAAATAATCTTATTTAGAGAGTTCAGGACCCAGAGCAAGAGCAAGGTGTCACTATCCTCGCATGAAAAACTGAACTCAGAGTCTTCCTCCCTTAAGCGAGGGACTGAGCGATCCAAGCTGTTAAATGTCAAGGTTTTCTTCTTGAAGGGTGTGGGTCCAGATGACCTCTTGGTTCTCACCCTCAGTAGCGCTTTCCCAGACGGCCTCCCATCCCTCTCCCATTCGGCTGCTTCTCAACCCTTAGCACAACATTTACCAGATAAAATCACCCCCTGTACTTGAGATGGGAATTGTCATTTAGACAGGGTCTTAGGCCAAGTGAATAGGTCAGCAAGCTAAGCTTCCCAATTCTAGGTGGTTGGAACCATATTGCTTCTATATTAAAAAAAAAAAAAAAAAAAAAAAAAAAAAAAAACAACTTAGCTGACTTTAAAATAGATTTTCTTTGATTCCTTGCTCCCCCCACTGCCCCGACCCCCAGAACATTATTTTGTTGGGGAAGTAACTATCAAAAAGTCAGGCTGCAAAATAATCATGATTTTTTTTCCCCACCCAAAGGGAAGTACAGGAACTCTCCCCTGATTTTGTATATAAGGAAGACAAGAGTCACATACAGTCCCCCACATCACTCGCCCACATGCCATTCTGTTCTATCAAAATAGAAATGGCAGAAGTGGCTTCTTCCGCCCAATCTATGAACTGGTGTGAAAACATAAGCCCGTGTATGCAAAAAAGAAAAAAAAAAAAAGAAAAAGAAAAGAAAAACAACATGACAGTTTCAGAAGCTTCAGTACAAGAGTGTATATTTCTGAGAGGAGAATGAGACCCTAGAGAAATAAGCAGGCAACTTGGCTTTTTCACTTGTTTTCTCCTTTTGGAGAATTTAACTGGTTGGGGAAATCTTAAAGGCAATATCCTTGAAAGCAAACACTTAAAAACCAGTTCATTCATGTTGTGTTTATTTATTCCCAAAATCAGCATTCCAAATCGCAGGAAATTATCCGGGGGGGTGGGGAATTTGTTGACATTTCAGATGTGTTGACATCTAATTCTAACTGGTTTGGCAACTTGAAGTTCTTGGTAAGGATTTTTGATGTCTTCCCTATATATATATATATATATATATATATATATATATATATGAAGAAAGAAAAAAAGAACCTAATCCATTTGAAATGTGACAGAAACAAGACGTGCAGAGAAAAATATGATTACTCAGGGCTTAGAGAACGTTAACTTTTTAAAACAACTGTATTGAATTCAATAATGATGAATTTTTAAGTTCTTATTCTACAGTGGCTTTTAAACATCCACTGAATTAAAAATCTTTTCACCAAATTTAGTAGTATTGAGATCACTATGTTCAACACAAAGCTCTTTTTTTTTTTTTTACGTTCATTTATTTTGAGAGAGACAGAGATAGTATGAGTGGGGGAGGGGCAGAGAGAGAGAGAGAGAGAGAAAGAATCCCAAGCAGGCTCTGCACTGTCAGCAAGGAGACTGACACAGGGCTTGAACCTGCAAAACCGTGAGATCCTGACCTGAGCCCAAACCAAGAGTCATGCCTAACCGACTGAGCCACCCAGGTGCCCCACAACACAAAGTGCATTTAAATAAGCTTCGTTGGTTAAGAACTACATCTAATTTTTCACTGCAGTTAGGTCCCAATGAGTAACTAGGCTAGGGTCAACACGTGGACCCTCACATGCACACATGGGAATGTTCATGTGAGTGATAGAGATTACTGTGGGTGGCCACGCATCCCTCTCCTCTCTCTAGATTTTTAAGAAATCTAGAGTCTCCTTAAAGAATAGACTGAGTCAAAAGTCCTATATAGCATCAGAATAAGATCATAAATGGGTTAAATTCTAAACAGATCATAATTACAAATGGTCTAATAAGAATTAAAAGAGAAATTAGAGGGGCGCCTGGGTGGCTCAGTGGGTTAAGCTTCCGACTCTTGGCTTCCGCTCGGAGCGTGATCTCACAATTCGTGAGTTCGAGCCCCGCGTCAGGCTCTGCGCTGACAGCACGGAGCCTACTTGGGATTTCTCTCTCCCTGTTTCTCTGCCCCTCCCTGGCTTGCTCGTGCTCTCTCTCTCTCTCTCTTTTAAAAAAATAAATAAATAAACATTTTTAAAAATTTAAAAGAGAGGGAGAAATTAAATCACTTAACATTCCAATGGCAGTGAACACTTTTAAATTGCCTAAAAGTAAACAGAACTATCTATGTGAACACACTTTCTCACGTCTTAGTCTCCTTAAAACACTTTAAGCCTTCCCCAATTTACAGATGAAAATCCAAGTTCTTGGGATGACACATGAGGGTCTCTGTGAACCAATCCCTGCCTTGGCTTCTCCTCTGCTTTTTCTAAATGTGTGCCCCAGCACCCGCAAATTGCTTGTTTTCTTTACACATTGATGCTGTTCCTCACCATCCTGGGCTTCAGTCTCTCACATTCCCCAGTCTTTGCCTGTCTCGCACCCACTGCAAATCATATCAACTCACCCCTTCCAGGAAGCCTTCTCTGGTCTGCACAGAGATTTGTTTTTACCCTAGACCCTGAGTTCTATAAGGGTTAGGGTATGTCTTCTCCATCTTTGAATCTCCCCTTTCCATTAGCTTATCCCATGGATGAATCAATGCAGACAAAGATATCTGAGGGTTCTTCTGTCTAGGCATTTAATGGGATTTTGTGCACAAGGATTCTGGATATAGTGGTCAAGGAGTGACTCTGATGGTTGGAGATTAAAGCACTGGATGGAGAGTTTAAGGAGTAGAGACAGTGACGCTATGGAATCCTGGTTGGGGAGCTGTTGAAAAGAGATGCACGTTATGGCAGGCGGTGCAAAGCGGGGGGTAGAGCCCTGGGCTAGAAATCAGGAAACTAGGCTACGTCCCCCACCAAGCCACAAACGGGCCACGTAAGTAAGCTGTGTCAGTACCCTTCAACGACTCAGTGACGGGACCTTATGCCAGTTTGCCTCGGACAGTCCTGGTTAATGCCTGCCACGCCAGTGTGCATGTAGCTTAGCCTTGTCGAGGCTTGGACGATCAACCGTATGGTTCTTCTACCTCGGGTTCCTCTCCGAACCTTCTGTTCTGGATCCGGGGAGAGACGAAGGCAGCCACCTCCTCGGTCCAAATCCGGGGCTCCCTCGATTTTGTCACCTGTTCACACCTGAGCTTCCTCGGATGAGAGCAAAACTCTAAGGAGTGCTTTGGTGACGCAGGGGGAGGTGGTGGTTAGGGGAAAAACTCTGTGCCAGACTGCCCGGGTTCCTACCTTGGTCCTACTCCTGGTAGGCCTGTGACACCGGGCAAGGCACTGAATAGTGCCTTCACAGTAGTGTTCCCGTTTTCCTTGCGTGTCACAGAGACAATCCTAGTAGCCTCCTCCTAACATCCCAGAAAACCGTAAACGATGGGAGAAGTGTCAAGTGACTAGAGCAGGGCCTGGCACATAGAACCCGTGACCATTGCCGTTAACGTCATTCTCCCTCCTCAGAACCCAGTCACCTTTTCTATGCGGACGTTCCCATCCTCTCCCTCAGTTTTATGCATCAATGACCAGTTTCCCCAGCCGAAGGCCCTTGCAAAGCAACAATCACACAGCTGCGGGCAAATCGACAGAGGTGAAACAATTCTTACAAAGCTAGAGTGATGGAGGAGGTCAGGCTAACCGAGGCTGGAATTAATCAGAATCCCCGGTTCTGAAATCCTGAGACACAGCGCGGTCCGCTCAGGAGTTATCAGCCAAGCACCAAGTGGTCAAGAAAATACCAGTGAGGACCCATCGACCATGCGAGGAACTCTCTAGCAACGGTCCTTAATCTCCTCGCCACGTTGTAAAATCACTGTTGCTAAGTCACTGGGGGCGTTTGAGAAACACTGATCCTCGGGTCCACCCCAGACCAATGACGTCGCTGTCTCTGGTGGTGGGTCCTTGGCATCGATAGTTTTCAGAGCTTTCCAGTTACTGTGGTTTGCAGGCAACGTCCGGAGCCACCGTCTCAGAGCAGCACTTCCCAGACTTGAATGCACCTCCAGCTCTTGCTAACACGAGGCTCTTGTTAAAATGCAGTAGATTCGGCAGATTTGAGGTATGGCAGGGCATTCTGGCCTTCCGATGCCTACACCCAAAGAAAGATACTGATGCTGCTGGCCCGTTGCAGTGATGGCCACAGCGGCTGAACGCCTACCCTCTTCCTACCTCCTCGCGTGTCACGTTGGTGGGTGACAGTGGGGAGGAGTGAGAAGGGCCGTAGGGAAAGGTGATGCCGGTGATCACATGTAAACCTGGATAGTACGTGATGTCCCCCAGGAGTACGCAGACTCACGGGACCGGCCCTGTGTGCAGGGAGACAAATGCTATCAGGCCCTCAGGAAGGTCTTGCTGGTCTCCAAGGGGATGCTGTGGCCCGAAGAGCTCTCAGGCGGTGCCGGAGGGCCACCCTGCCTGACTTGTCGCCATCTCACCCCCCTTCTTGTGCTAGCTGTCATGTGTTACAGGACAGAGGACTGGACCAGCACTGGGTCACTTTGGGGGGACCAGACGTCCACCAGGAAAGATTCGATTTCTACTTTTCGGGCCGAGTTAGATGGAACATACATTTCAAACGATAGTAGAATCAGGCAAGGTGAAACAGCCTCTGGCAGATTGGTGTAAGCTTGGCCCGCCATGTCTGAGCACCTAGGGAGGCCCCAGACATATTCTTTCCACCCTGATTTGGAGAAAGGGACTGTCAAGGGATTCCGGTTCAGGCTTCCTTGTCTGCCATTTAAGTACTGAGTTTTCTTTCTTTTCTTGTTTTCTCCTTGATAAGACACAAGAATGCTGACGTCCAGATGCAGGTCTCTTCCTCAGGAAGAGAAACACAACCCACAAGACAGGTCAGGCACAGGAAGGAGCTAAGTGCCTCCAGGACATCATGGCAAAGCCTCTTATATGTAGCTGTGGCCAGAGACGTAATCAGCTTATCTCTGGCCCCTGACCCCTCTTCTTACATTCCTGAGAGACTTGTGCCCGGAATCAGACTATCCTTTGTCAGGGCCTGAGACCACAAATCCTCGCCTTCCTAAGGAGAGTTTATAAACTGAAAATTCTAGTCTAACCAAGGGACTTTGTCTATGGCTAGGACAGAATAACGTTAAGGCCTTCCTTTAATACTATTTTCTGTAGACAGGATCTTTTTTTTTAGTGTTTATTTACTTATTTGGAGGGAAAGAGTGAATGAGACTAGGGGCAGGAAAGGGGGAGAGAGAGAGAGAGACTCCACACTCAGCACAGAGCCCGACTCAGGGTGATACCATGACCCTGGGGTAGTGACCTGAGCTGAAATCAAGAGCCCAGCACTTCACCGACTGAGCTGCCCAGGGGCCCCTGTAGACCAGATATTTTAAAAGGGAGATTTCATTGTTGAAACTGCTTAGAGGCCATCTAGTCAACCTCTTTAGTTTTATACATGAAGATATTTGCTTTGCGATTTTTTTCTCTCTTGCATATTGCCCCTGATCATTTCCTCACAAAAGAATCTTATCAGGAGATGACTCCATATGCATTTCTTTTTATTTATTTTTTATTTTTTTAAATGTTTGTTCATTTTCGAGAGAGTGAGACAGAGCACAAGCGGGGGAGGAGAAGAGAAACAGGGAGACACAGACTCTGAAGCAGGCTCCAGGCTCTGAGCCGTCAGCCCAGAGCCCAACGTGGGGCTCGAACTTGCGAGCATTAAGATCACGACCTGAGCCAAAGTCAGAGGCTTAACTGACTGAGCCACTCAGGTGCCCCAGTCCATATGTATTTCTAAAGCGTGGTCTCACAGGAGCAGCATTCAGTCAACAACAAAATTGCATCTCCTTTTTGCCTTTCTTGCCCTGATTTCATCTCCCTCAGCTCAAACAGAGTCCAAACTGGATTATTGCTTCTCCTCCTTTCACTGCCTCTTTCCTCACGAGGGTTTCTCCAGCCAGAACCTCGAATCCATCGCCTTCCTGCTACGTCTGCACTGAAACTTTTACTCATTCATGTGCAAACCTCATTCTTCTAACACCTCCTATCTCCCCAGCCATCTGCCTTCTCACCCTTTTCCAAGCCAACCCGCATAAACTAGGCAAATATTCTTCAAGTTTTCAGTTCAAAGTCTAGCAGCAGTAGCTTTTGTGATTGTAGATACATAGGTGTAAATCTTTGTGAATGTAATGTTTTTACTTACTCTGTTTTCTGACTATTGGAATAATAAGGAATATAATTACATATGGTACCCATAGTGATGTTGGTTAAAAGAATGGGTTGTGTTTTTTTTTTTGCCATGACGGCAGAAAACGTTTGGATCTTGCACAAGACAAACGTTAAATGCTTGGCCTAAAATGTCTCTCCTCCTTGGTATCTAACAGAAGATTAAGAAAGGACTAACATGAGGCAGGGGTGGACGTAGCTCCCTAACTCCCTGCCAACTCCTAGTGGGCATCCCGCGGGAAGAACCGTCCTGCCACGAAGAAAAGAGCGATAACAAACATTGTTTCCCTGTCAGAATTTGGAGTCCTTGTTGTGAACTTTGCGTAAGGTAATACTATCCATTACTAAGTCAACGGTTCCTTTATCTCCAGCCACGTGCTGTGGAATCGTGGTCAGAGACCAATTCTGAGCATTCAAAGAAGACTAGAGACCTCTCAGTTCTGTGAGAATCCAGGACTAAGGACCCACCCCTACCTGCCAGAAACAAAAAGAAAAATATGGTTTCTGTGATGTTCACACCACGGAGGTCACTACAGAAGAAATGATTGTTGGAAGTCCACACAGAGACATACCCGATGCCTTCTCTAATGTGTTTGTGGGTATATGGAAATGTCTCAGTGCTCCGTCTAGCTGTTTAGTGTTAGACGTGGGAGATTCTGATCCAGGAGAAAGAGCCACCTGCGCTCCTCCCACAAAGGAACTTCCTGCCACCACTTCCGGTCCTGGGCTCTTTCTAAGTCTTCAGTTTCTGTCGTGTTTCTTAAATGGAGAAGGACTCTCCAATCATTGGCAACTGGGGTTGCAGAAGTATGGTTATGGTTACAGTTACACTTGAGGGGCTGGGGGGTTGGTAAACAGCATGGATAAAGAGAGTTTTAGGAACCTTCAAAGGGACAGCGGGGAGGCGGGGGGACAAAGGTGAGAAGCTTATGTTGCCCAAGATCTTGAACAGGAAGGAATTAATGTGTCATTTAGCTGAAAAAGGATTCATTAGAGACAAAATGGGTATGCTTCAGAAAAGAGGAGGTCCTTTGTTTGTAGTTAGAGACCTGGGGAGGAGAGAAACTACATGGAAAATGAAAAATAAGTGAGATCATAAATGAAAATGACATGAAGCCTGTAAGCTGGATATATTAAGAAGGCTTCTCTGGAGTGACTGAGGGTATCTGGATTGATGAGTAGAAGAATAAGAGAGAGGACTGTCCTTAAGTGTTGAGAGACATGAATGCAGGATGGCCCCAAAGGCTGTGTGATTAGGAGTCTGCTGTCCTAGAAAATCAGTGTGATAAGGGGGATTTCAGGTCATCAGTCACTACAGCCCCCGAGAAGGGGACTTCTAGCAAAATAAAATTAGTAGAAGATATTTAAGGATATAATTGATGGAGGGGGCAGAATCTGAAGGGTAAAGCATGAAACTAGGGGCATGAGGTCGCTGTGGCACAAAGCCAGAACTAACAGGGCTCTGGAATGGGCAAGGAGAGGCTGACTTGAGAAAAGCTTTCAAAGTAGGATTGTTAACATTTGGCAACAGGTGGAAAGGATAATGCATTCGTGAGGTGTTAGACATTTCAGAGCTTGTGTGAAGATGTATGATCAGTAAAGACGGAGGTACCAACCTGGCTGAATGGAAGTGATTCTAGAACTCTAATGCTATAATTTCAGTAGAAGAATGCCCCTCTCAAGAGCTTACTAGAATCTAATATGCCAGTACTTTTCCATCCTGATAAGGTGATTCGATGAGAGGTTGCGGAATGAACCCTAAATAGGTGAATAGCCACTCTTCTATTTCTCCTCTAATTTGATGTCTCTTCATCTCCGAAAAGATTGCAACAATTTGCAAAAATCTCCGAGTTAGTCGATGGGTGGTGTGCCGCCTGTAAAGACTTGACCAAAAGCGACATCAGTCAGTGCACATTAGACATGCAGAAGCCTTGAAGGCAAATGGAACCATTGGTCAACAGGCTAGCTGTGAGCCAAGCACCAAATGAGGACAACAGAGTCACTTCTTACCCTCTCTGGAGAGGTGGTAGGTTTTCAGAACTTCGTAAAGTGCATCTACTTGCCTTGGGATAATTGCCCTTGATCTTCCACTGGCCCAAGGCACAGTGAATGTCTATTCACACAAGAATACCCATTAGGGAAACCCTGAAGTCTGATCTCTCTCTCTCTCTCTCTCTCTCTCTGTTCTTCATTGTGCAGGTGACATGATCCAGCCAAGGAAGAAGAGGAAGTGATCACAGGCCATTTTTTAAGAACAAAAGAGGAAGAAAACATGAGATACTTCTCTTTTCTTTTCTTTTTTTTTCTTTTCTTTTCTTTCTGGTTGGCGGGGAGGTGATAGAGTCAGATAGGAAGGCAGAAAGGACAGAGGATGATATTAAATTTAATAGGAGGGTTTCTGAAGGTAGCTTAATTTGGGGACTCTTCGTTTTTTGAAAGGTTTTACTGGACATGTAAAGGTTTTACTGGACAGTTGTTCAAAAACAACTGCAGTCTCAGAATCTGTTCCCTTCTTCTGGCCTCTGCGGTCAAAATCTGGCCAAAGGCCAAGGAAATTTGCATAAATTTGGCGTTAGAGAATGCTTAGGAGACAGAAAGCAACTTAGGGTCGTCAAAACTCTTCACTTTAGAGAGGAGGGTGCTGAGGACCTAGATAAAAAGTAACCTGCATGAGGGCCAAAGACAATCGCATTTGTCCCCCCGATCTTCTACTTCTCAGTCCGGTGCCATTTTTAATAACCCCAACTTTCCTAAAAGCAAGTATTTTCGTAAACTAGTCATTTTCACGGATTGCTCATCTATTTTGTTTTCCACAGTCTAGACATAAATGTAGGGAGACGGGTGCTGCCGAAGTTGTCTGTCCACCTCACAGGATAGCAAACTGATTGGTGCAATGAGACAGTTAAGTTGTAAAAAAAAAATATGGGGAAATCTGTCCATCTTGGGAGCGAGCAACTGGGGCAGGTCCAAAGACGGGACACAGCAATGTCATCAACATCTCTTCCATTCAAATGTGGATTACTTCATCAAATAAATGTACCTCTTGGGGAGCAAGTGATGGGAAGTGACATGGCCCTGAGGCGCCCCGAGAACACGTTGGTACAAAACACCTCGCTGAGTGAGCTCTTATGGTTTAACAAAGCTGACTGCCGGTTGACTAACAACGCACATCCGTGAACCCTACTTTGATCTTCCTAGGGGGTTTTTGTGGGTCTTTCTTTTTTTTTTTTTTTTTAAATTTTTTTTTCAACGTTTTTTATTTATTTATTTTTTGGGGGGACAGAGAGAGACAGACAGAGCATGAACGGGGGAGGGGCAGAGAGAGGGAGACACAGAATCGGAAACAGGCTCCAGGCTCTGAGCCATCAGCCCAGAGCCTGACGCGGGGCTCGAACTCACGGACCGCGAGATCGTGACCTGGCTGAAGTCGGACGCCTAACCGACTGCGCCACCCAGGCGCCCCTTGTGGGTCTTTCTTTACAGGGTCTTTATTTACTGGGCCTTCATTTTGTAAAGAACATGGATAACAAGGGTTTACATGTGGGTCAACATGTTGGAGTCTGGCAGCGTGTCACCAGGTCCCGGTGGGTTGGGTGTGGGCCCCAGAGTAGACTGTGCTTGGGCTTCCTAACCTAACGCCGTACAGGAGAAATTTGGCAACAATCGGTAACATTTGGTAAAAACTGTTCCTGGAATCACAGTAAGCCTTGACTGCCATTTGACCAGCCACCGTGCGGTATCTATCCCAACACCAGAAAACCTCAGAAAGACCAAGAAGTCTTGAAGTGTCAGAGAAGGCCGCCAACTGACACAGTAGGGCGGGCGGCCCACAGGAAGCTTAGGGCAGGCACAGAGAAACCTGCTGTCTTCCTAATCCTTGATCCACTAATATATAGATATGAGCCTCCACTCTTTTTGGGCTGAGCTGAGAACACCGACCGCCTCCTTTCCTATACCTGCTGCTGCCTGACTGCTCCAAGCACCTGGTCTCCGCAGGAGCCCCGAAGCAGTTGTCAAGGCGGAAATTCCCCAAATGGGAAACCCGCAGGGGATCACCCACATTTTCCACACCCCCAAACTGACTCGGGCTGCATACTTATCAGAGCGATTGTGAGCTGTTGGCCTGAAAGAGCCCGCAGAATTCTCTCTGTGGCTTCGCTGTCCCTGGAAACAAATGAAACCTTGATTTCTGCATGACTGACCAAAGTGCAGCAGCCATTCCAACACCAGAAATCCCTCAGAACCACCTCCCGGTTGGGCACGCACATCAGCCCTTAGGTGGCTCCAGGGTGCCGCGGTAAAGGGAAAATCGGCAGAATACCTGCGATGAGCACTGAATAGCATTACGAGGTCCGCAGGGTTTGCTGCCTGCGTAAGGCTACGCCAGGCCCTGCGTGGTTAGAAAACAACACCCACCAGTGAGAGAATCGGCGATAATATTTGTACTGGGGCATGTAATTTACAAGCTGCACTCACCCCCATGGTCTCATTCTACCCGCACAAAAATATAAGTCGAAAATATATTAGGTTCTCATTTTCCAGATGAACAAACGGAGTTTCTGATATTGGTGTGCTCTGTGAATGTTTAAAAATTAACTTTCGGGGGTGGGGGTGGGGGGCTGGGTGGCTAAGTCGGTTGAACGAAGAACTCTTGATTTTGGCCCAGGTCGTGATCTCACGGTTCGTGTGATCGAGCCCCGTGTAGGGCTTCTGAGCTGACGGTGGGGAGCCTGCTTGGAATTCTTTCTCTCTCTCTGTGTGCCTCCCCTACTTGAGCATGCACACGCACATGCACACGTGACCATGTCCTTTCTCCTTCGAAATAAATAAACTTTAGAAGAAAACCTAAAAAAAAAAAAAAAAAAGTCAACTCTCCAGGAAAAAGAAAGTGTAAGGCCCTGATTTATAGTGTTTTGCCCACTCCACCACGTAAACACTCCACCACAGCCTTTTCCAAGCCACCAACCGGCCACTGAAGGCAGAGCTGGGACGTAACATGCGTAACCACGTGGGCCTCGCAAGGCTGGAAGAGCTGGCCTGGAGGGCTCCCCTGGTCTCGGAGGAAGGAAGCGACTGGGCCAGGGTCACAGGGGCGGTTGCTTCCCGAACCCGCCTTCCCACCTCTTGGTTACACGGCAAAGCAGTAACCGGCCATCTGAAAGCTTTCACTTAAAAAAAAAAAAAAAAAAAGCAAAAATGTATTAGTACGTCAGCAGGGCTGGACCGAAGAAGGTGGTGGTCAGGGGCCCCCAACTGGGTGGAAACTGTCATCCCCGGCGGCAGAGGGAAAAGCAACTCTGGTGCCTCACGACCGGGCCATACGTTCTGGAGTGGCTACCTAACGCACGACTCCCGTTTTCAGTTCGAGGCGAAGACTTCTCCTGTTTGCCTAAACGATCCATTAACCCCATCCTCCCCTCAAATGGGTCATCCATTTCTCAAGCTATTTTCCGCTCCCCTGCACCTACTCGCTCGCAGTACTTGTCATAACAGGAAGTCAGTTTCATATACTGTAATCCCCGAACACGTGGTGCCTGCACGTGGGGAGCCCAGGGGGCTGAGGGAGGAGCGGGGAGGCGGGGCTTCCAGAAGGCCTCCAGGCTGAGCGCTGAACCCCCCCGTCCCAAGCCTGGGCCTCTCCCTCCGGGGCCCGGGTGGCAGAAACCAGAATCCGTACCCAGACATTGTTTTCCCTTCTCATGCGTTGGTGGCTCTTTTTCTTTCTTTCTTTCTTTCTTTTTCTTTCTCTTTCTTTCTTTCTTTCTTTCTTTTCTTCTTCTTCTTTTTTTTTTTTTTTAATAAAGCATTTGAGTAGGCAGCAAAGCCAGTCAGAACTGTTTATTTATAGCTGTGGATTCTCAATGCTGTATAAATTAGAAATCATTGCTGAATGAGGCCTGCGCCCACTCACACACGCAGGACTGCTATCTGTGAGTCCTTTCACACAGTTTGCCTGTACACAGTCTAAAATGGGAGAAAATGACATGCTCCGAGTCAAATGACGAAGTCACAGCTCAACTGCAAAGCAGAAAACCGGCAATTATTTTTCCTCAGCACAATATGGGGAGTACGACAGGTGCAATTATCCAATATTATTTAACAGCACCGGTTTGTGGTGTAGGGAGAAAATAAAGGTTTCCGTGTCTCGGAGAATAAAAAAAAGAGAGAGAGAGAGAGAGAAAGAACCTGCCTCCTGGGCTCCGGTTTCTGCGGATTAAGCTGTGTTATGTAAATTGAAACTGGCCAGGATTCCAAATAGGGAATATAGCAGCACCTGGCTCCTTCAGCCTTCCTCCCCCCGGAAACTGGCAACCTGCGTCATCAGGGCCTTCTGAGCAAAAGCCCCTCACCTTGGAGACCCCCATCCTCCTCCTCTTGAGGCAGCAGCTCCAGATAAGACTGTGGGCAAGGCCAGGTTTGCGGAGGTCCTGTCCCTGAGGCTGGGGAAACCCTCTCCTGCCCTGCCCCTCCGTCCCTCGGCTGAATTAAGAGGAGGTGAAAGACCAAGTGTCCCACAAGGAGTAATCAGGGCCCCCTGTTTGGGCCTCCAGCGTGATTTTATTCCTATTTCCAAGCTTTTCCTTCAACTGGTCTCCCTACCTGGAAAGACCTCTCTCCACCCAGCTATCATCGTATAAGCCAGTTGTCCTTTGTGGCTTCCGGCTTGGGTGGGAGCCAGTGCCCAGTCTCCTAAAAAGCTCCCTCGAGCTCCCCAAGACGCCAGGCTCATTCCCTTCTCCGCACCCCAGAGTGGGACGTACCAGTCCCACCCAGTACGACATCTCTCTTCTCCATCCAGCCTCTTGGCTTCTGTCCCCATGGCGGTTGGGTTGCTGGAAAGAAGGTGAGCTTCGGAACCTAGCAGACTCCACCCCGCACCATGTATTTGCAATCTGGAGGAAATAGTTTACATTTCTGAGGCCTGGTTCTTTCAAGTCACACGATAATACCTATCATGAGTGAATAAGACTATTTAAGTGGTGGCGACATCCAAGATTCTCCATCCCACTTGACTCCAAGCTCATGGAGAACTTGAGCCATGTCGAGTTGTCTGCATCCCTCACGAGGCCTCACTCTGTTCCCTGAGAAAGTACTGGAAATATGTACAGAGGATTGACTTGAGGGTTGGTTACAGCCTCATAATCATATGGGCATCGTCACCAGGGGTCTACCCTTCTGCCAGAAGCTGAGACTGTTAACATGAGAGCTGCTGTTTCACTTAAGATACTGTCTCCATGTTCGATCCAAGGATCCTGTTAACAGTGATGGCCAGGTGATAGTTTCATGGGACCCGGAAGTAGAAAGCACATTTCAGGATGAAGCATATTCTGTAATCAAAATATCAAACATAATTTTTTTTTTTTTTGATAAAGGGGAAAATCGGACAAGGAATGGCTTGGGGAATAAAGATTGCACACGGATGGAGCTCCAGATGGAATGACTGGATAGCCCTGATTGCCCCAAGGAGCACCTACATGGCACTGATCCAAATCAGGGAGACTTATCCCTAAGAAAGGAGACCACTGAAGACAAATCGTGTTTACCTCAGAATTTATCTTCCTTTCCTTCTCACCCCTTTCTCACAGATAATCGCTCCTATCATTGAGTCTTGGTCTAGTCTGACTCTTCGTCTGAACTGACACTTCTTCAGCCACTCCCAGGGTATGACTCTTCGGGACCGTGGAAAAGGTCTCCGGTCTTTCTGCCACTCCAAATATCTCACTGATATACAAAGCAACCCTTCACCTGGATAAAGTATTCCACTGGACGTGGAGAGACACATTTAACACATAACTGAGAGAGGGGACCCATGGACTTGCTCTCATTCATGTTCAATGATCAGCGAGAGATATTTGGCGATCTGAAAGAAAGTGTTCATACGGGAAAAGGTATGCTTAGCAGAATGGAAATGAGGATATTGGGAGAAAAGGAATAGGTTCAGAGAGGGTCAGCTGCAGACTCCAAGAACAAACTTGCCTAGTTCACAATGGTTTACCATGTGAGTTGCCAAGAGATGCCTGGGGGTGGGTTCCTGGCTCTCCATCCCACTCTGCGGGAGCTAATCTTTGGTTAGTGTGCCCCAAGATAGAGCTAGACAATGATCTTGGCCACTGACGGGTCAACAAAACTCTGCAAGCCTTTGGAGGAGTGGAAAGAGGAGGCACAGCTGTGACACGCCATTCTCGATGTTTCTAGTCTTGATTGTCTGGCTGGCACTACCGGAATTTAAATTTGCTTTATAGCTAGAGAGAGAAGTTAGTGCTGGATTGTCACCATTCTTAAAAAGAGAGGAGGCAGAGCAAAGAAAAAAAAAAAAATTGGATTCCATTGGCCCTTGAAGAGCTTCAGCCTGGTTGAACTTCCCGAGATTCCTTCTTACCCAAACATCTTCACAACCAGTCCCAGACCTCCTGAAGTGTTCAAGATAGACTGACACCTATTAAAGGTACACTGAGTGGCGTTGAGGGCAAGGGGCATGGCTTATTCATCACTCTACCCGCCCATACACAGAGTATGATGCATCACACGCTACGATGCACTCAGATTTAAATAACATGTTCAGTTCAGTCAAGGTGGTGTGGGAATTTAAACCCAGATCCATCCAACTCAAGGCCCCCACAGTTTCCACTTCACCAAGGGCTTTTAGTCTTTCCCGACTGATACCTCAGAAATACATTTTACATCACGACTCCGTAGAAACACATACACACACCTTTAATAGGTGTGACAGACCATTCTCTATCCTATTATTTTCTATTCTATCACCTGAAATGTTGCCTGAAATTGTGACCATTAAAATTGATTTCTTTTTTAAATGTTTATTTTTTTAATTAAAATAATTTTTATCATTTATTTATTCTTGAGAGAGAGAGAGAGAGGTGGGAAGGGGCAGAGAGAGAGAGAGAGAGATACGCAGAATCAGAAGCAGGCTTCAGGCTCTGAGCTGTCAGCAGAGAGCCCGACACGGGGCTTGAACCCAGCCACCATGAGATCATGACCTGAGCTGAAATCAAGAGTTGGATGCTCAATCAGCTGAGCTATGCAGATGTCCCCTCATTAAACCGACTTCTTCATCCAGCAATAAGGTTGCAACGAATGACATAGCACTCCACCGTTCAGTAGGATTCATTCATTCATTGAGCAAGTGCCTACTGTGCCTGGGTCATATGCACGCATGGTCTGAGGACAGGGACGAGGTGCTCACTGCTCGGGCCACTCGCATTGGGGTTAGGGGTTTGCAGCCTTTCTGCCTGTAGTGTCTGTGGGAATATAGAAGTGAGCCTTGCTTCTCCCGCTCGCTGTGTTAACAGCTGCTCTGCTAGACTCAGCCCCTCTGAGATGCAGACAGGAAGAAGAGAAAAAACATTTCCACTACAAGAGCTTACAAAACCTTCCGCTGAGGCTTAAGTCTGACCTGAGCTGATACATCTGGTGACACTGGGGGGATTTGTTTTCACTCAACACTTAATTTTATTAAGATTCAAATTATGAAGTTAGATGAAGTTGAGTTAAGAAAACAAATACCGTATGACTTTTACCTTGGCAGGAATCCGATACGTGATGATGAAAACTCCCCATCTAGTTGTGTTTTGTTCCATTGGAAAATTTTCCTTAAGTGTATTCTAAAATGCACTCACATTGCCATTTTATATACATTCTCTCATCTTTGCCAATTTGTAAAGTCATGTGGTGAAGTAAAATTCTTTTTTTTTATAAGATAGATGACATTGGCATTGCCTGTATTTTCCTCTGCTGGACTCTAGTCTGGCCATTTCGACCTCTTGGTGCCCTCACCGATCACCAAACAGAGACGAAGAGGCCAAGAGATATGTCTGCAGCCAATTCAGTCATGGTCTCCCTGCTCAACAGTGGTGATTTCTGGCTAAACCTCCCACCATGGGGAAGAAAAGACCTGTTGCAAATGTCCTTCCAACTCACAGATGAACTCTGTTGGGCCCACCTGGGAGCCATGTTGAGCCCTGGGATAACTTACAACGATGATAAAGAAAGATTGCTGCACATCCTGAGGGGTTTAATGAAAATGTCACATGCACGTAAATCTTGGTCCTGTGGTTCCTTATTGGGAAAGAGACTGGAAGTACAGCTCTGGGATGAGGGTGGAGGGTCTCTGAGGATGAGAGCCAGCAAGGCTCTAAGCTATTCGTGAGTGAGTGTGCTTCTGTCTGTGTTACAAGGAGGTTGTGGTCATGTGCCTGAAATCTAAGGGCAGCCAGCCCCTTTTCCCTGGCTGGTGGGTGGAGATGCCCAGTGTGGGCAGCTCTTGCATTTGACAGGTTGCCTTACTACCTCTCACCTTGCCCCCTTCTCCACTCGACATTTGTCATGTCACTTCATCTCTCATAGGGTCACCCTTGAAAGACCCTCCAAGGACCAGTGAACATCAGGCTAGAGTGTTTATCCAGTATATCTGGATAGCCCCAGTTAACATTTACCATCGCTAAATTTAAGTATATTTATAATATAAATATATTTATAATTATATTTACAATATATATTCATTTATAGTTGCAGCAATCTAGAAGTAGTACAGCTATTATTATCTTTCTTAGTTTCCCAGGGCTAGCACAATGAAGGACCACAAACTAGGTAGCTTAAAAACAATAGTTTATCCTCTTCCAGTGCTGAAGGCTAGCAGTCTGAAATCAAGGTGGCAGCAGCACATGCTTCCTCCGAAGGCTCTAGAGAAGAAGCCTTTCTTCCGATGGCCCCTGATAATCTTTGGTGTGCGGCTGCACTGCTCCAATCTCTGCCTCCGTCTTCATATGACATTCTACCTTGCATGTCTCTGTGTCTCTTACTATGGCAGGATTCTGAAATCGGTGTCCAAATCTGCCTCTCCTTTCTCTTTTAAAGACACCAGTCATTGTCTTTAGGGCTCCCCGAAGCCCAGAAGGATCTCATTCAGACCACCCCACTGCAGAGATGTCCCCCATCGCCTAGTGCACCCTTCCTGGCTACAGGGGCAGTGCCTGGGGGAGAAAGATACAGGGCTCCAGAGTTAAATCCACCTGCACCATGGAGATGCCAGGCTCTCCCCCCAAAATGGTGAAGCAGGAGAAGTAATGGCTTTCCAGATGAGGCTCTTCAGTTGGAGAAAGAAAAAAGAGGAAGTTTTGTTCCTAGTACACCATGTCAGCCAGGAAATCTGTCCCCTCTACAAGGGCAGGAACTCAGAGTTACACAAGTCCATTTGTTTCCAGGCCTCTGTGATCTCTTTGTGTCCTCTTTGTTTTGTATACCTCTTGATTTATGAGACTAGGGGAGATGATCGCTTCTCATTTAACTTATTTTGAACATGATCAATGACCAATTGCATCTACAGAGATGCTATTTCTAAATAAGTTTACATGCTGAGGTTCAAGCTGGACTTAAAGGCCACTCAACCCAGAACATTATCCCTATTTTGCAAATGAGGGAATTGAGGGTCAGAGGTCTTTGGATATCAAATTCCAGCTTTTAAAAAAAAATTTAACTTTATTTATTTATTTGAGACAGAGAGAGAGAGAACACACACACACACACACACACACACACACACATACACATACACACACACAAGTGGGGAGGGGCAGAGAGAGGAGAGAGCGCACTGAGCCTGATTCGGGACTTGAACTCACAAACCGTGAGATCATGACCTGAGCCAAGATCAAGAGTCGGATGCTTATCAACTGAGTGACCCACGCGCCTCTCAAATTCCAGATTTTAATTCTTCTCACTCATCTGTCTCAACTACAACCTGCTACAGATGGTCATTTGCTGTTCATTGCCTCTAGACCTCCTCACAGCCCCGAAAGGTAGACATTATTGTCCCGAATGTTAGGGATAAAGAAACTGAGGCTCAGTGAGGTTGGTGCGTTTTCCCAAGGAGGAATTACCCAAGAAGAATGGAATCCAAGCCCAGTCTGGTAGCTTTGGATGCTTGGCCCCTTTCCTTTATGCCGTGTGATCTCCACCAAATCTTGCTTCTGTTTGCTTCGTAATGTCTGGATGGTTAACCCTTCTTTCTGTGTCCTCAAGGTCAAAATGTTAAACATGTTCAGTTTAAGGCTTCTGGAGCAATATGGGAAGGGTGTAGGCCCAAGAAAACCTCATTATTGTGGAAGAGCCTCTTTCCTGGGCCTCACAGCTTGAATGGCCACGAAAATGGGTTAAATGGACATTGAATAGAAATACAGAAGGCTGATGGAGGAGTAGAGCAGAACTATTCAGCCTTGGGATCCCTGGGAACTGTAAACATACTTATGCCCAGATCCCTCCTCCAGAGATTTGAATCCATCTGGGCTATAGATTAGGCATTGGGAATTTAAATTTTTTTTAATGTTTTATTTTTATTTTTAAGACAGAGAGAGACAGAGCATGAGTGGAGACGGGGTAGAGAGAGAGGGAGACACAGAATCTGAAGCAGGCTCCAGGCTCTGAGCTGTCAGCGCAGAGCCCGACGTGGGGCTCGAACTCACAAACTGTGAGATCATGACCTGAGCCGAAGTCGGATGCTCAACCGACTGAGCCACCCGGGCGCACCCTAGGCATTGGGAATTTTAAAAGCACCTCTAGGTCACTCCAGTGTGCAGCCAAAGTTGGAAGCACTGATGTATGGGAATTCTCCTTGGATTTTCCTCGGACACGGTGGCAGCTGAAGTCTGATTGAACATAATAAGTTTCAGGTTGTTTTAAACATCACCCGGAAGAACCTTCTTTCCAAGCTGCCTTCTAGAGTCCAGCCATCCTAATGCTCGGCAAATCTGGTGGCGTGACTGTCTGCCTGGTTCCTTTGGATGTAACTTTGAGGCAGAGTGTGGGGCCAGGACCTGAGAACGGTTCAAAGGCCTCTGCAGGCTTTGTGGTTGGGCATCCTCATGCTTACCTTAGACCTCAACACACTTCCCTAGAAGCAAAAGAGCCCAGACTGCAAGGACACGGTGGGGGCCCCTTGTGGGAATTCTGCCAGGGGTCAGGCTTTGGACGGGAACTGCAGCATGGCCTCTCCCTTGGGTCTCTAGCCTGCTGGCCGACCCTGCAGACTTTGGACTTGCCAGCCTCTACGACTGCATGAGCCCATCACTTAAAATGCGCCCTCCCCTCGCGTATGTATGTACATACACATATATATGTGCACACACATATGCACACAGACACTAAACCTTATTGGTTCTGTTTCTTTGGAGAACCCTGACTAATCCACTCTACTTTTCCTCTTCCCTGCCCTGGCTTTCTTTCCCTGGGTCTGCCTTCCAGCCCTGCTTCACGCCTACCCCCACTCATTCGCCCCTCTCCAGATCATTTGCCTGCAGTGCCTGTGACTCATAGGCCTATAATAAGCCCTCAGCTTCCGTTTGCCAAACTCTCTCTCTCTCTCTCTCTCTCTCTCTCTCTGTGTGTCTCTCTTCCCTTCATTCAAGAATCGCCCAAAATCCTACATCATCCAATCAAAGACACAACAGTCTGCCCTCCCTCGGATAAGCCCATTCAGTGGAACAGATTTCAGCAAGAAAACCCTAGTGTTGGAGCGTTGCTTGGAAAATGAACTTGCAAGACTGTTCCACACGTGACTCTGAGGGGGCTTGGGGTTTCAAAATGCTCTGCCTCAGTTGGGGATGGGCTGGACCGCACAGGGAAGATGCCTGCCTGGTACATCTTCACATGTGCTAATGACCCCACAGGGCTGTGGTCTTGGGTGTGGCTTTCTGATTGAGGTGCTAAAGGCCACTGTCCTCCACAGTTAACAGATTTTACAACCAACCTCACGTTACCATCTTGCTCCTATAGCATTGCTTTCCAGGGGAACTGGGTGAGGAGGTGTGAAGGAATCAGAACAAACCCATAAGCATATGTCCTCCTGACTTTGGGCCCCTGTGCTTTCCTCCTGGAAGCAAGTCTAATTATTATACAAGTCCAGTGCAGATGGTCAATACATAAAGTTCCCATCAGGGAGCACAGTTACTGATCTGGTGGCCCATTAACCCTACCTGTGTTTCCTGGCAGGCTGTCCCAGGGTCAAAGGTCATCAGTAGCTGGAATGGGAAGAGCAGCCATGGCCAAACCAGTTACTACAAAAGACCTGCTGGGGTCTCGTCGCTGTCTCCTATGTCCACTATGGTTGATGGACAGTTGGCGGGGGGGGGAAGACCCTGGGGAGAGACCTTGTGCTGTTGCTGTAACCACCATTAGACCACACTCCCAGGAGATACTGTGGGAGACACTGCCTGAAGTCCCCACCAAAGATCCCTGAATGGCTTGAGGAGAGGGTGGTAGGCAGAGATAAAGAAAGCCCAAGGCATGAGTTCATATTTTAGGGGGGAAATGGAATGTCAGAAAGAGCACAAACACGCTAGGCAGGCAAAATTCAGTTAGTCCCATTACCGCAACATTTACCATTTTGGGTGACTCATTCAGCCTTCACAGCTGGGCTTCCTCATCTATAAATTGAGGGCACAATACCTACCTTGTGCTAGAGTGACTGTAATGTATGGATGGAATGTCCTAAGGGACCTAGAATACAGCCCAGCGTCTGGAAACCGATAAACATCCACGTCCTTCTCTGCTCGCTTAACTCAAAGCCTCTATTAATCCAATGAAGGATATTTATAGGTTATCATTTGTGATCCTGTAGATTCAGTGTTAAGTCACAGAGGACAAAGCGGCTAATGAGGGCACGGGGGGTCAGAAGATATTAATGGAACGGACACTAACTAATTGTCTGAATGCCTTCACAAAATCAACAAGAAGGTCCCCAAAATTCCCTGACTTCAAGTACAAATAAGAGACCATTACATAGCACCCAGCAGAATAAAAGCGGGAGAAAGCAATACACAATTGTAAATGCGTAGACTCTAGTAATCCTAGTTTTTGGAACCCTGTAAGTCTTCATAAAGCCCTAAAATTTCAACAAACATTGCTACTTTAGAGTGGTTTACATCAGGGCATACAGTGCGTTGCAACTTCCTCCTTCTTGCCATCCCATATATGGGAAAACCTTCCGAGCAGTCCTCGTGTTACAGGGTCCTAGAGATAAGTTCAGTTTTAAATTCACACAAGACAATCCTTGACATTTGGAAATGTAGCCTTTAAAGCACATGTGCTGAGTTTCAATTCTCTCATCTTGTAATAAGATGACGTGGCAGGACGTCCTTACAACGGTAGTATAAATTTAATGGGGTGGGGGAGGAGATCTAGTCTCTGTGGGTCTTTGACTACATTTGTCTGTCTCATGAATAATTCTAGACCTACAATGAAATGGAATGATGAGAGCCCTCTGGTGGCTAAATGGGCTCTTCCCCTTATTTTAGAGATAGGACAACTAATTATCTTGTGTTTTGAAAGTTCTGTGTCTTGTTCCAATTAAGCAACTTTCTGCATGAACTTCATCTTTTCTCCACCTGTGCCCCTTCACCCTCGGGTAAAGAGATGATAAGATTTTTTTATTTTCAATCTCTTTGATGCTCACCCTCGGCACATATCTGGGCAATTATTTAATCTACCTTCTGAAGAGATAAAACACATTTTTACAAATTTCATCTTCAGACATTCATCTAACAAATATCTACTGTGTATCTATAACAAGTCAAACACCATATGAGATTCTGTAAGAGATACAAGGACATTTAAAGTATAATCTCCAATTGCAAGAAGCTTATGGTACAATATAGAAAAGAATAGCCTTGAATTTTTTAAAATGTGGGTTTTGTTTTACTAAAACTTGATAATTTTTATCAGCTACAGAAATTTCTTCTAAGAGATATGCTCTTGGGTTCTCTGTCTTCTATCTGCTCAGGTCCTGTACCAGGAATCTGAGCACCATTCTGAACTTTCCCTTCTCCCACTCACCGATACAGTTATTCACCGTGCCCTGCCAATTCTGCTTCTCTTTGTTTCTATCGATGTCAGCTTAGCTTAAGGCACTATCATTTCAGTTTATCACAGCATACTTTAAAAAATATATGTGGGGCTCCTGAGTGGCTCAGTCGGTTGAGTGTCTTGATTTTAACTCGAGTCATGATTCCAGGGTCATGGGCTCGAGCCCTGTACTGGGCTCCGTGTGGAGTGTGGAGCCTGCTTGGGATTCTCTCTCTCTCTGCCTCTGCCCCTCTCCCCAAATCATGCACTCTCTTTCTCTCTCAAAAAATTATAAAAATATATATATATATTTAAAAATTATTTTGAGTGGTTAATACACACATTATAAAATTCAAAATATACAATAATGAATGCATTAAAAGCAAGTCTGTTTCATACCCTTATTCCTTGGCTACACAGTCCCCCCCTACAAAGGCAACTACAATTCCAGTCTCTTGCATATGCTTCCAGAGATATTGCCTTCATGTGCAATCATAAATATATGTTTTTTTCACAAGTGACAACATGCTTTTCTGCACCTTGCTTTCACATCTTTCAGTACATGATGGAGAAAATTCTAAATCAGTATAAAGAGGTCTGCTGCATTCCTTTTTACGAAATGCATAGAATTCCATTATATGTATATTGCCATACTTTGTGTAATCAGTTCCCTTTAGATGGAAATTCAGATGGTTTCCAATCTTTTGCTATTGTAAGTCAATGCTGCAATAAAGATCTTCAAACAGACATCATTTTGCATATGTGCCAGAATATACTTGGGATAAATTTCTAGAAATGGAATTTTTGGATCAAAGGAAATGTGTATTTTTACTCTTGATAGTTATTGCCAAATTACTCTTCTTCGAGGTTTCACCAATGTCTACCTTTGCTGACAAAATATGAGACCCTGTTTCCCTAAATCTTCAAAAGTAGAGTGGGTTATACAGTTTTATGGGTAGACACGGCATCTCTCTATAGTTTTAATTTATATGATTCTTACTTTGAATGAGGTTGAACCCCTTGTCATGTTTAAGATGTATCTTAATATGTATTATTTGTATGTGTTTTTAATGCACAGACTTTTGTACCTTTTATTTTTCTCTTTGGGGTTTTTTATTTTGTATTGAACTTCAGGAGCCTATAGTGGGCAGCCTCTAAGACTTTCCAGATGACCTTCACTCCCTGACATCCACATTCAGTCATAGGTACCTCCCACACTGTACCAGGTGGTCTCAGTGACCAACAGTGTAGGGCAGAAGGAATGGTGTGTCATTTTCAATATTAGTCTGTAAAACACATTTGGCTTCTCTTTTGGTGACTATGTCTCATGAGTCACTTGTTCTGGAGTAAAACCAGCTGCAACGTCAGCCAGCTGCTGGTGGAGAAGTCTACGTGGTGAGGAACTGACACCTTCAGCAAGTGACTACGGAGGATGTGAGGTTTCCTGCCAAGATTCACATGAAAGACCTTAGAAGGGGGCCCTCTAGCCCCAGCTGAGCCTTCAGATGAGACCGCAGCCCCAGCTGACCGCAGTCTTGACTGCAATCTTACGATAGACTCTGAGCCACAATCATCCTGCTAAGCTACTCCCATATTCTTGTACCTCAGAAACTGAGAGGTACTAAATGTTTGTTGTCCTAAGCTGCTAAATTTGGGGGTAATTTGTTATGCATCAGTCAACGATAATACAGAGCTCTAAATATGTTAAGAAAATCACTCCTTTCTCTTGAGTTTGAGCTTCTTTGAGTTTCAAATACTTCTTCCTATTTGTTGAATGTCTGTTTTCCTTCGTCCTTATGATTTCTTTCCTTTTTATGTCCTTTATTTCTTCCTATGCAGAATTTTAAATTTTCACATAGTGAAATTTACCAATTTAGGTATTTTTATACCTAGACATTATGAAAAAGGACCTATTAGAAATATTCAAAATTTTATTTTCCTCTATTTCCAATAATGAAGGGCTAGGCCATTTGAACCAACATGCTAAAATCAATGGAAAATATAATTTTCTAATCTCTTTAAAAACATGAAAAAAATAACAATTAGGAAATTATCAGACCAAGTCTAAGAGGCTCCAAGAACCCATAAAGGCAAGAAAAGCAACAAAAGCCTTCTGCCCTGAAGACATATTTGGGGGACTTACATACCTGTTTTGAAGACTGTACAGAGAAAGAAGACGTCAAAGCTCAGTGTCCACCAGGTTGAAAAGTTAATATTAGACACCTCTCTTGTGTTAACCTAGAATCCCAAAGGAAGAATCCTCAGGATAAAGATAAATCAGAAGTAAAACAAGCCACTCCTCCCCCCCACTGCCCCCATAAAAAAAACCTCCCAAGATAGAGATGGCATAATGTTGGATAGGGCAAAGGAGTGGGGAAACACACACACACACACACACACACTCACAATCTGTCCCTGGGTAGTTCTACCCAGAGGCTAGCCCCCTGAGAAATTATAACCTAAATTAAAAACCCAAGAGTGGTGCAGAAAACTTTAAGCCATGACTTAATTTGAATTGATTACAGAGAGATAGTGTCCCCACATGTCTGGCAGAAGCCAATGCAAAACTGAAAAAGAGCTCTTTCACCCAAGCCACGGTAACCACCAAAAATCGTGTCTCATAGATAGTGAGCAGTGCAAAGTCATGATAGCCTAGCCACAAGAAAATAAGTTATAAACAGTGGGAGAAAAAAAAAACAGCAGAAAAAAGAAACCTCACTAAGCAGATCCTGAAAGACTTAAGTTTCCCGAATAATCAGAAGCAAATTATAACATAGCTATGTTTAAAGAAATGAGAATTAAAACTACCTACAGTAAACAGGAACTTGGGGTGGGGGCAGGGAGAGTGACCTAACAGATTTGACAAGTAACCAAACGGAACCTCAGAAATGAAAAATACAAAAATGGAAATTAAAAACTCAAAGGAGGAGTCTGAGGGCAGAATCAACTAAGCTACAGAGAACAAGACGATCAAAGAAATGATCCCAACTGTAGAACAGAGAGACACAAATGGGAAACATAAGTGGGTAGTTAAGGGAAATGGAAGCTTGAAGGAGGTTTACCATGTGCAGAACCTGAAGAAAATGACATAAAAAAGCCCAACTACCAGAATGAATTAGTGGATTTACCGATAGATGACACAAGGTCAATATACAAAAAGTAATTGACCTGCTATATATTAATAGTAAATATTTGGGAAATAAGATTTAAAAAAACACCATTTATAAAAGTGTAAAAACATAAAAGACTTAAGAGTCTTTTTGTTATTAGGGTAGAATTTATATACAGTGAAATGCACACATCTTACCTGTTTGATTTGGTGACTTCGGGCAAATGCATACACCTCTGAATCCTATCCCACACCCACCTCCATCAAGATAGAAAACATTTCCATCACTCCAGAAAGGTTACTTATGCCCCTTCCCCGTCAAAACCTGTTCCACCTCCGACCCCAGGCAATCACTTTGATTCCTTTCACCATAGATTAACATTATCTATTATAGAATTTCGCATCAATTGCATAGCATGCACTCTTTTGTGTCTAGCTTCTTACCCTCAGCATGGACATGATGTTCTTGAGGTTCCCATGTCTGTGCATCCACATTTCATCCTTTTTGTTGCTTTTAATGTGTATGGGTTTATCACAATCTGGTTTTCCATAATCCTACTGTTAGACATTGCAGTCAATTACAGTTTGAGCCATTGTAAATAAAGTTGCCATGAACAATCCTGTGCAAGTACTTTTGCGGCTACATATTGAACCTTTTTCTCTTTTCTCCTAGGAAAATAATTAACAGTGGAACTGCTGAGTCAACAGGCACTCACCCCACTATACTGGGATTGCCCACAAAAATGGTTGCCCCATTGGACTGTAAGCTCTTGAAACAGGAGGCATTAACCATGTATTTCTTGAGTTAATATACTGAGGAGAAAGCACAAGA
This sequence comes from Panthera tigris, assembly GCF_018350195.1. Taxonomy (NCBI): domain Eukaryota; kingdom Metazoa; phylum Chordata; class Mammalia; order Carnivora; family Felidae; genus Panthera; species Panthera tigris. Next base: position 17,049,935 of record NC_056664.1, read on the forward strand.
GACACAAAATACATAAGTAGACAATATACCTTCAATCTAGCTTGTCTTGGTTATGCCATGGTACACTTCAGGGATATGACCACCTAATTAAAAAGTCTTTTTGGGGTACCTGGGTGGCTCAGTCAGTTGAGCATCCGACTCTTGATTTCAGCTTGGGTCATGATCTCACAGTTTGTGAGCTGAAGCACATCAGGATTGGGGTCTGTGCTGACAGTGCAGAGCCCGGTTGGGATTCTCTCTCCTTCCCTCTCTCTCTCTGCCCCTCCCCTCCCATCCCGTGTGTGTGTGTGTGTGTGTGTGTGTGTGTGTGTGTGTCTCAAAATAAATACAAAATTAAAAAAATCTTCAAAAATTTCTTGTAACAATTTTGTGAAATAAATCCCATGAAAAAGGCACAAGGACTTTTGAATCTCTACAGTAACTATTTACTTTTTTTTTTTTAAGATTTTTTTTTTTTTCTTTTCTGAGAGAGAGAGAGAGAGCGAGAACAAGTGGGGAACTGACAGGGAAGGAGAGAGAATCCCAAGACTTGGGGCTCAATCTCACGATCGTGACCCAAAATCATGACCTGAGCCGAAGTCAAGAGTTGGTCACCTAACCGACTGAGCCACCCAGGAGCCCCTCTAATGATGACTATTTTTAAGTAGTTAATATTTATTAAGCCCTAACAATACAAAACAATTTACAATGATCATCACATTCATGCCTTATACTCTGGAAAGTTAGTGCCAGGAGACTAAGGTTTATAGAAGTTAAGTCGTTTGCTTAATGTCACATAGCTAAAAATTGGCGGGCCTGCAATGAATATGAAAGAGGGATTTTGATTCATTATTTCAATAAGTATTACGTTTCAGTACTTATTTTTAAAAAGCTGTTTTGGTCCAAATTTTCCGACACCAGAAATAAAAATGATCATAACAAAATCTGCATCACCTGTGTACTATAGGGACCCAAGGATCTCACTTATTGAATAATAATTTATTCTGTAAGCAGAAAAGCACGATACACAGGTAGCATCTCCCCCTCATTGTCATTACCATCACCATCATCATCATTTTTTAAAAAAAAAGTTTTAAATGTTTATTATTGAGAAACAGAGAGAGACAGAGCGTGAGCATGGGAGGGTAGAGAGAAGGGGAGGCACAGAACCCGCAACTCAGCAGGCTGAGCTGTCAGCACAGAGCCCGGTGCGGGGCTCGGACTCGCAAACTGCGAGACCATGACCTGAGCTGAAGTCCCACACTTAACCAACTGAGCCACCCAGGCGCCCCACCATCATCATTATTTGACCACCTATTAACCGTGTGTCCTTAGGTATGTGACTGTTAACTTCTAAAAAGGAGATACTAATCCTACCATCATGTTGTGACAATCAGAAGATACAATGTATCTCATATCACCTTCCACCTGCTTCTACTACGGTGCTTTTCCTTCCTGGCCAACTGGCCCTTGGTAGGGTGGAGGGCTCCCAATCAGTATTCTCCTGCTCTCAGCCTTACCAAAGCTTTTGCACAGAGCCACTATTCAGAATGTCCATTACAAAAGTATCTGGGGCCAGTTTCCAGCAACTTGTCCAAGCATTTGCAAACCCCAGCCTCCCAGTTATCTCATGGAACCTTGCACGTTTCAAGTTTAAATGCCGCACCTCTGACTTTTCGGTAATAGAATAAAGGGAACGGGGTGTATAAACTGGCGGTCGATTTTTCTAAACACAAAGTACCGTGCTTACAACCATATTCATTTCTACGTAAACCAGGAAATATGATTTACACTTTGTTTTGCTATTTTGAGTTATCTTTTGAGCCTTGGAACACTGACATTATATTATCCTCAATGGAAAGCATCATTTGCAGAGGAAATTTGAAAGCTACAAGGCCTCGCTACATCACAGGCCACGTTCATAACTACAGAGGGAAGGGACAGGGGTGCAACTCTTCTGACCTCATAGCCACCAAGAGGGGTTGGTGGCCAGTTGATTCTGCTGCAGCAGTTGGCACATGACCCCGTTCCCCGCCAAGCCTGGGACTGTCAAAGAAAGGGATCACGTAGACGCCATGGGGCTCAAAAGCTGCCAAGACCCTGGCGGCCCTCCGCTTGCTCCTATGCCAAGGGATGGGCAGTGAATGCCTAGTCAACATGAAGAACCTCAGACAGATGTGACTCTGCCCAGAGCCAGGCCGGGGCAGCCACCAGCCTGATCCCTCTACGTGCCCCCCGCTGCCCAGCCCAGTCTGGCCCGATGCCCCCGAGGTCGGTGCGCCTGCTTCCGGTCCTCACTCTGCTCCTCCCCCAGCAGCGCCTTCTACCACGCATGCGCTCCGCCCCTCCCTCTGTCACGGTGCCACTGGCTTTCTGTCACGCTCCCCATTTCTGTCCCAAGGGTTACAAGTAAACTGCCACCCGAGGTTGCTAAATTTGTTCACTCTTTTTTACAGTTTCCTCTACTGAGGTCACGTTGGCAGCTGTTTCCCTATTTAGGAACTTAAATGCAATCCTCCGGTGGGTATCCTGGGAAGCTATTCTGTGCGGCACCACGCCGCCACCGGTGACTCCTCTTCCTCCCTCCACCTGCTCTGTGCTCTACAGACAACAGTCCCTGACTGCTTCCGGCCCCAGGTAGGCCTGCCTTTCAGTTCACCGGAGCTCTCCTGCCGGGAGTCACGGACAAACACCTCATTCCCTCCTCGCTGGGAACTGGATGCAAATATGGTGAGTGGGGAAAGTCATGGTCGGAGTCCTCATTCTTCAAACGCAGAGGCCTTTCCCACAAAGGGTCCCCAGGGCCCCCGCTGGCCATTTGTAAATTGATCCACGGTCCCTGGGTTTAGCTGGTCAGAACAAAATAGACCTGCTCTCAGGTGCTCTCACACTGGTTACAGCCCCAACACCCAACACGTGATCCAAGAGCATAGCCTCCAGGACTGCACGTGGTGGGCTGCCCACCCCCACCCCTCTTGCCCAGCCGGGCGCCAGTGACCCCTGAGACGACTCTGAAGAAGGCAGTGGTTTTGTGTTTGTGTGTTTGGGATTTGTTTGTTTGGGAGGGGCAGAGAGAAGGAAAGACAGAATCCTCGGCAGACCCCATGCCATCGACGCAGAGCCGGATGCAGGCCTTGAACTCACCAACGGTGAGATCATGACCTATGCAGCGATCAAGAGTTGGCCTCCTAACCGACTGGACCACCCAGGTGTCCCTGTGTGTTGGTTTTCTTTTTTTTTTTTAAACTGTGCTTTGTAATCATCTGTTCTCAAAGATGATGCTTCTCTTTTCATTGGTTTCCCATTCTGTCCGTGGTGGAAATGCAGGGAGTCTGAGAAGATAACACACAGGCTTCTGGTTCATTACAGGGCAGGTGTGAACCCTAGATGTGAACTTGAGCCCGTTGGAAGGTACGTTTCTAAGGCGCAAGCCCATTCTGAAGGATCATCCAGGACACGTCTTCCCTGGAGAGCCCCACGGTAGCAGACACTTGCCTCCTGAAGGGTTGAAGACAGGTAGAGATTGTTCCGTTTGACCTCTGAGTTTGACTGGAGGCAAGTCCTTTAAACCTACACAGGCCACTCAAGCCCCCATGGTCCCTCTCTGTGTCTCTGAGAGCCTAAATGTCCTTCAGTGTTTTTTGATAACGGCCTCTTCGTTTTCACAGACTGACCTATTAGTTCCATTTGTTTATTAGAATCAAGGTACCCTTATTTATTGGAATATCAATGGGCAGAATGACACCAAGAATTATAACAGCCCAGAGAGGGCCCGAGGTCATACACAGGAGCCTGAAGAAAAGTGAAGGCAGAGAAACAGTCAAAATAATATGTTACATCCATGGTATCTGTCACAGTTTACGAGGCACTTTCACATGTATGATCTATAATAATCAAAGTTCTTGGTGGCAAATCACAGAAGCACTTTCTGGCTAATGGCAACAGAAATAAATGCATCGGAAAGGCAGTGTATCGGTTCACAGGATTTACACGAACACCAAACACGGAGAACAGTCAGGAACGAAGGGGACCTGGTTCCATGTGGCACGACCACATGGTCACATCCTGTCTGAAAGCTGAGCGAGGCCCTGCTCCCCCTGCCTCTGACCTCAGGGGTTGACCTCTAATAGTCTCTGAGTCTTTGTGTCCCTCCCCCGAGATTCAAAGTTCCAGGTAGGCACATCTGCTTGATCTCGCCTGTGCCCCAGCGGTCGGAATGGGGGGAGGGGGGGGTGTCAGGCGAGAAGAGAGAATGTCCATTTCCCTCACCCCTCACCGCTTGGTGTTTGGTACTGAGTAGCTGTATTAGTTTCTACTGCTGCATAATAGCTAGCACAGACTTAGTTTAAAATGACAGCCACCTATTACCTTACAGCTTCTGTGGACCAGAGCTCCACCACATTCTTAGCTGGGCTTTCTGCTCATGGTCTCACCAGGTTGTAATGGAGGCGTTGGCTGGACTGTATTCCCACTGGGAGGCTCAACTGGACAAGAGCCTGTTTCCAAGCTCCCTCAGATGATGGTGGAATTTTTTTATTTCCAGCCGTATGTCTGAAATCCCTGATTTCTTGGTAGCTATCCACTGGGGACCATTTTCAGCTCCCTGAAGCCACACTCAAGTCCCTGCCAAGTTCACAGGCCCACCCTCCATAGAGAGCTCACAGCAAGACTGTTGACTTCAGAGTCAGCAGGAGCACCTCTCTGGCTTTATATCTCCCTTTAGGAAAGCTATCGTTCCTCTTTCAAGGTTCACTTGATTAGGCCAAGCCCACCCTTTTTGATGAACTCCTAAACTGATTAGTAATCCTTTCATAGTAGTGAAACCCTATCATGGTCACAGGTCCTGCCCACACTCAAGGGGAGGCAATTATACAGGGTATATAAACCAGGGGATGGGAATCTTGGGGGCCCATCTTTGAATTCAGCTTATCACACTGGAAAATGTCAAGCACTTCCCTACTTTTAATCTCCTTGGAGCAGGAGATCAGGTATAAACTTTACAGATTTACAGAGGTTAAAAAAAAAAAAAAAAGGCTCTGAGAAGCCAGAGTGATTTGGTTCTAGCCACAGAGTTAAGAAGTAGTTGGATTGGAAGTTGTCATCAGAGCTTTCCAAAGCTAAATGGAAATAAGCAGTAACAAATATGAACATTCATGAAAATAAGTTATGTGATCATACGTGGTGCTACAGGCTCTGATGGAAAGAAGAAAGGAAGAGCAAAGATGGGAAATTATGACTAATGAACCCACGGCCTGCTGTAGGAGGCCATTCTGGACCTACTGGAAACAATGCCAGTAAAGAACATGAGCTGTCCGTTTGATGTCAGAGAGAATAACAGGCATCTGGGGCGTGATTGCTATATTTAAAAGAGGGAATTCACAGCAACTTTCAAAGGTGAATGGACGAGTTGGCACAGGTCTCCCGAAAAGACCAAACAGGAGCTAGAGAGATCGCCACTGAGACCCTGAAGTTTTCTCTAGCTCGACCCTTCCTGTTCTTCCCTTCACAGCTCAGAGACCAGCCTGTCTCCTAAGGAATCGTTCTATGACAGGCTTATCAAAGAGACCTTGAGCTTATGTCCAGCCAACTATATTATTTCCTTTATCATCAGCCTGAAATATTCCCTGAAGACGTTTTTTTAATTTTTTTTTTTTATTTTTATGAGTTTTACGTAGTTAAGTAATAATCTGTACACCCAACCTGGGGCTTGAACTCACAACCGTGAGATCAAGAGTTGTGTGCTCTACCAACTGAGCCAGCCAGGCACCCCTCCCCCAAAAGATTTAGATATTTAGATTTTAAAAGGTAGGATATCGAGGGGGCGCCTGGGTGGCTCATTCGGTCGAGCGTCCAACTCTTGATCTCGGCTCAGGGCATGATCTCACGGTTCGTGAGATTGAGCCCCAAGTCAAGGCTCTGTGCTGTCAGCATGAAGCCTGCTTGGGATTCTTTGTCTCCCTTTGTCTCTGCCCTTTCCTCGCTCATTCCCACTCTCTCTTGAAATAAATAAATAAAATCTTATAACAAAAAAAAAGCTAGGATATAGAATGGTAAAAGGGTTAAGGTTCTCTATGATACAGCTTGATATTCTGCAAATAACAAAATTTTGTTTTTCAAGAATATACAAGTAAAAGCTGGATAGGTCTTTGAACCCATGTCTGTGCATGAAAAACATACGTGTAAAGCAGTGAGAGCAGAGTTTTAAAAAATATATTCAAATGTGTCCGAGCACACAATAATATATTTAACTTCTATTCACACATATGCCACATGAAATGAGTAATAGTAAGTTACTGGAAAACCTTTGTACCGATCCTGGCCATGCCACTGTCCAGCCGTGTGACCCTGGAGATATAACTTAGCCTATCTAGGCCTCAATTTTTCTCATCTACAGGGATAAAAAGTTAGAAATTTTGATTTCTAAAAACTCTTCCAACTTTAAAATTTAGTAGTTCTTCAGTAAGCTGGTTAATGTGCAACAGTCCATATTGGGAAAGAACATCCTACTTTTCCATCTTAGATGAGAAGGCTACCTCTTGATAATCACGGGAGGCCATGAACTTGATTGCACTTTGGATTACATTCAACTAAGCCTATCGTCCAGCCCTTTTGGGATATTGCTGGGATATCTGGGATATTTGCTGGGATTCTGGGATACTTGCTGTCTGTAGATACTACTTCCCATAGCGATATATATCTAGCTATTTAGAATTACGCACATGTGCGTATTCTTGGGATACTTGCTGTCTGTAGAACTACTTTCCGTAGCGATATATATCTAGCTATTCAGAATTGCGCACATGTGCACGTGTGTGCACACACACACACACACACACACCAAAAATACGAAGACAGCAGCAGGGTCAGCGGGTTAACAGGGAGGAGTAGCTGAGTTAGCCAAGGCCTAGAGGACGAGAGAATGGAAGAATTCCCAGGCCCTCAGAGCTTTTGCAAATTGACATCATCCATATGTATCACCATTAATTATAATAATCATCTCCTACAACAAGTGCTCTGCTTGACTCTATGCCCATGTTTTATTTATTTATTTTTTAAGCATTTCTACCTCCTTTATCTTCTCTCTGAGCTGATTAATTAAGTGCAGTGAAAGATAAGAGAGGTCTCCGCCACATGGTCTTTTTGGCCTATCCCTGCTTCCTACTATCTTACAACACTTCTAACGCTTTTTAAAAAACAACAGTTACATTTTAGCGCGACCAACAAGAGATCTGGCTCTGTTCTCTTAACCCCTCACTTTCCATTTTTATTGCAGCGGAGCAAGGCACCGGGATCAGAATCCAAACCCTGTCTAGACTACAAGTAGGCTCTCTGGGACACATGCCCACTCTTTTTCCAGTCTATGCAAGGGGAGTGCATGTTCTTGCTATGACCTTCTTAAAAGCCAACAGTATTCTCTTCCAGAGAGATATGGAATCACATCTTTTTAGAAAAAGAAAAAACAAACAAACAAACAAACGGCTGTCCACTTTGTTGCTTCACTTATCCCGCCAACCAACACAGTTGAACATCCTCTGAAGTTATCGTTGAGGTAACTTAACGCGTGGTATCTCAAGTTTGTCATCCACAGTCCAAATTTCAACGATTCCTCTCTTGTCCACTACCTTAACTTACTCTCTTTACACTTAGAAATTACCTGCAAATTGCCTTACTCAATGCGCATGGTGCTTTCATTACTCAACCTTTCTGAGGTCAAGTTTTTTGTTTGGTTTATTTAGAGAGACATAGAAAGTGGGGGAGAGGCAGGGAGAGAGAGAGAGAGAGAGAGAGAGGGGAAGAGAGAATCTTAAGTAGGCTCCGTACCCAGTGCAGAGTCCAATTCGGGGCTCAATCTCACAACACTGAGATCATGACCTGAGCTGAAATCAAGAGTCTGACACTTAATCAGCTGAACCACTCAGGCACCCCTGAGGTCAAGTTTTTATTAAGCACTCTGTTCTACGTGAAATTCTCCCCGCCTTTGGCTTCTGCGCCTTCTCTCCTTTTTTTTTTTTTTTTCTTTTCCCTCTTACCATTCTAATCATCCCTTGTCGGTCTTCTCTGGGGCTTTCCTTTCTACCTGTCCCTGAAATGTAGCTTTGATGCAAGCTTCATAGCTTTGATGCAGGCTGGCTGGGTCCGAGGACTCAGAGGGGAGTCCTTGGCTTCAGGCAGGATAGAAATCATGTGTAAGCCAAGGAGAAGTGAGAGCAGAGTTGACTGAAGATGTGGAGTGTAGACACAGACAGAGTGTCTGGGAGACTCAGAAGGGAAAAGAGAGTGAGTCCCATCTTTGCTCGGGGTCTGGGGTTTCTCTTGAGGGTTGTGGTACCGTGCACGTGTCTTCTCAGGCATCCAGGAACAAATGCGAATGTGTAGGAGTCCTCCATAAGTCACTTACGCCCTGGAACCTGGGGGTCTTGATGAGTCCGTGGTCTCTGTGCTGAAGGACTCCAAAGAAATCATCAACACCACGACCTTCACAAGGAGGACACACACGATCTGTTCTATAAGGCCTGTGTAAGGCGGGCGTGTAGGTCCTAGCAAGAATAGAAGCAGAAAAAGGAGTGAAAAAAGCAGTTTTTCCTGGGATCTCTTTAGTTTCCCTGCCTCAGCCTCATCCCATAACCCTTTGCTCCTTTTATTCATCCCACTTTTCCAGGCAGTTTCATCTAAATTCGTGATTTCACTTCCCATCCCTTCAATGACTACTCCTTAATCTATTTCTCCCCTAAAGACCTCCCTTCTGGAGTCCAGAGTTATGGATTCAGATACCTACTAAGAGTCACCATTCACATGTTGACCAGATATCGTACGCTCAACTGGGCTATCTCCGTGTACTTGGGCTGCCATAACAAAACACCATAGAATGAGTGGCTTAAACAACAGAAACTTCTTTTCTCACAGTTCTGGGGGCTGGGAAGTCCAAGATCAAGAGACCAGACAGTTCAGTTCCTAGCGGGGGCCTTCCTCCTGGCTGACAGACGGCAACTTCTCTCTGCGCACGCACTTGACCTTTACTCAGTGCATGCTCACGAAGAGAGAATTCTTTGTCTTCCTTTTCTTTGAAGAGCACTGACCTCATCATGAGGGTGCCATGCTCATGGCCTTATCAACCCTAGCCGCCTCGCAAAGACCACATCTCTAAATACCATTATCACTTTGGGGATTAGGGATCCAACATATGAATTGGGGGGTGGAGGGGCCACAAACATTCAGGTCATAATATGGGCCCAAACCGAATGCCTCATCTTCCTTCCCAGACCTGCCCCACATGTGCTATGGGTCATGTCAATGGGAGACACTACCACCCACCCAGCTGCCTGCCTGGCAACCGGGAGGGCTCTCCTTCTAGGTTCTCTGCACCTGTTTCCTCATCTGTAAAACAACAATAGTATCTCCTTCACGAAGAGTTAGATCAAATGAGCTGATACGTGTAAAATGCTAATGAAATTCAGGACACTAAGTTCTCAGTAATATTGACTTAGATTCTCTCTAAAATAATGTTTTTAACCAACTCCACAAAAATGCTTCAGATCCTACCTTGCATAATACCCTTGGACTTACCACCTTCCCCCGACCTCTTCCTCTGCTACCTTGACTTTCGGTAGCTCACTTCACACACAGAATACTGGGATTGCCACCTAACGAGCTTTTCTTCATTGTCTCAGCTCGCTGTCCGATCCTTTCCTCACACAGCTACGAGAGTCATCCTTTCACATTGGAGCTCCTATCAGCACACGATCTCTGGCCAAGTCTTCAAGGGTGCCACATGCTTTGGGGCAAAGCTCAAATTCCTCAGCGTCATCTAAAGTGCCCTTCGTGAGACGGCCCCTGCTTACTGTCTGGCCCCTGTTGGGAGAGGCAGTCCGCATGGGGGCCGAGTGTCTCTGCATACCCTTACCAAGCATGCCAGACTGCAAGAATTGCCCTCTCCTGACACGGAGCAGTTCCTGCAGCCAGTCACAAAGGGACCCAAGGAGATGCAGGTGATGACAGCATGGTCACTGTTTCTGCTTGCTCCCTTGGAGTGGGGGACTTGAGAGCTGCTTGCTTCAAAAGGGCTGTGCCTTTGGGTCTGGGTTCCTCAGCTTCAGAGCAAACCTACCGAATGTGTAGCATGCATCCGGGTCCATCACATGACTTCTGTGTCATCTGGGGGAAAAAGGAGGCCAGTGCAAATATGCTGAAGATAAAGCTGCTTGCTACCCCGTTAATAACATAGTACTTTGTCTCTGACCCGGGAATCTTGTGTCATCTGCCACGATCCACAAAACCATGCCAAGCTAACTTGTTAGCTTGCAAGTAGAGAAAATTCCATACCTCTCATGGTTTTTGACAGCCCTGTCTCCTCCTATCTCTTGTTCCATCTCTCATCCCATGCTCTGTTATACTGACCTGTTTCCTGTCCCTGTGCCTTGAAAGATGCTGATCCCACTTCCCCAAATCTTATCTACTTTCTTTTCTTTTTTTTAAGTTTATTTATTTATTTTGAGAGAGAGAAAGAGAGAGAGTGTGTGTGTTTGTGCGAATAAGGAAGGGGCGGGGGGGAGGGAGAGAGAGAATCCCAAGCAGGCTTCGCGCTATCCACACAGAGCCCCACGCGGGGCTCGAACTCACAAACCATGAGATCAAGCCAAAGTCAAGAGCCAGACACACTTAACCGACTGAACCACCCAGGCATCTTTCCTTTATTTTTGACCAGCCAAAAGTACTATCCCCTCTAGGAAGCCTTCCAGACTTCCAGTGGGACTTTGGTGTCATTCATCTCTTCTTTCGCGGCACCCTGAGCACATCTCATTAATTAGAAGCCTTGCCACATTGCACCATGACTTCTTTCGCTCGTGCAGCTTCTCCACTGGAAAGGAAGCTTCTTGAAGGTAGGGGTCACGTTTTGTCTTTGCGTGCCTGGTGTCTAGAGACTTTATCCTGCAATACTTGGCACGTAAATGTTCAATACATGTTACACGTTGGAATGAATGACTAGATCCTAATGGGTTTGACCCATCCTGAAGGATGAACCTGGAATGAAATTGTCCTCTGTTTCTCTCTTTGCCTTTCACACTTCTTTTTCTCCTTACCTTCCCATTTCTTTTTTTTATTTTTTTTTCTATTCTAAGCTACACTCTACTCTGTGTGCTTAGCTAGACACAAATAGACTTACGTGAGGCAAAAGTATGCCTGCAGAGCAGCGAGGTGGATTCCATGCACCATATGGGAAAATTAATCTCACCTTATGTAATCAGTGCCTAAAGACAGAGACTCAAACTTCCTTCCTCTCCCAAATTTCCTAAGAGATTGCAAAAGAAATGGATTAAGTGGCGGGGATGGTGTGGCATTTATATTTTAAAATATTTTTAATTTTCTCTCTCTCTCTAACGCAGCCCTCCTGGCGACAGAGAACGGACCGTGGTGAAAGATAATTGCCTAGGAGCCTGGCCAGCTTTAGATAAATTTGCTATCGCTGCAGTGGAAAACTTGGCTTTAAATGAGCCCTCTTTTCCACCTACAGAATCCCTAGGCAGTAAAGACCATGAACCTGGAAGGTACATCCCGACATGTGTTAAATAAATGCATGCGCTAATAAATAATGTTCAATAGTGTGCATGAGTAACCCCCGGAGGTACCTTAAAAATAAACATTTTCATAGGGAAACTGATAGTATTCTCTTTCCTGGGGAAGGTAAATGTCTTGCCCTGCTTCCTGAATCACTGTCCTGGCTCTAGCTGTGTCTTAGGAGTGAACTCAATGATAAAGTGGCTGAGGCTCCATCCTCGTGGACTTTATTAGGGAGCCAGCTATGAAGTTGTTCTCTCGGCCTCCAACTCATCCTTGAGTACTCAGCTTTGTGATTCTGGCACCGATGCTGCAAACTCCGTGTTTTTGGTTTTTTTGTTTTGTTTTGTTTTGTTTTCCGCCAGTTCCCTCCACCTTTGCCTCTTCCAATAGGGAAGGGGATAGGGCATAACGGGCCGAGAAGTTCCCTTACATCTTCTTGTCTGTTTGCTACGGTCGCTAGCGTCACCCCAGCCTTACTCCTTCATAGTCTTAAGGAAACTCACTCTCACAAATGGCAAACAGCCCATCTCCCGGCAGCCACACTTTGCCGGACTTTGTTTCTGGTCGCTTCCCCCTGCCCCCACCCCTCACCTGTGCCTGCTAACAGCCCTGGTGGCAGCCCGTCTGCCCTCCTGGTCACGTTTTCCTCCTTGCCTCCCCTCTCTTCCCTCTCTTCCACGGCACCCTGCGAGATCACAGGGCCGTCCCTTTATAGGACAATGGCTAAAATAGCAACCGAGGTGAGACCGAACACTAGCAGCCAAGAATATTTGCACTTGCGGGCTTAAAAATAACCAATCTGGAATGACAGAATAGGAAAAATCCAGGTAAGACAACATTTGCTCTCGCACGAAGTCACAAATGGCTTTACCGGTGGGTGTGCTTTTCCCGCTTGGTACCACCAGGGCCCACAGGCAAAAGTGATCTCCTGCCTTTCCTAATCTTTCCTCCTTCCAAAACGCAGTGAAGAATTGAAATTTCCCATCTAGCGTCCAGCATTACTTGTCCCCCCCCCCCCATTTTTAAACGGGAATAAACTGCGGTGCCAGCAGTTTTAAGTGATGCTGTGTAATTTTCAGCTCAAATGAGAACTTAAAGCTTCACTAATTTCTTGAAGAGATTCTGCAGCGTCTGATGGTGGTTGGGGGCGGGGAGAAGGGAGGAAAAGAAGGAAAAGGAAAGGAAACAGCGGGACAGCCGCCGTGGTCACCCCCACCTCTGTGGCCAGAGCTGCTTATCACCACCTTGCTCTGTGTTCCCCTAGCCCATGCTACCCTTCCGTATTCTAGAAGTAGAGGCAAAATGGGACGAACCACCGTCAGAACGGTGATCAGTTTGGCTTGCTTGCTGCCCACCCCCCCCCAACTTGTCTCCAAAAATCTATCCTACGTCTCTTACAGTTCTTTGGGTGGTGAATGATACGAATAAGGACATCGACAACGTTCTAAGCAAACTGTAACTGGCATGCTGGTGGAAATGCTCGCTGAAACCTGCCATGGGCAAGTCAGAGTCCCAAAAAGATCTCAACAAGCAGATCAGCCGTATGAATTCGGACATTTATGTCTCAACTAATGTATAAGACAAGGGAAGGTTGGCACATGTGCCAGAGATCATTTGTATGACATGATTATTGGTAGAACCACACATGATTGCATGTTAGGGCCCCTCCTGCATGTTCTATCAGCGTCCTTGGCTGGATCTTATTACGGGGCTCATTACACAGTATTGCAATCGACTACCTTCCCTCCTGCGTTGCAAGCACCCTGAGGGCAGGGACTGTGTCTTTTTCTTCCTCCTTTTTGTAATCCACAGGTCTCACATAATATATAATCCATTGTGAGGACTTTATGCCAATCAAAATGAAATGGCCTATAGCTTTTGACCATAAAACTCAATACCATTTGTATTATACTGAACTTACGTCTTAAACACTGCAGTATTGCTTGCATTGTATTAAGATGAGGTTATAGGAGGCAAGTCTAGTGATTAAGGATGAGTGCTCCTCTCCTGACTGGCTGGACAACCTTGATCAATTTCCTTAAGGCTTGGCATGCCTCACTTTCTCTATCTGTAACATGGGGATATAATAAGCCCTCCTTCATAGGGCTATTGTGAGAATTAAATGAGGTAGTGCACACAAGGTATTTAAACAGGCCTGGACGATGAGGATAATGACAGTGACTCTAAAGTTAAAGATATGATACAGGGACAGATTAGAAGACAGTATTTGCAACACTAAGCCAGACAAAGGATCAGCATATAGAATATATAAAGAACTTAGGGGCACCTGAGTGGCTCAGTGGGTCAAACGCCTGACTCTTTCTTGATTTTGGCTCAGGCGATGGTCTCATGGTTTGTGAGATTGAGCCTTGTTTTGGGCTCTGTGCTGACAGCATGGGGCCTGCTTAGGATTCTCTCTCTCTCTCTCTCTCTCTCTCTCTCTCTCTCTCTCCCTCTCTGCCTCTTCCCCACTCTCTCTCACTCTCTCTCAAAATAAATAAATAAACATTAAAAATATATATATATATCTTCAAAATTTAATTCTAAAAATCAAACAAAAAAGGAAGAAAGAAATAAGGATCATTTACCACCATAGAAACTCAGCTGACAAACTGACAAGCTGACAAACTATAAGCCAAAACTCATCAATAATTTGGAAAAGGTAAAGCAAAATCCATGAACTCATTGCCCTTCTTTGGAAATCTTGTAAAGCAAAATCCACCCACCAAGTGGATGAAACCTTCAAAGTCTGATGGTATCGTATCAAATGGAGGCAAGTCTCCAGAGTGATGGGAACACTCGTGCACAGGTGATGGAAGTGTAAATGGGCACAAACACCGTGGAGGGCATGTTGGCCGTGTTTCTTAACATTGAACATGTGCACACCCAGGAACCCGGTATTCTTTACACCGGGGCTATTCAAAGGGTTCGTCAGGTTGCAGGATTTTGCTGGACTGACCTAAGAGACTACCTGTGTTCACAAAAGGCCTTCCTACATCCATCCCAAATCCTACTTCAGTTCATGGCTCCTGAGTTCAAAAACCTGTGAGTAACAAAAGAGAAGCCTCCTTTAAGGACTACTCAGAGCACCATAAAGCTTTTGGTCTTCTAGTGTTTGTAGGCACATTTCTATTAGGAGTAAAGCCTTGCTCTGAGATGAGATACAGTAAAACCTTGGTTTGTAGGCACAGTTCGTCTGGAAACATGCTTGTCATCCAAAGCACCTGAATATCAGAGTGAATTTCGAGAACTATTGGCTCCGTTGTGATCATGTGATGTTCAGCGTCACATACTCGTCGTATTGCGAGACATCACTTGTTTGTCAAGTTAAAATTTAGCAGTTCCTCTAGGCCATCCTCAATATTTATGCCTAAAGCGTATCATTAGCTGGAAATAAAAACAACATTAAAAAGCCAGAAAAGCATAGGTTAGTGACTCTGTGGTTTTTTTTTTTTAATGCATCTGACATGGAGACACCAAACTGCCCAAAGTAAATTGGATAAAAAGCCACAAATAAAATGTGTTCATCGTTTCTTTCTTTCAGTGTGTGCTCTTCAATAAAGCAGCTAAAATGCACAGTATAAAAGCATATCGTTAAATGTCTATTCTAGCTGAAATTAATTCCCAGCTCATTTTATTTATAAAACGCTTCATGTTGGGGCACCTGGATGGCTCAGCCAGTTAAGCATCTGACTCCTGATTTTGGCTCAGGTCATGCACGGTCCCATGGTTGGTGAGATAGACACCCGTGCCAGGCTCTGGGTTGACAGTGGGGAGCCTGCTTAGAATTCTCTCTCTCCCTCTCTTGTGCCCACGCAAGCTGGGGAAGGGCAGGGAGCCAGGGAAAGAGAATCTTAAGCAAACTCCATGCGCAGCACAGAGCCAGACATGGGGCTCAATCTCACAACTGTAAGATCGTGACCTGAGCCAAAATCAAGAGTCAGACGCTTAACAGACTAAGACCCTCCCCCCGCCCCCACCCAGATGCCCCCTTTTCCTTTAAATATGAGGACAAGTTTTATCCTGAGATCTAAAAATCAATGATGTTATTTCTGACGTCTATACTGGGTTCTAATTTAATTACTCCCCATAGCACAATACCAACAATCCAAAAATGCACACAAACACACTTACCAAAGCAATGCCATGTTTTTCATCATATACCTCTTTTCAAAAATAATTTACAGTGTTAGCCAAATGGTATCTAAATATCATTTACAAAATATTGTAAGTTAAATGACAAGACACGTCAGTTAATTTTCTTGTTTGGATAACTTATTATAAGGGAATAAATTAATAATCTCTACACCATTGAAATCATCCCTTTACAATATGCATCTTGAAATTTCTTTCTCATTAGTTTTAGTAGTGTTTAATATGTATGTACTATTAAATTCAAATTCGATTCAAGGAATGGCTAATGAGATTTTTGAATCCTGTATTAACATTTACTGGAATCAAAAACGAAGTTAAACTGTTGCTGTCAGAAGATGTTTTATTTTGTGGATAGGCTTGACAGAGGGTGTTGGTTTTATCAGTGTAAGAAGGATATTTTTTATAAATTAAATGAGATAAATCTGCAGCTTCAAGGTTTTGATGATGATAACAGACTTTAAAAAAAATTTTTTTTATTAACGTTTATTTATTATTTTTGAGACAGAGAGAGACAGAGCATGAACAGGGGAGGGGCAGAGAGAGAGGGAGACACAGAATCTGAAGCAGGCTCCAGGCTTCAAGCTGTCATTACAGAGCCCGACGTGGGGCTCGAACCCACGGACTGTGAGATCATGACCTGAGCCAAAGTCGGATGCTCAACCAACTGAGCCACCCAGGCGACCCGATGATAACAGACTTTAAAATGTGATGAGATATTTTTATCAGTAATAAAAGTTACAATGTTTCTATTCCTTTCAGTTACCGACACTATTGATGTGTACTGTGTATCCTACGACCCCCTTCGGGGCTCACTGCACTTTCTAGTGGTAAAGCCCAGAGCCTTTGCCTAAGGAGGACTCTCTCTGGTACTCAGCCACGTACAAGGGCAGGTGCTGCCCTTTGGTGGGACAGTTCTGAGGTGCCTTCTACATGATACTCAGGAAGTCCCCACTGTGATATACTTTTGGGGATCAACTTTCAGATAAACCACTTGAACCCAAGACTTGATCTTATTTTTTATTTTTATTTGTTTTAATTTTTTTAATGTTTATTTTTGACAGAGAGACAGACAGAGCATGAGCGGGGGAGGGGCAGAGAGAGGGGGAGACACAGAATCCGAAGCAGGCTCCAGGCTCTGAGCAAGCTGTCAGCACAGAGCCCGACACGGGGCTCGAACCCACAGACTGGGAGATGGTGACCTGAGCCGAAGTCGGACACTCAACCGACCGAGCCACCCAGGGGCCCCAAGACTTGATTTTAGAGTTTGCTTTTTTGGAGAACTCTAAGAGAGCAATCTGTTCTAAACAAGGTGCTTAGAGTGAAGGAGCAACAGGTGTGACCAAGAGCTGTTTGATAAATCTAGGTGTCTCTTCTGGAATTTGGAAGTGTAACTAACTCTCATTTGCTTGTCAGGTGGTTTTTCAACTTTCACCAATTTGAAGAATTTAATAGAATTTTTTTTTTTTTTTAATAGGCATCATGCGCAGCACAGAGCCCAATGCGGGGCTTGAACTCACGACCCTGAGATCAAGACCTGAACTGAGATCAAGAGTCAGACACCTCACCCACTGAGCCACCCAGGCACCCTGAATTTAATAGATGTTTAACAAGAAGAGTACTAAAAATAATTTGGGGTAGTAAATTACTAGGTAGTAGTTGGCATGTAATTTGAAGAAAATTCAAACAATTGGATAAAATTGCTTTAACAAACACCTTTCATTCCCGCTTATTTATTACTATGAATGAGTCTTCTCAGCAGTTACTTCTATAAAAATGGGGTGGAGGACAGAAATAAAAGTCACTGCAGAAATCGTATTGTTCTAGTATAAAGCCATTCATCAATGGATACATGAACTAACTGGAGGGAGAAGCACTATTTATATCATTTGTGGAGAAGCATTTTCAAAGATATTTTATTTCTTCTGTTCAATAAATTATAAGAGGATAATTATTTTCTAATATAGTTTTGTTTTCTTGCTCAACTGATAACACTACCAATTAGAAAGTTTAAACACTTACAGCCTTATGATCCCAGGAAATAAAACGTTTAAAAATTTTAATTTCCACTTATAATCTTGTCAAAAAGAAGTATAATAGGGTGATCAAAACTGGGACTTCCCAGCGTGAAAATATATAACACGAAGATAAAAACTCTGTGGGGGAATTGGAACGGAATGTGGAAATAGGAAAGATATCAAATTTCCATAGGAAATTATGCAGGCATTTTTTAATAGATGATGATTATTGAATCAAATTGTTACGGTATTTAGATTTTTTTGGATACACTTGAAAGAGTCACTATTTATTTTTAAATGTTAATATTTACAAAATGCCAGCAATTTTACCCTTCAGAACCGTTTTAAGCCTATAATTTCTTAAAGGTCAATGTTAAACTGTGTGAGGGGTACGTAGTTTCTCCAAATTCGTTGAAGGGTTGTACAAAAAATAAATCTGAAGACTTACAGGTTGAATTGCCCCCCAGTTCGTACACTGAAGTGCTAAGCCTAGCAATTCAGAACATGACCTTATTGGGAGACAGGACCTTTATAACGATCATCGAGTTGAAATGAGGCCATTAGGGTGAGCCCTCATCCAACATGACTGGTGTCCTAATAAAAAGGAAAACTTGGACACAGAGACAGAGGAGATACAGTGTGAAGAGACGTAGGGAGAAGGTGGTTACCTTCTAGCCGAGGAGAGAGGCCTGGAATAGACTCTCACAATGCTTACAGGGAATCCTTCTTGCAGACACTGATCTCAGACTTCCAACCTCCAGAATTGTGAGAAATGCATTTCTGTTGTTGAAGCCACCCAGGCTGTGGTACTATTTTTTACAGCATCTCTAGCAAAGGAACACAAAGGCTGTTCTCCCGGAGAAATACTCACACTTACAGACAAGGAGGAGTGTAAAGGGATATTCATTGCGTCCTTCTCTGCCTTAAAGGAATAGATCGTTAAAATATGACACCCTGGCATTTCCCATTTAGTGCTGGGGACGGGTCCTGGAAATGGGAATCCAATTCCAGGTTTTTCTGGTACGATTCCTTTGGAGATACGCTCCTGGTATCCAAAACTGGAAAATGGTCTTCCTTTTTTTTCAAATGCCCTGAAATCACACATGCCTTGGGCCATAGTTTTCTTCAGCTTCTTTCCATGCTATTGGCTGGTAATCTTTGGAGTTGCGGTGGTATTTTGGACACACTTCACGACGTCAAAGGACTTTCCGCTAGTTCCTAAGTTGCAGGCTAATTTTTACCCCCCACTATTCTCTTCAATGTGCTCCTGCCACGGCAGCTCAACAACTTGGATTTTAAAATCCAGTATGATTCTCTTCCTTTGTCTCTTTGCAACAAGGCTGTTCTCTCTCTTCTTGCATTGTGGGGCAACACCGGCAGAATCTAAAACAAATGACAAGGAGCCCCTGGGTGGCTCAGTCGGTTAGGCGTCCAACTCTCGGTCTCAGCTCAGGTCACGATCTCATGGTTTGTGAGCTCGAGCCCCACGTTGGGCTCTGTGCTGACAGTGTGGAGCCTGCTTGGGATTCTCTCTCTCACTTCTCTCTCTCTGCCCCTCCTCTGCTCATGCTCTCTCTCTCTCTCTCTCTCTCAAAAATAAACTTAAAAAATTTTAAAAATAAATAAGCAAATAAATGACAACTTTTTTAAAAAAGATGAATTGACAGCGATGGGTGGCAGAATGGATAGCAGGGGTGTGGCCAAGCAAGGGTAGTAAAAGATCAGTTGTAGAATCTATCTTGGGGATTTATGTAATAAAAACCTAAAACTTCAACTTTGGCGTGTGTTTTCAAGTTCTCATGATAAAATATTAGCAAAACAATGACAAAATAAGTGGCAGACAGACCTGCTACATCGCAGAGTGAACAATACACAATACACAGCGCATCTAACTCAGGTGGCCAAGGTCCACACCAACTGTGCTAAGTCGTGTCGGTAGCATGTGTCTTGATATGACGTGTGGGAATGGCACGTCACCTCTGTGGCTTTCCTTTCGCCAACAGATAACCCAGGCCTGATCACAACAAAAAAATGGACAAATCCCAGCTGAAGGACTGTCCACAAAATCTCGGAGCAGTAAATTGTAAAACGGTCAAAGTCATCCAAAACAAGGAAAGGCAGAGGAACTGCCACAGCTAAGAGGAGTCTAGGGAAACCCGATGACTTAAATGTAACGCGGTTCCCTGGATGGGATCCTGGAACAGAAGGAGACATTAGGTGAAAATCACCAAAATGTGAATGAAGTAGGGACCTTACTTAATGATAACCTATCAATACTGGTTATTCACTTTAGCAAACTCATCACACGAATGTAAGATGTTGACAATAAGAGAAAGTGGGTGTGGAACGGGAACTCTCCGTTCTGTCTTCACAACTGTTCTGTAATTCTAAAACTTTTCTAAAATACAGACGTTTACCTAAAAACACATAGCAAACAATTACCTGGAGGAATTAATGTTACTTTGTTAGTATACCGGGGGTGCTGTGAAATATATAACCTTCTAAATGCAGTTATAAGGTCTTTCCCTGGGTGTCCTATAGACTAAATGCTTCCATTTCCAGTGTTGACTGTGGTAGAGCAAAGGCCAAGTCATAGGAGTCATGTGTGGAATTACAGCATCTAGTCAGTTCAGTTGGTGTTAACAAACTGTGTGTGTGTGTGTGTGTGTGTGTGTGTGTGTGTGTGCGCGCGCGCGCGCGGCTGGGGATATGCAAATGCAAGATGGTGCCGTAAGATGATGTAGAACAGTTAGATGGGTGTGATAGCATTTTCCCAGATTTGACTTGGTAATATGTGTTATACGGATATACACGCAGTAATACAAACATATTTTATGACAGCTGCAAAGGTATTCTTATTCAACTTATTATTTATAATAGGCACTGTGTCAGATTTCAACGTGTATAAACTTATTAACTGTAATGCTTCTGCTACGGCCCCCATCGTCACTAGATTTTAAAGTTACAGAAATAGCCAGAGAAAGAATTTCCTTCAAGGAGTCAGCTTTATCGGGCTGTTCTCTCTGGGCCCTCTGCTGGTTGCTTCACAACCTAGAATCTAAGGCCTTTCTCTGTCTTCTGGCATCTCCTACTGTTTGTTCATGGGGCCTTCTCCTCAGCTATTTAGTTCTTGTGTATTCCTTTAAGACTTTAGTTGGACCAAAAAAAAAAAAAAATGTTCAGTTCCAAAGTTTCATGGGTTTGAAAAATAACAGCTTGCCTTTATACTGAAAATGGCAACTTCCACATATATGATCTCATGGGATCCTCAACAGAAATCTTATAAAAATTCCTTTCTTAGCTAAGGGCATGGAAGGTAAGCTTAAAAGTGGCCCGGACTCCTGATGTTGGCGATTCTTGGCCATCCAGCATCGGATGACCCTTGCAGCATTTGGGGAACCCTCCAATCTTATAAGGCAAGCATGCATGTCCCCAGCCTCCGTTTCAGCCATGACACAGGCATGTGGCCCAAGACCCGCCTATGACCCAGCTCTGGCCGACAAAGAGTAGAATAGAATAGAATCGACATACACTAGAATAAAATTAGATTGACATACAATTGAATAAAATAGACGCGACACAACAACAGACTGCACATAAAGTATATAATTTGATAATTTTTGACATACATCTGCACCTGCAAAATCATCACCAAAATCACACAAGCGATAACATTCATCACTGCCAAGAGTCTTTTTATGCTCCTTTGTAAGTCTTCTTTTCCACTCATCGCCACCCCCTCCTCCCCTCCCTGCCTATGCCAAGAGGCCACTGATCTGTTTTCTGTCATTACAGAAAATGATTTTCCGGAAATTTTGCACAAATAGAATCATACAGAGTACACACACTTTTTGTCTGGCTTCTTTCACCCAACATAACTATTTGGACATTCAGCTTGTTGCAAGTATCAATCATTTAGCAATCCTTTTGATCGCTAAGTAGCATTCCGTCGTAAAGATATACCACAATTTATTCATTTGCTGATGGACATTTGGGTTGTTTCCAGGTTTGGCTTGTTACAAATAACACTTCTATGAAGATTCATATCTAAGTCTTTGCATGGACATGTGCCTTCATTTCTTCTGAGTAAATGCCTGCGGTGAAATGTCTGGATAATATGATAAGGTAATGTTTAATTTAAGAAACTGCCAAGAATTTTCCAAAGTGATTGCACCATTTTACATGCCCACCAGCAAGGAGAGTTCCAGGCCCTTCACATCCTCTGCAACATTTGGTATGATAAGTCTTCTTAAATTTTAGCCTTTCTAATAGGTATGAAGAGATCTCATCATGGTTTAATTTGTGGTTCCCTAACAATGATGTTGAGGTATCTTCTCATCTGCCTTTTTTTTTTGCCACCCATATATATTCTTGGCTGAAGTATCTGGTCAAGGCTTTTCCCCGTTTTTAATTGGGTTGTTTGGGTTTATTTTATTATTGAGTTTTGAGAGAGCTCTTTACATATTCAGGTTACAAATATTTTCACATGTTCTGCTATCCTGGGATTTGCCATTTTGTTCTCTTAAAAGTGTCTTTTAGGGGCGCCTGTGTGGCTCAGTCGGTTAAGTATGCGACTTCGGCTCAGGTCATGATCTCACAGTTCGTGGGTTCGAGTCCTGCCTTGGGCTCTCTGCTGTCGGTGAGGAGCTTGCTTCTGATCCTCTATTTCCCTCTCTCTCTGCCCCTCCCCTGCTCTCTCTCTCTCTCTCTCTCTCTCTCTCAAAAATAAACATTAGACATTTTTTAAAAAAGAGTGTGTTATAAAAGGCAGAAGTTTTAAATTGTGATGAAGTCCACTGCACCATTTTTTTTTCTGTGTTCAATTGCTTGTAGTACCACATTGCTTTGCTTACCTCAGACTCTCAACTTGAATTCTCTTCCATTTCCTTTAAACATTTTGTAAGCCTAGGGTTTACATTTAGCTCTATGATCCATTTGGGTTCATTTTTCCCTGTGGTGTTCCCACAGTCTCGCCGTTCCCTCCACCACAAAGTCAGCTTCTGTTCTGTTGCCCTTTTTCCCTGCCATCTAGCTGCCGTGGTCCCTTTTCCAAACTCTTGCTCTCTTCTGCCAAATGGCTCTGTTCACACTGTTCCCGCCACCTAGAACACTTTTCCCTTATCCCTTCTGGCCAAACACCTTATCTATTTTAATTCGGCATAAGATCTCCTGTGCTTGGCTTAGAGCTGAGCACACAGAAGACATTCTCTCTTTTTTAAAAAGGAGGGAATAAATGAGTGGGGTTGAGTTCCTAGACTAAGGTGACATGATAGTAAGCTGGGGGACTGGAATTTGGGTCTTGATTCCTGTCCCAGTTATAGTTTTTACATGGCATTTGAATTGAAAGCTTGAAAGAACTTCTGGACCCCTGTCAGCTTCCCACACTCATTTTGGAGACGTCAATAGTCATACCCAGCCTGCAAATCTTTTGGGGGCTGAGCCCCTTCGTGCCCCACGATTGGTTGCTATTAAACTATGAAGTTATTTATGGGTGAGTTTAGTCTTTAAGAATTTCTGTTGATCCAATAATTGGTCTAAGCATTAGTTTCTGATGATTTAGCTGTGTTCCCTGTGAATTAATGATGACTAATGATAGGGATTTAAGAACTGATACCCTCAGGTACTTAGCTGTTTTAAATAGCACATTAAACAATATAACACTTAAAGTTCACGTTCCTTTAAAAAATATATTTCATGAAAACCCAGGAGGTGAACCATAAGTGCTATATTAGTTGCATTAAGGATTAATTTTATAGCTCCAGAGGTACAGCCAGAAGCAGATTCTTTTTTCTGTAAGTGAATTTGCCTTTCGCTAAGAACACAGGCGCATGATGCATGGGTGGCATATGAATTCCAGCTCCCAAACTCCAAAACCCGGTGCTTAAAAGAGAGAAGCATACAAACCTGATTTCAACTGTGAGGAAACATCAGAGAGACCCACATTGAGAGACAGGCTCAAAAGTATCAAGGTTATGAAAGACAAAAAAGACAATGGAGACCTGTCCCAGATTAGAGTCATTACAAGTAAATGCAATTGTGAAATGCTGGCTTGGGTCCTAGGTTATGGAAAGAACATTGATGTGACAACTGGCAAAATTGGAGTGAGGTCTGTTGATTAATTAGTGGTATTGTCTGTACTATTTTTACTTTCCCGGTCTCGATAGTTGTACAATGGTTTCATTTGCGGAAGATAGAAGAATACATGAAAACTTTTGGGACTATTTTTACCACTTGGATAGAAGACTAAAATTAATTCATAATAATATATTGTTTAAAATATGCCTAACATAAATAAGCAAACAAAAAGCCAAAACAGATACATAAAAAGATGTATACATAGATGTTTCTATGCAGAGAATATCATAAAGATTTTAAGTTGGCGGGGCTCCAGGGCATCTGGGTGGCTCAGTGGGTCAAGCGTCCAACTCTTGATTTTGGCTCAGGTCATCATCTCATGGGTTTGTGAGCTCAAGCCCCACATAGGACTCTCTGTTGTCAGCACAGACCCCGCTTCAGAGTCTCTGTCTCCCTTTCTCTCTGTGCCTCCTACACTCGTTCTCTCTCTCTCTCTCTCTCAAAATAAATAAACTTAAAAAAAAAAAAAGTGTTATATGGGCAGGGTTCCAAACACACACACATACAGACACACACACACGCACACACAAAGGCATGCAAATTGATCCTACTGACCCTATGGCCCCTCAAGAAAACGGAGTTCTTCTTGATATAATAGAAAAACAGAACCACCACCTCTGGTCTCAGCGGATGCAACAGCAGGAATACGGAACAGGTGCCTGACCTATTGCCTTGGGCTGCCCTGCTGACGGGGCCTGCGGGCTGCTGGGTGTCGGCCTAAGTCTTTGCAAAAGTGGCAAGGAATCGGGGCCTCCCTGCCCAAATACAAGTGAGCCACGAGTCCTTTTGAAATAGACACCTGAAAACCAGTCAGCTGTTTATATTCCAAGTATAACATGGTGCCACAGTACAGACTATTGTACTGTAATCGAGGGGCTTGATCAGATTTCCCTGTAAGGCTTGTCAGCTTCAAACCGAGAAGCTCGTGAACAGAGAAACATACAATCTTTTTTCCAAGCCGTAGCGACAAAAAGAGATCATCCCAAAGACCCCTCCTCTTGAAAGCATTATGGTTCATGTTGTAAGCGAAGAAGCCTGGGCTCAAAGAAGTGTGCTGATCTGCTGAAGAATGCAGGGATGAGAGGGATTCCAGTGGCTTCCATCCAAGTCCTGCCCACCATAGGGAGGAGCGACTCCTCTCAGCCTCTGAGCTAGGTCAATGCCAGCGTCCCTTCTAACTTTAATTTAACCTATTTAACCTTCTGAGCAGTAACTTAAGGAAAGAACGTCTATTCACATGGAAAAGCACAGACCAAACCCAAGTGCCATAATTACCATTACAACGCAAAGCCCGGCATTGCTGAGCGAGAGGCACTTCTCTCTCTCTGGTTCCGAAAAATGACTTGTGATGTGCCTACTTCTGTGCTCTGGAAGCTGTGGCTTCTGAGCTTCTCAGGTGCCGTATCATACACTTCTACTCGGGTGTATTTTCAGTCCTCTTCCATTGGCGTCTCTCTGAAACAGGCTAACAACAGGCAAATGAAGACCTCCTTCCACAGCTCTCTCTATATCCCTTCACAGCCAAACGCCAGGAAAAATGATACAGACTTGTCTTCCTTTCCACTGCCTCCTTAATCGACTCCACCATGCTCTGGGAGGGAAAGAGACGCGCAATAAGGCCACCTCTATATCACAAACCCAAGGGACATCTTTGGTTCTAATCTAACCGGACTACCCAGACCGTCCGGTACTGTGAGTCGTGCTCTCCCTGCAAGACATTCTGTCCTCAGCTTCCCTGACACTTCCAACTTTTCTCCTCTTTCTCTGGCAACGTCTCCTCCATATCCTTTGTCTGCTTGTACTTCTCTCCCCGGCCTATTAAATGTTGGAATTTCTCAAGAACAGATCCTAGGACTTCATTCTTTCGCTTGCTGTACTTGCCCTAAGTAATCTCATCCAATGTGGCTTTAAGTAGCCTGTGTTCTGGATTCCCACATACTCACCTCCGCGTTTCTGAGAGTCAACAGCTCTACCTCGCTGTCTCGAAGGCACTCCAAATCCAGCATGTCTAAAGCGGACTCGATTTCCACACCCAAGTCCCTGCACCCCTCTTGTTCCTCCCATTTCCTAGCTCACTGACTACACCACCATCATTGTAGTGGTCTTTCCAGAAACCCGGGCGTTATTGCTGACAATGCCCTCTCCTTCACCCCGTATCCAACACCAAAGGAATACTTGCCATCTTACTCCCTAAAAGTTCTTTCGCCTCCGTTCACTTGTCTCCATGTCTCCCACTGCTAGCCTCGTCAGAGCGATGACTAGAGGAAAGTTCCCAGTTGATCTCTTGTCGCTTCCCCTGCACCGGAACCATTCTAACATTTCTTCCCTTAGTCTCTTCATGCCACAACCAAAGGGGCTTTTTTTCTTCACTTTAATTTTGGAGTATTCATAAATTCACAGGGAGTTACAGAGATAGGACAGAGAGGACCCACCGACATGTTCTGCACCCATGTTCCTTGATGGTTACATTTGGTATAGTTATAGTACAATGTCAAAGCCAGGAATTTGACATTGGTGCCATGTGTGGGTTTAGTCCTGTGGCATTTTATCACGTGTGTAGATTGATGTTACCACCGCTACAGCAATCGAGGTACGGAACCGTTATCTTATCACCACAGAGACCTCCCTCATGCTACCTCTTGGGAGTCAGACCTACCTCTCCCCACTGTCTGCCTCCATCATCTGGAACCCGTTGACCCTCCAATCTGTTTTCCATCTCTAACTAATTTTGTCTTTTTTGAAAATGCTGTCTCCTTAAAAATCATAGAGTGGGTGATTCTCTGAGATTGGCTTGTGTCACTCAACACAATGCCCTTGAGATCTCAGTTACTGCCTACCAATGGTTTGTTCCTTTTTCTTGTTCGGCAGTATTCATGTTATGGATGAGTGAACTTCCATGAATTCATTTCGGCTGTTTCTAATTTTGGCTCTCATAAGTAAAACCGCAGTGAATGGTTGTATACAGGCGTGAATGTGAACATAAGCCTCATTTCTCTGAAAAGCCCAGGGGCGGAACTGTGTATTTGGTTTTATAAGAAACTACCAAATCATTTTCCAGGCTGGCTGTATCATTTTACCAGCAGCGTCTGAGAGATCCACTTTCTCTGCATCTCTAACAGCACTTGGGATCGTCACTTTTTTTTAAGCTGTTCCAAGGGTGTGTGGTGTTCTCTCGCCTTGGTCTTCATTTACATTTAGCTAATGGTTAGTGGGGCTGAACTTTTTTTTTTTTTCAACGTTTTTTATTTATTTTTGGGACAGAGAGAGACAGAGCATGAACGGGGGAGGGGCAGAGAGAGAGGGAGACACAGAATCGGAAACAGGCTCCAGGCTCCGAGCCATCAGCCCAGAGCCTGACGCGGGGCTCGAACTCACGGACCGCGAGATCGTGACCTGGCTGAAGTCGGACGCTTAACCGACTGCGCCACCCAGGCGCCCCGGGGCTGAACGTTTTTAATACGCTTGTTGCCATTTGTATATTTCTTTGGTCCAATGTCTCTTCATATCTTTTGCCCATTTTCTGATTGGCTTGCTTGTTGTTGTTGTTGTTGTTGTTTCTGAAGCTGCCCATTGAGAATTCTTTACATATTGTAGCTAAGAATCCCTTGTCAGATATGTGGTTTGCAAATATTTTCTCCCAGTCTGTAGCTTGTCGTTTCATCCTCCTAACAGAGGCTTTTGCAGAGCAGAAGTTTTTAATGTTGATGAAATCCAATTTATTCATATTTTTTTTCTTTTGTGCATCATGCCTTTGGTGTTTCAGAACTCTCCACCAAGCCCTGAGTCTCGAAGATGTTCCTCTATGTTACCTTCTGAAAGTTCTATGGCTTTATGTCTGACCTTCACATTTATACTCCATTTTAAGTTAATCGTCATATAAGGTGTGAAGTTTAGGTCAAGGTTCAGCTTTTGGCCTGTGGACGTCTAATTGCTCCGGGACCATTTGTTACAAAAACAAAACAACAACAACAAAAACACCAAAAAAAAAAAAACAAAAACCCATCCTTCTTCCACTGAATTGGTTTCGCAGCCTTATCAAACAACAGTTGGTGTACTTACGTGAAGATATTTCTTGGTTTCTCTAATTTGTTCCACTGATCTGTGCGTCTATTCCTCTACTAATGTGAACAGTCTTGATAATCGTAGCTACATGGTATCTTGACGTTAGGTAGAGTAGTTCCTCCCACTTTGCCCTTCCTTTGTAGAATTGTTTTAGCTATTCTCATTCCTTTGCCTTCCCATACACTTTTAGGAATAATCTTGTCTATACCTTCAGAAAATCTTGCTGGGATTTTAATGAGAATTATATTAAATTTGTATATCAATCTGGGGAGAATTGGCATCGTTACTATATTGCGTCTTCCTCTTCATGAAAATGGAATATCCATCTATCAACCTATCTATCTATCTATCTATTTGACAGAGAGAGAGACAGAGAGCATGTGCCAGCAAGGGAGAGTGGCAGAGAGAGAGAGAGAGAAAGAGAGAGAGAGAGAGAGAGAGAGAGAGAGAGAGAGAACCTCAAGCAGGCTCCACACCCACTGACATGGGGCTCTATCCCATGACCTTGGGATCATGACCTGAGCCAAAGTAGAGTCAGATGCTCAATCAACCAAGCCACCCAAGTGCCCCTCTCCACTTATTTAGATCTTTGATTTCATTCATCACTGTCTAGTAGTTTTAGGCACATAAATCTTGTATGTGTTTTGTTAGACTTACACCTAAGTATTTCATTGCTTTAGTGATTATAAATAGTATTGTATATCTCATTTCAGTTTCCACAAGCTAATTGCTAGTATATATAAATACTATATAGATTGATTTTTGTATGCTGATCTTGTAATAGCAGAGAACTCACTTAATAGCTGTATGAGTTGTTTTGTAGATTCCTCATGATTTCTACGTGGACAGTATGTAATATGCAAATAGGGACAGTTTTATTACTTCCTTTTCATTCTATATGCGTTTTCTTTCCTTTTCTTCCTTATTGCGCTGGCTAAAATTTCCAGTTCTGAATAGCCGTTATAAGAGTGGCTATCCTTACCTTACCCTCAACCTTAGGGAGAAAGCATCAGTTCTTCACCACTAAGTCGGATGTTAACAATAGGAGTTTTATGAACATTCTGTTCTAGTTTGAGGAGGTTCCCTTTTATTCCTATTTTTCTGATAGTTTTTTTTTATCATGAATGGGTGTGTTGGATTTTGTCAGGTGCTTTTCCTGAATTGCTTGATTTAACCATGTCATTTCTCTCCTTTAACCTGTTAACATGGTGGATGCCCACTGACTGATTTTCACGTATTAAACCAGGTTTGCATCCCTAGAATAAACCCCAGTTAGTCATGGTGTGTAATCATTTTTAATTTCATTTACTGCTATTGTTATATAAAACTAATGTTTATTCAGGTACATTGTCCCAGAATGATCTTCTAAAACATAAATTCGACTGTGTAATTCCTCTGTTTACATCCTCCACTTGCTTTCAACTACCTGTAGGAAATAGATATAGATCGAAGCCTTATTCTGGCCCAGCTCATGGCCCAGTCTGGCCCCTGCCTTCCTCACTACTTCATCCTGTGCTGCTGTGTCACTTTCTGTGCTCTGGGCTCCCTTCTTGGCCTTCACGCTGTTCTCTCTGCCTCCGACACTTCCCCTACCTTTTACCAAATTAACTCCTACATACCCCTCAGATCTTGGGCATCTGGGTCCAGACTTTTATTTAACTTTTATGTGATTACATCAGTTTCTTCTGCACATAGCTTCGAGTTACATGATTATATGTGCTATTATTTAATGTCTTCCTGTCCCATGAGATGCAAAATTTTACATGAAGAGAGGCCATGGCCATCTGAGTTTCAACAGTAACTCCCTTACTGGGCAAAAAGAAGACATCTACTACTTATTGAATAAATGCACCAAAGAAAGTCTAAGTGGAGGGTAAGCAAATGTACCTGGGTGAGAAAGTGGGCATAGGGTGGTCACCCAGTTGGGAAAGTATAGGGTCCTGGGAGACAATGCTTAAAGGGCAAGGCTTTGACTTCCAGATGGAAGAAGGAATACCATGGTTTGTAAAAAACGGGAGCCATGGCTTCTGGATAGAGGAAAACCCCTGAACTTGCTATCAGTTGTTATAAACGTATGTATGCTTTCATATTTCATCTCTTTTCTCCAACGTTTATCTCTGCAAGGTGATCTTTAAGTAACAAATACACCTATTTCTCATTTATTTGTATATATGTATAAATTGATTTGTTCTTCAGAATCTTCCAGAAACAAAAAGACAGCTAACAAAACAACTGGATGATCTCAGAAAGTTAAGATCAGAGATTGTTTTCCAAACTTTTACTAATAACTTTGAGAAGCCAACTCTAAGATCTTTTTAAAATCTGTCACGTTCTTTCATTTAGCTCTATTTGACTCCGATGAAAACTCTTTTCCTCGCCTTCTGTGATTCAATGTTTTCCTGAGACTGTGCTCATCCTTTGTTCCATTTCATCTTATCTTGTCTTTCCTGCCCCCTAATCATGAGTCTTCCACAGGGTTCTGGCCCCAGCCTTTCCTCTCCTCACTTTCTCCTCCCCACTGAGCATCTGTTCACCAAGCATCTCTGTGGGGATCACTCTCTCACCGGGTGCTCTTAATGATAATGACTTTCAGGACCCCTGACTAGAGGTCATGCTATGCTGCTGCTTCCAAGGCTCCAAAATCTCCTTTTACTCCATAGTCAGCTCTATTGCAATATAAGATGAGATAAAGAATTCCCTGGGCGATGTAGTATGTGGATGGTAAGATTACATTTCTATTAATTCCTCCTAAAATCTTTGTCTCCCTAAAAGAATGGAGACGAGCCCCAAACATATCTTCTTCTATCCCAAGACTGGGCTTCCTGAGAAAATGATCCACATTTCCCTAAGAAGATAAAACTTGATTCAAGCCTAGAAATATTTAACTATAAGCTTATCATAAGCATTAAAAAGATATTGATCACCTATCTAATCCTGACATCCATTTCTCCAGTTACCCAATACTCCACTGATTCAAGGGAATGTGTACATTATAATAATAATGGTTTTGTGACCTCAAAGTAACATTTCTCATTACCTCCTTGTTGCAAGATTAGCTAAAATGGTTGTGTGTGTGTGTGTGTGTGTGCGCACACACACGCATGTGCATATGTGTGTATGACTCAGAAACTTTAAAGAGGCTCCAACTGCTTTGGGTTGTTCTTCGAAATCTATTTTTTGTTTTTCTTTCTAAAACACACATGTGCCTTTTAGCCCTGACTTCCCTCCAGAGCTCATCCCCCTAATTTTTTCCTGCTCAACAGACCATTTCACATAAAAACTAACTGTGAATTCCTTGAAAGCAGGGGCAATATTGGATATACTTTTATATACTCCATGCCTAGTGCAGTGCCCAGTTCAGAGCAGACGCCCAGAAGTATTAAAGAAATGAATGGACATTATGCAAGATTATGAGATTATGGGATACTGTTTGTGGAAAGCACTTAAGGGTCAAGTGTATTGGTATGGGTTACTATTAATTGAAAGGGTGCTATTAATTAAAAAATAACAATAGCAATCAACATTCGCACTATACTTGAAGATATGTTAGCATTAAAGTTATGTATTAGTACTTTCTTTTTTGAGAGAGAGAGAGAGAGAGAGCATGTGCACATTCATGCATGAGTTGGAGAGGGGCAAAGGGAGACAAAGAGATTTGTATGCAGGTTCCATGCTCAGTGCAGAGCCCAACGCAGGGCTCTGTCCCACAACCCTAGGATCATTACCTGAGCCAAAATCAAGAGTCATATGCTTAACTGACTGCGCCACTCAGATGGCCCCATGTATTAACACTTCAAACTTAATTTAGCAACATCTTCCTCAGAATGGCTACAACCTTAAGTCCTACTCCTCCAAACTAAGGAAATCAGCCCAGTCAATGTCCCTGGAACGTATTATCTTTATTTCTATCATATATCTGTAATTTTTGATAAAATTGGATTCCTATTTATTCTTATTTAAATGTTCTTCAAGGTTCATCTCAGCCCCCACCTCCTATAGCAAGGATTCCCTCAGCCTTCAAGCCCACACGTCTCTGTCCTCTGAATTCTTTAAAAAAAATTTTTTTTTACATTTATTTATTTTTGAGAGACAGAGTGAGACAGAGCATGAGCAGAGGAGGGGCAGAGAGAGAAAGAGACACAGAATCTGAAGCAGGCTCCAGGCTCTGAACAAGTGTTCAGCACAGAGCCTGATGTGGGGCTCGAACTCACGAACCGCGAGATCATGACCTGAGCCGAAGTCGAACGCTCAACCGGCCAAGCCACCCAGGCACCCCCAGGGTCATCCTAGTTTTAAAGCTGGCATTTTCAGCTTTGTTTATTCTCATTTTTCGAAGTCTATGTCAAACGGATGGCACTGAGGTAGTTGAAAATCAAAGGCAAGGTGTGATATAAAGTTCCCCAATTATATTATCAGTTGAATTCATATCTACATAATGTTTTTGTGTTTTTGATTTTTGTATGTATAAGGTCATTGATCAGAAGAGAACTGGAATGGGGATATATGGGAGGATTTAGAGACTTCCAATTTTCCCAACCCTCAACCCACTCTTAGCATCCCCTTTTGAGTCTCCTCTTTCCTTGTCTGATTAGGCATCTCCATGTTTGGCCTAAGGATTCTGACCTTCTCCCAGACGGAGAAGAACAGATTCTCTTAATGCTCTATGCACCCCCCACCCCGCCACCAAACCATTTTGCATGCCAATCCTCGATATCTCCAGACATGTAACTAAAATCAGAGTCCAGAATTTCCTAAGGGGAGGGGAAGATTTACAAAGCCAAACCCAGTAGATTTACCCACCAAAAGTCTTACAAGACGTTACTCAATTATATTGACAAAGATCTGCCGATGTGTGAGAAAAGGGATCCTGAGGGCTATTGAGTCAGGCAGGAGGAATAAACATCATTTTGATCAGGATAACTGTGGGTACAATCACCCATGATTCCGGATCTACTAATGCTACGCTGAGCAGCTGAGAGCCGTTCTCACAGAGTGCTTGTCAGCTGAAGAAGCCTTGGGCTCCATTGGAAGTACAGTCTCGGGAAAGTTGAGAGGCCGGAAATGGTGAGTTCAATAGAGAAGAAAATAATTCAAAGATGTCAAGAGATAGGAATGCAGTTGTAGAAGTAGCCCCATAGATGATCTCATCATCAGGGCCTGAGATAGCCACGGGCGAGGGAGACACCAACGTCTTTGAAAAGCAACACAGTGGCTCTTCTCTGTGGGCTGGGCGTACTGCAGGAAGATGCTGCCATTGAAAAGGCAACTTGCCTTGATTGCGATGACCACGGGAACGTCCCAAGGTGGCAAAGGGTATGTAATTACGCTAGAACAGACAAATACAAATAGGTACACACTCACCTTGGTAGACATTAGGACTCATCGGAAAGACTGACCTGCTGAGGTCTTGGGGCACGGTAGGTTGATCATCGAGTTCCTGGCCCAGCTTGATGTATATAACTGAGAAAATTCCAGATTTGGTGAATCAAGGCTACCACCATATCAGAAGGTTGGGGTCATTTCTAAATCTCAATCAGTTCACAGGTCCACACTTCCTCAAATGAAGGCTTAATAACCCACTTTCTAGCATTGCAGGTGATAGTACTGAATTTCACTCCTAGCCTTCCTCAGAGGCACTTGTGTCCATTCTTGTGGGTCCCTGTACTGCGGAAAAGAAAATTCCCAAACTTTTCAGAAGTATTTGGACATTGGCTTCAAGCCAACCATATTACAAAAGCAGGAGACCACTACAGATCAGGTGAGTAATAGAATTTTGCAGTGTGTGTGTTAGACTTTTTTCTTTCTTTTGGTGGTGGTGGGGAATATAATAAACATGGAGAAGATGGGGCACCTGGATGGCTCAGTCAGTTCAGTGTCCGACGTCAGCTCAGGTCAGGATCTCACGGTTTGTGAGTTCGAGCCCCACATCGGGCTCTGGGCTGACAGCTCAGAGCCTGGAGCCTGCTTCCGATTCTGTGTCTCCCTCTCTCTCTAGGGAAACTTGCCTATGTCCATCTCTGCTCAAATCTAGGAATTTGGTCAACTTCCTTGGTTCAGCGGCATCATGGGACAGTGTTCCTTTCCTCCAAAGCACTATCCTCAGTTTGTTGGTGTAAGGTCATGAGGGCGACTTGATTAGTATTGGACAATATTAACCTGATTAGTATCCACTGGACGATGAGCACCTTAAGAGCCGGACCACGTTTTTCTTCATCACTGGATCCCTGTCTCCCAAGTACAATGCCTGGCATGGCAGACCCTCAAAAATATCTGTCAAATGAATGAATGAATAAATGAATGTACCTACATTGTTTATTTCAAAAAAAAAACCTTATAAGAATTCAAATTTGGCATACATCAGCCACTATCTTTCAGGATCTTTAGTGTCGGCAGCCCTTTTTTCTGGTAATGGTGAGCAGAAACATATTATCCTTCTCACTACCCATGGCTGAAGGTATAAGTGTGCCCCCCTCCAGAACAGAGCCTGCATCAATAAAGTCACAGTAGGATACTCTTCCCTAAAGTTGAACCAGACTATAAAGGCTGGCTTGGGATCCGAAAAAAATAACAAGATTCTATGGCAAGGATAACAAGGGAAAATGGAACCATCCGCGATCTCTTTCTGTCCTTTGTTTCAGCATCCCGGAGAAGGGGTTAAGGGAAGGGTTTGCGGCTGAGAGACTGGATTTTAATTGGTCTACAAAACTCTAATAAAGCTTTGTTTCGCGTCTTTAATTTCACCATACTTCCCTTTTAACAAACTTCAAGGAAATAACTCACCCTGAACTGCAACAGTAGACTGCCAAAGAGCCACCAAATAAGAAAGGCACATGTTTCCTGTATTTGGGTGAATGAACCAGCAATGCTCACTTAAAAGGCTTTTTTACTAGCAGAGGATGCAAAAGAAGTTTTCCTCCAGTGTTACTTTTCTAATGAAAACATTTGGTGCCACCTGCTGGCAAAATTCACACGGACTTCTTGGCATTCACAGAGCATAAAAGTCTCCCGAACAAGCTAGATCTGAAAAACCCTACAACGAATTGGGCAAATTTCTAAGAAGATAGAGAATTTAAGTTTCTTATTTTCTTACTGGAAAAAAAAAATCCCATCTGAGATACTCCACCACTTGGGCGATTTATGTTCCCGCAGAAGTATGTAACTGAAAATTTTCTTTACAGGAATATACGTTTGGGGCGCCTGGGTAGCTCAGTTGGGTGAGCGTCCGACTTCGGCTCAGGTCATGATCTCGCAGCTCATGAGTTCAAGCCCCGCATCGGGCTCTGGGCTGACAGCTCAGAGCCTGGAGCCTGCTTCGGATTCTGGGTCTCCCTCTCTCTCTGCCCCTAACCCACTCACATTCTGTCTCTGTCTCTCTCAAAAATAAATAAACATTTTAAAAAATTGTTTTAAATAAAGGAATATACTTTTGGGGTGCCTGAATGGCTCAGTCTGTTAAGCATCTGGCTTTGGTTCAGGTCATGATCCTGTGGTTCATGGGTCGAGCCCCACGTTGGGCTCTGTACTGACAGCCCAGAGCCTGGATCCTGTTTCGGATTCTGTGTCTCCCTCTCTCTCTGCCCCTTCCCTGATCACACTCTGGCTCTCTCTGTCTCTCAAAAATGAATAAAGGTTAAAAGAAAAATTTTTTAAAGGAATATACTTTCTGCATAGCTCATTCTTGAGCTAAAAGGACAGTTGAGAGGAGAAGGAATTGCCCAGAAATCCTAAGGCCTCTTCCATCTCTTAACACACTAGGATTCTGAGAAGGTTCGAGAATGTTTCTCATGATAACATTTGGCCCAAGCAAACTCATCCAGTTGGCTAGCTTTCCCTTTGCGAAAAGCCTCACATTCCACTTCCTTGGGTAAAACACAAATAAACCCAGTCAGTCCCTCTGATGTTTTACAAACCAAAATTACACTTCTTAACCTACCATTCATTCCTGAGTATGAGAAAGACTAGAGGAGGGATATTTAGTGTCTTAACAAGCTCATATGAGGATAGCTGACATAATTAACTAGCTGACTTATTACTTTAACTGGCTGACATAATTAACACGAATTATGTTTCAGAGAAATCCACCCCCTTATAAACCAACTGTGTTTACAAATCCCCACATGCTCAAGCCATGTGTAGGAGCAGCAAGGAGAAAAAAGTAATTTTCCTGGAAATGTGTGGGTTGATTAGCCGAGACAAGCCCTGTCCGCCTCGCCCTCCCGAGGCACATTCATGGTAAAGGTGTTTCTTCGTAGGCTGACCTCATTGGTGCCGAGCGTCGGAAATTTGGTCCTAAGGATCGGCCGGTACAGAAAGGCATCCGCAGACTTAGCAAAGTGGTTAGCGTTTCTCAGAGGCCCAAGAGATTAGGTGACTCTTCCGTGGGCCTTTACAGTTAGGGCAGAGCCAGAGACAAGGCGCGAGGTCCCCCGATTCTCTGCCTTCTGCTTCTCCTTCGTCCTCACGCTTGCTCTAACTGATGCCTTCCTATGGAATGCAGAACACGAAGGTGACCGGAGAGGAGGAAAAAACCCCTGTGAGTGCAAATAATCTACATCGCTCAGCTGGGTGTCTTTCTCTTTAAAGAAATGAAAAAAAGCCCTTGAAGTCAAACAAAGTGGGAGGGGAGAAAATGACAACTCGGCTAAGCAGAACGCATGCAGCAAAGTGAATCCTGATGCCCGTGTTAAGTGCCTACTAGGTGACCGAGTACTTTGCACACATTATCGTCAAGTCTAGTAAACACCCTTCAAGAGAGCGCGGTTATGTCCGTTTCACAGGTGAGCCGGTGGTAAGTGACCCACCGTTGCGCGGTAATGAAGGGCAGAAGCTGCCCGTGACACCAGGACTCCCGTCTCCAAACCTACGGTCTGTTCACTTGACCAGGCCGCCTTCTCTGCGCACCTAGAACTGTGCCCCTTCTTGCGGGCAACTTGGACGGGACAAGGGGCAGAAGCACTGAGAGCCCACCGAAGCACGTCCTCCATCAAGAGCTAAGGAAGTGCCACTTCTAATAAGCCCCCTGAATGCACAGAGTGGCCCCCGGCAGCATAACCTCCGGTAGCTGTTGAACTCAGCATTTGCCTTTAAAATGAGAATTATTGACTCAGGGCGAAGACTTCAGTTTCAAGCATGAGTCATCCCGCCCAGCAGACCTGGTTTGTTTTTAGCCAAATGTGGGGTGTGTGTTCACCAACAAAGCATGCCACAGAGGATGTACACACACACACACACACACACACACACGTCCGCCTATTGCAGCTCCCTCAGACATCCCTTGCCTGCCAGAATAGGGTCTGTTTGTGACCCCCCCCCACCAGCCCCCAACAGCGCTAGGGAATGTGATCTTTGCAGAGGTCACAGACAGGAAATGACCTTGAGGAAAGTCACTTGATGTCATTCCTTGAATGTTCTGCTGTCAGCTCCTAAAACTGTCAGGAATGAGGTAGTGAGTGTCTCCTTCAGCTGCACAAACAGAGGCCACCAAAGGATTCCAGGAAAGAAAAAAGTGGGCAATCATAGTAATTCACATGTGAACCAAACCCGGCAGCTGCCATTTTCTAGAGGCAGGACGTTGAACGATACGTGTGGCATCTCAGTTTTCCTATCTGCTGGGTGGGCCTCAGAGCATGACACAGGTAGTCCCTGGTAAAAATGCTGCTTCTTGTTCTTCCTGTCTGCAGCCTCCAAACTCATGATGTGATCACTGGCATCCATCCGAACCCAGAACTGTGGCCCCCACGAAGCGTTGACCAGCCCAGCTCCCCTGCTGTCGAGACCACACTGATGCTAAAACAGGACAAATCCACAAGCCGGACATTTAATATAAAACTGCTTGCATCGGATTCTCGAAGGGTCCGTTTCCCCCCAAACGTTGAAGAGTCACTGTTATAAAGTCTCCTCCCTCCCAGCTTCTGGAAGCTGTCTCTTCTTCCTGGTAACTGTCACCGAAGGGGTCAGGCCTCATGGCTTCTCCTCAAATACTGCAGCCCGTCCACACTGTCTCCCTGTCTTCAAGCTTCCCCTCTGTCATTCTCCGCACCACCGCTGGAGTGGGCACTCTGACCTGCCCGTCAAAAGCAGTGCATATGGTTGGCTGTCTCCTGATATCATTCCCCTGTCTCCTTTCAGACAGAGCCTGGGTTTTATTCAGGGATCCACAGCTCTCTCCTTTGCCTGTGCCTCAAGGAAAGCCGTCCAGACCCCCTTTTCCTTGGATGGGCCTCACTGGCCTAACCAGCGACTGGTTTAGATACCATCCACATCTCAATTCTGGGCAATGATATGTGGGAGATGGTTTGGGGCTATTTCTCGGAAAGTTCTTCATCACTCTTATCTGTAGGCCATGAAACAGACATAACTCTGTCATGATGCTATCACACTGCTTTATTCCTTGACATCTTTTGGTCCCTACTGAGACCGCAAGTTCATAGAATAGACCTTCCCTTATGCTACTTTTCATCCCATTCCTAATACAATACCTGGCATATGGCAGGTTCTCAGATAGCATTTGTTGAATGAATGGATGGAGGGATGAACGTACGAATAACATTATAAGCCATCCTAAGTGAATTTTCCTAATGTACTTTCTAATAGACAAAAAAACAAAGACCTGGGGCACCTGCGTGGCTCAGTCAGTTAAGTGCCCTACTCTCGATTTCGGCTCAGGTCGTGATCTCACTGTTGTGAATTCGAGCCCCCGCATCTCAAAGCTGACAGTGCAGAGCCTGCTTGAGATTCTCCCTCTCCCTTTCTCTCTGCCCCTCCCCGGCTCACATTCTTTCTCTTTCTGTCTCTCTCTCTCTCAAAATAAATAAACTTAAAAAAAAAAAAAAGACAAAGACCTTAATTCACAGCATCCACTTAGAGATAACATTTGGCTACAAACTGTCATCGGCCATTGCTGTCTTTTCCAGAACATGTTTCGGGGCCAGATTTGAACCTTCTTTCCCAATTAGGAAATGGCTTCTCAATGATATACACAAGGGGACTCCTGTACAGGATGTTATGATCACAACAAATCGAGGTTTTAGGACACCAAAGGCAGTGAGACTTTCAACACCCTGTCCCTCTCAGTAGAGACAATACCGTGCACTGGCCCACACCAGCACAATCAACATGAGAGGTAAATCAGAAGGGATCCTGGCATCATTTGAACGTGGATGAAGTGGATATAAGGTATAAGGTCTACTCCCCTCATCACCAAACGCATTAAAGTAACAATCCTGCCGGTTCCTATACAGTCCAGAGGACAAATTAGCAAAGCTGTATACAGACCGCTATGGAATCATTTGCAATTAAGAGCGGTAATTTAGCTCCTGTTCCTGTAATTACAACTTCTCCTGTGTGGACAGACAGATCCCTCATTGTGTCTGGAACAATCGCAGCATTCCAAACACAAAGCACGCCAAAGCAGCATACCCCAGGGCCGGCTCTTTCCACAATCTATCGCTCACAGCTCTGTGCTGCAGCCGGCTGGAGGACCCAGTTTCCTGCCATTGTTAGCACGCTGAGCTTAGAATTCCATCCAAATGGATTTGACCCTTTACTAAACAGCAGTGCATATTTCCCTGATTAGTATATTCCTGTGTTTAGATGGGAAGTGGCAAGGTTGGGGGAGGTAAAGGGAGAAAGACAAGGAAAATAACAAGAAGAAAAAAAAACTTTATTCTATTCAGGCTGTAATGGTTACAACCTGGAGCCCTGGTTCCATCCACAAGTGTAATAAAACTGCTCTCCCAGACATAAATACACAGACTTCTATCAGAAATCCTGTGCTCCGTGCGTGTAGTAAAGTAACTGGACCGGGAGTGAGCACACACACCTGGCTTCATCAATAAACAGGCATTGTGGGCCGCCTGGGTGGCTCAGTCGGTTAAGCGTCTGACTTGATCTCACGGTTTGCGGGTTCGAGTCCCACATCAGGCTCTGTGCTGATCGTTCAGAGCTCGGAGCCTGCTTCGGATTCTGTGTCTCCCTCTCTCTCTCTGCCCCTCCCCTGCTCATGCTCTGTTTCTCTCTGTCTCAAAAATAAGTAAAACATTAAAATTTTTTTTTTTAAATAAACAGGCATTGCTACGGGGGCTCTGTTTATTCACAACAGGAGGACACAAAGAATGGCAACCTCTTGTGATTGTCTTTATCTGCATAGTTTCTGTTTCTTAACATCTTCTTTCTTCTCATGGTGACATTAACTAGGGCCCTTTTGGTATTGGGCAACTGGGGTGATTCCTAGATATATGCAAGACTGCAGGGCTCCTCTCCACACAATGCCTTCTAGCATCAGACCTTACTTTTTTGGCTGTTTTCTCACCACTTCTATCCATTTTTATTGCCCTTTATATCGAGCTAAAACTACCTCTTATAGATCAATTCACCATGTGTCTTATAGCAAATATCTTATGACCACATGTATATTAAGGTCTGTTCATAAATGACCCAAAGGCAGAGAAAAAATAATTCACCATTTAAAAGCCCGTGAGGCTATCAACATTTAAAGCTTCAGTGCTTCAAAAGGCGCCATTGAGAAAGTTAAAAGGTGACACACAGAAAGGGAAACCATAAAAAAGTTTTGCAAATCAGATATCTCATAAAGGTCTTGTATCTAGAAAACATAGGGAACTGTGACAACTCAAGGTAAATAGCCCAAATAAAAATGGACAAGAATCTGAACAGACATCTCTCTGGAGAAGACGTACAAATGACCACAAGCACGTAAAAAGATGCTCAACATCGCTAGCCATCGGATGAATGCAAATCAAAACCACAAGGAGATGGCACCGCACACCTACTCGAATGGCTCGTTAAGAAAAAGAAAGACTGATAATAACAGGTGCTGGGGAGAATGTAAAGAACCTGGACCACTCAGATGCTGCTAATGGGAATTCAAACTGGTGCAGATGCTTTGGGAAACAGCGTGGCACCTCCTTAAGTAGTTAAACATAGAGTTATCATGTCACTTGGCAATTCTACTCTGAGGTACGTACCCAAGAGACATGAAAACATTTGTCCACACAAATACTTGTACATGAATGGGTCTAGCAACATTATTCCCAATAGCTAAAAAAGTAGAAACAAGCCAACGTCCAACAACTAATGAAACCACAAATGAAATGCTATATAACCATTGCAATGGAATAGTACTCAGCGATAAAAAGACATGAAACACGAACACATGCCACAATGTGGGTGAACCTGGAGAACATACTGAATGAAAGAAGCCAGTCGCAAAAGACTACACGTTTTAGGATTGCATCGTATGTGATATCCACAGTTGGCAAGTGATAGAGGCAGAAAAAAGATCGGCGGTTGCCAAAGCTGAGGGGACAAAGTAACTGAATAGAAATTTCTCCAAAGACAATGCAGAGATGGCCAAGGGGAGTATTTGGGGCTGACAATTAAGAGATGTAGGGTTTCTCTTTAGGGTAATGGAAATGTCCTAAAACTGATCGTGGTGACAGATACACAGCTCTGTGAATACAGTAAATGTCATCGATCTGTATACTTTAAATGAGCCAATTGGATGTGATGTGAATTGGATCTCAACAAAACTTTAAACAGAACCGTGAGGTTAGTTAAATACTCATAATGTGTTACCAAATTTCACTGAAAGAGCATGGGGCTTAAACCCGGAACCCTCGAAGTCTTGTCCTAACGTTGACCCCACCCTAAACTAAGTAAACCAGGGTGATTCTCTTCAGTCTCGACTTCCGTGCCCTCACCTGCAAATGAGGAGGGTGGACAGATGTTCTCTGAAGACCTTCCTGCCCCCCTTTTTTAAAAAACACTGACCTCCCACACAATTGTGCTGATAAAGTGCCCTGACTGTTCTTTGAACTCTCTAAAGTTATCATATTCTTTTCTTTGGTTTTTAAAATTCCACCGCCGACTCCACTGGGTTGTTAAAATAATAAGTTAATTGTGTTTGATTTCAATGAGAGCAGTGTTTTAAATTAGTGTGATTTGTTTACATGCTGATAACAGCCGTTTTCTGCGAGCTCGGGGTGGGGGGGGTACCACAGAGCTGATACCAGAGGAACCTGCTGACTTAGAACTAGGCCGGGACGGG
Organism: Panthera tigris; assembly: GCF_018350195.1. Lineage (NCBI taxonomy): Eukaryota > Metazoa > Chordata > Mammalia > Carnivora > Felidae > Panthera > Panthera tigris. The sequence goes on from NC_056664.1 coordinate 17,091,902, forward strand.
GGGAGACGGGCAGTCAAGGACCTGGGAAGCCCCTTCCTACCCGTTCTAAGTGAGACCCACAGTCCTTCCTGCACTAATCCTCATTTTCCAGTGTCCTTCTGGGTGATTCTGAGCATGTCAGGTCACTAGCCCAGCACCACACAGACCTGCAGATTAATCCTGGCCTGTGGATTCACCACCCCATGGCCTAACATTTTTGGGACACGAGTTCTGTTGTTACAATTTTGACTTTTTTGACCTAATGGTGATGGGCACAGGGTCTCTCTCTGCCAAACTGCCGCATAAATCACCGGCCAGATAAATCGCTTGCCTGATCCAATGTAATTCACCCAAGCCTGGCCACAGAGGGTCCAGAACAGGGTCCCTTGTCTCCCAACCCCTCGCGTTTGCAGGTGACCTGACTGCACTGAGGCAGGGACTGTCTGTTCTCCCTCTTCCCCAGGCCTCTAAATTCCATTACGATAATGGCCTTGAGCATAAAACACATGGAAAGGGGTCCTAGTCATTTCTGTTTTTTTAATGTTTTATTTGTTTATTTTTTTTGAGAGAGAGAGAGCACGAGCGGATATGAGGTGGGCTCTGTACTGACAGGCTGACAGCAGTGAGCCTGATGCGGGGCTCGAACTCATGAACCCTGAGATCATGACGTGAGCCCAAGTCGGATGCTCAACCGACAGAACTAACCAGGCATCCCACAGTTGCTAGCTATTTAATGCCTGTGACAGTCGGCATCCTCAACCAGTCGTTGAGATCAGAACCGAGGCTGTTTCTCCACTACCCCCCTCAGTACCTACGATAGTCACAATAGGCATTAAATGAGCATTTGTTAACTGTCTCCCTTAAAGTTGGTCCTCAGGGAACACTTACAAAGATGTGATCCGTGGCAGATGTAGTAAGCAAGCCAAACGTGGAAAATGGCAGTAGAAAATTTTGTGAAGTGTTACGGTCACACCCTTCTGAGACTCCAGTTCGAACTTTTCTCAGGATACATTTAAGCAGTTCTGGAATTTTTACGATCTGTATTCTGAAGACCGCCCTGAAGCTTCCTCCTTATACTTGCCTTTTTACGCCTTCTTTCTCATCTCACTAAATGATCACCAACGGTAGCCTTTTGTCCTCACACTAGTTTTGGAATAATAGAAACGTTTGGAATCCGTGTAGATAAAGTCTATATGCATACCCAATTAGCAACCTTCTGAAAAACAGGTTTATTGCAAATGACTTCAATCCGTTTGATCTTGGGCAATTTTGGGAGTTGGGTTTGGTAGGTTGCAGTCGTTTTCAAGAACATTTGAGTGGGCAATAATTAGCTTTCCTCTGCAACCCTGCCAACAAGTCATAATGGAAGCCAGTCTCACGCTAAACTCTCATACACACACGTCCATTTAATAAACATTTGTTAACAAAGCGGGCTCAGTACAGTTCATCAACTGGTTGTCTAAACTTAATCAAGCCTCAGCAATCTGTTCCTTTAGCGGTTCCAAATACACCCTGTAAAATGTTTGCTCACAACAGGCACAGCAATATTCCTGAGCAAGACTCAAAACATTATAATCAACATGATCACATCTGTTAAGCAATGACTGGACATAGGACCAAGTGGGGCTCGAGCTAAGCAAATATCCCCAAGGAGAATGGGTCCATGGTTGAGTGAATTCTTAGGTCCTGTTTAGTTAGAGAGAAGGAATGCCTCCAAGCTCTAATCTACACATCTTGAATCTTTTTAACTGTGCCAATGAGAACTAATTAACACGAATTAATAGAAACCCATCGTTGATACATGATGTAAGATTAAACGAAGCAATGGTAGTTGAACAAGGAGGCTTTGTAAAAGATGTGTCTGGCCTTTCTGATATAACCTTGGCTGGCCCCATCCCAAATCGCCAGTCTTCATTAGCACCTGGCATTGACCTAAGCTAGGGTAACTCACGTGGAGTATCACACGACTTATACTCCAGTATTTTTAAGTAACTTACAGGCATCACAACAAGCCTGGAAATGAACATTTTATAAGTCGAACCTCTTTGAAAAAAATACTTTGCGTCGTTTTGTAAAGAATTTCTCCTATCCCCATATTTGTCTTTTAAATGATTTTTTAAAATCTGGTTTTCTTAAAAGCAGGCTTACATGGGGCGGAATGTTGTTAATGTGAGCATTTAGAGGGTCTTATGAATAAGCAATGAAATGGAAAGGTGGATGTCCACCTAGTGACACTGCCTGCTCCCTGAGGAAGGTTCTGGAGGGAAGAAAACATTCTTTCTCTAATCTCTGAAGTCTTCCAGACGACTAAGAATCAAATTGACAAGAGACAGACTAACCGGGAGTTAAAAAAAAAAAATTCTATAAGGTGCACACTGAAGCTCAATCATGAAATTGACACCCAAAGAAATGACCAAGGCAGCCATTTTTTATACATTTTAGACAAAGAGACAGGGAATTTGTGAGGAATTGACAGGATAAAGAAAACAGGTGTTTCAGAGCTTTAATCAGTAGGGAATTCTAGCAGAATTCGGGCTGAGGTAGTAGATTAGAAAAAAAAAAAATAACAAGGTTTGTTTCTACAGCTTTCTTGGTGATAAGGATGTCTTCTTAGTGCAGGGAAGGTATTTTCCATATGGGAGATTTGTTTCCTGCTTTCAAGGGGACAAAAGAGGGTTGGAGTGTTCTTGCAGGGGCTGTTTCTTAAGTGATTTTTATTTAAAATAATCAGTATGCCAAAGGGACACACTTGGGGGAGGCCGGACGTGACCTCTTGTAGGTCCTTTAAGCAAGGTTGGGAGCACAGGGGCTCGGAGGCACCCTGACTGCCAGCCTAGACTCCTCTCTTCACTTGGGGGCCCCGATCTCTCCCCAGAAGGGTTGTGGATTTTTTTTTCTGTACCACTCCAGCAACACACTGAATAAATAAATACCCTGAAGGTCAAGGAGCCCCGGGAGAACAAAAATCCATATCCGCACATGCGAAACGTTGACTGCGAACACCACATCAGGGAGTTTATGGACCTCCCCACTGCCACCAGCACGGGTTTCGTCCTTAATCTCCTGGGAATCCACCGAGGTGGTCAAGACATCAGCTGTGACCTTAGTGACGTCAGGAAACCCAGCGATCTTCCCTGAGCTGCAGGGGAATCGGCTCTCACGGCTCATCCGACTGTATCCCCGGACTGCGAGGAGGAAGCGGATGGGGAAGCACATCGCAAAGACCGGATCACTGTGTGAATGCGTGGGGATTCTATTAATGAGATGACAACGTGCAGCGAACCCAAGCCTCTGTCGTCCCTGCCTCTGCCAGGACGCACTGAGTCAGCTCACGCTCTCCCTGGTTTTCATCACAACCAGACAAGCAGGACTGCCCTCTGCAGGTGGGAACCTTAACTTGGGTGTCTTCTCCCCTCTTGAAATGCTGTCCCTTGCTTTAAAAAAAAAAAAAAAAAAAAAAAGTTTATTTATTTTTGAGAGAGAGTGTGTGTGAGGGGGGAACGGGCAGAGAGAGAGAGGGGCAGAGAGAATCCTAAGCAGGTTCTGCCCTGTGTGCACAGCCAGATGTGGGGCTCGAACTCACAAACCTCTGAGCTCTTGACCTGACCTGAAATCAAGAGTCTGAGGCTCAACCAACTGAGCCACCCAGGCGCCCCGCTGGCCCTTGCTTTTAACCTGTTTTCCTTCCCCACCCATCCTCACTCAGAGCGGGCCTGGGGCCCTGAGTCCCTGCACGGCTCAGTTAAATCACACTGAAGGCCCAGTGACTTAACGCTGTGTTTCTCCATCAGTATTTCACATTTTGTAAACAAGCTGTACCATTAGCGCTGATGCTTAAGAATGCATCTCTAATAATGCAGTTCCAATAATTATGACAACAGCCTGGAAAAGTTATGTTTTAAGGAAGGTCCTCAGGTCAGTCATGTAGTTTCTCACATATTCCTCATCAGCTGGAAGACAGTTTGCTAATGGCTTGACCTTTTTACAGAGATGAGAGGATCCTTGGCCCATATCTAGGCAGGAGGATCTGAAAATGGCAGTTAAGGGGCGCCTGGGTGGCTCGGTCGGTTAAGCGTCCGACTTCAGCTCAGGTCTGATCTCGCAGGTCTTGGGTTGGAGCCCGGCGTCGGGCTCTGTGCTGACAGCCCCGAGCCTGGCCTGCTTTGGATTCTGTGTCTCCTTGTCTCTCTGCCCCTTCCCCAGCTCGCACTCTGTCTCTCTCTCTCTCAGAAATAAACATTAAAAAAAAAAAAAAAAAAACCTCTGAAAGTGGTAGTTAGGAATTCAGGCCCCCCACCTCCCTGAGCTCATGGTTACGCACTCTGTCAAGGTGTAGAGATCCTCAAGGGATCACTGTGGGGTTGGAAGACCCTCCTATTACTCCGTCACCTGAAAAGCGTTTGAAAGCTCGAAGCCTAAGAGCCCGATTTATCTCCCCCCATCTGGCCTGCTCCCGCTCACCCCCCAAAAACCCACACCAGGAGCATCAGATCTAGGTCCAGAGTCCTCTGTTACGGTTCTTACTTCAGACGGACAGCCTGGTCCTGGGTGTTCTTGCTCCCATGCTGCATTTTCCCAATACGTGACCCCTCCCTACCCAGGATCCCACTCGCCTGATCAAGTCCTGGCTTGATCTATAGGAGCGCCTCCGGGCCCAGCTCACGCCCCCTGATAATGCTGAGCCCACCCCAGTCCTGCAGCGGAGGAGTGGGGCTCTCCGTGTCCTAGCCTTGCACAATCCTCTCCGCCTACAGCCGTCTCTGCCAATTCGTCACCACAGACCTAGATTCCAAAGGAGAAACTTAGAAGTGTATATGCTTTCCTAGAAGCCAACAGTGATGGTGCAAAGACTTCTAATGCCATCAGGGCTTACAAAACAAAAACGAGTCTACATTAAGTTTATCTTCTGTGTAATCCGTTCAAGAGTCCCAGAACCCCGTATTTTCTATCCACCTTCGATTTCCATTTTCTCTTTCTTCTCTGTCCAAATTCGAATGGCTCAGCTGAAGTTGAGACCATATTTGCTACTCATGTTTGTTTGAACACTTAGGCTCTGTGAAAATATTTGCCTCCCAAATTCCCAATGATAGACAGATGTCCTAGCTCATTGCTGTTGTTTTTAAAGTATCTTGGCAGGGAGAGAACTGGTTTCGTATTTCAAAGAATCCTTTTTTTACTAAAACGTCCTGGTATTACCACAAAAAGCACTTAGAGCATGAACTCACCAAGTGGAGCGACCAGGAAGCCCCTTAAAAAGAAAAGGCAACTCTTCATTTTTCTCTCCAGGCCTGCTCATTAGCTCAGCGACCTTGGGTCTCATCTCTCCGGGTCTTGGTTTCCTTTGTAACTGAGGGATTTGTTTGATTTCTAAGTTTCTTCCAGCCATGACCTTGCACGGTTCTATCAAAACGGGTCACAGTGAAAGAAGGCATAATTTGGCTCTGAGCACGGGGATTTTCAGGAGAATATTATGAATCTGCAAATAGAGTTGAAGATGTCATCAATCTCCCTCTGCTAACAAAATGCATTTCCATTTGCCCCTGCTCTACTCTTTCATGGAGTAATCGGAAATAGCCTTGAGCGGTAAAGATTTGATGGGCCTCGGGGACAGCCGGGTTCATTCTCCCGCCCGCGGATTCCAAAGTTGAAAAATGTCAGAGACAGCTCCTCTCGCCAAACCAGATCCCCAGTAGCCATGTCAGCTGGGTCCATCTCCGCACCCAGCGCGATAAATATGAACACGTGTTTTCATAGATGGAAAAAAAATGCAGGAAGGACCCCTGGCTCAGCGCTTTCGTTCCTTGTCTGTTTCACAGGCAAAGTAAGGTTCTTCTGGAATTGAAAGAAGTAGAGAAAATCCTGGATCTGTTGCAGCTGCCTTTGATATGCATCCACTCAATCATTTGGTCACTGAGTCAGGACTCCACTGGCCCCTTAAGTTCTGGAATTGAGGGCATAGGGGAATTGGGAGTAGGGGAGACAGAGTTGCCAATCACCTGATGATTTCTCCTGAACCGGGCTCGTAGTGGGTTAATCAAGCTACAGCCATCACTTTGCTCCTACGGCCCCTGATTTCCCAACACAGCTCTAAAATGTCTGCATAAAATAGGACAACTCACTGACAATGTCCCGGATCATTTTGCTTGGATCATGGGTCAAATAAAGGCCAAAGGGTGAGCCATAAAATAGTGAGCTGCAGAAACTTGGTCTGCTGTCTGGAGGTTATTTGGCCTTTTCTCCCCTTATCTCCTGGATGCTGTGTCTCTATCACTTTACTGTTCCTTTGGGTTCTTATCCAAACCCACAGGCTGTGCTTCTACGAACACATACAACATGGAGATCTAAGATGTCGGTTTCATGCACCACTCGAAAGAAATGGCTGACCCTAGCCCCATCCTCAGACAGAGTTACAGGCATGTAGGAACATTTTTGGCTCAAAATTCAGTCCTCCACCTCCATTCTTCCACATGTCCCTTTTCTAATGAAAAGCAATCTGGAAAACACACACACACGCACTCAACTAGCTCCATTTTTGTTTGCTTTTTTTTTTACTGTTTTCTGTGAACCAAAGTATAGCTTTTTATTTATTCCCATTAAGCTCATGTAGAAGGAAAGTGTCGGAAGAGCCTCTATCACAGTCAAGGTTTCATATTTTCACTAAAAAAAAAAATGCGCCATTAGAATTTAGAATTCTTTCCCAACTATGAGTTTAAAAGGGTTAGGAAAAGTTCCCTGCCCATGATTCAGTTTATAAAGGTCTAGAGAAACATTTCATATGGGAAAAATGAGGCCAAGCAAAGAGGAAAATGAAAACAGGGATCTGCAAGGAGCCAATTGACAAGAGCATCTCAAAAAAATAGCATTCCCAGGCAGCAAAAGGTACACACACACACACACACACACCTATGTTCCATCCATACACACACGTACACATGGGCACACATATACACACACGGCTTTGAACCCAGTGTGTGGTGCAACCATGTTCATGTTTCATGGGCTCCTTCTGTGCTTTGTTTGTAATCTCTAAATTCTACTGCAGGAGCCAAGTTCTGGAAAGGTCAAACATGATTCTCTAGTTGATTGTTTGTTTTTAATGCAGGAATTCCTGACTGTATCTCTTTTGGCTTCCATACCACGGTGACCATTTATCTATTCGACAAATATATTCTTTGGTGAATATCTACCATGTTCTAGGCTCTGTGTATGCAGCTTTATGGAACACTGTCTTTGACTTATGGCACTCCTGCTCTTGGATGAGATGGGCGTAGAAATAGGTAATTAGAATAAAAATGTGTGGTATGAAGGAGTACATGCACCATATGTGGAAACACAGATAAAGGAATGGCTAACCCTGCTTGGAGAAAGATTTATGCTGAGTCTAGAAGGATAAGGAGGGGTTCACTGAGGAAGCAGGAAGGGCATAATGAGCCACGGGTAGATCATGGACAACAATAGAGGAGAGAGACTGGGGTGTTCAGGAGACAGCAGATATCATGTGGTTGGCATTTAGGAAGGGAGTCAGATTCTGAAAGACACTGACCACCATGCTGAGAAATTTTAGCTTTATTGCATAGGGAGTGTTGCAGCACAAAGGTGTTCTCTTTCCCCCTCTCCTTATCTTTCTCCATCTCTCTCTCTCCCCCCCTCCCCCGTCTCTCCCCCACAAACATCACTAGTAACTTATGGATTTATTGAGATTTTTGTTGCTGCAGGATAAGTTTTGTCAACAGCAGAATGAAGGAAAAGTAGGTAGAAGAGACAGAGAAGTGGGTTAGGAGGTTTGGTATACTCCTCATAAAAGCTGATGAAGGAAGAGGGCAGTGGGGAGGGAGCACAGAAAGGATCTCAGAGGCAGCCCAACAATGACTCAGACCATCCTTGTGTCCCTGGTCTCCTAGATTATCCCTCTTTGGGGTCATCTGTCTCCTTCGAGGCCCTGTAACCCCAGAGCCCTCCCTCACTTGTCTGGGAACAGATGCCAAGCCCCATTTCAGGGCGCTCTTCATTTTCACTCACGTACCTGTGTGGGGGCTCAGCGTCATAGCCTCATAGGACCAGAAGCCATGCCGGGCTTAGAGTGTCCTCAGAAACAACCTTCCATCTGGTTTATTAGTCGGATAAAGCTGGCAGTTTGATTCATCTTTGAAATCAGTCTTAAAAATAAAGAATCTGGGGGCGCCTGGGTGGCCCAGTCGGTTAAGCGTCCGACTTCGGCTCAGTTAATGATCTCACGGTTTGTGGGTTCGAGTCCCACATCAAGCTCTGCGCTGATGGTGTGCAGCCTGCTTGGGATTCTCTTTCTCTCTCTCTCCCTCTCTCTCTCTCTCTGTGCCTGTCCCCCACTCACACTTTCTCTCTCTCTCTCTCTCTCTCAAAAATAAGTAAATAAGCTTGGAAAAAAACAAAGATAAAACTAAGAAACTCCATTTCCCGGGTTATCAACAGCAGCTTAGTTCGGGGGGGCAAAAGGCGCCTACTATTTTTTCGCAGCTTGGTGGTCACACATCAGGATCTCCCTCACCTTGAATAGGAATTGTCAGTTCACAGTTCCCAACACGGCGACCCGGTCGTGAACAGATGAGAAAATACCCAGACAGACCGTCCCCCCATTAGATATGGGATGGCAGTGGATATGAAGAAGCCCTCTGTGAGGATGGGCACGAGGGAGGGTTGAGGTTCGTTATACCTCTGAAAGCAGCAGCCAAGAAGCTCAGCCAGATTCACAAAGGAGGGTGGATGGTGCAAAACACCCGCTCTCGCCTTCATCCATGGAGGGGCCACCACCTTCCGAGGCAACCTGCAAACAGGGGAGCACCGTCAAAGAAGACAGCAATTGGAATGGCTGACTTTCCGTATGTGCTTTTTCTTTCAAGCCCCCAGATGTGGCACACTGCTGATGCTCCATAAATGCTTTTTGAATGGAGAAGAGGTTTGGACTACGCAAGTGATTTTCAAAATGGACTTTACAGAGGCCTATAGGGGCTTTCCAGAGATGTCCAGGATGGGCAGTAGAGGAATTGTATGCCGTAGCAGATCCAGTCTGCTGTATCTGTGTTCCCGTTCATCTCTACAGCTCTTTTTATTTCAAGAGAAGGCTCTACAAGGACGTCTAGGGAGATGGGGCTGCATTTACCAGAAAGCTCTGGCTAGCTGGATGCCTTCAATGTTAAGACATGAACCAGTGTTTCCAGAAACTTCTGGGTGCTCTCCCATTCCTAAGGTATCATTTGGATGCTATGCAACAGTAAGACCTCAGTGAACTGATTGCCCGTGCTCAAAGTGCTCTAACAAGTCACGGTTAATGTGTTTTTAATTCATTGATGACCAATAAAGACCGGCTCTCTTCCCTGATATTTGGGGAAAAGGGAATTCTAGAAGCGGCCCGGTTTAGGAGGAATGAGGCTGCCATCGTGGGGTTTGCCCAGCTTGCTTTATAAATATTATTCTACCCAGACCTTTAGTTCTTCAGACAGTCGGCGATACCGTTGTGGCTTATAATGACAAACTCTTGGCCGCCCTCTGACCCTCATCTTCCCCCCTCCCCCACCAAACCTCTCCAGGGAAGCTGGGCTTCGAAACCAGAATGACTTCCTCAGCCACAAGGCAATGAGGCCTGGAGTTTTCTCCTCTTAGGGTATCTTTCTAACTTGCTATTTCCATCATTAGCTTTAATGACTCTCCTCCTCCTCTCTTTCTTTCCAAACAACAAGCTATTTTCATTTTCTGTGGGGGTGGCAGGCCTCCAAGCTTTTGGCAACTCTCCCTTTGACCAAGGACCCGGGGAAGAATTTTAGATGGTTGGCTGAGAGCGTCTAGGACAGTTACATGCAGAACGATACTTAGATGAGGAGGAGGTGTTGGAAGGGCACTCAAAACACACTGATTTCAAGACCCGTTTCGCAGATGACAAAGCTGCGACCTAACAGCTGAAGCAACTTGCCCAAGATTGCCATTGTGGGGACTAGGGGGACATCAAACTATAAAAGCTGGGAGGGCAGAGTTGAAACTGAGGCTGTCCATGGTTGGCTTAGGTGGTGACCTGAGCTTCTTATGCTTTCCCAAGTGAAATGTAGCAGCAACAGCATCCAGAACTTTCTGGAAACGCTGGTTCATGTCTTAACATTGAAGGCATTTAGCTAGCCAGACCTTTCTGATAAATGCAGCTCATCTCCCTACTGGGCTGTTCCTCAGCTCTCTCTGCTGGGCCTGCTCAGAGCTCTCCGGGGCCCCCAGTCCAGTGCAAAAGGAGGCAGCGAAACTTCATGGATAGAAAAAGTGTTCACCGGCATAGCAGACAGACCCATACTCTTTTCCTAGGGTCTCCTCTCTCCCACAACTACCAATCCTGTCGTGAGTAAAACACACATCTGTGCCCATCCTTCGAATCGGTCCTGAGCCCACTTCTATTTTGTCCCCTGTGAAAACCGGCATCCAACAAACCTCCCTCAACTAGCTGGGTCAATCCCTCTCTAACTCAGGCTGAGACCTGAGAAAAATGTGCACATAGACACACAGGGACAAATACACACACACACACACACACACACACACACACACGTCACAGAGAAACCTAGAAGACAGCGGAAGGGATTGCTTTACAAAGAGTGTTTATTTGCTTCTTTCTCTTTCTCTCTCCCAACTTTTTCTCAAGTTCATTTGAAGTACTAATTCAATTTGAATATATAAAACCAAAACTAAATACATTATTTTTAAAACGTCTCTGAAAATACGCATAGTCTCTCCTTCGTGTATGCTTCATTCACTCAATGAACAAACGTTGGTTTTCATCTTGTTACCGGACACTGAACTTAATGCTAAGGACAAGAAGAGGTTTGAAAGGGATGCCTGCGTGGCTCAGTTAAGCGCCCGACTCTCGATTTCAGCTCAGGTCGTGATCTCACGGTTTGTGGGATCGAAACCCGCTTTGGGCTCTGCGTTGTTGAGATTCTCTCTCTCCCTCTATCGGCCCCTCCCCTGCTCTCTCTTTCTCTCTCTCTCTCAAAAATACATAAATAAATAAATAAATAAGAGGGCTGATAGACTGTTTCTGTTCTTAGCCTATCACTTATCAAGGAAAGAATACACTGAAGACATCAGTTAAGTACATTAAGTGTAAACAAATCCCGATATTACAATACGATTACAAACGATTTCTTAGCCCTGGTTAATGATCAGTCTGTTATTGATGGAAACATTGTCCCACGGCGTAAGTTTCTAGTTCAACCGAAGAGAACCTCAGGGAACACAGGCAATGAGGTTCCACCTGTACAAGTTGTGACTAATAAGAGGCTTTCATTTAGTTGAGTCACAAACACACCACAATTCCTGTCTCCAAATAAATGGTGTCCTTCAATGGAATCATATGGAAGGCAATCATTCTAGCCATAGTGTCTCTGTTCAGGTTATTTTTGGAACTGTTCTGTTCAAAACTTTCATGATAATCAGTTTACTGCCACATGGGGAAATCAGTCATTTTTTTTTCAATAGTCCACCTTACAATTATATTAAAAAGAAAGGGGGGAAATGAGGCATTGGGAGTGTCACTGGAAGAATCGGGACACACAAGATGCCAAGAATAATGGAAACAACAAGCCCAGACTGCCAGTTCTCTGAGCACAGTGATGGTGCCCAGCATCCCCTAGTGCCTCCCACAGTGCCTGGCATAGAGTCGGTAATTAATAGATACAGGATGAAAGGAAAAACGATTGAGGGAAGAAAGAAATGAGGCAGTGTGGTGGTCAGCTCAGTAACCCAGCACACCATGCTCACAAGTTGTCCGGACCGGCCAGCACTTCTCCCCCACGTAGGGGAGCTGTGGTCACCAAGAGTCCAGGGGAAAAAGGGGTTTCCATACCCTTCACCTCTCATCTTCATTTTTAATAAAAGCACAGGGCTAGGGGTTTTTTTTAACGTTTTTTTCTTCATTTATTTTTGAGAGAGAGAATGCGGGTTGGGTGGGGCAGAGAGAGAGAGGGACAGAGGATCCAAAGTGGGTTCTGCACTGATAGCAGAGAACCTGGTGTGGGGCTTGAACCCACAGACTGTGAGATCATGACCTGAGCCGAAGTCGGACACTGAACCAACTGAACCACCCGGGCGCCCCACAGGGTTAGGTTTTAACTAAAAATATTCTTGGGGTTCCCGGGTTGGTTGAGTGTCTGACTCTTGACTTTGGTTCAGGTCATGATCTCTCGGTTCACGGGATCAAGCTCCCTGTCAGGCTCTGCACTGACAGTGTGGAACCTGCTTGGGATTCTCTCTCTCTCCCTCCCTGCCCCTCCCCTGCTTGTGCTTTCTCTGTCGCTCTCAAGATAAGTAAAGAAACATAAATAAAATTAAAAAAATAATAATAAATAAAAATATTCTTACCCTCAGCGTTTACGATCATGTATTTGACACAACAGCAAAGGGATGCCAGAATCATCATAACAGCCAAAGGCAGACAAGGTTCAAAGCCACGGCCCTCATTGTCACACACTCAGGCCAAAGCCCTCGAGTCCAGACAGGCTCTCGTGGTGGCCGGATGCCTTGCTGGCCCTGCCTTTCATGCCCCCTTGCTCAGGGTCAGGGCTCCAAGGGGCTGTCAACCAGTGACAGGCGGGTCACCATGTGGCTGCCCTACCTGCCGGGCAAAGCAGTCACCTGTCTGTGGAGGGGCTCAGTTTGGCTCCTGCCTGAACCTCAAGAGCCTGACGTTTCTTGAATTTAGCCAAGGCCGGCAGAAGCCCCTCTGGGCCCTCTGTCTGCCAGGGGTCTCTGGACTTTGCTGCTCTCCAGACCGGGGCTGCTGGCCAGGGTGGGCAGGGAATGAAGGTTCTGTCCAGCTTCTCTACAACAAGAGCGATTTCAGAAGATGGTCCTCCCTGGGGTGGGGTCAGGAGTGTTGAGAATGGATAAGAGGGCGAGATTTGTCCAGACAATCAGGATCTGCTTCTATATTTCAGTTTTCCTGGAACATGAAAAAGAATGCTTTCTCCCCATTCAAACTGCACACACCTTAAAACAATGGCCTGTAAGTGTGTCATTTGTTAGCCAGCTGACGTTTTGTGCCCCTGGAAATCCCTGAAACGGCCCCATCAAAACCTTCTTCCCCCAATTCAGAAATTCCCGGCGGCTCCTTTCCTATGCCCTCCCCTGGGCATATTGCAATTTGTATTAGTAGTTAAACCAAATAAAATTATTAATTATATTATCGGTTTTGTTCTATCAGAGCTTACAACAGGCCAAGGGCTTCGAGTCAATGATCTCACTGAATCCTCCTAAAAATGGGATTTATCCCAGTTTTACAGATATGAAGAGTGGGCATATATGCAGCGCCCAGAATAGAGCAATAAGCCCACATTATTGATTTTACAAGCCGCTTTTCAGAGTTTCCTGGGACTCCTTTTCCATCCCAGTCAGGCTGTGTGAGCAGAGGATAAGACCTACCGGCACAGGCGTGGAGAATACGGCCATGATCCAAGAAACTCGAAGACCCCAAGTCAACCAGACACTTCCCCAGCTTTTCCAGAGCTTGGCTGCAAGGTCACTAAGCGTGGACTGTAAGGGAGGTGAGCGGCCACACACAAACCTCCTCTGCTTACACTCTAGTCCCTTCTGACCTCCAGCTTGTCAGCAGTTTCCCGGCGCTGGCTGATCCGAGCTGATTCCAAGGTATCCTGTGAACTAAGACCCAGAGAAAGCGATTTACAGAGTGATTCACTAGCACCTAGCACAACACGCCTCGTGCACAATAGATGCTCAACAAATACTTGCTGAGTGGCCGATCTTTGCCAGAGGCTCTCACTGGGCAGGTGAGAGCAGCCCCCACCGCCCCTCCGTGTTCCTGAGTGTTTCTCAAAGAGACCCACAGTGTTGTGCGTGTTAAATGGGGACCAAGCTGTCAGCTCCAGCTGGGTCCACGGGAAAAGCCAAACCTTCGCCCGGCTTTTTTCCTGCCCCAACCCTGATCTCCGGCAGGTAGGACTGAAGGCCGCTCTGCCAGAATTGGGTGTTTTGGGGTGTGAGCCTGGGCCCCCCAAAGCTTAGAAGACGTTGACCCTGGGCATTCACGGAATAGGCATTTATCTTTGCTGCTGCCTTCCCTCCCCTGAGTCCTTAATCTTCCTGGTGTCCTTTAAATATCTCATGAAGGCATTGATTGATAAGTAAGGTAGGATATTTACATTTTAAAAGCAGGACCCAAATCTGGAAAAGTCTCCTACCCAAAGGAAGACAGATCTGATGGGGAGATAACAGCTGAGGGCAGGAACCCTTGTCGTCAGGGCAGGAAAAAATCCTGATTTTCCTTAAAATCACGAGTAATTCCTCAGCGCAGCTGCCCAAAAGGCTGGTGACTCCCCACAGTCTAGGAAGGACTGTGTACAGGCGGTGCCTTTTATAACAGCCTCACCAGAAAGGCAATAGATGTACCGCCATCCTCGGTTATAAACCACCTGTTTGAGGCGCAGGGGGGAGAGAGAGCAAAAGAGAGCGTGCTTAGCAAATACTTTCCCGGCCTGCTGTTTACCAGTTGTTTTGTTGAACGCTAGTCCAGGGCACAGAGAAGATACAAGATACGTGCCCTCACAGAGCTCCTGGCCTCGCACGGGACACGAAACTTAGAAGCAGATATTGTCAACATAACGTGCCAGGTCTTCTGATACCCGTAGCATCAAGGGACACACGCACAGGATAACCCACCCCCAGCCTGGGGTTTCAAAGAAGTGTCCCCAGAGAGACTTCATTCACATTAAAAGATACGCATTTGGCCCGGTTTTCGATAATTCGGTGGTGCCGACCTCCTCCACCTGGCTTCCCTCCATCGACACTCTTCCCAAAGCCACTGTCGAGGTGCATCCCTCCGGCCAGAAAGCACCCCAGTTTGGCCGCAGAGGACTCACCGCCAATGCAGCTTGGCCCAGCCAGCTTCAGGCCTATGAAGGAGAGAAACGCCATGTGTCAGGGACCAAAGGCGAAAGGAGGAGAAAAGACAAATGTGTGCTGCCTCCCCAGAAACGTTTGCCAACGACGTTATCCAGAGGCAAGGACAGATCCAGGTTTTGTGGGCCCTGGAGAGTAGACAACCTGATGAACATTCTTTAAAAAAGAAGAATTTGGAGAGATTCCTTCTACGAATCGTCAAAGGCGTGCAACTTATGAACATCTTGCTAGGGTCCTCTGCAGAAAGGGGGCCTGTGTCAGGGACGGGGGTCCTAAAGCCCGAGTTTCACGGACTTCCTGGCAAATCCACCTTTGTTCACAGGCAAAGAAATGGTCTCTCTCGGAAGGAAAGAATCGGGATCCACAGCCGCCTCCCAGAACTTTTCATCCTGAACCGCAAAGGCAGAGTGGCAGCTTATGACTGAGGGAGAGAGAAACCTGTGCCCAAACAGGGCTTCCTCCACCTGTTCCTGTGGGGCTCCAGAAAGATCTGATGTTATTTTTAGAGCACAGGCTTTTCTTTGGCATTTCAGCTGGGCCTCTGACCTTTGCATGGCAAAGGAAATTGCCATACTGGGTGGAAACAAAATAGTATTCTTATTGCCTTTTGTCATTGTTATTCTAATGAGCCAAGGGCGGAAGATACGAATTTCTAAACAGCATAGCAAAAATATTTGCCATCCTTGCTTTTCTGTTTTGTTTATTTAATTTCGTTTGGAGACTACAAAGGTCCAAAGTGCAAACCTTTCACACGAACGGCAGCGACACATTTATCGCCTTGGTTTCGCTCCAACACACCGTGTTGCTGAAGATTAGGAAGAAGGGTCCAATAACCAGATGGATGTTGACGACTCTAGCGCTGTCGCCATGACTGATTCTGTGACTATTACTAATTAACACTCAAGTAGTAACCAGCCCTCCCCAAGACTTCACTGGTGAAATGAGAAAGGAGCGAATTCAGCAAGTACTAACCCAAGCAGAGTTCAGAGAACAAAGACATCTGGAAAGGCTCACCATGTTGAGTTTTTCACTCCTAATCCCAACCTGTGTGGCCTCCGCTGATACTCTAGGCCAGGAAGCATGTCTTTCTATATTCAGCCCAAAGCTTGGACTAGGGTTAAGGCAGGTGGCTGACTATTCAGCAAAACCCATCCCTCCCTCCCCCACCTTGCCTCCTTAGGGAAACAATCTGCCCTGTGACACAGTTCTGGCTGGTGATACTACTGGGCAGGAGGCCTCTTCTAAACCCAAAGGACAGACCCTTTCTAACACGGGGGGGGGGCTTTTCATTTTATGGTCCCCCTTTACCTTCTTTTCTTCTCCCTTCCCATTCTCCCCACTGATCAGCTTGAAGATCAGATGCTACCCTGGAAAACAAGGGAGGGCAAGTTTGAGGAAGGACCTTATGTGCTAAGCATGCCACAGAATGTCCCAGACTCGGGGGCACGCGGCATGGGTAGGTGACCCATCAATGCTGGACTCGTCTCTTTGGACTATTATTTGATGAGACGAACAAATCCTTATTTCTTGAAGCCACCACTGGCAGATATTTTTGGTACTTTTTACCAAATACATTCCTACCTGATGCAAGAGGAACAAATAACCCACTCCCCTCTGATTCCATCATAAATGTGTTAGCAAATAACGGAACAAAATATAATAGTCCTGTGTTCTCTGAGCTTCTATTTTCTCCTGGATGAAACAGGTAACTCTCCTTGAATCCCCTCGTCTTTAAGTTGCTCTGAGGATAAAATAATACATGTGAGAACACTTTGAAAACTGTGATTTGTGTCTTTATTCACTGTGGCAGGTGTGCTGGGAGAGGCATGCCCTCCGAGAGCTTACCCATTGTGGGGTTTTAGGGTCAGCCAACAGGATACTTATTTTTGTGAGTCTTCCTAGAGCTGTGCCAGAGAGAGTCACGGTCACCTAACAAGACCTGTAGAAACTAGGAATAAACGTTAAAGTTGGGGTCAAACTCCCCCCTCCCCTCCCTTAACCATGCCAGAAGGAACACAGAGCGATGGATAACCAGGAGTTCTCAGATCCAACCCTGCATTAAGTGTCCAGGGATTTCTGCCACAAATTACCACAAACTGGGTAGCTTAAACAGCGGTTTATTTCTCTCACAGTTCTGGAGGCCAGATGTTCAAAATCAGAACGTCGGACAGGCTTGGTTGCTTTTGGAGACTCCAAGGGAGAATCTGTTCCATGCCTCTCTCCCCGCTTCTGGTGACTTCCAGTAATCCTTGGTGTTCTTTGTTTGTAAATGCATTGTTCCAATCTCTGCCTCTATCACCACATGCTGTTCCCTGTCTGTGACTCCTCGTCTTCTCTTTTTCTGTCTCTTATAATGACTCTCCTCACTGGATTTAGGGACCGCCCTAAATGAGCATGATCTCAATATGGGTTCCTTACCTCGACTGCATTACCTTACATGAAGACTTATCCCCAATAAGGTTGCAGCGGGCGTATCTTCGAGGGGCCACAACAGAAAACGCAATAGGGTCACTGAAATGCCGCTAGGCCCAGGCCCTGGGTGACTGTTCCGTATTCCTGCAGAAAGGGGAGTTTTAGATGCGCCCTTGGGGCCCAGGGGTCTGTGGTTACGGAGGGGTCCTCAGTCCTTCTCCAAAAGCTGAACTGCAGGAGGAAACTTTGGCTCCCACAGCAGCAGATGGGGCAGTGAAAGAAACAGAAGCAGCAGCATCCGTTGCAGGAAAGGAAGCCAGCACTTCCCCTGCGACGCCCCTTCATCTCCCTACTGGCCACCTGTCTGACTTGCCCCAAGTTCCAGAATGATCCTAACAGGATGTTTCAAGCACGCTCAGTCCTCCTCCTCACATCCTTCCCCTCTTCCCCCCTATCTGCCCACCCACTCTCCACCTGGCAGGGCTGAGAATCAAAGCCCCCCCTATTTTGGTCTAACCTGGGAATCCCCTGAGCCCCTGAGATCACCTTAGTCAGTATACCCCCCCCCCCAACGAATGTCCCCCCAGCTCCATACAACTTCCTCATCTGGAGTCCACCACAGACCTCAGGTCACTGAGCCCTCTTTACCTCTGTGTCTGTGTCCCATCCTGTCATCTGACAGAGCTCTCCAAAATCTTCTGCCGGGGCCCCATCTTGCTCTTGCCAGGCCCCACTAATTCCATGTTTTCCCACCATCTTCTCTTGCTGAGCGGCAATGGACACACCTTGGAGGAAGCTGAGGAAACTGAGGTACGAGAGAGGGAGAAGGTTACGGGAGCGTCAACGTTGGCCCACCAAGCATCAGGACTCATACAACCACAGAGCTCACCTGCCTTGAGGAGAAAAGAAATCCATAATAGAAGTAGGACGTCCATGGCAAGGGTCAAATCAGGGGACAGGAATGAAAGCCCTGGAGGAAGTGATGGGAAGGGGGAGACCACCTCAGGCACGGGGGAGGTCAAGTTGGATTTAATGAGGAAAATGTTCTTTGAGTCTTCTTGACCGTCCTTTCTTCTCACGCTTCTACAGTGTCTTACCCAGTCATATGGCTGATGACTCCCCAGTCTCTATCTCTAGCCCAGAACTTCTCGGTTGTTCACCTGCAATCCATCTTTACCTGGATATCCCACAGGCCCTCAATGTCAACATGGCCAGGTTTGAGTCCCTTGTCTTCCTCCTTGGCACATGCTCACCTTCCCAAAGAAAAAATCTAGGAATCACCTTCAACAACTCCCTCTCTTTAACCCTCTTATTCAATGAAAAAAAAAAAAAAAAAAGAGCCCAGAATAAATAGGTTGGAAGGAAGGAAGGAAGGAAGGAAGGAAGGAAGGGAGAAAGAGTTAGGTGTTGAGCCCAAACACTCAATTCTGAATAGGTATTGACCTCATCCAATTGATAGCCAATGCAGGGTGTAAATGCCTGGTCCATCTCCTGAACTCAGGACATCTCTGAAGGGCCATTCCTGCTTTACAGCCCCTCCCACCCTCGGGATCAGCTGAGACTCTGTGGTGACTTCTCCTCCCATTGATCCTGAGAATGCTCCCCAGTCAAACCCCTGCAGCCAAATCCCCATCTCAGAGTCTGCTTCCAGGGAAGCCAACGTGCCAAGAGTTTTCCTAATTACAAAATGTACGCAAAGGAAATGGACTTAAGTTAGTCTAAAGTGTTCACATTAAGGTACTCTCAACTGTACAAGGAAATAACTTTTTTTCCCTCCTTTTAAATAATCAAGTTATAAAGTAGTTTCATAAAAAGAGCATTAACACCAAGCCAGTCTTCTGCAGCATCCCATGCTGGCTTTGCAACAAGGGCTGGAAATGACTTCTTAGCCTAACCCTGGACTCTGTCAACTTTTTACCACTTGGCTTCAATGTTAACAACCTATTGTCTGATTTTTATGGGCTTTAAACACTGTTGCCAGCCCTCCTGGAAAAGATCTGTTTTTGTCAGCAATTCAGGCATGGGTATTGGAACTTGAAAACAAATAAAAAGATCTAGTAAGCTCATGGGACGCATCTTTCTAGAGGCAAATGATTCCCATGTATACGCATTCTCCCACAAGCATGTGTGAGCCCATGCTTCCCCAATCATAGATGTATTCACAACCAGATGTATTCTGTTTAGGGCTAGAGTAATCTTGTCTAATTTCGATCAAATGATCTTGTGCTGCTATTTGTTGAGTCATGGAGCCATGAATTTGAATTCCATACTGCCCAGATGGGCTGGGAACTCCCAGTAGTTGTAGGAAAGAATTGCAAAGATATTTAGAAAGTTTACAAAGACCTGTGAGCTTAAAGAAAAGTCAGAAAGCTTTATAGGGAGTTTTGTAAAAAGGACGTGAGCACAGGAAATATGATCAGAGGAGAGCTGAGTTGTGTTTGGGGAAATTCCATGAGCCCTAAGGAGTCACTGAGTTTCAGTTTGGGTAGCTGCAACACAGGGAAGACAGTTGACAAGAAGACTCTCTGAACAAAGTCCGGAAGAGTCCTTAGAGCAGAATTTTGCTGTCATGCTAAATAGAACTGGAAATAGCCTATACAAGTTGGGTCTTTGAGTTAAACTTGAGATTTTTTTCTCATGTTATATTGAATAGCAGGGAATCGTGGATGCCGAGGACAAAATGGGCAAGTGGTATGTCAATGATGGATGGGGGAAGGGGAATGCTTCAGGGACCTGGAAGCAGGTAAAAATAAAAACCAAAAACCAAAAAACAAAAACCTAAAGACCCTTTAAGGAAGTGGGAAGAATTCCTCCGTTTCCTGAGCTAGAGACAGGTCCAGAAGTTTAGGTGTCCTAGTCTACTTGAGGCCAGTCACATGACCACCTCTCACCAATCGCTCCTTCTGTGTGAACAAAAGCCCCATGGCACCAGAAATTTCAAGAGACAAGAGGCAGAGATACCTATGCAGAGCGATAGGTCTGTCCACGCTGCAGATAGGTTTTTTTTTTTGGTCAGAAGATCTTTATAGCTAGCTCAGACATGTCAGTGTCCCCATGCTCATGAGTTGGCCTTCCCTGGGATTGGGGGTGGTCTAGTGCTGTTCTTACACAGAATTTCACAGAAGAGTCCTTGGCAAGGCAGGCAGATAGGGAACAGATCATATATTGAAGTCCCAGCCCCCAGAATATGACTATATTTGGAGATGGGGGCTTTAAAGGAGTATTTCAGGTAAAATGAGGCCATATGGGTGGGCCTTACTCCAATAGGATTGGTGGCCTTATAAGAGGAGGAGATTAGGACACAGACACACACAGAGGGAAGATCGTGTGAGGACATAGGGAGAAGATGGCCTTTTGCAAGCCAAGGAGAGAAGTCTCAGGAGAAACTAACCCTGCTGGCACTTTGACCTTGGACTTCCAGCCTTCACAACTGTGAAGAAGTAAATTTCTGTTTGTAAGCCACCCAGTCTGTGGTACTTTGTTATGGCTATTCGAGAAGACCAATACACAATCTATCGTGAGCATAGTCTTAAAGGACCCCTGAGTGTGGTCATAGTGGAGGGACTGGGCCTCTCCCATTTACTCTGTCCCTGGAGGGCTAAACCTGGTGTCTGGCCTACAAGATGCTCAATTGGCTTAATTCCCAAGTGAATGACTTGGGAAAATCCTTTTTGGGATTGAAACTTTCCAGGTGGTCTCACTCAGCTTCTGTAGAGTCTTACTTGGGTGGCTGCCAAGAATCTTGCTCCGTCCCAATAGGCCATTGATGTACAACAATAGTAACCTGTCATGGACAATAAGACTCTGGGCTGGGGTCAGGGTGGGGGCGTCACAAACACTTTTTATTTTGTTCCCTTCAGCACTCGGCACAATTGCATTGGGTGGGGCCATGCTTCGTTAGTATTTATTTTCATGGAGGTAACTGTGACATTGATCCATGGGCTGGTACCACAAAACCCATGTTTAGCAATAGTGGTACCATCCAAATGTTTCCCTTATGTATTCATTGCTCCAGGACTGATCCCATTTTATTCCTCCTCACTTCCGTCAATGGGATCCCCATTCTCCCATGTCTCAGACTCAAGCCCTTGGACTCACAGTCGATTCTTTCTCATACTTGAATCCCTAAGTCCAGTCAATAACGACCATCCCTTCCATTCTGCCTTTCATTCTCTCTCTCTCTCTAGGCCCAGTGTTATCACAATCTAGCCCATGCCTCACGACACGGGGAATCCTCGGTGGTCTTTCTGCCCCCGACCTTGACTCTACTGCATGATATATTCTGCTGCCAGACTCACCCTTGTCAAGCCTCAACAACTCTTTCTAGGGGCCTGGGAGAGAGAGTAAAGAAGGTTACTCTTAGCCACTTTATGCCTCAGAGCAATGACGAAGAAGTTTGTAGGAGAAAGAGTGGGAGGCCAGTAAAATGGCTGGAAATATGTGCTACCCTAATCTACAACCATTGCCGTGAGGCCCTCTGGAATCTGAAACCGCATTTCCAGCTGCTACTACATCAAATACACATAACCAGATTCACCTTAGGTTGTTGGACACAAGAAGTTGGCTTTTGCAACATACCAGAGTTCATATGTAAACTATTAATTACACCATCTTTCCCGTTTGTTTATTTTTGCAAGAATTGTTATAAGATGGGGCAGGGTTGGGGTGGGGGGGGTGACATGTGGAGGCCAGGGGGACATGGGGAGGGAAGACTGCTCCCGGGAACACAGAGTAATCGCCAAGAACTATAATTCTAACCTTCGCCCTACATGGTTCAGTGGCTTGTGGGCTGGAAGAAGGAAAGTGACATCTGTGATTTAGTCCATATGAAATGCTTGACCTCCCCAGCTTCATGCTTCAACAGGCTCAGTGTGGGGCTGAGGCCAGCAACCAGAGCAGGAAGTGCAGAGCAGGGGAATGTTGACAGAAGAAACATTCGTATGTTCTCTGGATGCTAATTACAAAAAGCCTCCCCTCCTACAGACTGTTTTGTGATAGATTTTCTGCTTATGTAAATTTTTAAAACAAATTAATCCATTTGGTATGGTTATCCATGGAAGGATGATTTCCTGAACAACCCTGGCAGAATGCAAACACTTCCTCTCTCTTGGATTTTTCCTGAGACCATGTCCACCCATCCCATGTGTCATAGGAGTTTCCGTAACTGAGAGCCCCATAAGGGCCGGCGGTGGACCCCAGCCCTGTGCCTAGGACCTCCATGCCTAACACACGAAGGTTCCTTGGAGCTCATAAAGGTCTTGTGAAAAATAGAAATTGATATTCTTGTTTGTTGTTACAAGTCTAGGCAGAGGCTGTCTCAACGTGTCCACCAAAACCCACGCATCCTGGGTTTATTCCCTCTCTTTGCCTCCCCTGGTCCTACCACAGTGGAGCCTTAAAGACCCCATCCCTGCAGATACCCACTGCCTTTGAATCCCAAGGGTTGAAACTCTGAGGAAGAAAACAGAAAAATAACCTCCAAGAGGAACCAACGTGGCTCATGCTTCAAGAAGGATACAGAGCTCCTCTTGCTCAGGATTAATTCCATTTTCTCGTCTGGCAAATGGAAACGTATTCTGGCTGATGGCTAGCATCAGGTCTATGAATTTAATATACTGCTCTCTTAAGCACTATTAACCTATCAGTGCAAACAAACATGAATATTTCTTTATCCAATTAATTGATTACTTACCCTAATTGACTGTGATTGACATACACCATGTGTATGTGGGTGACAGTGTTATGCTGACAAACCGTCTCTTCCGAAAAAAAAGAAGAAGAAGAGAAAGTCCTGATCTGTAGTGTTTGCAGATTTTCACCATGTACACAGCACTACCAAGGCCAGTTTCAAGGAATGATCCTGATATTACTAAAGCCCGGAACAGGGACCTGAAAAGACATACATACCCTTGACTCTCCAGAGCCAGAAAACACTGACTCCAGCTCACCACCAGTTGGGTCTAAGCTAACAAATGTCAAGATTGGCCGAAGTAAAAGTTTAAATTTCTTTATGACACTTTTGTGTTTTATTCTTTCCTCGGGACACACAAAAGTCTGCGACAGGCGGGTATAGGCTGACAATAAAGCCACACATATTTTGAAACCGAACTTCCATATGCTGGAGAATAAGAGGTGAACATACTAAAACCAGGTTGGGGGCCAGTCATTTGGCTTTTCACTTGCAGGTCAGAGAAAAATGGAAGGAGCCAGACCATGGAGTTGTCTTATCACTTGAAGCGAGTTGCCCTCTACGCTGATGTAGGAGGTGTATTTCCAACTCTTACTGAGCTGTGTTCCAGGAACCCAGCTGAACCCACTGGCCATGATAGGCATTCAAGAAATGTTCATCAAATATGAATGTATTCTAAAGCAGGCTCTTGAATTCTAACCAGCGAGACACTCTATGGTTTCTGTTCTGATCAAAGTCAAGCAGACCCAGTAGGCTGTTGGCCAACTGAGTCGGGAAAGCAAAGTAATGAATAATACATCAACAGGCAAAATAAGCCCTGTGTTCTCTCAGGATGGCTGGACTCATTCTGCTGATGCTCTAGGGTTAGGCCAAGTTTACCAACAGCAGGGTTTCTTGGAAGTCTATAAATACACTTTCGTTAGGGAAGGTAACTCCAGTCATTAAAAACCGCATTCAGAAAAACATCATCTCTCCTGACAAGTAGTGGTCGCTGGGCACCTGCCTAGGATGAAAACTGTACAAATAGCCCAGAATACTGGTACAACTCAGTTCTCTCACCTTTAAAACACAAACACCAAGGCCTGCTTTCCTAGCCATTTGTGCAGAGTAAATGAAATAATGTTTGCCGAGCACCTAGCTAGCACTGTGCCTGGATCATAGTAAACGTTCAGTAAATAGTAGATGGGATCATGAGAATTAAATTCTCTTAAGCCTCCACATTCTCTTTTGTTTCATATACATACCTTCTCATTTTCCCGAATTGACTCCATTCCAGGAAAAACACATCTCTAAAGTCTATCAAAAGTGTGGTTCTACCTCCCCGTCCGAGGTGTCTGGGAATCGTCATGTAGTGTGATTCCCGGCAGCTCAAGCCATGGGTGATAAGTAAGTATCCACCTTCGCTGGTCGAAGATGTTGAAGGGTCGCAATTGCAGTCGTTCTGCTTTTCAGGCTGTAGTAGATGGAATAATGAATGACCCCTTAAAGACGCCCCATCCAGGGGCACCTGGGTGGCGCAGTCGGTTAAGCGTCTGACTTCAGCTCAGGTCACGATCTCGCGGTCCGTGAGTTCGAGCCCTGCGTCGGGCTCTGGGCCGATGGCTCAGAGCCTGGAGCCTGCTTCCGATTCTGTGTCTCCTTCTCTCTCTGCCCCTCCCCCCTTCATGCTCTGTCTCTCTCTGTCTCAAAAATAAATGTTAAAAAAAAATTTTTTTTTAAAAAGAAAAAAAAAAAAAAGACGCCCCATCCTAATCCCCAGAACCAAAGCCTATGTTGTCTTATATGGCTAAAGGGACTTTGCAGATATGATTCAGTTAAGGATCTTTAGTTTGGTAGATTATCTTCAATTATCTGGTGAGGCCCAATGTAATCACCACGGTCTTCCTGAGAGGGAGACCGGACGGTCTGTATCTTGAGACGCGTGATGATGAAGCAGAGGTCAGAGGGTGCAGCCGTGAGCCCAGGAGTGCTGGAAGCCTCTAGAAGTGGAAAGAGGCCGGGAGTGGTTCTCCTCTAGCACCTCCAGGAGGAGCCATCCCTGTGATACTTTGACTTCAGCCTGGTGAGACAGATTTTAGGCTTTGGACCTTGAGAATCAGGAGATAACACATTGTTGTAAGCCACTAAATCGGTGGCAATTCATGACAGCAGCATCGGAATTCTGTATACAGACAAACAATGAAGCGTGGGTCCCACAAAGCGGGGGAGGGGAGGCAATTCTCACTCTCCAAACCCCACAGGAGAGAGGAAAGGGTACAATCTCCTTGGCTTACGACTATGTCACTTCATCAGACGAGATCTCTTCAATGCAGGCAAGTACAGGTCACCGAGGGGACCCCAGACCTTGCAGGACCACGATTTAAATCAGGGAATATCAAAAGAAGAAGGTAAGCAGGTAGGTGTTTAGTGTGTAAAAAAAGTTGGGAGCCATCGGCATTGTTGAACTCAGGTGTTGTGTGTATGTATAGGTGTGTGTGTGTGTGTGTGTGTGTGTGTGTGTGTGTGTATTTTACTTTTAGAAAGTTTCAGAGTGATGACATTTAAATTTTTTTTTAATGCGTATTTATTTCTGAGAGAGAGAGAGAGAGAGACAGAGCATGAGTGGGGGAGGGGCATAGAGAGGGAGACACAGAATCCAAAGCGGGCTCCAGACTCCGAGCTGTCAGCACAGAGCCTGACGCGTGGCTCGAACCCGCGAACCATGAGATCGTGACCTGAGCCGAGGGTGGACGCTCAACCGACTGAGCCACCCAGGCGCCCCAGGGTGATGACATTTACGGGCATCAAGGAAGCCAACTAAAGGAGTTTTCACATAAATATTAGAGAGGAACTGGAAAATGATGACTGCAACTGAATTATGACCTCGTCTTCCAAGAAGGAATGAAACGTCCAGCTTCGAGCATGCTGAGGCTGCTGCACAGCAACCTCAGAAACAACCCCGGCCCCTTGGCACCTCCTCCTGCAGCAATTCCCGTGGCCTCTGGGTCTCAGCCGGCCCCGCCCACTGCGTGCGAGCCACATTTGGGAACTCCAGAAGGACATGGGTCATTTCAACGTGCCCCTACGTGTGCCCTCGAGTTGGCAGAGAAACCTGAAGAAAGCAGAGAGGAAAGCAGAGGTTGCTGGCCATCTGGACTCCCATTTGGTTTATGGCGTCTGATTGTGCAGAAGGTTCCTTGCTGTCCTGCCCTCGGCAAAATACTTTTCAGAGCTGCTACCAGAAAGACTTTTAGCACACTCTGTCTGGTATTAATTGTGCTATTTCAGAATGCATATGGAAAAACGATCATGGATGACTCTTTTATGTATGTGTGTGCATATACATAGGAGATCTCTATCTCTACCTCTCTATCTCTATCTCCATCATCGCTCTCTCTCTATCTATCTATATCTAGGCGAAGTTCTGATTGTACCCATCAAGTTTCCTGAATTAAGTCTTCTTACAACCAAACTAAGCAGATGGTTAATCTGTCTCATGGGTGTACAGGATGGTACGCCTCTATTGAAGGTATTCCAGCACGGGGCTTGGAAAACTGAAACGTACAAATGAATCACCCCGGGGTTCCTGTTAAGATGCAGGGTCGGATTCGCTACATCCAGGGTGGGGCTGAATGCTGAACTTTTAGCCAATGCCCCGTGGATGCCGATGCATGATGTCTGTGGCCCCAAGTGGGGGTTGCCGGGGACGAGACCATTGTCAGGCAAGGTACCAAGTCATAGGCTCTAACTTGGGAAGCAGAACCTAGAGGCCCCCCAAGTTGGTGCACCTCAAACCAGCAAGTCAGAAGCTTCCCAAAGCTAAGCCCAAGGTCTGCCCAAGAGCAGACAGTGGACTTCAAAACTAGATGGGATAACTGGTGGGCAAGGACCCATGGCCCCTGAGGCTGAAGGCAGTTCCTTGGGGCTCGCTGATCTCAACCCCGGGACGCCTCGGAGGTGCTACCCCAGGCACAAGCTGTCCACGTTCACACATCAGCTCTCCACGTCTTCACCATAAATGGAGAGGCTTCCCCAGGGAGTCCCTAGGGACCTACCCCGCCGTGTGGTCACTGCTCTTATCGCTGACATTACAGTAAGTGCTGTGATGCCAACGAACTGGAATGTTTTTTCCAAACACCAGGATGTCCCATTCTTTGTGAATACCCTTCAGCAAGAACTTCTGGTATTTTGAAACTGACACACTGATTTTAAAAATTAAATACTGGGTGATCAGCCAGAATCGGAGGGAATTTCCCACCCTGAGTTGTGCATGCCAAAACTAACCAAACCACTTGGTTGTGTTTTCCTTTTTTACTGAGGGCATGAAAACAATACAAGCAGCGTAGTTTATGCTGGAGATACGGTCTCACCCCGCGCCAAGACAAAAGACCAAAACAGGCTTTGTTCTAGGACTCTCTGTTCTGTGGCCAGAGAGCGCATGAAGGATTTCCACTTGCAAGTCCTCGGAGGGCAAATCGGGTGCCTTCAGGCCCCCAGCAGACTTGTCACTGTAATCATGACATTAATGAGGACTTGGCTGCCTCATCATGTCTGCGCCATGCAATTGGAGCCATAAGAGGCATTGCCCATGGTGGGGGATTCCCTTCTTGCTGAGATGACAGGGGACAAATCTCCGCCTCCATATGCCTCTGGGCTTCTTACCAGTGCCTCGGGGCCACTCAGCGATTCTGATACACAACATCAGATTTTTTAACAAGTCTCAGAAATCATGAAGCGCGGTGTCTTCTATTTGCGGAGGAGAAACATAGGACCAGGAAGAATCAAGTCCCCAAGGTCATCCAGCCAGTCTGTGGCAGAGCCAGGGCCAGGATTCTATCTTCTGACCCCCAAACCCATGCTGGGTCCACTACTGTCAGAGGATGGCTGACACCATTGTGACCAAAGGGCCCCCATCTCACACAAGAAACGTAGCATTCCAAAACCCCGCGTCAAAGTCAAAGCCACCCGCAGTGCAGGGACACCATCCTGAGAGTCACCTCCTAAGAATATGAATATCTAAACGGCATCTGAATGTCTGGTTATCAGATCAACAGCCAAAACACCTCAGTGGGTTTAAGAACTGACTTACTGTCTGACATCGAGTGTGTATGTGAATGATCCAGTATTTCCTGGGTCGTATTTTCCTAATACATAAAACAGTGTGAACAGTAGGTCCGCCCTTGCTTCCCAAGGTTATCAGGAAGGTCACCAGGCGGGGTGGGGGTGGTGGCAGGGTTATTCTAACAGTCACCGCCTATGTGGGTTTGATGCCCATGCACTTGGGTTAATTCTTGCTAATCAATATTCACATCTTTACCAAAAAGAGGCAAAGACTTCCCACTCGTAACTCTGTGGAGGATTAAAATGAGACAGACGTAACAGGAAATGCAGGACATAGTGCCTGGCGCACAGCAAGCATTCAAGGTCCAGACCCGCCTTCCTCCCTCATCATTTCCCTTGTGTGTCTGGTTTCCCCCTAACTGGACTTCAACGTCCCACGGTTCGGTTCCGTAAAGTGAAAGGTTGACGTACCAGGGCCATGGGATAAATACTTCTGGTTCATTTCCAAAGCAGAAGAGATGGTGATGTTGGTCCTCAAGGAGCTGTTCTTGCCTGTGGGAAAACAAGAGGAAGAGTTAACCTGTGGAGCACTTGCCATGCGCCGAGCGCTGTGCACGTGTAGTCGCAGGTACCCTAATGGCATCTCGCTAATGCACACGCTATCGTGAGGCTCACTGTGCACTTTCCAAAACCCTAGCAAGGGACTAGGTGTGTGTCGTAGTTGTGTCACGAAATTTTTTTCCGACTGTGTGTCTTCGTTTGCTAGGGCTGCCGGCACAAAGTACCACAGACCGGGGAGGCGTGAACAACGGAAATTTCTTCCCTCACAGTTCAGGGGGCACGGGGTCCACCATCAAGGTGGCAGTAAGCTTGAGACCTCTCTCCTCGGCTTGCAGAGGGGGCCGCCTTGCTGTGTTGTCACATTCACTGTGTCCAGTCTGAGTTGTCTGTGTCCTAATCTCTTCTTCTTTAAGGGCGCCATTCCTATTGGATGGGGGCCCATCCTAATGGCCTCGTTTTAACTTAATTCCCTCTTTAAAGTCTGTAACTCCAAATAATCACATTCTGAGGTATGTATCAATTTTGGGTGGGCACAGTGCAGCCCATAATAGCGTGATTGGCATCACACATGGGTGTCTCCTCCTAAACAATTCTGAAATCCGCGGGCGTAGAAATGACCGACAAAGGTGGGGGGGCAGGGGAAGGGCAGGAGACATAGTTTTGTGCCTAGAAAGATGCACAGATTTCTTTTCCAGCCCTTTCCTGGGACCTCTTCTGCCCCTTGAATGATTTTACTATTTTGCCATTCCCTGTACCATCCGCCGCCTTCAGTGAGCACTTTGTGCTGTGTGTCCCTACACAGAATCACCACGTACTCAGTCCATAGGTTACCCTCTGCTCAGGGACACTTGGGTCAGAGATGAACGATGGCTGAATCCAGTCCTGAATCCACTTGCCAAGGCAAGGGGCACGGGACTGCATCTTCCAGAGAGTGGGATGTCTTTTTCTTGATGCAAAAAAAAAGCACATTTTTCTACTTGGTCTTCCCAGGTGAGTACTTTCTTGAATTTGCCCAAAGTCTCCATCTGGGCCCACGTGGCCCTGCCCCTGCCCCCACCTCGCCCACCTCCTCCCCAGCCCTCCGAGATCTGGCTTTTTTCTGGAGCTGCCCGCTCTCAGTCCCCCTTTCAGCCACCCAGTCTGGTGGCTTGCCCTCAGGCTCTGTTCCACATCATGGGATATGGCACACACCATCCAGGCTTCGACACACTTGACCTTCTAATTCCACAGCATCTCCCTCCTGGCTCCTCTCTTACCTCTGAGATGTGTGCACTGACCTCTCTGCCCTTCTCTCCTGACTTCTTCTTGGAGATCCCAGGCACACTCCCTTCTGAGACACCTCAATGCCACAGGAAACTTACAGACAGATGTGTATCTATGGCCTTTCTTCCCTTCTGAATCAGACTTATTTGGGGAATAAACAGCCTACTTAAAGTAAGTAGCCATCCACTCTTCAAACCCAACAGATCTACCATTCAACACCTTATCTTCCCAGACAGAAAGGCACCTATGCTCTGGCTCCATTCATCACATTCCCGTTTCTTTCCAGCGTAAAACCTCTCTCATCCATAAAATGTTCCCTGAACCGTCCCCCCACCCCTGCTTCTGAAACAATGGCCTGCATCACTTCTTTAACATCCATCATTTGTGGCTCCAGACTGGAATTTATTCCGTCTGTGGGTATGGAGTGAGACAGATAAAAACAGAAAGGAAATAAGTGGGATGCAAGGGAGAGAGATGGGAGGGGAATATGCCATCTCTGTAAATACATCCTTGAGGGCAGAATCCTCTGCCTTGCATCTTTGGGTGTTCAATAACACCTAAAGCAGTTACTCACAGAGAGAAAATTGCGTACGTTTACTCTCAGGAAGGTAAAGCTGGGTTGAGAACGGCAGTGGGGGTTAAGTCTATGCACATTTTGACTACAGGGGCTGCAGTTTAATTTCCTGTCTCTATTTCCCAATGCCTCCAAAGTCCAACTACTTCTCCTGCTACTCTCAAATATACCAATGCAAAATTTTAAGTCGACTCTAAACTGTATATTGCTAAATTCTTCTGATTCACCACCACCTCCTTCTATTATTTATAATCTCCATAAGGGAAAAGATTACCAGTGTCTCCCAGAAGGAAACACACAGGAACTTTAATCCTCTGTCCCTGGCTACAAAGAAGGGCCATTCTCCTTTGGGGTCTCTCTTCCTCAGCCGCGCTCCCCTCCAAGTTCGACGACCTTCTCTCCTATCTTTCTTCTTTCAGACCTGTAGCACAAACCATGTTTCTTGTTCACATCACAGTGCTGAGAACTAAGGGCTTTCCAAGGCATTTCTGTTCCGCATGGAGACTGAAAACTGGAGGGGAGCTATTGGAAGGAGCTGATGTCATGGGTGAAGTGAACAGACATCGGTCCTGACGTCCTTCGTTCCCTTGCATAGACCCAGCT
The DNA here is from genome assembly GCF_018350195.1 of Panthera tigris. NCBI lineage: Eukaryota > Metazoa > Chordata > Mammalia > Carnivora > Felidae > Panthera > Panthera tigris. The sequence continues at coordinate 17,122,948 of NC_056664.1, forward strand.
TTTTATCTGGTGTTTTTTGCCTTCTGCCTGCAGGAGTTCCTTGACCATGTCTTATGGCATGGGTCTACCAGTGATGATCTCTTTCAACTTTATATGTCCGACACAGTCTCTATTTTACCTTTGTTTTTGAAGGTTATTTTTGCTGGTAGAGAATTCCAGGTCAACAGTTACTTGTTTCTTTGCTGGTTTGTTCCTTCAGTACTTCAACGTGAGGCTCCATTGTCTTCTAACTTGCACTGTCTCCAAAGGGAAGTCTTCTAAGATTCTTACCTTTGTTCTTCTGTATATAATGTGTATGTTTTTCCTTTGGTTAATCCTAAGCTTTTTCCCTTTACCAAGATTTTTTTAATCTAATCTAAATTTTCTAAATTTTCAAAATTTTCGTGGACTGTGCTCGCTTCAGCAGCACATATACTAAAATTTTTCATGGACTTCATCCCCCACCGTGAGTGGAATTTGATTATGATGTGCCTTAGAGTCTTTTTTTTTTTTTCCATTTTTTTCTGCTTGATTTCTGTTGAGTTTCTTGGCCCTGTGAGTTGACAGTTTTCTACAATTTGTATGAAATTTTCAGTCACTTTTTATCCCCTCTTTCAACTTCAGTTCCACATGCACGAACCCACTAGCGGTTGTCCCAGGGCCCACTGATTTTCCGTTGACGTTTGTTCATCTTTTTTTTTTCCTCTGTGTGTTCCGTATGTTTCCTTTTTTTAAAGTTTATTTATTTATTTGTAGAGAGAAAGTGAGTGTGTGAGCTGGGAGGGGCAAAGAGAGAGAGAGAAGGAGAGACAGAATCTCAAGCATGCTTTATTCTCTCAGCACAGAGCCTGATGCGGGGGTTTGATCTCACGAACCGTGAGATCATAACCTGAGCGGAAAGCAACAGTCAGATGCTTAACCAACTGAGCCACCCAGGTGCCCCTCCTCTCGCGTGTTCCATTTTGAAGTTATCTACTTCTGAGTCCCTAGGTTCACTAATATTTTCCTTCACTGTGTCTACTCTGCTATTAAAGCCATCCAGTGTAATCGTATCTCAGACATGGAATGTTCATACCTAACTAGGTGACTCACGTTTTTAAAAATATTTTTTAATGTTTATTTATTCTTAAGGGAGAGAGAGACAGAGTGCGAGTCGGGGAGGAACAGAGAGAGAGAGGGAGACACAGACTCCGAAGCAGGCTCCAGGCTCCGAGCTGTCAGCACAGAGCCCGACATGGGGCTCGAACTCACGAGCCGTGAGATCATAACCTGAGCCGAAGTCAGATGCTTAACCGATTGAGCCACCCAGGGCCCCCTCGTCTTTTTTATTTTAAACTAAATGTTGCATTTTTCCTTCCATACGTTCATAACTTCTTCTATCTTCTTAAATTTAAGGAATGCATTTCGAATGGGAGTTTTAATATCTCTTCCACCTCTTACTTGGTGTGCCACCCTTGCAAGGCCTGCCACCCTTTACCCAGGCAATTTTTCAGGACTGTTTTTGAAGCTGGTCACTTGAGAAATGAGGCAACACCTCTTCCTGACCAAGGGACGAGGTATCTTACTGTTTGTAGTGGATCCCCTACGTTCTGTGTCGCTTAACACACAAACCCCCCGAGTGGCATCCATCTGGGCCACGTTGCATTTCCTTGGCGAGAGGTGGCCTATGTTGTTTGCAACACCATGGATGATAGGGTCCTTTTTCTCTGAGCCGAGAGTCTCGTAGCTTCTGCCGGCATCCAGGAGACACTAACAACTAATTTGTCAGCTTGTATATATGGTAAAAATCAAACCCCAGGCCCAGCAGAATGCAACGGTGAAAAGTGAATAAAGAAGTAAGACGTGGGGGCACCTGGGTGATTCGGTCAAGTGTCCGACTTCAGCTCAGGTCATGATCTTGTTATTCATGAGTTTGAGTCCTACCTCGGGCGCTGTGCTGACAGCTCAGAGCCTGGAGCCTGCTTCGGATTCTGGGTCTCCCTCTTTCTCTGCTCCTCCCCACTCGCCCTTTGTCTCTCTCTGTCTCTCCGTGTCTCAAAATAAATAAATATTTTTAAAAAAGTAAAAAGTGGTCTGGCCTTTTAAAAATGTCAAATGAAGCTCAGGCAAGTGAATGCACATGTACTCTCACGCTTTGTTCACTTAATATGAACTTTTAAAATCAAAATGATTCAGAAAAAATGGACTCCTCCTCTCAACGGCATTGGCTCAACTGCTATCTTTTTACCAACATTACATTTCACAAGTGCTCATGTGCATTCACCAAAAGCAAAGCATGAGGATTTGCTGTGTACCTGGCCATCCACACGTATTTCCTGTTGACTCTCTGTATAAGCAATTTCCTGCCCCCAGCTGAGTTCCTCAATTGCCACTTCATTCCACAAATCCCCCCATTAGTGCCCCAGGCCAGGAAGGCAGCTGTATGGTTGACATGGGACACTCTGAGCCAGCGAAGCTGGAGAGGGAAAAAACAACAACAACAAAAAAATGGAAACAGACACTGATGCCTGAAAAGGCAGAAAACAAAGACAGAAAATGAAGCAGATGAAGACGAGAAGACACAAGATGGAGAAAATGAAAAAAAAAAATCAGTGGGACAGAGCAAGAAAGTGAAGTCAGGGAGGATACTGAATCGGAAGAAAGGCGAGCAAAGAGCACCAGGAACTCACTAGAACGCGATCTCGGGAAGAAGACCGCAGAACGCGGCGTTTCTGAGCCACAACCACACAGCTGCTCCTGCCTCTGCTGCAAACAAACCAAAGACCTGGCTGCCACAGAGGAGAGGAAGGTCAAGTCCCCGGTCGCTCTCCTGCTTGAGACACAAATGAAGAAAGTGGGGGTCCGGCTTCAACATTTTGCGGAGCAGGAAACGCGTGGAGAAAGAGGCTTCGGAAGGACAGAGGAGCAGGTGTTTACTGCATGCCACAACTTGCACGTGGCATGGCAGGCATACCCCGAGTCGTGAGCTCGGCAGCCAACGGACAGAACCCTCAGCAGGGGCACCGGCACTCAGCAGGACCTGGCCCGGCACCACTTGGAAGAGCAGGGCACCCTGGCATGATGTCCCATCAGCAGCCCCCTCCCTACCCTCTGATGCATCACCAGATGCCACCACTCATCCTCCCCGGCCAGGTCAGGTACCAGGTCCCGTGATGCCTGGACAGCCCACGCCAAGCCCCTCAACTCCCATCACTGCAGGCATCTCGGCCCCTCCTGGGAGCGGCCCTATGCCTCCCGCATTCCCCCAGCTCCAGGATACATCTCAGAAGCCCAGGTACCCCCCATAGCATCAGATAGTGTGTGTCCTGACCTAGTTTGGGCCTGTAGTTCAGAAGCTTGTGGGGGACCCACCAGGACCGTCCCCCCCTGTCGGCAGCTGCCTCCAGTGGTGCTCTGTGGCCCCGGGGGGAGTTGGTTAATCAGCAAGAAATCAGTGCTCCCCTATTCCGTGTCCAGCGAGGCTGAGCACCGTGAGAGTAAGAAAAGAGGACAGAGAACTTGCCCAGGAATGAGTTTCTCATGTAAGTGAAGAAATAAAATTAAGAGAAATCCATTAAAATACAATGAAGTTTTCAAAACACCGCGAAATCAAACATAATTAAGTTCTGGGAGCAGGGGGAAAGGTCAAAAGTAAATCAGCTTGGAGCTGGGCATACGTTGGGCCGGTATCAGTCATTAATGCCCCAGTGGGATTTTTCGGGGGGCTGGGCAGTATATCTCAGACCCCTGGGGCATTGGGAAATCACAAGCCAGGCCAAAATCATCAAAGACTAAATTCCTCATAAGGTCCGACGCTGGCCTTTGGTGAGTGGCACAAAGGTAAGATTCTCTTTCCAGACCTCCTGATGGACTGCGGGCTCTCCTTAGCAAATCTGTGCTAGCTACACATGAACTCGCAACCTCCATTAGGATCTACTGTATTTCTCTACTGTCCTGAAAGTTTCATCTCATTCTTCACAGAAACACATATAATGCCATCATCTAGGACCCCTCTCTATAAGGACTCTTATGATTGTGTTTTTCTGAAGCCTCATCCAGGCAGAGCAAAGATTCATCATTGTTTTATTTTTGTCTTTTTTTCTCCACCGGTCTCACTAGTCATTTTAACAGGTGTCTCTGATCTGTATAGGATCTTTTATTGCTTGACGAATGGCGTAGATGCTGTTGGTACCCTTCCCATACCTGCAATACTCTGCGATGGTAGCCATGAGCAGAACAAGCCAGAAATTATATATAATTAATGGTCCCAAGAATAGCCTTCCTCTAAGGACAGATGGAAAGTTGAAAGACAAATACCCCAGCTCCCTTGGTCTTCATCTGGGGTAACTGTGGGATACCACTGTCTCCAGGGGTTCCCAGCAGGATCGAATTCCAGTTCCCCACAAAGGTAACTAGTTTGATAGCATACAGTTAATTGCCTCCATTCTCTCTTTCTCTCTCTCTCTCTCTCTCTCTCTCTCTCTCTCTCTCCTTCTTTCCACCCTCCTACACTTCCCTATTGGTGTTTTCAGGGATCGTCTTCCAAATACATCACTTCCACTCAAATCTTTATCTCAGGGTGTCCTTCTGGGGGAATCTAAACAAAGACAATCCCTAAAATGAAATCCTAACTAAACGTGCTGTGAACACTATGATCAGGGTTGAATCTAACAACCACATTAGGTGTTTCTACAAACTTTTATATTTATCATCAGCTACCTACTTGGTGGGGCCCAGAGCAAAATGAAAAAAAAAAATTAATGTTTATTTATTTATTTTAAGAGAGAGAGAGAGAGAGAGAGAGAGAATGCACATTGGGGGAGGGGGAGAAAAAGAAATAGAGAGAGAGAAAGAGAGAGAGAGAGAGAGAGAGAGAATCCCAAGCAGGCTCCAAGCTGTCAGTGCAGAGCCCAATATGGGGCTTGATCTCATGAACTATGGCTTAACAGACTGAGCTACTCAGATGCCCCAAAATGAAAACTGTTTAAAAGCAAGGGGGGAAAATGTTGTTTAAGGTACTGTAATATAGAGCTTTTCTGCAATCTCTCAACTTGCCATGGTGTTTTTATTACTTGTTTATGTCACCATAATAAAGAAAAATGAAAACTTTTCATTTTTAGCCTGAATTTCACCATTCTTCTTTATGTGTGTGATGCCAGTTTTAAATGCAAATGTAAGAGTGTGTAACTCATATCCAGGATCACCAGAATTACATAATTCATAATTTGTAGTTCATTTTGTTCTTCCCCAAACAGTGGAAATGCTACAAAAAACTAACTCAACTGTCTCTATTTCTTTTCATGACATACACACATTTTCTCCAACAGTCCAGACCTCTGGCTTACTGGTGAGTAAGAAAGAACTGAAAAGAAAAACAAGTATCATTTGCTCTGTCTTTCCAATTCCTTCTCTGCCTTCATCATCAGCCCAAGTGTTGGCTAATACGAGGAAGAAACAACAGTAAGAAAGGACATGACATGGTTCTGTGCTCGTTTGTGTTTCTTAGAAAACCACTGCCTTCTTCCTGCATTGAATAAGTTCTGTGTTCACTTAGAACAGTCGGTGCCCCTCCTCCTTTCCTGCTCCCAACTTAGTCATAGGCATGCTTACCTCCTATTTGTTTCAAGTCTTCCCTGGGCTCTGGCACATCATGAATCCTGTGAAATTCCATGATCATGGGGGAATCCCTAATGGCACAAATAAATAGGCAGTAAGAACAAGAACCAATGGGCATCCATATTGCATATAACTACTCAGCCCACATGAATCCTCTGCCATCCGATTGGACTTCATTTACAAAACAGAAGTTCAAAGACAACATTATTAAGAATTTCAAGATGGTGGGGCAACTGGGTGGCCCAGTCGGTTGGACGTCCAACTCTTGACTTCAGCTCAGGTCATGATCCCAGGGTCCTGGGATTGAGCCCTATGTTAGAGTCTGTGCTGAGCATAGAGCCTGCTTACGATTCTCTCTCTCTCTCTCTCTCTCTCTCTCTCTCTCTCTCTCTCCCTTCTCTCTCCTTGTGCCCCTTGCCCCAACTTGCATGCTATCTCTCTTTCTCTCTCAAATAAAAAAGAAATGACAAAATTAAAGAATGAAAAAAAAAAAGAATTTCAAGACGGTGACAGCAGAGTGTAAAAACAGAAGGTGTGGGTCCCGTCTGAGAGCGGAACCTGGACCCCGGCACCGGTCACCTGCCCATGACACCAGCACTCATCACCAGCCCGGAGAGTGGATGAGGCACACTGAACATCTGAAGTGGGCATCATAGTTCTGCATCACAACCAACGGATGACCCAACAGTTGACCAAGGGCAAGGCACAACTTTTTGGTCACCAGAGTCCTAATAGTTTTTGTCGTGTTCTAGCAAGGTCTCATTTAGGACCTAGGATGAATTTAAAGAACCCGTCTCTCTCTTTGGGGCTCCCCTCACCCTCACTGATCCCACTTGGGAAAGTGAAAAAAGCCCGGCAGCTTTAGAACATATTGGGCAAGAGCAAAATGCTACCTAGATGCTAAGATAGGTTCCGTGGTTATCTTTCTCTGAAATGCTTACACTTTGCCAGCTTTCCACTGAGTAGTTTTCAAGCCTGAGCATACCCACGAGACACATTCGTATGCCCTTGGCTTTGTTTAAGCGCCCACATCCGCATGGCGGGGCCACTAAGGCAGCTGTGCCTGTGGACACGAAGCTTGTTGTGTTCTCTGACTTCCAGCTGTGTACCCTGCACCTGTCTTTACCTTCTGTTCTGGACGTTGCTGGAATGTCTGCTAGTTTTCCGTATCAACCCTGTAGAGGAACAGAAACATTTTGCCTTTTCTGAACGAGACTTTGCGTGTGTGTGTGTGTGTGTGTGTGTGTGTGTAACTTCCTAGAAACCAGAACTGTTTTCTCCTGCCAGGCGCCACAGTGGGCCTTCCTGCGCGGGAGGTCATTTCAATAAGGACTCGGAGCTTAGTAAGTGGAGAAAAGAAGGTCGTTCTCAGACAGGATGTTGGGAAGACGCCCCGAGTGAGCCTTGCTGGGCAAGAGACGCCAACAGGACCAAGAATGTGGGCCAGTCCCCCAGGAAGTTATTCATGAGCCTGCGCTGGATGATAAACAGGCAACCAAAGCCTTTCTAAACAACAAAAGTCACAATGCTTCAAATTCCAGAAAATCCTTGAACAATGACTGGACATTCCTTATCTCCGATCTGCTTATTTGTGCACTAAATACTTTCAAAGAAACCAGAAAGTGGGGTTCTGACTTGGGGTGCAGAGCTGAATGAAGTGTACAAGGAGATGTGTGGCCAATCGCCCTGCTCCCCTGTTCCATCCTCCTTTACTGGGAGCACGAGTCTCCTGTTGCTGGGCCAGCCTCTCCCCTTCTTCCCCTCCCCCCCACCCACTCCCTGTTGCCTGAAGTTACCTTTGCCCCCAAAAGCCACCTTGGGCTGAAGGCCAGCATGAAGTTGCTTCAAGCTTGATCAGCAGAACAGGGTCAAAGGCAGCAAGTTGCCTCTGCTGTTCATGTTACCAAGAGATGTGAGCTGATCGTGTTAGCAAGTTCTTCCAGAAGAAACAAAAAGACAATTTGGGCAACTAGAAATTTCATATATATGGGAATATATATCTACCTGATTTGAAAGAGGTATCAAAGCACCTTGATGGTACATGTAAAAAAAAATTTTTTTAATTAAGTTTATTTATTTTTGAGAGACAGAGAGAGACAGAGGATGAGCAGGGGAGCAACAGAGAGAGAGGGAGACACAGAATCCGAAGCAGGCTCCAGGCTGTGAGCCATCAGCACAGAGCCCGACGCGGGGCTCAAACTCACAAACTATGAGATCATGACCAGGGCCGAAGTCGGACGCTTAGCCGACAGAGCCACCCAGGAGCCCCGATGGTACATTTTTAAATTAAATTACAGCACATGTTATTATGTATATGTATATGCATATACATATATGTGTGTATATAATCATAAAATGGTATTCTGAATATCGTTTTCTAAATAAATATAAATATCTGCAGAATATAAAATTTGATTCTGCAGACAGTGATATGTGTACCACTGCCCGTGTTCAGTGTATGTGTACTTGTTTATTGGCCAGACCCCCATTCTTCATGACAGGGAACATCAATGCGCATTTGTCATTTGTTTTACAAGTTGAGTTCAAGTTGCACTTGAAAATGTTACTACATTTTTCTTTTCCTGAGCCCAAATGTCCATCAACAGGTGAATAGATAAAGGAGATATAGTATATATATATATATATATATACACACAATGGACTATTATTCGGCTCTCAAACAGAATGAAATCTTGCCATTTCCAACAACAGGGATGGAACTAGAGTGTATTAGGCTAAGTGAAATCAAGCAGCCAGAGAGAGACAAATATCATACCATTTCACTCATATGTGGAATTTAAGATACAAAACAGATGACCATAAGGGAAGCAAAAATAAGATAAAAACAGAGAGGGAGACAAACCATAAGAGACTCTTAAATACAGAGAACAAACTGAGGGTTGCTGGAGGAGTGTTGGGTGGGGAGATGGGCTAAATGGGTGGGTGATGGGTGTTAAGGAGGACGCTTCTTGGGATGAGCACTGGGGTGTTACATGTATGTGATGAATCACTAAATTCTACTCCTGAAATCATTATCACACTATGTATTAACTACCTTGGATTTAAATTTTAAAAATAATAAAATAATAAAAATTTAAAAAATTTTTCCTTTCCCCACTCTCTCTGCCCACCAGATTCCCCTTTACCTACTCTAGTTTTGCTTCTGTTGTCTTTCTGTAACTTCTAATGTGCCACCCAATGTCTTTATGGTTTATTGTTAGCCATCTGTCTCCCACGCTCCCCTCCCTCCCTTATAACGTGAGCTTTCGCGGCAACAAGTTTTGTTGTTTTTCCACGCATTTCAAGTACACAGGCCAGTGACCGGCACATACTAGACATTCAAAATTAATTATGAGTGAAGGAATACATGAATGAATGAACTGAATGAATGACTGAGTGAGTGAATGAATGAATGAACTGAATGAATGAATGAGTGAATGAATGAACTGGATGAATGAATGAGTGAGTGAATGAATGAATGAATGAGTGAATGAGTGAATGAATGAGTGAATGAGTGAATGAATGAGTGAGTGAGTGAGTGAATGAGTGAATGAATGAATGAACCGAATGAATGAGTGAGTGAATGAATGAACTGGATGAATGAATGAGTGAGTGAATGAATGAATGAATGAGAGTGAATGACGGCATCGTCTCACTTTCAAAATCCAATAGCTTCAGATACTTACCCGGCGCCGGTGAAGACGACTGGTCAGTGTGAAAATACATGGAAGGTGGGGTTGGTATGGGATGGGGTGGGGGGGGTACTTTCTGGAGGATGGATGGCTCAGCCACCCAGGCACTAATTAAGATTTGACAAAAGAGGTGTCTGTAGAGCAAACGGGCAGATTTTACGAGGGCAGGGGGAAGAGCTTAGATGACAGGTGTTTAAAACTGAAGCCATTTTCCCTGGGATGGGCACCCATCCTGGCATTCAGCCCTGGCACACTGATGAGGAGGTACAGGGCTTGAATCTCTAGCTGCAGGCTTCTGTTCGGAAACCCTAGGGCAAGCCCAGAGACCCCCTAGGAGGCATAATGGCCTCATTATTATGTTAACCAGAAGGCTGAGGTTTCTTAAAAGGGCACCTCCCTTTCCTGGGTTTGTTTCACCCAACTCCCTACACTCAGCTGAGCACCCGTCTCTGGAGGGCAGGCGACCCACTGGATCTTAAACCAGCTTGTGGCCTCTGGACAAAATGTACTCGAATTAAAGGAAGGTAAAGGGAAGGGGGAGGGGGAGGGGAGGACGCTGAACGTCGGTGCAGAGTTGGTTGACTCAAAGGTTAACCACCCACTGACACAGAGGAGAAATAACCTTTCTGGAGCCCAGTTTTCACTAGCTGCTTGAGCTGCAAAGGAATAGAGAGATTGCACGGAGTCAGAGCTGAAGACAGCCTTGATTCGGTTCACTGGATTCTAGCTTGCCAAAACAAGCTTGCCAAAAACAAACAAACAAACAAACAAACTGAAGGGGCTGGGGGTGAGCAGCAGCTTTTATAGTCTTAAATGTAAAACCAACCTGCCACGTATTGTGTTAGAGACATGCACGCCTTGGCAGTTCTGTTGCCATCTCTGTTTGAATGGTCAGCATGGCCCATTTCGAAGACCTGCCCCAGTCCTCACTTGCCCCAGCCCCACTGCATTTTTCTGAATAAACCCTGTGCCCCGGGTCCAGCGCGCCCTGCTCAGAGCAAAACTTGAAGAACTCGAAGGCAATGACTTCTCTCCTCTCCATTTTCTGGCTATCTAGCTGGCCATGGATTCTCAAGTTTGGCTTTCACTTGAGCTGACCCAGGTCTTGTTTTCCTGGGACTTTCAGATTTTTTTTTTTTTTTTTTTTTTTGCAGGTGGTTCCCCAGGAAGGCCTCCAGTGTTTCCCCAGTCGTGATAGCTTTCTATTCTATTTTCAGCCTCTGCACCGATAACCCTTTTGTTCTCTCTGGAGCCCCCATGCTGACAGGGCGTCCTTCCTCCTTTATAATCTGTCTGTCTTTCTGTATATTTATCTCTGCAGGAATGTAACTCCAAAGAAAGAAAAGTCAGCTCCAGGTTTATTCCCTGCAGCTTAGCTGGCTGTTTATGTCTCTACAAAGCATTCACCCCAGAAAGGAATGTGTACAGCTGGAGGCATCGCAGAAAACAACACACCCCAATGTCAGGTAACTGAGTCAGGTACACCGGGAACTCAAAACAGATCTATTTTTCCCTTTGTATGAGAACAAATGGAACCGTGAGTGCCCAAACTCCAGTGGGAGAAAGCGGCTGCGGGGGGAGAGGGGGTGTTGGGAGAATCAAAACAAGTGGTGTTAGGATCTGTTTTTTTTTTTTTTTTCCTTTCCCAGGGCTCCTGCACCCCGCCCTCAGGGCAGCCAGGCCAAGAACAGGAGTTGATTCTTGACGGGAAAGCTCCAAATGAGACCCGACCTTGAAGGTTCTGCCCTGGAGCGCTGGAGGCTGGAGGCTGGGGCGGGGGGGGCGGGGGGGGGTGGATAGGGTTGTGTGTGTCCGAGTCCTATCTGTGGCTTTGGATGAGTCCTTTGTAGTTATGTTACCTATTCCCAATTCCTAAAATAAAGGTGATTAAGAGATTATTCAAAAAGGAAGCTTCTGGAAGCTGATAAAAATTGCTGTAAGCTTAGAGGCAGAGTGGGTCTTTATGCTACTTTATTCTTCCACAGAACCTTTTAAATAGGCATGGTAAGATTTTAAAAGGCAAGGTCTAGGGAGTGTAATAGGCGAAAACGCTCAGACACCCTCCTGCTCTGAGCCATTTTCTAACCCTGACACCTATCACATGAAGCAACGCAGCTCGGATTCTGAGCCACCCGTTTTCTCCCTTCCCATTTCCCCTTTCCCGCTCTTTCTCGCTGTCCTGGCTGGCCTAAGTCGTCCTGGTCACCTTGCTTTTCTCAGGGCTTACATTCCTCGCTGCAGACGGAAGCTCTCTGGAGGCTACTGTCGAGGGTCAGCCTCGGCCTCTCCGTGGCGACACCGTCCGCTAGGTGTGCCCGCAGCCCTCACCTGGACCCACGCTGCTGGGGCAGCCCCCACGGACACGGCCCTGACCTGAGCCAGTGTTGTGGCCGGACTGGCTCTCGTGGTCCCTGTTACGATTACAAGACGCACCTCAGCAACGGCCGTCGAGGAACTTTGAAAAGAAAAAAGTTTATGACACACATGTCCTAGAGGGTACAGAGCATGCCCAAGACCACGGAGTGAGATCATGGCGGGGGGGATGGAGTGGGGAGAGAGGGAGGGGGAGAGAGAGAGCGCGCAAGAGCAAGCCCAGTACTGGGGTTATGCCTTATTGGGGTCAAAAATGGGATGCCTAGTGTTTCTCGGGTTCACCCTTTATTGGCGAGTTTAAAATAAGAGCAGAAATCAAAGCATGGGAAGGGAAAAGCAGGGTCACTCAGTCCGTTATCTTTGGCACTCGGGGCTTTCTAAACGGGGAATTCATGGGCAGGGTGGCCTGGTTCTTTATCTCGTTGTGTGGTGGGCAGTGTGTTTATCCGAGATGACCGTCTTTGAAATGGAGGCCTCAGCAACCAAAAGCTTAGTGTCAGGGACTCAGACTAGAGCTACCCTGTGAGAAAGTGCTGAGCTCACCTCAACCCCAGTCCCCCACGACTGGGTGACCGTCCCGATGTGCCATCAACTATCTAGCGCAGACAGCTTCCGCATACTTACGTGGACAGTCTGCCCAACCTCGGACGGTGTCCTACACGTTCCATGGCACTGTCCTACCACGATACAGTACAAGTCATTTGGCCACTGCCTCCGTTCATGAGGACAAATTCCTGATTATTCTGTTCCTTTTCTTTGTCACTTCATGCTCTGCACTCTTGATTAGTTGGTATGAGCTCTGACCCAGCCCTCCAGGGTAGGCCCTGGAGTGTCCCTTACCTTTACGTCTCTTAGACAACTCCCTGCCTGGATCGGGTAGCCAGAGTTTAAGACTTCAAAGTCCAGCCATGAACAAGCTACATGGCACTGTGGGTGAGCCATCACGCATGGCAACCTCCAGCCTTTGGATTCCAGCCAGATGCCTGTGCGTCAACCTGAGTGAAGGCTTGAGAATGGGTCTTGATGAGAATGATCTCAGAAGAGAAACCAGATTCCCCATCGCCATTTTCTGTCTTGACATAACAGCTTCTTGCCTCCCCCCACCCTGGGGGTGCAGAAAGTCTGTCCTGGGAAGTGACTTCGGTGGCAGAGAGACCCCAGGAAGCAACCCTCGGTGTCATTTCTAAGCCACAGTCCAGATCCAGGGTTCCAGTCAGCACTGGAAACACACATCACTAGCGGTCTGGCTATTGCCGCTGGAACTCACACGGGCAAACCTGGAGAAGTTCAATACTGCACGCGTGTTCAAACGAGTGCGGTGATGAAATCACCGGTGCCTTCCACAGCCATAGCCCCGAAGCAGGTAACGTTTATCTTATGTTCATTACATGCACAGTTTGGCCCTCGCTAAAGGCAGCAAAAAACCCAACAGTTCCAGTGATGAGGATAGATATATACAAATAACTAATAAAGAACAGCATGTTTATGAATAATCATACGTTATTACAGACCCAAATAAAGTGTTGTGGGAGCACAAAGAAGAAGAAGACAAGACTTCCATTGGCAGCAGGAAGTAGGAAGAGATGGGGGAGAAAGACTTCATTTCATCTGGGACCCACAGGGCAGGGTCTTAAAGGGATTCTTACTGAGTGAGCCAAATGAGAAGTCCTTCAGGGTAGCTGCTTCCCCTGGCTCATGGCTGCTGCCCCAGAGCCTGTTCTCTGACTTCATCGTGAGCTTGAGATATCCAGGAGAAAGGACTCCCAGGCAAAGACTGATATTCTAAATATCAAGTGACCAGTAAGGCACAGGCAATAACCAGTGGGAATGGACACACTGTAAACAACTGAGCAGGTGTGTGCCTGCCAACATCATTCCCACATGCAGGGGTGCAGCTGGTGGGGAAGACAGAAGCAAGATGTCAAAGAAGTTTGGGACTAGAGAAAGGTTTGGAGAAGAGCAGCCAAAGGAATATTATAGCAACTCCAATGCCTGACAGGGTTTTTGTTTTGTTTTGTTTTTCTGGTGTGTGTGTGTGTGTGTGTGTGTGTGTGTGTGTGTGTGTGTGTTTTGATTTTGGTTTTGGTTTTTTTTTAAGGGAATCTTTGAATATGTTTTTTTTAAAGTTTATTTATTTTGGGAGAGAGATACCATACAAGTAAGAGAGGGCCAGAGAGAGAGAGAGAGAGAGAGAGAATCCCAAGCAGGCTCTACATTGACAGCACAGAGCCTGATCCAGGGCTGGAACCCACAAACCGTGAGATCATGACCTGAGCCGAAACCAAAAGTCAGATGCTTAACCGACTGAGCCACCCAGGTGCCCCTCTTTGAATTTGTTCTAATGGGTATGTCTTGTTTTTAACATTAAGTAATAAAGATACGAAAATAATCTACTAATATTAAGAGGATATTTCAAAATATCCAAAAGGGTTTCAAAAGGAGACTGTGGAACTACTTCATACCCATTAGGATGGCTACTATTTAAAAAAAGAGAAAGAGGGGTGCTTGGGTGGCTCAGTCTGTTAAGCGTCCAACTTCGGCTCAGGTCACGTTCTTACGATTCGTGAGTTCAAGCTACGCATCGGGCTCTGTGTTGACAGCTCGGAGCCTGGAGCCTGCTTCAGATTGTGTCCCTGCCCCTCCCCTGCTCGTGCTCAATCTCTCTCTCTCTCTCTTTCTCTCTCTCTTAAAAATAGACATTAAGAATTTTTTTATAAAAAGAAAGAAAATAACAAATGTTGACCAGGATGTGGAGACATTGGAATCCCAGTGCACCTTTGTTAGGAATGTAAAATGATACAGTTACTTGAAGAGCAATATGGCAGCACCTCAAAAAAATTCAAAATAGAATTATCCTATGAGTCAGCAGCTCCACTTCTGGGTATATACCAAAAAGAATTGAGAGCAGGGACGAGAACAGATGTTTGCACACCCGTGTTCATGGCGGCACTATTCACAATAGCCAAAAGGTGGAAACAACCCAAGGGTCTCTCAGTGAATGCATGGGTAAACAAAACGCGGTCTGTACAAACGATGCAATATCATTCGGTTTTATACAGGAGGGAAATTCTGACACCTGCCACAACATAGATGAACTCTGTCAACATTCATATTTGTAATACACGTATTCTTAAAAAGTTCATTGAAAAGGAGGGTATTGCAGACAGGGGGACTGTTTGTGCAAATCCTGGAGGGGAAAAGCAGAGTGCACGCCTAGTCCCGTCGCGACACCCACACGGCCTTGCCCGGGCCCCACACTGGACATGAACGGTGAGAAAGCTGAAATATTCCATTGAGTCAGATGGCGAAAGCGCATGACGTCAGAGTCAGGTAAGTTATTTTATGGTGATCTGACAGTTTTTGAGGAAGCGGGTGAAATGACTAACAACGAATTTCGGGGAAGTATCTGTCAACAGAAGTATGTGGGGTCATTGAGTGAGAAAGAGACTGGAGGCCTCGGCGCAGAAGAAAGGGCTAGAAGAACAGGGGACTCTTCCAGGCGAACGGCAGTTGGGGAAGGACAGGACAGATGTTGCAGAGGGGGAGCCCACGTGAAGGGTGGGCCAACGAGAGCAGTCAGCTACGACGTTATGGAAGCTTGGGAGAAAGATACTGATGGGACTTTTCCTGAGATCAGCACGGAAGGGGCGGGAACCCCTCCTGCCTGAAGTGTCTGTCACAAGGGGACATCTCATCAGGCGGAGATGTGAGCAGACAAGAACGGAGCAGAGGTGAAGAGCCGGCAGAAATGCCTGAGGCTCCATCCCATGGGTCCTGCAGACTCTGCCCCGAACACTGTCCCCACCCTTCGGTTCTCCAGCTTGTCCAGAGCTTCCCCTCGAGGCTGCTTCCTTAGGGAAGGCCTTACCTCATCTTCCCCAGCCCCGTGGTGATTTGGATGGCCCTCCCAGGAGCTCTGTACCGAGATGCCCTGTACCTCTCACTGCCCTTGCCACGTGTCACCGTAATTGCTCTTTCGATGTCCCGGTACAGTGACTGGCCCACAGAAGATGCTTAATAAACACCTGTTGACCAGACGAGAGGAAGAGAAGAAGTAAGGCTTTAACGTGCCCATCTAGATGTCATGGACAGACGGTGGGGAGGGGAAAAAAAGAGTATACAGAAAGAAAACAGAATGTATGCCAGGACAGACGCTGTACATTGAGAAGGAGGAAGAGAGAAGAGAACACAGTAGAGAAAACAGAATGATCTCGAGAGCTAGAGAAAAAAATCACAGTGGAGAAGCACCACTGTAATGGGGAAAGAGAAAGTTTCAGGAAGGGGATACGACAGCGTAGCAGGGATGAGATGAGGATAAGGACAGTGACCCAGAGCGTTTTGGGCTCAGCATCCTAGAGGCCTGTGGAGGCGGGAGAGGGATGTGAGCTCAGCAAGAGCGGGCTGTGGTGCAAATGCCACCTCTAAGCCCTTTGTCGTCGGCAGGGAGAGGGAGGCTTGCAGCCTCTCAAAGGAGGAAGGGGCATAGGTTTTTCCCCTTCGAGAAGACTGCACACATGTGAGACTATTCGTAGTCATCTGTAGGGACAGCATCAGAAGACAAAAAAGGAAAAGGCACAGATAATAGAATCAAGTCAGTGGGGTTTGCAGGAGGACTCAATGTCAAGGTCAGAGACTAAGGCTTTGGCCTTCAAAAGGCAGAGGAAAAGGTCGTTCCTTAAAAGAGGGGAGAGGAAGGAGGAAAGGACAAGCAAAGAAAGCAGGCAGGTGAGGGGGGCTGAGGGGGCCCCCTTGGATGGGCCAAGGTCAAGGCTGAGTGAGAGGAGGGCCATTAGAGGTGAGGCTGGGTCTTGGCAGGTTTGGGGAAAAGAAGGTCTTGGAAATCCCTACCTACTCAAGAGGAAAGAATGTTAATATACACGGAATATCTAGACCCCTCAGAGCCCTTGAAATCCCAGCATGCAAACCCTGGAGGGTCACTCCTTTCCAGCTGCCCTGGTGAGTTGAACGAGACTTTCCGAGAAGAGGAAAAGACTTTGTATCCATTCCAAGAATTGTTCCAAGCAGCAAAGTTGGACTCAGAAAACCCCCGGTACAACCAGATCACTGTCTCAGGATGGCCTGTCCACACTCCCACCTCTGCTTTGTGACCTGTCTGGCTTTCGGCCCTGCGGCCCTCTATGCGGCTGCGGGTCTCTTGAGAGTCGCCACCCTGGTGTGGCTGGAGCCAACCTAACTGCAAGGGAGAAAGGAATTCCTACGTGATGGGTACAACTGGGGGTGTGCCGGAAATGTGCGCCTACCATTTCCCTGGAAGAGGTGTGCCTTCCACATCCAAATGAGAAGACAGGCCCCAGGAAAAGGAGGCCGTTCATGCGGTCACCTGCGTGGATTGGTCACCTGTGGATCTCTTGTCCCAGGAAATGACAGCAGGGGCAGGCTGCCTGGAAAAGCCATTCTGGAAAACAAGGAAGAAGACGGAACTGGACAGGGTGCTTCAGTAAAGGCGTCTAGACAGCAAGACCCCTGGGTACTGGGGACAGGGAAGACGTGGAGAAACCTGCAGAAAGAGGAGGTAGAGAGGAGCAAAAACAAAACAAGAGCAGAGCCAAGCCCCATATGCGTCATAATTTCACTTGGCGTTGGCTTTGTTCCAGGGCCAGTGGCGGATTTTGAGAAAGAACCTGTTAGCAGAGAATGTGGCCGAACCCAGAGTGGGATTAGCTCAGAGTTTATTCTGTCAGAGCAATCCACCCAGGTACAAGAGAGTAAAGCCAGGGCGTGCTGGCATGAACCCAGAAAGCACGAAAGGCAAATGAGAGCCGGATGGGGCGTCCCCAGCAGCTGGCTTATCTCCTACTCCTCTCCCCTCGAGCGGCCGGTCAGTCTGGTTTCTACAGAGCTCCCCTCTCTGTCCTGAGAATTCCCTCGTACTGTTCTCTGCTTTAACCATCCCCAGCCACCCTGTGAGGTGGGTACTACCATCCTTCCCAGCCTGCAGATGAGGAAACGGAAGCCCGGAGAGGTTAAGTAACTTACCCAAGGTCACTCATAGAGTAGGCGGAGCCTGGACTCAAGTTCAGGCCATTGTGACTCTCACGACTGTGTTCTCAAGACCACCTCCCAGGTGCTGCCCTTTCCTGAACACAGTAAAGAAAAATGAGTAGAGGAAGGGAGGGAGGGAGGGAGGGAGGGAGCTGGAAGGGAACATTTGAGAACGGAGCCGTGCTTCTGAGACACGTCCCAGCAGGGCCAGGGAGGCAGTGACACCAGATGCAAGAACAGAGCCCCAGTATCACCCAGTTCAGAAAGATGGGGTGCTGCGCCCCCAGGCCCCACAAACGTGTACCATGAACTTGGTTATTTTTACCTCTGGCTTATTCCCACTCTGGCCTCCCTTCCAACTATTAGTACCAGAACATTCTTCGGGTAATTTTTCCTTATAAAGGAGATACTACTCTTACAAAAAAGGTCAACTAGCTAAAAATATTTTGCTTGATTTTCCATGTGCTTTTCTGCATGATTTCTTTGCTTCAAGTCCTGCCTCAGAGAAACTACTAAAACATTTTCCATACGCAGGGAGTCATTTTCCAGTCATTTTCCAGTGCCAAATGTCTCTTGTCCTTCTTTCTTCCCTGCTTCACCCCCTTCGGTCTTCTCCGTAACTTCCAGAAGAACCAAAAGAAAGATTTTATTTTTAAAGGAAGAGAGAAACATTCCTTTGACCTTTAAAACCACAGGGCCAAAGTTCCTTTTTAGTAAATCCCTTTATAACAGCAAGGGCAGGGCGCTGTTGCATGCGGGCTGTGGAAATGAGCATTTCCCTTGGGGCAGGGTCTCCAGATGCCCGTGCACCTGACCCCCCGAGGGTAGACATAGCAGCTGAGCGCCCCATTGAGTGATTTGAGGGGGACCCCCAAATAGTACCTGGAGTCCCTACCAGTGGAATTACTTGCTTGAGCCAAGACATGGAAGAACCCCATTCAAAGTTCTCCTCCTCGAATATTCTTGCCTCTGTGTCTCTACTTGGCAAAATTCTGCCCCTTCTTTAGTACACAGCTCAGTTTACCTGCTCAGGGTAAATGCTCCTGTCTTCTGGATTCCCACAGCAGCTGATTCCAACCACCGTTACAGCTCTTAACTTGCCATTTACTTGTTTGCACGCCTGTCTTCCCGTGGAACACTCCCTCTCCCTGTTAGATCCATAAGCACTTCCATCCAAGCTGGGAGCTGTCTCAGCATTTCCATAAAAATAAGACCTGGGACCCAAGGTGTGCTGTTAAGGAGAACATTATTCGGATGCTTGTTAAAATGGTATGAAAGCTTTTCTTTTTCCCCAAGACTATTGCAGAAGGGAGAGCGAGACTGGGCTCCACCCTGAATAAGGCAAGGACACATGAGGATTTATACCCAAGGAAGGAGGGCGGAGGGGAGGGGTGGGTCGATATTACTCAGAGGACATGTCAAGATGAGGGCACTCTTGCCAGATGACCTCGCAGGATTCTTTGCTAAGTCTGGGCTGGGAAGGCCAAATCCAGGAAGGGGGCCAATCTGGAGGCCTAGTCGAAAAGAGGGCTCGGAGGAGCCTAACTGAAGTTTGGTCAAGGTCAGCCTTGGCAGTAAAGGGTGTACAGAGTAAAAGAAGCTAATTGCAGAGAGTACCTCATTCTTGTCATTCAACTCAATTCACATTATTCCTTCTGTAAACCACTGCTGACCATTTGACAGAAGTTCTCTTGGACCAAACTCAAGTCCAGGTTCTCCTGAACTCTCTTCTCAACTAGGCTTTGACATTTGGGCTTCTGTGTCTCTGCACTGTCCAAGTTCAGCAAGAATCCTCCGAAGTCCATGAAGCCAGACCCCACCCCCCCATCCTCATATATTTTCTCCTAAACTACTTGAGGGCAGATTGTACGCATTACGTCCCTTTACCCCCGAGGACACCAGTGTTGGCCCGAGAACAAAGCTACCCTCTTAGGTAACCACAGCGGTTGTCAAATTCAAGAAACTTCCATTGATAGGATACTGTTATCTAAATCTACGGCTCATAACATATGTCTCTAATGGATCCCCAAGGTCTTAGTGCAGCTTTAAGCTGTTTAGTGTTTGTAATAAAACAGAGAAAAATGTTCTGTGCACCTACCGCGGAGACCATTCCTGAGGAACTTTCTACCAGTTTACACTAAAAACAAATGATTTGCTCCGTAAACTATTTATTGATCCAGCTCTGTGCAGTTTGCTTCTTGCCTAGCGTTTGAAGGCCCCTAAATACCTATTTGTAAATCCACGAAGATATTCTAACAATCCCGCTGGTATCGAGTTCATTTGAAAGATCTGATATTTCATTATAAATGCAATTAATCAGTAGGGACGTTGATGAGACAAAATACAGCCTGTAAAATTTTAGCGGGATTTGGGCTTCTGGGGGCACACAAGAATGAAAGTGTTGACTTGAAATGTTCTTTATGAAAGTTACCCCAGGCCCCACAAGACCAGAAAATGCACAGTCAACAGGCATATCAGGGGCCCCCAGAGAGATCACTGAACTAAGCAAGACCCAACCCAAGCTCCAAGGCTCTTCCTTCTTAAAGGCAAAGAGATTGCCATTCTCCACTAGGAGGGTGTGTCTGGTGATTTCCTAATAAGGTGATACAGATATTGTATCAACAGTACCTACTCGCCTGCAGACACACACAGTCTTCTATCCCTTTCTTCCATATCATTGCAAGAGACACCTTATAAGGCCAATGCTTTCTCCCTCTCCCACCATGTGCGACCTTCTAAAGGCTATCTCCTCTCTTTCCTGCTTTCCTTTGAGACTTTGCCCCAACAATCCCTCTCCCTCCCTCCTTTTGTCTCTCTCTCCCTCCCTTCTCTCTCTCTCTCTCCTTCTCTCTCCTCCTTTCCTCTCCCTCCCTCTCTCTCTTTCCTTCTGTCTCTCTCCCTCCTTCCCTCCCCCTCTCCTTCTCTTTCCCTCCTTCTCTGCCTCTCCTTTCTCTCAATCTCTCTTCCTCTCTCCTCTCTCTCTCCTTCTCTCTCCCTCTCTCTCCTCCATTTCTCTCTCTGCCTCCCTTCCTCTCTCTCTCCCTTTCTTTCTCTCTCCCTCCCTTCTTTATCAAGTCCCTTTGGTCCCTTTATCAAGTTCTTTGGTCCCTTGTTCCTGCTCCTGTGTGTCTGACACCCTCCCAGCACGGCACCCAACACTGTAGCCTATGGGCTACACTCTCTCCCTCCCTCACTCTCCCTCCCTCCATCCCCGGCTCTGTCTCTCTTATCTTTCCCTCCTTCTCCGTTGGCTTTTCCCCTATAACTCAGAGCCTACTCAAGTGCCTCAAGACCAAGTCCGGGCACAGCTCCCCTCACCCCATAGGCTACAGTGTTGGGTGCCGTGCTTGGAGGGTGTCAGACACACAGGAGCGGGAACAAGGGACCAAAGAACTTGATAAAGGGACCACAGGGACTTGATAAAGAAGCTACACATGAGGAGAGAGTAAGATGAGGCCTTTAGTTCCAGAAAGTGAGAGTCTGGGGTGAGGGGTTAAAACCAATTTTAGAAAAATCCCGATGGGTGGAGAGACAGGATAAGGACAGAAGGAACGTAAAATGCTGGCTGCTAATAACTACTTACGAAGTGTCTTTTGTTTAAAATAAACCCTCACAGACGAGAGCCTACTTTTACTTATTTGCAACACCTTGGGCCCCAAGTTGTGTCCGGGTGAGAGCTATTACAGACAATTCCCATCCGGCAGTCCCTCCCCCGGCTAACGAACTTCAGAAAAAAGGAAGGGAAAAGCCACGAGGGGATTTCAGTTTTCCAGTTCTCGGCAAAAACTGTCAGGTCGGGGTCAATTGGTTTCACCTCCGTCTGACTGTCTCCTTTGCATGGGAGGTAATTGGGCAGATTGGGTTTGAAGAAGTCATTCCCCAGAGCCAGCCCAGGTGGCCGCTTTTCTCTTAAGGACAGTTCAGGCTGCCTCTCCTGCTAATGTAGAAAGCGCAGAGTGGAGGGGCTCCTGGGCAACCGCACTAACACAGCAACTCAAGAGGAAAAAATACCCCAGCAGCAGGATTATCTCTGCCGTGGGCCCTTAGGGCCGTGCGGGCTCAGGGGGTCCCATGGGCCCGCACAGCCCATCGATGTCTCTGGAAAACGGGGCTGTGCAAGCTGCGGACGCTGGCCAGGTGCACAGCTTTCCCAGCTACATCTGTAGCCGTGGTTTATTCCCAGAGCACAGTCCCTTTTCGAGGCCTGAACTTGTCCCCCGGACAAGAACTAGTCCCCGACGAGGTAGCTTGAAATCGTTTCACATGTGCGGAAACTGAGGTTCTGAGATAGGAAGTCATTTTCCCAAGACCATACGCTAAGTGACAAAGATACAAAGTCATTTTCCCAAGATCATATGCTAAGTGGCAAAGATATGAAGTCATTTTCCCAAGATCATACGCTAAGTGGCCAAACTAGGAGGGACGCGGTGGAGGGTTCAGACCCAAAGCCCTCGCTTTTGTCGTCCAGTAGCTAGAAGCAGACACAGGAAGGATGGGAAGGTGCCAGGACCCCACCCCTCTCCTCAGCCCTCTCCTCCCCTGTCATTGCAGATGGGCTTTTACAGCCGTTCTCAGAACGTTTCCGTGGCTCCCTCTGCCTAGAGGATACAATTCAAGTTCATGGGCCCAGTTCAGGGCTCTTCCGTGTGGTGTCCACTAGCCTCCCAGCCCTACCTTCTGCTGCCTCCTGCTTCCCCCGCACCTGTCTGCAACTCTCTTGCACGTCCCGATCGCCACCTGGGTTTCCACTCTTCTTCCCCCTGCACTATCCGTGTGCATCCTTTTCCTCCTCGCGAAGCCGCCCCTGACCTTCCCAGCCCCTGGCAACGCTGTGACATTTAGCCTGTCCCCCTCACTTGACATTTGCCAGATGCAACCTTGAATTTTACATGAAGGTCCCATTGAATATGAGTAGGTCACGGAGAGTAAATGCCAGCCAGGGGACTGGGGACAGGGAAGCCCCAGAAGGACATACAAGTTAGGAAGTGCCTGACATACATCTGGCAAACGTGACATCGTAATAAGGCCCAGAAGGTACCCACGGCCAGAGACCGGGAGGAGGACCAGGAATCGGAAGGTCAGCATATATCGGAAGCCAGCAAGGAGCGGCACGGGGTGGTGGGGATCAAAAACTTAGGTTAAGACTCAGATATTAAAACTCTACTTCATATTTAGTGTGATTGAGGCAGACATCTTTGGGATGAGCACAGCAGGTAAAAAAAAACTTTTTTATTTAAGTTCTATTTTTATTTTTGAGAGCAGATGCGTGAGTGAGCGAGGGGCAGAGACAGAGGGAGAATCCCACGAAGGGCAGAGAATCCCATGCAGGCTCCACACCGTCAGCATGGAGCCCCGACCGGGGGCTGGAACCCACACCCCTCGAGATCATGACCTGAGCCCAAGTCGGATGCTTAACCTACAGAGCCACCCAGGTGCCCCCCACCAGGTAGAAATTTAAAAATGTTTGGAAGTGCTTTCCAGAAGACCACAGAATCAGCTAGTGAGATTTCTTCTTATTGCCCTAGACACGTTTCAGAACATTCACGGCAACGAGGCAAAGCCAAATAGGGTTCTTAGAGCTTTGCAAAGTCCTTATTTAATATGCTTGTGTGAGTTGTGACTCTCCAAGTCAGGAATACAGAGGCAAAGTTTTATCACTTACTTGTCCAGGGAATTCTTTTTCTCAAGAGCCTCTCCCAATTAGCGATGTTTGGAACACACTTAATAAATGCTATTTATATTTACGTGAAACCCATGTTTCCTTGTGGCTCAAAAAACTGCAAGACTGGGAATTGGGCCTTATTTCACCAAAGTTTTACTGTATGAAAAGCCCAAGTTATAAGAGACGACCAGAAGGGGGGAGGGGAAGGGGGGGAAAAAAGTTACAGAGAGGGAGGGGGGCAAACCACAAGAGACTCTTAAATATACTGAAGACAAACTGAGGGTTGATGGAGGGGAGGTGGGGGAAAGGGGAAAATGGGTGATGGGTATTGAGGAGGGCACCTGTTGAGATGAGCACTGGGTGTTGTATGGAAACCAATTTGACAATAAATTACATATAAAATAAATAAATAAATAAATAAATAAATAAATAAATAAATAAATATTTTTTAAAAGCCCAAGTTATTGGTAGCTTTGGACAAAAGAAGTCCAGGCTGAATTATCCACAGCCAAGATAACTACAGAACTCTTTTTGAGGTGCACATCCAAAAACTGGAACCTTCCCAAATGATCTGATGTATTTCTGAAGTGGACATCGGATATTTTCTACTAATAAAGACACTAAATGGATAGTTAAGAAAAAAATTCTTAGTTATTTCTAGCTTGATCGTTCTCATTTCAGCATATGGAGAAAGCCCTGATCCTATGACAGAACCCGTTTCTTTCTCTTTTTTCTAAGTTTATTTTATTTATTTTGAGGCGGGGGGGAGAGAATGCATGCCCATGAGAGCAGGGGAGCGGGCAGAGAGAGAAGGAGAGAGAGAATCCCAAGCAGGCTCCACACTCAGTGCAGAGCCTGACACGGGGCTCCTCGAACTCATGAGCCGTGAGATCGTGACCTGAGCTGAAATCAAGAGTTAGACGCTTAACCAACTGAGCCATCCAGGCGCCCCCATGACAAAAACCTATTTCAAGGGCTTATTTTGTAAACTTTTGGGGGCTATTCTTTTGCCAAAAAAATCTTATCTTCTTGATCCATCTCAATTCTGTATTCTGCATGTAAAGAAATCCTTTGACACTGGACCACTTCTGCTCCCCCCTCCAGAGACGGCGGCGAGTGAAGACAGTTGATGTACATTTGAGAAAGAAACGCTTTAAGAGATAAAATATTTGTAAAGTGGTGCAAATTTCAATGTCGGGCAAAAATTCCTTGGGACTTATTCACTGATTTATGATCTCTGCCTCTTGTTTCCTCCCATGTGAAGGAGCTGACAGAATGTTGAGCCTATCTTTATTTATGGGCACTGTTGTAATCTAAATTTTGGTTCGAGCTTTTCATAATTTTCCCAACGCAGTTTCAAATGCCACAAACGGATTCCTGATGTCACGGGTGGATATGTTTTCACTTAATCCTGATTCGTGCTGTCGACTCTTCCTATCAGAGCCAACGAGCCCGCTGCTGACATCCTGCAGGCCCTGATCTAAGGATGTCCCTGGAGCACGGATGTCCCTACTTCCCATCCCTATGATACCCAAACTACACCTTTGTCTTTGTGTCTCTTTTGAACGCAAAATGTCTAGGCAGACTCAATGTTTTGCTTTGACGTGGCAACTTTCCCAGTCCAGGTAATTTGTGGCGTGCAATGAACCCGTTAAGGTGAATCAAGAATCTTTGACAATCACGCCACTTTATTTATGAAAGTCATGGCCTGCTTGGTTGAGCTAACTCTTGGGAAAGCCTTAGTTAAAGATGGCGGCACGTCTACTGACATGAGCATTCTATCAACACTCGTGTGTGAGTCTTAGGACTAAACACATTCATCGCAAGGGAGATATTTCTGATGGAAGAGAACAGGTTAACTCCCCAATAAGGTCTCGAGTGAACACATATGGGCCTTCTGCATCCTTTCTTAAAATGTCTTAAGCCAAAGCATTGTGGAAGAAGAATGAGCTAGTTGTGGGTTATCCAAGAAGTAATCAGTTTTCAAGGGGATCTCTTTGGGCCTCTGAGGATTACCTGACTCCAGGCAATGAGGATGCTGTGGCCATTCCCAGTCTGCTCTTATCAGCATTTGTCCAAAGAGCTGCCCATAAAATACCTGTGTTTATTCAGGTAAATGGCTTTGACTTAAAAAAAAAAAAATAAGAAGAAGAAGAAGACATTTAAAAAAATTAAAGCATTTTATCTTTTCCTCAAATAAGAGCAAATTATGAGGATAAAGTGAGATCATAGGTGTGAAAAATGGTTTCTGAGTAAAAGTTGAATAACAACATTATTATAAAGCTTACCCTAGGGGCACCTGGGTGGCTCAGTCGGTTGAGCATCTGACTTCAGCTCAGGTCATGATCTTGAGGTTCATGAGTTCGGGTCCCACACTGGGCTCTGTGCTGACAGCTCAGAGTCTGGAGCCTGCTTCGGATTCTGTGTCTCCCTCTCCCTGGCCCTCCCCCACTTATGCTCTCTCTCTCTCTCAAAAGTTAGTAAATAAACATCAAAAATATTTTTTCAAAGATTATCTTATTAATAATAAGGGTTTACGTATTTCCTCCAAATACTTGTAAAAAAATGTTATACTTCAGGTTTGAAAATTTCTTTTTTGACAAATGTTTTTTATTTTTATTTATTTATTTTTTATTTTTTTAATTAATTTATTTTTTTTTTAATGTTTATTTTTGAGACAGAGAGAGACAGAGCATGAACTGGGGAGGGTCAGAGAGAGAGGGAGACACAGAATCTGAAGCAGGCTCCAGACTCTGAGCTGTCAGCCCAGAGCCCGACGCGGGGCTCGAACCCACGGACCGTGAGATCATGACCTGAGCCGAAGTTGGACGCTCAACCGACTGAGCCACCCAGGCGCCCCGACAATTGTTTTTTATTTTGAGAGAGCGTGCACATGGGTGGGCAGAGGAGGGGCAGAGAGAGAAGATCCCAAGCAGGCTCCCCACTGTCAGCATGAAGAGCCCGATGCAGGGCTTGATTCCATGAACTGCGAGATCATGAGCTGAGCCAAATTCAAGAGCCAGACGCCTAACTGCCTGAACCACCCAGGCGCCTCTAGATTTGAAAATTTCATCCCTTCTCATTCATCTTGCAAAAAGCCTCCCAAGTTAAACAAGCTCCAAATAAGAAATCTAAAGATGAACTAAAGCTTGGAACTACAACAGATATGATATGGCAATTGTCAAATTCGTGATTCCAAAGTCATCTGGGTCCGTGAAAGTCCGCGAATGATGGATCTATACTGATGCTGTCCCCTTGAAAATTTCAACCTGCATTTAAGAGAAGACAACAGAAGCTGATCTGTTTCCAGAAGAAACTGGCATAGAGAGATGGGGCCTCATGTGCACAAGGGGTCAGAACTGGGGAGAAGTCCCAGATCTGATCCCTTCCCAGTCAGTCAACATGCACAGAGCTTTCCAAAGTCCCAAGTCTCTCAAAAATGTCCCTCCCCCAGTCCTACATCTCCCACCATCTCTGTCCCTCCTCCTGTTTGCGGCATCAAAGATAACACAAGTGTCTTGTATCCCAAGTTGGGCTCACCCACCAACGCCAATTCCTGGGGGGAAAAAATAAGCAAAGGGAAGGGGAGAAGTGTCTTTTTATGAAAATCTGGTTGGTACCTTCTCTGGTCGCTGAAGTTCAGTCTCGACTTCTCAAGGACTGTGAGCGCAGGGGCATGTTTCTCTGCATGGCTTCTGCAGACCACCCTGTGTAAGGAGGCTTTTTTTTTTTTTTTACATATAATTTATTGTCAAATGGGCTAACATAACAGTGTGTAAAGCGTGCTCTTGGTTTGAGGGGTAGATTCCCGTGGTTCACCGCTTCCCTACGACGCCCAGTGCTCATCCCGACAAGGGCCCTCCTCAGTGCCCGTCGCCCATGTTCCCCTCTCCCCTACCTCCCCTCCATCAACCCTCAGTTCCTTTTCTGTATTTAAGAGTCTCTTACGGTTTGCCTCCCTCCCTCTGTGCTCTTAAGGTCTGAAACTCTAGAGCTGAAAAGACCGACACTTCCCTGAGTTTGAACTACAGGCTGTCTCTGCAGAACAATAAACAAAGCCACGAACCCCCGCTCACAACAGGATCTGAGGGCTCTGGGCACAGCTGACAGGAGAGTCACAGCCATCGTCGGTGGGGGGGGGGGGGATTTAATTTATGTTGGCTGCTTTGGCTTCCTCATCTTGTACGTATTTGGTTTGCGGAATGCAAGGAATTTGCTTGCTGGGCAAGTTTAGCCATTCTTTCTTTCTTTCTTTTTTTTTTTTTTCTTCCTAACCAGGCTCTTTGCTACTGAGGTATGTTTCTGAAAAATTCCCTCAGCAGATTGCTGCCAAAGCAGCACACGGTTCCGTGGGACAGTTTAAACGTGAAGGAAGCCCTCTCTGGAAATGCACTGTGTGTTGTACGCAAACTTTGAAACACATAGCTAGCCGGGCTTACTACCAAAACTCAGCACAAAGTCTAGAAGGACATCCCCTTCCTTGTGCACTCAGTACACAAGAGGGAGAAGCCAATGGGACAGAGTGTCTGCTGAGCACCCATCATGTGCAACATGAGAGAACTAAAGGTCACAGAAGTGAAAACCCTTGGCCAAGTTCAAATACTAAATGGCAGAGCAGGAATTTTAAACCGAGTCTCATGATACACCATAGCGTTACACTGGTGTATTTGCTTTTTTTTTTTTTTTTCCAACAAGTTGACCAACCCTGTAACTCTTACTACAATATTGGCTATTAGATTAAAAAAAAAAAAAACATTTTGTGTTAAGAGTCAGAATAACAAATTTGAGAAAAATACATAAATCAAGGTCCAGACTGATGACTTACCAAAATCGTACAATTAATGTGCTTTTCTGATTTGCAAATAATCCCTGAACGCGATCTTAAACGTTCTCTGGCAAGTTAAATTGGTTGGCGATAACCTGTAGCTCTTGATTGTTCTCATATTTAATTTCCTCACGCGTATTTTTTTCGGAAACAATGAACATCAGATGTATCCTACGGAAAGGAATCCAAAAGCGCCCGTGGAGTTTGCAGGTAATGGCGAAGACAAAAGCAGGGGAAAATAAGATAGAACCACTGCGCCACCTAGTGATGAAACTCTCGCTGCGCAAGAAAACCAACTGATGGGATTCCATTTTGCAAATCCGTCCCCAGGATTCTCTGAGCCTGAAAGCTCTTCACAAAACTGGCCGAAAGAAAGATATCTGATAACAACGAATAATGGAGAAATTAATGGCAGATCAACAAGCACAGTGGAATGGGGAAGATTCTTCTGTTAAGATTCCCTTAGAAGCTGGAGGTGAACCCAAATTCTACTCCTCAAAGATCTGTCAACAGGTCCCGCTAACCTTTCTCCCTGTACCTTAAAACCAATTAACAAGGGTTCAACTTTAAAATATCGGTGGCATTAAGTACCTATTCAGTAAGTCTGGGCTAGTCTTCCTCCACAAGTGTGACCCCGACCCATTCTCTGTCATGGAGCTCAGTGCCATAACTGAGCATCCTTCCCCCAGGTTAGCTTTCCTTCTGCTCTTGTTCTGCACCCATGGCAATAAATCTGAAACTGACATTTCCTCTTCCATGCTTGGTAAATAGCAAAATTCCCAAAGATAGTTTACCCATTTATAAAAATACTTCAAGAGCCAAAGATAATAGAATCAAAATGAAAATGTCTTGTATTTTTGGAGACAGAGAGAGAGAGAGAGAGAAAGAGAGCACGAGTGGGGGAGAGGGAAGGGGGAGGAGAGAGAAAGAAAGCGAGAGAGAGAGAGAG
Source organism: Panthera tigris (assembly GCF_018350195.1). Classification (NCBI taxonomy): domain Eukaryota; kingdom Metazoa; phylum Chordata; class Mammalia; order Carnivora; family Felidae; genus Panthera; species Panthera tigris. Next base: position 17,152,026 of record NC_056664.1, read on the forward strand.
AGAGAGAGAGAGAATCCCAAGCAGGCTCCATGCTCCACACAGAGCCCAACATGGGGCTCGATCCCAGGAACCCTGAGCCGAAATCAAGACTTGGCTGCTCAACGGACTGAGTCACCCAAGCGCCCTGAAAATGTCTTTTTAATCTCAAGATTTATACTTAGCTCAAGAAACTTTTTTAAGACGGAAGGGAATAATAATTTTATAATTCTTATGGTGGAATGAAAAAGCGATCTAGGAAAAAAGTACATTTCAATTCAGTAAATATATGAATATCTTGGTGTACGTGAAAAAGTTCACCTCCACTTTGCTTGCACAGTTTTTAAATTTTTTTTCAACGCTTATTTATTTTTGAGAGAGAGAGACAGAGCACGAGCGGGGAAGGGGCAGAGGGAGAGGGAGACACAGAATCCGAAGCAGGCTCCAGGCTCTGTCAGCACAGAGCAGGACTTGAACCCATGAACCATAAGATCATGACCTGAGCCAAAGTCGGATGCTTAACCGACTGAGCCACCCAGGCGCCCCTGCTGGCACAGTTTTTCAAGTTAGCTAGCTGTTACTCCCGCGGGGCTTGTAACAATTACAGCGACTGGCTCTGTTGGTCCCGATCTTTTCTCAGGCAGGAGAACAGATGAGCCTAATTGGGTACCTAGCCCTCGCCCCTAGAAATCCCTAACAAAAATTCAAAATATTCATTACATTTGATGATACAAATCCTGAGTCGATAATTTTTCAAATCCCCAGAATGCCATCTGGTCTTGGTCAAGAATGAGATTTTATCTTACTACAGGTAGGAGCTCCCAGAATGCTCTGTAGAAACCAATATAGCACAGTGCAGAAACAATGGGTAATAGAGTAAGAAAACCCCAGCACAGCATTTTTAGCTGTGCGACCTTGAGAAGTTTCTCAAATGCTTTGTCTGTGAAGGACTACCATAGCAAACCTTAGTAATCCACTTAAAGAATCCCCGGAAAGTGTTAAAGAATGAACGTGAAGTATCTGAAGCGATAATAAGCACTCAGTAAGTGGTAGCCATTTATTAACAAAAGCAATAGTGTGCCTTTCAAGACAATCGTTCTTAGAAGAAGATGTTTATGTGGCCTCCAACTGGTCCTAGGCAAAACTGTAAAGTCAGCCGAGTTTGTCTTTAGGACCTCTCGCTTACTTTTCGGTGCCCCTCCAAAACCCGCACGCAGAACCGGCCCAGAAGAACTGACAGGAGGGTACGAGAAAACATTCGTGACTACAGGGAGTGAGTTGAAAAGCTCTGTCATCAGCAGTCAAACGCCCCATAAAGCTTTTAAAGACAGGTTTATTTATATATAAGTGCATGAAATTGAATACAGAAATTTTATTAAAATACTGTATATTACAAATTTTTAACCCAGTAAATTTCATGTAATGACAACACTGAAGTTCTGGAGTTGCTTTTAACAGTTGTTTCATGTGTGTGTCGGGAAAGGGTTCGCCCTGTCGATTACAAAGAGGAGAGACACATGGGCCTCGGAAACGGTCCTGTGATTAGACAGTGGAGGATATCAATTGTGCATCTTTTCTTGAAAGCAATGGGCTGGAACCTCGGTCTTGTCTTTGCAGACCAACTTTCTGTAGTCACAAATAACTCACATGTTAAGTTTATTGCTGCCCTTTGAAGAAAATGAGTGGTGAGAAAGAATTTAAAACCAAGACCGACATCTCTAAGGCTAACCTGATGCTTACCACAGTTGAGATAATTCAAGTTCGCTGCAAAATTTGTGTTGTCCAGGAAATTACGCTATGTACACAATGAGATTTATACATGAATTGGGAAATAAAAAAATTGCTTATATAAAATTAAAAATCAATAGTATACAATATTTACAGCTTGTTAGGTATTATACATAAACACAGTCTTGAAAATAATCCTTCAAAATTAAATGTATTATGTAAACATGCACAATACAAACACATACTCATACAGTGTAGTTTACAGTCTTAACAGAAGGGGGAGACCGTGTTCACATAATGTAGGGTACTTCATCACGTATGCCTTTGTTTTTGTGCGTTACCCCGTTCAACATGTATCCTTCCCGTCTTTGAACTTCACAGTACATTAAGTATTTCTATAGTAAAAATAAATCCCTGATGGTAAACGTATGCCTAAAGGTTACATAAAGTGTCTGCCCTTGAACTACAGTATAAAACTGACACTGCTCACCACCAGAATTTCGAGTTTCCAACAAAACTAAATTTTAAAATCCCACGTTAACTTGTCTGGACTACATTTTTCTCCAGCTCAAGCTTTCTTGTAAAAAAGAAAAAGATACAGACCAACAGCACATCACGAAAGCGTAATGAGAAGGACTGTCATCTGTCAGAGTCGACGGCAAAATGGCTGATCTTTACAAACCACGAGGAGTGATTTCGATCACGCCGTCCCTAACCTCTAAGCCTCCAGTGACAATGTGCCAATCCTGAATCCTGCCACATTCACTTTGCAAACGTGTCTTAACTGCAAGGCACTAACGCATCATTTAGCTTTTAAAAACTGGACCGTTTTGCTAAATGATTCATCGGTGGTCTGAGACTTAACACAATTTGAAAGTGAGTTTTTAATACCTCTCGGGTAAGCTATATTTTTGCTATTTAAATCAAGACAGTTTTGTTGGTTAACGTGAAGTTGATCCCCTTGTCCTAGAATGACTAGAGTCAGGGGTTAATACTTCATGGTAGAATCCTACAAATTTTACCAAGTTATAGGACTAAAATGAAAAATACTGTGCACTTTTGTTTGTTCATCTAAATATACAGAGCTTGTGTGTGTGTGTGTGTGTGTGTGTGTGTGTGTTGAGAGCCAAAACTGTAAAAAAAAACTCCCCATCGTAGATGCATCTGATATCACAAATACCAAGAAAGTGTAGACCATCAACTCATCCAGTATTGAAAGTAAATCACTTTTAATTACTTTTCCAACAAGTGCCTCTATTTTGCTCTCCGTGGAGAAAACTTTTAAATGTTCCTTCCCCCAAGATACTTAGTGATGATGTGCAAATATTTTCATCTAAAAACAAGAGTAACTTGGCAGCAGCAATACTACCAAGTTCATATTCATTCGTACAGGGCTCTAAAACGAGAGATGATCTTTAGCGATTATCAGTATGTATTTAGGAGAGAACGTGTTACGGTTATGGTAAGTGTGAATTATAGTTCCTCCTTCTATATGTATGTGTGACACTGCTTTCTAGTTTCAGTTGCACACCTAAAGGCGTTCCCCAAGAGGGGACAGTTATGTTACCACTGAAGGAACATCTACATAGGTGCAGAGTGTAATCTAAAACAACATGTAAGAGGTTCATGCTCTCTTGGCTTGCCTGTAGCATTTATTTTTCGGTAAGGTTACAGCTGCATACCTACCCATAAGGTGTTAAGAACATTTTCTTCTAAACCAGCGCTTTTGAGTCTATGAACACACCGTACGTATGTTTAAACTACAACATATGACATCTGTATGGAACGGACAGGGAGGTTTTTAAGAAACTCAAAATTAGTTCTCAAAATCCAGAAAGCGTTATTATGTAAGTTCAACATACGTGCAATGGCCTCAAAGAATGTAAAAGTGAGGCCTCTAAACGCGGGAGAGAAGACAGTTACAGCTCAGAGCTCAGTTCACTCAGAGAATGTGGGCGTTCCTGTCCATTAATAAAATATTAACTGGTACATCCCCACATTTACTGAAAATCCTGTATATATTAATCACTACTTCCCCAAACAAATTCACAGATATGTTTTTAGATAACTAATTCAGCAGCCTCCTCAAAAACACTGTATTGCCTACACTGAACAGAGACCCTTTCATGAGAAAGGAAAACCTACCACACACACACACACACACACACACACACACACACACACACACACAAATGTACTAGGATTTCAAATGCTCTGTGGCCAGTTAAGCCTCACAAATAAAGAAAACAGCATGTTTCAACGTGCAGGAGACAGACTCACACAGTGTAGTTTAAGACCCTAACACAAGGGGGAGCTGTGTTCACATCACGTAGGGGCCTTCAGCGCGCACCCAGGCTTTCCTGCGTTACCTCCCAGCTTTTCTTCCCATCTTTAAACACCCCGCTGCTACAAAATGCTGCCACGTGCTTGAAAAACTTTCTCATCTTTAATCAAATAATGTCCTTTTGCACCTGAAGAGTCTCCCTGCAAGACGTTATAAGAAGGACTGGGAGTTCGGGGACATTATGAGCCACCTGGTCTGACGGATGACCAGCCAACTGTCAGCACCGAGAGTCTCACCTCTGGTTCTTAAAAGGAACAACTGATGCAGCTGCCCAGCAAGTTTATTGCCAACTTCCCCGTAATTTGGGCCTACCAGAATTTCTTCCTAACTTTCCGTGTTCTTCACATCTTACAAGCAGGTAAGGACTCTCTGAAGAGATTCTGATTAAGACTTTTCTGAGAGGAAAGCATTTTAGTAGCAAGAGTGAAGTCGTTTGAGAATATTTCAGACAATATTCTTAGCATCTTGTGACTTCCTGAATTATAAAGCGGACATAAATGAAAAACAGCAGTATTTCCTTGAAGTTGGAAACAAACGGGCTGGGCGTGAGCACCTTTGGTCCGTGGGAGGAAGGACTTGGTGGGCACTGAAGCCCAGTTCTCTTTCCGACACAGGAAGCCCAAAGGCCAGGGCGGCAGCTTGGAAAGATGGGACTCCTAAAGGACACCCTTTCCCGTCCCTACCAGGATAGTAAGCTGCAGGTGGGAGAGATTCAGTGAATGTTGCCTGAATGATCCAAGGGAAGTGAGCAGGATAAGGCAAAGGAGTCAGCGCCGGTTACCTCACCCTTTTCCTCTTTTAACTAGTGGTGACCACGACTGGCAATTTAACCCTGCTGGTCCTGGCCATTTCCACCACCACCAACTCCCAGAGGTGGTCTTAGAGGAGTATCTGCTGATTTTCAAAATCAAGAGGGGGAGAGGAGGGTGACTGGGGGACTCAGTTAAGCATCCAACTCTTGGTTTCGGCTCAGGTCATGACCTCGCGGTTTGTGAGTTCGGGCCCCGCATTGGGCCCTGTGCTGACAGTGTGGAGCCTGCTTGGAATTCTCTCTCTCTGTCTGCCCCTCCCCTGTTCACTCTCTCTGTCTCTCTCTCTCTCTCTCTTTCAAAATAAATAAACTTTAAAAACTTTTAAAGAGAGAGAGATGGAGAGGAGGCAAAGGAAGCAAGATTATTAAGAGACACTTTTTAGTTTCCTTCTTAAAGTATATGCACGGAAAAGGTGGAAATTGAAGAAAATAGATGAATTTTATAAAACAACGTACTCAGTTGGCATTAAAAAATGTAATTAAAAAATTCGAATGACTATCTATTGGTCATTCACTACCAGACATGTACTGTTTCGCGTTCACAAACAAAACATCAACAAGTGCTGAGCCCTGGATTCAAATCGATGTTGCTGGCTTGGAGTCTAGTATTCTCTCCACTCTGCCCCAGTAATGAGATCTCAGTTGCAGATATTTCCTTTCGTGGATAAGCTGGGAAAAACAGAATTTGAGGGGAGGGAACAGGACTTGAGCTCTCGAACCGAAACTCGGGAAGCCAAGTGTCCCAACCTTTTTAGGATTTGTAATCATCTTGCCGGCTCTTGGAGGACCCAAGGGCAGGATCCGTCTCGGTCATCCCTGTACTTACTACAGGAAATACTCAGCACAGCACTTTGAAGATAGCAGATCCACCAAAAAACATTTACAAAATTGAGTCAGTTGGTGAGTGTCGGCTTCACGTGGCGGCCCCGCTCATGTCTTCATTAGATGTTCTCTAACAAAGACCTTTTGGACAACACTGATTTTAACTTACCCCTCTTCCTTATATCACAAATGCATGCTATACAGGGCAGCTCATCTCCTTAGCTCTCACTTCAAGTACAAACAGACCCTTACTTTGGGCCGTGGAAACCTACGTGGCAAATACTAAGAAAGTATACTGGGTAATAAACCGTAACACTGGCTAGTATCCACTGAGATCCAGAGTAAGAGAGACTAAGCCGCAAACACCGAACAGGGCCGCCGTCTAGAAATCTCCTCCTCCTAGCAACCAGTGGAGTCACCCCTCAGTGCAGATTCCTTGCACCTCTTGCATTTAAAAGGGTGACTTATTACTTATTAGCTTAGATGGCTCCGCCCCCCGACTAATTCTGCTCTATGGACAGTTCTCATCAGTCTGTTAAATAAGAATTTGTTTGGGCACTGGGCCAGAGGTCTCTTCTTTGGGGAACTGATTTCCCTGTCAGTGGTATTTTAATAAACATTTTTTTTTAAATAAGGAGTGTAAACGCTGAAGGATTTCCCCCTTCCTTCCCGCATATGTCACATAGAAAGTTTACTGCTAGATCACATATAAATTTTAAGAAGGTGTCACCCAAATACATCAATAAGGGCTTCTGTCATATCACAAACAAGGGTCTCCAGCATGACTAAACCAAGAAAAATTTCCCCAAATTCAAAAATCTCACACATCCTTACCTATTTAAAAGATCACTCAACTGAACAAACATACAAAATTCTCCACTAGAACATGAAAAGCGTTCACTAAACAAAAGCTTCCCAATTAGACTATATTCATATATAGCAGCTTTAGATATATGTATGTAATGATATATACGTGTGTGTAGATACATATCATCAAGCGTCTATTGTCTCTGTAGGAAAACCACCGATTAAAAAAAAATCTCGCCATAGAAATAGCTATTAAGACAATTTCATCAATTCACTCTATTCAGCTGCATTTCAAAACATCAAGAGAGGGACAGTTGCACAAAATCCCAGTGAAAAGAACTAAAAACAGCAAAGAAACCAAAAACTCCCCTAATGTTTCAAAGTACACACACACACACACACACATACACACACACACACACACTTCATCACGTAAAGCAACCTGATGGGGCAGCTGCAGACTAATTATTCTCCATCCAATTATACTTCCATTCCAGAGTAAAAACAGGAGTTAAAATCTCTTTGGTCCACATCTTGATGGATTTAATGTGGCTAATTTTGGATTCCAAACCATGAGCTCCCTATTCCCTTACCATGATAACTTTCCTAAATCATGAAATAACCATATGTTGAAATAAATACCCATTTTGTAGATAGATCTGAAACAATGTAAACACATTATCAGTAATTCCTCTCAAAGAATATGAACACTTGAAATTATTGACAGAATAGGCAAAGTAAAGAACACAATTCAAGTCTGAAAGAAACGGAAAAATCAAACCGACTTGGGAAATGTATGCCTACATTTAATTTGGGAAAACATCAGGAATAGAAAGAACACATGAACATAATTCTAGGCTTGTACATAATAAAAAGAATCAATTTTAAGATCTACTCCAAAGATCTCTAGGGATGCATAGTTGCTTATTGGTTTTTTTTTTAAACAGATTTCCAAGCCACAGCATTAGTAAACCCCCCAAATTGGCCTCCATACTGGTAAAAGTATCCCCTACCCCAACTCCTTACTGGTAAATCATGCATACATATTCTGCTTTTTGGTGGACAGAAGTAGTGTGGGCAATGAAGCTCTTACATTTGAACAGGACCTAATAGAAAACTACTTTTTACCAAATCATTTATAAAACAGTGAGGCTAGAGTATGCAGATTATTTTCTGGATTGCCCTTAAGATATTTTCTGCAGTGGCTTTTTGAGTTAGTACATTTGTAAGAATACCTGGTATTTTTAAAAATCTCAGTAGGAGACAAATTCAAACAGGCTCTGTGTTTTCCCTTATTCCTGTACTCTTAAAAACAATTACATCTTGCCAGAATCTCTTGAAGTGTTGTATGCTCAGGGCTTTTTCATTCTAGTAAATGTAAATAATAGCATAAAACAAGAACTGAACAACAGAATCACTCTACTACATGCTCAGGACTGTACTGATATGCTGAGATTAACTGCCAAATTTTAAAATTATGTACTATATACCCCAATTTTTACTTAGCGAAATCATGTTACCACATGCCCAAAGTAAGATAGTTTGTTACTCTTCGTATATAACTTACTTGTTACTTATCTACAAATGAGGCTTTTTGTTTTCACAGCCTAATTTAGGCCACTCTTTAAATATAGTTAATACTCCAGAATGAAAGATTAAAGATTGTGTATGTTTTGTCAAAAATCAAGATATGTGCAACAAGTAATATAATCCCACCAAGATACTAGTTATAAAGATGTTTTCTCCATGATTCACATGGCAAAAACTTTCTTTAGAAGGGTCAAAGAATGCAACATGCATTTCAGACTTCTTTTCTTACAAAGGTTATAAGAAAATTTCCAAATTATATTTGCATGACACACAAACTACAATCAACGTGTGTGACCCATAAAGTTTCTGAATTCATATCAACAGAATAGTTTCGTAGGAGGGAAACTATTAAAAGAGTGTTATTTAAGTGACTGGAAAGGATGCACCCTACAGGTCTACTTTGAGTCCTTAAAAGAGTTTAGCTAGTTTTCCATTAAGTATTATTTTCCACATAAATTAAAGTAAATAACAATAATGCCTAAACATATTAAAGCCCTAAATCCCAGAAACGCTCAACGTGAAAAATCAAGTAATTTCCCTATCATATTAAATGATCCGGTATTCAGCACTCATACGGGATTTAGCGTTACACGACAAAAATCTCACTAGTTACCTGAATTCATGTCGGATGTGGTTCACAGCACTCGTCTACATCTACACTTGCAAATTGTCACATGATCAATGTTAAAAAACAAAAAAAGAAGAAGAAGAGGAGTTTGGCACATATATCAATTCCTCCAAACGTCCCTGTAACTTAACACGACACTGTTAACAACGATGATTCAACACCAGTGTTAACCTGATTGGCAGCTAAACAAGGTGCTTCCTCTCGTAGCTTCCGGTAGTGTAATGCGCCTGGCCCGGGACGGAGGCACGTAAGGTGCAGTGCGGTAGTGCAATCACTTGAACACCAGAGGGCGATCTTTGCACACAGCTCAAGGCCTTCCCTCGCTTGTGACCCGGCTCCTTCCACGTTCGGGTACCATTTCACTCCCGCTCGTTAACAACGCCATTTTCTGAGAAGCTGTACATCTGTTTCCTTCGGTGACGTGAGACATTCCCACCGAAACCTCAGAGTGTGGCGAGGATCCTTGAAAAGGAGATGATTAATGTCAATACAGTCTGTCCCACGCCCCACACCAGCGCTTCCAGGGGGGCCATGTTCTTCCCTGCTACTCTGTAGATGCCGGCGACGGCTGCACCTGGACGAGAGAGGGGCAGAGAAACAAGATCACACACGCATTCCCTCCGTGACCCCCTGCTCCGAGGCGACGTCGCTGTTTGCATTTCAGCAATCGATCATTCTCATTTTGTGAACCGTCCGCGGAAGTTTCCCGGGGATGGGTAAAAGTCACGCTTTACCACGTCACGTAACTGCAAGGCAGGCCTCTTATTTTCCTATTCAACTGTAAAACACGTATTTATAGTACACGCTGTCACTAGGCACCGAACAGGTTCATAGAAAAGGAATAATTTGCTATTGGAATCTCTCACCTGGGCGTTGAACTGGCCAGACATCACCACTACTTTTATCAACATACAATGCAATATATTAATAATTATTAGTGAAAAGAGAAAATTACAGAACTTAATCAAAATTCTAAATTAACTAAGAAATTTTTTAAAAAATTAATTCTTAGGTGTCATATAAGATAATCAGAATAGCAGACTGCTACATTTCAGAATCTACCATATAAAGTAGTTTATTGCAGTTCTTAATAAAGCATACACCTGTAAAGTTATTTAGAGACTAGTATCTTGACATCTAATAAAAATGGAAGATGAACTCAACACCTGTTCTGGGAGAAATGTTTAGATGATGCACACTTCTGAGAATGAAAGAATCCCAGAGATTCTCCAGGAGAATTCCTGAGAGAACTCCCAGGAGTCGCAGAGCCCATATGATTGAATACTTCACCTTATTAATATACTACATATAATGAAACATTTAAGTTACAGTATGCCTTCTTACAGATTGAGATGGCCTTAAAACTTTCCTCTAGAAAAAAAACTCTCTCTCTATCCTAGAATGACCAAACAAAAAGCAAGACCAGAAGTAGAGGATTCAGAGACACTGAAATGACAATGATTTGAGATAGAAATCTGTTCATAAAAATTAGCTAAGAATTATCTCTGTACTTCTCTTAAAATCTCCCAAATAAAAGGAACCGTATTTCTCTAAAGCGATACACAAGGGAAAAACAAATTATTAATCTAAGCCAAGGACTTTATATGCACATTTTTAAATGTTTGCTTATTTTGAGAGGGAGAGAGAGAGAGAGAGACTAAGCTGGGGAGGGGCAGAGAGAGAGGGAGAGAGAAATCCCACGCAGGCTCTGCACTGTCAGCATAATGCCCGACGCGGGGCTGGAACTCACGAACTGTGAGATCATGACCTGAGCCGAAACCAAGAGTCGGATACTTAACTGACTGAGCCACCCAGGCGCCCCTAGACACATTTTTTAAGAAGGAAATTAAAATGTATATCATATTTCCTACATACTATGTTTCTTGATAGTACCTTTACAAATATTACCTGGTTTAAATATCCACACCACTCCAGAGTATTATTACCTAAAGACAGAAAACAGAGGTTCACAGAGGCTCAGTTACTAGCCCGTGGAAATACTAAGTACAAGAGCTGGAATTTCAATCTAGGTGAGTCTGGCTGTAAATCCCCAAAGCATTTTATCATTTCACATTGACACTGTTTGAAAAAGAGAACAAGGAATTCAGAAAATCATAAAGTGAATAATTATCATCTCAACATTAAATAAAACTTCTAATGGCACCTGCATTTGCTTAATCAAGTAATAAACTTCACTAGTGTAATTGGTGATATCCTCAAATTTTAGAATTGGATAACAGTCTTTAAAAATTGTAAAGATCTGGGGCACCTGGGTGGCTCAGTCGGTTAAGCGTCCGACTTTGGCTCAGGTCATGATCTCACGGTTGGTGCGTTCAAGCCCCGCGTGGGGCTCTGTGCTGCCAGCTCAGAGCCTGGGGCCTGCTTCGGATTCTGTGTCTCCCTCTCTCTCGGCCCCTCCCCCGCTCATGCTCTGCATCTCAATAATAAACAAACGTTAAAAAATTGTCAAGATCTTATGCTTTCTCTGTTATCAGAAATTATATTAAACCTGAGAAATACTCTGCTTTTATGAGGATTTACCCCAGATTTCCAAGACTATCGTCAATTTTAAAAACACCATTTGGCCTCCATCCTTCCAGCATGAAGTTTTCAAAAATGATCCAAAGGAGAGGAAACACTGAGCACTCAACTAGCTCCAGCGGCCTAGGGAATGGGAAGCAAATCTGTCAAGTCAAACTTCTTCACACCTTTACATGGCGCGAAGAGCATGGGTTCTGGAGCTAGACCTGTGGATTAAAGTCTGCAATCCACCACCTTCCAAATGTGCTACCCACGGCAATCACTTCCCCTCTTGTGTGCCCTGTTTCCTCAGCTGTAAAATGGGCGCGTGTGAAGACGGACAGGTGATGTTTGGTAAGTCTTGGGAGAGTGACCTGTCCTAGGATGCGCTCTCAACTTTGGCTGGTAGTTGCCACAGTAGTGGATGAGACAGGTGTTTCCCATGGGGCATTCGGCATTCGGCAGATGGTGCCGGAACACGTGGCTGCCACCGGACGCCATAAATCTAGGTCCCTACTTCAAACCGCTCCCCAGGATAAATTTCAGATGGGTTAAAGAACAAAATGTTAAAAACGAAACTACGAATGTAAATTTTAAAGTATAAGAGAATATGGGGCGCCTGGGTGGCTCGGTCGGTTGGGTGTCCGACTTCGGCTCAGGTCATGATCTCACAGTCCATGGGTTCAGGCCCCACGTCGGGCTCTGTGCTGACCGTGCAGAGCCTGGAGCTGCTTTGGATTCTGTGTCTCCCTCTCTCTCCCCCTCCCCCGCTCATGTTCTCCCTCTCTCTCTTTCTCTCTCTCTCTCAAAAAATAAATAAAAATGCTAAAAAATTTTAAATATAAGAGAATATATTTATGATCTTAGGAAAAGAGGACTGCTGAAAGACTACACAAAAATAAGCAGAACCCATCAAGGGACAGACTAGAACACTTGATTAATATACTTGATTAATGTCCAGAATACAGACACACATATACACACACAAACACACATAGAATAACCGAGGCAGTACTTTTTGTAAAAGCAAACAGAACAAAACAAACAAAAAACCAAACAAAAACACAAACAAAAAACCCTAAAACTCCACAAAGTCAAAAGCAAGAACCCAAGTCCATCAGCCTGGAGTGGTTAAACTATACCAAGTCCACACCACGAAACCCATACAATTTCAAAGGAAAAATATAAACTTTATGAACCAACTCAGAAAAGACCTAAGACATGTCATTTATGCAACAAAGACAATGGAACACAAGACTATATATTCTCCACTAGTACATACACCCGCATGTAAGTGCACCTATATGTAAACATGTCTATAGGAAAATACAAACAAATGTGATAAGTAAATAGAAATCTGGGGAGATACATACCAAACTGAAAGTAGGGATTACGACTGAGCAGAGCACTGATTTGGGGGTGTCGTCAAGAGTGTTATGCAGAGAATAAAACAAATGAGAATATAAATTTTCATTTTCTTTCCTGTGGATAATCAGCTAGGGACCAGTTTGGAAGTTACCACCTCGCTCCAAAAGAAGCAGATGTGCAGAAGTCCTGTATGATTTCACACCCAGAAGCACTGGTCAGAAAAGACTGCGTCAGTGGAATTCTCGATCTGAAAGATCTGCAGGCAAACAATTTCGTGTGCCTCTTAAATGGACTTGGGAACACTGCTGTTGAATAGTGAGCAGATAGGAAACAGTATTTATAAAACTACGTGTAGGTTATAAAATAACAAATTCCCAAGTACTGTTATCCAGCTGAAGAAAAAAGAACGTCTCTATTTCCTTTGAAGTTCCCATGGACTCTGCTCAGTCACGTCCCATTCCCTCCCTGTATTTGTTTTTTGTTTTTTATCATTCCTTTGCTTTTCTTTGGCTTTACCACCTTCCTGTGTCCTAAAAATATATATGACTTAGCTTTCTGAATAAACTAATTTTTTGTAAACGGATACTGTATACCTTACAGGTCTGAAAGGTATTGTGCGTGTGGTGTAGGTATAATTCATGCATTTTTGCTACTGCATAGAATTCGACACATGAATATACCACAATTGATCCATTCCACTGCCAATGACCTTTGTTTCCAATACTGAGCAATGACAAATACTGCTTCTGTGAACATCCTTGCGTGCAACCCTTGGCACACATAAGCAGTCAAAAGTTTCTCTTCATCACATGGGTGAAAGTAGGACTGCTCCCTCTCATGTTACGGGCATTTTCAACTTGGCTAAAGTGATGCTAAACTGTCTCCCAAAGAAGTTGTACCAATTTATATTCTAGTTACTCCGGATCTTCAGAAGCAGTTGGTACCTTTTTTTTTTTTTTTAAATCTCTGTCAGTCTGATGGGTAAAAGGTATCTCTGTGATTAATTTGCATTTCCCTGATAATAGTTAATGTGACTGAGCTCTTCTTCATGTATCAATGGCCAGTAGGGTTTTCTAGTTTTACAAAATGTTTGTCACAACTTTTTTTTTTTCTAATTTTTTAAATTACGTTTCTTTCTTTTTGAGAGGCAGAGAGGGACAGACAGAGTGTGAGTGGGGGAGGGGTAGAGAGAGAGAGGGAGACACAGAATCTGAAGCAGGCTCCAGGCTCTGAGCTGTCAGCACAGAGCCTGATGGGGGGCTCAAACTCATGAACCGTGAGATCATGGCCTGAGCCGAAGCCAGACGCTCAACTGACTGAGCCACCTAATCGCCCCATAAAACATTTGTCAAATCTTTTGTCCTTTTTTCTACCGAGTTGTCCTTTTCTTATTTGATTCGTAGGGTTTCTAGAATATAGTTTGGATATTAATCTTTCTATATTTATATATGCTAACAAAGGTCTTCCCCCCAATTTGAGCTTTAGTTTTTTTACTCTCTTTAAGGTCTATTTGGCTGAACACTAGCCAGTTGAAAGAATACAAATATTATGGTCTTTATTTTCTTGGGGAAATACAAGGCTGAGTTATGCAAGAATGAAGAAGACACAAGCAAAACAGGATGTTTGAAGTAAATGATACATGTTCGGAACTGCCCCTCCCAACAATGGCAGACAGAATCAATTAGAAATAAGGAAAGACCCCATGAGGACCAAGGGACTAGCGAAGGCTGGCAGAGTGAGGATGAAGTGGGGAGAGCAATGCTGCGATGGTGTGGAGGCCAGTGAGAGATATGAACCTACAAGGACAGGAGAGACTAGACGAAGAGCCACCAGTGGACAGAAGATGTCAATATCCAACAACACAAAGGGCCCACGGCGCCACACCAGTGAAAGTGATTCGGGTCGCCCTCCATAGTTCCTGAGAGAGAGAGTGGACGTGAAGGCCAAGGCAGATTTGGTTTTAACAGCGTGGGTTCCGTCAGCTTGTGCGGTCGGATGAGGGGCTGGCAAGCGGTGGTCCGTAGGTCCAGCCTGCACCCCGCATCACATGGACGCGGCATGGGAGCTAGGAATGGTTTTTACATTTTTTAATGGTTTTGAAAAAGTCAAAAGAAGAATATTGCATGATGCATGAAAATTACACAAAATTTAAATTTCAGTTTCCATAAATCGTGTTTTCCTGGCATACAGCCATAGTCATTTGTGATCCCAAATTATCTCTGCATTCCTAGGATAACACTCACGAGGTAAATGAGCCCATACCCTCCTATTCTTGTGCACTCTTTATGCTGCTTACCCAGATTACTTCGGCCTCAGCAAATAAGCTGTGCACAGCTTTTTCTCTTTCCCTTTCTGCAATAATTTGGATAAAACAGGAACTAAACCGTTCCTTCAAAATTTGGTAGAACTCCTCTGTGAGCCCCGTTTGAGCCTGGAGTTCCTTTGGGAGGAGAAAGTCTTCAACATGTCAATTGTTTAAATATACTGATTGTCCCATTCATATTTTCTTTCTTCTTGTGCCAATTTTGACAGTTTATATTTAGGAATATATCTCTGTTCAAAAAGCTTTTATATTTCTTTATTCTACATTATTGAGTCTGTAGTTATTTATTCTATTTTGTTCTATATTTTACTTTTCTGCCTTCAACTTATTTAAATTAGTTTGCCAGCAATCTATTCATCTTAGTATCTGTCCAAAGAGCCAGTTTTTTGCTTTGTTAATCTTTCGGTTAATTCAGAAAACCTGAATGGTGTTGGAATGCCTGGGTGGCTCAGTCAGTTAAGCGTCTGACTTTGGCTCAGGTCATGATCTCATAGTTTGTGAGTTCGAGCCCCCCCCCCCCCCCCCCCCCGTCAGACTCTGTGCTGACAGCTTGGAGCCTGGAGCCTGCTTCTGATGCTGTGTCTCCTTCTCTCTCTGCCTCTCCATGTTCACGCTCTGTCTCTCTCTCTCTAAAGTAAGTGAATATTTTTAAAAATTTAAAAAAAAAGAAAAGAAAACGGAACGGTGTTTCTCTACACCAATAAAACTAAGCAATGTCCTCAAAAGATACCAAGCACAACCACCATAATATAGGAAGAGTCTGAGAATTAAGTTCACCAAAAGTATTCAACCCCCTTGTTAAGAAAAACATTTTTAAACTCTAACAAAAGACTAGAAGATGACCTAAATAAATGGAAATCCATTAGATGTTCTTGGGTGGAACAGTTTAATATGCCAGTTCTTCCCAAAGCAACCTCTCCATTCAATTAAATCCCAATAAAAACCATAATTATACTTTTTGAGCAACTGAGTAGACATATTCTAACATTTATATGAAAGAATAAAAGCCCATAAATAGCTATGCCGACTTTGAGAAGGAAATGAGTGGAATCTAGCCTTACCAGATGCAAAATGCCACAAAACCGTAGCGATAAAGAAAATGTGACCTTGCTGTAAGAACGCATAAAAAGACTAACAAATCAGAACAGGGTTCAGAGACAGACCCTTGTACCTTGAACATAATACGCAAACAAGGTGAATCAGTGTGGAAATGATGCATTTTTTTCCAGTGGGTGGTGTGGTAGAAACTGACTTACTATGTGGGAGGAAATACCTGGAATGCTGTCTAATACCAAACCCAAAATGAGACTCACCATGACCCAAGTCAGGAATTGATGAAATTATGTCTGAATGCCAGGCACCTGTTTTTGTAAATAAAGTTTTACTGGAAAAAGCCATGCCTATTCATTTACACAAGTCTATACGTGCTCTCACACTACAATGGCAGGGCCGAAGAGCTGTCACAGAGACCACTTGGCTTGCAAAGTTTAAAATATTTCTTATCCAGGGGCGCCTGGGTGGCTCAGTCAGTTAAGCGTCTGACTCTTGATGTCAGCTCAGGTCATGATCTCACAGTTCATGAGTTCAAGCCCCACATCGGCTGACAGGTAGAGCCTTCTTGGGATTCTCTCTCTCTCTCTCTCTCTCTCTCTCTCTCTCTGCCGCACCCTCCCCCCCCCCCATTCGCAGGTGCTCCAAATAAATAAACAAGCAAACATTAAAAAAATATTTCCTATCTAGCCCTTTAAGAAAATGTTTACTGACTCTTGTTTTAGATGAAGTAAAGATCTTTATATCAGAGGTAAAATTATAAAATTAACGTTAGAAAATAGATCAGCATATATTTTGACCTTGGTGTGGGGGAGAACTTCTTAAATTAAATCATAGACCATAAGGCAAAACGCTCTTTGAGCTGATCACATGGAAATTAAGGATTTCTAGAGGAAGGTAACTGATAAAGGACTGAGAATTTCCTTGCGAAATCCAAAACCAACAAGGGACCCGTATCTCAAGTGTGTAAGAAACCCCTGTAGTTTAATGAGAAGAAAAGAAGAACCCCCAAGAAAAGTAAACACATAACTTAAGGAAGCAATCTGCAGGAAAAGAATTCTAAATATATAAGCATGGGAAGAGAAGTTCAAACTCATTAGTGATCAGAACAAAGACATGTCACTTTATACCTTCAGATTTGCTAAAATTAGCTCTACACTGCCAGCTGATGGCATTATATGGAAACCCAGTTTCTCCCAACTCTCATTAATACCAACTAAGATGAGGGGCGCCTGGGTGGCTCAGTCGGCTGAGTGTCCGACTTCGGCTCAGGTCATGATGTCACCATTCGTGCGTTCAAGCCCCACATCAGGCTCTGTGCTGACTCAGAGCCTGGAGCCTGTTTCGGATTCTCTGTCTCCCTCTCTCTCTGCCCTTCCCCTGCTCACACTGTGTGTGTGTCTCTCTCAAAAATAAATAAACATTAAAAAAATACCAACTAAAATGAAAGATCACTGTATTCAGAATAAAATCTAAGAAGTAGCAAAATTTAATAGATGTATCTATATTCAGCCAATTTTCCCATTCAGAATAGATATTAATCAATCGTCTGCAGACCTGAATATACAGCTATGAGTGCACAGACACAAACATTGAGAACATAAATATAGTTAAAATATTCACACTTGGGCTAGTTTTCTTAATTCAAGTATCTCCAGGTCAAGAGATTAGCCAGAAGAAATTTAAATGTTTTATTGCTGACCTGGAATCTTTACTTGAAATTATGCCAGACTATTTATGTTTTTAAGGGCGTAAAATATAAGACTGCCGTCTCTAAAATCATTGGCTTATTTTATTCTTGGATGAACTGCAAGTAGGTAATACACACACAGATGCATCATTAGAGATAAATGGAAATAGAAGGACATTTCTCCTGCTCTCTAACCTTTTACAATAATTTATGCCAGTAAACACACGTATATCCACACACTACTTACAACCTCTGAACAAGCTATCCCTTCTTCCCTCCTCTGGTGGTGGGTCCACAATTATAACAGTGGTGCACAGGACTGGCAGTCCCTTTCAAGCCTCTCTGTATGACACCACAGGGAATAAAACCAACTCGGATTTTTTCCCTTTGCCGTTGTCCATAGGTCATCTCCAACCACAGCTAGTTTAGATCCCAGGCTCAAGTTCAGATCGCAGTCAATGCCTCTCAATCCCTCTTCCTTCCCCTTGCTTCTCCCTTCTTCTCTCCCCCGTTTCTTCCTCTCTTCCCTCTGCACTTCCTCCCCTACTCCATCTATCCCCCCAACCAGTATTTTCTGAGTATCTGCTATGATCCGGGTACCCTTTTATTGTTGTTGGGAATCCAGTGGGGACGAAGGCGCTTTCAGAGTGCTCTCTCGGTCCTTTACACATATCATCTATTAAAACAAATTTTTCCACTGGACTGCTTTGTCCCTTGCCGACCCCATTCAAGACTCTTGTTTTCCATGCCCTGCAGGAAAAAAAGGCCCAAATTTTCTGGCTCACCTTCCAAGATCCTCTAGGATTTGGCTCTACTGGGTCTTTCCAGCTGAATCTCTACTCCTTTACTATGCATATCCTGTGCTTCAGCTAAACTGGAGTACTTGTTTTAAAGCCTCTTAGTGGCAGGGGTGCCCGAGTGGCTCAGTTGGGTGTGTCCAACTCTTGATTTCAGCTCAGGTCATGATCTCACAGTTTGTGGGTTCGAGCCCCACATCAGGCTCTGTGCTCACGGTGCAGAGCCTGCTTCGGATCCTCTGTCTCCTTCTTTCTGGCCCTCTCCCGCACATGCTCTCCCTCTCTCTCTCAAAAATAAATAAGCATTAAAAATGTTTTAATAATCATAAGGCCTCTCTGTGGCAAAATGGACGACATGCCATATGATAAAGTTATAGGCTGCAGGCAGCAACGACGAAAACCTAATACAGAATAACACAGAAAAACCAGACGGTAAATGAAGGATGAAAAAACAACTATTTCATGACTGTCATATCAGTGCCATGGGACAGAGGCAGAGACATGGAAACAGGGCTCTCCTCCCAGGGTGTGAGGTATGCCGGTCACTCTGGGAAAAGGTGACGGTGGGCTACAAAAGGAGGCCTTCGAACTACAGAAGGAAAGGACTCACTCTTCTCTCCAGGGCTAAGAACCAACCAGAGAGTTCGACATCCTTCTTGTGGCAGCAGTGAGCCGCCCCAGAGGGACGGATGGAGGCCGGAAACTAAGGGCAACGGGAGCCCCCACTATTCACTGGTTGTGACAGAAACCAACGGCAGCAGAGCCCAGCAGCCACTGTCTGCAGGGCCCTGTCCTGGCAGCGGCTTCAGTGTCCTCCGGTCCCAACAGGATGCAGCTGAGTCCTGGCTCGACCGGTGCAGGAGCTAGAACTCGCTGAACCAAAGGCAGAGGCTGGGGCCTCCGTCCAGTGTTAAGAAACGGCCGGAGGGGAGGCACCTGAGGGCTTGTAGGAAATGCACACGGGGCGGTGCACTAGCAAAGTTGTACGCGGCCAGGGGACCTTCTCAAGGGGCCAATTTCTACTAGGTCAGGGGACATTCGTGTCATAATAACTTGTGCTTCAGAAGAAAGTGCAGTTTTATTTTGTAGTCACAGGCAGAAAACGTGAAGGACCTATGGGCTATATTTTCATTTTTTTTTTTATGACAATTACCAAAGTCAAATTTGTGTGCCTACCTCTCTCCCTTACTAGACAGGGAGTTCCTTTAAAGCAAAAACTACATCCACTAGACGAGAAATTTTCCTGTGAATTTCTTCACCCCTTGCCAACGTTTACAAGTTTTTCTATTTCCCACCAAACCTTGCGTAACGAGTCTTCACCCAGAAGCACAAAAACTATCTGTTTGATGAATAAATGAACTGATCTTTCCTTCCAAAAGTGTGATCAGGGCTGAAAATATTCCACACGGAAGATTACACTACCGTCACATGCATCATAAGAACAGAGTTACTAGAACCGTTAGGTGCACATACAATTAGGTCCTTGAACAAAACAAAATCAACTTACTAGTGATCATCGCTCCAGTTACAGAAGCCAGAAATCCGATGCTGACTGCAATGACAGAGATTACTCTCCCCTGCCTATGTCTCTGCAGCATTACAAACATCAACACTCCTGCAGCACCGTGGACAAACAGAGAGGAGAAGAGAGCCCAGAGAAAGATCCAGTACCACATCTCTGAAAGGAAAAGCAGAGTGTTAATAATTCAGTTGAAAACACCCGGGAAAATTCGGTTTAACAAACGGTGAGCCCCCACGGTCTGGAGGAGGGTAAAAGCGCCCAGTACAGTACCTCATACATAGTATCACTAAATACTAATACTAACCACTGCTTGGCAGTTATCATCGTCACTAATGCTTGCTGGGGAAATAGTTCCAGGACTTCAGAAGGTTAAGGCTACATTCTAATTTCCTCTAAATGTCTCCATCATCGAGCTATAATCCATCAATGTGTCTGACGAACCCCTGATATATTTGCAGAGCTCTTGGAACAAAGTTAACGAATTGCTGTTTGACATGTCATTTTCTATGTTCTACACTAAATAACAGTGTTAAGACATTTCTGAAATCTACTCCTTAATTCAAATCGTTCCAGAAATCAGTGATTCTCTTTTATGATTTTAAGAATTTCAGGCAATTCCCCTCTTGGCTTTCAACTTTATATACTAAAGCATCACTCAGAATTTTTTTTTTTTTTAATTCTTTGCCTCAGATCATTTTAACGGTCCTTACCCAGACCTTTCCAAGCACCACTGTCCTTTCTTCAATGTGTCCTCGGTTGCTGTCCATTTTAGGTTACGGTTGATAAGCACACCTTTCATTCTGTCTCTCTGCTCATTCCCTTTCTTTCTGGCTACCTGCTGCCTCCCAGTCAATCCACACATCTCCTGATGGCTTTGCCAGGTCCTCGCGTTGACTCCCTCTCCCTCACCAAGTCTGTCGTGAGGTACATCATGGCAGGCAACTGGTCCCGGCTGGGCCAATCATTCCCTTCCCCCAGGAATTCTGGATTGGGACCACGGGAGCATCTCAGTCATTGGGCGGCCGAAGGTTTTGTGAACAGCCATTTCATCAGCACGTGAGGAAAGCCGCGATACAGGATGGAAGGATGGAGGATCCCTCAACGAGATAGCCGGTCCCTTACTCCCGTGATTTCCAAAGCCTGCCACATCACTACCCTTAGATTCACGGTAGCACCTCCGTTTCCTTGTAATCAAATGCCCTTTTTACTTAAACTGGTTCAGGTAAGGTTTCTGTTACTCATACCGGAAAGAGCGGACATCAAAATGCTTGGATGACACCTTGAGGATCATCCTTGGTGCGCAAACGTTCTATAATGCAAAATATCTATTTGTGCTAGCGTTTACTAGCAAATGTGAAGGAAAGGCCAACAAAACAGTCATGAAATAAAGAGAACAGAAATGGAAGAATTAAAACTTGTTCATCCCAACATCACTCAAGTACAGATATACAGTGCCGATGGGAACGTAAAATGGTGCAGCTGCTATGGAAAAAGGACGGTGGTTCCTCAAAAATTTTAAAAAAGGACTACCATATGATCCAGTAATTCCACTTCTGGGTATGTACCCAAAAGAATCCAAAGCAGGATCACACCCGTGTTCATAGCAGCGTTATTCACAGCAGCCAGGAAGTGGAAGCAGGTCGAATGTCCACCAGTGAACGAATGAATGAACAGTGAGTGGGCTGCATGTGCACACAGAATATCATTCAGCCTTAAAAAGGAAAGTACTCCTTTCCTGGGGCGTTGCTGTTTAATGGGTACAGAGTTGCAGTTTTATGAGATGAAAAAGATATGAAGATCTGTTATACGTCGATGTGAATGTACGTAACACTACTCAGGGGTACACTTAAAATAGCTAAGATGATCGGGGTGCCTGGGTGGGTGGCTCAGTGGGTTGAGCGTCCGGATTCAGCTCAGGTCATGATCTCGCGGTGCGTGAGTTTGAGCCCCGCGTCGGGCTCTGTGCTGACAGCTCAGAGCCTGGAGCCTGCTTTGGATTCTGTGTCTCCTCCTCTCTCTCTGCTCCTCTCCTGCTCATGCTCTGTCTCTCTCTCAAGAATAAATAAATTTAAAAAAATGTTTTTTAAAAATAGCTAAGATGATTAAATTTTATGTTTTCACCACACTAAAAAACTAAATACGTTTTTTTAAGTGGCTATAAATTTAAAAGATGATTCTTTTAAGTCATGCCCACAAATGACTAGAAACAAGCAAAAAGCTCGTTAAGGAAGGAAGGTGTGGATGTAAGAAACTAATACTAGGGACCTTTGTGGCAATGGAACTATTCTGAATTTTGACTGCAGTGGTGGATACATACACAAGGGATAAAGCTGTACAAAAATATGTAATACACACACACATAAGTAAGTACACATATACACGTAATCCTGGTGAAATGTGAATGAGGTTCATGGATGAATGTCAGTATCATGGTTTTGAAATTACACCGTGGTTTGCCAAGATGTTCCCATTGTGTAAACTGGATAAAAGGTACACGTGTTTTCTCCATATTATTTTTTACAAATGCATGTGAATCTATAATTTTCTCAAAGTAAAAAGTTTAATTTTTTTTAAAAAAGGATACACAGAAAACAGATTTTAAAAATAAAATCATTTCCACCCTGCCAAATTCTTAAGAATCAACACTCAGAATGGACTCAGATAATGTGAAATCATTTGGAGAAAAAGACAGCAGGTGTATTTTCCAGTGTGTGGTGAATTGCCGGGCCTGCTTCTCAACGGCCTAAGAGACAGATGCTGGTCATTAAGGAAAAGTGGACAAAGCCTGCCTTTTAAGGTTTTTCTCTGCCAGCTTTCAGGGAAAGCGTGCTTCTGGACTGTCACTCCCAAACAAACGGCTTCAGCTGATAATAAATGCTTTAAGGACACAAAGGCTTCACCTGCTCAGAAGGCATTTCTATTTTAAAATATATAATTTTCCGAAGCGAACCTAATAAAGCAGGAAGAGAAAGGAATAATAATATGGAGCGGGGCATTTTCATCAAGGGAGCTCAGAGATAAGGAAAGGTTCTACAGCAGCAGGCACATACTCTTAAACAGAAGTCAATAATCAGCCTCAGATCCCAACCCCCGTTCGGACAGCTTACCAGATCTATGTTGTTCTTGAAATACAAACAGAACGAAAAATTTCTTGACTATATTTAACAGTATGAGTGAGGGATTATTTGACATTACAAGTAATGGTGTCTGCCTAGTGACTATACAGTTCTCGGCCTCAACCATAAATTGACCTAATCATTGGGGAATGTAAATTTAATGTTCCATAAAGCCCCAAGATATCAAAGACATTATACAGCTAAAATAGAACCTCAAATGGTCCTCTCATGACCAGTCCAGGGTTATCGCTTAGGCAGACTGAGCACAAACTATATAAACTCAAACTTATTTTCACATTTCTCACTCTTTTTTAAAAACCTTATTATTCACCGTGGAAAACACTGAACTCCGCTGAGAATATCTACAACTAACCTAGGTTTCAGGTTACTACTATTCTTGTCAATTCCCCACTAGATGCACACAACCCGGTCAGCGGACAGGACCTAAGACCTTGATCTACTCTGCATAAGGCAAGTCTGTCTAAGGCCCCTGCTCACTATTGGCAAACTCAGGAAACCTACTGGGCTAGTTCAGGCAAAGAGAACTGCAGTATCCTAACAGCAGAGCAAGAACATACATCCGAGAGGCCTAGAGGGAGGACAGGTACTAAGAGGACAGGTGTGGCATATCGCCACCTTTTCTGAAACTGCCCGGGTCGCACAGCTAACGTAGACATCCACGGGCCCACTGGTCCATCTGCCGCATCCAACCTTCTAGAAAGTGAGCAACAGTGGAAAGAGGATGCCAGAGGGAGCCTTGGCTGGTGCTAAGCAAGATGCACAACAAAATTTTAAAAATACAATGCACAAAACAGAAAACTCTGAAGCATGCCATTGTACAAATCACCTTAATTCACTGGAAGGAAATATTCCTTCTTCCTGGGCACACCTCCTGAAGTCCTCTCGTTATTTTTTCCCAGTCAAGGCTACCATAAGCTTCAGCCTAGACGAATTTTGCCTGGATTGTTGCACTGTGTTTGTTGCCGGAGAACTGTGATGTGTCCCGGCCTCCAAACGAGACTAGAAATAGCCCTGCTCCCAATCTCTGTCTCTCATCAGCCCCCGTTGCCAAGTTGCTCAAAATTATCTTCTGTGCTTTTGTTTTGAATCCTTGGACAAAATTATTTATGAGAAATGGTTTTCTCTAGATGTTTAAAATATACTAGCTGACTAAAAACAAGTCAAAGAATGACACCTACTGTATGATCTTATTTGCTGAAGAATGTTTGTATATGCCCAGAAAAATACACCAACAGAAAACAGTGGCTATCTTTTAGAGATAAGAGATGGGTTATATTATTGTATACATTATTTTTAGCACCTGCCTGTATATACATATATATATACATATATATGTGTGTATATATATATATATATACACACATATATATATATAAATTTTGCTGCAAACATACTGTCTTTAAAAAAATAGTTTTGATTCTAAAATTCATCAACGAAGACGCCCCACTAGGCCAAAGGTTCTCAACCCAGGCTGCTCGCAAAACTTAACCTATAGAAAAGGAAAGCAGGCTCTGGAGGTAGGACGTAAACAGCAACACTGCCGTCAGCTCTATCAATCACAACACGAGACAGAGACAGAAATCACTACTTTAGGCTAAAGTTACTTAAGAGAAATTTATTAAAACATCCAAAAGTCCTAGAAACAACAAAACCATCTCATTAGACAAATACTAAACACATTTTTTAATCCTCTAGAGGATATTTGACCATTCTAATAAAATCATTAACCAACAGATACCGAGCCCTGTGTACTCAACATAGTCTATGCCCCAAGCTGAAAATACCATACCAGTAAGCCCATAGTTTGAAACTGTTCATGGTTTCTACCTTCTTTATAGAAATGGTGCACATTGTATGTTTAAACAGTCTGTGTTCACATTAGGTTATCTCAAGCTTTGTTCTCATTCCAGCAAACCTAAGGTGTGGAATCCACAGCCCTTAGTTTCTAACATCAGTGACTTCCCAGTTTGGGGATATGTCCCATATAGGTGGCTGATTAGACTCTCTGGGGGATGATGCATTTAAAAGTTGAAAAAGTCCCCTCAATCAGATGTCAGCAAAGTATGGTCCATGAGCCATAGCTGGCCCACCACCTGTTTCTGTATAGCCTGTGCGCTAAGAATAGTTTTTACATTTCGAAGTGGTTAAAAAAAATCAAAAGAACAGTACATCACGACACATCAAAATTAATCCGAATTTGAATTTCAGCGTCCATAAAGTTTTACCGAAACACAGTCATACTCATCCATACTGCCTATGGCTACTTTCATGCTATAAAAGCAAGCTGAGTAGCTATGACAGAGATAATATGGTCTGCAAAGCTGAAAATATTTACTGCAGTACTTTAATTAATTTTGTACAGTACTTTCATATATTAGCAAGAGCTGACACTTTGAATCATTAGTTAATGGTACTTCAATGGGATATATTCTAATACCTCGGGCTCTTCAGGGCACAATAGGTAGTCGATCTTATGGGAAACAGAGGCCTGAACAAGAAGAACAATGGCAAGAAAGGCCCCAGGAGAATTCACTGCCATGTCTGAATTAAAAAAAATAAATTTAATTTAACCAAATGATAAACATACTGGAGATAGAATGAGGGTAAATAAGAAAAACAATCTACTGTCAAGAAATAAAGCAATCAACAGAACCAGACTCAACAATGATCCAGATTTTACAACAATCAGAAAGGGATGTTGAAATGACTGTAATTTACACGTTAAAGGCTCTCATGGAGAAGGCTGCAAACTCATATAAATACATGGGGAATTTTAGCAGAAAAATGGAAATTCCAAGAAAAAGGCAAATGGAAATGCTGGAAATTAAAAAAAATCATCATCATCAACAACAAAAACCATGATATCTGAGATGAAAAATTCCTTAACTGGTCTCATCAACAGACTTGACACAGTTAAGCAAAAAATCAGTGAACTTAACAATGGACCAATAGGAATTATTCAAATTGTGGTAAGAGAGAAAAAAGAATAGGACCAGAGGAGGAGGAGGAGGGAAAAGAGGAACCATCCATCTAAGAGCTATGGAATGATTTCAAATGGTTTAACATAATGTGAAACTGGAGTCCCAGAAGGAGAGAAAAAGAGAATGGAGAAGAAAAATATTTGAAGGGATAGTGGCTGAAAATTTTCTAAAAATAATGAAAGATACCAAACTGCAAATCTAAGACTCTCAGAGAATCTCAAGCAAAGATAAAGACTTCCCAAAATAACCAAAACAAAATAAAATAAAAATAAGCGCCCCCCCACACCTAGATACATCACAGTGAAATGAATAAAAACCAAAGATAAAGGGAAAATATTGAAAGTAGTGAGAGGGAAAAAACACATGACATACAGAGGAAAATAGATAAAAAATCCCGTCAGAAACTATCAAACAAAAACAATAAAGCGACATTGTTTAAAGACTGAAAGAGGAAAAAATATAAACCTGTTAAGCCAGATACCTATATTCAGGAGGAACAGCTTTCAGAAATGAAGACTTTTTTTCAGAAAGAAAAAAAGCTGGGAGAATGAACCACCTGAGCACCTCCATGACCTATTAGAGGAAGCTCTTCAGACAGAAGGAATGATACTAGATGGAAGCTTAACTCTACACAAAGAAACGAACAAAAAAGGTTAAAATGAATATAAACATAGAATATATTTTCCTTATTTTTAATCATCTCTTTTTTTAATTTGGCAGTGATGTTTTTATTTTACTATTTTTTTCAAATAGAATTTATTGTCAAGTTAGCTAAACATACAGTATATACAGTGTACTCTTGGCTTCAGGAGTAGATTCCCGGGATTCACTGCTGACATACAACACCCAGTACTCATCCCAACAAGTGCCCTCCTCAATGCCCATCACCCCGCCCCATCTCCCCCACCTCCCCCATCAACCCTCCCTTTGTTCTCTGTATTTAAGAGTCTCTTATGGTTTGCCTCCCTCTCTGTTTGAAACTGTTTTTTCCCCTTCCCTTCCCCATGGTCTAAAGTTTCTCAAATTTCACATATGAGTGAAAACACAGATCTGTTTCTCTGACTTATTTCACTTCTCATTAATACCCTCCAGTTCCATCCATGTTGTTGCAAATGGCAACTGCATTTCATTCTTTCTCATTGCCAAGTAGTATTCCATTGTGTATAAACCACATCTTCTTTATCCATTCATCAGTTGATGGTCATTTGGGTTCTTTCCGTAACTTGGCTATTGTTGATAGTGCTGCTATAAACACTGGGGTACATGTGCCCCTTTGAAATAGCACACCTGTATCCTTTGGATAAATTCCTAGTAGTGCTATTGTTGGGTCTTTGGGTAATTCTATTTTTAATTTTTGAGGAACCTCCACACTGTTTTCCAGAGCGGCCACACCAGTCTGCATTCCCACCAACAGTGCAAGAGGGTTCCTGTTTCTCCACACCCTCGCCAACATCTGTTGTTTCCTGAGTTGTTGATTTTAGCCACTCTGACCTGGATGACATGGTATCTCAATGAGGTTTTGATGTGTGTTTCCCTGATGATGAGCGATGTTGAGTATCTTTTCATGTGTCTGGTTGGCCATCTATTTTTAATCACTCTTAACATATTAACCAGACTTAAAAATAAGCTGCTGCATTTGTCCACTCGAAACCTCATTTAACACAGAAGTTACATCTACTGTAAATATTTAATAGCTGTCTGCTTCTGCTTCTTAAAGAAAGCAAAAACACTAGTTTTTAAATTTAATTGTGACACCTTCAAGAGCTGCTTTAATATATCGCCCTTCTCAAAGCTTATGGCAACACTTGTGTTATTACCCACTTCTACGAAATTACCCTTTTTCCAGCTAATTATATAATTTCAAACTGTAAATTATAGTACTTATCATTGAATACTAAAAGAAATTTCTTAGAAAAGCAAGTTCTTAATTTAAAACAATCAGAGTATCATTGCTTTAAAGCAATCAGGTTAAGGCTATTTAAAATAGTTAAAAAACTGCTCTATATTCAAGTCATAGCACTGTCTTCCTAAAAGATGTCATTCAATTTGTTCTTCCTCATAATTGATTAGCTACTCAGTTACAAAAGTGTAAGAATTAAGTGTCAAAATCTGAATCTATTATGAAATTATAACACAGCATTTCACAATGGTTTTAATTGTCATCACTTGTGGGTCCTCAAGTATCTTAAATTATACATGCCACACCAAAAAAGAGGAAAAAAAAGTCAGTAACAACATGTTTGTTTGAATCAGTTACTGATCTAAAACGTCTTCTCAGCAATTGTCAAAATGCTTTACAATCTCATGATACAGTATTTCCAAGGGATATTGACACTGAACACTGAAAAATGAACTTTTTACATCAACGAGCGTATAATGAAATTCTCAATATAGACAAATTCCTAAAGTTAAATCTAAATAAAGGACCAAATGAGTGACAGCTCAGAAATAAAAGCACAACCAGGAAAATTCAGCAAGTAAGTAATGGACGTGCATGGTCAGGACCGTCACACTGTGGCTATCACTGACAGTGATCCTGAGGAAGCAGTCATACTGCACAAGGATAAACAAAACAAAATAAAACAAAGACATAATTTCAGAACTAGAAGGGATCTTCCGATCCTGAATCCAGAGTTTCCTAAACCAAGTTTTAAGAAGGCCTAATTTGGGGTGCCTGGGTGGCTCAGTCGGTGAAGCATCCAACTTCGGCTCAGGTCATGATCTTGCAGTTTGTGGGTTTGAGCCCCGCGTCGGGCTCTGTGCTGACAGCTCAGAGCCTGGAGCCCTGCTTTGGATTCTGTGTCTCCCTCTCTCTCTGCTCCTCCCCTGTTCACACTCGGGGCCTCTCTTTCTCTCTCTCAAAAATAAACATTAAAAAAAATTTTTTTTAAAAAGGCCTAATTCTATCACTTACGTAAAACACCCAGTGCTCATCCCAACAAGTGCCCTCAATAAATTCTACTCCTGAAACCATTAGTACATAATTTGTTAACTAGCATGAATTTCAATAAAATTTAAATTAGTTAGGTAATTAATTAAATAAAATACTCCAGACTCTCCCCTCCCCTATGAAAGAGAAAAAGTGAATCAAGATCAGCCACATTTTAATAACTGCTGAAAGGGGATGATGAGTATGTAGGTCTTAGGATTCCCATAATAAAAAATTCTTTATAAAGTAGTTGGAAAAAAAAGATAAAATTATCACTAAAATGAGACAGTAAATGTCCAAGAATGAACTTAAAAACAAAACAAAACAAAAAAAGGCCTAATTCTAAGAGTTCCTAAATGATGTTCCAAGAACAAAGAATTTCTAGGTCCTAAACCTCACCCTATTAAAGGCCTGAAGAAGCTCTGAAGAAATTTAAAAATCTCTTAATTTTAAAGATTAAAGAAACAAGTTTATATGCAAATGGTAAGTGTTTCTCTTAGCTCATAGTTACTAAACTTTTCTCTCAGAACTTTCTAATTTTTAAATCAGCCTTCTCTTAACATCAACATGAAAACTGCCAACATCAGACTGTATTACCAATGAAGAAACCAAGGCCTGGGAAATAATGTGGCTTGTCTAAAGTACAAAAACCAATCTGTAGCATTTAAGGATAAAACCAAGTTTCTTGACCCATAAATTTCGAGATTCTATTGCTTCTTTAGACTCTATTTGCATACAAAAATCTAACAGAACCCCACTTATTCTGTAGGGGAAATTCCAATAACATTATCTAAGTGTTTACATAAATCTTGTTAATGTTTAATTCTCTCATGTACTTCAGATGTAACATACCTAAACCACCTCGAATTTTCAAAATCCTATCATTTAATAGGAATCATTCTCTATCGCTAGTAGTACATATAAAGAAAACATCACTAAAACAGTAAAATATTATTAATAATTAATAATATTAAAAGATAGTCACTTTTTAAAAACTGGGTTTCAGCAACCTCTTGGAAATAAAGGAGTCATTTATATTGAAAGTTTAATAAGTCTTTAGTTATACTAAATACTCCATATTAATTTGCTTTATATATCACAACACAGCTACAAACTGATCACAACGAAACTTAATTTTTAAAAATCGGATGTCCCCCATCCTTGAGCTCTCAATAACAAAATCACCAGAAGGGCTAGCTATAAATGTAGTTTCAGATTTAAAAATATAGGATTGTTCCCCAAATCCCAATTCCATAAATATGGACTGGGATCCTGGATCTGTACCTTTAACCAGACCCAGGTGATTGTGATAGGCAGCAAGGTTCAGAAACTATGTTGTATCAAAGTAATCGACCGTAGGAAATGGGAGAAGGGAGGAATTTTATCATGAAAATCCAGTGTCACAACCCTGACAAAAACATCTTAGCTAGACACTTTTAGGCAAGAGTAGTTAGCATACAGGTATCCTCTGCTTTTCAAAAGCTTCCATTATACCACTTCACTTTTACAAAAGACTTCCTAGATCATATCCCAAGATTTATAAGAACGCATTCAACTGGACCCATGTAAAAGTTTGGTTCTTCCTACTGGTACCAAGTTTGGTGAAAAATCTCCTTTTCAAGTGTAATCTATTTACCTAAGGTTACTGGAATTTGAGAGTCTAATGAGATCTTTTTCAAATGGTTCCACTGCCACTGTTTATTCTATGACCAACTTTTATTGCCGGAATACTTAGTCACTAAAAACACAACTAGCCTATGGTACCTGATCTAATCGTATACATTTAATAAAGCGGCAAGCTACGAGGCCACTTCAATTATAAGAAAAGAGATGTGTGCAAAATGCTTTGCACAGTATCAGGCCTGCAGTGAATATTCAATGAACACAACTATTTAAGACTTCTGGAATTTATTAGAATTTTTCATCTGATACTACGGTAAATTCAACACGCTGTACTGGGGCGGGGGGGGGTTCTCTTCTTACATCTGACTCTTAACTGAAGTGTTGTTGACATACAATGTTAATTTCAGGTGCACAACACAGTGACTGGACAAGTCTATACGTTATGCTGTGCTCCCCCCAACTGTAGCCACCATCTGTCCCCATACGATGCTACTAGAATACCATTGGCTATACTCCCTCTTCTATACCTTTTGGCTGGTGACTTACTCATGCCACAACCCGAGGCCTGTATTTCTCGCTCCCCTTTACCCATTTGTCCATCCCTCCATCCTCCTCCCCTCTGGCAACCATCAGACTGTTCTCTACATTTACGGGCCTGTTTCTTTTTGTTCATTTATTGGTTTGTTTTGGTTTTAGATTCCACATGTAAGTGAAATCACATGGCACTTGTCTTTCTCAGTCTGACTTATTTCATTCAGCGTAATACCCTCGAGGTCCATCCATGTTACCACAAATGACAAGATCTCACCCTATTTTTATGGCTAAGGAATATTCCACTGTATACATACACACCTTCTACATCCATTCATCAGTCAGTCCATCAGTCGGCCAATGGACACATGGGTTGCTTCCACATCTTGCCTATTGTAAATAAATGTTGTAAATGATGCTACAGTAACAGTAGGGGTGCGTGTATCTTTTTGAATTAGCATTTTCGTTTTCTTCAGATAAATACCCGGTAGTAGAATTACTAGATCATCCAGCATTTCTATTCTTAATTTTTTGAGGAAACTCCACAGTTTTCCGCAGTGGTTGCACTCATTTACTTCCTACCAACAATGCCTGAGGGTTCCTTTTTATTCACGTCCTCACCAACACTTGTTATTTCTTGTCTTTTTGATTCTACCATTCTGACAGATGTAAGGTGATGTCATTGTAGTTCTGATTTGCATTTCCCTGATGATGAGTGATGTTGAGCATCTTTCCATGAGTCTGTTGGCCATCTGGATGTCTTCCTTGGAAAAAATGTCTGTTTAGGCCTTCTGCCCATTTTTTAATTGGATTATTCATTCTTCTTATTTATTATGTTCCTTATGTATTTTGGGTATGAATCCTTCAACAGGTAGATCGTATGCAAATGTCTTCTTCCATTCAAGAGGTTGCTGTTTCGTTTTGTCAATGGTTTCATTTGCCGTACAGATGCTTTTTATTTTGGTGTAGTCCCAACAGCTTGATTTTGCTTTTGTTTCCCTTGCCCAAGGAGACATAGTTAACATGTTGCTACAGCCCATGTCAAAAAGATTACTGCCTCTGTTTTCTCCAGGAGTTTTATAGTTTACATCTAACTATTCTTAATCCCAATTTCCTTTCCTGGCTCCAGTGACTCCTCCCCATCCCCGACCCATCCTTCCTCCTCTGTTTAGGCTTCCTTTCTACAAGAAAAAATAGCTCTGGTCATTTTGACTCCTCCTCGTGAATTATCTTACTTTTCCCGTCCTTCCTTTCAATTACTAAACAAAGCACAGATAAGTTTATATTCTGGTAGTTAGCTACGAAAGAGTCACAATTACAGCTTACCCAGTCCTAAGGCTTGTCCTGAAATTGCTTTAGGTTTAAGAAATGTCACCTGGATGTCAGACTTGGTATTGCCAGAGGATACGGATGCATGAGTCAAAGATAATGAGATGGAAATTAAGAAAGAAACTGAAGATGACAATTCCGGTTTTTGAAAAATTACAGTAGCTTCTTTCTCAATAAGATACACAGGTAAAATTTCCAAAGAGCAAAATCCTATAAAGTACGAATCATACCACCACTAATTTACTGGCTCTGTGCCACAAAAGAGTAAGGAATTTTTCACCTATACTTCAGGAAAAACCTCCTGTAGCAGAGCATTTAGGAAGAAGTTAACCCAATGAGAAGCTGGGGCACAGGGCACCCCGGAAGATGCATACCTACTTGGGAACATACTGAGGGTGCTGGCTATACATGTGAGTGTGAACCATTCCAACTACGTACAGTAGATACAAACTACCCCCCCCTTTATTTTTTTGCTGACAGTCAGTATTAACACTACAGTAGCTTAGCAACTATAAAATCTAAAAGGGAACTTACTGTAAGTGTATGTTTAACAGAAAAATGAGCACATATATATTTTATACACAAAGACATCTGACCTTCTTTCCAGTTTGAATCCCCAGCTTCTCAATGTTTGTACCAACAGAGAGAGAGGAGCACCCGCCCTACATCTGCAGCTGGCAGTGAGAAAGGAGATGAGCCTGAGGCCAGCCTGTGCCTTTTTTCTCGGGGACCAGTTATCCCTCTCCCAATACCAGCCTGGCTCTGTGTTTACCCACGGGCTTAGGGATCCTGCCTTGTGGTAAGCAAAAAATTCTCCTCTAAACTCTTAGCAACCAAATTTGGGTCAGAACACAAAGTTGGAAGCCAAAGTAGATGAAGAAAATAAAAGTAAAGCAAAGGAATGCATTTCATTGTAGATTATTTTTTTAAGTCAAATTACCCATAAAATGGAAAGAGTACATTCATAGACTATAATTTTAGATCGGGGGTGGGGGGGTTAGAACATATGGAGAGAATGAAAAACTATTTCATAGGGGAAGGCATTTATCTCTACTTTGGTAAGCTGAAGAAGCATCTAACCTACACACAGTTAACAATTTTGGAATCTTGTGAATTACACGGTTTGGGAAGTGGTGAATACAGAAGAGAACTTTAGCAATGGCGATTAACTGAAGGGATGGGGTCTCCAGATATGAATCTGTTCTACAGGCAATCCCTATACTAGGTCTTCAGGAAGGAGAAAAAATAAATAGACCAAATTTGGTAGGATTTCTAAAACTGGATATATAATAAATATGGATCACTAACTTTTACACCAGCAATCGTAACTTCAAGTTTGGGGAAAGCATTATTATTCAATCATATCTTCCATATTCCAGTATCTTTTATTTGCTGGCCAAAACTTAGTTGCATTCACACACTCTTGGGCTCACTGGGGCGAATGCTGCCGGGCTATTCTTAAGTATATTAAGATTTATCATCAGACGCGCCAGAGTTAAGAATCTATGTGGAATCAAGTGAGAGGGACAGAACTAAAAGTCAGTGAACATCATCCCAAGGCCTGTCTCTGTCACTAACTGCCCCAGCCATGTCACTTCCATGATGATGTGTCACTATTTCTAAAATGAAGTAGTCAAACTACATAACTTCTAGCTCTAAAGTTAGTTCTAATTTCTGGTTCTTATTATCACTTTTTTTTGTTATCACTTTTTAAAAATTTTATTTCTATCAAAGTAATACATACACAAGACTATTTTCTAAAGGTCTCTAAGAAAAATAAAAGTCAATACAAAAAGGCATCCCTGCTGGGGCGCCTGGTGGCTCAGTCAGTTGGGCGTCCAACTTCAGCTCAGGTCACGATCTCACACTTTGTGAGTTTGAGCCACACGTCGGGCTCTGTGCTGACAGCTCGGAGCCTGCAGCCTGCTTCGGATTCTGTGTCTCTCTTTCTCTGTCCCTCCCCCATTCACACTCTCTCCCTCAAAAAAGAAAAAAAAAACATAAAAAAAAAAAAAAAAAACTTCCCTGCTTCACGTCTGGGATAAAATACAAACATAAGAATAAATAACACCTGTCGGTTTGTGTAAAGAAAAGAAATAGAAATGAGAATACATTCTCCTTTTGTTTTTTGTTTTTAATTAACCAGAATTCCTACTAACCAGATTTCTATAAGTCTTTCACACAGTCACTTCTTAAATCCAAATCAGTCTGGTTCTACACTATGCTTTTTTCTGTATTAGCCATCTCAGCTCCAACTTTATATGCCTTCTGAGTTAATGTGTTACCATAATCTGAAAAAAGGTAATTATTTTTCACATATTAGCTATCAGAGCTAACCAAATTATTCTTGGCTTCAATGTCTGAATCCATAAAATAAGGATAAACAATCATCTTTCTCCAGATTACTAAAAAGATTAAATAAAATATAAGAACACATGGTAACTAGCCCCAAAAAGTGCATTTAATAGGCATATGTGTGGTTTAAAGGTATGGCCATCAATCCATAAAAGCTGCTTAAACGACTCATTTCCTGATTAACAGCACATTCACTCCAACAGACGTGTCTGGAAAATAATGCAACTAGAATGTTTAAAGCATGCAACTGTTAAGTATTATTTTGGAACTGCAATTCAAAAAACATGCATTGAGTATTTTTATATGCACTAGGTAGAATGCTAAAATTCCAGAATTCCATTGATTATGACAATGACTCACCCTCCAAAAGCTCACAGTCTAGTAGACACAAAAATTATAATATAACTGAACAATATAATAATAAAGGCATATACATGGAGCAGAAGTAGCAGGGGGAAGCAAGTAACTCATTCTGCCTGAAGAAAGTAAAGAGGAAGAGTAAAAGTCACGTGAAAAAGCGGAAAGAGTAATTCTGCGGACAAAGCCTGGGGTTGAAATGCTAGTTCAGCCACTTATTAGCAACAGGATTTGGGGCAATTTAATTTCCCTCTCTGGGCCTCTCTGTAATTCTACTTTGGAAAGTTATTAAGATTAGAAATCATATATATGTTAAGTGACATATATATATATGATAGATAGCAGGCACTCACTAAGTGGTGGCTGTCTTGTTCTAGGAGGTGTATTTGTTTTTAGGAGACCAAATTCTAAACGGCACTGTAGGGAGCATCTCTCGACTAATGACCAAGCTACATAAGGGATCACTAAGGTCACCAGCATGAAAAGGCCATAAGGAACCACATCACAATATTGCCACTTTTAGAATCCACTTTTTTCGACGTGAAGTGATTCCTAACATGTGGTATGCCGACCTGCTGGCAAAGAAGACTTCTAATCTATTATCTCCCTCTGTTTTTATCCTCACAAACTGAATTTTGCACATTCAGACTCATTATTTAGGAAATAAAAGAGGTCCCCGTGTTCCTCAGTCCGACCTGAGGAACTAGTTTTGGATGTTCAGCATATCTTGCATGAAACGGCAAAGTCTGATGAGAAAATGATTATTGAGATGATATTAGGGGGAAATGAGAGCTAATCCTGGGTTGAAACTGCTATTATCAACCTAATGGGGGACTTGAAGAACTGGAAGCCACTATAATGACTGGAATCTTATTAAACATTTTAAAAATATTGGCAAATCTGGCCAAGTGGGAAGTTACATTTACACTACTCTGACTCCCCAAACTAATTTTCTCTAAATAAATGAGTTAAGCCAGTCCTTAACATATACAAATACAAACTCTTAAGTTCTTTTCACTTCACTCCTACAAACGCTATCAATACAATATTTGAGAAATGAATGGTGGATAAATACAAGCAGAGCCAGAAGTAAGAGAACGTAAGGTATCTCTAAACTCAACTGAATCATGAAATGGTCTTCATGTCGATGTTTTTTTTTTTTTTTTTTTTTTTTTTTGGAAATAAAAACGTATTTCTGACTCTCAACCATCATGTAAGGTCAGTTTGCTCCAAAGCAAATAACCACAGATTCAAAGTGAGGACACCATGAATCAATCCAGAACCGATGTTAATTTTATAGTTGCCACATTCAAGAAAATCAGTGTCAAGAAAATCAGTGCTCAAGAAAATCTGTGGTATAAAATTCCATCAATTTTCTTTTCTACAAATATCTGAGAAATATACATATACAAGACAATATACATAATTCACACGTGTGTACCTTGTCAGGACAGGTTATATTTGTAAAATACTCTCCACACTCTTAACCACTTTGACGTAACGGATTTTAAAATACTAATGCTCTACCAAAATTAGCCTTATATGTTTTCAAGAATTAAATCCTGAGTATGTTTCTAAGTTTTTTCTCTGAGAAGCAGAGAACTGAGGAGTCGCCAAATTGCAACCGAATTTCCTTCTTGTAAACACTCATCTGTAAAGGGTATTTTTAAAACTCAGAACTCAGAGTGTAAGAATCTCCACCTTAACAAACCTGGAAGTTTCTTCACAAAGCAAACCTACAGATGCGATAAAAATCTATGGGCATTACTGCTCACTTTTGCAACTACAATTTAGGTTATTATAATGTAGTGAAGTCCAATTCCCTCCTGACAGCCTTGACGAATGAAGGGAAATACAAAAAATGATAATAAATAAGTAAGTAAATAAATAATCAAATGTCACAGAAGCGGCAGCTTGAGGCCAGAGGGAGAGAGACAGACAGACAAAAGGAAATAGGAACTAGGAGGGAGGAGATAATGCGGTCAAAGCTGAAATGCTTAGAATGCACTAGACCTTGGCCCAGTCTCTGGCCCACTACACCCTACTTCATTAGTCATCTACAGCAACAAAAATTTAACAGGTGAGGCAAACTGATCTGATCGTTGTGAATACAGAATTTAAGCCCTGTATCCGGTCTGAGATGTGTCAGAAAGAAACAGACCTAAGCATCAAGAAGCGGAGTGTGCGTGCGTGTGTCTATGTGCGTGCGCGCGTGGATGGGGGGCTGGTAAATCCACGCGAACTGTGCCCGAGACTCGCACTAACGCTATTCGGCGCGTACTACACTAGGCAGCGCCGTCGGGAGCCCTCCCCGAGCCGGGCAGGAGGCGGGGGTCGGGGATTCTCCGCCCGCGATCCAGACCCTCGCAGCGCCCCGGGGACCGGCGCGAAGTGCACCCAGTTAACACCTTCCTCTCTGGGACCAGGGGCCGCGAGCCGGAGAGCGGGGCGCGCACGGGGGTGCGGCGGCTGAAGCGCGGCCCCTCTTCGGGAGGGAGAAAGGAGGCAGGGGGCGGCACCGCATCCCCGTCCCCACCCCGGGCGCATCAATTACCCGTGAGGTTCCTCAGCACCGTCCCGTGGGCCCAGAGGCTCAGGACCTGCTGCACCGACAGGTTGATCATGGAGTGATCGCCCCCTTCCGCCTTCATCTTCCCCGGGGGGCGCCCGCCGCCCTCTCCTCGGGCGCCGGGTGGCGGCGGCGGCTGCGAGGCTCCGGGGGCGGCGGCGGGTGCGCGGCTCCTCCAGGCCGCCGCCGCCGCCGCCGGGGAAGGCTGCGGGGCGCCGGGCCGGGCGCTGCTGCTGCCGCCGACGGGCCTCCGGGGGGGGCAGCTCAGCGCGTCTCCCAGGCAGCCCCCTCCCCGCCGGGGAGACATTGAGGACGGCGGACGGGGGAGGGGAGGGGGCCGGGCGCTCTCCCCGCGCGGCCCCCGAGCGAAGACTCGGGGCGGAAGAGGCCGCTGTCGCTCCCTCTCAGGGGCAGCCCCGCGCCGCGGGGGCCGGGCACGCGAGGAGGCCGAGGTCACGCAGGGAGGCCCGGGGTGATGGGCAGACGGCAGGTGCAGCCCCCGACGGGGCCCAGCTCATCACCGCCGGAGGACGAAGAGACCCGAGGCCCGGAGGAGTCTGCGGCGGCGGCCGCGGCGGCACCTGCCGCCAGCCTGCCCACCCTCCGGCCGCCGACACTCGAGGAACCGCCCCCTCCACCCGCGGCCGCCGGCGGGCCGCTCGTGCGCGCGCGCACAGGTCCCCACCTCCCCCGCCGTCCCCGGAGCCGCTGCGCATGCTCACTCTCCCCCTTCTCGCGACCCGCCGCCCTCCGACTGCCGGCCGGCCCCCAAAGCCCTCCTCCTCCCCCTTCCCCGCGCGCGCGCGAGCTCGCGCGGCTGACGGCGCCCGGCGTCGGCCCGCAGTGGGGCGGAGGGAAGCGCGGCCTACGTCACTAGCGCCACCGCCCGGCCCCACTGCTGATTGGGTGCTCCGAGGGAACCGCCTCCACTCCCTCCCCGCCCCCAGGCGCCGGGGGCGCGCCTGGTGAGAGCTGGAGTCGTAGCCCGGGGAAAGCGAGGCACCGAGATGCTGCGAGATGCTGGAGCCCCGGCTTGAGAGGCAGCCCGACCCACCTTGCGGTGGTGTGAGGGGTGCTCAAACCCGTGTGATGGATTCTGTGGCATTTCAGATCTTCGGCCTCGAATAAAATGCTTTTGATAAAGACGTTTGCGTACAAGTTACTATTTTTTTTAAAGGGCGTAAATATCTCAACATTTTAGATTCATTTATTTGCGGGTTTTGTTTTTTTTTTTTTAGTAAGTCAGGTGGTCTGGATAGGTCACTACCTGCGGAATGCATTTTTAAGCCACTAAAACGGAAATAGACCCGTTTTATCTTCATCCAGTCCTTCCCTCAGCAAGAACTTGGGCCTCCCGTCGCTCTAGCATCTGAAATCACCGATTGATACGAGGCTTGGCAGGTGTCCTACTCCTCCACGCCATCCCCTGATCTAGTTTTTTGTTTTTTTTTTTTCTCCCATTGCGGTATTCTTTTTATCTAAATTGTGAAAGTCTCCCGTTATTTTTTTCCCCCTACCACTGAAACTAGATAGACTCTCTTCCCAGGGTTTGCTGCCTTTCTCTGTATCCAATATTAGCCGGAGGAGCTAAATTACAACCACAGCGAACTAAACTCCTCCTTGATGTTTGAAACCTTTTAACTTGCAAAATAAAAGCTCAGTTTTGGCGATAGCATAAATATGCACAAGGCAGCTCTCTGCACCCCTCCTTTTTCAACCCCTCCGTTGTACACATGTATGCACTACCTGCCTGATATCACAAGAAAGGGAAATTTTTGCATCATGATTTGGAATTGAGCCAAAATTCATAATGTGGAGTTTATCTTCCTCTACAATTTAGAAGTATTAGATGTTAATCAATTTAATATCATAGAATATGACACTTAAAAGAGGCTTTAACATTTTTCTAATTCATTTCACTTTACAGGTAGAGAACTCATCCTGCAGAATTAAGTGATTTGACGTAGTTGACGCCACTTCAGAGCCTAGTTTCTGAAATTCCTAGTCTATGAATTCTTTCTTGCTATGACATTACCTTTCTCAACTCACTAATTAACTCCATAATTTAAGGTGCTGAATGGGGACGTGCAGGTTACCTGGTGGCAACATTAAAAGATTTGGCATTATTTGATTAGTGATATTAGGGAATGTGATCACGTTCCGTGAAGGGTTTATAGCAACAGCTCATTAAATTCTCACATCAGGAACTTTTAGTCAGTTAACACGGAATCAATTGGGGTTCTTATGGTTACACACTATTATATACACATAGTAGCATTCATTAAATACATATATTTAAAATATTCAGAACTTGGGGCAGTGCCTAGCACATGATGTTCAATAAATATTTGCTGAATGAATAATTGAACGAACATAGAAAAGTCAGCATTTTTTTGTTCCATATATTTTTTTAAAACTAAATCTAAGTGACTTCAGGAATTGAGAAAGTAAGACGCAGCAATGAAGCCTCAAGTTGTGCTTTCATAACTTGACAATTTTCCCACTGCTTTTCAGCTCAATTTAATAAGCATTTATTTGGCACCTACTATCCATAATGTTCTATGCTAAGCAGAATCTATAGGATTCTAAGGAGACTAAGGTCATTACTCTAGGCTAATGCATTGCATTTTACTTGTCTTTGCCTTGATAAAGGTAATGATACCTACTGTATTGGAAGCCTATGTTCTTGAGAGAATTGAACATTTCCCCAATAGCCAGAGTTATGAAACTCAAAACTGAGTTAATGCAAGTAGAGGTTGTATAATTTCTTTCCTTGCAGATTTTTGATATTGAATAAATATAACAATCAAGGAATGGCTGAGTCACATTCCTGCCAGAAGTCAGAGAACACACGAAACGAACCCTAGAGGTATCTTTCAATCTTGTGCTCTTGAGTGTGAAATAAACAGTTCTTGGTTTATTTTTTACGTTCAGATAAGGGAACATCCATAAGTCTTAGGCATCCTATTAATTGTCCAAAGAGGGCTCAGAAGAAAGCTCTCAAAATCAATTGGAATATAAAATGATATTGATCCTTGGAGAAAAACATTATTGAGGGTTTTTTCCCTTCACTTTATTATTGTCCTTTCTTGCTATCCAGGACTATAGCACAGAGTCACATTATGTAGGCAACCTAATTTCATGTTCTTACACATTTCACTGGGTTCTAAACCCTGAGTGGTGGAGTAGGTTCAATAGATTGATTACCTGGAAAATATGGCTTGAACACTGGCTCCAGCACCTACCTACTAGCTTTAAAATGGGAATAATGATAGTATCTCTCTCTTGAAATTTTTGGTGTCCTTTAAGTAACAATAACACAGACCTCCTTCCTTATGCTAGGCCCCGTGTCAAATTAAAACTATAGATTCAATTGTCACAAGGATGAGTTGAAATTTCTCAACACTATTAGACTATTTTATTTTCACAATCCATATACAAGGCTGTGCAAATCTTTGTATACACACAC
The DNA here is from genome assembly GCF_018350195.1 of Panthera tigris. Taxonomy (NCBI): domain Eukaryota; kingdom Metazoa; phylum Chordata; class Mammalia; order Carnivora; family Felidae; genus Panthera; species Panthera tigris. Next base: position 17,193,282 of record NC_056664.1, read on the forward strand.
ACACACACAGAAATGAGAGCACTGTTGGTTATTTTTTGAAGAAAAGAAAATTCAATTGGAAGAAATGACAGAAACAAAAGGAAGAAGCAGTCATAATTATTATTCTAAAATAACTACTGCACTGAAATTTACATGTTGCAATGTTTCTCAGCATACCTATTAAAGTCAAGAGACATTTTCCATCACAGTAAATCAGAGAAACAAAGTACAAGACTATTTCCTTCTCAAAAAGCTCTAATTCTAAAAACAATGCCGCAAAATGACATTGTGGAAATTCACGTTCTAAATGTAGTTAGTCTACCTACTAAAATTGTATCATTCCAATTTGCCCACCTTGGGAATTTAAAAAGCTGAAATTTCTGGGACCAGGAAATACAAAGGTGTGTCCTATTTTATTTCCCCAGTAAGATACGACACACTTAGGATGCCAAGCTACTTTATGGGGCTGCCCAGAAAAGGAAAAGCTGATCTATATTGGCAATGGATATGACCTCCATCCACAGTCATGAAGGGTGAGGGGCATGTTTGAGATGGCAGGACAGACAGATAACTGCCAATGCTTCCAGTCCTATTTTCCACCTTATTTTTGTGCCCTCCCTCTACCACCTTATTTATTATCCCAAGTCTTAGAAAGAGAATACATAATGATATTTGGACTCCGAGAATTCACACTCTGAAGGTTAATATGAGCATAAGAAGAAAAATACTGCTAAAATCACACACACACACACACACACACACACACACACACACACACACTTCTTCATTTACAACATATTGAGATGCAGTTTTCACCCTAAAAATCAGTGTCTACAAATTACCCTGCATATACCCTGGTCATATTATAGATGAAAGGCCAAATATTTTTTAAAAAAACATAAAATAATGTGTTAACTAAACAGCATCTGTAGATTTGTGATACATAATCTACACTACATTTCAGCTCTTAAATTATTTCACTATTGAGCTAAACATCAGAAAGCATTGTATACCAAGATCAAAATGGTGAAAATGGTATTTCGCTGTATTTTAATTAACATTTTTCTGATTTTCAGTAAGGTTACACATTTTTTTTACGTGTATAGGAACTTTTGGATTACCTTTTCTAGGGACTTTCACCCATTTTCCTTTCACATAATTTATCTTTTAAAAACTACATGTAAGGGCTTTTATACATTTAACAAATTAATCTTTGGGATATGCATTTCATTCATTGTTTCCAAAAAGTTTGTCAATTTCTTTTAATTTTAATATTTTTTTTTTGTCATACAGAAATTTCTGATATTTACATTGTCAGGCTTTCATTTTATGGTATCTTCACTCATGCTTTAAAAAGTCTTCCTCTTGGGGCGCCTGGGTGGCTTAGTCAGTTAAGTGTCCAACTTCTGCTCAGGTCATGATCTCAGGGTTCATGAGTTTGAGCCCTGCCTTGAGCTCTGTGGTGAAAGCTAGAGCCTGGTTTGGCTTCCGGATCTCCCTCCCAATTTCTCTCTTTCTCTCTCTCTCTCTCTTTCCCTCTCTCTCAAAAATAAACAAACATTAAAAGAGAAAATCTTTCTCAGATTTTATTTTTAAACCTTCTTATATGTTTTCTAAATATTTTATGGGTGTTTTTGTTTACAACTTTGGTCCACTTGGAATTTTTTTAATGTAAGGAGTTTGGTAAAAATCCAATTTTTTTTTCCAGATGCGTACCGTTGTCCCCAAATCCATCATTTTCCCACCTAAATACCTAAAATATGTAACTACCTAAAATTCCAGCTATATCGTGTATCAAATTCTTTATATACTTGGAGTTATTTTCGGGTTTTCATCGTTTTATCTATTCGTCTGTTCATGTGTCAGTACTATCCTGTTTTTATTTTCTTTAACAGTAGAATTTCCTTCAAAACCTGAAATAGTTCCCTCTTGTCTATTACTCATTTTCAATTTTTTTCTGATTAATCTTGAATGTGTATTATCCCAGGGAAACTTTAAAATCAGCTTCCTAAAAAGTAAAATAAAATAAAATAAAATAAAATAAAATAAAATAAAATAAAATAAAATAAGGTAAAATAAAATAAGCTTCCTAATTCTAAAAATGTTACTAGTTATATTTTTAGTGGAATCATGTTTAATTTACAAATGAGTGTAGTGTAAATTGAGAAATCTTGATCTCTTATTTTAAGAATTTTGATTTTGAAAAGTTGTTGAAAATGTCTGTTCAGCATCTATAGATATGACCATGTGATTCTTCCTTTGGTTGTAAGTACACGGTGAATGATATTAATGTATTTCCTAATATATTCTCTTTGTGTTCTTGGAATAAATGCCACTTGGTCATGGCCACGGTGTGGAAGTTCCTCAAAAAATTAAAAATAGATCTACCCTATGACCCAGCAATAGCACTGCTAGGAATTTACCCAAGGGATACAGGAGTGCTGATGCATAGGGGCACTTGTACCCCAATGTTTATAGCAGCACTTTCAACAATAGCCAAATTATGGAAAGTGCCTATTTATTTATTTTGAGAGAGACAGAGAGAGCGCAAGCTGGGGTGGGGCAGAAAGTGAGGGGGTACAGATCTGAAGCAGGCTTCGTGCAGACAGTAGAGAGCCAATGCGGGACTCGAACTCACCAACTGTGAGGTCATGACCTGAGTTGAAACCAAGAGTCAGATGCTTAACTGACTGAGCCACCCAGGCACCCCTTCCCATTCCTTTAATATGCTACTCAATTCTGCATCTTAATCTTTTATTAGAATTGCACCATTGATATAAGTGAGATTGATCTGCAGTTCTGTTTAGAGACATGTTTGATTTAGGGGTTTTTTTGTTCGTTTGTTTTCTAATTAATTTTGTATTGGCTTTATACAAAATACTTAGAAACTGTCCTTATGTGGGCTTCTCTTTTTCTTAAATGTTTGGAGCAATTCAACCATAAAACTGCTATCCATGCTTTGGGGAAGCAGTTCTTCTGTCAACTTTTTACTTTTATTATTTTTACTTTTTACTTTTTATTATTTTTCCTAGGTCAATCAATATACTTAGATATTTTTTCTCTTCTTGATCCTTTTTCCTATATATTTTTTTATTTTGGTCTATTTTTAGCTCTCTGACACCATTTTGAAAAATAATTTTCAGAGTTAACCAACGCCTCCTGTAATTCTTTTAATTTCTCCAACACATTGCTCATTTTGTGACTTTACGCTTTCCCTCACTTTATCTCAATTATATTTGCTGTTCATTTTATATTTTTTCCAGTTAACTGGGTCTTAGAGATATTTGTCAGTCCTTCACGTATCTATATATTCATTCACGTTTTTTTGAATTTTATCATTATCAGTTTCTGCTGCTTTCCTTTGCATTCTTTTGTTGTTTTCTATAAATTTTATGTTAGCTGTTTGATTCATTTACTTTTATTCTTACTTGTTTCTTAGGAAGTACAAGTATTTTAAGTTTGTTCACTGAGTGCTACTTCAGGTCTATCCTGTGGCTTTCGAGACATGATGTTCCATTAACATCTTCTACTGTTACCTTCCAGAAATTCTGCCACTTTCGTTTTGATGTCTACTTTAAAATTACTTCAAAGAGGGGCGCCTGGGTGGCGCCGTCGGTTAAGCGTCCGACTTCAGCCAGGTCACGATCGAGCCCCGCGTCAGGCTCTGGGCTGACGGCTCGGAGCCTGGAGCCTGTTTCCGATTCTGTGTCTCCCTCTCTCTCTGCCCCTCCCCCGTTCATGCTCTGTCTCTCTCTGTCCCAAAAATAAATAAAAAACGTTGAAAAAAATAAAATAAAATAAAATAAAATTACTTCAAAGAGAGACTCCCTTCTCATTTTTGACTTTTAGGGGAGGAGGTTTTATATTTATTAGCGGTTCATGATGCTTTTACAGTGTGGTCGAAGAATGTTATCTATACTATTTTCTACTTTGGGGAGTTTGTTCACGTTTTCTTTATGAGCCAGTGTATGGTTAACTTTGGTAAGTGAGTATGTACACAAAAAGGTGTATTCCATTTTTAGGGAATAGTGTGGTATATACATGAGTAAGATCTACTATATTTATTGTGTTACTAACAGTCTTCGCCATCTTACTTTTATGTGCTAAATCTACATAGGCTGTACCTTAGATTTTCACTAGCCCATGCTGCGTAACAAACAAACTCAAATTTTCATTGGCTTAACAATACATCTCGTTTCTTGTCTGTGGTGCGTGAGAACTGAAGATCAGTTGCTGTTCCCTGGTACCTGCTTGCTCTGGCTCAGTCCAGCTCCGGGCCTTTTCATTTCAGATGCAGAACTGGAGGAGAAGCCACCCTTTGGGTTCAGGCTGTGCTCATGGTCTAGGGCAGGAACTAGGGTCACAACCAGGGCTCTTGCCTTGCATACAAATTTTAAGAGGACTCCAAAAACTCAGGGATCAAGATAAATGCCATTCTCACTCAATATTTTTAACATCGATACTAAGACAAAAATCCATGTTGAACAACAGGTCAAAATGTTTACACGAAACAGAGTCTCACCCTGAACTTTCATGATCCTACCTCACCCACCTCACCCTGATCCCAGTGCTGGAGGGAACGAGTTTGTCAGTTCCAGGCTAAGCAGGTGCACTTAAAGTTTATGAACAGATATGGTCCATGCACATACTCCCATTCCTTCGGCCAAAGCACGTTGCATGATCAAGACCGAAGTGAATAGGAGAAAGAAATATATTCTACCTACAAGTAAAGAGGGGAAGGATGGGTGTGTAGAAGCAACAAATAATTGAAACAGATGAGACAGTCCAATACAGGCTGAGTGAGGTCAGTCTCCTACCGATACTCTAATTCTACATATTTCTCCTATTTTTATGGTTTGACCTTTATGAATTTCAATTCTATATTTTTCAAGTCTATTAGAGTCTGATTATGATTTTTTTCTTTTGTGAAAATTAATAAAGAGAAACGTCACTAAAATGGAGTCGGGAGGTTGGATCAGGGGAGCCCTGGGGCCCTACTACTTGTCATCAGACAGACCTTGCACATGGACACTGCTTTATTATCCCAGCAGGAGGAAGAAAGGTTTTCCTCCTAACCTGGCAACAGCCCAGCCAATGAGGATCCACTACACTTAAAACTCCCAGTTTACTCCAATGGAATTTTTGTTTATATCAGCCTCCCCTCTACTCTATAAAGAGCATTCCTCTCCTTTATTCAGCCCACTTGCCTTTGGTTTTTGCCTAAGTTTGCTTAACAGCTAATTCCCAAACAAAGCCGTTTTTGCTGGTAAAATAACTGGAAGTTTTATTTTTAAGGTTAACACCTTGTAATTAAAAATGTCTTAATTTGTAGTATAGACGTTTTTAAATTTAATTTAATCTTATCTAATATTAAGGTTCTGGCTCTAACAGAAATGTTTTTTGCTTGTATTTGCCAAGCATAATTAAAAAATTTTTTTTTAATGTTTATTTATTTTTCAGAGAGAGAGACAGAGTGCGAGCATGGGAAGGGCAGAGAGAGAGGGAGACACAGAATCTGAAGCAGGCTCCAGGCTCTGAGCTGTCAGCGCAGAGCTTGACGCAGGGCTTGAACCCACAAACCACAAGATCATGACGTGAGCCCAAGTCGCACACTTAACCGACTGAGCCATCCAGGCACCATTGCCAAGCATAATTTTGTCTTTTCTTTTTCAACTTTCTGAATAACTTTCTGAACAACTTTCAGGGATTCTGTTGTTGAGTTTGACTTTATGATTGATATGCCATGAGACTTTTTAAAAATATTTTAACAGTATTGGTAATATTTTATTTATTTTTAAAATACAATTTATTGTCAAGTTAGCTAATGTACAGTATATACAGTGTGCTCTTGTCTTCGGGAGTAGATTCTCATGATTCATCACTTACATACAACACCCAGGGCTCATCCCAACAAGTGCTCTCCTCAATACCCATCGTCCATTTTGCCCTCCCCTGCACCCACATATCAACCCTCAGTTTGTTCTCTGTGTTCAAGAGTCTTTTATGGCTTACCTCCCTCTCTGTTTGAAACTATGTTTTCCCCTTCCCTTCCCCCATGGTCTTCTGTTAAGTTTCTCAAATTCCACACATGAGTGAAAATATATGATACTTGTCTTTCTCTGCCTGATTTCACATAGCATAATACAGTCCAGTTCCATCCATGTTGTTGCAAATGGCAAGTTTTTATTCTTTTCATTGCCAAGTAGTATTCCGTTGTGTGTGTGTGTGTGTGTGTATACCACATCTTCTTTATCCATCCATCAGTTGATGGATATTTGGGCTCTTTCCATAGTTTGTCTATTGTCGATACCGCTGCTATAAACACTGGGGTACATGTGCCGCTATGAATCAACACTCCTGTATCTTTTGAATAAATTCCTAGTAGTGCTATTGCTGGGTTGTAGGATAATTCTATTTTTAATTTTTTGAAGAACCTCCACACTGTTTTCAGGAGTGGCTGCATCAGTTTCCCACCAGCAGGACAAGAGGGTTCCCATTTCTCCATATCCTCCCCACCATCTGTTGTTTCCTGAGTTATTAATTTTAGCCACTCTGATCAGTGTGAGGTGGTATCTCAATGTGGCTTTGATTTGTATTTCCCTGATGATGAGCAATGTCGAGCATCTTTTCATGTGTCTGTTGGCCATCTGGATGTCTTCTTTGGAAAAGTGTCTATTCATGTCTTCTGCCCATTTCTTCACTGGGTTACTTGTTTTTTGGGTGTTGAGTTTGGTAAGTTCTTTATAGATTTTGGATACTAATCCTTTATCTGATACGTCATTTGCAAATATCTTTTCCCATTCCTTCGGTTGCCTTTCAGTTTTGTTGATTGTTTCTTTTGCAGTGCAGAAGCTTTTTATCTTGATGAGGTCCCCCAAGTTCGTTTTTGCTTCAATTTCCCTTGCATGAGGCTATTTTAATAGAGGAATCTAAACCATTTCTATTTGTTGTTATAAAAGGAATGTGGTATTAGTTGTATCACAGTTATGTTATGATTTCTATTTTTGTTGCTTTTTAAAACAATGTATTTAATTAGTATAGTTTGTATTTCTTTTGCTTTGTGCATTCCTTATAATTTAAAAGGGTAAATTCTGTTTTTATTTTTTATGATAATCTCTATCACCATCACTGATATATATGCACATCATCTTCTGTTTGGAATGTATTTATTGACCCACTCCACACAATCCTAAAACTACTTACCTCCATTTCTTTACATATGTTTTCCCTCCTCTTCCCCATTAGATTATAGCAGATTGTATGTTTTTTCCACTGTTTACTTCTACTGCTAAACTACCCGGGTCTAATCCTACTTTGACTGTTTTTCCAGATGTGAACATTTAATGTTAGGCAAATTACTTAACCTCTCTAATCTCCAATTTCCTCATACAATGGGAAATACATGTATATTTATTTATACTCTTCATTTATATATTACATATTTTATTTTAATATTTCCTTGGGCTAATGTGAGTGTCAGATAAGCACTCAGAATGGAGTCTGAGAGCTATAAATAATTAATGCTAGCTTTTTACTATTAGTGTATTTAAATATTAATAGATTTTTATAAAACCATATGGAAATGCCAGCTTTCTGAACAATATTTCTTCTAAAGAATATGCAAGAAGGACTTGTAAAGAATTCTCTCTTTTTTTAATTAATTAATTAATTAATTTGTTTTTGAGAAAGATCACAAGCAGGGCAGGTGTCAGAAAGAGAGAAGGAGACACAGAACCCGAAGCAAGCTCCAGGCTCCAAGCTGTCAGCACGGAGCCTGACATGGGGCTCGAACCCACAAACCATGAGACCATGACCTGAGCCAAAGTCGGACACTTAACCGACTGAGCCACCCAGGTGCCTCAAGGATTCTCTTGATGGGCAAGCATCTACTTCTATTTCTTCTCGTCCCTTTTTTTAATGTATACATTCCCATGGCTGAAAACTCTCATCATGTGAAACGTATTCAGTGAAAAGTCTTCTTGAACCCTGTTCCCAAGTACCACTTGGTACCCCTCAGGCAACCACTGGTATTAGCTTTTCTGTAGATTCTTTCTAAATCTTAACCACCTTAAATATCATTTCAACCCAGCTACGAAAGGTGAGGAAATCTGAGTACTTAAGCATTCCCTTCCCCCTCTTTCCCTCCCAACTCTATACGTTTTCATACTATTCTTTCATCATTGACATTGAGAATGTTTATGGAGGTGCCCGAGTGACTCAGACGGTTGAGCGTTTGACTCTTAATTTCAGCTCAGGTCGTGATCCCAGAGTCGTGGGATCGAGCCCCTCATGTCAGGCTCCACGCTGAGGGTGGAGACTGCTTAAAATTTTCTCTGTCTCTCCCTCTGCCACTCTTCCCAGAGCATGTACTCCATTTCTCTAAAATAAAATAAAATAAAATAAAATAAAATAAAATAAAATAAAATAAAAGAATGTTTATGGAAGGGGTGCTTGGGTGGCCCAGTCAGTTGAGTGTCCACCCCTTGACTTTGGCTCATGACCCTGGGGCTCAGGATTTGAAGTGCCATCGGACAGACCATTAGTGTCCTATATTTGGCTCCTCTCGTGTTCCCTGGCCCAGGCTTGGGACAGCACAGAACTTGGACGGGGACATAGGCATCAACGGAGAGAACATCAAGGAAAGTCCTCTGGCTGTGGTTTGAAGAGCAGGAGAAAGACCCCCCCCCAGCTTCTTCACCTGATTGGATGAGGCCCATGCACATTAGTGTAGGCAACCTGCTTTACTCAGTCTACCTTAATCTCATCTGGAAACACCCTCACAGAAACGCCCAGAATAACGTTTGACCAAATATCTGTGCACCTCATGGCCCAGTCAAGTTGACACATAAAATGAACCCTCACAAAGGTAACCCAAGAAATTCAGGAGATCTGAAGACGCCTGGGTTATACAACACATTCAGCAGAAGGGACATCCCTCATATTACTGAAAGCAGCTCTGAAATGAAAAGAGGAAGTGTTACAAACAGCTTAAAAGCTACTATTTAACACTCTCTGTCTTCCATGGGCTGGACTATGACCCTCACAACACTCTTTGAAGGTTCTGCTGTCATTCTACTTTTCGAATGAGTGAAGTGTAGCTCTGAGCAGCCAGTAACCTGCCAAGGTCACCTAGCCTAATGCCATTTGACTTCAGCTCCCTGAAACTTAACTGCTACTCCCCAAAACGACTTATTTTAGTAAGATTTCCGAGACTTGAAATTTACAGAAACCATAGAAGCAGACCTGTTTGTTGTATGACCTTTGTGGCATAGACATCTGCTATTCACTGAATTCTCTTTTTCTCATCCTCCGAAGGCATGCAGTGAGATGCGTTCTTCAGACTTCCTCAGCGTTAGGGACAGCCATGAAATGTGCCCAGCTGTGATGTGTGCCCCTTCCTGGCCTGGCGTATAATAACCTCCCAGAGGTTATTATAGCCTCTTATTATAAATAACCTCCCTTTACACTCTTTCATTTTTCTGACCCATTGGGCTGGTGATACCCAAGCAGCTTGGAAAGCCACAGGTTGAAGACATCAAAGCGGCCATCAGCTCGGGTTCTTGAAAGAGTGCACAGAACAGGGCACAGAGCACCCCTGTTGATCTGGAACCTACTTTGAACTTTCTCAGTGCTGAGCTGTAGTGTTGTGGGAGTTTTGTTTTATCAGTTTAGCTAACCTAATTAATACTCCAATACTGTTCCTATTAGGAGTGCCTTCGTTTGTACTTGATGTTTCCAGTGACTTTATTTCCTGGCATTTACTGGTGAACTCAGTTTAATAATCAAATCTAGGTGATCCAAATTTTCTATCAGGCCAAAACAATCTGAGTTTATCACAGAATGCTGCTAACTCATCCAGGCCAGCATCCTCTACCCATTCCAACTGCCTAATTTTTTGTATCGCCTACAGAATGAAGGTTACCCTGCTACGTCATGCCCTGCTAAAGTTCCATCTGATTAAGTTACCATAGTAGATTGAATTCAACTGGAAATATCTTGCTGCATTAAAGAAAAGCAAGAACTCTGAACATAAATTTTTCAGTGGCCATTTTTTTATGCCATCTTAGATAATATAACTGTTTCAAGTTCATATAGTAAATATCTGGGGCAATTGGGAACATAATGAGAATATTGGGCCCATTGTAAAAGCACAAGTTTGAACCCAAGTTAATAGTTTTCATAATTTTCTTTCATTATTTTAATTATAATCCTTTTTCAAAGAAGCCATTTTTCCTACCCTTGAAGACCTCGGCATAGGTTTAAGGGAGAATAACACATTAGAAACAATAAAAAACCGGTGAAAAACAACCTGTGACTGAGTATACACTAACATTATATATAAAATATACATATATAATATATGCATATTAAATACACATATAAAGGGGCGCCTGGGTGATTCAGTCAGTTAAGTATTTGAGTTCGGATCAGTATTGAGATCTCACGGTTCGTGAGTTTGAGCCCCACCTAGAGCTCTATGCTGACAGCTCAGAGCCTGGAGCCTGCTTCAGATTCTGTGTCTCCCTCTCTCTCTGCCCCTCCCCTTCTCATGCTCTGTCTCTCTCTCTCTCTCTCGAAAATAAATAAACATTAAAAAAATAAAAGAAATAAAAACAAAAATAAAATTTAAACACACATATCTAACCTGTATTATCATACATTTATATATGATATACAATCAAATTATTATTTACGTATAAAGGTATGTATATGTATATGATTATATATATATTGTATATAATATGCACAGTAATATATATAATCATATACATATATGTATTACACATAATGTGAATAATATCTATTATATATTTTATGTATTACATAATATATAAATATATAAAAATGTAAGTGTACATGTATATACACATACATATTGCATAAATGCTGAGGGAATTATAAGAGTGGGATAGGATAAATTAGTGCTCTCCTTACAGCCCAGGTCACGTGACTCAATTCCAAGTATGAGAAAAGGTTGTATCAACTAGGGCATTCAGTTCCGCCTCTTAATTTATTGTTACCAACGACCAAAGGAAAGGAAGACCGTGTCTTAAAAATCAAATGAACAGATTTTGATTGAGCAAGGCACTGTGTTTGGGCAACAGTTGAATTGGTGGCATCTCTCAGAATTAGGCCAAGGGTTGTGTGTAAGCAATAAATTGCACAATAAAATGCAACTTCCTCTGAGCAACCAGGGAGCATTTCTTGTTTCTCAAGGTCTGGCTTCCAAGGGAACCTCCTCTTTTATTTCAACCTCCTTGTATTCATCCTGGATTTCCAAGCTTAAATAAAGTGCAGTTTAGTATTTCACCGTGAAACATGATGCACAAAATGCAGAAGGATAAATAAGCATTTTCATTTACTCCAGAAGCAAGATCAGCAGTGAAAAATTTATGGTCCATGTGTACTAAGAGGAGTATTTAAAAAGATCTCATTTCAAACAAAGTGACGTTTTTTGTCATGATAATTTGGGGGTTTTTTTGTTTTGTTTTGCTTTGATTTTGGGGTTTTGTTTTTGTTTTTGTTTTTTTTGGTCTGGAAACTCTGGGGAAGTTACTTAAAGTGGGGGCAAATGAAAGACCCTTTGTCCTTTTGCTTGTCCTTCATTTCTAAAAGTCTGAACACTGGCGCACCTGGGTGGCTCAGTTGGTTAAGCGTCCAACTTCGGTTCAGGTCATGATCTCACAGTCTGTGGGTTCGAGCCCCGCATCGGGCTCTGTGCTGACAGCTCAGAGCCTGGAGCCTGCTTGGGATTCTGTGTCTCCCTCTCCCTCTGCCCCTTCCCTGTTCACTCTTTGTCTCAAAAATGAATAAAACATTTAAAAAAATTTTTTTAATAAAAGTCTGAACATGATGTGAATAGATTATGAAGCATTTTGAAATCGTTATTTATTCCTTTCTATTTTTTGTAAGACTTTGAAAAATAAGGCCATTTCCTTCTCATACATACTGAGAGCTAATGGATGAGAAGGAAGGAATAAATGCATGTATTTAAATTGGTCAGTTACTTTGAAATTGCTGAGTTGACCTCAGTTGGAAATACATCCCTGAAAATTTTGTCATTGCTTCAGTAAAAGTAGCCAGTCAGAGATAACTACTTAAGAATCTGGGAAAAGACTGACATATACTTTTAAAAAGTTATGTGAAAAAGCTTTCTTGGTTTGAAGTCAAGCATTTATGCCCATAAGGTTGCTTTTCTATTTGGAATCAGAATGTTTTTCTTCATATTTGGGTATTTAAGGCTAACTTTAATAAACAGCACTCTTTTTAAAAATGCCGCATCAATGGTGCTAATGTTTTCCATTTGAGGCTGGATTTGTCATTTGGAAATAATCAGAAGTTACTTGGTATAATGTCAGTTGAGTGACCAGCCTGGGAAAATCTTATGATGTCAAAAGTGAGGTGTAACGTAAGTGGTGAAACTTTTGTCTGCATAGTTCATAACTTGGTTTGAAAGAAAATTAAAAAGTATTTTAAGTAATGACAATGTCATTAGAATAAGAATCTAGCTTTCCAGAGTATCTTCTCTGAAGGGTAATATAAATGATAGTAAATCTTTGAAGTATGTGGTCTGGAAGACGTTAATGAGAGAAATTGAAAAAGACACAGATAAATGGTAAGATATGGCATACTCATGGATTGAAGAGTATTTTTCAAATACCCATGTGACCCAAAGTCATCTACAGATTCAATGCAATCCCTATAAAAAATTCTCATGGCATTTCCCCTCAAAATAGAACACCCCCCCAACTTGTATGAAACCACTAAAGACTCTGAAGAGCCAAAGCAATCTTGAGAAAGAACAAAGCTGGAGGCCTTGCTCTCCCTGATTTCAAACCATATGACAAAGCTATAATAATCAAGACGGTACGGCATAAAGACAAACACATAGACCGACCAGACAGGACAGAGAGCCCAGAAACAAATCCACACATATGTGGTCAATTAATATATGACAAAAGAGCCAAAAACATACCATGGGGAAAGGACAGTCTCTTTAATAAACGATGTTAGGAAAACTAGACAGCCGCACGCAAAAGAATGAAACTAAACCACTATATTTGCAGTGACACGGCCCCAGTCCATGACCTCACTGCTTCATGGAAGGATTACTACAGCAATGCCCTAGTTAGCCTGCCAGGCTCCAGTCTCCACCCTTCCCATGCATCTTTCATGGCCTTTGTGCAGCTAATCTCCCCAACCCCGATTTTCACCCTGTTATTTCTCTGCTCAGCAATTCCCTATGCTCCTTATATTTAAAATCCTCTGACTTCTCTTTAGCCAGCATGTTCACCCACTCTTGTTTCCTATGGCTTCCAACATGCACTTATGCTCTAGTAAAATTAACTGCTTCTCCGCAAAACTGAGTGGATCCTTATCTCCATACTTGGGCGTATATTGTCCACTTGGCAATTTATCCTTTCAAATCCTGTCTCCTCCTTCAGGCCCCACCTCCAATCCCACTTTTCTAGAAAGTTCTCTCTGACCATTGAAGTTTTAGGTCATTGTGGTTAAGCCCCAAGAAAGGAATGACAGAAGAATTGTCAGAAATACAAAATGTGTACTCTCTCTCTCTGTGTGTCTTCTGTACTGAGCTTCTATGTTTACTTTTTCCCATCTCTCTCCTCAGAACTTCTAAAAATCAGCATATATATCCCTCTGCACTGTTTTATTACTGTTGTTTTATATCTCTTCCCATCTACTTTACCAGACAGAGGGCAAAGTCCATATCTCACAGAGAGGGATGGTTTCTTATAACATTTACACCACCTAGCACTATGTGGATTATTTATTGGTAAGTATTTTTTGTTTGATTACCTTCATTTAATTAAGTTTCACAACAGTTTGAGAGTGAAGAGAAACCAAGTCTCTAAAATCAAATATGCTCTGCAAACTCACTTTCTTAGCTAAAAATGTTTCGCCCAGGGCAGACGGAGTCTGCAACACGAATTGTAAAGATAATTTTCCAAGCCCTGTGAGGAAAACCTATCAGGACACTTTAGGGTTGTGTTAATTCTCTACTGTCTTTGGTTTTCTAGACATGGCCTTAGAACTACACTAACCAATAAAAATGATGTTGGTCAGGTGAGCCCAGACTGGAAGGGGATGGGTAGCTTGGAATCCAGCCTTCTTGTGAGACACCTGGGGTGATCCTGAGTCTACTGCTATCTGGAACCAACAAAAATAAAAAACAATTATATTGGTAACACTGGAAAAAATTTTATTTAGCAAGGTGAGTGAATGTCATCTTTGCGTTTGCCTGAGTCACTAAAAATATGTCAATTTGTGCTTCAGCCAAGGCAAAATTTCTGAAGAGAAAACTTACTGCCATTCGGAAGCCAAAAAAAGTCAGGTGCTTCGTCCCCAAAGTATTAAAATTATTAAAATTAAAATTATTGACTACCTCAGAAATACTTACTGGTAATACTTACCAGGCAAACAAAACTTGATTGCCTTTCTGGGAACAGCACAAAGAGATTCAAATTAAAAACTAATCCGAAGGAGTCACTGAATATCAAATCCTGTGCATTTTCTGACAACGTACTCTCTCACTTCTGGAAAATACACATCGAAGTTTGACACTGAAGCTGCAAAAGAGCAGAGGTGATCTGAGCGACTCTATACTCAGCATCTTAGTGAGTGAGCAGGGAGGAGGCATACAAGTAGTGAGTAGCAAGGAACATATTAGTAAGTCAGGGCCATATAAGTAGTGAGTAAGGAAACGTGGGGGCATATAAGTCGTGGCTAGCAGGGGGCACTATAAAGCTAACATGAACCTTTGAGGAAATAGATCAGAAAAGGGCCCTCTTCCCTGGGCCAAGCCAAAGACTGTCATAATCATGAACAGGGTTGGTGGACGAAACCTCCCATAATCCATATTTAGTTTTGTATTATTGGGGCCTCTTTAGCAGAAACTCAGTGTGACAAAAACAACTGGGGACTTGGGTATTGCAATAATTTGGGGGTTTCAAAGAACCCCAAGTCAGAAACGCCACTGGCATTCTGGAAGGAAGTGAAACCAGCAACTGACAGCTGACAGAATCCAGGAAATGCTCTTGGTCCATAACTGTTTCTTCTTTCTGCATTTCCTCCTGCTTCTTTCTCTCTAAAGACCGCCTCTCTCCGGTCTCCAGTCCACAAAGTGGGTTATAATTGTGAGCCACATAAAGAGGCAAACTTTACTCTGGGCTTAATTTTGAAATTCCTGGGTGAGAGTATAATTGGCCCATTTTATTCATGTTGCCAGCAATTTATAGTCAACTGTGGTCTTAGAACAGGTTATCTACTGTAAATCTGGCTGTCTAGAGACTGCTTCTGTGTTTTTTCTTGTGACAGGATATTAAATTTAATTTTGAAATGCTCAGTTTGTGACCTTCCCTAAATTTCATCAGGGACAAGAGAAGAACTAAGCAGACAAAATCAATTTAAAGTTTAAATTTAAAACAAAATTTGTCCCATGATCACTTCTCTGAGCCATGCTTGTTCAACAGCAAAGTTACATTGTGTGTAGGGGATTGTGAAATGGGCAGTTTCCATAAAAGAAGAGTCATTATGGATCTAACACATACTCCAGAAATAGATGTCTATTGGAAGAGTAATTGGGGTATAGCTTGCAGTTAAAAAAAATTTTTTTTTACATTTATTTATTGTTGAGAGACAGAGCATGAGCAGAGGAGGGGCAGAGAGAGAGGGAGACACATAATCTGAAGTAGGCTCCGGGCTCTGAGCTGTCAGCACAGAGCCTGACGCGGAGCTCGGACCCATGGACCGTGAGATCATGACCTGAACCAAAGTCGGATGCTTAACTGACTGAACCACCCAGGCACCCCGAGCTTGCAGTTAAAATTTATGTCTTCAGAAAATGCAATTATAAATGTCATGAAAATATGTTGAAATGAAAGTTATTATTGTCACATTACGTGCAAACAAAAATAATACACTCTTAAGGAGTCCTGAATAAAAGAAAATCACATGGAAAACAATATTAGGTTGCAATGCATTATACAAATTTTATGACATTATATATAGAAGATTAGAAGGACGACCTCAAGATGTCTGGATTGTGTGATCATGGGTCATTTTTTTTTTTTTTTTTACTTTATACTTTAACATTGGAACTTTCATTAATGAAAAAACTATTGCTGTTGTAACTTAAAAAGGTTATTTTTATAAAAAGATAAAGAATAGTCCTGCAGTGGGAATCTTACTATGATGGTGGAAATAGTGCTTTGATTAGCTGATATCACATTACTAATGTGTAAGTAGAAAAGGATAATACATCGGATTAGTATATTAGACAAGAGCAACACTAAAAGAAAATTCAGGTTCTCTTTGGGCAAACATTTGTCACTTGAATATCCAATTATTCCAGTACCTTTCATTGAAAAGATTTTCCTTGCCCTCTTGTACTGCCTTGGTGACTTCACTGAAAATTGATTGATTATATGAGTGTGAGTCTGTTTTTCAGTTCTGTATTCTATTCCATTGGTATTTGTTAGTCTTTATGCCAGCATCACACTGTCTTGATTAATGTAGCTTTAGTAAATTTTAAATTCAGGTAGTATAAATCCTCCAGCCCTTTTCTTATTTTTCAAATTTACCTGAGTCTTCTAGTCCTTAAACATGGTATATATCTCCACTTGTTTGGATTAGCAATGTTTTATAATTTTTAGTGGAGAGGTCTTACATGTTTTTAATTTATTTCTAAGTATTTTATGTTTTTCTTATTGTTATCACAAATGGAATTTTAAATTTTTACTAGCAGCAAATCAATGTTATATAAAAAAATTACTTTTGAATATTGTTCACATATCCTGCAATATTTAAAAATTTCTTTATCGGTTCTATAGTTGCTTATACATTCTCTAGAATTTTCTACCCAAACACATATTTGCTCTTTATTTCATTTTCTTGCCCTAGTCCACTGGCTGAAACCTCCATTACAACATTAAGAGGGGAAATCTTTGCCCTGTGTCCAGTCTTATAGGGAAAACACATAGTACCTCACCATTGAGCATTATATTAACTATATGATTTACATAAATATTTACATAAATATTCTCTATCAAATGAGGGAGGTAGCCTGCTATTTCCACTTAGACTCTTTTTTTTTATATAAGAAATGAACTTTGTAATACGTCAAGTGATTTTTATGCACCTATTGAGAAGGTTCTATGGTGTTGTTCCTTTATTTTGCCAATATGATGAATAATATTGATTGACTTTTAAATGTGATACCAACTTTTAATTCCTGGGATAAACTACTTTGTTGGGTGTATCATTCTTTTAATATATTGCTAGATTTCACTTGCCAATATTTTGTTAAAGAGTTTGATAAAGAGTTTGTTTTTGTTAAGGTTATAAAGGATTTTTTTGTAATTTTCTTTTTTATTTGGTAATTTTCTTAAAAAACAAAATTCACATTTTATTTAGATTAAAATACATTGTTCGAAATTTGTTTTTCTCACCAAATATAACACAATAATTACTATACTATTTTTATGAAAACAACAAGTTTCTATTTTCCCCAGGTAATTTTTATAAACCAAGACAAGGTAGGGGATATGGTTATGGAAAGGAAACAAATATATGGTCATTTATCTTAGCCTCTGACCATGACACAAAAGCGTTCAATGTACACTGGTTAGAAAAATTTTTATGACTCCTTAAGGTATAAATTGAACAAACGAATGTAAATAAGGATCAGATGTGAAACAACAGTGAATTGCTTTCTATTCAAACTTCATTTTTCTCTTTATACTCATTTAATGGAGACAAAATCTACCCAGAGATTTATTTCTAAATCTCTATTTGGTGATTTGGAGCTCACAATTCTACTTGTTGGTAATGCCCTTAACTTCCCATTAGAGATTTATAACAACATACTAAAACACCTATTAGTCAACGGTCGGTCCTGAGCTTTACCGTAATATTCTATAAAATATATTCCTTCTCCCCTTACCTCGCCAATATTTACTTCTTTACAGAACTGGAAACTAATTCCTGATGATTAGTACGTGGCAAAATAATGTTATGTTCAAAATGACTTCACTAAAATATCCCCAGAGTACCACCAACTGAAATCACACAGAAATGAAACATTCTTTCAGTGTTGTCTTCTGAAAAGAAAGGTCTTCAAAGAATGAGAGTTCAGACAGTGGCCACCTAACAGGAAGTTTATCGATGTTTGCTGAATTTAGGGGAAGGCCCAGGAGCAAATAGCTAGTGACCT
This sequence comes from Panthera tigris, assembly GCF_018350195.1. Taxonomy (NCBI): domain Eukaryota; kingdom Metazoa; phylum Chordata; class Mammalia; order Carnivora; family Felidae; genus Panthera; species Panthera tigris. The sequence continues at coordinate 17,211,493 of NC_056664.1, forward strand.
ACGTACCCATAACAGATATTTCTTCCAAATATCAAATATAAGGATAAAACTCTTTTCAAAACCTCTCTTAGGTATTTCTGGTGATTTTTTAAGTACTTGGAAGCTCTGACTTAAATGTATAACTTGATATATGTGTCTACCATTAAGTCAAGATCATATTTCATTTCAAGATTTTTGTTTTTAAAGGCTTATTTTTTAAATTTTTCCTTGAGAGAGAGAGCGAGAATGCAAGTGGGAGAGGGGGCAGAGAGAGACAGAGAGAAAGAAAGAGAGAGAGAATCTTAAGCAGGTGCCATGCTCAGTGTGTAGCCTGATGTGGGACTCGATCCCATGACCCTGGGATCATGACCTGAGTCCAAATCAAGAGTCAGATGCTCAATGGACTGAGCCACCCAGGCACCCCTATTTCAGGATTTTTGTTAAGCAAAATTATTTGACCTCTGATATGTTGAAGTATTTTTTAGATACGCTTAAGATGTTTCCATCTAAGTTCAGAGCTCTCCTTCTCAAACCTCATCGAGGAAGAATATACAGGCTCTTCTGCAATACATAGACATTAAGAATGATCTGGAAGTGAGACATGTAGGGACCTCGTTCCATGGGAGGTGGAAGCTCTATGCCTTCTCCTCTATGTTTTAGCTTCGTCCTCTAACCAAGAAATTTGGCAGAGAGTGTATCAGGATTAGATAAGTTACTTCCATACATGTAGGTATGGTGTTGAGTGCGAGCTAGTCTATGAGGTTACCAAAAGGTAAGCATTTAAGACCTGTGAGGTACTATTTGAAGATGATATCCTTAAGGTCCTGAATAATGTCCTTCAGTGTTAGAACACCAAGTATTTCTTTACAGCAATTTGCAATGACTTCCTGAGATTCTTGAGTATCTTGCTAAGCCCCGAGGAAGGGAATGTCACTTAAATATCAAGTGGTGCCGAATCTGTGGCCTTCTCAAACCAAAATTTATAATAAACCTGACTATTTTCCATTCCGTCACAAAATGCAACTCTTGAAGTCAATCTGCTGGCTGCAAAGAAGACTTTGGAGGAGTGGCCATGGAGATGTTTTTCCAAAGGCACTTTCCAAAAATAGGACATTTTAATGAACAACAATGATGGTAATTAAAACAAAATCTGTTAATGCGTTACAAAGAACAGAAGTTCAACCAGCTATGAAGTTATTCCATCTAACATTTACATCATTATTTATACCATCTAAACATAAAAAAGTATTTGCAGGAGTTGCACAAAAACTTCAAAAGCGTCCTACCTGCCTATACATTGAGAACGGCAAATTTCCTTTAGTTCATTTGCCTTTTCTCCTTTTGTTATTCTGAAAGAGGACAGAAATTCCATCGAGTTCTAAAGCAGTTGTGATCGATAAAAAAAAAATATATATCTTTCATCACCTGCAAAGCAACAGATACTCCTACAACAGACATTACCTTTGAAAACTGTTTAAGGCACCCTCTGTCTCTAAATAAATACATAAATAAATAAACATTTTTTAAAAACCAAAAAACACTTTTATACGTGTTTAATTTCTCTATCACTTACATGTTTTCTGTCTCATTGAGCTCTTTTCTTTATTATTTCCTTCTACTTACTGTGTATATATTTTGCCCTTCTTTCTCTAGATCTTACCATAAAACCTTAGGTCGTTGATTTATACCTTTATCCTTTCCTTACCTAGGCTTTTAAAGCTATAGATTTCCCTCTAAACACTGCTCTACCTATATCCCACAAATTCTGATATGCTATGTTTTCATTATTATTCAGCTTAAAATATTTTATTTATCAATTTATTTTTAATGTTTATTTTTGAGAGAGAGAGCAAGAGCGTGAGTAGGGGAAGGGCCAAGAGAGAGGGAGACACAGAATCTGAAGCAGGCTCCAGGCTCTGAGCTGTCAGCACAGAGCCCGATGCAGGGCTCAAACTCACGAACCTTGAGATCATAACCTCAGCCAAAGTTGGACACTTAACTAACTGAGCCACCCAGGCACCCCTGAAATATTTTCTAATGTATCTTGTAATTTTTCCCCTTTATTCCATAGATTATTGACAAGTATGTTGTTTAATTTCCAAATATTTGGGTTTTATTTCTCCTACATATCTCATCGTTATTTGTTTCTAATTTAATTTCGTTGTGGTCAGAAAACATAGTCCACATTTTTTCAATCCTTTTCAATGTATTAAGACTTATTTCATGGTCCAGTGTATGATTTAACATGCCATGTGCACTTAAAAATAATGTTATTCTGCAGTTGTTAGGTGTTGCGTTCTGTAAATGTCAATTAAGTAAAGGAGGCTGATCGTGTTATTTAGACCTTTTGTCTATTTGCTCTATTGGTGACTAAAAGAAAACTCCAACTAGCAGTGTGGATTTGACTCTTTCTCCCTTTAATTATGTTATTTTTTTATCTAACGTATTTTGAACCTCTTATGTTAGGCATAAACATGTATGATTATCATGTGTTTTTGTAACTTTATGCTTTTATTGTTCTAATATTTTTCTCCTTCTCTCTGGTAACACTCTTTGCCTTGGCATCCATTATATTTCATGTTAATACAGTTGCTCCAACCTTCTTAAGTTTATTGTTTGCATGATTTATCTTTTCTATCACTTACTTTCACCCAATCTATGTGTTTATATTTAAAGCTCATCTCTTAAAAAGTAAATAAAGTTCATCTCTTGCAAAGAAATTACATTGGGTCTTTCTCTTTTATCTACTCTGAGAATTTCTGACTTCTAGTTGGATTGTTTAGTCCATTTATATTGAACCCAATTATTAATACGAGTTTATGTGAACCATTTTACTATTGTTTTCTATTGGTTCTATCAGTTGTTTTGTGTTTGTTTTTTGATTCTCTGATTCCACGTTCTTAATTTCGTTTGATTTAGAGAATCTTTTCAAGAATTCTTTTCTAAAGGGTTTTGGCCTTTAGTAATTGTAAAGTGATATAATAGTAAATATAATATAGTATTTACTATAATATAGTAAATAGTAAGTATTTACTATAATATAGTAAATAGTAAAAATAGTAAAAATAGTAAAGTGATGTAATTCACTTTGCATTATTTAAAGTGGTCAGTCTATGGATCACAATACATATATTTAATTTTTCACAGTTGACTAAGATTTAATATTGGACTATTTCCTATAAAGTATAATAACCTTTAGGGCACTTGGGTGGTTCTGTCAGTTAGGTGCCCAACTCTTGATTTCCGCTCAAGTCATGATCTCATGGTTCGTGGGATCGAGCCCTGGGCAGGACTCCATGCTGTTAGAAGAAACTGCTTGGGATTCTCTCTCTCTCCCTCTCTCTCTTGGCCCCTCGTCTGCTCTCACGCACACATGTGCACTCTCTCTTTCTCTCTCAAATAAATAAACTTCAAAAAGTATAATAACTTTTTTTAAAATACACATTTTTTAACTCCTTCATTTTTTAGTTACTGTATGTATTTAATCTTAAATCCTACAATAAATTGTCATAGTTTTTGCCTTAAACAATCATGCACATTTCTAAAACATTGGAAGGAAGAAAGCAATCTTTTTTATTGCTACACATGTACCATTTTTGACACTTCATTCTCTTCTAAAAAAGACTTGAGGGTCCCTTCTTCTCCCCTGAGGAACTTCTTTTTAATTTTTTTGGTACGCAAGTTGGCTGATAAAAGTTCTCTTGGTTTTGATCTACCTGAAAATGTCTTCAGTTTCATTCTTGAAGATGATTTTCACTCTCTTGGGTTGACTTATTTTTCTTCTTTCAGCACGTTAGAAATGTCGTTTCACTATCTCCCTCTGTCCATTGTTCCAGATGAGAAGTCACTAATCTGCATCACTCCACTGCATGTAATAAATTAATCTGTGGTTAATCTGTGATTGTTTTTAAGAATTTCTTTTAATTTGTGGTTTTCAGAAGTTTGATTTTGACCTGCCTAGACATGGTTTTCTTTGTATATATTTTTCTGCTTGGGGTTCCCTGGACTTGTTATATGTGTACATTTATACTTTTCACCAAATTGGGGGAAATTATTACCACTACTTTTTCAAATTTTTTCTCTCTTCTCTTATTCTGTGACTGTAAGTATATCTGTGTTAAACTTTACACAGTGCCTTCATAGCTCACTGACAGTTCGTTTTTTCCAATCTTTTCTTTCAGTTTTTCACATTAGATTTTTTTTCTATTGCTCTGTCTTCAAGTTTACCGACTCTTCTTGTTTCAGTCTGCTGTTAAAGTCATTTTGTGAATTCCTAATTTCAAATACTCTATTTTCCATTTACCGTATTTTCTCTTTTGTGGTTTTAATTTTTCTGCCAAGTTGTTCTATTTGTTCATTCATTATGAGCATGTTTTCCTTTAACTCCTTGAGAAGATTATAACAGCTACTAATTCCGTCTGCTAATTCTAACATCTGGGTCATCTAAAGATCTGTCTCCAATTACTTCCTTTGTCTTGAGTTTATATCACGTTTTCCTGTTTCTTCCTAAGTCCAGTAATTTTGAATGGCACGAACAGTGTGAATAATACATTGGAGAGACACTGGATTCTGTTATGTCTCTCTGAAGAGTATGTTTTCATTGTTTATTTGTTTTTGTTTTTGTTTTTGTTTTGAGCAGGTGGTTAATTTGACTTTGACTCAAACTCTGTCAAAACTCTTTTCCCTGCAGTGGAGCAGCTGAAAACTCAGTTCAGTATATTTTTTTAACAATTTAATTGGCTTATTTGGAGTTTATCCTATGTGTATGCAGTTCAAGGATCAATCAAAGATTTGGGCCAAGTTTATATACAGAACCCCCCTCTCCCCACCCCGTCTATGGCTTTCACTTTTTAGGATTTTCCTCTTCACTTTTCAGCTGTATTGTCTCCCCAGACTCTGTCCAATGGCTCTCCTAGCCAGTAAGACTGGATTTTCATTAGAATTTTAGCCACGTGGCAAGCTGCCGCTAAGGCCTAGCTTGAAACAAAAAGCTATATGAAAACAAGAAAATTACCTTGTGCCATTTACTTTTTTCCAATGTAGATGTGCTTCCAGTTTCTTTTAGTTCCTCTGGAGTGCCATTAGATTATTGTATTTCAGATAGAGTTTATACCTGTTATATGAGAGTGGGTTGACTTGATAGAAACTATTTCTCCATTACTGGAAACCTATTTGCATTAACTTTTCATTCACTGAGAAATCAAGGTTTATGAATGGGTTTCCCCAGTACTTCCGTGTAGCAACTGTCTGGTGTTTATGGTAAGTATATCTCCCCCTACTCTGCCACCATAAAATATTTTATTTATTCATTGAGTGATTTCTTACATATTTATTGAGGACCTCCTATGCTCTCGATACTGGATATATAAAAGTGAATAAAGATATAGTCTCTGCCCTCCCAGAGCTTAGAGTCTACTGCTACCTTGTCCATCGCGGTAGTTTATAGAACACATGCAGAACACCTCCATCCTCTGAAAACTTTTAATGGGCTTTGCGTTGTTGGAGAAAAAGATTTGCTTATCACTAAAATATAGAATGCTAAAATATAAGAATAGCATTATGTACAGATATGAAAGCTGAATAGAGGTGATACTATTTAATTGGTATTACAAAGATCTAAAGGGGAAATGATTCTTCAAGCTGAATTTTCAATAAGAAATATTTGCCATCCGTCATGTTAGCGAATATAAATAGCATATCTATAAGCTATGAAGACTTGAAAGAGATTAGGGACAACAAGGAAACTCTGGACTCCCGTGTATCTTTTTAGGCTTCTGGATTAGTGGCAATGTACCCAAGCAATGCCATTCACTGATACAGAGACCATGGATAGAACACATTTAACGTGGAAGTAATGAGTTTGGTTGAGGCTATCTTGAATCTGCGATGCCTGTAAGACATTCAAGGAGGTCGGATGTGTAGTTATTGAGTTTACAGAAAGGAAGTTTGAGTTGGAAACACAGATTTATGACATAATATGTTTTAGGTGTTTGTTAAGTTCATTAGCATGGTTGAGATGCCTCAGAGAGCATAGAAGGAAAAGTGGACAGAACTAGCACAACGCGATTATTTAATATTTGTCAGAAATTCTGATATTCTTTGCGTACGTTTGGGAAGAAGAACAATTACAGTTGTACTTTGGCATTGGGGACGCCTGGATTGGAAATGTTGCTCTACCACTTTATCAAGTGTGGCCTTAAGCAAGTTGCTTAATCTCTCTAAACTCTAGTTTTTTCATCTTTCAAGAAGTATAATACTAAACTTCATGGGCGTTTGTGATGATTAAATTAAAAATAAACAGGAGTGCTAAAAATAAGCAGGAGTGGTAAGCTCCCAATAAATGTAATATGTTATCAGCATCATCAGCATTATCATTTTCCTTAGCCTTCATAATAACCTTATGAAGTGGCTTTATTGTGATATATATCTTAAAATATTATGACTTACCTAAGATTTCAAGATGACAAATGGATGATCCATAGCCAGAATCCAAGTGTTCTGATATTTTTCCAGGGCTCCAGAAACTATTCTGCCATAGCTTCTCACTAGGATTAGAAATATTTACTTAGTTACATCATATGCCAAAGAGTATGGTAAGTATATCTCCCCCTACTCTGCCACCATAAAATATTTTATTTATTCATTGAGTGATTTCTTACATATTTATTGAGGACCTCCTATGCTCTCGATACTGGATATATAAAAGTGAATAAAGATATAGTTTCTGGGTTTTTTTAAGAAAAAAAAAAATAAGAACAACTCCAGACATGACTCTGAAGCAACTGCATAATCAAATTTCAACTCGTGTATCTTCTCCCTTTGCCAAGACAGTTAGTGGCATTATAGTAATACCTGTCAACAAATTTGATTACCCACTGCTTTTAGACAACTGAAAATAGTAAATCTTAGGTGTAGAATATCAACCAGGGGCCACAAAAATGTTCTTCTCCATTAAGTTTTGGACAGGTAACCTATATTTACTTTTAACTATCTTGCTGAAACTGAAGGTCTTAATAATATAAATATAGTGGTAGTAATTCATACCCCCCACCAATTTCAAAGACCAGATGAACACCTAAAAGGGTTTTAGGTCTTTGTAAGAGTTATAAGAACATAACGATTTATTAGCATTCCAAGTGTTTTTTTTTTTTTTTTTTTTTTTTCTCTCATGTCTTGACAACTCTTATCATAACATCCTTAGCTGGTGATTCAATAGAAGTAGTAAGCAGATCTTAGCTTTAAAATTACACAGCTCCCTTATTGTAAGCTGCAGACTCTTTGTTGCAATAGTATTTTGTTTATTCAGCAAACATGCATTGTGCTTGTTACATGCTAGACATTGTTTGAAATGTCAGCTGTGCTGACAGCCCAGAGCCTGGAACCTGCTTCAGATCCTGTGTCTCCCTCTCTCTCTCTCTCCCTTCCCCACTCACACTCTGTCTCTCAAAAACACATAATAAACATTAAAAGAAAGAAGAAGGAGAAACTGAGTACTCAAAAAATGAGGAGGCATAGTCTCCTCCAAATGCCAGAGCAGAAAAACGCTGATAGCAAAGGAATGTCTAGAAAACCACACCCCACAAATCCCCTTCCTTGCCCATGATCTTGGGCTGAATATCTACCGGACCTCCATGTAGGATCACGCACTCTCTGCCTGCTCTCCTGCACGTACCCACCCTGGATCTCTCCCTATAAGACTCTAGATGTCCCATCTTGCAGGCAGAGAGGTTGGTTGTTAAGGCTCGAGCCTGCCACCTTCCCCAGCTGCCGGCACCCGAGATAAATTTCTTTTTCTTTTCCAAACCCTCATCTCTTGAGTTATTTATTGGTTTCCCTTGCAACGAGTTCATACAAGTTTACAACCTAACCAGGAGCTACGCTTCCAATTTGCCCAGCCCCCTCGGGATTCCCAGGGGTGAAGCAGGTGGCTTCAGCAGCACCGCTGGGCTCACTGGTCCATTTCCTGAGTTAGGGGCTGTGATCGGTCCATCCACGGCGACACTAGCTCTGTCCACTAAGAGGGCCTAGACACAATATGCTAGTAGCAATAAGCACTTGTAGCGCCAAGGTCTTGGTTTCCAAATATCATTCTCCATTAAAAGAAGCCAGAACTTCTTGGGAAAATGACTGGTCGCAGGGTTACAGCCGGGAAAGCCCAAAATACACCTGGAGAATCTTCTCATTCTGGAAAGTAAGGAAGTGTTTAAGCAATGAGGGGATCTGTAAAAGGAACACGCAAGCCAACTCAGAGGGGCTCCTGCTGGCCAAATATGTGATTTTAACACCAAAATAAATAATAGCCATAATGAATCATAACCCACTGAATAAAATGATATCCACGAGTCAATACTGATGTAAATAAGTAAGTAAACGAATGAATAATTGAAAGAGATGAGAACTCACCTCCTTAAAGCACGATGTCAATAAAGATAGAATGGATTTAAAAATCAACAATGGGGGCGCCTGGGGGGGGGGCTCAGTCAGTTAGGCGTCTGACTTCATCTCAGGTCACGATCTCATGGTTTGTGGATTCAAGCCCCACGTCAGGCTCTGTGCTGACAGCTCAGATTCTGTGTCTCCCTTTCTCTCTGCTCCTTCCCCACTCACGCTCTGTCTCTCTCTATCTTTCTCAAAAATGATAAAAGTATAAGCGAAAAAAAATTATGAGGAATACTATATTTGCACACCCTCCAAATATCTTTCCATAAATAATTTATTAATTATAAAGAGGAAAAATAGCAGCTTTACAGTACAGAAACCTGGGAAACACCCCCTTAACCAAGTGATGAGGTTACTATTACCAATATTAGTGCAAACTATCATCAGGTGCCTTCTGGCACGGCACCCTGAGAATGACACGGGCCACTTCTGCGACATCCCTGCCAAAGCCTCATGAGAATCTGTAACCAATCATGAGACAAACCTCTTTGAAAGACACTCCACACAAAAACTGGCCTTTATTCTTCAAATATGTCAAAGTTAAGAAAGGCTGAGTAACTCTTCCAGATTAAAGGAAACTGAAGTGGTCTGAGAACTAAGGGCATGATTAGATCCTGGACCAAACTATAAACCACTAAAAAGAAGATTATTAGAAGATTGGAAAAAATTTAGATATAGATTACAGTTGACATATGTTCTTAATGCTCTTGATTTTGATAAATATATGATCGTTTATGAGGAAAAGTGCTCACAAAAACAATCATCAAAATATTTAGGGTAAAAGATGCAATGACTCCAAATAATTCATAAGATATATAAATATGGATATAGATAGCTACAGATATTATAAACAGAGAGAGGCAGAGAGACAGAACTATAAAGCAAATGAGGCAAATATAAGCAACTTATGAATCTGAGCGAAGATTATATGGGAGTTTCTCTTGTCATTTTTCCAACTGTTATCTAAATTTTAAATTATAGCAAGATAAAAAATTGTGGTAAGTTTCATTGGTCCTTAAGGTGTAAAAACTTGGAAAAACACACCACTCCCACCATAATAACAAGAAAATGCCAGATAGTCTGTAAAATGATAACTCTTTTTGACCCCATCAGAGAAGCAAGGTTGCAGTACAGCCAAGAAGTCTGACATTTAAAGAAAGACAGGCCCTTCTAGGAAGGCAGACACTGTCCCACCTGGGGCAAAGCATGAGGGGAAGAGAACTTAGATGGCATACAAGGTGAAGAACCAAGAAGGCAGACAAAATATTTGTAGAGCTAACGAAAGGAAAAAAAGACCTTAATATGCATATCCAAAATGTACAGGGAAGACCATGCAGCATAAATGTGAGAAAAAAGAATCCATCCACACACATAATATCCAAGCTCCTGGGAACCAAAGATAAAGAGAAAATCTTGAAGGCGGTCCAAATAAAATCCCAGCAGATTTCTCATTAGAATCTATACAACCCAGAAGGCAATGAAGTGACCTCTTTAAAGCACTGGAAGAAAACTAACCTTATCAACCCAGAATTCTATACCTTTCAAAAATGAAGTCAAATATTGTTTTGACCAAACCAAAGGATAGAGACTTCATTACCAGCACACCTGTGCTAAAAGAAAGTTTTCAGAAATACTTTAGCAGAAAGACTATTATCCTGGAAACAGATTCTGACCGGAAATACACCAACAGCTTTCCTGGGCATCCAGCTCACAGACAGCAGATTATGGGACTTCTCAGCATCCATAACCAAGTGACCCAATTCCTCATAATAAATCCTCCTTCTCTCTCTCTCTCTCTCCAGATCTCCCATGACTTACAAAGGGGTCATGCCCCAATAAACCCATCACAAATTGAAAGTGTCATAAATTGAAAATGTATTTTATGCCCCCAGCCTCCCTAACATCACAGCTCAGCCTAGTCTACCTTAACCATGCTCAGAAAACTTATGCTATTAGCCTACAGTTGGGCAAAATCACCAAACACAAAGCCTATTGGATAAGAAAGTGCTGATGGTCTCATGTCATTCATTGAATACTGTACTGCAAGTGAAAAATAGCGTGGCTGTATGGGTACAGAATGGCTGTCAGAGTATTGGTGGCTTACCCTCCTGATCCAGCGGCTCTCTCTGCCCAGTGTCGTGGGACAGGATCACAATGCATGCTGCTAACCCAGGAAGAGCAAAATTCAAAATTATAAGTATGGTTTCTACTGAATGCATATCACTTTCACACTACCATAAAGTTGTAAAATAATAAGTCAAACCATTGTAAGTAGGGGACTGTCTGTATGTGTGTGTGTGTGTGTGTGTGTGTAAATATATATGTATATGTATATGTATATGTGTATATATGTACACATATTATATATATACATCAGATATAGATGATATAGATATAAATATTCTAATGGTTTTGTTTCCCTGGGGCAAATATAGAAGGTAAATATAAAGAACATTTTTATTTTTTTATTTTTATTTTTTAATATGAAATTTATTGTCAAATTGGTTTCCGTACAACACCCAGTGCTCATCCCAGCAGGTGTCCTCCTCAATGCCCATCACCCTCCCTCCTCTCCCTCCCACCCCCCATCAACTCTCAGTTTATTCTCAGTTTTTAAGAGTCTCTTATGGTTTGGCTCTCTCCCTCTCTAATTTTTTTTTCCTTCCCCTCTCCCATGGTCTTCTGTTAAGTTTCTCGGGATCCACATAAGAGTGAAAACATATGGTATCTGTCTTTCTCTGTGTGACTTATTTCGCTTAGCATCACACTCTCCAGTTCCATCCACGTTGCTACAAAAGGCCAGATTTCATTCTTTCTCATTGCCAAGTAGTATTCTATTGTGTATATAAACCACAACTTCTTTATCCATTCATCTGTTGATGGACATTTAGGCTCTTTCCATAATTTGGCTATTGTTTAAAGTGCTGCTATAAACATTGGGGTACAAGTGCCCCTATGCATCAGCAGTCCTGTATCCCTTGGGTAAATTCCTAGCAGTGCTATTGCTCATCATAGGGTAGATCTATTTTTAATTTTTTGAGGAACCTCCACACTGTTTTCCAGAGTGGCCGCACTAGTTTGCATTCCCACCAACAGTGCAAGAGGGTTCCCGTTTCTCCACATCCTCTCCAGCATCTCTGGTCTCCTGATTTGTTAAAGAACATTTTTAAATTGATAATTGCTCTAAAAGATAATTAAATGACTAAAGCAAAAATAGTAATCATGTGTGTGTTTATAGAATGTTTAAATTAAAACTTATAAAAACAATAGCACAAAGAATGGGAAAAGGGACTCAGGACTCAGCTGTAAGTTGTGAGATCCTTAAGCTACTCATGAAATGCTATAGCATTTGAAGATAGAATGTGAATATTAAAGATATATAGGAATTATCCTGGCGCCTGGCTGGCTCAGTCAGAAGAGCATATGACTGAATCTCGGGGTTGTGAGTTTGATCCCCATGTGGGGGTGTAGAGATTATGTTTAAAAAAGATATATACATATTATCAAACCTAGGGCAATCATTAGAAAGCTATAAAGAGACAAAAACAAAAAACAAAAAACAAGCAATGGTGGAGATAAAATGGAATCATAAAGACACTATTGATGCAAAAACAGTAACTGCCTCTTCCAGTGGAACACAGCCTAAATGACGCAGGATGACTTCGGAGCCAGGTCAGAGAAAGCATTGCAGCTTCCTCCTGGCTCTCCTCTCTTTTCCACTTGGAAGCCCTGAGCCAACAGGAAAGCAGTCTGGTCATGCTGGGGAATACCAGGGAGGGGAGACAGGGAAAGGTGCCGGAAGTTGCTACCGCGGCTCTCCCAGTATTACCGGCCCGCCACCAGACATGTAATCAAAGGAGGCTTTGCGACGCCCCAGCCGCAGTCTGACTGCAACCTGGTAAGAAACCACCCGACAGAGCTGTTCCTGAATTCTGGCTCACAGGAAACCGTGGGAGCTAACAAAGGGCTAGTGTTTCAAGCCACAGCAACCGGCAACCAACGCAACAATGCACAGTCCTTATCCCAACGCCTGGCTCGGGGGAAGGGCATACTTGATCGCCTTTTCCCGTAGTTTTAATATTTTGTAGTTTCAGTATTTTTAATGGGTAATTAGCCACTAGCGTTTAATGCGTAGTTTTACTGTTTCTGCGCACTAGAGGGCGCTCCATCTCGATCGAGGGCCACATACGTGCAGGTGCAGTTTTCCAGCCAAGGCACCAGGTGGAGCCAGCCCCTAATTTTTCACTGTCATTGCAGAAGGTGAACTTGGCAGAAGGGGAAAAAAAGGCCTCAGAACCCGTGCACTGGCATAATTAGGAAGCTGTGTGACAGAACACTCTGCAAACACATCCTAAAAAACAAGGAAGCTTATTTTGCCAAATAAGATGTGCTAAATGGGTGTGCAGACAAAAGACAAGGAAATTCCACCTCCCCCTAGTCACCACCTTTGTTTCCACTTTAAATGTAACACAGCAGGTTATCTTCTCTTTAATCCCGGAAAAAGCGAAGGGATCAGCAAGTCTCCAATTTCTAAACAACGCTGTACCTAATCTCTGCCATATCTAGAAACAGAAAAGCAGGCTCTCCACTGCAGTTAATTTCCAATACTGTTTCACGGTGTCTCAAATAACATTTGTACCACCTCTGTAACTTAGCATTTTTAAAGTTTCCCCTTTTGAGAGTTCTTTATTTTGTATACACAGGATTTGATAGTCTAGTGACTTCGAAAATGGGCCATGATTATGATTGCAAGGAATTGGGGACTAAATCCCTTAAAACGAATTGTCTGAGCCAAATACATTTTAAGTCTCCCCCTTTTCCCACATTCAAAGCATACTTTACCCATAATCATTCCTTGTAACCTGAGAGGGTTGGCAGCCTGCACTTTCGATGACAGTCTGCCAGTCTCTGTGTCACTCCTGAAGGCCGCCCCTACCCTGAGGTGACTCGAATACAGCAGGGCTCGAACGGAGCAGTGGTCTTGAGAATAAAGAAGGTTTTGTGATCAGCTTATCGGATTCGAGCGTTACACCGCGGGGTCAGGACTCTGCAGCCTGGTAGAGTATAAATCAGAGGGGACTGGGCTGGGGGACAATCGAGCTCTGAAGAGCTGATTCTTTGAGAGTCTCCTGTGACCCTGACTCCAGCTGACCCTCCATCATGCTGATCAATCACAAGGACAACTGAAGGAGAATGGGATATGTGACCAACACATACCCTATTTCGTGCTGGGGATGAAAAGAAAACCAAGCCAGACTCTATGTGCAGCAAAGTCAGGAGAATAACGTTCCTACCCTTCAGATGCCTATAAATGACGAGACTGATTTTCAGGTATCACTCATGGCAATGTCGCACTATTTTGTGCTCACGGGTTGTGTACGGGACATGCTTTTCTTTAACACACTGGCAATAGCAAGCGCTGTCCTCTTTGACTTGACCACAAATTGGAGATTACAGAGCCTCAGAGCAGCTCCAATCCCTCCAGGCGAGCTCTGGAAATTCCCAGGGAGTTTCATGCACACGCTCCTCAGAAACCCTCTCGGCTCTCCAAGGCCACATTGTAGATCTGAATTGCGGCGGTGACACGCCCATGGCACTCTAGAGGCTGCTTGGCCGGGTGCCCAGGTCACTGATGCTGGCAGCAAAGATTCCGGTCGCCGCTGAAATGCCCCTTAGCACGCCCCAGCCATGAATGCCACTTCATTCCATGCCCTCTGTAGCTGCCGGCACAGTGAATGGACTAGGCTGAGTTAAGGTAGATATCCCGTGTCCCCATGGCTGTTACCCCTCCATGCCTAGGCCACTTCCTAGGGCTCATCTTCAAGGGCTCTTTTTCAATTCTCTGAGGGGCTGCTCGGCCGTCCAGAGGCCTGAGCAGCCACTCATGCCCCCCCGAGCCCTCCAAAAATGATGAAAGGCCCGGATCTATATGCCTCCCTCTGGGTGACTTCCTTCTCATAAACCATTTGCCCCTCCAGCCCGCCCTGTTGATATGCCCCGATCCGCTGAACTCTCTGATGGGAAGAGTACTTTGGCACCTCGTCTTTACATTTTTTTTTTTTTTTTTTTTTTGCAGTAGTTTAATCTGGAATGGATCGTGGCAGCGTTCAGAATCTTTAAGCAGGGTCGAACGTTTTCCTAGGAGCCTGTTTCCAAGGGACGGAGTCGCTGGATGCAGCTTTCTAGTATGATGGAGGCAGCTTCCTGAGATTTGGAAGGGCCGGGCAAAGCAGAAGGCCAGCTACGAGACCAGTACATTCAGGCGTCTGCCCCTTTCTGTAAGAAACTAGCATATTTCACAGCCTTCGCGCTCCACCCACAAATGCTAAGGGCAGGCTGACCCCATCTCTGCCCGCACATCTTGACTTCCCCTCCGTTCCGTGAGCTGTGCCCTTCTCCTGTAATTTTACAACAAGGGGTCTTGCAACATTCTCCCATCAGACATGGAGTTTTTTGACAGCAGGTGCTAATGAACTGGCTCCAGCCTTGACCACCTGGAGGGAGATAGTTTCTCCAAGGGCCTGGCCATCCTCCTTTCCTCGCCGGACCCCTGTCCTCACATTCTTTTCCTTTTCCCTTTGCAACCCTGACCAAATTCTGCCTCACTGTGGTTTGGGAAGGCTGGGCACATGCCTACCACTTTTCCTTAGACCTACTCAAAGAAGCCTTTCAAATTCTAATGTTGTGAGAAGATTGGCTCCGGTAGGGGAGGATTCGTTTGGTATTTCCCCCTCCTGCTTCAGAGTTCAAGTAGGGACAGCAGCAGAAGGAGGGAGAGCTCACCGTGGTGGCACGCCTAGAAGGGTCTGCTGTCTGGGCTTATAATCATGAGGAGGTACTGGGGGAGGTTTGCTAGACCACGTGCGCGATGCTGACCAAGAAATAAGGAACTCTATCGTCAACACAGAAATCCAAACGATTTTATTTGCAACCAGGAAACCCTTTCTGTTTCATGTGCTGTCCCCACAGGGACCATCTCCGTGTCTTTCACCAATATGACGATAAACGGATAGAACAGAGTGAAGTGGGTCCCCGCACCAACACCCCTGAATCTCTCCGCTTCGCGGTGAAGGATGCATTTCAATCATCGCCATCCAGAGAGAAGGCTCCTTCCCTGCTGCCTATTCAGGACATCCAGCAGATATAATCCCACGCAGGAATTCTGTGGGGTGGGACCACAAGGAGTATTTGGAGATGGTGTGGTCGAGTGTCTCTCAAATTATTCCGGGCCGGCCATTTTCACATCTCCTATACCTTGTGCTGCCCTATTCCCAGTTTTATTTCACGATTTTTTTTCGGGAAAAGTCTATGAGGCCCCAATCCTGTACCCATGCTGCCTTTCCTTCCCAAACCTGAGGCCCACTGATGCCCACACCAACTCATGCTAGTGCTCAGACCAACTTGGAGTTGTGTAAGCGACTGTAAACCTGCAACCTACAAATCTAGTGCGTAAGTCAGGACTTGGTGAGTGAGCGACAACTCTGATTTCTGTTACATCCTTAAATGCCCTTATTGCAGATTTTGGCCCGGGATGGGGTAGCACAGAGCTATCTTCTGAGATCCTGCATCCATAGTAATAGTAGCCCTCCCCAGGCAGCTATTAATTTTTAAAATATTTATTTAATTTTGAGAGAGAGAGAGAGACAGAGCAGGAGCAGGGGAAGGGCAGAGAGAGAGGGAGACACAACACAGAGAGTTGTCAGCACAGAGTCTGATGCGGGGCTTGAACCCACGAACCGTATCATGACTTGAGTGGATGTCAGACGCTTAGCCAACTGAACCACCCAGGCACCCAGCGCCCCCAAGTATTTAGGATCTGGTTATACTTTTCATCCTCACACAAGCCTTGAGGCGGACGCTTTTACCGTCTTCATTTTAAAGATGAGGATTCTGAGGCCTGAGAGAGATTGAGTAACTTTCCCAGGTAACTGTCAAGCTGGGACAAGAAGACAAGCATTCTGGAAATTATAGCCCACAAGTTATGATTCTACCACGTGGCTTACACATGGAGTCACCATCTGGGCCTTTATTCAGCTTTAACATTGTGCTAGCTTCTACCTGGCCAGCTGTCTAGTCCCACCTCTCACCAGGCTCCTTTTGGGGGACCGAATTAGCCTGGTGACTGGGACCCAGTATGGCAGGCTCACCCTGCCTGGTCTTTTATACACTGTTCACTGGATTTTTTTGTTGTTGCAATTTTGCCCTCATCTTGGGGGACACCTAACTGCGTAAGGTGGGCCCCTGATATTATCACTGGAGATGCCCTTGGACACAGGAGAGAGCGGTCTCCTAGTGTTTCTGGTTCTCCTCCGGGAATCTCTGCTATCAGCTCCCGGGCTAGTCCCTCACCCCTGTTTTCTCTCATGTTTCTCAGAAATCACAGCTGCACCTTGCGTTTCCAAAGATCTGGCCCTGGGCATCAGTTGCCCTGGAAGCCACGGTTCCATTAAAATGGAAAGAAGTAAGTGGACACAATTAATTAATTGCAGTGGACAAAACTGGTGGGAGTTAACCCTGCAATAAATAGAGAGGGAGACTGAAAGTTCACTTTTGCTCTTTCAATGTTTCACGTGCAGAAATGGGTGACGACAGCAGGAAGGTCAGGGCCGTATGCCAGGTTTGCTTGAGGGCATTACACTGGCTATTAACGGTGTGTTAAAGGGAGGCCCCGTGAGCACTGCTGACCTAGAAGCTCCGAACGCCGCGTGGTTTCTTGTTGGTGAGGGTCAGAAGCAAAGTCATCTACGGGTGGGAGGGGGCCTGTGCCGGAGCCCCCCCACTGTGGGCTCAGGGCGGTGCAGGGGGTGGGACTGCCCTCAGCCGGGCACAGGGATGTCCCGTATGCCAGCAATGATCGTGAGTACACGTGCGCGCGCACACACACACACACACGCACGCACACGCACACGCTTTCCTCCTAGATTCCCAACTTTTATGCTTCTCCTTTATCTCTCCTGACCAACACAGAAGATGGACCCTGCCCAGTCACTGATGAAATGAAGTCTAGTCCCTCTGACAGATGTGGCAAAGCATTATCAGGGTCAAAGGTAAGTGCTGTAGCTGTTCCACTGAGGATTCCTTTCTGGATACAGCCTCCTTTACCCAGGGAAGCTTCTGAAGCAATCCCAGAGCTCCTTTACGGTTTACCTGAGCAAATTCCCACACTTTTACAATCTTTGGTTCATAAGTACCGATGTGAAAGCCAACAAAAAAACCCCCAAGTATCAGTCTGTTCGGAGATTATCTGGGTTACCCAAACCATCAGATTCCACTAAGAATTCTTCTCTAGTGTCCAATATCTTTGGGATAATGTGTGGAATTGTTCATTCGCTGAACAATTCTTTACTGATTGCCTACGTTAGGTGACTAAGGAAGGCACACGTAAGTGACCCAGATGGCCTCAGCCCTCGAGGACGTACCTTCCAGTTTGCAGACGTAGCTGGTGTTCTGCCACAGCTCTCTGCCTGAGGGATTTTCTTTTCTGGTCAAGTGTGTTTGGCCTGTATGTAGGACAAGCTGGAAATGCCCAGGAATTATTTTCCCTGGAAACAGACCTCAAATAAAACATGGAAAATGCATTGGTGAATAAATACTCCCAACGTCTTTGACCTAGGGTGGGATAACTGTGTTTGACAATGTCCCCCAATGGGACTGAGCTCAGGTTGCCCACAGTAGGATCTGAATGGCTAATGTATCCTTTATTGACTTGCTTCTCCCCCTACTGGAGATTTCTGGGATCTCCTCTCAACTAAACTACTTACATCTGAATCCCTGTCTTAGAATCAGCTTCTGGGGGAAGCCCTACCAACTCAAGAACGAAAACATATGCGCAGATAGTTATAATTCTAGAAGAATTGGTGAAAGATGACAGTAGAGTGTCTCATTTAAGATCCCATGAGAGTTCGCAGGAAGAGATTGCTTTGGGTTGGGGAACTTACAAAAGGACTTCATGGAGGAGAGTCCCTAAATGGGGAGCAGGATGTGAGCATACAGTGATTGGGTAAAGGGAACCTCAGTGGAGCTGGGTAAGCTGGACCATGAAGACAGGAAGCGAGCATATATGTTTGGTAACAGTTCAGTCTAATAAGGGATTTACATCGAGGAAAACAGCAGCAGATGGGCTTGGAAAGGGTAGATTTAAGTGCCAAGCCAAGGTCAGAAGTGTTTCAATAGTGATCTAGGCCAGCCTGTCCAACAGAAATATCTGCAGTAATGGAAATGTTCCAAGTATGAGCTGGGCAGTATGGCGGCCACTAGGTGCGTGTGGCTATGGAGCACGAAATATGGCTAGTACAACTGAGGAACTCCATTTTTCATTTACTTTACGTTAATTTAAATAGTCGTTTATGGAGAATGGCTACCGTGTCTAATATTGCATTTCCAGGCAATAGAAAATGACACGAGCAAAAGTGTCCTTTGCTTGAAATATTCTGAAAGCTGACTATAAACTAGATTATAGGAGAAGTACTATAAAGATAGGCCAATTATGAGACAAAATCAGTATGTGGGCCAGTGGTTTTCTTTTTAAGTTAAATAGAAAACATTTCCTTCAGATATAAAAAAACACATTAAACAGATAAAAGTGGAACTGACTCTTAAAATTCAGGAGGCAGGAATGGACATCGTAAAGAGACATACCGCTTTCTTGCTTTCCCACCCGCAGAAGCCCCTGAGGGTCTCCCTGGGATTTCCGAGAGCTGCTCAGGACTCTGTTTGCCAACCACTAAGTTAGCTCAATGGTAGGGGAGGGGGGGGCGTAGGGGCGGTGTTCTACTAGGGTAATAGAGATAGAGAGGAATAAATGTGGGAGATATTATCGAGGCAGAATCAACAGATCTTGGCATCTGAGTATGAGAAGTAAAGCTTGATTCTCTTCACATTTAGTTCCCCACTCATCTAAATCCAATCCCTGGTGTTATCTGGAATTCTTCCCCATTACAGAGCCATCACAAATATAATAGGTACACAAAAATAAAGTTATTGAACTGAATGGAATTAGCATACACAATGCTACATAGATGTTAAGCAGTGGGGATAATCTGGATTCATATCCAGGTCCATTGACTCCAGGATTTGCCCTACAGCTTGCTGTCCATCCCCCAGCATAATAATGATCCCCCCTGAATATATCCCCCCTGAATAATGCAGTCACAGAAGCCAAGGTAAGGGGCTTTGCTAGCGGAGGCGCTCAACGAATGGTTTTAAGTGTAGCAGCAGGTTTGAGAAGAAAATGATAAATGGATATTGAAGCTGGAAGATAATTCCAGTTACAGTGGAAAGAAGATGAGCTCTGAAGTCAGAAGATGTCATGTATTAGGATAATAGGGAATGAAGGTAAATAAAAAGTGAAGGCAACAAATGTAAACTACTATGTAGCTTCTTGGTAAATGGAAAGAAAGAGGTGAGAGGTACTGGGAATACTTAGTAAGGTGCCTGCTGGATCCATTGTCTACTTTTATGAAATCTTAACGTACCCAGAACACCCAATGTCCTTTCAAAGGAAGTCCCCAGCTATCAGTCACCTTACTTAGAGCCTTGTGGTCTCATCATCAGGTGGAGAAGACCCGAGATAGACAGCGGACAGGAATCAGCCATCACTAGGCTAACCAATGGCCCACGGGGTGACCTCACAGCAGACCCCCAACAGAGGCAGGGTGTTCGGACTGCTGGCTGGCCATTCTACTCACCCTCTGTGTCAAGGAGGTAGAACTCAAAGACACCAGAGATACTCAAGTAACACTGGAGCAGTAGAGGTAGGGACAGAAGGGGCAGATCACTTTGTCATCTGAAGTCACTTGGCGCAGAGAACGATGACTATCTCCCCTGAAGAAACAAAATGACCAGAACCTTGGAAATGTTTCATTCTCCACAGAGTCTTGCTAGAGATGGCTGAGATCTTCCGCACTTTCTCTTGTATCCTTATGAAAAAATACAACAATTCGACAAATGATTTAAAAGAAGCCTTGCACAATTCTGTTTCTTGCTCAGAATGGGAGTGTATTTGGAGATAGTACATTTAAAGAGATGATTAGGTAAAATGAGATCACGAGGGTAGGGCCCCAATTCAATATGACAGGTGTCCTCAAAAGAAGAGAGGATTAGGGTGTGCCTGGGTGGCTCAGTCGGTTGAGTGTCCGACTCTTGATTTTGGCTCAGGTCATGATCTCGCAGTTCGTGAGTTCAAGCTCCACATCAGGCTCTGTGCTGACAGTGTAGAGCCTGCTTGGGATTCCCCCCCCCCCTCTCTCTCTCTCTCTCTCTGTGTCTCTCTCGCTGCCCCTCCCCTGCTCATACTCTCTGTCTCTCTCTCTAAAAAAAAAAATAAACATTTGACAACAAAGAAGAAGAAGAAGAGATTGGGACAAAGACACATACAGAGGAAGGATGATGTAAGGACACCAGGAGATAGTTACCTACAAGCCAAGGAGAGAGGCCTCAGGAGAAACCAGACCTGCTGACATCCTGTTCTTGGACTTCCAGCCTCCAGAGCTGTCAGAGTATAAGTCAGAGCTGTCTGTTGTTTAAGTCTGTGGTACTTTGCGATGGCCCCTCTTGTGAACCATCCAGTGTAACCTTACCCCTGAAGAATCTGAGGTGTGGCATCACCCAGCTTGTATGGGTGTTAGGTCCAGGCTCTAGGGGGTACCCATTCTCAGCCCAGAGGTCTTCATACCTACCACACCCCTGAATTTGACTTGCATGGGTTTCTAGATAGGACAGAGAAGGATGATGGGAAGATCAAGGGCACAGAGTTGGAATCCAGTCCATCATCTGAAAGGAAAGGATGACTTAATGGCTGCTTGTAAAATCCAACAATTCTTGGGCCACCTTAGTAGTGACTTTTTTATTATTTTCCATTTTTCCCCCATTCTTCCCTTGGTTTCTAACTGGGGGGAAATGATTGGTTGTAGACACTTCAAAGCGACTTCAGCGTGATTTTTACATACGGGACACCATGTTGGACCAGTAGGCCCAAATTTAACCAGGGAGACCTCTTCATTGGTGTTTACTGCTCTGATTTGTTGACTGTCTCCCAGAACCTCCTTTGATGAGAGAATCTGGGACAGCTGGGGGATTTGTGGTGGCAGAGTTTAAGTGATTTGTAATTACATTTTATTTTAGTTTTAGTTTCTGTTGTTTTTTTCTGAGCATGTGTACCTTTTAGTCCTTTTTTCTTTTTTTTTCTCGTAACATTACGGGCCTCCGAATGCCAAACTAATTTTCCCTCTCAATCCCCTGTAGGTTTCAAGTGACAAGCTTTTAAAATTAGCACAGCCCTTGTTAGTTTTAGAGCCTTAAGACTCATTGTCTTGTAGCCTTCCTGTCCCCCCCCCCCCACACTCTTATTGTCATCTCCCAGGGTGTTCTAAATCTCTGATTTCCCTCTCCGAGTGGTGTCTCCCATTTATTTTATTTAGAGATAATGCAGAGCTTTTGAATCTGAAGGAGGCTTGGCTAACTGAGCTTAGTGGGTTGGGAGGTTGGGCGATATCTCAGCATAATCCCAATGTCAAAAAAAAAAAAAAAAAGGCTGAAATGCCCAGAGGCTATTTCTCAGAAACCCCATTGTTTTAGGCACAATTCTATCGGTGAAATTCAAGCTTCTGGACTTATTTCCACTGATTGGCATGATTGACACAGTGCCAGGCATTGTGTGGTGAACCAGGTGGCTTTGTGGCCTAGACTGGCCGTCACAAACACCAGCAAATGTAGCAGGATTATGTAGCAGGATATGTAGCAGTCAAGTCTGGACAGACTGTGATTATTCGGCTGTGGATGCTGAAGGTCAGGGCGCGGGTGGCCTTGAAAACCGTGCTTTACGTTGCCTTCCAGCACATAGAGAAGAAATGAAGCCAGGCCTCTTTCATGAGGACCACTCAGTAACACAACAGGTAGTGCTTACTTAAAAACAGGATCCATGACAAAGCATTCTAATCAAGGCTTTCACGTTGGCACCGTAAAATAGTTTAACTGCCAAAAAAGATGCATTAGAGAGCAAAATACTGGTTTTAATTGGTGGGGGTTTTTTTCTTTTCTTAAAAAAAGGGAAACTTTAGAGCACATTTTAATTTAAGTTCTGGCCCTTGAGACTTTTCTTACTTGTGTGGTTACCAGCAAATGATATGTGAATTAATGGATATTAAGCCTCTCAAATTAGCTTTTTAACAATGATAAACATACGCACCTTGTAGCAATTAAAAATAGGAACTCCTCATGCTGAATTTCTTTTATATGAACCATATCCAGATGCACAACCCCCTCCGCTTAATTCCTTATTAATCTACTGTTTTCCCCCCAATACAGTGAAGTTGTAAATTAAAGGAAGAAACTGCGTCCCCTGGATTTTATTAATCGCAGTCGTTTGGGGGAAGACAGGCAGCGCTCCTGGTGTTTCTATTTGCAATCGCTTAAACCCCTTTGGAGAGGTTTCTTCAGTGCGTGGCGCAACTTTTTGGAACTCTGGAGACCATTCAGGAAAAGAGAGCACAAGTGATAAATAGTTTGGAAATGAAGATCAAAAAAAAAGAACATTAGGAGCACTGGTAATGTTTAGTCTAGAGGAATGAAGAAGAAGCAGAGACAGATTTTTCCCCCAACTGTCATAAACAGGATGAGGGCAATTCTTTTTTACCAAAGTGTAAATAAAGAACAAGTGAATATCGGCAGAAGAAAAGATTGGACTTTAAGTAACATCATTTCTTTTAGGTTTTTTTTTTTTTTTTTTCCATAATAATGGAACTCCTAGGAGCTTACTAAATTATCCTAGAGTAGTTTCAGAATGCTATCCGCAGGACAATCTGGGGATTAAGAATTTAGCAATACCCATCAAGGGGAGTGACGGATTATTATTGGGGCACTTAGGTGGCTCAGTCCGTTAAGCGGTGGCCTTGGGCTTGGGTTCTCACGGTTGCAGCCCTGCATCGGGCTCTCTGCTGTCAGCACAGTCTGCTTCAGATCGTCCGTCTCCCTCTCTCTCTCTGCCCCTCTCCCACTTAAGCACCCGAGCTCTCTTTCTCTCTCAAAAGTAAATAAATGGGGGTGCCTGGGTGGCTCAGTTGGTAAGTGTCCGACTTCGGCCCAGGTCATGATCTCACAGTCCTTGACTTCGAGCCCCGCGTCGGGCTCTGTGCTGACAGCTCGGAGCCTGGAACCTGCTTTGGATTCTCTGTCTCCCTCGCTCTCTGCCCCTCCCCCACTCGTGTTCGGTCTCCGTCTCTCTCTCAAAAATAAATAAACATTAAAAAAATTCTTTTAAAGTAAATAAATGAACATTAAAAAAAGAATTAACGCTATTCACATAACACGGAGCCTGAAATACTTTCCACTGATAATTGAGATAATAATGGCGTTTACTTCTCATGGGGCTCTCACGTTGATCACACGTTGATCAAACAATCTGTTCAGCGTCAGGCGCTGAAGAATTCGAGGCAGCGAACACAGAGTGCTTGCTGTACGGGCACTGTCCTCAGTGCTTTACATACAGGAATGGGTAACCTGTTATCCATTTGTGTCCTCTGGGGAGTAAAGGCCAAGGGGACATGAGATGGGCGTGAGGTTCATTGGGAGAAACGCCTATGAAGGATGAAGGGAGCGGACACAGGAGGAGGGGGCAAGGGCAGGCTTCAGACCAAGATGCAGGTGTGATATCTATGCCAGAAGGTAAAGAAGGAAGCACTGGGTAGGAGAAGCCTCTGACCACTGACAAAAGTCTCAGACAGGCTGATGGATGAGGAATCTTGGATCAAGGTTGGAAGAATTCCTCGTGTAGCATGAATGGCTTAGTGTAGTGGTCCCAGCAGCCGCTGGTGGGGGGGGAGAGGGGGCTCTACCTCCTAGAGTGGGCTCTTTGGAGAGAGATCTGAGTGGGATACTAGAGAACCCAGCCTATCTGGCACCAAAGTCCATGCTCTTAGCCGTGTGATTCCACCCAGCTCATGCTTTCAGGGTGGGCAGTGAAAGATGTAACCCTGTTGTAATGAAAGGGCTGAGTAGGAAAAGAGGATGCCTCGTCACAGAGATCTAGGGGTTGCACTCAGCACTCACAGGGAGCCTGGTCTCAGTGGTGTCCGAGGCCATGAAAAGCAATGAGTCTGGGGGAAAAGGGGCTGCACCGTAATCACCTAATCCTAACG
The DNA here is from genome assembly GCF_018350195.1 of Panthera tigris. Classification (NCBI taxonomy): domain Eukaryota; kingdom Metazoa; phylum Chordata; class Mammalia; order Carnivora; family Felidae; genus Panthera; species Panthera tigris. The sequence continues at coordinate 17,236,044 of NC_056664.1, forward strand.
TACTTGCAAGTTTTGCCCTGGGACAGACACCTTCATCTGTTCCGATCTCATAAAACTTTTCAGTCAGTATTTAAATATTTACACAACACTCACTCACGACGGGGCGCTGTGCTCAGTGCAATGGGAAATGCTAAGATCCAAACCTTAACTCTTCCATCCGCTGGTTTACCCGATAAGGAAGACGTCATTCACGTAAATAACCATAGGCACACGAGGACAAGTGAAAATGCCTTATGTGGCACAGACAGGGCACCTTGGAAGTTTAGGGAAGAGAGGGACCACTTCCTGTTGGAAACGTTGAGAAAGATTTCATGAAGGAGAAAGAATTGGTATCGGTGCCTCAAATGCAAAAATGGTGGCCAAGAAGATCTAGACATTCATTCTCCATTGGGAGAAAGTAACAAAAACCTGTCACAGAAGCTGGAAGCCAAACCTGAAACGACAGTATCATGATTCTCCTAAGAGAAATGTCTACAGTCCAGACCCCAACGGAGCTAGAAATATATTAATCTTTTTTTATTAGAGGAAGAAGTAAGATTTATTTAGTTGACTAGAGTTGTTGTAACAAAATACACAAACTGGGTGCCTTTGTACAATAGAAATTTATTGTCACACAGCTCTGGAGGCTAGAAATCCAAGATGAAGGTGTCAGTGTCATGCTTCCCCCAAAGCCTCTGAGGAAGGATCCTTTCTTGCCTCTCCCAGGTTTTGGTACTTCCAAGAATTCTCTGGCTTCTAGATGGATCACTTCAATCTCTGGCTCCACTGTGACATTCCCCCGGTGTGTCTGTTCTTCACATGGCCATGTTCCTTTAGTGTCTCTTTGTCTAAGGACACCAGTCATATCGGGCCCACCCTACTCGACTATTGCCTCATTTGAACTAATTATAACGGCAACGCCCCTCTTTCTAAATAAGGTTACATTCTGAGGTCCTGGGGGAAAGACTTCAACATAGCTTTTTGTGGGGGGACACTATTCAACCCATTAACATTATCCTATTACTTGAATCGTGATGGTATTCTTTGCCGCCTTCTGAAATATAATTTTACGTGAGCAAAAATCTCCTCAGATTTCCTAAGAACAATGAAAAGAAAACAAGCCATAATTATTTGGAACGTTAAATCAGTATGTGTATATTTATACATCAACATAAAATATTGAGATCTCTGAATAAAGTCCTAAAAATATTCTTAAACATTTGGCAAAAGCATTGATTTTCATCACTCTTTCTTGGTTTTCCTAGCTGGTGTAGCCTCATGTTTAAGCAATCTGTTGAAGTTTACTATAATTTCAGGGCAGATTTTTCCATAGAAAATTCCAAGGTAAGAGGTGAAGCACTAACTCCAGACTCAGGCTCTTTTGATTGCAAGAATCTGTCCCTTTGTCCCTGAGAAACAGGAACAATAAAACATCTCTCACTACGCTAGGCAGAGAGGAGCAAAGCTCTCTAGATGCGGTGAGAACAAGCCCATTAACTAGTTTGAACCCGGATCGCCCATCCTCACAGATTGTACTTTTTCAAGATGGCCACAAAAATATATCCCCTCCCATCTGCTCTACTTGTAATGCGACATTGACACTGTTCCACTGGGAAGTGGAGAATATGGACAGGGTTTAGTGACTGGCTGCTAATGAACGCAACACCCGGGAAGCAGAGTTGAGTGACTTCCAAGATAAGATCATAAAAGACATACAGCCTCTGCTTGGCTTTCTCTGTCCTTCCCATCTCGCACTCCCTTCCTGCCTTTCTGCCTCTCTGTCTTTCCCTCCATTTCTCTTTCTGTCCCTGTCTGTCTCTGTCTGTCTCTCTTTCTCTCTTTCTCTTTCTCCCTCTCCCTTCCCACCCTCCTCACTTTCTCCCAGGACCCTCACCTGTGGAACCCAGCTGCCGTGTTGTAGATCACGTTTTGGAGCCCAGGCCAAAAGGAGAGGCCACACGTGGGTGTTTGAGTCGGCAACTCCAGCTACACTCATGGCCATCAGCCAGCATCAACCTCCAGACAAGCTGCAGGAACAAGTCTTCAGATTATGTGAGCTGAGGCCCAGACATCATGGAGCAGAGGCAAGCTGTCCCCACTGTTCTCTGGACACATTCTTGCCCAACGGAATTCACGAGCATAATAAATGGTGGCTTCATGCCTCTACATTTTCTGCATAGCCATGGTTACTGGAATGCCATATATCCAGCAAAATAACAAGTTGTAAAGCTAGATTCTTAAGTGACATATTTGTTGATGTTGCTGGAACTTTACCCTGGCCTCTGAGAGAGGCAATCTTTTAGAAGCAAAGAGAAAGCTACACTAAGGCTGAAAGGTTCTCGGAATCTAAGGAGTTCTAGGCTGCCAATAGGTAAAGCATTGAATACAGACATCTCTCATTTCAGGGGCACATAGCTTGCTACTGCTATGGAACCTACTGCTTGTGACTCTGTGGTTGACCAAGCAAACATTTAGTGTCCTTGAAGCTAAGGTGACAATCAATATTAATTGCATCTCAGGTAAACTCCTGCTGAATATTGACTGATAAATTTTATAAAGAGCAGCTATTTTGTTGGGATAACTACTATATTCTTATATAACTGATAAGAAAAACCTTCCTCCTTCCCTCCGTCCTTCCTTACTTCCTTTATTTCTTTTTCAGGGATGTCTGTGAATAAATGTATGAATGGCAGAAACAAACAAACAAACAAACAAAACGCTGAGGGTGAAGAAATAAACTCATTTTTAAAATTCAAGGTAGTATTAGCACGTTATCTAGGTTAAAAATCAATTATATGTGACTCTTAGAATTTGTCTTCTTTCCTACCTGGGCATTCTCAGTGAACTTCTCAATTGAAACAACAAATTCATCTAAAGCTCCTATTTAAAATGTATAAAGGGACACCTGGGTGGCTCAGTCGGTTAAGCGTCCGACTTTGGCTCAGGTCATGATCTCACAATTCAGGAGTTTGAGCCCCGCTTTGGGCTCTGTGCTGACAGCTCAGAGCCTAGTACCTGTTTTGAATTCTGTGTCTCCCTCTCTTTATCTGCCTTTCCCCTGCTTGTGTGTGTGCTCTCTCTCTCTCTCAAAAATAAATAAACATTAAAATCTTTTTAAATGTATAAAACCTCCTAATTAAAGACAATGATGCATTAAAATGGGATCCAACTGTTCATTTTATTTTATTTTTATTTTTTTAACATTTATTTATCTTTGAGAGAGAGAGAGCGCGGGGGTGGGTGGAGAGAGAGGGAGACACAGATCGGAAGCAGGCTCCAGGCTCTGAGCCATCAGCACAGAGCCCAACGCAGGGCTCGAACTCACGGACCGTGAGATCATGACCTCAACCGAAGTCAGATGCTTAACCAACTGACCCACCCAGGCGCCCCTTATTTTCTGTTTTAAAGTTGTTATTTAAATTCCAGTTACGGGGCGCCTGGGTGGCTCAGTCAGTTGAGTGTCCGACTTCAGCTCAGGTCATGATCTCGTGGTCCGTGAGTTCGAGCCCTGAGTCGGCCTCTGGGCTGATGGCTCAGAGCCTGGAGCCTGCTTCCGATTCTGTGTCTCCCTCTCTCTCTGCCCCTCCCCCGTTCATGCTCTGTCTCTCTCTGTCTCAAAAATAAATAAATGTTAAAAAAAAAAAATTAAAAATAAATAAATAAATAAATAAATTCCAGTTAGTTAGCATACAGTGTAATATTAGCTTCGGGTGAACAATATAGTGATTCAACCCTTCCAGACATCGCCCAGAGTTCATCACAGTGAGTTCACTCCTTAATCCCCAACACCTACTTCACCTATTCAATTGTTCACGTTCAATCAATGATCGTGACAGCTGCAACAAGGTCACTGCTGAACAACCAGAGAGTGATAAATCTTTAAAAATGGGAGAGGTTATTTACTTAACCAGAGTGGAGAAGTGACTTGCCCATGATTAGAAATTTGAAACTATCTTTAAAATCCACATCTAACCCACCACTCTCACCCCACGCACTGGTCTTTGGCAACTTGCTGAGGGCAAACGCCTTGGGTTAGAAAATGCAGTTCAGATCATAAGATTGAGAACAGGGATATTCTTGTGGTGGTGGCAGGTTGGAGAGGGACCAGAGATGGACGTGGAAACAAGAGGGTCCCTATTGATCCGTTTTTCACTTATTTAAGTTTTTATTTAAATGCCTGAGTTAACATGCAGTGTAATATTAGCTACAGGTGTACAGTGTAGGAAACCCATTTTTTTCAGGGCAGCATCTTATTTTTAAATCCATTTCAACCTACTCATGTTTAAAGAAAGTGCCAAGTTTCGTATTCCCTATATCTCAAGTGCAGCAAAATGTACAATTCTCTGTGTAGCCATTGGTCCCCATGCAACACGTTTCCTTTTATATACGGTCCTAATGGCTCAATGGGATGGACCTTCCTTGATCTAAGCCTTCCTCTTACTTGTGTGGTGGAATCATGATGTTTTTTTAAAGTTTATTTATTTATTTTGAGAGAGAGAAAGAGAAAGATAGCATGCGCGAGCAGGGGAGGGGCAGAGAAGAGACAGAGAGAATCCCAAACAGGCTCCACACTGTCAGTGCAGAGCCTGACCTGGGGCTCGATCCCACAAACCGTGAGATCATGACCTGAGCCTAAATCAAGAGTCAGATGCTTAACCAACTGAGCCACCTGGGTGCCCCGGAATCATGATTTTTAAGCTACATCTTTAATGTGTCAGGAGTTTTCAATAATTGAATAATCGTTCTAAAAACATATCCCTTCTTCCTTTCATTTTATTGACGTTTTCTCTCTAGGCTGTCTTTCTAGGTGTTTCCTCAGCGTTGTAAGTTCATCTTGAATCATTCTCTGCACTTAGACCTGTTTCATTTGTGCAGATAAAGCTGTTTTACACATTTCCCAAGGCGGAAGAGGGTCTGGGGTCTGGGGAATGTGCTTTCACCTTTAAGCTGGGTTAAGCTTTGAAAATGCTTTAACGAGTTTTAGATTCCTGTCTGATTAAGAGCTGCTCCAAGTAATAAGTAGGAGAGAGGCAGAAACTGAAGCCACACATTCGTGGATATGCGTGTTAAAGACCCTTTATATCCCTGCTCTGTGATTCTAGGAATTCTAAAAATCAAATTGTAGCCCTTTTATTCAGATTATATATATATATGTATGTATGTATATTATATATGTATATATTTATTTATTTTATATATATAATTTATATATATTTATTATATAAATATAATATATAAATTATATATAATATTTTATATATATAATTTATAGATATTTATTATATAAATAGATATTATTTATATAAATAAATAGATATTTATTATATAAATATCTATAAATTATATATATAATATAAATATATAAATATAAAAATATAAAAATATAAATATAAATAAATAAATTCTAGGAATTCTAAAAATCAAATTGTAGCCCTTTTATTCAGATTATATATATATGTATATATATGTATATATTTATTTATTTATTTTATATATATATTTATTTATTTAATATATATATTTATTTATTTATTTTATATATATATTTATTTAATATATATTTATTTATTATATAAATATATATATTTATTTATACATATATACATATATACACCCCAAGCAGGCTCCAGGCTGTCAGCGCAGAGCCCGATGGAGACTCGATCTCACAACCTGAGCCAAAATCAAGAGTCGGACACTTAAACTGACTGAGCCCCCTGGGCGCTCCTCACTCAGTATCTTTTAACGAAGCTGTTCCACTTTATTGGAAGCTCTTACTTCTCTGAGTCTCTAGTCACCTGGTTTCCCTCATATGTCTCTGGCGTTCTTTACGTCTTCTCTGGTGCATTCTCCTTTCAGCTTGATCTCGGACCTAACGGAGGGCCCTCAGAGGATAGTTCTAGGTCCTCTTCTCTACCTACATCACCTCTCTAAGGAAATAACCTTGTCCTATGGCTTGGGATTGCTAGATATGCCATCCCAGGTTCTCCATCACACCAAATATCGACTTTGTATTCATTATCTCCATTTGGCTCTCCAAAAACGCATCTCAGAGATAACGTTAATTTTCTCCTACCCTCCAGACTGTTTCCTCCCCCAGGCCTCTCAGTCTTAGATAACGACGTCTCTCTCCAGGCAAGGGCTCAAGCCTTGAGTTTTCTTTTCTACTCTCTCTGTGAGTCTGGGGGCTTTCTCTTCCACATTTATCTCAACTCTGTCTACCACATTCCACCTTCATTGTTAGCATGCTAACCCAAGCCACCATCATCACTTACTTGGGTGATTGCAATTGCCTCTGAATGTCTCCCTACCTCCACTCTCCCCGCTACAATCCATTACCACCCAGCAACCGGAGAGATGTTTTTAAAATATAAATCAGATCTTGTCATCGCCATGCTTAAAACCATCCAGGTATCTCCTCTCCAAAAGCACTGAGAATAAAATGTACCTCTTTCCCCCAATTTGCAAGACTCCAGTTGACTTGGCCCCTACCTAACTCCTTGTCACCTTACATCGTTTCTCCCTCACTTCTATCCGAGTCACGTTGGCTGCCTTTTTGCCAATATGCCACTATGCTTTCCACCTCAGGATCCTCGTATATCCTTTCTCTTTTATCCCTTTGCGTAGCTCGTTCCTTCTTATTTGTCAGCTCTTAACTGATAGGTTACTGTTTCCCTTAGATCAAACCTCCCTGATGACTTTGTTCAAAGGGAGTCCTACCTCTCATCACCACACCCAGTTCTTGCCCAGCAAAGCCCTGGCTACAAGTTGTAATTACAGGCTTGTACCTGTTCTCATTTGTCATTATTCATCTCCCACAAGAACGTGAGTGCCCTGAGAGCAGGGACTTTCTCTGTCTTATTAATAGCTGCATCACTGTTGCCTAGAGCAATGCCTGCCTTCAATTGTGTTCAATAAGTATTTGTTGAATGAATGAATGAGTGAATGAATGAATGAATGAATGAGTTTTTATTTTATTCAAACCATTTGTTTTTCCTTGATTGCCTGCCAATCTACTCCTTGACAAAATATCTGGCTGTTAGACTAAGGAACATGTTTCTTTTTCAAGTTGTGTTCAAAGAGGATGTAGAAATTTAGCAGATTAGAGGGAGCTGCTAGCTTTTGTGTTTTAGCTTTTAAGAAGTATATCCCTTAATGAGGGTGAATAACCAAAGCTTGAGTTATGAGAGCGATCAGACTTTCACTAAGCAAAATCTAATCTTTTCTGTTTTCTCTCCCTTTTGTGAATTTTATTTGGCCTGAATTCAGACTGTGGCCATAGCTATGGAAGCTATTGCTTGGATGCAGTTTTCAACTATTGAAATCCTAGAACTCCTAGAATTTGTTTATTTTCAAATACATGGGTCCCAAGACTATGCGTTGCTGACTCTTCCTATTCCAAGAATTACAAAATAAAGATGCTGACTTGGAATTCATTGCAATAATACCTTGAGATATGAGCTTGTATCTATAAAACACTGATGTAATGCTATAAGCTCATAATATAAATGGATACAAAACCATCTGTGTTTTGTGGCACATTACTTTTGTGTGTGTGTGATTCCAAAGTAAAGAGTGAAACAAAGTTGCAACTAGCAGGTGTGTTGTTTCAAGCATACAGCTCAGCAGCCCTAAATCCAGACTTGATGAAATGCCCACAAAAACCGAAGGTCGGGTTAAGACATTACACTCAACATGCCAGAAAATAGAAAAGAAGTACCTCTCCAATGTTTTAGGGGGCAAATGATAAATTGAATATAAAACTTTGCGGGTCAAGATAAAAGATCCTGTGTAAAATATTTTTATTAGAAGGAAAGAGAAACAGAAGAAGAGGGAGGGCGAGAGACAGAAAGGCAGGGTCTGATGAAGAGCTGGTGCGTCTGAGCTAGCTTAAGCAGTTGAACTCAGTCTCTTGGGCTGTGTGCAAGCGAGAAAATAATAGTCAATATTTATTTACCATTTACTCCGGTTTTCCACACTTTGCAGTGTGTATTCAGCTCTGAGAAGTGTGAAACCACGGTTAGGATTACAGGTGCAATCCGAGCTCAGAAAGGCTAACGGTGAGTGTGGACTGGAGAAGCTGGGAATCATGTTACGGAAGGGTTTGGACTTCTGCAAGATATTCTGCTAAATCATAGGATTTCGATGCAGAAAGAAGAGCACAGAGGAGGGAGTATGAAGGGAGACATACCAAGAAGCAAACGCACAAAAAAGTTTGGAAAAAGATGTGAGACTTCCCTACTTCCAGGGAAAAGCCTAAAAGGGTACCTTGATTGAAACCAAGGAACATTTTACGTAGTTGTAAGAAATGAATAGAATGACGGGGGTACCTGTGTGCCTCGGTCAGTTGAGAATCTGATTCTCGATTTCGGCTCAGGCCATGACCTCACGGCTGGGTTCGTGAGATCGAGCCCTGGGTCAGGTTCCGCGCTGACAGCATAGAGCCCGCTTGGGATTCTCTCTCTTTCCCTCTCTCTCTCTCTCTCTCTGCCCCTCACCTGCCCGTGGCCCCCACCTCTCAAAATAAATAAATACATTAAAAAAAAAAAAAAAAAGGAACGAAGCTTCAGGGCTTTGAACTCCAGGTGCCTAACGAGTGGGCTGGCAGAAGCTCTTGGAAACTTCCAGCAAGGGTGTCATGAAGGAAGTGTGTTTTAAGAAGAGAACACTTGATATTTATCAGGCAAGATGGGTTAGTCGCAAGGAGGTAAGCTTGGAGTCAAACTACGATGCTGTTTCTGTAGTAAGGATGTAAGATGTAATCAATCAAGGGTTTGTACTCTGACGGGGCTGATGTTAATAGAGTTTATCTCTATTAAATAACTTACTCAAGGTCAGATGGTGGAGCCAGCATGTGTTTGTTTTAGAGAACTGTGTTTCTACTTTTATTTGATTTTTTTCCTCCTCATCTGGAAACCTAACGTTGGTTTGTGTGTGTTCCTATTTCAAAGACCAGGGCTGAGTAGGTAACGGCCAAAGCAGAAAGTGATGGCCTGTTCTGTCGGAGTTCTCTTCCTTCATGCTTAAAAGTTGAGTATTGGTTTCAGATAAGTGAAAGATGAGGTCCTGATGACAAACAGCAGCCTAATAAAGACGGATAGGGGCGCCTGGGTGGCTGAGTTGGTTGAGCTTCCGACTTCGGCTCAGGTCACGATCTCGCAGTCCGTGAGTTCGAGCCCCCCGTCGCGCCCTGTGCTGACGGCTCGGAGCCTGCAGCCTGCTTCCGAGTTCGTGTCTCCCTCTCTCGCTGACCCTCCCCTGTTCATGCTCTGTCTCTCTCTGTCTCAAAAATAAATAAACACTAAAAAAAAAAAAAAAGACTGATAATGCGTGGTTACCAGCTGGTTAAGGCAAGCTTCAGTAAGTTGGCTCTCGGTGAGTTCCTTTGGGTCGTCGTGACCTGGGCTGGAGAGGAATCACAAACCAGAGGTCTCCAGAGCAAGGGAGGCCAGCCCAGGCATGTTCCAAACAATATCCTGGTGCTGCACAGAACCAGCGTTAAGCGACTCGAGCAATTTAGAGGCAGCCTAAAACAAATTTCCAACAGCAGAGTCAGAGAATAACATGGGCTTCGAGTTGAGGATACAGCTCGAGGTTTAGAGTCAGATTTGAAAGCCCAGAGAACTCTCTTTATAAAGAAAAACAGAAGCTCACAGTCCTGTTTCATTACCCACCCGTGCTTTTGAGCCATGAACTTTCCCCCACTTCGGAAACTTCTCTGGAAAATTCATTTCATGCTTGTCTACTCCAGTAAAACCCTTGACTGAACTGTTACAAAACAGGCGACTTGGCGAAGGGAGTGTGAGAAATCACCCGACACGGTGAAGCCAGTTGGCATCCTCGAGAGCCATGTGCCTGCGACCTTTGCTTTACCTGTAATCTTGGACTGTGACCTTCTGCCAGCAGAGGGGGCGTTTTGATTGTTCCTGTGCCAGGTGGCCAGGAGGCGGTCACGGGCTCATGCATCTGGGTCTTTGACACGCTGAGGAGCACCAACCAGGCGGAGGGAGGATTATATGTGCCCGGGTTTCAGGCTCAGAACTCACCAGCGCCTGAGAGGCGGTCTTAGGAAACTTGCTGGGTACCTCTCACATCTCCTCAAAAGCATCACATCTCAATCTCTTCTTGGATTGTTTTTCTTACAAGGGTGTGCCTGTGTCAATTACCTCATTGCCACTAATGCTGCTTTGAAACTAATGTGATAAAACATCCCCGGCTCCTCTATGCAGATTTCTACCCAGCAACCCTCATATGGATCCTTCGCCAGACACCTTCCTCTTCTCCAGCACAGTTGTTTCAGAACGGCATCTGTTGTCTCAAGGTCTCACCCATTCTTACCCCCTCGCTCCCTGGAGATGGCCCAATTTCTTCTTCCCCCAAGAAAAGTCTGTATTCTCAGTAAGAATTTATTGAGCACCTGCCGTGATATAGGACTTGGGCAGAATTTTTGGAAAACAAAGATGGATGAGGCATGATCTTGGCTCTGGATGGGCTTTGAGCGGACTATAGGAGTATAGATATGAGATGAGTGTAGTCCAACCATGTAGGCAAACGGATGGATGGATAGATGGATGGATGGGTAGGGCAAAGGGAATGTAGAAGAGGGGTCATTATTTCCACTTGGAAAGGCAAGAAAAGCTCCATTACAACCATCTCAGGTGGGCTTCCTAAATTCCTTTGCCTCTGCTTTCAAAATTATCAATAGCTGTAGATAATTCTTACCATCTTGCTCCCTATCTTAGAAGAGGTATCTACACATTTCTAAGGTTCATCCTTCACATGGCTCTTAAACACAAACTTCATCCTCCAGGACGTAAGTGAGGTAAAAGAATTACAAAAATATTGTAAAACAACAACATGGAAATATGAAGAAAGAAAAAATAATCCCATAATCCAGCCAACTTAACATTGCCGCCATCATTGGTGTGTGTGTATTTTAATCTCTTTTCTTCTCCTTTGTATGTTTCAAAAGTTATAACCACAACCCTTTGTGTTCACGTCCAACCTCTAGTCCCCCCACCCCCGGGACCTGACTCTTTCCAATTCTACATCTTGATCATCTTTCCCACTGGAAAGTCCCATTCACTTCCCTACTCATTTAAATCTCACCCACCCTACGACACAGGAAGTCAAACCATTTCCTTAACCAAACTAGACTGTTCTTAAAGATTCTTCAATGACGCACTAAGGAGGCCAACTCACTTTCATTTTTTTTTAAATGTTTATTTACTTTTGAGAGAGAGAGAGAGAGAGACAGAGTGTAAGCTGGAAAAAGGGCAAGAGTGTGAGCAGGGGAAGGGGCAGAGAGAGGGAGACACAGAATCCCAAGCAGGCTCCGGGCTCCAAGCTGTCAGCGCAGAGCCCGACGCGGGGCTCGGACTCACAAACCAGGAGATCATGACCTGAGCGGGAGTCAGACGCTTAACCAGCTGAGCCACCCAGCGCCCCTCACTTTCCTCTTTGATCCCTTTCTTCTGTCTCTAACTTTTCTCCCTTGACTGTCTTGGCCATCTATTTCTGAAATTAACTTGTTTTGTTTCCCTACACTCTGATAACGCTTTTCTCCATCTTTTTCTGACATTAGTCCCTCCCCTCTCTGCCCACCCTTTACAGACTGGTGGTTCACAGGGTCTCTCTAACTGCCAACTTCACTCACTCAAAACTCTCCTTGGGCCCCTTCTAGAGACTGAGTACTTCCAGATCTGTATCTCTACCTGGGCTCTTTGCCTGAACCTCAGCCCCGCTTACTACTGGTCACCTTTATCCTAAACACCGCCGACTCAACATTTGCAAACCGGATTCCTCTCTTTCTTGCCTAGCTTCCTCAAAAGTTTTACCACCCACCTAGTCTCCCATGCTAGAAGAATGGGCATCATCTTCATTTCCTCTTTCTTTCTTAGTCAAGCAAATTCCTTCTGCAAAATGTATCTCAAATCCACGGCTTGTTGTCACTGCCACTTTTAAAACTCAGACTCTAGTTTTTATCTGGTCTGTTAGATAGTCTGCTAGTAAAGCTACTGCTTTCAATTTCTTTTTGCAGTGCTTTCCCTCTTCCATGCTTTTGTCACAAATTATATTTCTGGAATACAGATATCTTTTCTAAAACAAAATCGCTTCTTCAATTACAAAAATGTTCACGATTTTCCACTGCCTGCACCAAAATTCAGATTTCTTACACGGCACTCAAGGCAGTATGTAATTTGCTCCCAATCTACTTTTTTCCACGCTCATTTCTTTCCTACCCCTTCCCCCACCCACCCTTCCATGTCGTTGACTGCATGCTGTTCTGTTGTTCCAAGCATGCCTTGAATTCTTGTACCTCATAGGACCTAGTGTGGTTTTCCCTCTGCCTAGAAATACCTTGTGCATTGTCAAAATTATATTCATGCTTTTAAGCCCAGTTTCAACATCACCTTGTGCGTGAAGTCCTCCCAGACCTGGTTTTCTCTTGTCCCCTGGGAAATCAGTGGCTCCCTGTCCTCTGTGTTCTTTTTTTTTTTAATTTTTATTATGTTTATTTATTTTGAGAGAGAGAGAGAGCAAGAGCACAAGTGGGGGAGGGCGGAGAGAGAGAGAGAGAGACAGACAGACAGACAGACAGAATCCGAAGCAGGCTCCAGGCTCTGAGCTGCCAGCACAGAGCCCAACACGGGGCTCAAACTCGTGAGTGTGAGATCATGACCTGAGCCGAAGTCGGATGCTCAACCGACTGAGCCACTCAGGCGCCCCCCTCTCCTCTGTGTTCTTACACCAGCATGGCTCCCAAACCTGGCTGTGCGCTAGAATTAACTGGGAAGTTTTTAGAAGATCCTGATGCCTGGGCCTCACCTCATACCATTTGTACCAGAATATTTGAGGGTCAGCTCTTTGCATTAGTCATGCATTTTGACATTCAGGACCCAGGTGCTTAGAATTTGATAAGTTCAAATCTTGATTCATGATTCATGGCACACTCCTATCAACACTGTCCACGCATGTCTCTCTTTCAACTTAATTTTAATTATTTAACAAATACCTGTGAACCTACCACCTGACTGAAGAAGCAGATTTGTAACCTCTAAGGAGGTTATTATCTAGAAGCTTCTCATCTATTTGCCTGCACCTGAGGCAACCACTACCCTGAAATTTTATGGTTTTGCTTAAAAAATGTTATATATGTGGGGTGCCTGGGTGTCTCAGAGAGTTAAGGTCCAAGTCTTGATTTCGGCTCAGTTCATGATCTCAGGGTTTGTGAGATCGAGCCCTGCCTTGGGCAGTGTGGAGTCTGCTTGGGATTCTCTCTCTCCCTCTCCCTCTGTCCCTCCTCTGCTTGCACACATGTCCTCTCTCTCTCTTTCTCAAAATAAGTAAACTTTAAAAATGTTATATATGTATATACAATATTTAATGTTATATATAATATATAATTGCATAATACAATATAATTATATTATATATTTATATATAAATTATTGTGTATAATATATATACTGATGGTACCTATTATCTATATCTATATATATCTATAAACATATATACAGTGTGTGTGTGTGTGTATATATATATATGTATATATATATATAAAACAGGTACCAATTACCAATTACCAATATATATTACTAAGGTTCGTTTGTTTGTTTTATAAAAGACAGATAGCTCTCCAGGCACTGGCGTTTGTCCAAAGCTCTGGGTGATTCTCGTCCACAGCCAGGGGAGAGCAGCTAGCTCTCAGAGCACTTTGTACGTAGCCTCTATTCCAGTCGTCTCCCTGGGTCACCTCTGTGAGCCGCTGACTAGTCTTTCTTTGGCTCTGACTTTGGGAGCCATGCCTCACTCTGGCTTTTCTGGAGGTAGTCCGTCAGTCCCTGGCCTCTGATCCGTTCAGTGTGGGTGCCCTGTTTTCATCTCCCTCTACGTCTGAAATCATTCTGCTGGGCTCTTTCTCTGACGGCACTTTGTCGAAGAAGTCTGTCACCCTCCACCCTGTCTCTGTCCCCTTTTCAGTTTGCTCTTTCGTCTCTGCCCCACTCTCACAGCGTTTACTCTCAATATTAGCAAAGGAAAGGAAAGCAAGTAAAGTTGCAAAGACTTGTATATGAAAAATCATATATAGGAGAGGAATAAAATGAAAAATGTTCCCTGTATCTTTAGCTTCTAATGACTGGGAAGGCAGAACTGGGGTTTAATGAAACCACAATTGTACAGAAATGGGAAGTGGGTTGTTCTTGAACACGTGGACTAGTGGGGCGTCTCAGTGAAAGAAATTGGCTTTTATCTCTGAGTACGTATCCTTAGCCCCCCTTCCTTTATTGCTTCACTTAATGATCGCAAATAAACTGTGTGCGGCCAGGTAGATTACATGCCATTTATCGAAACAGGTCACAAACGGTCCACAGGGAAAGCAAGACTCACCTTATTCTGGGTTGACCTAGTTCTGGGACAAGGAATTCCGTTCTTGTCTGTGTCCCCAAAATGTCGAGGTTTTCAAATAACCAACGAAGACAGTGCACGGTGTGACCTGCAGTGTTTGCGTCTTGAGAAAATTCACAAAGATACTTTGGAATAGAGTTGGGACTTCCTTCCTCACCAGATGGCATTGTTGACTGACAGGACAGATGAACCAACAAGGTCTCTGGAGCACCTGCACCTGATTCCTGAGATTTTCCTCATGCTACGGAAAAGGGAGTAAAGCAGGGACAAAGATTTTTTTTTTTTTCTCAGCTAAGAGCCATTGATGGAAAAGGTGGAAAATCAGCTGAGCATCACATAAAGTTTTTTAAAAAGCCCACTTAGATTTTCCTTTTGTTCCTTTTAATAAGAAATATAACATATTCAATTTCTCTTTTTGCTTCTTTTCTTTCCTTTTCTTTCTGTCTTTCCTTCCTTCCTTCCTTCCTCCCTCCTTCCCATCCTTCCTTCTTTCCTTCCTTTCTTCTTCTCTTTCTTCCTTCCTTCCATCCTTCCTTCCTCTCTTTCTTCCTTTCTTCCTTTCTTTTCTTTCTTTCCTTCTTCCCTCCTGCCCACCTTCCTTTTTTCTTTCTTTCTTTCTTCCTTCCTTTCTTTCTTTCTTTCTCTTTCTTTCTTTTTCTTTCTTCTGTCAAATAGTTGTCCTTTAGTTGTAACGTTAAAAATCTCTTCTGTCCCAGGCAGGTGTATGTGTCAGGATCTTTTCAGTTCTATAAACTACCAACTTACACAGAGACAGACTAAATACATTGAAATGAAGTGTTCTCTGCACTACTGAATTGGGATCTGAAGCTAAGTCTGCTGAGTAAATAAAATAGTATAGTATTTGTAAGTGAAATAGTCCCAGTACTCATACGGATTTTTTTTTAGTGGTTCAAATGCAAAGTATTGTAATAGCTTCCAGTTTGTCTCAGAAAACCAAAGAGGTTCTTATTTAGAAACCACTGCAATAAGCCTGCTATTACGGGGGTGCATTGGAAATCAACAAGTGAATGAAACTGTTGTCTTGGAGTTTGAGTTTATTAAATAACATTTGAACATAATTGGCAGGAATTCTTAAATTCTAAAATTCTTTCCTGTGTCTCTAGCCCATCTGCCAAGCTGATCCTCAGGAATATATTTTTTAAATCTTTTTAAAATGTTTATTGGGGAGAGAGAGAGAGAGAGAGAGGCAGAGAGGAAGGGAGACACAGAATCCAAAGCAGGCTCCAGGCTCTGAGCTGTCAGAACAGAGCTCAATGTGGGGCTCCAACCCAGGAACAAGAGATTATGCCCTGAGCCCAAGTCGGAGGCTTAACCAACCGAGCCACCCAGGTGACCTAACCCTCAGGAATCTTGAACAATAATATATTGGGATGCTTTGTGAGTTGGGTCGCACCAGAGGTCTCCTGCTTGCACACGTGCCTTGGCAGACGTGTGCACGCCATCCACGCATGCACAGGGATGTATGTCCACGCCCCCCGTGGCTGGCTGGTCCTCAGCCTGGGTCTAAAAGAAACTCTGGCTTTTAAAAGGGCCGTTCTTTTTTTCTTTTAAACCATGATCTTAACATTGAATCCAAAGCCCAAACATGACGTCAGGGGACAGCACAGCAGGGCAGTTTGAGAGGATTAGATTTCTTTAAATTACAAAAACAGTAAGAGCCGGAGGTCTTCAAAATCAACATTTTATAATCTGAGTCACGCTCGTGTTTTTTGCTCCTTTGCTTAGAAAAACAATATTGTCAGAGTTGACCTCAAATCTGTGTAGCGGCACGTGACCCAGATGGAGAGAAGTGTGCAAACGCTAAGCAGCATCTAAGCGGGGGTCCTCCTGCCCTTGGGATCCATACCAGGGATGGAAGTTCTGACGGTTGAGAATAATCATATTCTTCACTCATAGCGGAAGAACATTGAAATAAGAACAATGTATTACATAATACATTGATGTAAAGGTTTACTTTAACATCCGTTCATGACAAAAACTCTCCACAAAGGAGGCTTAGAGGGAACATACCTCCACGTAATAAAGACCACATAATGAAAAATCCACAGCTAACATCATGCTCCACGGTGAAAATCTGAGAGTTTTTCCTCTAAGACCAGGAACAAGACAAGGCTCTTCTCACCACTGCTAGTCAACACAGTACTAGAATCCTCGCCATAGATATCAGACAAGGAAAAGAAAGCAGAGGCATCCAAATCGGTAAGGAAGGACAAAAGCTTTCAGTATGTGCAGATGCTGTGATGCCACATAGAGAAAACCCTGAAGACTCCATCCAAAAACTAGAGGAAACTGATAAATAAACTCAGTGAAGTTACAGGATAAAAAATTAACCTGAAGAAATTGATTGCATCTCTACACACTAATAACAAAGTCACAGAGAGAGAAATTAAGAAAAACAATCCCATGTACAATTGCCAAACTACCAAAAAGAATAAAATATCTAGGAATAAACCTGACCAAGAAAATAATAAGGTTCACCGCTCAAAACCCAAACACTGAGAATAGGTGAATAGACCCGCCACCAACCCCCTACTGACTCACCTGTCTCGTAACCTTCTGAAATCCAACTCAGTGCAGTGATCCTCAAGGCGTGGTCCCCAAGCCAGCAGTGGCAGCACCACTTGAACTTGATAGAAAAGCAAATTCTCAGGTTCCACCCCAGATTTGCTGAATCAGACACTCAGAGGGGGGTGAGCCAGGAATGCGTGCTTCAGCAACCCCTCCAGGTGATTCTGAGTAGGCTCAAGTTTGAGGACCCCTGGTTTATACACTTCACGATTAGAAAGACCATCGGGTGTCTGAATATAAGCCGACCGTATGGCATGGCTTAATGAGAGGACGTATAAATCAAGAGGGTCTCTGCAACACCTGGCCTTTATTCTTAACATCTTTCTTGTGCCAAAACAAAGGGAGTTATGCAGAGATGGAGAAACTGTTTCTTTCCAGCCAAGGTCCATTGATGTAAAAGGCAGAAAACCAATTGGGTACCATATAAAGGTAAAAAAAAAAAAGAAAAAAAAACATTTAAGTTATATTTTTTGTTCCTTATAATAAAAAATATATTCAATTGGCTCTTTTTCAGTTAATGAGGAGGAACAGTAAGACAAAGCCGGGAAAAATAACTTGGTTTTCTACTATAGTTATTTAAGGGAGACGTGCCAGATTTTATGAAGGAGCCAATTTTCTTGAAGGGCAAAGGCGTTCATTATATTCTTCAGGTACCTAGCTCACTCCTCAGTCTGAACTAGTTGCATAACAGATAGTCACTAAAATTAAGGGAAAAGATAAAAATAAAATTAAAAAGTAAAAAAAAAAAAGGTGAAAAGAAAAAAATTGAAAAAATACCCCAGGGAGAAATATAAACACGAGATGCTGAGGAAAAAAAATAGAAATGACATAAAGAGCAGGAAGGCAATCAAGTAGAAAATAGAAGAAAATGGCAGAAGGAAAAGGCAAAAGGGTGATACAAATGAAGAACTGAAATGATTTATAAACTATATTAGGGCGCCTGGGTGGTTCAGTCGGTTAAGCATCCGACTTCGGCTCAGGACATGATCTCGAGGTCCGTGAGTTCAAGCCCCGCGTCGGGCTCTGTGATGACCGCTCTGAGCCTGGAGCCTGCTTCAGATTCTGTGTCTCCCTCTCTCTCTCTGCCTCTCCCCTGTTCATGCTCTGTCTCTGTCTCAAAAATAAACGTTAAAAAATTTATAGGAGTAAGGCTCATGAACTTCAAGTTCAATGATCAAACTACAAAGGTATACAACATTTCCTCTTTTAAAAATTATTTCTAAAAATCCGTGTTCAAAATGGTGGCCGAATTTCAAGGACTACGAAGCTGGCTCTTAGGGACACAGGAGTGTCACAGAGTACTCAAGTCAAGAAGGAAAGGTAGCTGTGAGGATTCTATGTCAACAGAAGAGGGGGGAGGGAGAGTTGGATTTTTTTTTTTTTTAATCTTCAATTTTGCTGAGAAAACTTCTCAGAGTTTCAATTTATAACAGCTGTTTCACAGATATGTAAGCATGGGAAACATGGCTCACTGGACCAAGGCCTGTGAATTCTCACCTTGAACCAAAACTCATTTCAGCTTCTTAACCAGTCACCACCCTATTTCATGCCTGGTTTCATCTCAGCAAGGAGCATTTGCTCTAATGCCACTCAGTGTGGTAACCGAATAGTTCAAGGGCAGTTGTAAGCAGAGTCGGACTAAGGGGGAAATGTAATCCGCCCTAAGTGTTGGCGGAAGACATTCCATCCACCCCCAAGAAGGAAACTACTTGTTCAAGAAAAGACATCAGAAAGCATAAACTACCACACACACACACACACACAGCAGAGCTGGCAGCCACATCTTAGAAGTAGGAAGAATTCACCCAACTCTACAAGATGGTAGTTCTCCCAGCTAACTCTTGCATCTCAGAAATCGCTAGCCCTCCATGCAGCTTAACTGGATGCTAGACCTGCGTTTTGTCACCTCAGGCAATAAACAAAAAGAGGGCACCAAGGAGAAACAACCCACACTGCCATCGTCACCACACGTTATACATTCACGTGTCATCTGTTCAAACCCGTAGAATGTGCACCACCAAGAGTTTACTATGGACTTTGGGTAATGATGTATCAATATGGGTTCACCAACTGTAATAATGTACCACCGTGGTGCGGGACAGTGATAACGGGGGAGGCTGTGCCTGTCCCCACACACCTCTGTCTCCTCCTCTCAGTTTTGCAGTGACCCTTAAACTGCTCTAAAATAACACTGTTAAACACACACACACACACACACACACACACACACACACTTCCATTCCTGCTTTTTGAATCCAATCAAATGTTTTTCTCTATCACTAGGCTGGAACCTCCGATAATGTCAATGACGAGATATTTAGTGGACCGGTGGGAAAATGGAACCTACCTTACAGACAATTCCCAAACTTCTTAAGCATGTTTAAACTTGCCATTGATTTGGCAAATAAATAAATTGACCTGACAGCAGTCAATCCTTAATAATCATAGAATGAAAACAGACTGAGAAATTAAACTTTTCTTAAGTTTATTTATTTCTTTTGAGAGAGACAGACAGCTTGAGTGGAGGAGGGGCAGAGAGAGAGAGGGAGAGAGAGAACCCCATGCATCGATTGTGTGGCCGTTAAGATATGATCGCACAACAATGGCACTGAGTCAAGACGGATGCGAGGCTGGAACGCACAAACCGCGAGATCATGACCTGAGCCGAAATCAAGAGTCAGAAGCTTAACTTCAGGCGCCCTTGGAGTTAAATTTTTTGCTCAAAGGAAAGCGTTACAAGGAAAAGACAGTGGGTAGGTGGGAAGCAGTGTGAAACTTATATTTGTTTTACATACACGTGTAAAGATGCAAGTATATCCGCCTAGGGATGTACGCTATCTTTTAATCTCTACAAAGACACTCCTCTGCTGTCGGGAAAGTTTTCTTTTGAGAGTTGGTAGGCTTGGATTTGCACGCATGTCCCACCGGTCCCCTCGGTGCCTTACTGTGCGTATCTTCAAAGCAGAGTACTGGGGCAATGTGAAGAAGTCTTTCTTGCGCAGCGCAACTCTCCAATGGATGATTGTTCTCGAATCAACTGAGCTCAGAAGGCTTGTTCTTGAATTAATCCAACTTACTAGACAAGTAATACATAAGGTTCCACGTGAGTATTTTTTTATCAGTAAAATAACGGATTTATGGTACTTTCTATTATTCAAATTGTTACACCATTTAAAACATTAAATCAAGAGAAGAGGCAAAAATGGTTATGCAGCTGTCAAGATACGATTGCACAACAATGGCCTTGAGTCAAGATTGGGAGGCGGTACATCCTGTGCTGGCATGGAAGGCTGATTTATGACAAATGTCCAACATAGTGGTATTTGGAGTTCTTTCCCCAGTTAAAGTGATGGGTTGATTTTTTTCAGGACCTACCACTAGAGTTCCAACTTAGCATGTCTCTCGTATTTCTGATTCGACTCTAGTAGAATGCAAGAGAGAGGAGGCAATGTAATTCCTAAGTGCCCTTATACACAGGAAAATAGTGTGTTTATGACGAATGTGTTTATGCAGAGCATGTCCTTATGAAAACACATATTTTGAGATCACCTTCTTCTCCTGCTTCATAAGACTTAAGAGAACTAACCTATATTGAGTACCTTCCATGAGCCAAGTATATTATAGACAATCCCTTAAGTGTTCGCAACTAAGTCAAGTAGATATGATTATTTCCATTTCCCCATCCTATTTCCAGATGAGAAAACTGAAGCCACGAGGATAAAACCAGTGGTCAATGTTACCAGACAACTGGTGGGAGAGCTGGGGTAACGAGCCTTGTTCAATTACAAAACCAGAGTACTTCCTATCATACATTCTTGCACTCTTTTCTAGCGATATCCATTGAAGTTCTGTCTTCTCTCATTGCCTTTTGTCAAAAAGTAACAATTAGATACAACCCCCCCCCCCACACACACACATACATCTCTCCATAAATGTCCATATATGAGTTACAGGGTAGTATAGTGGTGAAGTGCATGAACTCTGGGGCAAAAACTACCTGGGTTCACATAACAACGTTGACCACCTGTGTGCCACTCAGCAAGATGCTTAGCCACCCTTGGAGTCATTTCCCCATTAGTAAAACAGCTATGCTGATAGCATAATCACTAAGAATGATGTCTGAAATATTTTAAGTGCTGTGCCAGTATTAGCCACGACTGATATCAGTAAGGGCAGAACTCTTGGATAATATTTCTCATACGGTATATTTTGGCTAGAATAGTCTGGACGATTAAAATTTAGTGCTACGGAGGCAGAGATTAAAATTGAGACAGACGCATAAACCCATTAGCTTCCTTTCTGCTCTATGCCCATAGGTTCCCTAACCCCACTCAGCTATGTCAGTGAGTATCATGGGTCAAAAGGGCTCCCTGAATCAGAACAATTTTACACTCCCAACAAAATACATGACTTGAGGATCAGAGAGTAGGTTAGTCATGAAATGGAAGATGAGCCCTCTACTGTGGTAATTTAAAATACTGACTTCAGGCACCTGTGTTTACAGCAGCATCGTTCACAATAGCCAAAAGACGGAAACAATTCAAGTGTTCATCGATAGATGAGTGAGGAGTCCCTGGGTGGCTCAGTCTGTTAAGCCTCCGACTCTTGATTTCAGCTCAGATCATGATGTCATGGTTTGTGCATGGAGCCCGATGTGGGCTCTGAGTCTAACAGCACTGAGCCTGCTTGGGATTCTCTCTCTCTCTCTCTCTCTCTCTCCCTCTCCCTCTCTCCCTGTCCCTCCTCCACTCTCTCTCTCTCAAAATAAATCAATAAACTTAAAAAAAAAAGATGAATAAAGAAAATGTGGTCTGGCCATATGATGGGATATTATTCAGCCTCAAAAAGGAAGGAATTCTGGGGCGCCTGGGTGGCTCAGTCAGTTGAGCGTCCGGCTTTGGCTCAGGTCATGATCTCACGGTTGACGAGTTCGAGCCCTGCGCTGGGCTCTGTGCTGACAGCTCGGAGCCTGGAGCCTGCTTCGGATTCTGTGTCTCCCTCTCTCTCTCCGCCCCTCCCCTACTCATGCTCTGTCTCTCTCTGTCTCAGAAATAAATAAACATTAAAAAAATTAAAAAAAAAAAAGGAAAGAATTCTGACACAGGCAATAACATGGATGAGCTTTAAGGATGTTATGCTAAGTGAAATGAGCCGGTCACAAAAGGACAAATACCGTGTGATTCCAGTTATATGAGATAGCTAAATTAATCAAATGGACAGAGACAGAAAGTGGAATGGTAGTTTCCAGGGGCTGGGGGAGATTGGAAATGAGGAGTTATTGCTTAATGGGTACAGATCTTTGTTTTTACCAGAGAGAGGGATCTCTGGGGATGGGTTGCATAACCATATGAATGTCCTTAACACTACTGAACTGTAACTTAAAGATGGTTAAGATCATAAATTTCATGTCACGTGTATCTTACCACAATGAAAAAAAAAAAAAAAAACCAACACTGATTTCAGTGAAACCAACTCTAGCTGCCGAGGTGGCCCCTGATTCAGTGGGACGGTGTTCTGTTACTGATCTATGAGGTTAACTGAAATCGTCAATGCGTTTTCTCATCAGCAGCCAATCTCACTGACACACTGCAGCTGTTGTCTACGCTCCACACTCCAAACAAGAGCCTGGGCCACCCACCCCTTGACCTTTGATTCTTTCCTAGGGGAGCTACAAATATGACTCTTGTATTCAAGGGTACCTGTGGAGAAAACGCAAGTGTGTGTTCCTCGGTGGCCACCCTGTTGAATCCCCTTACCTGTGGGAGGAAAGGCAGGAGTAGGAAAATCTTCCTTATAGGGCAGTGGTGTTAGATCACATAATTGTCAGATGCGCTGTTTCTATATCTGATGGCATCATTGGAAGTCTAGGCACCACCCCAGCGTCTCTGCATCTGCACCCATGTTTTTGCATGGTGTGTGAATGTGAGGTTTGTGTTTTGGAACTTGGGTAATTAGCCCAAGAAAAGAATGGCGGAGTCTCTTAATTAATTAGGACCTATTTAGATTTCTATGGTCAGTGGCTTCAATAGGAAGGAATCCTTTAGCTTAGACTTACTGCCTATGGATTTTTTAAAAATGTGTTTGAATTTCACAAGTACGTGTGAATTACGTATCTTTTAGTTTTCCCAGTTGGGAGGAAGGAGAAGGGAGGATAAACATTTTGTGTTTCAATACAAATGAGAGCGACCTTCAGGGCCAGCATATTAATTAACAAATGATTATTCTTCATAATAGTGGAATAGTGTAAAAAGGAATCTATTTTAGTAACAACAATTCCTTCATTCAGACATTAGCATAAATTCTTTATGCTTCTTGACTGCCTACATACTCCCGTGTGTGTGTGTGTGTGTGTGTGTGTGAGAGAGAGAGAGAGAGAGAGAGACAGTGTGTGTGTGTGTGTGTGTGTGTGAGAGAGAGAGAGAGAGAGAGAGAGACAGTGTGTGTGTGTGTGTGTGTGTGTGTGCACGGGGGGGGGCATCTATCATGTGGCATACTGAAGTGTAATTTGAAACAACAGCAATTCAGAAAGAATTCAGAAAGAATCTTCAGAAAGAAACTTCGTTGTTTTTTTTTTAAATATAATTTATTGTCAAAGTGGCTAACATACAGTGTGTAAAGTGTGCTCTGGGTTTTCAGGGTAGATTCCCGTGGTTCATCATTTACATACAACACCCAGTGCTCATCCCAACAAGTGCCCTCCTCGATGCCCATCACCCTCTCAATGCCATGTTTTCCTCTCTGTTTGTAACTATTTTCCCCCTCCCGTTCCCCCATGGTCTTCTGTTAAGTTTCTCAAGATCCACATATGAGTGAAAGCATACGGTATCTGTCTTTCTCTGTATGACTTATTTCACTCAGCTTAATACCTTCCAGTTCCATCCACGTTGCTGCAAATGGCCAGATTTCATTCTTTCTCATTGCCAAGTAGTATTCCATTGTATATATAAGCCACATCTTCTTTATCCATTTGTCAGCTGATGGACATTTAGGCTCTTTCCATAATTTGGCTACTGTTGAAAGCGCTGCTATAAACCTATGAATCAGCACTCCTGTATCCTTTGGATAAATTCCTAGTAGTGCTATTGCTGGGTGGTAGGGTAGTTCTATTTTTAATTTTTTGAGGAACCTCCACTCTGTTTTCCAGAGCAGCATCCAGATGGCTAACAGACACATGAAAAGAAACTTTGTTTCTGATACCTATCACCCCCACCACTACAAGCTTATTTCAAAAGGGCAGCTGTCAAGAAGTCTCTAGTTGGCTTTACAGAAAATGAAATGCAAAGTGACTGGTGTTTGACTCTGAATGTCTCTTGATTCAAACCATCTTGAAAAGTAGAAGCCTCTCTGAAAACTGAGTGCCACCTGTTAACTGGAAAAGGGCCAAATGACCTCTGACCAGACTGCTGCCAGGGAGGTTTGGCCACGTCTGTGATTTCCATCAGCATCCGCCTTCTCTGGCCCTTCAAGAGGCTGGGGCAGGCCTTAGTTAAGGAGGGGAAGGCTTTCAAAACACCGAGATTAAAGAAGTACCAGAATCAAACAGCTTAGTACAATGACCGATTCTCTTTCGCACAATCCTCAGAGCTGACCTGTCCTTGGCCTTCCGAAAGGTTGCTTCCAGAATATTAAGCCGTCAGGGCACTGGGGAGAAGCCACAGCAAATGATGAGGTCACTGGGTGGGAAGACTGGGTCTTAACAGCAAAATCAAAGTGATTCTGCCTGTCTTTAAGCCTCCAGAATCGCAGATAGGGCAGCACCGGTCAAGACCGAGCCATTGCCCTAAGAGATCTCGGATCACTGGTTCTCTTCTGCACTTGAGAAACTGGAAGTGGCCTTGCCAGGAACTATTTTAGCAGGGGTCGCAAAGTTTTACGAGAAGAGGAAGCAAGAGCTTTAAACCAAGTTTCCCTTTTGCATTTCACCGAGAACAGGTGTTTGCTTTGCTCAAGGGAAGACTTCCCCAGGGCGGGGGATGTCATGCACAGCTAAGAGCCGCGATGGGAATGCTCAGCTGTCATACCTGGGATTGGTTCACATCACCAGTGTGATACCACTCCAGTGGCTTTCCCTGAATGTGATAATAAACACACGCGTGTTTTATTTAGTTAAACACACGTTTAATTAATGTTTATTAAACATCTCATTTAATTTTCATCGCAATGCTATGAAATAGGCATTATGGTCCTCGCTACAGAGATGGGGAAATTGATGCTTAAGGGGCTTGAATAAAATGTTAAGGTGGCAAAACTAAGTGGAGGAGTTGGGATTTGAGCCCAGAAAGTCCAGAACTTTGCTCTCAGTCACATTTCTACAAGATGAGTGGCACACATTGTATCAGTTGCACAAAGTCACTAAAGAATCCTGGGTGAACATCTGCCAAGCCCATCTGCTAATTTTCCTCTTCTTTCCGGAGCTGACCCATGAGCCTGGAGGTGTGGCACTGCCTTCCTGCCACCTGACCCGGAGTCTCTCTGCTTCACTGCTTTCATGTCCTTTCCAAGATTAACATTTTACCTACCTTCTTTCCATGACCTCCCCCCCCACCCCCGCCATGACCAACCCTCTCGACACTGTGTCCTGAATAATAGAATAGGGCAAAAAGTCTTTACCCACGTTTCTGAGTAGAACAGCTATCACTCCGTGGGCTTTTAGAGGGGCACCGTCTATGCAGCCTTAGCTAACCGCATGGTGTCTTCTTTAACCAGAGGTCCACAATATCAAATCTTTTTCACAATGACATAAGGAGGAAGAAAAGAGTCACTTTAGCTGGTGACGATCTGCTTTCTCTTTCCAGCTTCTCCTGGATGCCTTTCTCTTTTCTCTTCTAATGCTTCCATTGCTGGATATAAGAGGCTGCACTGTGTTGCTGTGTTCAAGATAGATGATAGATAGATAGATAGATAGATAGATAGAATAAATCTAGATAGATTTAGATATCAAGATAGAAGATATGTGTTACGATATCAACACATGTATGTATGTGTATCATTAGTTTGGGTTACCCCAGAGGCAGCCCTTAAAATAAGATTTCAATGCAAATAGCAAACACTGGTAAGGGAAGGGATAAGAAACAGAGAAGGGAAGTAAACCAAAGAATAATCAAGCAACTTCCCACTGAGGGTAAATGGAGCTTAATTCTGTGGGGGAATGCTGGGGGATTGTGTAAAACTTCCTACCCTATGGCTCAGTCGGTTAAGGGTTTGACTTCAGCTCAGGTCATGATCTTGTGGCTTGTGAGTTCGAGCCCCACATCAGGCTCTGTGCTGACAGCTCAGAGCCTGGAGCCTCCTTCGGATTCTGTGTCTCCCTCTCTCTGGCCCTCCCTTGCTCATGCTCTGTCTCTCAAAAATAAATAAACATTAAAAAAAAAAAACAACTTCCTACCCTAAGTGGATCACTACCATCAGCTCAAGCTCCAGCCCCAAATCCACTGAATCAGAAGGTGAATTTTTAACAATATCCCCAAGTGATAAAATCTATGGAGTGCTGGGACAGAATATGCCTCAACTACAGTAACTAAAGGGCAAGAAAACTGTGAGATTTATCCTCACTTGACATGGGTTGTGAGTGACTTCTTGGGGTTTGAATTCTCGGGCACTTACGGCTCAGCCTTTGCACAAGGCAGAACATCAGTGCTCCAGTGGCCAGAAAGAAAGTCCTCAGACAGACAACGAAAGGTTTCTTAGATATAAAGTTTAGATTGAATTTCATAATAATCACCACCACAGCTGTAGTGCTGGTTCAACATTAAAGACACATTTAGTAGAGTCAGGTAAGCAGCATTTCATCTAGGCTATATAAAGCTGTTCATTCACCTAGCTGGGAAACACCAGCGTCACCATTTACTTTAGAAGCATTAAAATAAATGTAACATTGTATTTTATCAGGAGTTATTTCAGGCGCAGGCCATGAGTGGGGTCAGGAAATAGGCCTCCAAACTTAAAAAAAAAATCCTAAATAAATTTTTAAAATTTTGAGAGAAAGAGAGAGAGAGTGTGAGTGCACACGGGGGAGAGGGGCAGAGGGAGAGAGAGAGAGAGAGAGAGAGAGAGAGAGAAAATCTCCATGCTCAACATGGAACCCAATGCAGGGCTCAATCCCATGACCCTGGGATTATGACCTAAACTGAAATGAAGAGTTGAACGCTCAACCAACTGAGTCACCCAGGCACCCCTAAATAAGTTTGTATGTTTAAATAATGGGATCATAGAAAAGTATGAATCCAAAATTTGGGGACACAACAATATATATTTATTCTAAGCTCAAAGTATATGCTCAATACTTCAGTGTCATTACATAAACTACAAAATACAAATGAGTTAGCTACGTTTCCTTTGCTACATCTTTTGTTCAACACAACACAGAATGAATTTTAAAATGTTCAAAATATTGTAAAATTACATTCATTCCTCGTTTATCAGCCAACTCTCAAAATGGAAAACTTTTGCTCAAAAAATGAAACATTAACGCATACGGTATATTCTTAACATACATTAAGTAATGAAACCCTACAAAATATGTTCTTCTTATGACCCTTTCTCTTTGTTCCTCTCTCCTCTGTCTGCCCTTTCATTCCAGCCATTGACGTGACGAAATAAGTCTCTGAACTAAGTCTTCCCTGGGTACCCTGAGCATAGCATTTTCCGTGCACTTCCTCACATTACAAGTTAGCTGCCTGCTAGAGAATAAAACCTAGTGAAATCCTGCTTTTGCACAAGTGCTGTCTCTGGTTTCATGAGTTGTCTCTTCTCTGGCAAGGACAGAGAGGAAGACATCAGAGGCTTTCGGTCATGCATATCTTGTTTTTTTTAATTTCTAAAAAATGTTTTATTATTTTTGAGGGAGCGAGAGAAAGAGAGGAAATCCAAGTGGGAGAGGGACAGAGAAAGGGAGACACAGAATCTGAGCTGTCAACAGAGAGCCCTACACGGGGCTCGAACTCATGAGCCGTGAGATCATGACCTGGGCTGAAGTCAGACACTCAACCGACTGAGCCCCCCGGGCGTCCCAGTCATGTCTGTCTTTATAGCACGGTTGACAGACTCGCTGATATTGAAAAGAAAAGTTCTGCCAAATTTCACAATTCATTCCTCATTCTATTCTGAATTTCAGTTAAACAAAAAAAGCCACCTTAGAACATCAATTTGGGTATTTTCCTCAAAGAAATAGATTCTCCCTGTCCCCGAAGTGTGTGCAGAAGATGATTTGTAGAGACGTAGAGGTGGGCGGGGGTCACGTACCAACAAATGATGCTACTGAGACCAAAGCTGCCAGTGCAGAATGGGATGAATCTTCAGGCTGAGAGTAAATCCGAGAAAACCAAAGGTCTGAAACTAAGTGGGTTTGTATCAGAAACTAGATGGATTCTAGACCAGTGCTCTTCAACAGAGATGTAATTTAAGCCACGTACACTATTCTAAATGATTCTAAACGTTCTAGTAGCCCCACTGAAAAAGCGAAAAGAAGCAGATATAAAGTGTATCTAACTACTATCTTATTTAACCCAATGTGTATAAAATGCTATCATTGTTAATATTCATGAAATACGTAGCGTTCTCCTTTTTTCATACCAAGTCTTCAAACTCAAGTGTGAAATGTCCACTTTGTAGCACATTTCAAGGGCTCAGAGCCACCTGTGACCACTTGCCATCATGCTGGTCAGCTCAGTTCTAGACAACCTATTAATAAATTCAATTGCTTTTCAACTATTTGCGGGATCCTTAACAGCCAGATCAAAAACACCAGCTGTAATCATGTAGCCAGAGCTTCATTTTTATTATAGTGAGGTCTGACCTCTTTCATTTATACTTAGAATTCCAGCTACCTCACAGACTTTTCTCTAAGGATTGTTTTGTCATCCAATTCAATTTCACATGTTTTCATTCATTCTAAACACATGTTATGAGCAGTACCTCCATCCCCCGCCCCCCAACACACACACATAACCTGAATTATCCTATCCTCTTACCCTGGGAATTGCTTTAAATTAGAAAAATACTTTAATTCTGGGGCGCCTGGGTGGCGCAGTCGGTTAAGCGTCCGACTTCAGCCGGGTCACAATCTCGCGGTCTGTGGGTTCGAGCCCCGCGTCGGGCTCTGGGCTGATGGCTCCGAGCCTGGAGCCTGTTTCCGATTCTGTGTCTCCCTCTCTCTCTGCCCCTCCCCCGTTCATGCTCTGTCTCTCTCTGTCCCGAAAATAAAAAACGTTGAAAAATTAAAAAAAAAATACTTTAATTCTGATTCACTTTTTAGCACGGAATGCTCTACTTACGAATGCCATTCGTGTAAGGTACCAAAAAACCCTTATGTCAAAACTTCTACTAGGTCTTTGTGTGGCCCGAGGAGAGGCACCAAAAAGCAAATGGCTGTTGTTAGAAAAAGTTCCATGTACTAGGGCTCGTTTTTTTTATGTGCTCTGGGTCTTTGGTCAAGTTCTGGAATTAGGAAGGAGACAAAGGGCAGCCTGTCACTTCAGTGCATAATCATATATATCGCCATCCCCTCAAGGGAGCAGTGAGAGCACACTATACTATGTTGTAATTAGAGAAATGTTTCTCATCCCTAGCATGGATCTTGGTCGTGATGTTTGGAAAACTTCATGTCTCTCCCGAGAGAATAGTTACCTATGAGATGACCCAGAAAGAATAAGAATAAAGCAAGTTTGTGCATTACACTACCAGGGAAATCTCAAAGAGCACTGAACCTGGAATGCCAACATTTATCCCGAACTGTCCCTAAACAAAAACCCTGTCTCCCAGTGATACTCTGGCTTAATTGGGGAAGCGTCTTGCTGCAAGCGATTGCCCTAAGGATCGCATTGGTTCAGGTGTGCAAATGGGTGCAAGGGGATTCTAGGACATTCCTGATGCCAGTGAGTATGGGGTGCATTTCTCCAAAGGGAGATGAAGGTTCACGTTCTGGTGGTATGTAAAAGAAAGTCCCCCTCAGGGGGACATCGACCTGAGAACTGGGGGACAGGGCAGGGCACACTGGGCCTATCTGTGAAGGGCTTAACCCTCTGAGTGATTTTCTCTTGGACCAGTAAAATCATCTTGTAAAGCATACACTATGAATGCCTCCGATGTTGTATTCTTTTACAGCTTTTCCAATAAAACTCTCATGTGATAGAATAAAGGCAGGACCAGCTACATTATTTGCAGGGCCAGGGCAAAATGAAAATGCAGGAATCCTTGTTTAAAAAAAAAATTAAGAATTTCAACAAAATGTGGCACATACCTACAATGAAATATCGTTCAGTCTTAGAAAGGAAGGAAATTCTGACGAATGGTCAGGAACAAGCAGCATGATACTAAAAACAAAAGAAAAATTTTAAAGCAGTCAGAATAGGGGTGTCTAAGTGGCTCAGTTGGTTAAGCATCTGACTTTGGCTCAGGTCCTGATCTCGCGGTTCACGAGTTCGAGCCTCGTGTCGGGCTCTGTGCTTACAGCTCAGAGCCTGGAACCTGCTTCAGATTCTGTGTCTCCCTCTCTCTCTGCTCCTCCCCCATTCATGTTCTGTCACTTCCTCTCTCTCAAAAATAAATAAAAACATCAAAAATTAAAAAAAATAAAAGCAATCAGAATAAAAGGTAGATTACCTTTTATTAGACTAAAGGCAGAATTCTCATTAGCATTACAAGAGACCAGAAAGCAACAGAATAATGCCTTCCAGTAATGGGAGAAAGTGGTTGTCAACCGGGAAAGTTCTATCTAGCTCAATTATTATTCAAGAACAAGGCGAAATAAAGACAATTTCAAACAGATCGAGCCTGACGGTTTACAAATCATGGACTTTCCATCACTGAGAGAATGAAAACAGGATGTACATTAGTAGGAAGGAAACTAATCCCAGGAGGAAAAAGGGGCATGCAAGAAATATTTTACAGTTTTTCATTCTACCTCCATTGTCGCTCATAATTTTTTTTTTAATTTTCCATTTCTTGTTTCCTCTGTGCTACATTCTGAATACTTTCTTCACATTTTTCTAGTTTGCTAATTCTGTATTTAATTGCTAACCCTGATCTGTGATGTTTAGGATTAAGTTCAGGTAAAGTGATAGAAAAACCCGTTTTTGCCATGGCTTTAAAAAAGAAGAAATTCAGCTTTCAGTCAAGATGGAGTAACAGGGGACTGGATTTGTTCTCCCCTCTGGGGAGGAAAGAAACACAGACCACACCTATAAGGAACAACAGTTTTCGGGGCTCCTGGGAGGCTCAGTCGGTTAAGCGCCCGACTCTTGGTTTTAGCTCAGGTTATGATCTCACGGTTCATGAATTTGAGCCCCACATGGGGCTCTGCACTGACAGTGTGGAGCTTGCTTGGGATTCTCTGTCTCCCTCTCTGTCTGCCCCTCCCCCGACCTCTCTCTCTCAAAATAAATAAATAAACATTAAAAAAAAGAAGCAATAGTTTTCAAGACTCTGGACATCAGGTAATAGAAGATAGTGATCCTGAATGAAAAGGAACAAGTAAAGTAAGTCCTATGGTCACTCCAGCTTGTTGAGCGAGGTCTCATTTTGGGCTGTGTCACCAAGAGAGAGAGCTCAAGTACAGCCTACTGGAGTCTGATTTGAGACTGAGGATCTCAGGAGACCAAGACAGATAGAGGTCGCAGGACAGAACACTGAGGGGAGGAGAGCTGTACACAGACGGAAACGCAGAACGCCACAGAAGGTTCTCCCCCAGTAGTCAGCTGAGAAATAATCGCATGTGTGTGAGGAAACCATCTGAAGCTAGAGAATGAACAACACGAAATGGTCAGGGGAAATAGCTCCTGAGCTCACACAGGCCGGGGAACAGTGCCCATTCCCAGAAGTTATATTAAAAAAAACATATGATTAATGGGGCACCTGGGTGGCTCAGTCGGTTGGGCGTCCAACTTCAGCTCAGGTCATGATCTCACCGTCTGTGGGTTCGAGCCCTGCGTCGGGCTCTGTGCTGACCACCCGGAGCCTGGAGCCTGCTTGGGATTCTGTGTGTCTCTCTCTCTCTGCCCTTTCCCTGCTTGCACTCTGTCTCTCTCTCTCAAAAATAAATAAAACATCAAAAAAAAATTTTTTTAAACCCTCTGATTTGTGAGGCGTGGGGTAGAGTACATGGAGAGGTGGGTGAAGGAGTTCAAGAGATACAAACTTAGAGTTATAAGATAAATAATTCTTGGGATGTAATGTGCGGCATGGTGACTGTAGTTAAAAACGCTATTGTATGTTCGAAAATGGCTGAGAGTAAATCTTAAAAGTTCTCATCACAAGAAAAAATTATAACTGTCTAGTGGTGGATGTTAACTGAATTTATTGTGGTAATCATTCAGCAATATAGAATTCAGGTATAATATATATGATATTGTGTATATGACATACTATACAATTATTATTATATATTATATATATGATCATTATGCTTACACCCAAAGCTAATACAATATTGTATGTCATTTATATCTCAATAAAAAAAGAATAGACCTGAATACCTCTACATCTATAAAAAGAACTTCAATTTGTAGTTGATAAAGAATATTCTAGGCCCAGATGGCCTATGGGGGCAAAACATAGATCTGATATACGGTTTTCACTGTCTAGACTTCTTGCTTATTTTAGATTCATCTAACGCATGAAAGACAATAGGACATTTTCCAAGACTAGTAAGAGCAACATATAAGTAGGGCTCATGAATTCTACCAGACATTTGCAAATAATACTATTTTTACACAAACTTTTCTAGAAATTAAAGAGAATACTTCCTAACTCATTCTATAAAGCTAAAATTACTTTGATAAAAATATTACAAGACAGGAAAACTTTGGATCAATACTTCTCCTTAACTTAGGTGTAAGAATTCTTTTTAAAAATACAACAAGTCAAATGTAACAAAAAATAAAAAAGCATATTATGAGCAAGTGAGATTTATATCAGGAATGCAAGGTTGGTTTAACATTTTAAATACTATCATTGTAATTCACCAAACCAAAAAAGAAAACCCACATAATCATCCCTGCAGATGTAGGAAGGTCTGACAAACCCAACATCTGTTTCTATTAAAACCTCTTTAGAAACTAGGAATAGAAGGGAACTTCCTCAACTCAACAGAAGACATCTACTGATCTACAACTACCATAAAACTCAATGGCAAAAGACTGAATGCTCTTCTCGATATGAAGATAAAGATGAGAATTCTTGCTCTCACCCCTTTGTATTCAACACCATATTGGAGGCTCTAACCAGTGTAATAAGGCAAGAGGAAGAAAGACAAGGCATCATTTTAAAAAGGAATAAAAGCTTTTTGTTTTTTTTTAAGGCAACATGAATGTCTACGTAGAAAACTCAGTGTAGTCTACAGGAAAGGTACTAGAATCAATCAGTTAGTTGAACAAAGTTTCGGTATACAAGATCAATATACAAAAGTGAATTATATTTCTGTAAACTAGCAATGAATAATTGAAAGATCGAAAAGCAATGACATTTACAATAGCATGATACTATGTGATACTTAAGGATAAATCTGGGGGCTCCTGGGTGGCTCGGTTGGTTAAGCATCTGACTTCAGCCTAGGTTATGATCTTGCAGTTCATGGGTTCGAGCCCCTTATAGTATTGGGCTCTGCACTGACAGCTCAGAGCCTGGAGCCTGCTTTGGATTCTATGTCTCCCTCTCTCTCTATGCCCCTCCCCTGCTTGTGCTCTCTCTCTCTCTCTCTCTCAAAAATAAATAAACATTAAAAAAAGGGATACATCTGACAAAAGAAGTATCCTGGAAACTATGAAACCATGCTGAGAGAAATTAAAGAGGGATGAAATGAATGGAGATATGTATTTTGTAAGTCAGAGGATTCAACATTACGAAGATAATCAATTTTCTCCAAATTGCTACATACAATCAGTGCAATCCCAATAAAAATCCCAGAAGCCTTTTTTTTTTTTTTTTTTTTTTTTTTGGTAAAAAACGAAAGCTGATTCGAAAATTCATTTGGAAATCCAAATGACCCAGAATATCCAAACCAAATGTGGGAAAGAACAAAATTGAAGGCCACTAATTAATTTTGAGTTATCAGGGCATTCAAATGGAAAAAGGAAAATGAACACTCAATAGTAAGCATGCCCAAAGTTTGTCCAAATAAAAAGATGTGAAACGTCTGTTGTGTTGAGATGTAGTAATTAACAAAACAGATTGGTGTGGCATCACATAGATTGGCAAAGGATCACATAGACTGGGCCCAATAAACACTTGCTGGATATAATCCAAATTGGTCAGATAGCAGTCTTGAAGGTTGAGGACACATTAGAAATTAGCTGCTTTCAAACTTGATTAACACAATTTTATTCATTTATGTATTATTTTTACCCCACTCACTTCTTTAAAAGACTTGAAGTAGCTGATAATTAACTAGGAAAGTAGCCAAAGACTTGTTACCCAACATATATATTTTTTACCCTTGTGTATTTTCCTAATTTGTCTTTCATCAGACTAGAGGATCCTGAGTGCCTTCCACTTTACAATACTAAGTAATGGGGGGAAAACATAGATCTGATATATGGTTTCCACTGTCTAGACTTCTTGCTTATTTTAGATTCATCTAATGCATGAAGGACAATGGGACATTTTCCAAGACTAGTAAGAGCAACACATAAGTAGGGCTGTCGTCATAGTCCTTCTTGTGTTAGGAATTTTCCCGTCATTGTTCCAAGAAGGCAAACACTTGGGAACCACACTGCAGGAAATGAATGGTTTCATGTAAATAGCCATTTGCCACACAGTCCAAAGTATCATAAAATGTCTTACAATGATGCATTTCCTACTCAGCATCTTCCCTTCCTGAAGAAAGTTTGATCCTTTCTAGAGGAGAAAATGGTGACTGGGGATTTACATTGCCTCTTGAAGAGATTTTCTCCATGTTTATGAAAAATTATACTGGCAATTAATGATGCTTAACATTAGGCATTACGGTGATCTTTTAGGCGCACTGCTGCTTTTAATAGGAATCAAGAAAGTCTTTCATGTGTCGTGAAAATGCTGTAGGTTGATGAGGGGGAGTGTCTGATCCATGGGTCTGATGTATGCTTGTTTGGGATAGGGAACAGCACTTTCCATTTGAATTTTAAAAATAATAATAAATGTGACCAAAAAAAAAAGCACCATATACTTTCTTCCAAATGGGCAAGGTAAGCATCCTTATCTTTTCTAGAACTTGGATACCGGACAATTAAAGGCTTCCTACATTTGAATTTTGTTCTCATTTCTATGTTGCCTATAGTGGCCTTTCTATATGCAGATAACATTTCTTTCTGCCTGTCATTGACTGTTGTTCAAACTCCCTAGGATGTTTCACCAGGACCTTCACGAGGACCTTCTGGTCCTTGCTTACCTCTCCAACTTCATTTTTTTTAATCCTGCAGGAACACACACATATGTGCATGCTAGCCTCCCTCTCTCTGCTATCTCCATTCCACACTGCCTGATGAGGCACCACATTCACACCCAATAAGGGGGTCATATGGAAATCATTTCAGTTCCATAATGGCCTAGGTTTCCACCAGATGTTGGGCCTTTGCCCATGTTGGTCTATCGGCTTAAAATATTGTTCCTCATATACTCTTTGTTATGGACTGCATGTTTGTGTCCTTCCCCCTGCCCCCCAAATTCATATACTGAAACTCTAACCCCCCCCCAAAGGGCAGTATTCGGAGATAAGGCCTTTGGGAGATGATTTGGTTATGAGGGTGGAACCTCCAAGATGGATTAGTGTCCTTGGAAGATAAGGAGGAGAGCTAGACCTTTTTATGCCATGTGAGAATATAAGAAGGTAGACCAAGAAGTGAGTTCTCACCATAACCTGACCATGGTGGTACCCTGATCTTAGACTTCCAGTCCTCAGTGCTGTGAGAAACAAATGTTTGTGAGTTAAGGCTCCCAAACGTTGTGAGTTAAGGCTCCCAAATGTTTGTTTTAGCAGCCTCAACTAACACTGTCTTTGTTTCGCTAACTTCCACTGAACCTCAATTTCAGGTTACTGGGCACTTCCTTTGAAACGCTACTGGTTGATCCTGCCCGTCAAGGTTAGGACTCCTTGTATGTTAACCTATCCTCGCCTACCATAACACTTATTTCACAGTGTTTTGGAGCCACTGTATTTTCAAAAGATGGCCACACCTGTATCTCTGATCCCACATCCCCGTTGTCCTTCATCAAGAGGTGGAGGGCAGAAGTTGGAGGAGCCTAATTCTCCTTCCCCAGAATCCAGGCTGGCCTTAGAAGCCAATAGAATATGGTAGAAATGATGGTCTATGTTTTCCAAAGCTGGATCAGAAAAGGCCCTGAAGCGTTTTTGTGTTACTGTCTCGACACTTGCTCTGGGGGAAGCCAGTTACCGTGTGAGAAGCCCATCGCCCTAAGACTGTTACACTGGAGAGGACACTTACCTGTGTTCTCAGCTAACAGTTAAGCAACAACTGCCAGCCAAGTTAGTGACGACATCTCCGGCTAATTTCAGCCCCTGGCCGTTAAGTCATGCTCAACACCGCATCTTCTCAGCTAAGGCCCAGACATCATGGGCTCCCGTACCTTGTTTAAATTCCTAAGCTGCAGGGCCGTGGGCATAAGAAAGTAGTTTAAGCTGATAGACCTGGAGATAATTTGCTACACTGCCCTAGTAATGAAACGATAATTATGAAACGGAGGTTCACTTATGTAGGCTGCAAGATCCCACACCAGACTCTACAAGCACGAGGACGAGGACTATATCTGATTTGTTTACCATTGTAGCCTCGGCTTTTAGCTCAATGCCTGGCACATAATAAAGGGCTGGATAAGTAATCTTAATGGAATACGTAAATGAATGGAGGGATGCACGCCATCTTCCTCTAGCTTTGGGCTTACCCATGTCTTGCTCACACCCGAAGTTTGGTGATCTAGTTATAGTCGTTTGCCCAAGATCCTGCGTTTTTCTTATCTGTGACGTTCTATATCATTAATTCCCACAGTGTTCCTCTTGACCGTTCCTTGATTAGTGTTTGGAATGGTGAAGTGGCCCAGAGAAAGGCCTTGGACCAGGTGGGTCTCAGGAGGCCCGCCTGGTACAGCCCCCAAGTGGCCCTCCTTTCCCCAGAGGGGGTGAAGTGAGGAATTACAAGAAGCCAGTAACCCTCCGAGGCCTGTGAACTTGACAGTGGTCTCCATGAGGGTGCAGAGACGTTCATTTGCCACGTACTGCTCCTCTCTTTCTTCTGACCCTCCCAGGGCGTGGGGATGGAAGAGATTACAGAGAGCAATCCCAACCAAGAACATCATCAACTCTGTGCTCCAGGAGTGTTAGCTGGTGGGAAGCAGGAGGTCGAAGGTGAGGGGTAAGGAATTCAGGCCCTCTGCTGTATGAGATAATATCCACGCCTTAAAAAGTCTGTCATCTTCCCTCTCCACCCAAACCCTTTCTCTTCCCTTACACATGCTCTCTCTCTCTCTCTCTCTCTCTCTCACACACACACACACACACACACACACACACACACAGCCAGGAGGAAGCCTAGCATCCTGAATCACCTCTGGTTGTATGTAGAATGGGCGTAGCCTTCCACACTTAGCCCAGTCATAGAGATAAAATAAAAATAAATAGAATAAGGAAAATAGAAAGAGAAGGGGGAAGAGAAGGGGAATAAGGGCTTTTATTTCATGTTTGCTATATGCCATGAAATAAAATACAAACCTCTTTGCGTAATGCCATTTCATTTGAAGCAGCAATTCACAAAATAGGTCTAATTTCTAATTTGCAGGCAAGAAAACTGGTGTTCAAATTGTTTAAGTAACTTACTCAAGATTGCATAGTAAATGTAGAAACCAGAATTTGCAGCCAGATCTGGCTGTCTCTAAATTCCATGCTCTTTCCATTCAACTGGTCTACAAGGGGGTTCTATAAAAGTATCCCAAGTATCCAAATAGCCCACAGGGAGAATGTTCAAGAAGGATCATGACATGGGGTCACGTCGGTTCTGACTTTGTGCGGATTTGGACCCCATGTTACCCCACCTGCTTGAATTCTACTCCTGCTTACACAACTACCTGGGTGTCTAAACTCAGCTCAGAACTCCTGGCTGATCTGGAGTACAGAGTCTTGGCTGCACCTGCAAAGAATTCAGGCTATGAGATTCCAACACAGAGCATTGCACCATAGAGGAGATGGTTGAGAAATCTAGCTGATGGCTTCCAGCCACACATTGCTTCATACCCAAGAATGCATTTCTGTTTCTGGCAAAAGACAAGTGACCTTCCACGATCCATTCTGGTCAACCACATTAGCTATTCTGATCATAGCAGCCACTGTGAACTGACTTGGTTTTCTAGACTCCCCATTATACAGTGTATACACCAGCTCCATTTGCTAAGGTGACACAGTCAGTGATTTCTTCAACATTTACAATAAGTGATAAGAAAACAAAGGACCACAACAAAGTGCCTTGGTGCTGGATCAAGTCACTCAAAGATCTCAAGGAATTCTCGAAAGTGTCCCGTAGCTACCTTGAAACATGGGCTTGGGCTGCTGAGAACGTGGCCAGTGGTCTCTGACTGTCAGCCACATTCCAGAACTGTAAAACGAGGAGTGACCTTCCAGCAATTTCTTTTAACTGTTTGCTTTATTTTTCCTATTCAGCAAACATTTCCTGAGCATCTGCTTGGCCACTGACCCCTATCGAGGACACCAAGATGTAGGGAATGTGATCTGTACCTTCAGAATGTTACAAAATGTTGGGCAAAGGATAAGTAATCAGCTAACACATGCCCCAGGGTTTTGTTGTTGCTGTTGTTGTTTTCACTTGAGACATTGATTGCATTGGTAGGGGATTAGGGAAACGGTGGAATGAAAGATACAAAGCTTGAAAGGGAGACCGGACATTGCAGGTGCCAGGACCACTTAGAACTCCCCACTCTCACCCTCACAGTCCGTAGACTCTGTGTCCACTTTTTCATAATCCTTCTCTGGGGTGGCCCAGTCTTGCCTAAGAACATTCCTGAAATTCAAGGGAAGCATGTGGAAGGGAGCAGTCTATTCCAACAGGCAGTTACATATTTTTTTTTGATCAAGGGTTTACTCCGGTTTGATTCAGTTCAACCTTTGAAGTCCCATTGTGACCTAGACATTAAACTACAGAGCAGAAATAAATGGTCCTATATCCTGAGTTTAGCTAGCTCCTCATACCTAGTGATTATAGAAAAGAAGTTACATATTTCAGCAGATTGCTTTGTCATTTACGACCCTTTGTTGGGTCAAAATATAATTTCTCATAACATATGCATTGTGATTTTTAGTTCTCAGAGTCAGAATATATGGTCGAGTATGTAATTAAAATTGATGACAACTTACACATCAGTTACTGTGTTAATAAGTGGTATTCAGGCCCTTCCGTTTTAATACATCTCATATGGTCACTTTCTCTGAATGTTGTGGAAAAAAAATTAAAAACCTTTCTCTATAAATCCTACTTTTTTAAATGTGTATTTATTTATTTTGAAAAAGGGAGAGAGAGAGTGCACACACTCATGATCAGAGAGAGAAAGAGAGAGAGAGAGAGAGAGAGAGAATCTCAAGCAGACTCCAAGCTGTCAGCACAGAGCCTGACTCAGGGCTTGATCTGAGCCAACATCAAGAGTTGGGCACTCAACCGACTGAGCCACCCAGGCCTTTCAGCAAATCC
Source organism: Panthera tigris (assembly GCF_018350195.1). Lineage (NCBI taxonomy): Eukaryota > Metazoa > Chordata > Mammalia > Carnivora > Felidae > Panthera > Panthera tigris. Next base: position 17,275,694 of record NC_056664.1, read on the forward strand.
TACTTTTTAGAATATAATGTAAGAAGTTGAATTTTACCCTCAGAGCTGCTTGACTAAGCCACGTTACTCTATCTTTGGGATGGAAAATTCTGGAATTCCCAGTGGTGATGGTTTACATTAACTTTAGGGAGAAGGAGGGAATATAGGAGCAAGTGAGAAAGAAATAAAACAAAACTTTAGCTCCAGAAGAAAAGACAGAGGTGTGTAGGGAATTTAGAAATAGGAAAGAAAAGACAGAACGCTATTAGAAAAAAAATCTGAATGGCAGCCTGATTTATTATAATTCATCATATCTTCACTCATATCCCCAAAATAGGATTCGATGTAGCTCTAGGCAAATGGCTTCAAACACCAAAAGCAACAAATGACTCATAATTTAGAAAACCAGTTGAATGAGCTGTAAAAAATGCGTCCAAGTTTATTTTTAGAATTTCATAGAGCGGTTTTCATTTTCTTTTAACAATACGACAGAATATACAATGGTGTTCTCTAGGGTCTGAAAAATATATTTAAAGTCACTGTGAATTCTATTTTAACACGGTACACTTCACTTTTGATTTTTTTTTTTAGTTAAGTGCAGAGAACATTACAAAAGCACTCCGTAGTACCCTAATATCTTTCCAGTCGTCGAGAGTTCATTGTCAACACCCCCAGCTGTGGTCTGCTGTATGTGGTGGTCACGTTTAACGGGCTTGACTTTACTGAGTCTGTGTTTTTATTTCTCCACCAGTGCCTTCCTCACTTGACTTTCAGCTTATAGTCATTCACCACATAAAAATACCAGAGCTAATAAGATGATTGGACGAAAATGCAGAATAATAACCATGTAATATGTAATGTGCCATAAATGCAGTGGACACATATTATATATTATAGCAAAACCTTGGTAATTGCCTGTCTGGTTTAATTTTCAGCTGAGTAAAGGGAAAACATTCCAAGGTTGCACTATCTTTTTCTCTGGTATTATTATTATTACAAATATCTGTATTGGTCAGGGAACCACATGAATCCATCACTGAGTTTGATAGTTTTCAAAGATTCTGGAATTAGAAGCTAACCTAAGGTAAAACACTTAGCTATGCACAGCTTTCCAGAGTTTTCTTACTTTTCTCATCCAAAATGAATTTCAAGTTAACCTTTAAATAATAAGAAACAAGAGTTCCCTAGGAAATTGCGGGGTAGCTAAACCCCAGGGTAGGGAGGGGGTAGGACACAGGGTGAAAACATTATGTTCTTACTTATCCCTGTTAGCAGATGGTTTTAAAGGCGAACGGCCTTGGATCTTGGAGTCTTTCCTCTATGCGTGTGGAGAAGGAGACATCATGATTTAGGAGTCGGGGTGGGGGGGGGGGATAGTAAAAACTTGGGCAAAATTCTGGTATGTACCAATTCCAACCTCTCATTTTTCCCTTTTTTTTAAACCCCTATCCCCCAACTTAAAGTCCGAGGAGAACTTGGCTTGAGAAGGCAGCTCAAGGTTTCTATAACCATCTAGTGGGTACGCCAGCTGCTAGAGATTTGGGGATAAAGGACCCCGCGTCCCTGTCTGCAGATAATTTAGAGTTTAAGTGGAGCGGTGAGTACTAGGTCCCCAGGACTGTCATTAACAAAGCACCACAAAGCTGGGTAGCTTAAACAATAGAAATTTATTCTCGCACAGTCCTCGAGGTTAGAAGGCTGACACCACATGTTGACCGTGTTAGCTCCTTCCTGGGGCTGGGAGGGAGAATCTGTTCCACTCTGTTCTCCTAGTTTCCACCCTAGTGGGATTGAAAAAGGATATTGGAACAGTTAAAAGAATACAGCTGACCTCCGAACAATGTAAGGGTTAGGGGTGCTGACCAGTTGAAAAGTATAACTTTTGATTCCCCCAAAGTTTAACTCCTAAGAGCCTACCGCTGACCGGAAGCTTTACCAAGAACATAAACAGTCAATTAAAACGTAGTTTATATGTTATATAAATATATTACATATATTTAAAATATTAAATATATGTATTAAATATACATATTGTTATATGTATTATGTTCTGTATTCTTACAATAAAGCAAGGTAGAGAAAAGAAAATGTTATTAAGAAAATCATAAGGAAAATACATTTACAATACTGTACTGTATTTATAAAAACAAACAAACAAACAAACCTTAACACTAGGGGCACCTAGGTGGCTCAGTCGGTTAAGCGTCCGAATTTGGCTCAGGTCATGATCTCACTGTTTGTGTTTGAGCCCCATGTCAGGCTCTGTGCTGATGGGTCGAAGCCTGGAGCCTGCTTTGGACTCTGTGCCTCCTTCTCTCTCTGCCCCTCCCCTGCTTGTGCTCTGTCTCTCTGTGTCTATCAAAAATAAGTAAACGTTAAAAAAAATTTTTTTTTTTTTAAAAAACCCACATGTGAGTGGACCCATGAGTGCCATTCAAGCCCATGTTGGTCAAGGGTCAAGTGTACAGTAAAAGATTGTAATTACGTACTGGAAATATTCAGTGAATATGGAGAAGAAGGGTGGTATATTTAGAGATGAGAGCAGTTTTCTATTCAGCAAGTACAGTTTGTCTTAGGCAGTTCAGGCTGCTATAACAAAATGCCCTGGACTGGACAGCTTACACAATACACATTTGTTTCTCACAGCTCTGGAGGCTGGGGAGTCCAAGATCACCCTTCGAGAAGATCCAGGATCTGGTTGAGACCTCTCTTTTTAGCTTGTAGGTGGCTGCCTTCTCACTGTGTCCTCACACAGTAGACAGAGAGCAAGGTCTGGGCTCTTTCTCTTACAAGGGCACCAATCTCATCTTGCGAGCCCCACCCTTATGACCCCATCTCAATCAAATTACCTCCTAAAGGCTCCACCTCTGAATACCATCACATCGGTATTCAATATATGAATTTGGGATGGGGCACAAACATTCAGTCTATGATACACCTTCGGCTAATGTTAACAGGAGAAACGAATGCACAACGCAAAAGAACCGACCGATAAGGTCTTTTGCGCCTCCCCCACCCCCACCCCCCGCCACCCCAAAGCCCATGGACTTGATCAAAATAAACCACAAGACTGTGCTTTAGTCAATCTAGTGTGTGATCAGTTAGCAGGGCCCAGATAATGGTCCGTCACACAGTGTAAGAGCAGACCTAGCTAAGACCGCCTCTTATTACACAGCCATGCAGACAGAAGCTACTCCAGAAACCCATTGGCCTGCCCAGCTCAATGCTACAGAAGGGGGATGCAGCTCTTCCCCAGTCTGGGCATTAACAGTCTCAGCTGGATTGAGGAGAAGTGTGCCATGTCCTCCCCAGCTATCCTGTGATTCCTGGGCTGCTATTGCCCCATCACTGCGGTCACCTGACGTCATGGTCCTCCCAGAAGCCTATGATCTGTGCTAATTTAAGACGGAAAACCTATGCCATGTTGCCTCCTTCACCTCAGAACAAAACTCACCATTCCCCGATACCTTAAAATGCACGCCCAGCCTCAGGATGTGACAAAAGTTCACCAGATTGTCAAGTAAGCCACCAAGATTAGAGAAGGTTATATGAGGGCTGAGAAGTTTAACCGAGTCTGCGCGAAACAAAATAAGGTAGAAATGGAGATCTCACTGGTTGCGTAATCATCAATGTATTTTTTTGCGAACAAAACCTCAGCATTCCTTTAAAGCAGTGTAGTAATCAGGAAGGAAATAAGCTGATTTCATTTGTTGTTCTCTTACATCATCAAGAGTCTTGACCGTGTTTTAAGCCAAAAAAAAAAAAAAAAACCAATATACGTGCCATTCGCCATGTTTTGGAATAAACTGTGTTGGTGGGATGGAGGAGACTGGTTAGAAAAAGCAAAAGATAGAGTCTACACATAAGACCCTGTGTGCCAGAGAACAAGGTCAATAATTAAACAATGCGGCTGACCATAATTTGGCTTCCAAGATCCAGATTCTGGGCCATTGAGCAACTGTGTTCCCAACCCCTGGGTCCTGTCTTTTTTCAGCCCCTTTGCTGGTGGTTTGTGGGTTGAGCTAACTCCCGGTCCGGCACCAGGCATCACGCAGCGGGTCTAAACACACAAAGACCCTCGGGGCTTAGCTTCCGTTCCACGAACTGGCATTTCACAGGTCAGGATCTGGAATTCAGCCGGAAGAGGAGATGTTTACAACTGCTGTCTGCTTTGGGGGCTGGGGTGTTTCTCCGAGACGTGTTTGATTAAACCAGAATTCCACATTCGATACAGAAAACAACCGCTCGATGTTTTTAATAAGAATGGAATGTATGCCTCTTCTTTCCGCATTCGGCCTCAGATATTTAGGGGGGTTATTTACAGTGTCGATTCCAACTCTGTATGGCACTGTCCAAAAGAATGAATGAATTCATTAATCAGTTCAGTACATTCAATTGAATTCTGACTGGATTCTGGAAGATAGAAGGAACTGTTAGACCCAGTCCTGCCTAGAAAGAACCCACGAGGATAGAAGGAACCATTAAACCCAGTTTTGCCCTAGAAAGAACCCACAACCGGGCGCCTTGGAGGCTCAGTCTGTTAAGCATCGGACTTCAGCTCAGGGCATGATCTCACGGCTTGTGAGTTCGAGCCCTGAGTTGGGCTCTGTGCTGATAGCTCAGTGCCTGGAGCCTGCTTTGGATTCTGTGTCTCCCTCTCTGCCCCTCCCTGTTCATGCTCTGTCTGTCTGAAGAATAAATAAACATTTTAAAAAATAAATTAAAAATGAAAGAAAGAAAGACCCCACAACTAGTCTGGGAACCAACCAACCACAGGACCGAAAACTTGTTCTCTGGGTTCGGTCATCGCTGTCTCTCTCATACCGAGCAGTGTTTGTGTGGGGGCATGCTGGGTGTTCAACAGTTATTTGTCAAATACATGAATTGAGAGCAATACCACAGGAGGACAGTGAGTCCTTTCCTGGCTGAGAAGCGAGCATTCCTGGCTTAGGTGTTTAGGGCGGGCTATAGGAGATGGAATTCTAGCAATGCTTTCGAGAAGGGGTGGGACCCGTGCAGCTGGTGGAGGGTTGACAGGAAAGGCTCCCCCTTGCAGGTAAGGGGACAAAGGTGAGTGACACCAGGAGGTGGGGAGACACAGAGCATTTTCAGAAGAGGGAATGGCTGGAGTACCAGAAGCTGGTGGTGGGGAGAGAAGCCTGCCGAGTGAGGAGGGCACCTGGCATCACTTCCGGATTGACTTGACCATGTGGTTGAGAAAGGCGGGCACGGATACACCGGATAAATCGTGGAGCGCTGTGGCGAGGGAAACACATACAGACAACCTGACCGGGCCTGGGACACCCAGGCCCCATCCCTCCTGGGCCCAGGAGAGTAATGCTCTGTTCTTCCCTGCTTTCATTTTAACCTTTAGAAAGAGGAAATTTTAAAAAAATCTTGACTTCCCATGTACTTTTTCAAGTGAGTCCTGAGGATTATTACGTTCATAGGTGATTTTGATGGAAAGGTGGGAATGGGAATGAGAACAGATCCCAGAACCCCCCAGGAGGCTGCTCTTCACCATAAAATGTCTTAGGACAGAGAAACTGCCTCTCGGTGTCCATTCTCCCCACAGTCCTGTAATGTGATGGAAGGTGCCTGGTCAGCAGGTCATTGCATTTTGGGGACCTCCCACCACAAAGGGTGTGGGTATATGAGCCTGTGTGTGTGTGTGCGTGTGTTGTGGGTAGGAGGGCTGTGCAGGGGCGTCTGGGCACTAAAAGGGTTTGAGAAAGAGCAAAAGTGACATGGGATTCGGTGACATGGGACTCGGGGGGATACCAAGTTTCTCCTGAGCAGGCTCTGTGTATGATAATCCCAACGACAGTTGAACACACACACACACACACACACACACACACATCCCACAAAAACAAGTCAGGAAAGGGACACACAAAAAAATCCTCATGAGATTAGATTTCTCAACAAAATAGTTATAGGAAATTGTTTATAACCCAGGAGAGATGAATTTTTCTATAATTAGCTTCCACAGCAATGTTGCAATCATCTTATTCATCCAAGCTGGAGGTATCACCCCCACCCCCACCCCCGGCCCCACACCCCGTGCTCCCTAGCCGCATCTTCTCTCACTTCCTGGAAGGCTGTCACCTCCCGGATGGCGGGAACTGATTGACTTACGTAGAACACTCCTTGGCACAGAGTAGGTGCTCAATGAGTGTTTTGACTGAATGGGATCCAGGAGGGGCTTTGAAGCAGCGTAAGCCGCAGAAGGAGGGCTTTGCTGATTATCCCACAGATAACTCTGGAATCCATTGCAAATGTGCACGTGCAGACACATACACACACACACACACACACACACACACACACACTCTTCCAAAAATAACCATTACTTTTTAAAATCGTGTGATCTATTTCAATACCCAGGAGTCCGTATGTTTTCTGAATACGGCACAATCCATTCCATGCTAACACGGTATAATTTTATGTTAAGCAGTTGGAGCCTTACATCAATGTACTGAATGGTGTCCAGTGTTATCCACCCCTCCCACCCCAGTGCCCCACTCTCTCCCCTTTGCCCTCTGGGCCCCTGGTCCCTGCTTAAGACACCCAGGCTCAGTCAGGACCATCTAATCACGGAGGGGCTACAGGAACCACTGCAGAAGCTTTGAAATGCTGCTGCAGTGTGTTAGGTCCCATCCCTGTCCTGGGGAGGCATCTCAGAGACTTTCCATTAGGAGAAGAGGGGGTATGAGGATTTATGACCCTTCTGTGCAAGAACCACGCGATTGTTTATTCCACTCGTCCAGCTACAAGAACAAACTTCCGAGTATAAGAACGGGCTAGCACAACATGTCACAGATGTTTAGAGAAAGCAGAATGTGGACCGCAGTGAAATCTGTAGGGGAGTATTCTCCAGGCGCTGGGGCTGGAGCCCAGATGACTGAACAGGATTTGGGGAGGTGGGCTAGCCGGGGCGGGTGGGGGGCAGGGAAGGTGAGGGAGGACATTCCTAGCATTCCTGGGTGGGGGTCAGCTGTGGCAGGAGCTGGGAACTGGCGAAGTCTGTAGGCTCAGTGCTCCCACATGGCCACTCTGTGCAGGAGTCCCGAGAGAAGTCAGTGTGTGTGCACATGCGTGTGTGCACGTGTGTGCAAGCAGACCCACGCACACACATACATACTTTAATAGAAATCTTTATTTGCAAGCTCTGTCTCTGAAATCCTTTTCCCTCCCTTTTCTTAACGTGAAAAATGTTGTCTGAGTGATGATAACAATGTGTAAAAGTGCAAACAACTTAAAAATGGCTTTTTCTATCTTTTGTTACATTATATTATTAACTCTTTGGAAGGGCTCTCCTCCCCCACTCCTGGAGGTGCCGGGAATGCTTATCCGAGTAATGTTGCATTTTTGCAGGGCCACTTATTTTAAATGGCTGGTAAAATATTCTTTCTGTGCTTGGAGAAGCAGATAAGATTGTGCACTTAACACTCACTTGCTTTCAGAGGTATGTGTCCTTCAGGAGGGCCTCCAGAGAAGAATGCCGGTATCTCTTTTTCCCCAGAAGGTGACGGGTTGTGCTGGGTGAGTCAGCTGTTGTCACTCTAACTGCTCTTGCCACACTAGGGCTGGGAAGGAACTGGTAATCAGGGTGTAGGAATGAAAGCCCCCCCCACTAACCGCCCCCCACTTCCCTCCTTGCCCAAATAAGGGCAAGACACTATTCAGCAAAGACAACTTGATAACCCCCAGCCAGAGGGGCCTAAACCAAATTTCCCCTTCTGTTAGTTGAAAGCCACCTGCTGTGGGGCATCGTGAGCCCCCTCCCCTTCTCAGAAACGGTCCCTGCTGGGCTGGAATATGAAGCTGGCTTGCAGCCCCTGTGTGTAGAACAGGGTATCCTTGAAGACTGTATTTAGATTTGCTGGAAAACCCTGCAAAGCATGTTCCTGCTGCCCTAGAGCCCCCCCCCCAGGACCTGTAACTAGGCGCAAGTCTTTGTCCTGGACCCTTGAAGGAATAGAACCTAGCCCTGAGGCTTAACCTCCATGGTTAAAGTTAGGGTTCTGAGATCTAACAACCCTCCGGGTAAAAAACCACTGGAACAATAATGCCTTTTTTCAAAATTCAGATAGCCACTCTTAGCTGAATTCTCACTGCAAGCCAGGCCCTATGCTCAGCTGAGCATTTTACATCTAGTCTTCAACCAACCTGCAAGGTCCTTACTACTCTATTTCAGCCCCAAGAAACCAGAGGGCTCAAGGAGCTCTCTCAAGATCTCACAGCCAATAGACTGCAACGCCGTGATGTTATTCTAGGCATCTCTGACTCCATTTAACTATTTGAAAGGAAGTGCACGTGCCATTTTGAAGTTCTTGCACGTACATTTGTTCTTTTATTCACTGACCATCGACTGAGCTCCTACTAAGTGCCTGGGCAGTAAACACACTTGTGAACGAAAGTGACAAAGCTGGGGATTTCATGGAGGTTACATGCTGGTAGGTAAAGGCAAAGGCTGACAAATATGTAACACGTTATGTGGTGGTAAGCGCCATAGGGGAAAATAAACCGTGGTAACCGGATAGAAAGGGCTGGGAATAGGGCAGCTCCACCTACGTAGGAAATGACGCATTCCTGATGCGAGGACATGAACATACTTCCCACCATGTCAAGAACAATTTCTAAACTCCTGGAACCTGTCATATCCAGCTGTGATGACAGCATGATGGTTCCCCGGCCAGCATAAGAGGGGTCCCTGCCAAATAGGTGCACTTCAGCTTATTGGAACATTGGGTCCGAAAAGAAATGATACAGCACAGATGGACTGAATGACACGGGTAATGATTCAATCTCGTTGGGAGCCTTACTCCCCCCTCCACCTTGATAGAGAACTAATCCCCTCCCCCCCCTTTTTTTTTTTTACAAGGGGCTTTTGAAAACTGACCCCCACCAATCTGGAAACCATTTGGAGATTCCCAAGAGGAAAGGGCTACGTACCAATGTGATTACTGGTATTGTTTTCATTAAATATGACATGATTGGGAATTCCTGGGGAAAACTATTACCCACGAAGGAAGGGGTTTCAAAAGATGTGACAGATTAGCATGTCTGAAGATTGGCCATAAAATCAGGAGGTTGATGAACTATCAGTGTTTCTAAGCTGTGTAAATAAGCAGTTTGATAAAGTAATGTGATTTATTTAGAGATCTTGAGAGAAGGTGGTCTCATGCTTTAGGAGACAAGTGATTTAATAATGTAACAACATACTTTGAGAGGATTATTTTCCCCAGAAGTAGCAAGGGTTGCTAAGACCCACATGTAGGACAAGGAGTTCTTGCATTTAAACAGATCTACCTATCTGCCTTAGATGCTTGGGGTGTCAGGCTGTAAATAGCCTATCAAAACCATTACTACAACATTCAGTAAAACCAAATACCCTTTGTCACGGGGGAATTGAAAATTAATCTCAACCAAAAAAAATTCGTATAACCCATAAAACTCCGTCACATTTGACACTTCTGATGTCTTCCTGATCTTTCCAGCACCTTCGAATGTCTTTTGGCAGTAAACGGAGTTTAACTCCTTAACTAATTTATAGGTAATTAATGCAACAAATATTTCAAGCCTTATATATTCTCATTTCATGTAACTCGAAAACACCAAAACTTTGATTTTTCAGAAAACACTTTTCCGAGATTGATAGCACAAGGAGTCTTGTTTCTACTGGAAATCTGTACCCATAAAGGCTTTTTGCTCTCTTCCCTCAATTCAAAAAGAGAAAATAAGGAAAGTCCTCCAAATATGCTAGCACAAAGGACAGGTATAATAGAGGAATATACAGCCTTTGAGGCCATCTACATTTGGCTTTGTGCGTTTTAAATGCTCAGTGAAATTCTTAGAATAAAAAGGTCCCAAAAAGTCCAAAGCGTAGTGGTACTGGTTCAATTTACTATCATTTCATACACGCTGTGCATCTGTACCATCCAATATGGAGCCACTATCCGCATATGGCTATCGAGCACTCGACAAGTGGCTACTCTGAATTGAGATGTGCTGTAAGTATAAAATACACACTAGGTATCAAAGGCTTAGTATGAAAGAAGATGAAAAATATCTTATTAATGGTTTTTATATTGATCTTACGTGGAAATGATAGCGTGCTGGCCATACAGATGGTCCCCGATGGTTCAATTGTACGGTTTTTGACTTATGATGGTGCAAACGTGATACACATCTGATAGAAACTCTACTTTGCATTTTCAATTGTGACCTTTTCCCGGGCTAGTGATACTCGGTATGATAATCTGTCATGGGCAGCCGCCACGCCTCCCAGGTGAGTAAACAACCGATATCCTGATCACCCCATCAGGAGAGTAAACGACTAATACACGGACAACCATTCTGCACCCGTTCAACCATTCGGTTTTTCACTTTCAGGACAGTATTCAATAAATTACATGAGATAGCCACTTTATTATAAATGAGACTTTGTGTTAGATGGCTTTGTCCAGCTGTAGGCTATGTAAGTGTTCTGAGCACGTCTGAGGTAGGCTAAGCTGAGTTACCATGTTCCATAGGTTAGTTGTATTGAATGAATTTTCAACTTGTGACATTTTCAACTTACATGCGTTTATCAGGATATAACCCCATCATAAGTTGAGGAAGATCTGTATTGGGTTAAATAAAATATATTATGAGAATTAACTTGACCTATTTCTTTAAAAATTTTTAAGTTTCTTTATTTATTTTGAGAGAGAGACAGTGAACAAGAGTGCAAATGGGGAGGAGCAAAGAAAGAGGGGCAGAGAGAGAGAGAGTCTCAAGCAGACTTCACACTGTCAGCACAGAGCGGGATGTGAGGCTCAGTTTCACAAACCACGAGATCATGACCTGAGCCGAGATCATAACCTGAGCCAAGATCAAGAGTCGGTCACCTAACCCACGGAGCCACCGAGGCACCCAGCCTGTTTCTTTTTATATTTTTAGTGTAACTACTAGAAAATTTAAAAGTGTATATGTGGCTTGTGTTTTATTTCTATTGGACAACGCTGCTCTGAAGTTTAAGAAAACACAAAGAAAGGGTTTACTTCAGTTGGCCTTCAGTTATTTTTAAAGCAATTGGGAGATTGTATTTAAGCAAGAATCACCCTAAGGAGGCGTCAAGATGGGTTCAGTAAGTACATGTTTTGTATGGCCATCCCCCTCTTCAAACAAGAACAGTGATGGGCACAGCATAAATAAATAAGTAAAACAATATATCAAAACACGATAAGCATCTACATGGACAGGCACATGGGCCAGAAAAGCAAAACAATTTCGTGCACACAGCACAAAGATCTGAGCTTGCTTCTGGGGCAGCAAGTTGGTGCCAATATCTGGCAGTTTAGCTCATCTGAGGTTGTGGTAACTAAAATTATTCTATACAATGTGACAATGGGAATCGAGCTGGAGAGTGGGTGGAAAACCCCCTGATAAGAGAAAAAAAGCTGAGGAAAAAAAAATCTCTGCTGATTGTCTCCTGGGAATTTTGCCTCCTTGAATGGTAGCACGTAGAAACAGCCTCATCTCCAGGATCCGAAAGAGCTATCTGCTGGTTGTAGGACCAGACTGGCCAACAACCTTAATCCTCGAGACCATGATCTTTAAGGCATGTGAGCTCCAAACCTGCAGCATAAGACTCATTTGGTCAGCCAGCCCCAAGGGGCCAGAGGGAGGCAACTTAATAAGCTAGTAAAAGAAGAGCTGACCCAAAGAAATTAAAAGTAAGGACAGAAAGCAGAAATCAGTAGTATACAGAAAAGACAAACTGTTGGGAGACGAACAGAATCATGTGTTTTAAACAACGTCACCGTAATTTACATACCGAATAGCTCACTCACGGTGGACAACTCAGTGTCGTTAGTATATTCACACATTTGTGCAACCGTCACCACAATCTAATTTTAGAATATTTTCATCGTCCTACATAGAAGACTTTTGTTCTCTCGCAGCCTCTAGGCAATCAGTCACTACCTAACGGTCATCAGACAACCCACAAACTACTTACTTCTCTACACACATAGTCAAAGAAACTTCCCAAGAAAAAGCCCAAGTCCGATGGCTTCAGTGGTGCATCCTAAATGTTCAAAGAAGAAATACTCATCCTTCGTAAACTTTGCCAAAAAATAAGACGAGAGCCCACTTTCCAACTCCTTGTATAAAGCCGTTATTAACCTGAGAGCAAGACCAGACAAAGACATCAGAAGGAAAGAAAACTCTGGCAGCAAGCGTTTGTATCACTCGCCTCAAGAGTCAAATCTGTAAGCAGCAGCAGGAAAGTCAGCCACGAAGGATGTGTGAGAGACACAGATGAATGGAAGTCATGTTGATTTGCCCACATTGACATCCACGGGCGCGTGCCCGCACGAAGGGGCCTCCAGAAATGGGAGCTGCTCTTGGATTCTGTGACACCATGGATTCCATTCCTATTTACAGAAAAAAATACTCAAAGGTTCTCCCTCTCTGTCCCTCCCCCACTTGCTCTCTCTCTCTCTCTCTCTCTCTCTCTCTCTGTCTCTGTGTGTCTCTCTCTCTTTCTCAAAATAAATATATAGACATTAAAATTTTTTAAAAAATACTCAAAGTTTGAAAACTCATCCTCTTTGAAGAAGCTACCCTAGTGTCATCCTGAGGGCAAGGCCATCCCACACACGACTACGGAATTAAGCAAAAATCAGGATTTATTCATTTTTTCCTTCAGAGAATCTTTCTTCATTATCACCCAGAGCGTCCCGGTAACCTGAGCTCTCTTCTCCACTCTGCATCACAATCTTTCAGAATCTTCATTGCCGTTAAGGTCTAAACAAATGATAACAGTATAAAGAAAGTTTCAATCAGAGTTTGTGCATGTTACCAGAGATTCAAGCTTATACCTGAAGCCCAGAAATTGATCATTTCTGTCATCAGAGAGTTTTATAGGAAATAATTTATGGGACAAGATCTCATCTCGCAAGTACACAGGGGCTCTGGATTATCCCAGCCCCTAACAGCAGTACATACACCAAGAATCTACTTTAACTCTTACGCCAAATCCTAGGCTACTAGAAACAAAGAAGTGAGCATTGTAAGTCTGCCTGTTTGCATAGAGTTCCAAAAATGCGTCCAGGATATATACATGTGGTAGAGATTCTGTGAGCAAAGTAAACAGCATACACTAAGGAAATATACCTGTATCCAGGCTGTGCTTTCTAGAAATAAATTTGCTTTTCCTTCCAATGATATATATGGCCAGCATTATTGACAACTCTGTAGATGCAGCCTCAAAAATGTGTATAAATGACTTTAAAACTCATTCATTTCAATAACATGGGGCCCTCAAGCACGCTTTTAAATCCTTTAACGAAATAAAAGATGTTTCTAGTATCTGATAAGCAGTCACTTTGAATCATGAGTATTTGGTACTATAATCACTGAGGAATGTATGGCTAGGCCTCAGAAAGCCTTACTTCCCTCATTTGCCTCTGAGATTAAGAGCATCCAAACGACAGGTATTGTGTTTGCTCTGGGACCATGCCGTGCCTTAATTCCCGTTGTCACCATCTGGGCTAATTCCATTTTAAGGCCAACTAGGTGAGGTCTTCTAATCATTGGCAGGTCTCTTATCACAGAGTCAGATCTCTGTGGCTTTAGCTTTCCTTTGTGATGCCATATAAAGTGCTTGTCTTCAACTTGGTCTTTGGAGAATGAGCAAAGGTTTGCAGTATATAGGAAATCTGATGAATCCTAAGGGTGAGCTCATGGGCTAAAACCGAGATCAAGAGATCAACTAAAATACTACATGAATGGTGGACAGAACTTAAATTTCCATTGACACATTCAGGCTACGCAAGCGGGGCATATGCATAAAAGGGCCCGTATGAAGGATGGCATGCATGAAGACAGAAGCAGAAAACAAAGAACTTTCGATTGAGCACGTAATAAAAAGGAAAAACGAAGATATTTTGTAAAGGATCAGGCCAAAGGGGTCTGTAGCATGTGTGATGAACTCATCCACAGAGGCACCAACATATTTTAGGGCAAAGTTATCTAAATATAACTTGTGTCATCAGTTCTGGGACATTTTTGCACTCATTTGCCAAGAATCCAATTAATGTGTGTGTGTGTGTGTGTGTGTGAGTGTGTTTCCTTTCAGGCAATTTCATGTGGCTTTTATATTTTGTACTCTTTTGTAAAGAAAATTCTTATGGCCAAGCGGTTGTGAATAATATGATATGTGAGTAGCTAAGAGGCTAAGGCTCATAAAGCAATCACTTGGGTCCCCCTGGCCCAGGGCATTTATAAAGATCAATTAATTCAGCTAAACTACTCTTAAAGAGCCCTTCTTCTCTGCCTCAGTTTCCACCATATTTCACTTGTGTAGAGAGCTGGTGCTCAGCTCCCCTCTCCCCCACCGCCCCCTCCCACCCCCCCACCCCCACCTCTCTGAAGGTGCCAGTGAATGGGCAAGGGAAAAAGGAGCAGGAAATAGGAGCCAGCTAGGGACTTTCATCTTTCCTCAGAGTTTATAGAAGTAACTATCTGCAAATATTTAAACCTAAAGGGTGAAGCTGGCCCATCTTCTTTGAGCATTAATGAATAATAACACTTTAATAATAAAACCATGTCAACTATATTAAGGAATAGGATGCGCATAAACTTTTAAGGTAAAACATAGCGGACTTCAAAGATATTTCAGGAGGGGCGCCTGGGTGGCTCAGTCGGTTAAGCATCTGACTGCGGCTCAGGTCATGATCTCACAGTATGTGGGTTTGAGCCCCGCCTCGGGCTCTGTGCTGACAGCTCGGAGCCTGGAGCCTGCTTTGGATTCTGTGTCTCCCTCTCTCTCTCTGCCCACCCCCTCACTTTCACTCTGTCTCTCTCTCTTTGTCTCTCAAACAATGAATAAATGTTAAAAAATAAATTCAAAGATATTTTAGGATTATTTTTTTTCTAAGTGGGCCACTTCGGTTGATCCTCCTCCTGGAAGCCCCTCACCACACAATGTAAAATATAAGGACAGGAAAGATCTCTGGTGCAATATTCATTTGGGGGGACCTTATTATCAATCTAACAAAACACTGAAGACAGATCCCCATTCACTATGGATTTTAATACGGGAACAGACTTTAAAGATAATATGGCTTAACCTATTATTTTAAAAATGAAATTGAGAACAAAGACAAAAGGTAGAGAAAGGTCTTGGGTGGGTTTTCCTTTCTTCCTAACAGAATCCAGGGTCAACATTTTCCATGCACTGAGCTACTGACCATTCTCCAAATACACCATTGCTTGTTTGCTTACAATCTTCCTTTTGCATGCAATGCCTTCTTCCTTTGGAAAAGTTTTACTCAAGATCCAGCTCAAAGCCATCTCCTTGGGGAAGGCCTTTCTCCACTCATCCAGGTAGAGTTATCTGTGCTCTAATAGATCTTTAAATATAATTTTGCTTTAGTCTCTCTCATCTTAAAAAATAATAATAAACCATGTCCCTTTCTGATCTTCTTCTCCAGGGCCATCCTCTCTATCTCCTCCCCTTTATGACTACTGTTTTCCATGAATGGTTTCCATAGTCTGGTTTAACTTCCTCATCTCCATTTAGTCTTTGGTCACTCCAACTGGCTCCTGACCTCTGTCTCTGCTTCACTGAGGTTATGTCTGGTTAATGCACCAATGACTTCTATGCTGCCCCTGGCTGATTTTCAGTTTTTATCATACTTTTCTATCTTGAGCATTCTACATAGTTGACCACCATGTCCTTGGAACACCCTTGGCTTCTGGAACACCACACTACCGGTTTTCCTCTAATGACTTAAGGCATTTCTCTCAATCTCCTTGCGAGTTTACCCTTCTCTCCTGGATCTTTTGTGTTAGAGTTCCTCAGAGCTTAGATATCAGTATTCTTCTCTTCCTTTCCTATCTGTTTTGGTGATCTTGCCCACTTCCTGTCTTCAAATGCTGTATCTATATCAACAACAACTCTCAACAATATATCTACAAGTGATTTCTTTCACTGGGTTGTAGATTGTGAATCCAGCTGCCTACTTAGATAGCTAGCATTGTCATGATTTATAAGCAATAAAATCCCACCAAAAACTAGCTAAGATAAAACAAAAATAGACATGGGGCGCCTGGGTGGCTCAGTCGGTTAAGTGGTTAAGCGTCCGACTTCGGCTCAGGTCATGATCTCGCGGTTTGTGAGTTCGAGCCCCGCATCGGGCTCTGTGCCGACAGCTTGGAGCCCGGGGCCTCCTCCAGATTCTGTGTCTCTCCATCTCTCCGGCCCTCCCCTGCTCATGCTCTGTGTCTCTCTGTCTCTCAATAATAAATAAACGTTAAAAAAATTAAAACAAAAAACAAAAACAGACAGACAAAGGAAAACATAGAGAAAGAGAGGCAGAGGAAGAGAGAGATTGGTTAAAAAATAGATATGACAGATATGAGACTTTTAACTCATGTAACCAAACCAGGGGCAGAAGCAAGAAGATTCCGGTATCCTCAGGATCCTTTCTCCTCTACTCTTCTCTGTTTGCATATTATCTTTATTTTTTTTAGCCAACATAATTCCCACAGAGGGGCCATATTCATCAACAGCCCTGAACTTAGCCTCACAGCTCTAAAACCAGAATGTAAAAGTCTCTCTTCTGCCCACTCAGATTAAGAGAAGGAATTTGACTGGTGTAGTGAAGTTTACATGGCTTTTCCACAAATCAGTTATGTGGCCTTGGAGTCAAGGCATTATGATTGGGTCACATGGACACCTCATAATTACTAGAGGAATAATGTTGGGCCAGGAAGTCATACAACGTGTATCAGTTAAATTATTCAACATTTCCATTTGGCTCTCTCACAGGTATCTCAAAGTGATAGCATCCAAAACTTAACTAATAATGTTCCTCTAACGTGCATGGCTCTCCTCCCATACTTTCAGTCTCAGAAAATAATACGAGCATTTATGGGTTAGCTCAGGCAAGGAACGTAAAATGTATGTTTGACCATCATCCTTACTGTCATAACCACCCCATCTGCAATCCAATAATCATGACCTACTGATTCTGCAGCCAAAATATATTTTGGATCCATCTACTTTCGTTTTTAAGTTTATTTATTTTCGAGAGAGAGAGAGAGCACGTGCAATTGTACAAGCAGGGGAGGGGCAGAGAGAATTCCAAGCAGGCTCCATTGCGTGGAGCCTGACATAGGGCTCCGACTCACAAACTGTGAGATCATAACCTGAGCTGAAATCAAAAGTTGGATGCTTAACTGACTGGGCCACCCAGGCACCCCCCACCTCCATCCATTCTTTTCTGTATCCAAAATCACCTTCCTAGTTCAAGTGGGTATCCTCTCATACCTATATTACTGCAATACCATTCTAATTAGTCTATTTACTCTCCACTCTTCATGTCCTCCCCCCCCCATTCTTTATCCTCAAAGCACAGTAATTTTCTAAAAATTAAAATTCACCATACCGTTCTCCCACTTAAAATCATGGAAAATCTTCTCAATGTTCTTGAGATAAACCCTGAATTCTTAACTTGCCCTCCGGGCTCTGAGAATCCAATATCTGCTTTCTTTCCTAGCCTCATTTCTTCCCACTCCCCCCCTTTCCCCCAACTCAGAGTGTTTCAACCACGTCAATCTTTTGGTTTTTCAGAAGCAGTTTGAGCTTTATTGGGCTGCAGGGCTTTTGCGTAAGCCAGGCAAACCTACCTGGTTTCTGCTCTCTAAACCCTGAACTTCTTCACATCAGTTAAAACAACTCTAATACTTATTTGGGTGGATTTTTAACTGTAAGGTTCCTCAGAGAAGGACTGCATCTGTCTTGCTTGACATAGTACTTAGCAGTTAGAAAATGTTCAATCAATATTTATTGAATGGATGGTCATCCATTTTATTATAGTTTGTATTTTCATCATTTCCATAAAAATGTGAATTTATTCTTTTATTTCCCAAATATTTGAGTCTCTAGCTCAAGTCTAGAGACTTATTGAGTCTCTAGCTGGTGTGAAGGAGTTAAATACCAGAGACGGAGGCATGCAGAAGATAGATGGGGCCCCTTACCTTTGGAAATTTATAGTCTTTTTACTGTGCAGAAGCCATGTGTTTTCCCTTCCTGCATCTCAATCCCTGGAAGATACAAGCTATGTAATATTTACTGAATGAATACATGAATTAATTGATGGGTAATATGAACTTGACCATCAACTAGTTCCTGTTCTTATAGCTGTTCTTAATTCTATGTGTCTGGAAAAAAACCAAAAAGCTCATGACAGACAAAAACGGGCCAGGAGCCATGGATTTCCTGGCTGGCAGTGAGCTGGGCCAAACATGATCATCACCCACTAGGCAGAAGTGAGAGAGGGAGGTCCAAGACAGGATATTGGCACAAGAGAAGAAGGAAAGTTCTAGATGCACAGCATCTGGGAACCTTGGGGCAAGGGGACAGGAGAGAAATTACAACGTCAGTGGAATAAGGAAAGAAGAGAAAGGAAAAGGACCAATAGGAGATGAAATTCGCACATTTTTCTTGAAGCCTCTTACCAATGTCTGTCTCCTCCTCTGCACTGTGAATGCTGTGGACACAGGAACGATGTCAGCCTTGATTATCAGGGTGTCTCCAGCGCCAATTCAAGTGACCATGCTTACCTGATCAGTGAAGAAGTGAGTGCTCAGTCGCAGTAGGCTCAAGGTCTCAGAATTACAGCTCCACGCAGCTAACGAGGCCAGGACACCTGTTCCTAAAACCTCACATCGCTCAGAGAACTCACTTCTGGTATCTGGTGAGCCAGAGCTCACCCTCTCCAGGTAAGCAGAAAGGCCTTGAGAATAAGTCCTCACACCCAGATTTTTCAGTCGCCAGCCCGAGGCATCTCCAAACCACAGTTAAGAGACAAGCAGAGGGGCGCCTGGGGGGCTCAGTCGGTGAAGCATCTGACTCTTGCTTTCGGCTCAGGTCATGATCTCACCGTTTCATGAGCTCAAGCCCTGCTTCGGGCTCTGTGCTGACAGCACAGAGCCTGCCTGAGATTCTATCTCTCCCACCCTCTCTGCCCCTCTTGTACTCCGACCGTCTCTCCCTTTCTCTCTGCCCCTCCTGTACTCTCTCAAATAAATAAATAAGCTTAAAAAAGAATACTTAATAAAAAGAGACAATAGATTCTTTTTCTCTGAGATGATAGCTGAAAATCCTCAGGAAAAAAAAAAACAACTCTTTATAGTTAAAGAAAGTTTCCAAATGTATTTCTGTCTAGAAGGCACAGCTAGTATTTGTATGAATGAGTGAACGATATTGGGTAATCTTTTCAGGAAAGAGTTGGTAGCCATAGTGAGGTGTGAACATTATAGGTAGGCTGTGGAAACCTAAAATGAAGAGGGGAAGCCATTAGGGAGAAAAAGGGGGCGAAGAGTAAGGAGGCCGAAGACCTCAAACCTAAACTTAGAAGGAAATTACACCCAGAGCAGGTGTAATTTTGCGCCTTTCCTCTCTAAGTAAAAGGCAGTAGCACATAATGGCTACACACGCAGCCATGTTTGAATGACCAAACATGGGTTTGGATTGTGCACTGCTGATTCCGGACAAATCCCTTAGCATCTCCAGGGTTCAGTCACTTTATCTGAAAAGGAGGCGGCAAGGGAGACCCATCTCTTGAGAGTATTCAAGGGGGGGATTCCTGTAAAATGCTTGGCATGTGTTAGGTGCTTGATAGATATTAGTTATTACTAATCGTCACGCAAATGACTCAGCAGCAGGTGTGGTCACCATTGGGGTGGATCTCCAATACTGGAGATGCAAGGAGAGCCAGAGGAAAATGAAGAGCCCCCGAGATAACGTTCACGAGAAGCATCCACACAGCCCTGGGCACACAGTTGGCACTCAGTAAGTGATGAATTGAAATTGAATGTCAGTGAGCCATCCCTGTTTTACCTTGTAGCTCCGCTGTGCACACAAAATCTTTTCCGGTCTCATGGGCACGACAGAGCCCAGCAGCTAGGAGGGAAAGCAGTTAAAATGCAGATCAGAGTTTCCCCCTTTTTTTTAAATGCATATTTTAAATCAACCAACCAGAGGCACAGATCACGTTAGAATCTAATCAAGCACAGATAATGCAAAGTTATAAAACCATATCCTACTTCTTCTTCATTCAGCATTTTAGGAGCCCTCTGCTCAGGAAGGGGGTGGGCTCTCAGCCGTCGGGGTGGGGGGAAAGGAAGTCAAGTTCAGTGCCCCGATTCTGCCTCCTTCCCCTTTCCCCTTCCTTGTTCTATTCCCTCAAGCCTTTTACCCTGCAACTCTGGGCCCAGAAACACCGTCCATCCTTTCCCAGCCCCAATTTTCTCTCAAGAAGGATCTGAAACTCATTTACATTAAAATACAAATGTGGATTGCAGCTTAAACACTACCCCAAGATTTGCCTTTACTTTAAAATCCCCAGCAACATTTCACACCAACCCCAGAAGGGAGCAGAGAGGCTCCCTTAAGCAGGCTCCCTAACCTGGCTGGTGGGCATTTTCCAGAAGGATTCATCCTGGAATTCCTGAAATGTCACTCCTTGGGCTGTCAATTAATGAGCAGAGCTTAAAGAAAGCTCCAAAGGCTTAGGGAGAGCTGTTTCCATTCCTTTGAGTGGAAAGATGCAGCCCCACATGGTGATTCCAACTGCCGTTGAATTTAAAATCACCCGAAGCATTTGTGTATTGACAACCGGATGCCCTTGGATCTCTCTTTCAGGAGGTCTGGGTTGAAACCCTGGAAACTGATTTTGGCAGCCAGCATTGTGGGGTTGTGGAGAGGATTAAATGAGGGTATTCAAAATTTTCAAAAGTGGGGGATCCTGGGTAGCTTAGTTGGTTAAGCATCCGACTCTTGATTTTGGCTCAGGTCATGGTCCCAGAGTCCTGGGATGAAGCCTCTCATGGGGCTCCTCACTGAGCACGGAGTCCGCTTAAAATTCTCTGTCTGTTGATTCCTTGAAAAAAATAAAATCTTAAAACAAAATTCCCTAGCTAAGCTGAAGTCCGCAGTGGTAATTGTAGTGCGATTGGCCAGTGTTCCTGAATCATGGGTTCATCGCCGCGGTTTTCAGAAACACAACAGGAGCTTTCCTCAGTTCGCACTTTGTGAGTAAATACTGAATAAAGTAATTTTTAATTCAAAAAAAATTCTCTCTCTGTCTCCCTCTGGCCTCTCCCCCGCTCGTGCACTTTCTCTCTCTCTCTAATAAATGAAATGAAATGAAATGAAATGAAATGAAATGAAATGAAATGATGAAATGAAATAATAAAAAAAAATGAGGATATTATTAGTGAGAAAGTTGTAGCCTCTGAGCCTGGCTTATGAGAGTTGGGTATTATTTGAATTTCTCATCTCACTTCTTGTAGCCTCTTTTGGAAGCGTGAGTCTGACTTCCCCTGTTCACACTCTCCGTATGTCAATTGCAGACATCTCGGAAGAGCTGCTCTTTCCTCTCTGAGCTACTTTACATGTTGCTAAGCGAGTCCTCTTTCTAAAGCACAGTTCTGAGCATGCCCCGGGGATCCACGCTGCCCCTGACCCATGGGCATACTCAACAACCCCATTTTTTTTTTTTTTTTTTTTTTTGTAAGTAAGGTCTACCAGAAAGGAGAAACGTTATAGGTTGCCAGCTATTAGGAGTGGCTGGGATGAATTTGTGGAGGAATGATTTGGGAAGATTTGCTGATTTTTTGAAAGTGTGTACAGAAGGGGCACAAAGTTATTAATTTATTCTCTTTTATACAGTTTTGTAAGGAAAATTGTGGGTTTGGTGTAGATGTAAGTCATTGATGTTTTAGAGAGGAGATGTGCCTCTTTCAGAGAGAACATGTGCCTCCTATAGCCTCTTAGGAAATGCTTAAAACTTTTTGGAGGACGTACTTAAAATTACATGAGACAGTTCAGTACGTGAAGACAAAGGAACTACTGTGAGGACAGAGTACAACTTGGAGACAGGCTTTGACATGAGGCATAAAAGGACAGCAAGACATGCTGAGTGAAATAAGGCAGTCCCAAAAGACAAATAGTGCTTGATTCCACTTAGATACCTAGAGGGGCAAGTTCATGGAAACAGAAGGTAGGGGCTAGGGAGAGAGGGATATGGGGAGTCCTTCAGTGGGTATAGAGTTTCAGTTTTGCTAGATAGAAAAGTTTCGGTAATTGGTTGCACAACAGTGTTGCACGGTAATTGGTTGCATTGGTTGCACGGTAGCAAGAGTTATCTTGTAGTCCCACATTTAAAATGAAATGCGAACTCTTCGGGACATCTTTTATAGCCCCTACATGCCCCTGTTCATCTTTCTGACCCCATCTCCTACGATTTGCCCCTGCTTACTAGGCTCTAGTCACAGTGATCTGGTAGATTCTCCTGCCTCACTGTTCACCCCTGCCTCAAGGCCACCATCGTGCTGTTCGTTCTGCCCAGAATGCTCTTCCCCCAGATGCCTGCGGAACTGGTTCCACTGCGTGGTTAGTTCTGTGCTTAGCAACTACTTCCCACGAGAGCAGTCCCCTGAGGCTCCATCACATTAACCCTTATTATTATTATTATTTACAACACTTCTACAATCTAAAATTACCTTATTTATTTGTTTTCTTACTACTACCTGTCTAACCTCTCTGGGATGTAAGCTCCCTGAAGACAAGACCCTGGTTGCCCCGTTCGCTGTTCATTCCTTATGTCTGTTGCCTGGATGGATTTGACACATGGTTGACTTAGCATCTTGCACCCCTGATACTCAAATGACAAATGCTCAAGCGTTGTCACCCTGATGTTCAAATCCTTCCACGGTCTACATCCTTCTTAGGATGAAGAACACTCTCCTTGGTTCGCAAGTGAACAATCTCCATGGTTTTGCCTTAATCTCCTTGCTAACCTATGTTCATACAGCTCCCTTATTATTATAGCATTTAACACATTAGATTGAAATGATCTGCACGGGTTTCTGTCTCTTAACCTTTAAATTGTTTTTAAGGTTTCTTTATTTTTGAGAGAGAGAGACAGACAGAGTGCGAGTGGGGGAGGGGCAGAGAGAGGGAGATGCAATCTGAAGCAGGCTCCAGGCTCTGAGCTGTCAGCACAGAGCCCAACATTGGGCCTGAACCCACAACCATGAGATCATGACCTGAGCCAAAGTTGGACGCTTAACTGACTGAGCCACCCGGGCACCCCTCTGTCTCCTCACCTTTAAACCTCAAAGCGAGGTTTGTGGACTGGTATCATTGGTATCATCTGGGAGGTTTTTTTAGAACTACAGAATCTGAAGCCTAGCATTAGACCAACTAAATCACTATCTGCATTTTAATAAGATCCTCAGGTGAATCAGGTGCACACTGGGCTATCCACATACCTCATAATTGCCAGAGGAATAATATCAATCCAGGTAGTCAGTAAACTGATGTGCATCAGCTAAACTACTCACCACTCCCACTGGGATCTCTCACAGATATCTTGACTGATGTCCAAAGTCTAAACTCAACAAATAATATTCCCCCAAAAGCCACGATTCTCCTCCAGTGTTTGCAGTCTTGGGAAATAAAAAATATATATTGTCCTACACCAGTTTATGAGCTAGTCAAAGGTTTTATTATTCTGTTTTGGAAGTGGGGGGGCGTAAGAGCACCGGGTGGAAAGGTGGGCAGAGAGAGAATAGGTTTAATTTTCCCGGGAGAAGACAGGGGATACATGCCAAGAGGTGGGTGGATATAGGAGTTTGGAACTCAGGAGGGATATCAGGAGCCAACACACAATAGCCGAAAATGTTGATTCATAAGGGTTTACCGACCAGTGATCCTACCACATCCCCCAAGTCATTCATTTTTCAAGATGACTATCCCACACCCTACCCTTTCTCTTTAAACATCCAACACCTCCCCTCTAGACTTCAGTCTTAGTTGATGACCTTATTTCCTATTTCACAGTGCAAATAGAAGCAGTCAGAGGGGTCCCGCATCCACTCACACCCCATACCAGTAGTCTTCCAGTCTTCATGAGAAGCTGTTCTGTATGACTTTGTCAAATTAACATTAGTTACTGTGGAACACAGGGTGCAGGATGGTGAGCCAAGGTTTGATAAAAGACCATGGGAGACAATGAAGTGGAGAGATTTATGACTCATTGGTCTTGGGGGAAGCACATGGCAGGGAGGTCAAGGCGGAGAGAGTGACAGAACCTGGGGTCTGGGATGGAGTGCTTTGGGGTTGTCAAGCAGAGGAGAGATTGGCCAGTTCAGACCAAACTGAATAGGGTTTTGTAAGTTCCGGGGGGTCTTATCTAAGGAGCTCACAAGAGGAAGGCCCTGGGAGGTGGGGGGGACTCGATCACAAGGGCTACTGGGGAAGTCATAGCAGGAACTTGCATTCACTTGTGACTCTGCAGGCTGCTATCTAGGGTATGTGCTTGCATGAGGGGCTAGTGTCAGTTCAAGGCCCATACTGGCTGCCTGGCCAATCAAAATGAATGCCAAGGGGCACCTGGCTGGCTTAGTCAGTAAGGCACGTGACTCTTGATCTCAGGGTCATGAGTTCAAGCTCTGCATACAACTTACTTAACAACAACAACAACAACAACAATGATTTTTGAGGCGGTAATACTGTGGAGCAGCTGAGCTAACCCCCTGATGGAAGCCAGCTTCTTTTCCTGTACCCTAGTTCCCATCCCTTTATCCTTCTCAAAGACCTCGTTCCAACAGTTCACTCCCTTCTTTCCTGTCTCATAAAATTTTCCCTATTAGAGTTTTGATGATCATTCAAGTGTATCAAAGCTCCTATCTTAAAAACAAAAGGAGCCTCCCTTGACTCTGGTCCCTCCTTCCAATCTCACCCCATTCTTTTGCTTTACAGCAGAGCCCCTTGTAGGAATCATCTACATAACTGCCTCCAACTTCTCTTCCTGTTCTCTTTTGCACTCATAACCCAACCAAAACTGCTTTGTCAAGGTCACTGATGACTTCCACATCACCAAATGCATTGGGTAGTTCTCAGTCCCCATTACACTTCTGCTAACAGCAGCTGACACCCTTGTCCCCTCCCTCTGGACACTCTTCATTCACCTCCCAGGACATCACACATTGGTGGTGGTCCTCGCTTCTTGGGCCACCCCTTCTCAGTCTCCTTTGTTGGTTTCCCTCCTCCCCCCGACCTCCTCTCTCCATACTTCACGTTGGTGTGTCCAATACTCAGGCCTCAGTTTGCTTCCTTTTTCCATGGTGATCTCATCCAGCACCAGTGCTTAAATATCATCTACATGCTGATGACTCCCTAGGTTCTGTCACCAGCCCAGAGCTCTCCCTGGACCTCCACATTTGTATATCTGACCTTTGTCAACAGCTGCACTACCAGCTTCCAGTCTAACTCTTCATCTCCATCCCCCAGTCTTCCTCATTTCTGAAAATAATAACTCCTTCTTGCCAGACCCAAAATCTTTGGGTCTAACCTTGATTTCTTTCCTTCTCTCCCCACATCCAACAGGAAATCCTATTAGCCTCACCTCAGAGTGGAACAAAAATTCATCCATTTCTCACCACTGCATTGCTGTCATCTACAGCCAAGCCCTCATCATCTCTGGTCTTGAGATGCCTCCTAACAGTTGCCTCTTAACAGAACTCCCTGTCTTTACTCTGGCTTCCTAGGTCTCTTCTCAACACAGCAGTCAGAGTGAGCCTCTAAGAGCATAAGTCGGATTATAACGCTTCTATCTTAGAAACCAGCCTTGACTCCCAAAGACCTAACACCGACCATAAGGACCTCCCTGACCTTCCCCTGCTGCCCCCTGGTTCTTTCCCTTTCCCTGGGGACCACTTCATTCTGACTATATGAGGATTCCTTGAAAATTCCAAGCACAATCCCACCCCGGGGCATTTGTGCTCTTTGTTTCTTCTGCCAAGTTCATGGTTGGGTCACCCACTCCTATGAGGTCTCTGTGTAAATGTGTTATCAAAGAGGCATTCTTAGTTACCCTAAAGGACGTTGTCCTGACTTCAGATCTACCCCATTCTACTTACCCAGCATGACGTTCTCCCCAGCACTCACTCCATCTAACATAGGAGATGTTTATTTGTTTATTCATTGTCTCTTTACTAGAATGTAAATTCATAAAGGCAGGGATTGATCTGTTTTATTTGTTGCTTTATCTCCAGCCAAAAGAACAGTGCCCGGCATATAGTATGCATTCAATGTATACTTGTTGAACAAATGATTGAATAACAGATTAAAGAAATATGTACTGAACATCTAATATGTGCCATGAATATACAAGTAGAAATGGAAAATATAGGAAAGGATGAAGTCTTGCCTCTGACAGGTGAGATTGCAACAGAGGAGGAGAACACCGTTCTGGGGCAGGCAGCAAAGAGGACCCTATAAGGCAGCAGGGGAAGGAACAGCTAGAGAGATAAGAGGTAAAACCAAGGGAAAGTTGTCACAGAATGCAGGAAAAACAAGAGTTCACAAAGGGAACTGTCAAGAGGAACAATGGGGCAGAAAGAGAGGAAAATGGAAAGGGCCCGTTGCATGTAGCAAGAACCTCAGTGATTCCTAGCAGGTGTGAAAGCCTCTGTACACACTCAGATCACAGTGCTTATGGATCAGAATACAAGCCAACAATCACCCAGCAATTTAGACTGCAGGCAGCTTAGGAGCTTTGAGGAAGGGATTCCTATGGGCCAGCCATGGTGCTAGATACTCTGCGTATCCTAATATATTTGATGCTCACAGCAACCCAGTGAGATACAGATGATTTCCCGTTTTACATATGCAGAAATTGAGGCTCCGAGAGCTTCAACTAACCTGAGATCTTGCCACTACTACGTAGCGATGCAGATACTGAAACGTGGTTCTTTTAGACTCCATGCGAAAAATGCGTACATGGAGAGTGTTTTGCCTGTCCTTCTGGGTCATCTGAAGTCCCACACGGAGGCAGACCTGTTGGTTTCCGATAACTAATCCCTTCCTCCTGCTGACAGAGATTGCATTTGGGGCAGCGGGCTGCTGTGTGCTTCAGGAAAGACTGAGTCCCTTCCTAACCAGGTTTTGCTGGTCTAGAGTAATTATGACCATTTCTTTTGCCTTGCTGTTGATTGGCTTAGACACGATTCTGCCTCTTAAGACTTGAATGTATTTCTGCTGGGGAACGGGGGAGAGGGAAGATCGGCCTTCTAGGAAAAGGATCATCCTCAAAAAGAGGCAGAGACTCAAAGTGGGAGTGTCTTTATTTTGGCTTTATTTATTTTTTTATTTGCATTTGGACGTGGTTGAGAATACAACTGCTTAGAGCTACTGCAGACACTTGTAATCACGAGGGGACCAAAAACCTGGGAACAAAGCTGACACGAGGCTTTTATTGATCTACTGAATTAACCAGCCTCTACTTCCAGACTTCTTGTTTGGTGAGGCAACAAATAACTTGTTGCCCAAACCTTTATAGATTCTATGTTTGTGTTATTTGTAGCCAAAGTGTTCAATATACACAATACGCTACCTACGTTTTTACCCACTAGCTTCTTCCCAGCTCCAACACAGTGGTAGCAGCTCAGAAACGATGTTTTGATTGACTGCCTAAAGAATGTTCTGTATTTCAGAGTAAAAAAAAAAAAATGAATGAATTCAATGTATTATTATAGCGTGCGGAAAGTTAAGACAGCAACATGCCATCGGCATTCTCTCTAAAAGCACGAGAAGAGGAGAAAAATACCATACCACAAAGAAAAAACCCTGGTTGCCATGTTATACGGTAACACCTCAATACTCCGACACCAGGGAAAAAGCATTTATGCTAAGACCCTGTCTGTCAGATGGCCTTTTCCTCCCATGTAATTAATTGAAATTTGAAATCAACTCTTGTCCCTGGTCACCGTGGTCCAGACCCAAAACAGCCCAGATTGTATTCTCAGTCAGGAGGTGGCTGCGTTTGAGATTTGTGTTGGCATCGCTGAGCTGTGACCACAGCACACATTTTTGTGGGGAATATCAGATGAAACTTCTAGAGCAACATTCTTCCGTTAGGAAGGGGGTGGGTGGTGGCGGCAGGGTTCGGCATGCCCAAGAGAGCTTTTCTCCTCCTGAAACTTGTTCAGACTCATTCTTTCCAGGTTATTGAGACCACTTTTCCCCTTTCAGAGCAAATGTAGCCGGAGAAACAAATGGGTACAAAATTCAGAAACAGCAGAGTCCCCTTTCCAAAGCCGTATTTCATAAGACCCCGTGTGATTTGTGGGAGCAACTTGAGGTCCCAGTAACTGATAAAAATGATATAATTTTAGAACTTTCAGAAGCCCGTGTGGCCTCTTTGTTCAAGATCAGCAATTAGAGCCCTCAAGTACTGAAAGTAGTTACCTAAACCTTTTCAAAATGTTCGTCTTCGATAATAGTTCTGGACACCACTCTCCTCCTCTCGTTTTTCCCTGGCTTACACTCTTTCATTCAGCTAGATTATTCTAGTTGTAGTTCCAAGATATGGTTCAATTGCAGCGTATGATGGAGGGATGTAGGGGTTCACTGGGAAGACATTTTAGCATTTGGAGAAGAATCTCTTTGCACTACTTGCTTGTGGCTCTATTCTGAGGCAGGTAACCTACGTGATTCCTTGCATGCAGATTGTGGTAATTGACCTTCTGATTCTGGCTGATGGAACCAGGAAGTGTTTGTTATTTTTGAAGACAGCCACCCCTCAACTGGCTGGCAGCCAATGAGATAACCCAGTGGGAACCCCCTATCGGACAGAGGTATCCTGTGCCCTGTAGTGACCAACAGGCTCTTTTGGATCCTTTCCTTTAAGGAACTTGAAGGTGACACACAGACAGAAAACTACAAGTGACAGAAGGGTACAGAAACCAAGAGACCCATGGAAAGGAGGCAGTGGGCAGAAGCCATGATGAGTCAGCAGAAACTAGGAAGCAAAGCAGTAAAGGAAGTCCATTGGAGGGAGCTAGAAAGGATCCAAGAAATGTGAAGAGTGGCAGCAGAAACAGGCAGTGGCTTTGTTGATGTCAACGTGGTGTCATGTTGATTTGAGAGAAATCAACAAGATCATGGCACCTATAGACTGAGAATGAAGTGCCAGCCCCTGAGAAGCTTGGTCCTACATTCATTCAAATTCTTTGTAGTTCTTCCCTCCACCTTTCATCACTAATATCCATTAGCTGAGACTCTAACTGCATCAGAGTCTTGCACTCTGAAAGAGTTTAATAGATCCGATAATTACCAGCTTTGTGACCCCTGGTAACTCACTTAACTTCCATGCACTTTGCTTGTTTTAGTTCTATACACTGTAGGTAGAATAATGGCTCCAAACACATCCATGTCTTAATTCTAGGAGCCTGTAAATATGTTACTTTACACGGCAAAAGGGATTTTGCAGATGTTATTGTCAGTGACCTTGAGATGAGCTTCTACATTATCCATAAGAGTCCAATCTAATCACACGGACCCTGCAAATCAGAGAAGAAACATCCCAGCTGCGGTCAAGGGAGATGGGATTAGAAAAGAGTGGTCATGGAGATTCAATATTGCTGGCTTTGAAGGTGGAGGGAGAGGACACGAGCCAAGGAATGTGGGAGGCCTCCAGAAGCTGTAAAAAGTTAGGAAACAGATTCTCACATAAAGCCTCCCGAAGAATGCAACCCTACAAGCATGCTGTCTTTAGCCCAATAAGACTGGTGTTGGGCTTCTAACCTAGAGAACGATGAGATAATGAATGTGTTTTCACTTAAGCCGTTAAGTCTGTGGTAATTTGTGACAGCAACAATAGGAAATTAATGTACTATAATATCACACTACACATACACAAGAAAACATTTAAAACAGTATACACTACAATGTAACATTGGTTATGTCACCTTTTTTAATTACTTATTTTTTCAGCCTTCAGCAATGAGTGTATGTTACTTGTGTAATAAAGAGATAATGGAAATATTAAAGAAGAAGTAATATAAACAAATTAGCTTCTAAGGCTCGGCCCAAGTGTGATATCGTATGAACGACCCAGGAGATGGCTTAATTGTCAACCTATATCTTGCCTTTTTTTCTTGGGTGCTATCCCCAGGTCTCAATTCCTCCACAAAGGACCACCAATTTCCAGTCACTCTGGATGTTTTTCATTTCACTTCCATGTTTCGGGTACGCTTGTTTGTATTTCACTACCTAACGGTATCGGTGTGTTTCTACACTTTGGTTCTATGTACCTTCGGAGATATTTAACTATTTGGTAAATAACAAATCCAACAAAGATTTATGGAGGGTACTTTGTGTAGGCATGGGGTCATTTAGATGATGCATATGAGTCCTCATGAGGCCTGATAGGGTGCTTTGGGACAGATCTCAAGATCACGTTGCCAGAGCTCAAAATCTACTGATGAAATTTAAAAAGAACATTTTAGAGACCTTGTGGCCCAAAGAAGACTTGCCTACCTTCACAAGTCAGTCTCGCCTAAAGTCTTAAAAGCCCTTAGGGTTCATTCATCGTCCACCCAATGTCAACAGCAGAGGGCTACTAATTGACACTAGAGTTATTGACACTGGTGAGAAGCATAGCAAATAAGACAGTGAGACTCCTTAGAAGGTACTTGTAAACCACTAAAGCTTAAGAACGTGGCTGTGGTGAGTTAAAAATGTAGAACATGCCTGTAATACCAGTTCTCACTTGAGCAAGAATTTGCTAGTTCTTATCACAGCCAACCATCTTCAGGGCTTTGAATGACCCTAAACTTCATTTGGCATTTGGACAGGACAATAGGTACTTTGCATGACCTGATTAGAGAATAATGCAGGGCTGTTTCCCACTAGGTCACTTTGATCCAAGGCTGAGCCAAATTCCCTGGACCTCTCTCCAGCCAAAACACAACCCCAGATAAATGAAGGATGTAGACCAGATTTTTAAAAGTAGGGATCTCAGTACTTTTCCTCATGTCTTTATTCATCAAATATTTGTTGGATACTGTAATTTTATTCTCAGATGTTCATATGCGTAAGAATTACCTGGGAGAGGTCACTCCCCAGCAAACTGGTTCAGCAATCCAAGGGTGGGGCCTGGGGAATCTGTATTTAACCAGCTTCATGGGTGATTCTGATGCAAGACCTCTATAGACCACTTTGTAAAATGTTTAGTCCCCAAAATGAATAAGCGACAGCTCCCTCCCGTCAGGAGCCTTGAAGTCCGGGGAAGGCAGACACACCATTGTGATGTTGTGTAATCAGAGTAATAGAAGCCTGGTGACAGAGAGAGGAAAGATATCTGTCCAGGGGAATACAGTCTTAAAGGAGGCTGCCACAAGGAGAAGAGGGAAGGGCATTGTAGGCAGGGGTATGGCTTTTATAAGGTCATGGTCATGAGAGTGTATGAACCATTAGGGACCAAGGAGCAGTTCAGGGTGATGGGAAGGTAACTGGCACTTAGGGGCAGACCAGCAGAAGATAATCTAGGAGGATACCATCGATCTCAATTCACCACTAAGTCCTTTCAACTTTATTTCACAGGCAATTGGGAGCTGGGGGAAGTTTTGAAATCTGACTTTAAGAATATCTAGCACTGGGCAGATGTTTACTCTTGAGGACGCAACCTGTGCCCAACAGCGTGCTAAGTATTAGGGGCTAGAAAAGGAAGGGTTGTCACAGTTAGGAACTGTCGTGACGGTCCAAGGAATGAAAGTCTAAGGTGGTGCCAGTGAGGGTGTACAGAAATAATTGGTCAACAAGATGTGAGATAAAACAAAACAAACACGCGAACAAAACCCCCAAGAATTTGGTGACAAGGTAAATTGAAGAAGCAAGGAAAAGAAAGTTTGCAGTGTTTGGGGGCAGAGAGACGGCTGTAGACTGAACGTTTGTGGCCCCCACTTTCCAAATTCATATGTTGGAGCCTAATCCCCAGCGTGATGGTATTAAGAGATGAGGCCTTTAATCATGAGGGGAGATGACTAGGAGGTAATTCTAATGATGAGGGGAGGTAATTAGGTCATGAAGACGGAGCCCTCATAATAAGATTAGTGCCTTATAAGAAGAGACACAAAAGAGATTGTCTCTCCTGCAGGTGAGGGTATAGCAAGAAGATGGGCCTCTACAAACCAGGAAGAGGGTTCTAGCTGGAACCAGACCACGCGGACATCCTGACCCTCAGACTCCCAGCCTCTAGAACTGCGAGAAATAATTGTTTCTTGTTTAAGCTTCCCAGCCCCTGTGGCATGTTGTGAAAGCAGTCAACACTGAGACAGAAACTAAGGGTTTGATAACGATGCTACTGGAGAGTGCAGGGGACAAAGACTTGCCCCACACCAGATGCGACCTGATGAGCCCACCCAGAGACAGCAGGAGAGTGAAAACATATGCAGTCCAATGGTGAGACGCGGGGGATGGTAAGTGGAGAAGGTGCAGTGAGCCATGAAGGGGGCGACCCAGGGCCGAGTAGGGTCCCCCAAAGACGAACGAAGTGCTCTCAGTGGGAAGAGGTGATCAGTTGTTTGAAATGCCCACAGAGGGAAAGACTCTGTATTGCCTATTGGCTTCATCACCTAGGATGCCCTGGGTGACATTGACAGGGACAATCTCCATGGGGGCCTGGGGTGGGATCCGGGTGTTAGCGAGGTAGGCATGCAGTGAGGAAGGAGGAAATGGAAGGTGTGGCTGTGGGGGCCCAGGATGTCGACTCCTCTCAGAAAAGTCGAGCCTGTGAGGAAGAAGAGAGGAGGCAAAGCAAGAAAGTAGACAGAGCTGAGGGACTGAAGTTTAGGGCTTCCACGACTCAAGGTTTTTGCTTTATAGACCAGGAAGTCGTACCGAAAGTAGAGAAGGAATAAGTTGGAGCTTTTATTATATTTTTTTAAATTTTATTGTATTAGAGTAAAATAATTGTATAAAACCCGGAGGGACCATAAAGCGGTGCAGGGGTTTTAAATACTGGGAATCAGGAAATATATGTATATACATATACATATATATATATTTCTCAATCTTTAAAATAGTCATCTCGCCATATGCGGTTGTGAATGGAGGCTGTTCTGAGGTTGAACAGAAAGAAAATGTTCAAGGAAGAGGACAAAGAGTCAGGGTAGAGAGACAGGTGGCTACAAATGATCACAAACAGCACATGACGGTCCCTAGCTGGGGCTGGGGTCACAGTCAGGGGCAGCACGACAAACCTAGGGAGAAGCACGATTTTGATTTGATTGTCTGGCTAAGTGGTCAAGCGAGCGAAGAGGAAAATCCAGAAATTCACTTTATCAAATCACCACTGGACCTTTGGCATTTGATCTGGGAATCTCAACTCAGAGACGAACCAGCTAGACCGAAATCCGCGTTTTTGTATATTTAGAAAACAAATGAACAGACGCCAGACAAACGGAGGAGTCTAACCTCTTCAACCCTCAAAGGCAGCAACGTCGTTTTATTTTGTATATTCTCCCGAATAAGATGTTGTTTTCAAATTGCTATTTGCATGTGAAACCAGAATAACAGTTTATACAGTTCCCTCAGAAACTGAGGGTAATAGGATCGTTTCAGTCTCGTGTTCTCTTTGTATGCACAAGCACGCTCAAGGGGAGACAGCCCATGTGCCCAACTGCAAACTGACAGTGGTTACATACATTGATGTAAACGCTTAGAAAACATCTTGGAAAAATACCAGACAGATAGCAGGGGTTCACTGTGGGCAAAGCAGGGGAGGGGATTGAAATTAAGGCTGATGGTCAAAGGCACTTTAGTTTTACCTGCACTGTTAGTTTTTTTTTTTTTACAATATAAAAAATTATTACTTGTAGATTTAAAACAATTAAATAAATTTTTTTAATGTTTATATATTTTTGCGAGAGAGGGAGAGACAGAGCATGAGTGAGGAGGGGCAGAGAGAGGAGACACAGAATCCGAAGCAGGCTCTAGGCTCTGAGCTATCAGCACAGAGCGGGATGCGGGGCTCGAGCACATGAGCCATGAGATCACGACCTGAGCCAAAGTGGGACGCTCAACCAACTGAGCCACCCAGGTGCCCCTTTAAAACATTAACGTTAAAAAAATTATGGACAAATTAACACTAACAAGATTTTCCCAATTATTATAGGAAGGGATCCAAAAACGGTTACCATGCAGCAGAGGGATAGGTGAACAGGATACAAGTTATGGAGAAGTGAGTGCGTGGTGTTTGACAGATGACTAAATGCTCCCCAAGATGCTCCCCAAGATCGCAGTCTTGAAAATCTGCGTCAGTGCTCTCTTAAAACTAATTTGGCCTTTCTTCCTTTGGCCCTTCCAGGTGCCTGCATTTCTTCAAACAGCTGTTCTGTGACTTAGAAGAATGGTTTCATCTTTGCAAATGCCACTTACTTCCTAAGGATAAACGTCAAAAAATGGTAGCGATTGCTCAAGTGGCAATGCTAGAAGCTACAGCTGAAAGGGTTGGAGAATGCGCAGAGAATGAGGAGCAGGAGGATGGAAGAACCGAGTTCTGCAGAGACTATGGAGTCTCTAGAAGCTCACATCAGCGCTTACCCGGGGCGCGGCACAAGGTGAGGGCTGGGCGCACAGTTGATGGACGGTGGGCAATAGTATGGAAGGAAGACTTGACAGTCCGTGGGAGATGCACGAGAAGACTCCTGAGCGACTGAGGGGCCTAGCTGAGCTGATTGGGGGAGAATTTGCAAGGAAACAAATCGGCCTCGGCTAACTGGGTAGCTGTGGAGCAGGAGAGAAAGTAGACTGAGCTCCCACTCACGGCTGGAAATGCATAAACACCCAAAAGAACAAGAACAAGGAAATCGACATTAATGCGTGCGCGTTGCTTAAAGAGCTGGTCATGAGGTTCTGGGATTCGGGACTGGGGATTTGGCTGATGAGAGAACAGGAGGAAGACAAAGATGTCCTGAAACAAGAGAAAAGGAGGGTTGCAAGTGGTAAAGGAGGGTCGTAAGGGCAAAAGAGGAAGGTGGATAAGGTTCGTTTTGCCATGCCTACTGGCCTGTAATGTCCCTTAGGGAAGGAGCTGATTCTCGTTCATTTTTAATTTTTCATAGCACTTGCTCGATAAATGATTTTGATGGCTGAGTGAACCCATTAATGGGAATAGTTATCTCACCAGGTCACCTTGAGGGCAGGTCCCGTGTCTTGGGGACTGACGTACCAACATGCCCAGGAAAGCTCATAGGAGCTTGTAGGAACACAGCACCTACTGAACGGACAAACAAACTGGATCTTTCTGAGTTCTAATTTCTTCATCTAAAAATGAAAACCACAAGACTGACTGCCATTCTTGAGCAGGGATGAAGCACACATTATAATACTAGACAACTTTGCTCTTGAAATTTGCCAAACCAACTCTGGGGCATGTTCATTGAAATTCCTCTGTGGGTAGCTGATTCCCTATGGCTCATACTGTATTCAGTCATGGAGGGAAATGAGTCACGCATAGGGAATCATAAACACACACACACACACACACACACACACAAAGTCGGCCATGGATTTTTAAACTTTTTATCTTCTCAAATTCTCACTTCTGCCCCCCCCCGCCCCCCGCCTGCCCCTCAGACTTCACTCCATACAACAGTCACTCCTTGGACCAAATACCCATGACAAATTCAAAACAGTTGCCTGGGGTTTGGCTACTGCTTAGCAGGTAGTTATAAACCATGCAGTGGTGTGAACTGAGCCGGCATGAAGAAGTTAATTAGAGCAGTCAAGAAGATTGTTTAAATAAAGACAAAAATGTAAACACGATCTTCATTGGATAGAGTGATTAGAAATTACAGGTGTTTGTTTTTATCAGAGCCATCTGGGGCCTGTCAAAATCTTGACGCATGGCATAATCTGCCACTAATCAAAAAAGAAGAAAACAAACCCAAAAAAAGAGAAGAAGGAAAACATCTAAGACCGTAAGTAGGAAAACAGACATAGAAAACCTTCATCTTTCCAAGTGGAAAAAAAATATTTCAGTTGTTTTTTTAAAACAAGTGTGATCTGTGTTTGGAAAAAGTCTGAACTCCTTAGTTCGTCTTGACAGACATGCTCTCTCTCCATTTTAAAGCCTCAGCCGTGGGACGTGCAGTGGGAAAGAAAGCCATGGGGATGTAGACAAAAGAACAGAGTTAAGGATAATCAAGTTGCCCATCTCAAGTGCTTGATGTAAATGAAGGCCAAGCTTAGCCTTCTTATATATCTAAGGTGTCACTGACTTATGGAGACAGCTCGATAGCATTCATCTTCAAGGTATTATGGATAACTGGAAATTATTTTTTCCGAAATTGACACACTTAAATTTATGCTGCTTAAATATCTAGTGGAGAAAATAGCACATGATATGGGATAACGGGAAATGCGTGGAGGGACACTTTGAAAAAATATGTACTGTCTAGACTTCCGCTCTGCTCGATTTGTTATGGATATGCTGCACTAGAAAATAAAAATTGGGGAATAGGATAATTCTATCTCAGATCTGGAACTGTTCCTGATATATAGCATGTATGCAAGAGTGGTGTTTTAAGGAAAAGAAGAGAGAAAGAAAAAATAGATGATACTTTTACCATGAATGTTGCTAATTACACCTATGGATGCAATATTTATATAAGGATTACCATGGATGTTCTTGTCATCGATTTATTTATAAGTCCTAATTACACAAGGCATTGAGCAGAGTGTTTTGTTTCTTTACTTAAATATGGCATCTGCTGGGGTGCCTGGGTGGTTCCGTCGGTTGAGCGTCTGACTTTGGCTCAGGTCACGGTCTCGCGGTTTGTGAGTTCGAGCCCCGCATCTGGCTCTCTGTGCCGACAGCTCGGAGCCTGGAGCCTCCTTCGGATT
The DNA here is from genome assembly GCF_018350195.1 of Panthera tigris. Classification (NCBI taxonomy): domain Eukaryota; kingdom Metazoa; phylum Chordata; class Mammalia; order Carnivora; family Felidae; genus Panthera; species Panthera tigris. Next base: position 17,312,436 of record NC_056664.1, read on the forward strand.
CTGTGTCTCCCTGTGTCTCTGCCCCTCCCCCCGTCATGCTCTGTCTCTCTGTGTCTCTCAATAATAAATAAACGTTAAAAAAATTAAATATGGCATCTGCTTATGGGTGAAGTACTTCCTTCATATGACTCAGGCCGGCCCAACACTTAAAAATAGATGACACGGATCTGAATTTCAGAAAAGTATTGCAGGATATTAAGACACCCAAAACGGCAACGAAACAGAAGTCACAAGAGCGCAGTGGATACTATGAGCGGAGATCAAAGATGAGGGGGAAGGTCAAGGGCAGTGCTTTTCTTTGTGTTGACCCTGGAGCAGGAACTCTACCTGATCACGGGGGAGTATCGATCCTTCAAACCATCTCCCTCTCTCCTCAACCCTCTCTGTCCCCCAGTCCCTTCCTAGGCACCAGAGAGGGATGGGAAGTGGGAAGAGAAGGAAAAACTAAAGGACTGAGCTTATAATAATATAACTCACCACCAGTGATGATAGCAAACGCTCATATCCTGCCTACCTACTGACTTGTGCCAGCCACTCTTTGAGGGCTTTACATATAGTAACTAATTTAACTCTCGCAACAATCCTATGACTGTCCCCTTTTACAGATGAGGAAGTTGAGGCCCAGAAAGACCAAAGGCGCTTAAAGGGTAACCACCAGGTAGTTAGCCTCAGACCAGACCACTTGTCGGCTACCCAGAGGCACAGCCAGAAGACAAAGGTTTGGGACTAAGGAACTTCCAAAGTCCTTTCCACATGCTCAGTCTAGGCCTCCATTCCACGCTGGGATGCTCCAGCTGGGTGCCTAGTGCCTAGCAGGGTGCCTATCAGTGCACAGACTCAAAAAATACTGGTCGAATGAAAAGTTGCTTCGTGTCAACTTATAGGGGAATTCTTTAGAGTCTATTAAGTCCATAAAACCACAAAACCCTGACTTGGTTGGCCTTAACATAGCTGAATGTTTGCCTCCGGGCAGCCTAGAAAGGAGTTTATGCCACTCTGCAGAATGCCATTGCAATAATTTAAAGATCACCTCTCTTTCTCAAAAGAGCAAGCAGTACCGATGAGAGCTAGATTTCTCACCTGCCCCTAAACTACATATCGCCCCCAGTGTATGAAAAAAAAAAAAAAAAAAGACACAGAGAGGAAATGAACTGAGACAACATCACTTGCAGCAACCGGAAGGAAAAACACGCACAAACCCTGTTCACAGTCTATGTGTGTGGTTGCTCAGTAGGGAAATGCTTGCAGCTGCCTTTAGAAGCGAATCTGGTGGCCGGGGCAAGATACAAGCATCGGGATGAGGCAGCACTGAGCTCCCAGCTCCCACCTGCCTGACTGGGGAGAGGGAGAGAATACCAGTGAGACCAGACGATCCAGCAGCAGTGGCTCTGCCCTGGGTAAGTTCTCAGACACTTGTTGTGGCCTGACGGGGGGTGGGACTCAGACTCTGACTTCCTGAGCTGGTATCAGACATCTGTTAGTGTTCCCCTCTGTTGACACCCCTGAACTGGAGCTGAGAGGGCCTCAACAAGTCCCAAACGTGGAAAGAAGGACTCCAGGATTCTTTCCAGTCGACCCGCAGGCACTGGCTTTAAAGCAACCTGAAACCTACATGATTCTATTTTTGAAATCATCGTGGGGAGGTGCTTCCGGGTGTGTAAGCTGGATGGCTCCTCCCCCTTGCTGCCCTCCGCAGAGAGCATACCTGTGATAACCTTGAGCTTTGGCTTCTCCTAACTTATTTCAATACTTCAAAGTGTGAGCTGTCACTTGCACATTATGATGGACTAAAATCATTCATAATGTCATTTTCGGTCCCTCTGGGACTCAGCCTGGAGGGGTAGGAAATGGTGATTGGGGATTGGACTCAGGGTTGATTGGCTCTGCAGAGAACTGGTCATCAGCATCATCTCTAAGGGCTTGGGGACAAATCACACTATGTTCTACCTGTTCGCACTGGGCCACCTCAACTTCTCCATCCTTTCTTTATTCTGTATTTACTAATTCCCTTGAGTCGTTCATTCATTCGGTAGCGTTTCTTCCACAAAGGAATTGAGGCAGCCTTTTCATCTTGGTGAAATCATTTCAAAACGAAAAACACGGACAACTTTCAAGGGAATGCCATTCGAAAAGCGTTGCATGTTGTTCAAAGCTGTGTGGACGTCGGCGGGCTGGTTTTCTGCCCTGTGTGCCCGTGATGAGAGCTGAGGGTGTGTGCTCTGGTCTTCTTAACCCCTGTTTGAGGAGCTTCCCCCCCCCCCCCCAAGAAAGTTGGTTCCCACCAGAAGTGGGTGTGAAGAGCCCATGACAGGACCCTGGGAACAAGTCAAGTGATTTTCCTCCTTGTTTCTACTTCCTTCCAGTTTGGGGATAAATTCCTTCCAATCTGCAAGGACATCCCTGTTTTAAGAATGGGGCAAAGTGGAGCAGTGGAAAGGGCAGGATGACAAATCAGCTTTGAGTTGGCGCTCCACCATTTCTCATTAATTAGTTCATTCATGGGGCAGCTGCTTTTAAGTCAAAACTTACATAAGATGAAGGAAAACGGACGTTGCCCTGCTTCCAAAAAGTTTACGGCGCGGGGGAGAAGCAGACGTTAATTACTAATTACACAAATGCGATAAGGATCACAACGTATTGTGGGGGAAGCTGATCTCGTCTGGGAGGCAGGGAGGTTTCTAGAAAGAAAATGAGACTAGAATTGAAAAGAAGGCGTAGGAGTTCACAAGGCTATGCTCCAGGCAGAGAGAACAGCAGAGACTGTTTCCTGAGGTAGGAGACCACAGAATTATCTGGCAAAATCAAGGCCAGTGTAGCGGGAGGCGAGTGGATAGTAGGTCAAATTAGCCCAAAGTGCAGCATGAAAGATGTTGCTTATTCTAAAAGCCACGGAGAAGGTAGAGGGGTTCTCCATGGCTTTTAGAATAGGTGTGGAGGACGGATGGAAAGGGACCACATCTAGAGACAGGGAGACCAATCAGAAGGTGGAGAAAGTCAGCCAGGCAAGTGTATCTACGTGAATACAGACAAGAGTGGTCGCAGTGGAGACAGAATTACACAAATTTAAAAGTCAGCTAGAAAGGAAAATCGACGGCACTTGGTGGTGGACAGAAAAGGAGAGCGAGGGGGGAAGGGTCAGAGATGACCCCCAGTTTCCCAGTTTGCACATTCAAACGGATCTTGATGCTGTTATAGCCAGTCGCTGAGACTGGGGAAGCTGGTGGGGACCAGGCTTGGGTTAGTTCAGTTCTAGAATTAATCCAAATGCAGATGTCAGTCAGGCATTCGACACTGGCCAATATCTAGAGCTCAGGGGAGAGGTCTGGGGATCCTTGGCATAGATTTGGTAATTGCAACCATGATTGTGGGTGATACATGCTTGAGGGAAAGTATCAAATGGGAAAGGAGAGGGTGGCTTAGAATCGAATCTCAAGAAATTCTAAACTTTATTTTATTTTAGTGTTTGTTTTTGAGAGAGGGAGAGAGAGAAGGAACATGAGTGGGGGAGGGGCAGAGAGAGAGCTGGCAGCCCGGAGCCCAACGTGGGGCTGGAACTTAGGAAACCACCAGATCATGACCTGAGCTGAAGTCGGATGCTTAACCAACTGAGCCACCCAGGCGCCCCAAGAAATTCTAACATTTAAATAGAGGTAGGGGATGAGGTGCCTGGGTGGCTCAGTCGGTTAAGCATCCGACTTCAGTTCAGGTCACGATCTCGTGGTTCGTTAGTTCCAGCCCCACATCGGGCTCTGGACTGACAGCTCAGAGCCTGGAGCCTGCTTCAGATTCTGTGTCTCCCTCTCTCTCTGACCCTCCCCTGCTCGTGCTCCATCCCTCTCTCTCAATAAGTAAATGAATGTTAAAAAAGTTTTTTTAATAAATAAATAAATAAATAAATAAATAAATAAATAAATAGAAGTTAGAGGAGAAGGAGCCCCCGCAAGAAGACTAGCACAGTTCCTTGAAAAGAGAAATGCAAGGGCGCCTGGGTGGCTCAGTCGGTTAAGCGTCCGACTTCAGTTCAGGTCACGATCTCACGGTCGGTGAGTTCGAGCCCCGAGTTGGGCTCTGGGCTGATGGCTCAGAGGCTGGAGCCTGCTTCTGATTCTGTGTCTCCCTCTCTCTCTCTGCCCCTGCCCTGTTCATGCTCTGTCTCTCTCTGTCTGAAAAATAAATAAACGTTAAAAAAAAAAATTTAAAAAAAATAAAATAAAATAAGAAAAGAGAAATGCAAAATTGCCACATGACCCAGCAATTCTACTCCTAGTTAAGCATCCAAGAGAACTGAAGACAGGGACTCAAATATGTTACATGTGTGCACACTTTGCTAGCAGCACTATTCACAACAGCCTGAGATGGCAAGCAGCTTAAATGTCCATCAGCAGATGAGTGGAGAGACAAATCGTGGTATGTCCATATGCAACGGAATATTATGCAGCCACCAAAGAAAAAATGAACTGCTAATACATCCCACAGCAGGGTTAAGTCTCAAAGGCACTGTGTAAAGTGAAAGACGCCAGGCACAAGAAGTACTTGATTCCATTTATATGAAATACCCAGAATGGGTAAGTCAGTAGAGACAGAGTGCAGGTTGGTGGCTACCAGTGGCTGTTACGTAGTAGAAGATTTCCTGTGGGGGTGATAAAAGTATTTTGGAGCCAGATGGAGGTGGTGTTGGCACAGCATTGTGACCATATTGAACGCCGCTGAATTGTCCTCTTGCAAATGTCTAATGTATGTCATGTGAATTTCAGCTCGATGTTAAAAAAGAAGACGACCCGGAAGGCGTAACCAGGGGTGTAGAACACAGGCTGCCTGACTTTGGGCAAATGATGCCTAAAATGATAGAGCCTCTTTCTCTGTATGTAAATGAGGGGAAAGAGCCCTCTTGGAATGCTGTGGTATGGGTCAAGCATGACACGTTTTTGAAGTTTCTAGCAGAGGAAGGGTGGAGTGAAAACAGTTTCCTACCTACATCCTTTGGGCCTCATCAGGACTGAACTAACTTCTAACAGCCTGAGTCTTTATCTCAGGACCTGAGAGCTTTCTCCAAGCCAAGTAGGGCCACTGTAATTGCTTAAAGGCAAATGAAAAGGCCCAGAATCCAACTCTCGTATGGGTCGTAAACATCCCAGCTCCCTCAGGCCTGAGTGGAATAACTCTAAGACGCATGTTTTACCGATTCCCTAAAGTTTCCACGTGAACTTAAGCTCAGTTGCCACAGGAGTAGCCGGCTTGATAACTGACCTTTTATGTGCCGTCCCTTCTCACGATTCTTCCCTGGCTTCCTGCTCTCCAGCAAGGTGTCCTGGGATCATTGGTTAAACTACCCACACTTGAGGGGGCCTGGATGGCTCAGTCCGTTAAGCATCTTGGTTTGGGCTCAGGTCCTGATCTCCTGGTTTCACGAGTTTGAGCCCGGTGTCAGGCTCTGTGCTGGCAGTAAGGAGCCTGCTTGGGATTCTCTCTCTCCTCTTTCTTTTCATCCCCAACTTGCACTGTCTCTGTCTCTCTCGGGACAAATAAGTAAACTTTAAAAGCAAACAAACAAACAAAGTACATGCACTCGAATATGAGTCAGGGTCTGCTTCTGGGGAAATTCAAGCTGCTACACAGCCCTGTGCATACTCAGGTCATGTCACTCACTGTTCCCCGTTTACTTAGGCATCTGCATTTTGATATCCCTCATATCTATTCAGGGCCATATGGAGGACGTCCTCCTCAGCCCCTTATGAGATCCTGCTTAGAGAAAGGAACCAGGTACACAGGGAGAGATCCTTTGTTTTTTTTAAAGAGCTTATTTTTAGGGCACCTGGGTGGCTTAGTCGGTTGAGCATCTGACTTTTGCTCAGGTCATGATTTGCAATTCATGAGTTTGAGCCCCGCGTTGGGCTCGGTGCTGACAGCTCAGAGCCTGGAGCCTGCTTCTGATACTGTGTCTCCTTCTCTCTCTGCCCCTCCCCTGCTCTCTCTCTCTCTCTCTCAAAAATAAATAAACATTAAAAAGTAATGAAAATAGTTTATTTTTAAGTAATCCCTACATCCAACATGGGGCTCCGGCTCACAACCCTGAGATCAAGAGTCACATGCTCTTCCAACGGAGCCAGCCAGGTGCCCCAGGGAGAGTTCCTTTAGACGTAACATGTCCTGTGCAAAACTGCATCACACCTTACTCCAAATGCCCTCCATTTTCCTTCCGCTTATCTGTCTCCTGGCAACTCCTTTGATCAAAGTTTCCAAACTGTGGGGCACCACAGGATAATTTTACATGGTACACAATACACAGATATAGCATACAATCATGCTGTCACTAGACCTTGCCACAGAAAACTTTCCCATTTTCACTCTCCTGATCATTTGAGATTGGCCTGATCTTAACATTCTCTAACCATTGGCCATTTACCTTTTTAACAAGGAGAAAGGGAGCCTTGGACTATGAGCCATCAGCAGTCAACGAGAGCCAGCTAAAATTCACCAGCATAGTTTTGTTTTCCTGCATCTGTTTTCCATGATTACCTTCTATTAACTGTAGCGGCACTGGCTATTCACCTGCAGGAGTGGTATAAACTTTCTTTTAGTATAAGTAAATATCTTCAAGTTAAAAAAAAAAAGTGAGCCGATTGAAAGGAAAAAAAAAAATCATGTTACTAATTGTGCTGGGAGCACAACTGACATGATAGACACCAGGAGGCAGGACTTTGAGAGAAGACTGGCAGAGCTTCATTAGAGCGGGAGCTCCTCAAGGCCACAGCTGAGTCTCATTCCACCCAGCACCTGCCATGTGTGCGTGCCACAGGGCCACGAACGACAGGGACGTCCTAGGCTGGGGTGTCCAAGCCACGCTTTGCTGCAGACTGTTTTGATCATTCAAATCAACACTGCACCCACGATAGCTCCCAAATATCCAGGCAGTGATGATAGCTTGAAATTGACACCCTTCCCGGCTCCATTACATGGTGGTTCTGCCCTAAGGAAGCATCCTGGGGGGTCAGAAGTAAGTCAAGCAATGGTGAAGGGAGGTAACAAGTGAAGGTATCAGTACATCCACAATTCTTTTTCACCTTCGGTTCCGACTGGAAGCTTTGGTTAATGGAGGTCTATAACTCCACTAACGTTCTCTTTGATTTTTATAAGCAGCGATTATCCCCCAAGCCCCTCCCTTCGTTTTCCAAGGAAGATGATAAATGAGGATTAATAATCTGAACAAACTTCACTTTAGGAAAAATTTTTAGGTATCGGAAAACATTTCATACTACAAAGAAGCATATGTTACGCGTGCCTACCTTCTAAATAGTAATAGAAATAAACCTTACCAACCCTTGAGGCCTGATTCATGCCCCTAGCCAATTGTATCAGTTTCTACCCATGCCCCCCACAAAGGGAACTGCTCTCTTAAATTTTGTGTTAATCATTCTCCCTTACTTTTCTTTTTAGATATGCCTCATATGTCTATAGGTACAGTTATATCATATGTGGACTATAAGTTATGTCTAAATTTATTTATATAAAAATTAATTAATATGTAATTTATGTGTATTGTATATGCTGTTTATTTTTTCCTGTTTGGTAACTTTAAGCAAATATGATCATACCATATATATCCTTCCATAACTGGAACGTGTTGGCTCAACATTGTTTCTGAAGGTTAATCCACATCGATGCAAATAGGTGTTGACGAGTTATTTTGATGGCTGTATAGCATTCTATCAAGTGGACATATGACAGTCTATTTATCATTTCTCCCCATTGACAGTGCTAGGTAATTGCCACCGATGAAGGCTCAGGGTATAATTTCAGGAATGCTCCCCAGATCTCTCCCTCTCTCATGCACAAAACACTACCAGCAGAGGCGTGAGGCCTGGCTTCATGCTAGAAACAGGCTTCCACTGGAGGTAAGAGGTAAATGAATTAGAGAACCGAGAGCCAGAAGGAAAAAGACATCAAAGGAGAGGAGGGGCCTTAAAGGGGAAGGAAGAAAGAGATAAAAATGACTCCCAGAGAGAAAACATACTCCCAGGGGTGAACTGTGCTTCCTGCAGGCACATTAAGGAAGGCTTTCACTCTCAATGTCCACTTCCCCTACCACACAAACCCTCAGTGGGAGGGTCTATGTGAATATGGACTCTACAGAAGCATCCTCCCTCAGGTCCACAGATAGACTCGGTGACTGCTAATCTCATTGCTAGATCCCCAAGAGAACCAGATTTCATGCCGTGCTCCCCTAGAGGCTTCCAGCTGATGTATTTTTAGATTCGTCTTTTCCTTAGCCTTATGGGGGGACCAATTATCTGCCACACATCAAGTGGTACCGTGTCCGTGAACCTTTTGTAACCTTTTGGCTAGTTTCCATGACGGAAATTCCCCACCCACAGCTTCACTCTAAAGAGTGGAAATGTTTAGAGGAAGTGATACTATTAATGTCTCAGCATCGCCCTGGGAAGTATTTTCCCCTAAAATTACAGTAGTAAATTGGTGCCTCCCATAACACCATCACAACACAGCTTTGACAAGTACAATGTTCTCTTGGCACCTGTTTCTCTAGAGAGATGTACAGGTGCTTTGCATCACAAGAGAAATGAAACTTTGAGGAGGTAATGCTCTCTGGTCCTCCACCCAGAGTGGAGAAATTAAGGTCAAAAGCTGTCGGAGGTGGGGAGACACCTGGGTAGCTTAGTCAGTTGAGCATCCAGCTCTTGATTTTTGGCTCAGGCCATGATCCCAGGATCCTATGATCGTGGGATTGAGGCCCATGTCGGGCTCTGCGCTGAACACGGTGCCTGCTTAAGATTCTCTTTCTCTCCCTCTGCCCCCGTCTCCCACTTGGGCACTCTCTATCTCTCTCTCTTAAATTAAAAAAAAAAAAAAGAAGCAAGCTATCTGGGTTGTGTCAAGCTATCTGGGTTGTGTCACTGGTCTGGCTTTGGCGGCTGTGGGGCCTCGGTGAGTGAGAATGATTCTTGGTAAATAGCATGTGTTGACTGATTCATTGAGAGAGCAAATGAGTAAGGCATACTGAATTAGCCAGGGTTCTTTAGACAAGCAGAGCCAATAGCATGTGAGTATATGTGTAACGATACAGAGAGCTTTCTTTTAAGGAATCGGCTTATGCTTCTATGGAGCTGGCAAGTTCCTCGGAGACCCGAGGAAGAGGTGATGTTGTAGCTGAGTGCGAAGGCAGAGTCGGCTGGCAGAATTCTTCCCCAGGGGCAATCAGTCTTTTTCTCTTAAGGCTTTCAACTGATTAGATGAGGCTCACCCACATCATAGAGGGCTATCTGCTTTCCTCAGAGTCAACTAATTTAAATTTTCATCTTACCTGACAAGTAACTTCATAGAAACATCTAGAATAATGTTTGATCAAATATGGGGATCTCTTGGCTTGGCCAAGTTGATGCATAATATTAGCAATCACAGATACCATATCTCATTTCAGAAAATCAGTTAGTTATTTGCTCAACATTAGTGAAGGGCCCCCTATGGGCGGACACTGTGCTGGGTACTGAGGATTCAACAATGAAGCTAAGTAGACAAAATCCCCATCTTTAAGGAAATCATGCAGAAGAGATGCCCAAGGAATTAAAATCCCTTGTAAGATTTATGCCTACAAGAAGCACTACAAATACAACATGAGCCAATCAAATCCAATTTACTTGATAATATGGTGCTGGGATATAATAAGGTTGTGTCTTCATGGAATTCCTGGTTGAGGAGGGACCTCAAATATAAATTATAGAACGACCATAAACATATTTCAACAATCACACACAGCATGCTATCCATTGTACAGCTTTCTAGAGTACATATAATTCAGTTATAAATGACAGTGAGGATTAACCAATTGCATACAGCTGTATTTAAAATAAAGTGACCGAACTATTTTGTACATAGTTTTTTTTTTCATTTTTCTCTATTTTTATGGCAAGATGGATAAAAGAACCACTTAATAAAGGTGTTATGATTTGAGAAGCACTGATTTGGAAAGGCTCAGCTAGGACTGTTTGATGATATTCCTTTGGTTGTTTGCTTTAAGTTATTTACTTTACTGGCCTCTGTTTTCATTGCACTCTTGGTATTTTGTCTGAAGCAAGGGCAGTTATTAGAAATAAAGGGATTAGTTCATTTTATTTAGAGCTGAGAATCCATTTTTTAATTAAAAGTTTTTTTAATTGTTTATTTTAAGAGAGAGAGAGAGAGAGAGAGCAAGTGGGGGAAGGACAGAGAAAGAGAGGAAGAGAGAGAAACCCAAGCAGGCACCCCGCTGTCAACACAGAGCCTGATGCAGGGCTCTATCCCACGAACCATGAGATTATGACCTGAGCAGAAATCAAGAGTCAGACACTCAACTTCCTGAGCCCCCAGGCTCCCTGAGAATCCATTTTTTAAAAAAGTGATGAGGTTATCTGTGCCTGCTTGCTAAGTGCTGTATGTGGCTCTGGGCCTATGAGCCTAGGCATAACTTACACTCTAAGAGCATTGGTATTTTACTGGGATATTCGAGGGCCACAAGCTAGGGGTTATAATCCTATCCAAGTATCCTTGTGCCCTTTCCAGCCCTTACCAAAAACTTTGATTGGTATACTTCAGACAGTGGAATTTTACTGAAGAAAGAAAGCATCATGACACTTTATCACGGATTATCCACCCCCTCTCAGGAAGCTTACCCTCAAGCTGAGGAAAAAACCATACATTTGTTTGCAAAGCAAAGACCACACTTAAAAGGCCGCTAAGTGGCCTCCTTAATGTTCCCCTAAAAGGCCAATTATGCACCCGACTCAGGACTTCTGCACTGGAAGGACCTTCTGAGTCTTACTTGCCAGGCTCCCCCCTTCCCTCAGCAATCAGGTCACACCTTATCACACTAGTCTTCCCTGACCATTTTATATATAATAAATATATATATTTATATATATTATATATTTATATTTTTATATGTAATAAATATATATTTATATATTATAATATATTATATAATTATATATTTATATACATATAAATATATAATAATATAATATATAATAATATTATATATTTATATATATTTATATATTTATATATATTTATATATATTTATATATAATAAATATATATTATTTATATATAATAAGTATATTTATTTATACATATATATATATGCCTCCAACACTCCCGCCATTACCTGCACTTACCACCACCTGCCACTGTAAATACCTGCGTATTTGCTTATTTTTTGTTTACTCCCCTGGACTTAGTTTTTTTTTTTAATATTCTTTTTTTTTTTTTTTTTTAACTTTTTTTTCAACGTTTTTTATTTATTTTTGGGACAGAGAGAGACAGAGCATGAACGGGGGAGGGGCAGAGAGAGAGGGAGACACAGAATCGGAAACAGGCTCCAGGCTCCGAGCCATCAGCCCAGAGCCTGACGCGGGGCTCGAACTCACGGACCGCGAGATCGTGACCTGGCTGAAGTCGGACGCTTAACCGACTGCGCCACCCAGGCGCCCCTCCCCTGGACTTAGTTTTGTTCACTGCTGTGTCTCTGGCATTGATAGGCGCATAAGAATGGATGGATAAACAAAGGAGTGAGTGAGTGAGTGAGTGAGTGGATCACCAAGTGAGTGTTAGAGGCCAGTGTCACCATGAAGAAGGAGAGTTCTTCGAGTCAGGAAGCCTGCTCGGGAGAGCTGAGGCTCAGATGGCCGGCCTCGCGGAGGGGGAAAGATCTAGAAAAGCATGAGGAGATTGTGAGGGGGAATAAGAGGCGGTCTGAGCAGCGCATCGAGGTGGCTGTGCACCAGGACGCTCCTGGGGGACCTGCAAGCTGGTCCCTTTGACTTGCGTGCAGATGGTGGGAGGGCAGAGGCAGGAGACACCCCCCCTCGCACACTGAAAGAATGGGGGCCAGGCCTGGTTGTCCCTGGTGAGGGGCCAGGAGCCCGCCCTCTTGGACTGCGCATGCTGGAGGCAGAGACAGGCTTTTCCTCAGGAAAGCAAATTTGGACCTGTTCCAGTATTTGAATAACAGCCTGATTGAAAAGCAGAGTTCATCTCGATAGAGCAGAGCAAAGAATGTTTTGGGCCTGAGCAGTCTTCAGAGAAAATATGGCTGGCTGCTTGCTTCAGCCATAGGAAAAGTTCAGGAATTGTTTCGTGTGATGCCTTCCTCCAAGCAGGCCCGTGATCGGCCCTCCTGGGTCCCTGCCAGCCTGATTTAACAGCGAAATGTCTATTTCACAGTTAAACAAAGTGTTGCACGGAGAAATGGGCTTTTACATGCATGAGTTAATACGCGCAGCAGTAATATTCCTTCAATAATACCCACTTAGAGAAGTGCTGGCCTTATCTATGTCTTATTTTCTCTCTGCTGAATAATTTATTTCTTAATGGCACGGAAGAGCTACCTGACCCAACACTCTCTTTTTGACTTCAACCTAGCATGTGTTTCTTTATTTTGCGGTGATTTGAAATGCAGTTGTGCCTGATATCGAAAGTGTGAACACCGTCACAACGTCCGTCAGGAAGATCCTCATTATAATTTGGGAATCCACACTTACGGATTACTATGCTTCTGGGGTTTTGTGTGTGGTTTTTTTGTTGTTGTTGTTGTTTATTTAAAAATTGTTTTTAAGTTTATGTATTTTGAGAGGTGGGGCAGGGGGGAGAGGGGGAGGGGGAGAGAGAGAATCCCAAGCAAGCTCCCCACTGTCAGCATGGAGCCCGACTCGGGACTCAAACTCACGAACCATGAGATCACGACCTGAGTTGAAATCAAGAGTCGGATGTTTCACTGAGTCACCCAGGCACCCCTATGCTACTGTTCAAAAAGAATAAAGGTGATCTATACCACAAAGATACAAAAAAAAATGTGGACTAAAATCAAAGCAACAGATACAATAGAGCATAGAGTATTAGCCTATTTTTAATAAAATGAGGACTATTAGCTATCTTCTTGTAAACCACAACAACAAAAGGGATCATCAGAGTTCAGGAAATGGGCAGATCCAGGAGACTGGATAACCAGTGGAATACTTAAGAGGGCAGCTCTGGAGCCAATGGCCTGGGTTGAAATCCCACCTCTACCTCTTTCCTGTTGTGTGGCCTTGAAGAGGTTACCACTGTACCCTTCTGTTTCTCCATTTCTCATCTGCAGAAGGGAGGTAAGAGCAGTAATACCTCACTCGGTGGGGTTCTTTTGAGTCAGTACGTGGGTTTGAGGGCTCTATGAGTCAATATATGCAAAACACTTAGAGCTGTGTCTGACGCATTAAATGCTCAGTACGTACTGAGTATGAGGAAGAAGAGGAGGAGAGAGAATAAGTTTTCATAAAAGAGAAGGGGCCTAAAGAGCGAATAGGGTTCGACAAGAGAAGAACGCCAGAAGAGAAGAGCGTGCAAAAACAAAACCCAAACACTTCTCGGATGAATAAAATAACCCAATTAAATTCATCTCCACCTCTGTAAAGAAGGTCAAAATGATATTTCATTAGCTAGATGATAAACATGAGCTCATAGGTATAAGTACTGAGATGAAATATAAGGAGGGTATCCTTTGTCCTCGTGGAGATCAGCGTGCATATCAGTCACCAGTCAACAAATATTTATGGATTCCCTACAGCGTGCTGAGCTACGTTGGAAATAGTACCAATAGTCCCTGCCAGCATGGGACTTTGTTCAAGTGGGCTTAAAGTCAGAAAACTACTGGGATGATTTCTTTCATTGTATGTTGATTTGTAACATACCCAAGTGTTTTAGTGGTTACCCCCGTGTGACTCAAACAGAAAAACAAAATCGTTGTATTTACCTCTTTAGAGACATAGACAACCCTTGATTTTCTGGGCTTGTGAGGAATCCCAGGAACTGATAAATGACATAATGTTTATTTTATCTGTAAGTTAAACAGATCGTCATTGCTTTGCCTTCTAAGTTGAAAACCTTACTCCATCTCTTGGGATTCCTAGTTGTCCTACATTCCTATCCCCGCTTCTCAACTTGCAAATGGCCCCATGGGCCCAGGGGAGAAGCAACATCCAGGTGACGCGCAGGACGTTCTAAGCAGTCCCTTGGTCGTTGAGCTGGGAGACATTGGCAATCACCTCGTCACCCTCACCCGGTAAAATAAATGCAAGTGAGTCCCTGAAACACAGAGGCTTCTTTTTTTTTTTTTTTTTTTTTTTTTTTGCTTACTACCCCTGACCACACTTGAGGAGGCATTTTGAGGACCAGGATCCAGGCTTACAAATCTCTGAGGGTACAGACAGGGGGGCCAGGCATTTCAGAGCTCTGCAGGATTTCTTTGCAAGGGGTGCTGTGTGGAAGGTGCCAAACAGCTAGTGGCTAAATTTAAGAAATTGCAGTAATTAATTGGTCCAAAGAGGTATCACTCACTCTCAGGATCGCACTGCCAAGAATTGAGCTGGGGAGTTTGGTCTCCAGGGAAGAGTTAAAGATCAGACAGGAACCATTACAAAAATTTCCACTGAAAAATAAGTTCCTTGTAAGAGAAGCTGACAGGCTTACTAATTGCAGCTTACTCTGAACTTAATGAGTCTGTATGCAGCATTTTTGAAGAGAGCGCAGAGTGTTTGAATGATGGGGAGCAGAGCGGGGGGGGGGGGGGGGGGGAGGGGCGTGAAGGGCTCCGAGCAGATGAATCTGAATCTAACAGGCATGATAAGTGCCTTAGAATAATGATACATTTTAGAGTAAGCTGCATTGGGAAGTGACGCAACTTTGCTTTCTCCAAGATTCGTACCAACAGCAAAGATTGATAAAACACATTTGTGCTGCTGCTGTGTTTTAGAAGTTCAACCACATAATAACTGTAGCAGGCACATCACACTGTGCTGCTTAAATCTCAAACATTGCCTTGATGTAGGATGATCACAATAGAAAGGAATGTTATTTTTATCCAGCCATTGGTGAGGGTGTTGACTTCCTTAATCCAAGAAACTAAATCACTGGCCACTCCAGAGACTCTGACCTAAGTCTTCATTGATGCCCAATCACCTTTTAGACCGCTGCGTGTGGTTTTTAGCAGACCAACCCAGGAGGAAGGATTAAGCTGCTACAATGAGGAAAAGTTAATATTTTGATTGGTCATACAACTGAGTTTATTGCAATACCCTTTCCATTTGTAATTTAGCATTAAAAGGCTCTACGCTTGAGGTAACTTACCCTCCTTTCTGAATGCTCAATACAATGAAAACTAGGTTTTTATTTCACATTTGATTTTTCTCTTCAGTCTTGGTGATAGCTAACGTTATCGGAGCGAAACATTCATAGCTAACATTTAGGTACTAATTTACAGTTCAGTCAGCACATTGACCCACATCATCTTACCCAATGTCTACTGGCATCCTGGGAGCATTATTATATCCCCCACTCTACCAATGATGAAACTGAAATAGAGATAGAATCAATGAGGTAACTCATGTAAAGTTGGGCAGGTTGAGCACCAGATATAGCTAGGACTGAAACTCGGGTTTTTTCACTGAGTCATTGGCTTAAAAGAGTTTATCCAATGACCAGGCAACTCTTCCCAGTGGATCCTGACAGTGTACTTGCCTTTGGTGTGAGGACATTGATTTTTCTTAGATGAAAATACACTTTATTTCAAGATAGGAGGTTTTGGTCTTTATTTACACCTCTTCCATATTGCTTACATCCTGCTGACCAGCAAGGGCCAAGATTTCCCATGGGAACGTCTGCTGTACAGGTAGGTCCCATCTCCTTCTTTTGGCACTCGTTGTGACCAAGTCCTCTTTCCAGCTATCTAATATCTGTGGGCTCCTTCCGATTTTACTTTGTCAAAACGCGCTCACAGGGAAGGATTTGATCTCATTGATTCGGCATCGCCAGGCCACTGCTCACCCACCATTTACACTGTAAGTCATATTTCTTCCTACGAAATAGGAAGTTTGTTTCCCTACTGAAAGGGATTCGGAGGAGGAGATGGAGAAGATGAGGTTTTACATCAAGGGCATCTTCCATTACCGTCCAAATTCTGCCATGGAGGTGTAGTGAGCTTTAGCCAGCTCAGCTCTGAGTAGGACATCTGGATCTATCGACTAGGGCAACACAGCAAGTTGCCATACATTTGCTCTGACATATAGCCAACAGGCATTGAACAGAAAGAGTGGTTTTTCTTTGAAAGCAGTGCAAGAATAAGTCTGTGGAATGCTAGGGTCATTCCGTTTCCTCAAATGGAAAGAGACTGGATGTTTCTACATTAACTAGGGGGGTTGAAATGTAGGAAGGGGTGATTGAGAAATAATTTTAGCAACCAGAATGTTAGGTATTCTGCTGCAAGACAATGTGTTCCCGTCTGGGGGACGGGTGGTAGAAAATAGGGTGACCATGATGAAAGGGGCTCAACCCAAGCTGCCCAGCCCCTCTCTCCTTCTTCTGCTTCAGTTCTCCTAAACACCCAGCCAGCTCTGCTGAATTTATCACCACAGTGTCCAGCCCCTCCGTGCTGGACCCAAGGAGAGAGAAGAGGCAAGGGAAGAGGAGAGAAAGCATAGAGGCTCCATTTGGCATAGAAAGCAAAAGTCTTGTTATAAACATTCTTGTCTAAAAAATAGTCATTGGGTCACCTGGATGGCTCAGTTGGTCAAGGGTCTGACTTTGGCTCCGGTCGTGATCTTGCAGTTTGCGAGTTCAAGCCCTACATCGGGATGTCTGTTGTCAGCACAGAGCCTGCTTCAGATTCTCTGTATCCCTCTCTCTCTGCCCCCTCTCCTGTTTGTGCTCTCTCTCCCTCTCTCTCTTTCTCTTTGTCTCTCTCTCTCAAAAATAGAATAAACATTTAAAAACATAGTCATGGAGTTGCATACCATTCCCCTTCCTTTTCCCTCCTCATGGATGTTTCAATTTCTTGGAGACATTCTATGTGTCATTGAGCTATGGGAAACATATGGTAGCTTTCCTGGGTAGCGGGCAGAAGAGATAGAGGGCTTGGTGCCTCATAATATGATATAGTTTCATTGAGCATTTAGTATGTTCTGAGCAAACATATCTCCTTTGACTCACAATCCACCAATGAGGGAAGTATTATTATTATAAGTTTAGAGGCTCCCCAGGGGGAAACAAGGGCTCTGTAGCTATCCTGCCTGGGTTCAAACCCTGATGGTGCCATGTGCCTGCTGTGTGACCTTAAGATGTTTGCTTAAACTCTCCACGAAACCGCCTCCTCACCTTTAAAACTGAGATGATAATAATGTCACACACGTGTGCCATGGATCCCCAAGCCCGCCCCGTGTGATGACTCACTAGGGGGACTCAGAGGACTCAGCATATAGTCATATCCATAGCTAAGACCCATTATGCCCAATGGAATCAAGCTGAAATAAGCAAAGGGAAAAGTACATGGGGCAAAGTCCAGAGGAAACCAGGTACAAGCTACCAAGAATCCTTTCCCAGAGGAGTCACGCAGGATAGGCTTAATTCCTCCAATAATGAGTCATGACAGGTATGAAATGGTGTCTACCAGGGAAGCTCATCAGAGACTCAAGGCTAGAGTTTTGATTGAGGGCTGGCCACTTAGGCATCCTCTGTCTGGAACATAGCAAAATTTCAAACCCCAGAAAGGGGAGCAGGTGTTAACACAAACCACATTGTTTTTACAAACAGCTACAGTAAGTCATTCTTATCAGGGAATGGTGAAACCTTCGTGAAATCCAAGTTCCTAGATGCCAGCCAAAGGCCAACCTTTCAAACAGGGCTTTCTAAGGATAGCAGCCCCAGACCTGCTGTGTTAACTCTTCTCTGTACATCATCTCATTGGATTGTTGTGAATTTAGATGAAGTAAAATACATTCAGTGCTTACAACAGTGTCTTTTTTTTTAGTTTGTTTATTTTAGAGATAAGTGAGTGGAGGAGGGGCAGAGAGAGAGAGATGGAGAGAGAGAATCCTAAGCCAGCTCCCCACTGCCAGTGAGGAGCCCAACGCAGGGCTCGAACTCACAAATCTTGAGATCATGACCTGAGCTGAAGTCAAGAGTCGGACACTTAACCTACGGAGCCACCCAGGTGCCCCACAACTGTCTTATACTTGGGAAGCCCTAAACATTTTTTAGCCATGACTATTAAATGGAAAAAAAAAAGTTGCTAAGATTTAGAATAACTATGAAACCAAGATTATTCCATCAGGAATCTTAATTCACTTCTACCCGACCAGAAAACACTCATGTATTTATTCACGTCACACTAGCATAAGCCAAAGAGTATCCTTCAAACCCCAGCTAGAAATGGGGGCAGTATAAGTCCCTCCCTTCTCAGGCCCACAGAAGCTGGAGCCTTGAAGTGTAGCTGACTGTTTGGAAGAAATAATTTCCTCAAAATACACACAATGCCACACTACGATGCGGAGCCCTTCTTGGTCAAACATACTCCTAGAGTCTAGTACTTTAATGTCCCAAACGAGCATAGTTTGGACTTACCACAGCCCTTCCCTCCTACTCAATTCCCTATACTTTGTTGATGTCCCTTATTTTTTCAGGATATGTATTCTTAATGCTCCAAGAGTTTTCTTTTATGACCTCTAGATGGTGAATCTTCACATGATAATTGAAGTCATCCAATTGTACATCGTTTTCAGGCTTACACAAATCCTGGCAAAGCAACTTCCCCTGCCTACCCCCTCCCAGGGCTAAGCAATTAATCACAACTTTACATCACAGAATTCCCTCTACCTCATCTTTCACCAGGTTTTCATGTCTTTGGCTCTGCAAACGGGATGAGCAGGAGAGTATCCCACAGGTGGCTGTGAATGCAGTGTAGACAGCTGTGGCACAAGTTAATTCAGCTGAACTAGAGAAACCTCTGTATTGAAACAGAGTCTCTCGATTGAGAGGGATATTTTAGTCAAAAAAAGGATTTGGAAATTGGTCAGGGCTAGCTGAATCCTTTGAATTTTGCCTCAATAGTTAGATTCTATGAGAGAAACTTTGTAAGGAAGGAATTTTCGGTTAAAAAAGTGCACTATCAATGGTGATTGCCATATCATCATAGAGTATGATGAAACCAAGAGTCTTGGCACAATAGTTTATTTCAACATTAGGACAGTTGTTATGTATCTGTCTCGTCCAATAAATGAAGCTTTTGTAAACGTCTTAGTCATTTCTGTCCCCTATAAAGCTTTGCATAGAATTTATACATAGTGAATGGTCAGTAAAGATCTGTTCCTTTAACATTCAATTCCTAATGTATTGCTATTAATAAAAGAGGTTCACCTTTGACTTGGTGGTTTATGACATATCCCAAGTGTGTAGGTGTGTATTTCCTGGATGATTATCATCAGCCCAGTGCCAAATTTTGACATCTACATAATCTCTTCCTCCAGTGAGAAAAGCAAGCAAGAGAAGGAAACTAAAATGAAAGAATAACGTGACCCGGGTTGTTCACTTTCATAATTTGAAGAATAAATCATGGGACCCAGAAAAAAAAGAAGTGAAGCTCAGAGAACATCGAGGTCAAAGTATTCATTGCGGCTCTGGTTGCTAGTAGCTAGGCCCAAGGGTGCTACCGAAGGACTTAAGACATGCAGAGAAGAAGGGAGACCTAGAGCACACAAAGCAGGAAGACAGATGAAATGGGAGGCTGTTAGCATACGACCATCCATCAAGACTTCATTTTTCTCCCTATATAATCTCCCAACTATCCCCTGAATATCTGTGTCTTCACCATTGTCCAGACTAATTTCCGCTTTCTACCCACGTACCAGACTTACCTCACATACTCCTTCTTTCTTGACATCTTTTCTTGAATGTTCCAGCCCCTAGCCCCCAGTGCTTTCTCCCTCCTTCAAATGTACAGCTTCCCTTGTTAATATTAGATATTGCTTCTTAGGGTCACACTTAGATTACGTATAATCTATTATACATACATTAGACATGTATGAATATATAATTAGATCATATATATGCATAAATGTATATATGCATGTATGCATATACGCATATATAATTAGCTCATATATAATTATCGATGGAGATTATATATTTATATATAAACATATTTTTAAACATTTATACATAACTATATTTTTATATAGTTATATATAAATATTCTTACATATTTATATATAACTATATTTCTATATATTTATGTGCACATATATGCATATATAATTAGATCATATATAATTATCAGTGGAGATGATATATATTTATATATATAAATTTTTTTGCTACACTTCGAAGTTTCTGTTTTTAATAGCAACAAAAGATTCTTTCCTTAATGAAATCTTTTCATATAATTCACATTATGAATCTTTGACTATAACATTTAATTATCACATATGAAACAAAGTACCTCACTTTTACATCATTAATTGTTTATAGTGATTTAAAACATGATGGGTTTTTTTTTCCTTCTTTTTAGATTTGGAAATTTCTTTTTAATTGAGGTATAGTTGACACACAATGTTCCCCTAAGTTTCTTAACAAAAACTGACAGGTTTTTTTTTTTTCTTTCTCAGCAGCAACACGCATTTCTTAACCATCTACTGTGAAGAGGGTAAAAAGAGGGCACCATCTAAGGTTTGATCAGATTTTAACCAGGATCCCCTCTCCTCCAATTCCTACCTCAATGGTACTGCCGTCCAAGCACAAAAGTTTCCTTTAGCAAAACCCAAAACCAAGCTTGCTAAAGGTGGCTTGCTTTTTTCCAGACCAAGAAGCTTGATTCAGGAGATCATGCCTCCACTCTTTCATTGAATAAGGCTTGAGTACCCCAAAAGTAAATGGCACTAAGAAAAAGTGCCTCGTGTGTGTACACACAAACGAGCTTACACATCAGTAGGATTTGGCCAGTCTCTTGACTTTGAGTGGGCAACTGTGCTGTGTACCCTTTCTGTTCCTGCCATACTACTCTCCTGTTGTGAAGATGTCAGCTTCTCACAAAAGATCCACGTAGGCATGGGGTGGTACCCCTTCCTGGCTAAGCAGTGACCACACCATTCTGATTTGTGAGGATTGTTTCATTTCCTCCTCTTCCCCACACTCTTGAAATTATTAGCAGACTCTTGATCCTGCTCTCCTTTGGCTGCTATTTTGCTGATATCTGGTGTGCATTGTAGTTTAACCCTTTCTCATATGTCATGCCCTCTTTACCTGGAGTGAAAGGTTTCTTTTGCGTGATGTCTCCTTAATCTATCCATACTTCTCTGTTGGGTGGCACTGGAGACTGAAGCTTCTTCCAACAGCAGTTCCCAGGAACCAGAGAACTTGGAGCTGGGAAGGACTTGTGTTGCCCTGCTCTGTGACACACTGGCAACTGAAGCCAGCAGAATCCTAACATGTGATGGGCAGTTTCACTGTGAATTTCACACCCATCTCTGCTGATAGAAGAGCATCCTCCCTTTGTCATGATATAGGCAGAAGTTTCAGAAAATTATTTCATAAGGCCTATTTTCCCCCCCATACTGCCTCAAGATGTGGTTTGTCCCTCAGTGGCATGAGACAAGTCTCAGAAGAGTAGGTATCTGGAAACAAAATGGCACACCAACATGGTAAGCTCTCTTGACTAGAGATCTTCATGACAAAGATGGTGTTTAACAGATTGGATGCCAACCTTATATGATAGATGTCTCTAAAGCCTGGGGTCAACAACATGTGGCAATTTATTTGGAATATTTGGGATATTATGAAACAGAACATTTTTCAACTCTGCCTAACAATGGTTGAAGCAGCTCTTGAGAAACTGCTGTAATGACAACCAAGCATCAACACGGAGGAATATGTCCAGAAGGACATGAGTAAAAGTCAAGTTCATGCAGGAGAATGAGGGGAACTTATGAGATAACTTTGAACTGGCTTATATGCAGTTATCTCTTTAATGTGAATTTACCAAAGTTTCACTCACCAATATGGACTATGATGAAATATAAACAGTCAGGCACTTGTTCTGTAAAGCCTATTGGGTATGTCTTCATAATGCCAGAACCATTAGGTAGAAACTTCCTCCACTCTCTTCCTCCATTTCTCTTCGGAGAAATCCGAACATGATCGGTGACTTCTTAGATTCCTGAGCAAAGGCTCATTTGCTTCTGGATTCCAGGGGTAAACAGGCTCTATTGGAAACTTCAGTCTGCTTCTTCAACAATTTCCTACATCGAGATATATGTATATTTCCTTCTCCCTGTGCTCCTCCACCCCCACCCCAAAAGAAATCCTTTCTGGCTTTCTTCCTGTAACTCATCTGACTTAGGTTGCTGAGGACTTGTCTTCCCACATGGCAGGAACTTTGTATTCTCTCTGTTATCTACAGAAGCCCATTCAAGTCCCTCAAAGCTTTACAAACTAATGTGTCTCTTACAAAATATTTGATCCTGACCCATCATAAAAAAGATGGACTTTTAGGACTGCCTAGTT
Organism: Panthera tigris; assembly: GCF_018350195.1. NCBI lineage: Eukaryota > Metazoa > Chordata > Mammalia > Carnivora > Felidae > Panthera > Panthera tigris. The sequence goes on from NC_056664.1 coordinate 17,334,786, forward strand.
TCCCCCCTAGCAGTGGTAATATGCATCATTAAGCCAAGATACTTTTGCCTTCTCACTCTGTTGCCTGCAATGGTGTGAACTTGGCTTCTTCCTATTTGAATCTCTTCAGTCTCTATGAATGGTGGGAGTTGTTTTCAACTTCTCCTTGCGACACCCTTCCCTGACCATCACACACACACACACACACGCTTTGTGAACTGAAAAACTATCAACATCTCAATTCAAAGTCAAGAGGCACTCATGAAGATTGAATTGCAGGCCATGTTTCCTCCCTCCTCCCACACCCCTCCCCACCACCACCCACCGTGTTTCTGAAAGCCTGTAAGAAAAATACCCCATTTCCCTCTAGACTGACTTGACTCTTCAAAGGGAAAGTCAAAACTTTTTCAGCCCTCAGTTTTAGTTATTATTATCTAACACAATATTTTCCTGTCAGTCAGGTTCAGAGGTTTTTCCTGCAACACCCATGTCATTACCACACTGAAAGAGTTTTGGAGCCTTCTAGATCACACATGGCCAAGACAGACCAGTTTGCACCAGAGAACCGTTCCACACTGGCAAGCATTTCTGCCACCATGGCATTGGGGGGAAAGGCAACGTTCCCATCATGGTGTTGGCATTGTGGAATAGCAGAGTGACTGCTCCTTTTAGTTGCTGACTAGTCACCTCTGGAGCTGAGGCCCATGGGGACCGCCTGAGTAATGGGCAGAGAAGGCCGCTTTTGTTCACTGCCCCAGACTTGGCCATTTAGCCAGGCTGCTGTTGTAGAGCTGACCTAGAAGGGATTATTTCTCCATAATGATATGCCCTGATCAAAAGCAAACCCTGTTTCCAGGGAGGAGCTGGGATGGTCCTCTGTTTCCTGCGTTGGGGGCACATAGTCTTGTTTTCTGGGGTAACTAGACGGTATACTGACTAAACAGCTATCTGCAATATTATCATGGTAGCAGGAGTCTGAAATAAAGAGATGGAATCTTTACATTTGATTATTATTACTATTTGTGGGTTTCTGGGCTCTGTTTCTTGCTTCGAGTAGTTACGTACAAGGTACAAAGCCACCTAAACACGATCTGAATGTTCCTGCAGAACTTGGACAGTGTACTCCCGTATTTAGCAGCTAATAGTGGTCAGTGGCTTTCTTTCTTTCTTTTTTTTTTTTTTTTTTTCAAACTTTGTTTGGGGTGTGTCTGGGTTGAGGTCTGGACTGTGGTCACATGTAGATCTCTTTAGTACAAGAAACATTTCTTGTACTAACGAGGATGGGTGGGAAGACGGTGCCAAGTGCCCCACAGCTGGTCCAGCACCCACAGAGAAGAAACACAAGCCGAAGGATGCAGGCATGATTCGGGGCCCCGCACAGCCCGAGCAGGGATTGGAGTAGTCATTCTTGGGCTTCCAACATGATGACAAGTTTACCCACAGAAATGAAAGAGTTACAGCAGTCAGAGTATGTTTAGGAAATGTCCTGGCAAGTCCATTTATAGGTTTAAATATAAAGACATTGAACATTTACATATAAGCTAAAGAAAGAGAGGAGCTGGTGGGTGAAAAGCAAATCTGCCAGCCTTACAGAAAGAGAGTGACAGGCAAGCAAAATGGAGTCTTGGGGAGAGTCCAATGTGCATGGCTAGAGGCCCCAGGACAGAATGTGGCAGTGACCTCATTGTATTTAGCACAAAGCTCCTAAATCCCAGAGCAGGAAATCCTGTTGTTCCCCACCCTCTCCTCAGCAGAGGTCCCATGAGGCAGTGTTCCTTAGATAACCAACACAAATCTTTCTTACGTGCTAAGGGGGATAGGTCACGGTATTCTTCGGAAAGTGGTGGGAGGGTCACTGTCATCAATGAAACGTTTTACCCACACATTGTTTCATCAATAATTTACCCAGTACTATGCCAGGGGGACGTGAGAGGGGGTGTTACAATGATTACGAACATTCAAGAGAACAGAGAAGACACTCAACTAAGTTTATTATGGTCTACAATGACGCCTACCTGTGCGCGTCAGAAATGTGAAGTGCCCGTTCTGCCCCAGCCCTACTTGAAACAGAAGCCCTGCAGGTGGGGTCCCTCTAGCTGTTTGAACAAGCCCTCCTGATGCATGGAAAGTTAAATATGTAATGGAAACAGTACCTCAAACAATGGTGCGTCTTGGCCATTTGTGAGGTGTGTGGAAAGTGATTTATTATTAACGATAGTTAACATACCAACATTTGTGAATAATTTATATCTATGTCACCTGAAAAGATTTTTAAAAAATACAGATCTCTGGCTCTGCCCGATTCTGGCTGAGTTGGAATCTCCGGGTGTGGTGGCTAGGAATGTATGTCGTTTTAAAGTTCCCCAGGTGACTGCAATGATCAGCCAGGTGCAGGAACCATGGTCTGTAAGAGCCATTTTCCCTGTAACAAAGAATATTAAAGTGGAATTCTAAAGGGTGGTCCTGCAAAGAGCAGGTTTCCCTATCCCCAACAAATCTCAGGCATATTATTTTAAATTTTTAAAAATTATGTTTAATTTGATTTTTTTAATTTAATTTTTTTTATTTTAGAGAGAGAGAGAGCATGAGCAGGGGAGAGGGGCAGAGGGAGAGGGAGGGAAAGAGGGAGAGACAGAGAGAGAGGGGGAGACAGAGAGAGAGAGAGAGAGAGACAGAGAGAGAGAGAGAATCTTAAGCAGGCTCCACACTTAGCATGGAGTCCAACATGGGGCTCGATCCCACAACCCTGGGTTAATGACTGAGCAGAAATCAAGAGTTGGAAGCTCCACCGACTGCCATGGGCAGATTCTTTTTTTTTTTTTTTTTTTTTTTTTGAGCAGAAGAGAGATTCCTCTGACCAAAGCAGAAGAGATTGCTTGCCACCCTTTTACCTTTTGCAGTGACCACTGTAACTCTATGAAAACCTGGAACTCCCTGATGGACCATCCAGTTTTGCCCAGGCCAAGGTGATTCTGGGAATGGGAGACTGTCAATTTCAAAACAGGGACAGTACCACTGGACAAACCAGGACAAGTTGGTAGCTCTAGGTCAGAGCCCAGATGAAACCCACACTTCTTGCCTTTGGGATGGTCATTTTATTATTATCACGATTCCATATTACTACAAGAAGAATTCAGTTTACTGGTCTTTTTTTTTTAACTTTTATTTCCCAATTCCAGAAGAATTTAAAAGAGTAATACCATCATTTTCTATTTGGAAATACTCTTAAATTATCTAAAATGCTTTCAAAGCTATTCCTATGTTCACATCTGTACTTTAGAAGCCCTTGGATCCAATATGTCATACATTACATCTTGTATATTCTGTCTTCTACATATTTTGGTGGTATTCTCTGTTGTCCTATTTTGCCTTGCTCAGGTCTGTGTGTTAGTCAGAACTCTTTAGGTTTCCAAGAAACCTAACTTCTAGTGGCCTAAGAAACTACAGGGCTAGAATTATTAGCTCACGTAACAAAAAAGAGCTTTAGGCACAGCTGGATACAGGGGCTCAGTCTCATCAGGACTCTCTCTCCATCCCTGAGCTAACTCAGACAGGTCCTTCCGACATGGTACCAAGATGGCCCCCAGAAGCTCCTGGTGCACATCTTCTTCTCTCAGAAACCCAGCTGACTGCATCTTGTTCTCATTTTTGTAAAAGACCCTAGGATTGACTCTTTGGGCTGACATGCGCCCATTCCTAAACCAATTACTGTGGGGCCAGGACAACAGAATATCCTAATTGGCTGTAGCATGGGCACTCATCAGCCCTTAGTCACAGGCACTGAGAAGAGAGAAGAGTGAGTTCCCAAAGAAACACCAGAACATGGTTCCCAGAAGCAAGGGAGGAACACATACTAGGCAGATGAAAGTCCGCTGTAGTCTTAAAACTGAGTCAAGAGCCACCGCACCCCCATCAGGTCTGATTATCCCATCAACAGTGTCAGCTGGTTTCCTCCATCCCAAACCCAGCTGAGATCTGAGTACTGTTTTACCTGAAACGTCATGCCGCATGAGTCCAAGGCCATCATCACAGGTTCTAATTTTTAAGACCTGTACAACATTTGGCTGAAGCTCACAGCAGCCTCCAAGCCAAAGGGACTCTATCAAGATAGACTCTATCAAGAGCCTTTTGCTGGGTTTCCAAATTTGGAGCTTCTGAAAATTGGGAGCTGTGACTCATGCCCCTGTGCCCTCTCTGGCCCCACGTCTTCCAGCTGGGTCTGTGACATGTGACAATTCTTGTCTTCAATGTGTCCCATAGAAAAGGAATAAATAGCCCAGAGCTCTTTCTTCTTCTTCCTTCCTTTCTTCCTGTAATTCATACTCAGGCCAACTCAGCTTTGTTCAAACCACAGTTCACACTGTCCTGCAAGTTCTGACACAGCGACTTGCTTTATGCCTTTAGTCTTCTGTTTAGCCAGGAGTGAAGCTTCACCCTGTGGCTAATTTTTACTCTGTCAACCTTATCCTTTGATAAGTTGAAATCGTAGATTAAATTGGCACAAAAATGCCAGCCCTCCTGAGACCTATGAATTGTGGCCACTTTGGCCCCCATTTTAGACCTTCCCTACTTTTACAAGTCGCTTTGTCTTATTCATCAGGAGGGTGGTGCTTTGACTCTTAAGTGACTCTTTGTTCCTTCTGGATCCGACTAACCCTGTTCCATTTTATCGATTTATTTCACAAGTAATCGCATAATCTATCCCAAATTTGGGTAAAGAACTTGCCAGTTCTAAAGGTGTGCTTTAAGAATGTTTATCTCACAGGAGCACCTGGGTGGCTCAGTCAGTTAAGCGTCCGACTTCGGCTCAGGTCATGATCTCACGGTTCGTCAGTTTGAGCCCCATGTTGGGCTCTGTGCTGACAGCTCAGAGCCTGCAGCCTGCTTTGGATTCCGTGTCTCCTTCTGTCTCTGCCCCTCCTCTGCTCATGCTCTGTCTCTCTCTCTCTCTCTCTCTCTCAAAAATAAATACACATCAAAAAAATTTAAAGAATGTTTATTTCACAAATTGATGAACTTCTCAGTCAAGTGGACTCTAACCAGCAATGTGGCCAGGGTGTCAGTTTCCTGTGGCTGCTGTAACAAAGGATCACAAAGCAGGTGGCTTAAAATGACACATATGCATTCTGTCACAGTTTTGGAGACCAGATGTCTGAAATCATGGTATTGGCCATACTTAATTCCAAACCTCTAGGGGAGGACCCTTCCTTGCCTCTTCCAGTTTGTATAATCCCAGCTTCCTTGGCTTGTGATGGCAAAACTCCAATCTCTGTCTTCACAGACTGTCTTCTGTGTTCGTGTCTCCAAATGGTGTTCTCCTCTTATCAGGACAGCAGTCATGTTGGATGAGAGCCCACCCTAATGACTTCATCTTAACTCGATTAAATCGGCAAAGACCTGATTTCCAAATTAGGTCACATTCACAGGTACTGAGGGTTGGTACTCAACATACTTCCCTCCGCCCCCTGACCCAGGAGACGTGGGGAATGCAGAACTCAATCCATAACAGGCCAGAAAGAGATAAAAAGAGAAAAACAAGGGACAGAAAAATGACTCTGACGTTAGGCAAACAAAAAGGAAAACCTCACTTCTCAGAGACTATTTAACCAGAAAAAGCTTATGGCCCCTGACAGGAACAGCCAAGATGGAGGGAAGAGTGCCTAAAGATGGAGATAATGGCTAAACGGAAAGGGGTCCCTCGGAGAGAAAAAAGCAGGTACCTGTGCTCTAGGGCCTACTGGGTGCTTTGCACATGTTTATTACATTGGAGCCTCAAATAGCTCTACCAAAGAATTGCTGATGTCCTCATCTAAGAGAGGGGAAAACTGAGGCTCCAAGTAAGGCAGTAGACCCAGGGCATTCAGCTGTGAGTGGAAGAGCCAGATCACCGTTTTTCTTTATTGTTAACAGCCATCAGTTCTTGCAGGCCTGTACCCACTTTGTAGAGAGGACATTACCTAAATGGTCTCAGATCTTCATAGTTCTGAAGGATAGATACGGTCAGCATCATACAGATGGAGAAATCAAAGCTCAGACAGGCTAGGTCATTTGCCTGTAAGTCCCACAGGTGTTAATCAGCTGAGCCAGAGTTCAAACTCAGATCCTTCTGACTCTGAAGACCGTTCTTACCATTATGCCACGTTGCCAGGGGAGTGCTAAGGCATCCCGATTAAGATTTATCTACCCTCAGCAAGAAGAAACTGAATCATTATAAGTGAAGCTTAAGAAAACAAAGCACCAAGAGTCCGTTTGGGGGGAAACTGGCAAGAGTGAAGAGAAAGTGGTGAGCCAAGTGAGCGGCAGTGGGAGAGTTAGCTAGTCAAAGAAGCAGTGCCAGAGATTGAGTGTTGTAAGACAAAGCAGCCGGGCCCAGTGTCTGTGTAGACATCTCTACTGCCACCAGGAGAGGACTCATCTGCGTCATCTGTGCCCGGATGGCCGATTGAGCATCTGTGGTGTAGACAACCCACTTAGAGAGGCAAGAGGGGAAAAAACGGAGTTTCCAAGCCCCACGTTTCCAAGGAGAAGCTCTTCTATATCTATGAGAAGAGGTAGAGGGTTCAGCTTGTTAACCCTGAAAAGGAGGAAATATGGGATGCAAGTGGGAGAAGAAAAAGTCTTCCAGTATGAGACCACTGCAGGAGGAAGGGCAGGCAGACCAGTGAGACAGAACCAGGCTGATGTTCCTGGAGTCCATCTTTGGACTCCACTTGGACACACATTTTATTAACAAGTTGACCTGCCTCACGGTGGAATGAACTGCCTGCCAGGGGGACCACCGAAGAAAACTTAGAATGCACCGTGCTGTTTAAAACCTTCAGACTACCTTGTCATCTCTGGGATGAAGTTCTACCTTCCTACCTCCTTCACAAGGACCAGAAGCCTCCTCCTGATCTGACCCCTGCTTACTGGTCCAGCCTCAACTGCCACCGTTCCCCACCTGGACCTTCACACTGCAGTGGGGGGGAGGGGGGCTCTTGGCAGTTGCCTAAATGGGCAACAAGCTCGGTCACATCCCCTTGATCTTGCCTGGTCTTCTCCTATGTCTTTGTCTTGCCTTTCCATCTCTCTTTTTCTTCTTCCAAGCTCTTTTCCTTTCTGATATCTCTGCCCTGCACATGCTATAAACTACCTAGAACTTCTTCCCTCCCCGCCACCTTTTGATCTTCTTTGGGCTTACTCCTTTTCTTCCTTCAAGACTCTACCTCTTCTGAAAAGCCTTTTCTGATTCCCTCCACCCCCCCCAACCTTGGGTGACATTCAGTCCATGAGCCTGAGCATTCAGCTTCACTGTATTTATCTGTGCATCCCAGTCTCTTATCTTCCTGTCTGCTTTTCTCTGAGGGGTTAGCCACAGTGTCCAGTTCAGCACCTTGGTCCTACCCATTCCAGTACCGACTCCAGCATCCAGCATAGAGTAGGTGTTCTGTAGGCATACTGACTGACTGGTGACATTGAGGGAGGTCAGACACAGTGACCTCTAAGTTCCCATTTTCTCCAAAGTCTGTGAGTCTATTTCTACTCCCACAGTTAGTCATAGAGAGGACATTGCCAAAGCCAGATGACGCGACTTCTGTTTGGGGTTGCCCAGGTCCACCTGGTCTTTGCAGTTTGGAATCAGTTGAAAAAGAAACCAAACCAAGAGAAAAACATAGCTTTGATGAGGCAAGAGTTGCAAAATAACTAGTTATGTAAAGGTGATGGCAACCTCTGAGACTATCTTTGGTCTGTCCAAATTACCTGAGACTTTGCATGCTCAGCTTTGCATACGGGCCAAGAGGATAACCATCAAAATTAGAACAGGAGTGTTTAAAAGCCCCTTCTCCCTCAAGGTATTGCCTCTAGAGGTCAGCCTGACACCTGAAATCCTCACCTTAAATGATTTTTCTTTAAGATTGCATTTAATTGAAGAGATTGAATATAAATGAAAATATATTACCTACGTGGTGTAACCCTTACTGCCATTAAAACCCAACTATAAATGAATTCGTTGTTTTGTAGATCAAACTGTGTTGCCCAGACTAGCTCCTGAAGAGCTGTGAACCATTTACTTCTCAACGTTTCTAGTGTGATCTTCTCAGTTTACAAGGTTGGGTGAGACGTTTAGTCTGTGCACCATCTGTTACCTCTTTTGAATGTAGAGATACTCTGAGGCAGGGAAACTGGGAGTTTCATCACAGATCTACAAAGAAAGAAACTGAGTCTCAGAAAGAAGGGATTGCCCCAGGTTGCAGCTCAGAAAGATGAAAACAAGTAGCCAGGTGTCCCCATCTTTGTCTCCACAGTGCCCCTCCTCACACTGTACCTCTCAGCCCTGGTTTTTTTGGCAGAGAGGGGTATTCCCTGGACTGAAGCCGGAGGCTGGAGGTAGGGCTGGGCTGTGCAAGGCAGGCTGGCTAAAATATACCCTGAGCGCCCCTTAACCCAAAAGGGGATCTATGAAGGGTGAGAGGAAGGGGTGGAGGCATGGAAATGCAGTTGGGAAGACTGGGGATAGAAAAGATCGGTTGACCCTTCACAACTCAGCTTTGGGTCAGCACTGACTCAGTAGCTCTGGGCTCTGAAGCTGGCTGAGTGTGGGCCCCACAGAGGAAAAAGGTTTTCACACCTTCTCTACATGAAGACCCAAGAGCTGGGACCCCACTGAGCACAAACTGCTGCCTGCAGCAGCTAATGGGTTGAGCGATCAAAGCAAGTGGAGGAGTCTTGAAAAGCTGAGGTGGGTAGCTGCTCAGTTAGCAAACAGGCCAGATCCCCTCTGCAACACCAGTGCTCCCAGCCCCAACCTTGTTCCTTAAGGAGAGTCGCCCTGGCCACAAACAGAAAATGTAGAGATAAGTCAAAGAGAGTCAAGCCCTCTCTGCCTGCAAATCCTAATATGTGCATCCTAATAAGATTGATTCTGCCACAGTAAACAGAAGGGATTTGAACTCACACGGGGGTCTCTGAGCCTTCTTATGACCACACAGCAAAAGTAACCACAGACATTTGCTTCTTTAATTAAGAGCACTGCTGTTTCACTGGGTCCTTAACAGCTAACTGGTCCCCTCATTCTTGCGTCTTTTAAAGACTGTACCCATCATGGAATAGAATAGTAGGACTGGGAGAGTCTACTGAATCAGTATGCAGTGCAGAAAAAAAATACCTTCTATGTAATTAAAAAAAATACAGATATTATATTAACGGGCATTTTTATTCATTCAATGAACATTTATTGTGCACTTTTCATGTGCCAGACAGTATCTTTGCTACTGGAAAAGATGGACAAGGCTCCTGTTCTCATGGAGTTTATATTCTAATGATGCAGACACAAATCAGCCAAATAAATAAATAGATATATTAGATGATATCAGAAGGTGGGGAGTGCCATAAGGAAACTGAATGTGGGTGATGCATTGTAGGAGACACTTTAGATATGGAGGTCTCAGAAGCCATAACCCTTGAGAGCTGGGGTCAGAGCCTTAAGGCAGAGAGAAGGTGCAGAAGTTGTGCTTGAGAAACAGCCAGAGGCCAGTGGGGCTGGAGGGCTTGAGCCAGGGACAGTGGTACAAGACGAGCTGGGAGATCGGTTATGCCCTCATCCATCACACTGGCTTGGGCCTTTTGATCTCAGATAAAAATACCTTTCAGTAGTGCTGCTTTGCTCAGCACTGTATTGGTACCTACAACTAACACATGGTGCATTGTGCACTTCCTATTCAGAGAGAAATCTTCTAAACCTGTTTGTGGAGTTGAACAGAAGATAATCTCTCCTTCGGAAAACCTCTTTGGAAACTCGGCAGCTGGGGACAGGGGACTAAGAGCAGCTTCAATCTTGCATGGTCTGAAGTTCACTGGGAAATGGAGCCATCACCCTCTGTGACTGTGACAGTATGGGAGGGAGACAGATCCTCACTCAGTGTGCAGAGCTAAAGCTGGCAGAAGGAGAGAGTCTCCTGTAAGGTCTCCAAAGGCAGCACATGTGCACGCGCACACACACGCACACACCTGCTGTCTTGGTCCTTGGTTCTCCATCACATCCACCGCTGTCCTGAATCGAGATAACTCCATACACAAGTAACACAAAACCCTGAAATTCCTTCACACTGTCCAAAGCTTCACACTGTCAAAATAAGTCATAAATGTCATGGCTTCTTGTCACTCAGTTTTCTTGGCTTGATTTCAAAGCACCCATGGGCTCATCTTCTCCACCTCCCACCCCTCTCCCCCAGCAGCTCCCTATCAAATCTTCAATATTCCCTTGGGTGGATATTTTCTCCTTCTCTCTTTTCTCAGTATCTTCATGTTTATTTTCACTCCCACTCTTACCCTCTTCCCATCCTGCCTCACCTCGGTCCCCTTTCTCAGGCCCCCTTCCCAGCCACCTTATTCCAGACAGGATCTTTTACAAAATACTTTCTTCTCTGATATCTTCTCCATTCCCACAAGAATGCCCTCAAATTCCATTTCTTTCCATTGAAAGGGCTGCCTCCTGGGACTTATAATTCCAGTAGTCAGAAGGACACGGAATGAGAAGTATGACTATGCCCCTCTGATCCCCACCCCTGAGTCCCTCTCCCCAGTTTCTTTGAGTACTAATTCTCTAATGGGGGCAGGGACGGGAGTAGGGGAAAGTGGGGGATAAAAAAGAAGAGAAGAAATGTGTTGCTGTTGCTCAATGATAAGAATAAACAAAGTAGGGGAGACAAGGTAGCTGTTTTCTGAACTTTGGAGCTGGAGAGACTGATATTCACGTTGGGGTGGGTAAAGGAGATGCAATACTGGCCAGCGCCCTGGCAGAATGTGGTCACATGCTGGACCGTGTGCTACGTGATCTAAGTGCAGTGGAAAGCAGTGCAGAAGGAGGTTGGAGTCTGCCTTGGAGGGAGTGGCACTGAGGTCACACCTGTCAGAGCCATCCACATGGCTCTGTACGTTGGAATCTTATTTCATCAACTATGGCGTAAACACACCCTTACCTGAAATTAGGAATCCAGTTTTCCCTTTCCTTTGGAAGAGTGTGATGCTCAGGAGAGGAGAATGATGCTGTTGGAATTTTGTGTAAACCCCCTTCTGAACTTTGGGCCACCTTGATGGAAGTCTCTCTCTTCAAGGTAAATCTCTTCAATAGGGTGGACCTTCCGATAGGAAGAGAACGAGGTGGATTTTTCTCACTTGTCTGAAATTTGAGGCTAAACGAGATGCCTTAATCTTTGGAATTGAGGCCGCATTCATATTCTAATATTATGTCCACTGCAAGTGCTTATCAGCACTTGTCGGTAGCCAGAGATGGGACAGGCCCAGCCATCACAAGATCAATACACTTAGGAGAGTTACACTTACTAACACCATGACAACAAACCAGTAAGCAAAACAGGAAGAAGCCTTGCGGTGGTGTGGGTCTTGGAGTGACAAATATCAGGCCACCCGCCTATGTCCCTGCCAACTACAACCCCACTCCCCTCCTCCTTATTATCCTGACTCCCTGGTTATATACATCTCTATCGTCTAGTGGTTGTATTTGTTGTAAACATCCATAGTCATGGGAGAGCCTGGGTAAAGCATCTCACGTGACAAGCCAACTCCTGCTCATGTACTTAGTCGGTGTGTAACACCTTCTTTACTTACGTTTCCTCCCTTCTTTCTTTGAGTTGGACTAAAATCTGGTGTCTTGAGTTTCACGACATACTAGCGTAGCATCACTCTAGCGTACGTATGCGATCTTACTTTTGATACCAGTAAAGAAAGTCAACTCATTTCTTCATTTATTCATATGTTGATTCATGTAGTCATTCATGGAGCATTTATTGAGCAGGTATTATGTGCCTTGTACTGTTGTTGGCAATGTTCAGCAATGAAAGAAATGAGAAAAGCCATTGCGCATCTGGCAGCTTCGTTCCAGAAGGGAGGGTAAGATAAGACGAATAAAATATATAGTGTCAACTATACTTCAATAAAAACACTCAAATTAAATTTAAAAAATATGGGTGCCTGGGGGGCTCAGTCGGATAAGCATCCTACTTTGGCGCAGGTCATGATCTCGCGGGTTGTGGGTTTGAGTCCCACGTCGGGCTCCGTGCCGACAGCTGAGCCTGGAGTCAGCCCTGGATTCTGTGTTTCCCTCTCTCTCTGTCCCTCCCCCACTTGCATTCTGTATCTCTCTCTTTCTTTCTCTCAAAAATAAACATTAAAAAATTAAATATATATATATATGTAGCATGTTAGTGATACATACTAAGGAGAAAACTAATGAAGGGGAACAGTGGGGTACAGTTTTAAATAGGGTGCTCAGGGAAAGGTTGCAGAGAAGGTAACTTAAATTTTTTTTAACCCACCTTATTAAGATATAATTTTTTGCTGTAAAATTCACACATTTTAAGTGTACAGATTGATGACTTTTGAGTAGTATACACATCTACTACCTAATCAAGCTATAGGAAATTTCTAGCCCCCTAGAAAGTTACCACTTACCTTTTTATACACAATCTCATACTCCCACCCCAAGATACCACAGATATTATTCATATCATTATTTGCTAATTTTTCCTATTTTAGAATGCAGTACAAATGGAATCATACAGCAGGGCATCTTTTGGGGTTTTTTTTAATAATTTGTTTCTGTCTATTTATTTTGAGAGAGAAAGCACGTGCGAGCAGGGGAGGGGCAGAGAGAGAGAGGGAGAGAAAGAAGCCCAAGTAGGCTCCACACTGCCAGCGCAGACACAGATGTGCGACTTGAACTCACAAACTGTGAGATCATGACCTGAGCTGAAATCAAGAGTTGGATGCTTAACGGACTGAGCCACCCAGGGGCCCCCAGCATGACATCGTTTGTGTGTGGCTTCTTTGAGTCAGATCCATCCATGTTATTTCACTTACTAGTAGTTACTCTTTCTTATTACTGTTGGTCCATTGTATGCATGTGCCACAACTAGCTTACTCAATTATTTGATATTTCTGTTACTTTTCATTCTTTCTGTAGTTTCCATCTGGTATTATTTCCCTATGGACTAAAGGACATCCCTTAGTATCTCTTGCAGTTCAGGTCTGCCGGTGATTAATTTTCAGATTTTGTTTACCTGAAAACGACTTTATTTCACCTTTGATTTTGAAGAATATTTTTCTTCATTATAGAATTCTGGAGGGACATGATTTTCCATCCAAAACTTTAAAGATGTTGTTTTATTGTCTTCTAGCCTCTATTGTTTCTGATGAAAAAGTAACAACCATTCTTAACTTTGTGCACCCGTATGTAATGTGTCTTTTTTCTCTGACTGATTTCAAGATTTTGTCTTTATTTTTAGTGTTCTGTAGTTTGACTATGATGTACCTATGTGGGGCTCTATCTTTATCCTTCCTGAACTTCTTGGATTTATAAGTCATTTTTCAAAAAAATTGGGAAGTTCTTGGCCACTGTTTCTTCAGATATTTCTTTCTGTTCTCACTCTCTTTTTCTGCGACACTAATCACACATGTGTTAAACTGATACTATTCCACAGGTTCCTGACCTGCTGTTCATTTTTCCTTAATATTTTTTCTCTCTTTGATAATTTCTACTGATCTGTCTCCAACCTCACTGCGTCTTTCTTCTGCAATCTCAAGTCCCTCGATGAGTGACTCACTTTAGGTCTTGCATAATTCTAAAATTTCCATGTGGCTCTTTTTATGGTTTCCATTTCTCTGCTAAGATTCCTTATTTATTCACTCACTGGAATCTTTTCTTAAAAAAATTAATGAATATATTTTTAATTCTTTGAATATATATTATAAAACATATACACTTTAAAGCCTTTATCTACTAAGTCCATCATTTGGTCCATTGTAGAATCAGTTTCTTTTGACTACTTTTATTTTTTACTGTGAATGACACGATCCTGATTAGTTTGTGTTTTTGCCTGTCTAGTGATTTATGATTGACTACTGGACACTGTGAATTTTACACTGTAGAGTCTCGAGATCAGCGTTGCTCAGTGGAACTTTCTGAATTAAGGAAAGTGGTCTATGTCTGCACTTTGCAATATGGTAGCAACTATTGAACATGTGAGCATGACTGAACAACTGAATTTAAAAATTTTTTAATGTTTATTTATTTTTGAAAGGGTCAGGGGAGAGGGGCAGAGAAAGAGAGAGAGAGAGTGAGACAGAGGATCCAAGCAGGCTCTACCCTGTCAGCACAGAGCCTTACGTGAAGCTCAAACTCATGAACCATGAGATCATGACCTGAGCCAAAGTTGGAGGCTTAACCAACTGAACAACCCTGGTGCCCCTGAAGAACTGAGTTTTAAATTTCACTTAATTTTTGTTCATTTAAGTTTAAATACTCATACATTTACCCCCAGAACGTCTCAACCTTTATTGTATTTGCATCAGTATCAAGCCCATAGTAGCTGGTATTTAGTAAGCCTTGGATGGTTTGCACATGTACAATCCAGCCCTAAGCCATGGACTCAAGGAGGACCTGCCCACAGATATACTCGGACTTCTAGGGCTTTCTTTCTACAGAGATTCCAGCTTTTTTAGTTGGCTTGAACTCTGATCCCTGCCTCTTCAGCTCAGTGGGACTAATGTGCTTTGCTTAAATTCAGCTCTCTAGGTAGAAAGCTGAAAAACTGTGGGGCTCACCTCATACTCCTTTCTCCCAGGTACTGAAGTCTTGTGCTGTTTATTTTCCATTATCTAAAAGCGATCTTACCTCACCTACCTTGTCAAGTTTCTGAATTATTCATAGGAAATGAGCTAGTCTGAAATTAGTTCCATCATCATGGTCAGGAGCCCAAGAAATTTCCTCTTAAGTAACAATTTGAAGGATATGAAGAGTATTGGGGGGAAGACAGTTTCAGAGAGGGGGAAAGCCTATGAGAAGGGCTGTGAGGCAGAAGCACACTGACTTCTTCGTAGAACAGCAAGGAAGCAACTTGGCTGGAGTACAGTGAGCAAAGGAGAGAGTAGAAAATAGGGCCAGAGAGGCTGTGGGATGGGGAAAGAACTTGTTTAGCCTAATAGGCCATTATTAGGACTCTGGCTTTTACTCTTGTGAAATGAAAGCCATTGAGAAGTTTTGGGCCCAAGAACTAATTTGAGTTAGCACAGGATAACACTGTCTGTTGAGCATAGACCTTATAAGACAAACGCAAGGGAACAAGGGAAAAGACAAGAAGCTTCACTGGAAGACCAGTGAAATAATCAAGTGACTAAACTTGCAAATGAATTAAAATACTGTATTATACAAGTTTCATGGCCAGGTTTTTGTCAAGTTTGTATAATTTAGGGCTCACGAAAAGATAGACATCTTAGGGCCTAAGAATATATCATCTACAACCAAATTAGCTGTATGACTTTAGGCAAGTGGCTTAAAATGTCTCTCTTTATTTCTATAAAGTGGAGATAATAATATCACAGAAAGGATGTTAAGACAATTAAATTAGGTAACACATGTACAATTCTTTAAATGGTGACTTATGTGTATTAAGTGAGTGCTCCATAAGTGATAACTAACACTCTCTGATAATTTGAATGTGTGATTGTGATGATCATCTCTTCACTCAGGAGACATTGGCTGATTTCCTGCTCTGACCATTTCTGGTCCTAAAGGCATACGTGCAGCTTAGTAAGGGAAACTGGCATGGAAACAATATCTTAAAACAACACTGAAGGAAACAAAACCTAAGTAGAGATACACATTTTCAGATCCTGAATGAAGAGGGAAACCTATTTGTTCCATTGGGGGGATCTTTGAAGACTTCAGGAAGACAGTCAGTTAGACTTGGAAGAATAAATGGGATGGATATTCTGGAAAGGAATGAATGTGTATCACACATATGTGCTGCCTGGCCTATTTGAAAGTCACAGACCCACTGGGGATGAGGTTATGGCTTCTGAAGGTCACTTGAATCTTGGCCATGGTTAATGTTTTAAAGAGTTTTTTAGACTCAACGTGAAAAATAATGAGTTAGAAATGGTCACTATCCCCTTAAGTTCACAGTTAGGATCAACCATATAAAGTAGGACATAGTTATACTACAAATGAGTCACTTTATTAACTAATTTTAGGAAATTAGTTGAAAAGTGTAAGAAGAGTCTTACAGAACCAGAAGCATTTATCATTTATCTCTGTGAGAATTTAGGTAAGGTTCAAAAAAATGCCAGCAGAGAGAACTCAGGTGACTCCTGAAATCCCGGTGCAGTAGCATGGATCACAGGAAGGAAATGGACACATTACTCAAAGGTTTTGATTAATGCATGTGGCCTCACATTTCATCTGGCCCAACATGTATCCAAGTGAGGCTTTCTAGCATAACCCACGGGAGGGGAAACATTTGATGACATAGGACCTACAGGGCCACTATGGGCCAGTCCCATGCCAAACACAAGCTGCTTTGCTTTGGAGACATCTGTATACAACATAAGGAAAGTCAGCCTTTCCCAGAGTTTAAAGCATATTTACCAAACTTTGGTGGCAAAGAGAGTATCTATCTCTTTAATGGGATAAGAGCAGTGGGCAGAATCAACTCTGTCTGGACTGTGAAGGGAACTTTGGGAATGCTTCCTATTTATATTGATTAAGAAATTGATTAAGAAAAGTCAGCTAGAAATTTATTAAGAACAAGCAGAAAATATCTATCAAAAAAATACCATGCAGTCATCAGAAAGAATAAGCCGTGTTTGTATATTCTAATAATTGTATGATAAAATCAAGGCAGAATGGTGTTTATAGTGTATGATCACTTATGTAAAAAATGAAATATACATATGCATAGACGTAAAAGAGGTTGCCTCTGGAGAGGGGGAGTGGATGGCAGGGGCTGACAGGAAGCAGAAGACTTATTGTTCAGTCTATCCTGTGTCTTTTGAAATTAGTTCTAAATATACCTAAATTCAGACAATTTGCTTTCTTCAGTTGAAAAAATTAAAAAGTATAGGAGAAAGGAAAATAATGCCCACAATTTAATTGTCAGAACAGCTAGAATAGGACCTTCTTTTTCTTATTTGTGAAAAGAGCCAGAATCATGCCAGATGCTGGCCAGCACAATGGTAGTTCAACAGAGGACATTTAGGATAGCATCCTCCTCTCTGATATTACTTCACTTAAGGGCCCTTGGGTATATTCGTTAACTAGAACTGCTATTAAAAAAATACCACAAACTGAGTGGCTTAACAAGAGAAGTTTATTATCTCACAGTTCTGGAGGCTTATAGTCTGAGACCAAGGTGTCCATGGGGCTTGTTCCTTCTTAGTGCTCTGGGGAAGAACCCATGCCTCTCCGCTAACTTCTGGTGCTTTGCTGGCAATTCTTGGCATTTCTTGGCTCATCGAAACACCATCATGATCTCCACCTTCATTTTCACATAGCACTCTCCCTTTGTGTGTGTGTCTCTTTGCCCAAATTTCCCCCTTTCCCAAGAACATTGTATTGGATTAGTCATAATGGATTAGGGGGTCCACCCGAATGACCTCACTTTAACTTAACTAATTACATCTGCAACAACCCTATTTCCAGATTAGGTCACATTCTGAGGCATTGGAGGTTTAGGACCTCAACATACGAATTTTGTGGGGGCACAACGCAACCCACAACACCAAATGACATTTCACTTATCCAGAATTATATTGCTCACAGAGGGGTAGCATTTTGCAGTATGTCTTTAAGGCACAGCTAATGGGATACATGCCCCAAATGGAGGAAGTGGATAAATGTTGGCCTCAATTTGAATACCTTAAAATTTGGGTATGGCTTACCCTCCTCATCTGAGGAAAGAGAGAGTCTAAACTTATTAACTAAAATCACAGTTTCTACAGCCAGAGCAAGAAATCAATGAAAATAAGTTCAGATTCTTTCTCCTCCCCTCTCCCCGTCCACACCAGCTAAGGGTTTATTCACTCTGTAATGTCTATGAAGCACCTACTCGGGTGTGGCACTCACCTGAGATCTGATCACAAGGATGGACAGAGACCCTCCTGCCCTTCAGGTGGAGAAAAGAGACTCATAACATAATAATGATATTGCTATGGAAAATGCTAAGGTGGAGATATGAACAAGACAGAAAACCCCTAACTCTACCTGGAGATGCCAAGGAAGGCTTCCTGTGGGAAAGCCTGAGTCAGAGAGTAAATGATGTGGGTGAGGGCAGGGCAGAGAGGAGGAAGGGAGAGCAGAGTCCCAGAGGATTCAATGCTCATAGCAGGAGAAGGCCCAGACAGCCTTCGGGTGGCCTGGAATGGAGACACAGGAGTCGCATTTGAACCTTGGATGCACACAAGCTTCTGAAGTGTTTTAATCTTCAGCCTGAGGATTTTGGACTCCTTTGTCCTACAGAACCCCAAGCCACTTGGTCAGTTTTCCTTCTCAGGAAGACCCTTAGGAGAGAGAGTGAATTAAGGGTGGGAGAGACTAAAGACAGGGTGCCATGCAAGGAGAAATTTCTAGGTGAAAATAAAAAGAGCAGTAACCTCTGGTAGGAGTGACAGGACTAGAAAGTACAAGGACTACTTAGTTTGCATGTATCTTTGTTTTCTTAGCATTTTGTATGAGTTTTTCAGACTACACACGCTCCATGTAAAAAATTTGGAAAACAAATTTTAAATGTAGATGGAATAAAATTAAAATGACCCTTAACTCCACTCCAGGAATAAGCATTATGATTTTTATGTGTATATCCCATTAGGTTCTTTTCCAAATCATACATATATATACACATATGAAAACATTTCCTCAAACTATTTTATAACCCGCTTTCTCCACTCTGTATATATTTCCTCGTTCCATGAAGTGACTGTGCACAACTTGATTTCTAATGGATGTGCCATATTTATCTAGCCAGATTTGAAAAGTGTTAGAGAATTCTAAATAACAGCAGCAAGGGATAGGTTAGCTGATGGGGTATGAGGGGAAGGAGGAAAACCCGGACAGCCCCAACTTTTGAGCTAAAGCCTTTCTCTC
The DNA here is from genome assembly GCF_018350195.1 of Panthera tigris. Lineage (NCBI taxonomy): Eukaryota > Metazoa > Chordata > Mammalia > Carnivora > Felidae > Panthera > Panthera tigris. The sequence goes on from NC_056664.1 coordinate 17,353,681, forward strand.
TTTGGCTATCTGCTTGTTGTGGCCCAAAATGAAGGGTATGTCATGAAAAAGATATGGCAAAAGGATATGCGAGCGTATGTTCCATTCAATCTCAACAGTGGTGAAAATAACCATCGCTCGGGGCATGCAGACACAGCCCCATGTTCAGAAACTGCCAGAGCATTCATTAAGGTAGATGAAATGGTCTGCAATGAAATCCTCAAAGGATGTGGTAGATAAAGCAAATGTTCTCCTAAACACAGCTGCGGGCTGCCCAAATCCCTGCCTCACTTGATGAGCAATCTGAGCAAAGAAGCAAGTAGAAACAGCCTTCTCTGCCAGGAGGGGAAACTTCTCCAGGCTGTGTGGCCCTGGCCCGGCCTCTGCACCTGTCACTCACCTGATGTCTTCCCCACATCCTGGGAGGGGTTGTTTGTCTTACCACTCCCTTGGTCTTTCCACAGCTAGACGGGAGGAGAAGGAGTGGCTTTTTGCAAGAGAGGCGTCTCTGCAGGTGAGACACCATAAGTCCAAAGGAGGTGAATAATGAAGCTTATTCATTTCTGAAGAATGAAAAGGGGAGGTATTGGGAGATAAACAGACTAATTAATCAGGCACTTCATGTTAGGCTCAGTTTGCTTTCCATTGTCTAATGCAACTCCCACACTCCTGGGCTGCTTTAGAAAAGGTTTCTGGTTGAAATACAGTTTGTGTGTTTTGAAGGATTGGGAGCTGAAAGACATCCCTCTTCTAATCTCATGGATGGAACATAATATATTCCATCACTTTCTGGGTTTTTTTTTCTTTTTTGGTTCATGGATCAAGCCTCAGAACAAAATATAAATAATTTCTTCTCTTGCATCTGACAGGGACTTTCAGAAGGAAAACTTTCTTTCTTTCCTTCTTTCCTTCTTTCCTTCTTTCCTTCTTTCCTTCTTTCCTTCTTTCCTTCTTTCCTTCCTTCCTTCCTTCCTTCCATCCTTCCTTCCTTAACTGAAATGTATGAATTACTTCTGTTCTCACTTTCTCCTTTCATTTTTTATTTGATGGGATTTAACTGCATCTTTAACTATGTGGAGCTGATATGAGGGAAGTATTAACTTCTCTAATAGCATTTATTCTGCCAAAGAGAAAATATGGGATGTGCCTAGGTTGAAAAGGTCTCTATTATTTACAACTCACTGAAACTCACCCATTCCATCATTAAGCATTTATTAACCTGATATTTCCTTTGTGCCTGGCACTGTGCTAGGCATTGGGGAACCAAGGATGACTGCATCGTAGCATCACCCCTGGCCTTCAGGATCTCATAGTCAAGTTGCGGGGTAATTTCAATAGGACACGATGTGCGCTACAATGAAGTTAAACATGGAGTGCAGAAGAGAATCTAATTCAAGGGCTGTTGAGGTTGTCACAGAGAAGATGCAAATGAGTCTGAGGGACGTGCATGTGCCAGAGGGTGGAGTTATAAGAAACCATGGAGTCCTTGGAGAACCAGAAAGATCTCAGTGTGATGGGAGCAAAGGTCAGAGGCATACATGTGGACAGTGAGCTCCCCTCTCCAGCCTGGAGGTAATGGAGACCACAGGTGAATTTTAAAGATTTTAAAAAGGGGAATTATATGGTCAAATTCATACTCAGTGGACTATGCCTTGAACCAGTGTTCAGTGCACCACTCCATATGAGTGACGACATCATCTCATGTAGCTAAAAGCTGGAAGTCTGATTGGAAACACTACCCCACAGGTCTGGTGACGGAAACAGGAAGGTAACTCAGGGCTTATAACCCTGAGATGAAAAAATATCAAGGACATTGCATAGACCTTATTGCTCTGCTTTTTCTCGGAAGGCAAACACACATTAAAAAGACCCTCCTATGCTGCTCACTGTTACCAACATTTTCTTTTTTAATCTTCTATCTTTCATCCTAAATGCTCATGAAAGACATGTCGCTTCTGGTCCAAGTACGGGCCAATGGCAAAGCTTTTCATGTTTGTTGACCCAATAATCAGCCATTACACTCTCAAGACTTAGAGTGGATCAGTTTAAAAACAGCTATTAGTGCATTTGAACTGCAGCCCCCCACCCCATATGCCTGGGCTTGCTGCTTCCACCAAGAAGCTCCCACTTCCATCCAGGGAGGTATCATGTTTCTCAGCCTGTAAAGCTGTTTGTGTCAAGTATGGTTTAATTTCAAACTCAGTTATGATGTTTAGCATGTATGGCCAGAGGAGACAAACCCAAAGGCTAGTGGCAAGATTGGCCCAGTGTTCTGTTTTGAAGAATGGCACAGGGGTCGTTACGGGAAAGAGATGAAGCCCCTTTGTGTGCTTGCCTCAAGAAATTAGCTTTAAGTACCGTAGTTTTCTCTAATCAAGGATTCGTTATGGAACTGCCATTTTATATTTAAACATCTTTTGAGCTCTTTATTTCTGCAGCCTTTGGTACTGGGATAAAAAGCTCTTAAATCACCCCCCCCCCCGCACTACCGCCACTGTTACACTATATTAAGTAATTGCCATAGAATGAGTGTCTGTGTCCCTCCACCCCCTCCATTCATGTGTTGAAGCTTAATCCTCAATGTAATAGTATTAGGAGGTGGACCTTTAGAAGGTGATTAGATCATGAGGGTGGAGTCCTCATGAATGGGATTAGTACTCCCATAAAAGAGACCCCAGAGAGCTCCCCTGTCCTTTACAGCATGTAAGGACACAGTGGGAAGATGTCTATGAATCAGGAAGAGAGATCTCACCCGACACCAAATCTGCCTTGATCCTGGACTTCCCAGGCTCCACGACTGTGAGAAATGCACCATTTTTTTAATGTTTACTTAGTTTTGAGAAAGAGAGAGAGCGCATGAGTGAGGGAGGGGCAGAGAGAGAGAGGGAGACACAGAATCCGAAGCAGGCTCTGGGCTCTGAGCTGTCAGCACAGAGCCCGATGCAGGGCTGGCACTCACAAACTGTGAGATCATGACCTGAGCCGAAGCTGGATGCTTAACTGACTGAGCCACCCGCATGCCCTAGAAATGTACGATTTTTCTTATTGCTCCCCCAATGGACTAACACAGAAATTGCTACTGAGCAGTGGGGTGCTGCTATAAATTCAGCTAAAATGTGGAAGCTTTGGAACCAGGTGATGGAGTGTAGAAGAGTTTTGGGGTGCATGCTAGAAAAAGCAAACTTTGCCAAGAATGTCCCACTAAGGGTGACTGTGGTGAGGGCTCAGAAAGAAAAGGAGAATTGCAGAGAAGGCCTTGATCTTCTTAGAGGATACCTAAGTAATCATGGGCAGAATGTTAGTAGAAATGTGGTCAGTAAAGGCCATTCTGATGAGGTCTCAGATGGAAATGAGGAACATGTTATTGGAAACTAGAAGAAAGGCCATCCTTATTACCTACTGGCAAAGGACGTGGCTGAATTGTGTTCTTGTTCTAGTGTTGTGGAACGTACTACTAGTGAGTGATGGAATTAAATATTTAGAGGAACTGTTTCTAAGCAAAGTGTTGAAGGTGCAACTTGGCTCCTCCTGACTGCTGATAGTAAAAGTCGAGAAGAGAGAAAAGATTTAAAGATGAGATGGTTAAACAAAAAGGAAGCAGGACTTAAAGATTTAGAAAACTCTCAGCCTATCTATATTGCAAAAAGATGAGAACACTGGAAGTGTGGCCAGGCGATTATTTGATAAGGTTAGTATAGATCAGCCATCTCAACAGAAGCCAGGGGTAGTTTTCTAAGACAATGAAAGGATGACCCTGAAAGCAATTCAGAGGTCACTGGGGATACTACTCCTACCACAGCCTTGAGGGACAATGTCCCTTGAGGGACAGTGTGTGGGGCCACAGAGAGCCCCAGACTTAGGCTGTATCTGGTGGAACCATGGCATGGACAAGGCCATGTGGGGAGAGCTGCTGGGATCCAGCAGAAAGCCATGGTGGATCATGGCTAGGCAGAGAACTGGGGCGGAAGCAGAGACGGAGCCCTAGCTGAGAGACACTGAGGGGCTGTCCCACTGAGCCATGGAGTGATGTTGGCACCCCAGTGGGCTGAAAAGTAGAGCGCTAAGCTGAAGATTATTGTCCTTGAGGCTTGAGGTTTAATACTGCTTGTCCTATTAGAGTTTGGGCTTACAAGGGACCTGACACCACTTTCTTCTGTCCTGTTTCTCCGTAGGAATGGCAGTGTCTATCCTATGCCTGCCCTACCACTGTATTTGCAAAGCAGGAGACTTGTCTGATTTCACAGACTCACAACTGGAGAGGAATTTGCCTTAGGATGAACTTTGAGTCTTACCTGTATCTGATTTAGATGATATCTAGATAATACTTTGGAGTTTAGACTTCTGAATTGCTGCTGGAATAAAGTTAAGATTTTGAGGCTATTGTAATCAATTGAGGTATTTTATATACAAGAGGATATAAATTTCAGGGGGACAGGGGCAGAATGCTGAAGACTGAATGTCTGCACCCTCCCCATTCATATAGTGAAAACTCATCCCCAGTGTGATGGTATTTGGAGGTGGAGCCTTTGAAAGGTTGTTAAGTCATGAGATGAAGCCCGCATGAATGGGATGAGTGCCCTTGTAAAGGAGACCCCAGAGAGCTCTCTTGTCCCTTCCTTCACGCGAGGACATAGAAAGAATATGTCTATGAGCCAAAAAGAGGTTCTCACCAGATACCAAATCTACCAGTGCTTTAATCTTGGACTTTCAAACTCCAGGATTGTGACAAATAACTTTCTGTTGTTTACAAGCACACAGACTGTGGTATTTTTTGTTATAATAACCTATGTGAACTAGGACAAAAAAACTTCCTTTCACTGTCCTAAATATACCTACCTTCCCCACCATACCACTTTCTCCTCTGCCATGTTCAGGCAAACTAGAGACTTGTGAACAAATCAGTACTCACAACGATCTATTCTCTGGGTTATGCATCTCTCTCAACTCTGTCTTTCTGAGCAGAGGAATTCTCATTGTTTTGTTGTTGTTGTTGTTGTTGTTGTTGTTGTTGTTTTAGCTCTTTTTATGCCAAAATCCCCATATCTCTGATATAACTTTGGTGGACTTACTCTTTCAGTTTGATTCCCATTGTTCCCCCGTGGGAATCACCAAAATGGATGCCACCAAGAGCTCCAGCTTGAGCCCTAAGGAACATTTAGGAAGACAGGGTTTGGTTTGGCCCGCTCTGATTTAGTTTACTTAGTATTTTCCCCCAATATCAAGAAATATAGATAGATGTAGCTTACCCAGTGAGGTCGTTGACTTCTGTAGAAATTTTTACAGTGAGTACACAATATTCCATGTATGCAAATTATATCATAAGCTAGCCATTCAATGGATTATGTAAAAATAGGCCCTAAAACTCAATCCCCAAAGCAGGGCTAGATTAACTAGGAGGGATTTGCTTGCTTAAGGCACCAGCAGAATTCAAAACAAATGGTTTTGATGGACTTATCCAGAATTTTGTAAGCAGGTCAAAAAAAAAAAAAAAAAGGGGGCGCCTGGGTGGCTCAGTCAGTTAAGTGTCTGACTTCAGCTCAGGTCATGATCTCACAGTCTGTGAGTTCAAGCCCCACATCAGGCTCTGTGCTGACAGCTTGGAGCCTGGAGCCTGCTTCAGATTCTGTGTCTCCCTCTCTCTCTGACCCTCCCCTGCTCATGCTCTCTGCCTCAAAAATAAATTAAAAAAAAAAAAGTTGTGTTTTGTGGTTCAGTATTGCTTTTGTTTGGGCTTACATATGGGAGGGGGCACCATATTACTTCAGTACTTGGAGACTTGGTCTGAGAACTAAAAGCATGTAGGAGAACAGGAGACAGGCTCATCTTTGTCATATTCTTTGTCTTTCCTACTGCCCTTTGGTCCTGGTGTTCACAGAACACGTGTCTGAATGGGAATGGTGAGTATTTGGCTTCTCTTCTCAACAGAATGCACATGATTAAAGTGAGCAAAGGTTACTTTTGCTACCTCTAGCCCATGACTTCACATCCTCCAGTTTATTCTAGATATCTCCCTCTTAGTCTGCCGCTCAGTCTCATGGCGTCCCCTCCTTCAGGTCAGAGCCTTCAGCTGTCTGGGATCCTGTCAAAACATCTTGCAGGTCCATTAGTCATATTAAAACTCAGCACCAGTTCTTTATAAGTTAAAGGTCATCTCCCTCCCAGGGTAACGTGATACCAGTATGGGTCAAAGTCTTAGCTGAAAAAGGAGTGTCTAACTGAAGAATTGTAGTTATAAACCAGCAGAGTAGATAACTGGGTAGGGCAGGCTATCTCTCGGTGCTTCCAAGCCCCCATTATATGGACCTACCTGCACTGTCCAGTATAGTAATCATTAACTGCATAGGACAATTACAATTTCATTAGTTAAAATTAAATAACATTTAAAATTCAATTCCTCACCCACATTGGCCACCTTTCAAGAGCTCAAGAACCACACGTGTCTCGTGGTGACCATGCTGGACAGCACCAATGTTAAACATTTCTCTTATCCCAAAAGTTCCACTGGATAGTGCAAGTTTAGACAATTACTTTCTTGGCCTATGCAGAGGTGGTCTACTCCCGCCCTAATGCAGGATTTCTCAACCTTAGCACTACTGCCATTGTAGATTGGGTCCTTTTTTGTTGTGGGTGGCCATCCCTTACATTGTAGGGTATTTAGAAACACCTGTGGCCTCCGTCCCTTACATGCTAGTAGCACCCTTCTCCCGCTTGTGACCATCAAAAATAATCCAGACATGGCCAAATGTCCCCTCCTAGGGGACAAAACTGCTCTCTGTTGAGAATGACTGCACTAAAGTTGGCTGATGCTTTGGGGAGCGGGAGACATCTGTAAGCACTCTTGTGAGCAAGAAGGAAAGTTGTGAGCAGGAAGTTGTGAGCTCTTAGAGGGTGGGGACTCTGCAGGGGGCAAGCTGTGCACATTTCAAGTGCTCTTGAAACATTACAGATGAGGAGAATGTCAGAGTGACGTTTATAGCCAAGAAAGATATTCTTCCCTGGTCTTGGAAATTCCCTTGATGCTAAATTGTCATGTGTTTCAAAGCTCTAAAGAACTGCAGGGAAGGCTGTAAATCCAAAGGAAGGCAGAGAAAAGGCCCAAGAGACAGATTGTGGGTGAGTTAACTTATTCCAGCAAAGGTGAATGGGGTTGCCCCCGGCTTCACTCTGAGATTTTCAGCCTGGTGTGCTAAGCCCCCTGTTCCCAGAGTGGCCATTCATGCACTAAATGGCCATTACTGCCTCATCAGCAGCTTGTCAGCTGTAAATTCTAATCCCAGGCCGGGTCTCTCTTCCCAAGACCAAAGTCATAAAGATGTTTGCCCTCACGCAGATCTCTGACATGCACTAGGCCGCCTGTATGTGTTTGTCTTTGGGCCCTCTTGAGAGCTTAGCACTTCTCTCTGACCCATGCTTTACGTGGTACACGTTGCTCCTGACCACGATGGCATGCTTGTGCCTCGCCATGGAATTCTGAAGCAAGACACTAAGGGTGGAATCCAAAGACTGGAGGACTTAGAAGTCTCAAGCAAGCAAATGTTTTTCATTATTTAAGATACTAAGGAAGCCAAATTCTGAAATATTTATGGCCACAGCCTCCTTTGTGAGTTGTCAATGACCTCTTTCCTTTTAAGAGGCATCTTCTGGAGAGGGAGTCCTCGGCCTTCTCCCCCCTGGGGCCACTAACTCACAGCAAAGCTGAATCTACCGTTCCATGGGAAGACTGGTGGAAAGTTTGTTTGCTACACACTTCTAGCTGAAATGAATGGAACCAAGCTCAGGAGAAGTCCAAGTTTATCACAGAAGGCAAAGCAGAGACAAAGGACCACTATGTCAGCTGCCTACTTGTGGCTTTAATGTTGCTCCAATTGTTTTCCTGTTTTGAGGGACAATGTCAACCATCTCATAAATAAACGAAGACAATTATTCAACAGTTCTGTCAACATGGAAAGAAAAAAAAACACCCCATAGAATACTTTTTATACTTTATCTTGGGGTGAGGATGAGTGGCACAGTGTCTTCTTGGGTGACCTATGCTCTTTGCTTTTATCCAGGGGCTATCAAAATTAACCTGCTCCATCTGGAACTTCTGCCCAATGGCCTGACACCATGGAAGCCTGTCCAGTGTGACTTGAGCCCTCTTCCATGTCTAAGAATTCTTTATATAGAAGAATTAAAAGCTGGGGCGCCTGGGTTGGTTATGCATCTGACTTTGGCTCAGGTCATGATCTCACGGTTTGTGGGTTCAAGCCCCACATCGGGCTCTGTGCTGACAGCTCAGAGCCTGAGACCTGCTTCAGATTCTGTGTCTCCCTCTCTCTCTATGCCCCTCCTCTGCTCATGCTTTGTCTCTCTCTCTCTCTGTGTCTCAAAAATAAATAAATGTTAAAAAAAAATTTTTTTAAAGAAGAATTAAAAGCCATTCTGGTAGTTGGTGTTTCCCAGCGGGGATAATTTCAACACTTTGAGTGGGCTGACTGTTCATCGCGACAGTGATCTCAAGGGTTATAACAGGACATATTAGCATTCCCAGATTCTGGGCACAAAATTCTAGGGGTGACTGCCTTCAGTCACTGTCACAACCAGGTGCCTCCTAACACACTCATTTCCCAGCACCAGTTAGGGGGTATCTCTACCACCACTGAGTGCATTGCAAGAAGTTGGGACCCAGAGATACTAAGGAACACTAAGTGACTTGCTGCAGGTTACACAGCTAGCCAGTGGCCTAGATTGGTTGTGACCACACCACACCAGGACAGTGTCCATCTGTGTCTGTTGTCCTAGCACACTTATCAACAGTAATCCCTCTCACTCTCAAAAAAGTCTCCGTTTGGATAATAAATGATGTGGTCAGCCTACCTAAAACTCAAGTCTCCTAACCATCAATTTATTACTTTTCTGCTACACAACCTTCCTCTTTCTCTCTTTTTTGTGGCTCTCACACACCTTTCCTCCTATCTGAGTCCGTTTCTTGTGTTCTTGCAATCTAGTGATCCTCAAAGTTTGGGTGGGTATAAATCACAGTGTCAAGTCCAGACTGCCTGAACTCTGGGGCCTTTCATTCCTGAGTGGACAAGGAAGCAAATCACCCCAAGAATAGGATCAACCAGGCCCAGGCGAACCCACAGTCTTGATATTGACCAAGCCATGGACAGCTACCCACATGCTCCCACATTCTCAATGACAAAGGCTGGAGGGGGGCAGGAGCAGGGAAGCTGGTGAATTTTTTTTGACTTTTGCTTTAAATGAATCCACACTGGATTGAAAAGAAATACACTGTAAAACACCACCCATTAGGCTGCGCACGTGCAGCACGTTCAGATAACTCAAATATGGCATCTGTATTCTTTGATAACACTTTGAAATACCCTAGTGAACAATAAAAGTTAGGAAGAATCGAGAAAGTGTTTCTCATAACAAAATCAATCCCTTTTCCTCATCTGCCCCACGGGGCCAAAAGTACCAGCGTCTTTAATTGGTATATCAGGACCACCCTCAGGAATTTTTTATGTGCTGGAAGCACACAATGCAATTTTGGTGGGGCCCTGCAGCAAGCTGTGATCATGAGCTGAGGGCAGCCTCGTTCTGCAGCTGTGCTTGGTTTACTATATTGCTTTTAACTTGCACAGGAGCTAAAAATACTTGTGCAAAAAAAAAAAAAAAAAGGCCTTCTGATAACAAAGCTCGGTGAACTTGGGCGAAGCTAGATACGATGAAAATTTCTCCATGCGGAGGTGGGCCGTAAAAATGGCTTTTTTTTTAACGTAAGGAACTTGGCTGTCCTGTTTTTTCTTTTTTAATGTTTTATTTATTTTTGAGACAGAGAGAGACAGAGCATGAATGGGGGAGGGGCAGAAAGAGAGGGAGACACAGAATCGGAAGCAGGCTCCAGGCTCTGAGCCATCAGCCCAGAGCCTGACGCTGGGCTCGAACTCACGAACCATTAGATCATGACCTGAGCTGAAGTCGGACGCTCAACCGACTGAGCCACCCAGGCACCCCTTGGCTGTCCTGTTTAATGAAGAGGCTGTTGTACTGACAAGTCTTTGTAATGAGTACTTTTCCTGACAGCCTTGGAAATACCTCTTCACAGACTTCATTCACTCCACAGTGAACAACGCAGTCTTCCGTGCTAGCAAACCTCGGTCTGACTCCATTGTATCCCTAAGAAGGCTGTGTGATCTCAGGCACGTGACTTAACCTTCCTTGGCCTCAGCTTCCCCAATTGTGAAATAAGGATACTGGCCTCCACCTTACAGATACTAATTGTGTTGGTGTGAAAGGTGGAAGACGATAATGCATATAAAGTATTTATCATAGTGCCAGGCTCATATTAGCGGCCGTTATGGTTATCTACTCCGAGCCTTTTGAGCTCAGTCGCGGGCCAAGTGCTGCACAAGGCTGTGGGACCTCAAAAGTTAATAAGATAAAGATTCGGAATCAAGGTCTTTCTAACTTAAGGGTAGTAAATATACACACAAATACTTACATTGGGACGTTAAGTGGCACGTAAGGAGAGGCTATTTGCATCTGTGGTGAATTCTCGAAGGTGGATAAAAATTCTCCAGGCAGAGAGGGTAAGAAGGCATTCCAAGATGGCTCAAGTAACCATGTACCTAGATGAGGAGAAAAAGAGGATAACTTTTTGTGAAGTATAGTCAATATACAGTGTTACATTAGTTTCAGGGACACAATACAGTGATTCAACAGTTCTACCCATTTCTTAGTGCTCAACATGGTAAGGGTGCTCTGAATCCCCTTCATCTGTTTTACCCATCCTCCCGCCCACCTCCCCTCTGGCAACCACCAGGCTGTTCTCTGTATTTAAGAGCCTGGTTTTTGTTTGTCTCTTTTTTCTTTGGTTGTTTGCTTTGTTTCTTAAATTCCACATATGAGAGAAATCATACGGTATTTGTCTTTTTCCTGACTGGCTTATTTTGCTTAGCATTATACTCTCTAGCTCCATCCAGGTCATTGCAAATGGCAAGATTTCTTTTCTTTTCTTTCTTTCTTTCTTTTTTTTTTGGGGGGGGGGCGCTGAATAATATTCCATTGTACGTATGTATGGAATATGTCTTCCAAGATGGATTCCACATCTTCTTTATCCATTCATCTATCAATGAATTAGTGCTTTCATTCTCTTTAAGTAAATACCCAAGACTGGAATTACTGGATGCTATGGTAGTTCTATTTTTAGTTTTTCGAGGAAACCCCATACTCTTTTCCGCAACGGCTGCACCAGTTTGCACGAGGGTTCCTTTTGCTCCGCATCCTCAACAACACCTGTTGTTTTGTGTGTTGTTGAGTGTAGCCATTCTGACAGGTGTGAGGTGATATCTCATTGTGACTTGAATTTGCATTTCCCTGGTGATGAGTGACGTTGAGCATCTTTGCATGTGTCCGTTGGCCACGTGTATGTCTTCTTCAGAAAAACATCTGTTCAGGTCCTTTCCCCATGTTTCGGGGTTGTGGAGCTGTAAAAGTCCTTTATATATTTTGGATAATAACCCCTTATCAGATATATCATCTGCAAATATCGTTCATTCTGTAGATTGCTTGATGGTTTCTTTCACTGTGCAAAAGCTGTTTATTTGGATGTAGCCCCAATAGTTGACTTTTGCTTTCATTTCCCTTGCCAAGGAGACATATCTAGAAAAAATGTTTCTATGGCTAATGTCAAAGAAATTACTGCCTCTGTTTTCTTCTAGGAATTTTATGATGTCAGGTCTCACCTTTAGGTCTTTAACCCATGTGCAGTTTATTTTCATGTATGGTGCAAGAAAGTGGTCCAATTTCATTCTTTTGCACGTCACCGTCCAGTTTTCCCAGCACCGTTTGTTAAAGAGACTGTCTTTTTTCCACTGGTAAACTTTTGTTTTAGTTTCAGCCTGATTTTCACAGCATGGATTATGACTAATTTAAAAAGGTAGGACAAAGCCTGTTGTTTGTAAGTTTTGCTCCCCTGTCTCCCAGCAAACACGATGAGCTGGAGACGTTGTGGCACCGAGAAGATCGTTAGGTCAAAAGAGCACATCCCCCTGAGGTCTGAGCCATTCAGTCTTCTATCATCTGGGTCTCGGCCCAGATCTGCCCGGAACATTGCTTGGTGGCAGAGTAGTCCGTGATGGGCCAGCTCTCCAAAGTGCTTTACAAATGCCCTCTGACCGGCACAGAAAGATTTTTTTGGTGTCAAACGTTCCAGTGTAAACCTCAGAAACCAACATATACAGCGGGCTCCTTTGGGCATGTCTGTAGTGTTGTTTCCTACCCCACCACCTGATCAGAGGCACGTGATCATTGACACCTTACCGAACCCGTGGCCTTGGCAGAGAGAATCATAGAACTGGGAAGGATAGGTGAGCTTGCCCACAGCGCACTCAAATGTTTCAGCTGGAGAGGTCCTGGGTTTCAGGAGACGTAGAGATGCTGTTTTCGGTTGAATGAAAGTGACCGTTTCAGAGATCTCCCCAGGAAAAACTGGCCAGGCAGTGGGACCATGAAGGTAAGGAGCAGGCAAAGGGGTGCTCCCAAAGGAAGTCACAGAGCGGCTGGCTTGGTAACCCCCAGGGGAGCCTGGGTTCAGTGTCCTGGAGGGGTTCACCGGAGCTGCCGTATTTATACCTCTGAATCTCTCAGCCATTGGGTCAGCACTGCTCCCAGGGAACATCCTGCCTGCTGTCCGCGCACACAGGCCAATGGATTCCTACAGGCTTAGCACAGCCCGCCCACGAAGAGACACTGGCTCTGGCCTTAGAAAATAAAAGCACACAGGCAGAGCTCAGTGCAAAATGGAAATGTAGGCACCCATTTTTTTTTAAAGCAAGAAAAAGATGCCATTAGAGGTACTGAAATAAAAGCGTTTCCCTTTCATCCACAGTCTCTCTTTTCACTTGTCACAGCTTGTTTTTTTTTTTTTTTAATTTGCTATTTCATGCCGCTCTAAGAAGAGGGACATTTAAATTTTAAATTATTAGCGTGAATTTTACCTTTCATCTCTACATTGTGTGATGCCGGTTGTAAATGCAAATACGAGAGCGTTTAACTCATATGCTCATCGCCAAAATTACCCAATTTGCATATTTTGTTCTCACCGTCAGGGTGGAAAAGCTGCGCAAAACTAACTCAGCTGCTTTTATGTCATTTCTTGATCACACCCATTATACTAACAGTCGCCACCTTTGGCTTAGAAGGTAAAGAAGGATAGGAAGGAAAGGAGCTCAGGGTTAGCTAGTAAAGGGACGTAACGTCAGTACAAATGGACGAAGGGTATTTTGGTCATTGGTATGTCTTAGCATGTCATTCCTTTCTTTCTGTGTTTGAAGCAAGTTTTGGTTCGGAAGGAAAGTGTGGCCTCTGGGGGCGGCCAGTGTCCCGCCCTCTCCCAGCTTAACCAGTGGAAGACCACCAGTGGTGTTCCTTCTGAATCGCCAGGAACTGCCGCACATGTGGGTCCCCTGGAATCCCGGTTCCCGGCGAACTCGCTACAAGCACGGAGTCATGAGAAAAGGCAGACACTCATATTGTATGCATCTCTCGTGTTCTTGTGCGTGCTCTGTTGTCCCATCAGAGTTCACTTACAACATACAAGTTCAAAGAAAAACACTATTAAGAATTTTAATATGGTGGCAACAGAGCCTTTAAACCCAGCCTGGGGTCCTTCTGAGAAGGGTCACACATACCATGACGGTGACCCGGCAAGCAGGAAGACAGCATATACGAAAATGCTAAAGAGACCCCAGGGCACATGGGTGGAGCCCAGAGAAAGAAAACTAGGAGGCTGGGCCTGCACCCAGGGGAGTTAGTGCAGGAGGAGTCCAGAACAACCAAAGAGACTGATTCTCAGAGGTTACAGCCCTAGAGCACAAGGCATGTCAGGAAAGAGGAGACAAGAAGAGACAGGGGATCAAGTGGAGGGAACAAAGTTGGAGCTCTGGTTAGCCAAGACCCAAGTCACTAAACTGGAGGCACTGGGAGAAGTCCATGAAACAAAGCCAAGGATCACACAGAGGGGCAAGATACCAGCAAAGGTTATCATAAACCAGTGGCCATTTGGATCTGATCGCATCCCAGAATGCTGAGCGCCCCAGTGGCATCCCTGTAAGCGTGGAAGGTACTTGTCATGGGCCGGCGAGGGGCAACCTCCCTCCCAGATCCTTCCCACCGCTCCAACCTCCTGGTAGAAAATGAGACAATCACTCTCCCGCTCCTGCAGAGAGCAATCCCTTCCCCTTCTCCAAAGCTCTAGGAATGCTTGTCCCCATGGCTTCATTGTGGAAACGAGCTGGAAACTGGCCCCGTGGAACGTGTGACATGGAACGCGGTCATGGTGACCCGTCAGTTCGCAGGCCACTGGGTCCCGTGGTGCATCCATAAGACTTTGCAATAACAGCAGCTGGAGACTGTCACTTGGGCGGTGTGTAAGCCACCTGCAGGCCTCCTTCTGTCATTCATGACTCAGTCATCTGTGTTAACTCACAGCAGGGTTTCTAAACGTTGGCAATATTCACATTTTGAGCCAGATAATCCCCTGTGTGAGCAACTGTCCTATGCACCATTAGACGGTTAGCAGCACACCTGACCTCTGCCCAGTGGATACCAGTAGTGTCTCCCAGTTGTGACAATCAAAAATGTCTCCAGACATTGCCCCGTGTCCCCTAGGGCGCATAATCGCCCTTAGTGAGTCAGTGACTTAGAGTATGTGGCCCCTGCTGAGGAACACACCTACAAAGACATCACTTTCACTATGTGCTCTTAGCTGACTTACTCCACCCTTTTTTTATAATGCTTATTTATTTTTGAAAGAGAGAAAGAGTGTGTGTGAGCAGGGGAGGGGCGGGGAAGGAGATACAGAATCTGAAGCAGGCTCCCGGCTCTATCAGCACAGAGCCCAAGGTGGGGCTCGAACCGACAAACCATGAGATCATGGTCTGAGCCACTTAACCGACGGAGCCACCCGGGTGCTCCTGACTTATCCCACTTGTCTGTTAACTTGCATCTTTTTTTCTGAAAGCGTCTCTTTAAGGTCTCATCTTCCTGAGAGCACAATATCCACCCCCCTCTTGGCTATGCTAATAGGGCCTTAGCTGGTAGTAAAGCCACTTAATGGATAAGTCTTCTTGTTCTTGTCCATCCAGAAGGAGTTACATGAGCCATTGCAAACTGCTGCAAAACATGCATCTCAAGGTCTGCAAAGATTACTGGAAGCTCACCATCCCTTTTTTTTCTCTCTCTTAGGGCATGGTGTACGAATACCTGGCAAGACCTCAGTGTTTGCTAGCCTTGTCATATGTCTTATCTCATTTAATCCTCAAGGAAAAAGTATAGATAACTCCTATAAAATGCCATATCCAGTTTTACAGATGGGAAAATGAGGCTGGCAGTTACGAAGTAACTTGCCCAACATCACCCCAGTCACCCCAGTAGTAAATGGATTTGAACTCCAGTTTTTTTGGCTGCTAATCTAAGACCTTCTCACTTCTACCAATGCTTTTCAACTTTACTGCACATAGGAATCACCGGGAATGGGCAGGGGAGGGGTGTGGAGATCGTGAACAATGCAGATTCCCAGGCCTTCTTCCACAGAGACTCAGAAGATAGTTTTAGGACAGGTCCCAAGAATCAGGATTTTAATGTTTATTTATTTATTTGAGAGACAGAGAGAGAAAGAGAGCTTGCATGAGCAGGGGAGGGGGAGAGAGAATCCCAAGGAGGCTCCATGCTGTCAGCCCAGAACCCAACATGAGGCTCCAACTCATGAACCATGAGGTATGACCTGAGTTGAGATCAAGAGTGGGCCGCTGAGCCAACTGAGCCAGCCAGGTACCCCTCCCCGCCAAGAACCAGGACTTTAAACAAGTGCTCCCAGTGATTCTAATGCAGATGGTCTAAATCCATGGCCTTCCCTGGAATCAGTGCCTACCCTGGTTAGATCATGAAAAGTCTGGATCAGCTCGGAAGTTGGATGTCTGCATACTTTAGCTTTTCAAATAGTCTGGAAAACAAGGGTTACAAGACATCTCAGTATGATGTGTTTCCAGGAAAAAAAATGTTAGCAAACCATAAGAAGAAGAATATTTGGAGGGCTCAGTTCCCATTAGAATTCAGCAAATGCTCCAGAGGATCTCCCAAGGTTCAGATCTAGTTTAAGGGGGAAAAAAACGGCGAGGCAGGTTAGACTTGCAGACTTGAGTTTCTGACATGAGATCACGAGCCAAATCAAGAGTCGGACACTTAACCGACTGAGCCTCCCAGGAGCCCCACAGTTTGAGGTTTCTATACCTTAGTGTGAGTTTTGAGTCACAGTTTTCTATCTGCCTCAGACACAGTAACATTTTAGGCCTATTCTCCATTGCTGAGTATTGAGGAAGAGTAGACTTTATCACAGGGAAGGAATTTCCAGTCTCATTCTTATAATATTTCACAGGATAGTGGGGAAGGAAGGGAGGTGGTCATTGTCAGGACAAGGATAGATCTCACGGTACCAGAAGCAGAAATGCCATTATGCTCCCAAGTTCCCATGTGGAGAGGGGCTGTGTGAGTGACTCAGTGCATGTGTGTGTGTGTGTGTTTGTGTATGAAGGACTTTTGAGTCTAAACTTGGGTCAGGCATTCATCCCAGGTCCAGGCAGCTGTGAACAGTAATGTGCAACCGTGTTGCCCAAATGGAAATCTGGAACCGACCTCTCTGAGTGAACAGGACAACCAAGGGTGTCTATTTGAGCTGGGGAGATGTTTCAAATGGCGTGTGTGACAACCCCAAAACAAAATGGCTTATCATCATTACTTTATTTAAAAAAAAAATTTTTATATTCACTTATTTTAGAGAGAGAGAGAGACAAACTGTGAGTGGGGAGGGGTGGAGACAGAGGGAGACACAGAATCCGAAGCAGGCTCCAGGCTCTGAGCTGTCAGCACAGAGCCCGACACGGGGCTCAAACCCACAAACTTCGAGACCGTGACCTGAGCCGAAGTCAGACACTCAAGCGACTGAGCCACCCAGGTGCCCTGACCACCGTTAATTTAATAACAAAAAAGATCATAAAAATAGAGCAGAAACCAAATAAATTCTCTGTGCCCAATAAACCTCTCACTGAAATCACCTCCCTGGCTTCTGAGGTTATCCCATCGCTGTGTCAGAAATAAAACGGGGTGAGCTGGGCAAATTTTCACCTCTGCCTCAGGTTCTCTTCAGCAGGTAGTTTCCTAAAAACTGGCGTATCAAAGAAGATCTGTAGAGTAAAGCAAACAGAGAAAGTTTTTTACATTTTTTAAAACAAAAGTGTCTCTTTCGTGAGTATCGGGAAAAAAAAAAAAAAGAACCCAACAGATTTCAGGGCTCGCCTATAGGGCATATTTCAAAGTGATGTGTAATGTCACTTTAGGAAAGTGAGCTGTTTCTTTTTTCAACCTAAAGATAAAATGACCAGGGAGAAGGCAGCCAAGACTCTGAGTAATCTTATTGAGGGTTCCATTTTCTGAGTATGAACTTATGCTAGCAACGGCCCCTTAGTAACATGAAAACAAGCCAAGCTAGGCAGTCCCGCATTTATGAGACATAACCTCCAAGGCAGCAAAGTCTGAAGGCTAATTCTGGTTACATAACGTTCGTGAGTCACCGATGCCATCAGATATTACAGACAACTAGACAGTCACCCGCCCTCTCCCTGCATTTTCAGAGCACGTAGGCTCCCATGGACCTCATTCATCCAACACTTGCCTTTCGCTCTCCCTTCTTGCCTTATTTCCTATTTTGTTCCTTTTCTTTTCTTCTCCATTCTGTGCTATATTAGTCAGGGTCCTCCACAGACACAGCAGTAGTAGCATGGATATATAGCTATAGATATTATGATTTAGTGTAAGGAAGTGGCTCATATAAATATGAAGAGGAACAAATCCAAAGGTCTGCAGTCCGTTCAAACGTCAGCTGTATATATAACTGCTTATGGGTTTTCTCCCCACATGACCTTCCCCACATGACCCTGGAACCTAACATGTCGTGTTAAGTTCATCATTTGCTCCCCGACTTAATTCTGAATTTTCTTCCTCAGGATGATGCTATCAGCCACCCAATCTCCTCCACTTCTATCTGGGAGACAATTATTACAAACGCTCCCTCCAACCTCACCTTCGAATTCCAATCAGATATTACACTTTATCCCCCGACTGCCTAAATAGCTACTTGCTCGTCATTGTTTCTGTCTTGAGCTTAATGGGGACCCTCTGGTTTTGCATCTGGATTTTAGCAAAGCTCTGTGATGGATTTCTCGCCACCTCCACACCAGCCGCCTTTCCAATTCATCCACTGGGTTCAGTGTGATTTTTATGACAAAGAAATGTGATCGCATTACTTCCCAGTTAAAAGCTTTCAAAGTCTTCCCCTTTGCCTTGAGGATAAAGTGGCAAGAAAATTTCAGTGGTCCAGCAGCAAGAGTTAAGACAGTGGGAGCTGGCATGGCAGGTTGGGGAGCGGGGGGCAGTGAGAAGGAGACCTTAAGGAGATAGAAAGGGCAAGACCCCATTGCTGAGGCGATGCGGGCAGTGACCATAAAGAAAGCACTGACGAAAACCTCTCTGCTTCTGACTTGGATGACTGAATAAATCACGGTCCCGTTCTCCGAGACTGGGGACAGACACTGTTCTCTCTTCGTGGCCAGTTGCGTTACCTGGGTGGGGCGCCAACGTCTGGGGAACCAAGCCTTCAGGAAACCTGAAAGTTTGGGTGGAGATGAGTCAGAGCCTAGTAAAGAAAAAGAAATAAAAATTAATACCAGATGGGGAAAGAAGGCAGTTGAAAGTCCCTGTAAACAGCATCCAAGAACTCCACAGGAGTGGAAGGTGCAGCAATGTCCTCTCTTCTGCTAAGAGATTCCTGAAAATTTGCTGGCAGAGACCAGGAAAAGAATCAGGGCCGTGAGCTCAGCAAGACATTACCTAAGCGCAGAAGGGTTTAAAGGACCTCATAACTCCGACTTCCACCCTCGTTTATTTCACGATCATTGCCATGCCCTCTTTCTTGGTCAGGGTTTTGGCCTCAGTTTGGAGTATCTTGATGTTTGTAAAAAATCTTAAAACACATGTTACTTCATTGCTATGCCCCCAGGGTGCACGTGTGGATGTGCCCTTGGATGAACCCACAGCCCTGTTCGTCCCACTGTTTACTCTTACCCATTTGCAACAAAGGGAAGGCTTGTTTCGTAGATCTCGAGAACACACCTGGGAATTTCCAACTCACTTAAAAGCCAGTCCCTTGCAGGGATCATTCTGAAAGAACCGAGGTCACTTGAAAGGCTATACCCCAACATTTAAATGGCTGCAACTGGGCCAAACCACCCAGTTTGAATGTTTAGCCAAATGCCAGTGTGTCCGATGCATTGGGGTATTAAATCCCCGACAAATTCCTCTTCGGCATGGCCTGACGAGATCACGGGTATTTATTTACCGTTTTGACACAAATGGAAAAAATATATACCGTAACTAAAAAGAAGTTTCTTAGGTAACCTGGTTAGAATCCTGAATGAGGCCCAAGGGCAAGCTGAGGCACACAATCTTTCTGCCAAAGCACAGCAAAGAATCTGACTTTTTGCTCTGCAAGCAGGTGGCTGATGGACTGTTTTATGAAGGGTTTTAATTAACTCTTTCTGTCTTAGTTACCTACCCAAATAAACTATGTGAATCCCAATACGGTAGAAGGCCTCCATCAGCTGGCAAGCAACATCTCAGAAAGGCTCCACGGCCCAGGGACATAAACCTCCCAAGGAAGACAACTTAGTAAGTGCGTAGTTTCCAGAGGCCTCTATTTCAGGTGCTGTCAGCAGCCAGACAGTGGAAGGCCAGTGTGCTCCACTGAGTGCATCGTCCCAGTTCCAGAATCACGTTTACGCGGAAATGTAAGGGGCACCCGGCTGGTTTTAGCCCCTGCTCTGTTCCTCTCTCTCCAGGTCTCCTCCTCTGGGGGAGCATTGCCCAGTCTCCTGATGAGGGTCTTTCTGACACGTTTGCCCTTAAGCCTGACCTCAGGATACTCCCCAGGTGGAGAAGGCATAACATCTTTGATGTTCACAACTGATAAATGCTTAGCTTCTGTGCCTTTTAATTAAATAGTGCTGCAATCTCACTGGCACCTCCAAGGCCTTATCTAAAAGGCACAGCAAAGTGGAAACATCACCAAGGGTGACAGGGTCAGAGATAGACTGAGACATGCAGACGGAGAGAGAAAGATACTGTTTATGGTCAATAATGCCTTTCCTGGTGTCCGACCAATTACATATCCAGGTGATAACCTATATGACATATGGAATTGAGGGCACACACTTTTATGGCTTTTCATCTTGCACATGAGGAAACAGGCAGAGAAACGGCGGAGTTGCCCAAAGTCACACACAATGGGGACTAGGGCCCAGGCCTCCTGACTTCCAGGGCACTCCCTACCACGAACATCGCCAGCTGTATATGGCGGCATGGGAGATAGAGAAGGTTGGAGAACCTGGTTTCTGCTAGTAGCTCCCCAGGTCCTTTCCCCTCAAGGATTCCATTTCAGGTCCTTCCATATAAGGTTCAGATACCACATAGAGAAACATCCAAGGATAAATAAGAAAAATGTAGACTCGGGGGTCCACTGGCTTCCATATAGGAAATGAAACTATTGGCCCAGAAACGAGGAACTTAAGACAGACGGGTCTGAGGAAGTCACAGGACTGCCTTCCTCCGCTGTGCTTACCCCATCCCGCAGGTAACTGTCCTACAAGCAGAAACCCTGCCATTTTACCCAGGCCTAGGTCAAGAGCACTGCCCCCTCTTAATCTCTTGGTGGATTCCACCTCACCCCCTCCTTCCTTTAGAAAGAAGTTCTGTTTTGTTGTTGTTGTTGTTGTTGTTGTTGTTGTTTTTTATCACCAAGACTTCTCACAGAGCTTCAGGGAGTTTACTTCAGCATATGGCCTCAGTCAACAAATACTTACTGAGCACCTACTGTGCACCAGATATCGAACTAGGTCCTGGGGAAACAAAGGTGGGGCAGCCACAGTTATTACCCTCAAGAACTCATTAGCTGCACATCCTGTTCGTGCACAGGCTCTTGTTCGCACACAGGGCTCAGCCCCAGGTGGGCAGTGAGCATATTTTTAACCCCCAAATTCCAACACATGGTGCTCAAGATAAGATTGCTTTTTTTTTTTTTTTTTTTTTTTTTTTTTTTTTTTTTGAGAGAGAGAGACAGAGAGAGAATGGCGGGAAGGGCAGAGAGGGAGAGAGGGAGAATTCCAAGTAGGCTCCACGCTGACAGTGCAGAGCCTGATATGGGCTCAAACTCATGGACTGTGAGATCATGACCTGAGCCGAAGTCAGACACTCAACCTACTAAGCCCCCCAGGTGGCCCAAGATTGCTTTTCTAATGTGTAAAGTTTTAGATGAACCTCTTTAAAAGGCTTAGAAATTAAATTGCATTAGTAAGTCTTTTATCAAGTCTCTTTTACTGACAAGAAGTAGATTTCATTAAATCAAGCCTTTTTGAGAAAAATCTGTGCAATACGTTTGTCGAACCCATAAGCTTTGACTTGCAAAATCTTATAATCATAGTCTATTGTGGTGAGAAAGGATCTGAGATATCACCTGAGCCAGCAGATTTAAATTTTGTATTTCATTTTTTAAACAGCAAAGTGTTTTTTTTAAGCCAAATATCACCAAGAGCCCCAAATTGAAACCAGTTAAAACTGGAATGGCTGTGGCCAAAGGAGAAGTGCAGAGCTCAGAACCCTTGCTTCTTATCTCCCTCTCTCATGTGCCACCTCTGCTCCCACAGATTTTGGGAGCACACCACAGAATGACAATCTCTGCACACCACAGAAATGACAATCTACCAACTCCTCTTGTCCCGGATGAGGAAAGTGAGATCCAGAAAGAGCATGGCTTCATTTTAACTGATTACATCTTCAATGACCCCATTTCCAAATAAGGTCACATTCTGAAATACTGGGGACTAGTTCCTCCACATATGAATTTGGAAGGTAGGGGAGGGGGACACAATCCAATCCGTAGCATTGCTTATTGCCCTGTTTGGATGTCCTTGGCCAAACAAGGAAGTCTCTGATACCTGGTCCTTAAGGGAAAGACGTGAGCATAGTTGACAACTACTGGTAAGAAGTCAGGAAAGAGATATGTCAGGCACATAGAGATATGTCCCTGGGTAGACATTGAGGCCAGATGGAGAGATACGTTTTGGCACAAGAGGAGAGACACTTCCTTTATTGTCACAAGGAGGCGGGCGGGAGAAAGGGATGAGTTTGGATACAAAATGAATCAGCAGATGAGGAGGAGAGAAGTCGAGGGAGTTCACCTGAGGTGGTTCTAGCTTTCTTCATGAAGCAGGAGAAGACACTGCCTGCTGGGGCTGACAATGGAGGTGGAACTACAGCTCAGTAGGAACTAGGGTTCAGCAGAGGGACTGGCACTGAAACGAGGACTTGAGGAGAGTGGAGAAAAGTTTGAAATAGTCCTGTGCATAATGGACCAGAGCCAGCTGTGTCTAGAGTATGCACCCACTGCATCATTACAGGAAGGGATCTATTACTAGAATAGAAAGGTGGGGAAATGAGAGGGTGAGCAAACCAGGGGGAACAGAAAGGGGCTGCCTGACAGTAACAAGGGCCCAGATGGCATGGGTGACCAAAGTTTATAGTGGCACCATCTGCAGGGTGTGTGGTTTTTTTCGGCAATGCTCAACAGCTGGGCGATTGGTGTAGAGAAAGTAAACAGTTGAGTACATCCAGAGCTGGGCTTTGTCCAGGAGGGTGCATTACAAGGACAAAGGGGCAAGGAGGTTGAGGATATGAGCAAGGAGAAGGTGACTTGAGAAAGCTCAAGGACGCGAGTAGGTGAAGAAGAAAGTGTGCAGTGAGGAGGCTCTGCTCATTTCTGCACAAGAGGCTGGTGTATGTCCCTTGCTTTCTGTTGACCAGAGCACATGGTTATTGCTGCCTCCTGGAGGAACAGATGTTGCCAGATGTGACATGCTAACGAGCCACAAGCTGATGGGCTCCCCCAGCTGAACTTTCTCCTCTAGGGTGGTCCTAACTGGCCCCAGCTGGGTCATTTGTGCCCAGTGCTGCCACAACTGTCAGAGCATGCTCTGGGGACATGTGTGCCTCTCTGGAAGGAAGAGGTCAATACCACCTGCCTATCTAGTGTATTGGTTCAGCCCCTGGGTCAGTCTGCTAATCAGTGCTATTTTAAAGTGGGCCATCCCTATTGGTTTGGATTTCATTGCTGTGAATCTTCCAAGGGCACAGATCTTCTCTTAGCTGCCATAGTTCAAATAAAAACTGTGGATATTACTACACATATCATTGGTATTATTATATACCTCTACTGATGTTATTAGCACTCAGTTTGAAACCCTAAGCTCCTAGAATCACTTCAGTATTTTCAGAAACAAATCACTGCGGAGAAAAAGAAAAAGAAACTTTTGAGTAGGACACTGAAATATTCCTAGTACGGAAAGGTTAAAACTAAAAAGAAATGCCAAACATTGTCAGGAGCAGTGGGGTCCCTCACACCCCACTGGTGAGAATATAAATTAGTACAACCGCTTCTGTTTTCCAGTAAATAAAATAAACGCCTATCTATCATCCAGAAAATTCCATTCTTAGGTATATGGACAACAGAAATAGATAAAGGTCTACATAGCAGTATTATCCACAATGGCCTCATACTGGAGATGACTCAATTGTCCCTCCACATTAAAATGGATAGGTATCTATACACTGGAATACTATATGGCAATAAAAATTACAGACTACAGCTGTTGGCAACAACATGGACGAATGCCATGAACATAATGCTGAGCGGATGCAGTTAACATAAAAGAATACATACTGTATGATCTATTTTTTCCGAGCTCAAATATAGGCAAAAGTGACTCTAGTGTATAGGAATGCCAATTTAAGGGGTAAAGTCTAAAGAAAGGCAAGGAGGGGATTACCATGATAGTCAGGATAGTTACCTTTAAGCAGGATCACCCCTAACATTTGTGGGGCTTAAATAGAGAACTACAGATCATCGTCCTAGGCCTAAATATTTTAAAGTCAGTTAAACTAACACTATATGAAATAAAAGCTGCTTTATCCTCCACCTTGACAAATAACATCTTCATGGCAATCTGGAAGACCAGGCTGGACCCTAGGATTCTTGGGCTGCTTAGAGCTTGTCACTGGAATGTGTGGCACAAGAAGAGGTGGCCTTCGGACTCCCAGGCTGTCCGTCTTCTTCCATGTCTGCCCCATCCCATACCTCAAGGGCCCCTGTGTCCATGTATGTTCATCTGCAGCCTCCCGCACATATTTGCCCCTAGGCCACCTCTTGGGAAGATGGGCCTGAGGAAGAGGCCAGAAAGTGGACTCAGAATCATTTGGACAGGGAATCCCAATGTCCCAGTGCTTGGTGAATGGTCTAGAAAGGGAGACATAGGTTCCAGGTGGACACGGCCTCTTGACCTCAAAGATTCCTCTCTCCTTGGAAAGCAATATTTCTGGAGGAAATCTAGAAGCCTAAAAGCACAAGGCTCAACATAAGGTCCATGGGATGGGTTTTAGGGTAGTATTGCCTCTAAAGAAAGGGGTTGTATTGGGAAGAGGACCTGAAAAATTTCTGGGGTCCTGGCAGTATGCTGTGCCTTAACCTGGAAGGCAATTTATGACAATTTATTAAGCTCTACATTTGTTTTATATAGTTTTCTGTATGTGTGTTATATTTCACAATAAAGAATTAATGAAATCTATCTATCTGTCTACTATCTATCTATCTATCTATCATCTATCTATCTATCACCTATCTGTCTATATATCTATCTATCATCTATCTATCTGTCTATCTATCATCTATCTATCTGTCTATCTGTCTATCTATCTATTCACCTATTGCTTCTGATACTGTCATTTATGAGATCCCTCTGTATCAGCTCTGAATGCTTGCCTTTAAGCTCAGACACCTTGTACAGTTAAAATGCCTCAAGGCAGGAATACTTCAGGGAGAAATGGAGACAATTCTGGAAACATAGTAACTCTCACTGCTGGTTTTCTCCACCATCTGGGGCCCAGATACTTCGGTGACCATGGATGGGCTCGGGCAGTGCACATGAGTCATGGGGCCATGTCCTCTTGCCTAGCCACTGCAGAGCGCCTCAGAGGAAAATTCTCTTTTCCCCATCTTAACCAAGATTTTAAATACTGTGTTTATCAAACCGAAATTACAGGAAGCTATTCCCATCCTAGCAGAAGTGAAAAGAGACCAACTCCCAATTATCCTCTGTTTGGAAAGCAGTTCTAAGAAGCCTTCCCTTCCCCATAAGGGCAGCTGGATAAATTCATTAGTTTGCTAAGCTTCTACTATGTGCCAGACACAGTCCTTATTTTTCTGCTCCACACTTCAAAACACCCATTTGGTTTTGATTTTTCATCCTTGATAGGAAAAACACTTTCCTTTCACAAAGATTCAGATTCCCGGTTCTCAAAGAGATTTCTGTGTAGCCCATGTGGTTTAAATATCAGGACTTTTCTAAGAATATATATTTCAACTATGGTCCATATGGATACACACGCATTCACATACACACACACACACACACCATCCCCAAACTGAACTTTATAGCAGTGAGATGATGAAAGGGAAGTGAAAATCTGGCCCCTACTAACCAACCAAAAGCCCAGTCAACTTTTTTCCCCCAAAAAACAAAATTCTGGGCTTTGCATCTAAGCTGTTTAAAAGCCACATTGCCAAAGCGCCAGTTTTCCTCATTTTAGGGAAACAAGAAAAGCATATGGCTGCAGTGACCTTCTCGAGCTGTTGATGAGAGGTAGAGTCAGGGACATGTGGTGGCTTCAATATGATAAAAGCAACAACATAAACAGGGATAATGAAGCAGTGGGTGGGGGGGGGGTGGAAGAACAAGTGAAGTCAATGTCAGTCAATGGCAGGACTAAAATTGTGGACGACGGACAATGAAGGCTCACTCACTTCTACCATTCTGTCCCAATATGAAACACCTGGCAAATATCTACCCATCACTCAAGACTCCACCCCAAGTTTCCCTTCTCCCTCCTTTATGCCCTCACCAGGTCCACTTCATATTCTATCAAAGTAACTGTAGCATTTTACGGAACTATATATTTTTGGTTTGTCCTACTAGACTGTGGGGTCATTGGGGACAGGATCATATTTTATGCCTTTTTGCAATTCCAGCCAATACGTACTGAGGGTCCCATAAATGTTTTCCTTGGTTGCGTGATTGAATGAATGAATGAATGAACGAATGGTGGATTTCATTCATGGGAGTATGGATTTGGCTTTTCCAACTGCTATGATGCAATCCTTAAGTGATAAAAAGTGTCTCAGCCTCTGCCAAGGTTTACCCATTTTCGCATTTTTAACTTCTTTTCAGATTCAAGAAGCTGTGAATTCCATAATGTCACACACTGGCATGAGAATATCGTGTATTCTTTAAACAGAGTTATGAAAAGAAAGAAGCTGGTCAGGAGACTAAAACAGGAATTGTCCTTTTCAAGATCCGGAACTCCAACATTCCTTGGCTTCACGGAGAGAAGCACCTGCGAAAATGTGGGCAAGGGTGAGTAGTGTTGGAATCAACGTACATTTCATGCACTTCCTTTTTGTCCAGTTCAACTCAGACTCATTCCTGTGAAATAATAATCCAAATGGTGTTCCACCCTCACTCAGGATTGTAATTTATGTTTGGAATTAAAGGGCTAATTTCAGGTCACCGGATTTTGCTCTGTTAGGTGAATCCTTTGAGATGGATCTTTTGCCCACAGGAAATCCTCTTCCACTCAGAAATCTCGAGGGAGGCAGTCTTCTGGAATAAAGGCAGAATATTCCCCTTAGTATAACCAGTTCCCAAGCAAGTCTGAAAGTTACACTCACTGACAACTCAGAAGTTGATCACCTAGGTTAGATTAGCCAGGTCTCTGGTGCCTCCATTCTCTCTCTGCCCATCAGTGCTAAACCATCCCCTTTCCATACAGTCATTCCACAAGAAAGTCAATTCGGCCTGGGGTGGAGGTTAGGGTTAAAATAGTTGATTTGCCCATCTAACCAAGGCTTCCTAAAAGTTTTATGGAAATTAAGTCGAAGAAGTGATGTGTGATGCCCCTGTTCATTGACTTGGAAGCAGGCAGCATGGCATGATGCAGTGGCCCTGGGGTCAGGCAGAGCTGGACTTATGTCACTCTTATGCTGAGCCAGTAGAGTGACCGGGAGCAAGTTGCCTGACTCTTTTTAATCTTTGTCTCTGAATTTATAAAATGGACACAGGAAGGTTGTCCTAAGGATTAAATGAGAAAACGCACATGAAGCAATGTGTGCTCAGAGGAAGAAAGGTTAATTCCCTGATGTGCTGGGATCCACAATCTGCTGTCTGTATCACATGGAGAACTGACCATCATGACAAAATAGAAGGCAACTGGGCAGTCATTCAATCCAAAAAGCGCCGTATTTCGTTTGCAGGAGAAAGGCTAGAAGTCGAGTAAAATGACAAATGTGTCTTTAAAACATTTTGATGAGAAATAAAAGGATTTGCAGGGGAGTCTTTAAAAACCAAATGGCCATATCACTGTAATTGTTTTTAAAATAGCGATCTCTTAAAAGTCCCTCTAGTCCTAAGATCCTATGATACAGAATTCTGTCACAGAATTGGACATTTCAGAAGCATCAACCAAACTGAATTACAGTAGTCCCCCCCCTTACCCGGTGTTTTGCTCTGCATAATTTCAGCTATCCACGGTCAAGTGCAGATGATGCATTCTGGAAGCAGATGACCCTCCTTCTGAGTGTCATCAGAAAGTCAGTAGTTACCCCTGTCACAATGCCTACGTCATTCACCTCGCTGCATCTCACTTAGGCATTTGATCATCTCACATCATCATAAGAAGAGGGAGTAAGGGACAGTAAGAGACAGGGACCACATTCACATAATTTTTATTACAGTATATCATTATAATTGTTCTGTGTTACTACTGCTGCTGTGAATCTCTTGTTGTACGTAATTTAGATATTAAACTTTATCATAGGCCTGTACGTATGGGAAAAAGCATAGTGTATATTGGGTCCAGTGCTATCTGTGTTTTCCGGCATCCACCGGGGGTCTTGGCATATATTCTTTATGGATAAAGAGAAGACTACTGTATGAATTCAAACTGGAGCAAATTACACTTATTTGTGATTCCTCAAGTCACAGGCATGAATATTAATTTCTTGGGGCGCCTGGGTGGCTTGGTTGGTTAAGCGTCCAACTCTTCTTTTCAGCTCAGGTCATGATTTCACAGTTCGTGAGTTTGAGCCCCGTATCGGGCTCTGTGCTGACAGCATGGAGCCTGCCTGGGATTCTCTCTCTGGCCCTTGTCTGCTCTCTCTGTCTCTCAAAATAAATAAACTTAAAAAAAATTTTTTTAATAAAAAAAATAATTTCTTAATGAAGAGTGAAATAAAACTAGTTTCTCCTCATTTTTTTAGACCTACTCAGTTTCACTCAATTGAGATGAAAAAAAAAAAAAACTTAGCAATTCTCTAAAGCAAGCCAGTATTTCATTCCATTTGAGTCCCTGCAATGAACATTAGCACTGTGGTATTTCAAATACATGTTGATTCTCAACTTTTGGTATTCTAGATCTGAAAACCAGATAATTCGACCACCTGAAGTCTTTAATTTGCTTTAGAACTATCTGTTCAAAGTCCAAGGTCCTTTTGGATCCTTAATTCCATCACTTCTGGGTGGGTTTTTTTTTTTTTTTTATGATTGAACTGTATTTCAATATTACACACATGTACACACACACGCATTCACACTTACATGTAACTTCACACTAGACTAGGTAGAATGGAAATATTTGGCAATTATTAGTATCACCTAATAGCAAAAAAGAGCATTGATTCCTTGTCGTCAATGCTTTCTAAAGATATATCCCTACTGGTCTTTGGGGGACAGGGTGCTGGCTAAAGATCCAGATCTGAAGCCATACCGCCTGATTTGAATCCCAGCCCTGTCACGAATAAGGAGTAGGACAAACTATTAACAAACTATTAAACCTCTCTGTGCGTCAGTTTCTTCATCTATAAAATGGGTGAAAATAACACCTTTTGGGAGGGGTTGTTGTGATGAGTAAGCATGCAAATTGTTTACAAATATGTTTGGCACATACTAAACCCTCAATAGAGGCTTCCAGTGAAACTCAGAGTTCTACGGCACATAGGAAGTAAAGTCTACATGGCTCAAAGAAATCACTAGAGGCAGAAGTTGGGGCAAGCAGAGTGTAAAAAAGGCCTTGAGAGACTGAGCCTCTAGGAATCTGGGTCAGACTAGATTTGGTTGCTCTTTTGAACCCCCTCTGCTGTGATTTTCTGGTTTGGGGAGCCACAATGAGTACACTGTGAGGTCATGGCCAGAAACATCCTTCGGGGAAACCTGTGCTAACCTTATAAATACTCTTAAAAGCAAGCCCTTTACCAAAAAGCTCAGCAAGTGAAAGCAAGCCCTGAGGTGACTGCAAATACCAATGTGGAGGGAAGGTGGAGAGCCTGTGCTCACACCTGGGGGGCCAGCTGAGAGTTGCAGAGAGGCTGGGCAGTGGGCGGTCTTCCTTTGTGTCTCTGCATGAATCAGTGATGTGCTGGAGGCAGCTAGTTCCAGCGTCCTGGAGCCCACTGTGTCCATGCGTCCCAGTGAGTTCATGTAGGTAACTCAACTGTTGCCATAGTGGGGGGGGTTTACACCACAGAAACTGGCAGACTATAACTCAGGGTATTTTGTTTTGTTTCACTGTCAGAGAGCTGGTAGGTTAATATTTCCCAGTGCACCACTGGGGATGATAGAGAAGCTGGCTCAGAAAAACAAGAACACTGGCAATAAAAACCTTTTAAACTGCAAACGTCTTCTTTTGACATTCCTCAGTCTTCCCCGTTATACTAGGGCAGGAAGTTGGCAGTTGGACATGGTCTGTCGTGGTTTATCTAAAGAAGAAAAATCCAGGTGGACTATTTGTTCATGGATGGTCAAAATGTATCGATTGACAGGACTTGAAAATGTTGTCCTTTTTTTCCGATTAAATACACGTTCACCCCAGGTCTAAAATAGTCATCAAACTGCATTTACACCTGCCCTAGGTTTGTAAAGTCCCAAAAAGGGAGATGCAATGAGGTGGAGTAATTCACATACTCTTTTCAGCCCTTAAAAATAGTATTTTGATTATTCTAACATATTTTAAGGAATATGAAAACTTTATGTACTGAGAATGAATACCTTATGTCCCAACACTTAAAGGACAGCTTAACTTGTTCAGATTTCCAAGGTTGTTTCTTGAGAGTGAAGATGAAAGAATAGGGACCGAAATGAAGAAGTACCTCTAAATCTGCCTTTATTAGTCTGCTCGGCTAGCCATAACAAGTACTGTAGACTGATGGCTTAAACAACAGAAATGTATTTTCTCATGGTTCTGGAGGCTGGAAATCCAAGATCAAGGTGTCAGTAGGTCTGGTTTTCCTGAGGCTTCTCTTCTTGGTTTACAGATGGTCGATGGTCAAGTTCTCCCTATGTCTTCACACAGTCTTCCCTCCATGTGAGTCTGCATCCTAATCTCTTCTTGTTATAAGGACACCAGTCATATTGGATTGGGGCCCACCCACATTTACCTTAAATGCTCTTTTAAAGACCCTATATCCAAACCACGTCTTAAAAGACCAAATATAGTCACATTCTGAGATACTGTGGGCTAGAACTTGAATGTATAAATTTGGAGGGGGACACGATTAAGCCCATTACTCTGCCTGAACATAACCATAATTTATCCACAAGGAAAATTAGATCTAACAACATCACAGGTCACGTTCTTAAGAGAAGCAGACTCTGAAGAGACGGAGATTGGCCTGCAGGGGTTTATGGTAGATGCTCTCAGGAAAACCTACAAGCAATGAAGGCAGCAGAATTAGGCATAAGGGGACTGCAGTGAAGTCATGGTCAAGGCCCAGGATGACCACAGAACTCTCCAGGCATGTGGAGAGTTGTTTGGAATTGAAGCAAGGGCACTAGGCCATTTTACTTCTGCAAGGACTAGTCATGGGGTGTAGGCTGCCCCCAGGAAAGAGGCATGATATTCATGAACAGGCTCTCTTCAGCTGAGGACAATCTCAGGCAGACTCAGTTGAGAGTTGCCAATCACCCGGTCTTTGGGAGCTGACAGAGGATTGCTCAGTCAAGTGGAGTCTCTGGTCGGTACACTGGGTGTCTACAGTATAAGGAAGCAGAGGTTCCCCATGTGAATGAATAGATTTACCATCATCTTCTTAAGAAATTTCTCATAGTACCTCTCAGTAGTTTAAATGGTGACCTATTATGAACCCTAAAACACTTGGCCCAATTCTGGGTGCATCAAAAATGCCCAGCAGAATGGTCAGGGTATATGGCTTCATGGGAAAAGTATGCTATTTGGAGACAAAGAGATCTGGGTTCAACTCTCTTCCCCACTATTTACTAATACTCTTTACCCTCTCCAAATCTCCAATGTCTCTTCTGCAAAATGAGGATAAGTAAGCCAGTTTTGTTAGACTGTTGGAAAGATTCAAAGAAAAAAATACACTTCAGGGTGTCGGGCACATGCTTGACAAAGAAGGCATTCCAAAAGCGTACGTTTCCTTCCCTTTCTTTAAGCAAATAATTAATCGGTGGTAACCAATTTCAAACCAGAAATAGACATTTGATCTCCTAACGTGAGGGAAAATGTTTCTCAAAATCTGCACTTGATCTTAGCCAAAAGGCTGAGAAGTGATGTTTCTCAAATTCTGGTGTGATCAGAATCACTGGTGAAGATTGTCAAAACAGATTCCTGGATCCCATTCACAGTGAATCTAAATTAGGAGGTCTAAGGTGAAAACCAGGCATGTGTAATTTTAGCAAGCCCCATGGGGGTTTCTGATACCTGGAAAATCTTGAGGCCCCCTGCTTGAGGCTGTGGGTGTTGTGTCAGTAAGAATGGGAGTTCAGTGCTTAGATGCCTGGGGACATTTCCGCTGTCTTCATTGTCATTTAGTTCTGTGGATGTAGATGTACACATCTCATCACAAAGACTTCTCCCCTTGTACAAATACTGTGCATTCCAAAGCTAAAACATGCATAAATTATGTCAGCTATAGAATCAAACCAATTCTCCTTTTCAAGATGTAGTTTTATTGAGGTATAAATCACTACTACAAGGCAATTTAGTGCAGACAGGAATTTTACTGGGGGATGCAGATCCCCTGAGCTTGTCTGGAAAATGGGAAGCATATTCAGAGTTGCAGGTGTAAGAGCTGCGTGTCCTGCAAAGAAGCTCCGTCTGGACAGAGATTTAACTTTCTCATCTAAATCAAGGTAAATGGAGTTCCTCTGGATGGGATTGCTAAAGGCTTTCTGTGTTTGATTAGGGATCACAAAGCCCATCTGTGCTGCAGAAATTATACTGTCAAAAAGACACCTGACCGGGGTCCAGAAAGTAAACAGGAGCTGGAACACAGAAAGTGACCCCTGAGCGCAGATGGGCTTTCACATCCCTACCAGACTTCCCCTGATTTAACATGGGGCCATGTGGTTTCCCAGTGTCTTCTGTGGCTTTCTTTTCCCACAGAATGAGGCCTCATTTGTTCTAAAATATGAAGCTTTGGGGGTTTCTTGAAAATGGTACTTTCACTCAGTAAAAATAAGTCAAGACGAAAGCGTTATCTGTGGGAATCCATTCTGAAAATGGATTAAACTGAGAACATGAGAGAAACGGTCTGTTTTTCCCAAATGATCAGCAGCCACCCAGAAGTGGTCCCTTTCCCTATGGCAACAACAAAAATTCTAGAAGTAGCACAACAGAAGCATTACGATCAGCGAGAAGTCCAAGACGGCTCTGTGCTCATTGTCTCCATACTAACACCACAAGTCCGGGAGTTGGTGAGCTTCTTCTATCCTTAGACCTACTCTGTGTTCTTATCGATGAAGGAGGGTTCCCTACAACTTGCCTTTATTTTCTTTTAAAAAGTATTCCTCTGGGTTTGACTAGGGCCTTGTAACACACACTGAGTCCTCGTTACACTAGAGGAACCATGCATCCCCTAACATTTAAATATTACCTAGAGTCCTTTGCTCTTTCCCTGGTTCACTTAGAGAAGCATCTTTGAGTACAACATCCAATTAAGTAGTAGGTTTACATCTAGTGCTTCTCTCTTGTATTCACATCTCTTTCTGACTCAGCCCTGTACTCTGCCATTCTTTAGCTATACAGAATTTTAGGGCCGGAAGAACACATTAGTCAGGTTAGTATTACAATGAGCTGCAGTAATGAGTAAGCCCTATAACCTTGGCATTGCAGCACAATACAGTTGTGTTCTCACTCCTGTGATCGACACTGGCTCTCCTGGGCAGCTATCCTCAGGCATCTGGGCGTCTTCCACCATGTGGCTCCACCATCTCAGAGTCCTTCCTTTCCAGCAGCATAGATAAAAAGAGAAAAGGTATGGGACGTTTTAGCAAGCAGGCCAGGAAAGTGGAGAATTGGTCCACTAGCATTCCACTGATCCAGAGATGGCTGACAAATGTTGACAAGTGCACAGATGCTAATAGTGTTTGTCTCAGAGAGTCCTTAGATGCCCCTTTGCTTTCAATGCCTTCGAGTGTTTTCCAGTTGAGGCAACCGAGACCCAGAGTTACACAGAGCCAATCAGTGACAGCTCAATTCAGTGCTGGCCAAAAGGCCTCTTGCCCATTCCTATTAGTTCCAATTAATGTATAAAAAGGCTCATAAAATCTCAAGATACAGTTGGAGCATTGTTTCTAGAACTTTCTACCCAGGACTCCAGGGTGAGGAGGACTACGACCACCCTGCTCCAAAACCCACAGTTCCGATGCAGTCCTGTCCATCTGAGAGCTGGACAGATGAATGTTTCAAGGAGGAAGCGCCAGTAGCAAACCCTAATTATGGGAAATGCTTCTTGGCTCCTAAGGATATAAAATTACTTTGCGGAAAGTCAAGAAAAATAGAAACAGAATACACTGTAAAGCTTTCTTCAGAGGCCAAGAGTCACCTAGTAAGCCTTGCATATTGTTCTTGATTCTGTCAAGATAGCTTACAGGGTGGAGACAGCTGATAGGGAGAGAAAGTCTGGATGGGGTCAGCCTGGTTTGTAACCATTATGTTGGCTCATGGAGGATATGTCTTGAAAGATTTCCTCCCCACGGCTGAGTTCAAATGAGAAGAGACAGAGACTTCCAGAAAATACCTAATAGAGGATAAAGAAATGGGTGCAGGCATGGTCTCTTTGACAGGTTCTAAACACTATCTGGAGAACAGTGGAAAACCCGAGTGGAAAGAACTCCTGTGTGGGAATCCGGATGAACCACATTTCTTTCTCTTTTTTTTAAGTTTATTTATTTTGAGAGAGAGACTAAGCATATGCACAAGCAGGGGAGGGGAAGAGAGAGAGGAAGAGAGAGAGAATTCCAAGCAGGCCCCTGAACTGGCAGCACAAAGCCCGATGTGGGGCTCGATCTCATGAACTGCGAGATCATGACCTGAGCCAAAACCAAGAGTCAGATGCTTACCCAACTGAGCCACCCAGGCACCCCAGAACCTTTGCCACACTTCTGACCATCTATATCAATGTCTATTGATCCCTCAGTTACATACCTATTTTTTTAAGTCTGACTTTATCATCGCAAAGTTTGTATATCTGGATTTTTTGCCTGAATCTTAAAATTTTCACCTGGAGTTCTGATGTTGAGTCGTTAAAGGCTTTATGTTAGTTTTCATCAGTTTTAGGGAAGGAAAAGAAATAAAAATAATACATGCCACTTGGCTGGAAACTAAGGTGCTGATTTAAACTAAACATTATTACACATAATGTATTTTATTACATAAAATACATAAATAAAAGTAATAATAGAATTAGATTTATAGAGTGAGTGCCAAATTATATTACTTCATTTAACCAAAGCACAATCACATTTCCTAGATTCACAGATAAGGTATTAAAAATAGTGCAGAATGTAATTACATGTGCTTTTATTTTTCAATCTTTTTACCTCATTCTCAATACTTCCCCTTTTTTATAAAAATTTTTCATCCTTGTGAGTTGGGATGTCCACGTTACTTGTGTCCTTATGTCCACGTTACTAACAGTCACAATGAAGCCAGTGAGACGAATGGATTTGCTGAATCCCATGATAGTTTATGGCAAAGCTTGGACTCAGATCAATGGTCAGCATGGTGATCAAGAGAAATGGAGGCAGGCTTGTTAGGTACCTCCAAAGAACTTGGAAATAAGGCAGCTCTCAGAGTTAAACTAGTGAAAGGCATACATAAAGTGCATAAACCTAGTAAAACAGAAAGGATGTAATTGGCCAATTGTGGAAGGAAGCCAAGAAACCATCCATTTATATATAAAAAAAATAGAAGGGGTAAAAGCATCTCAGACTTCAGCCCCACTGATCTGGGGGTACGGTAATGAGAAGGATGCACATGTGATTATAAGTTAGTAAGCAGAAAACTTACTAACTGCATTGTAACTGTTTGGATTAAGACTATGTGAATGAAGGAGTTGGTTAACCAAAAGAGCAGGAAAAAGAGCCAGAGGGTCATAGAGGCCCTCTGGATGGCACAGTCCATCAACATGGAAGCACCTAAAGAAGACACAGTCTTGGCAGTGTTGGCCAAAGCATTATGGTTCCCTTGATGAGACTATCTCTGTTAGGAGCAAGAGTGCCCAAGCCATTGACAGCAACATTCTAAGATCAATTAAGAGCCCTTTTCTTCTGATTCTGTAGACACCAGGCAACCCTGTGATAATTTGGTTCCTCATGACAGAACTGTCTCAATGCTTTCTGGTCTATCTGCCAGTTGTAATTATTATTTTAAATTACTGTCATTGTATCTGATGGCTATGAGCTGGTCCCACCCTAAGCACGCCAACCAAATCCCTTTTATGAACCTGAGAGACCTGAGACCATGATGTGTTCTTCAAGGTAAACACCACCTTCTGGAGTCCACCTGGGCATGCAGTACTGTTACGTAGCCACAGCTCAGGCTTCACTCTGCTCTTCTTGAACTGTCGCTGAACCAGCCCCATGCAATTTTGACGGAAGCATACGTAAAGTCAAGATCAGGATGTTCTAATAATTGACAGAACAATTGCCATATTGTAAGCCAGAAGCAGCCTGCAGAATAAAGGGAAGGAAAGAACCTAAACCACTTTAACAGGCCGCGTGCCGATTTTCTATTGTATCTGGGACCCTGCCACAGACAGCTTCATCAAAGATACCGAATAGTTGACAGAGTAATGTTTTCCAGGTTTTCTCGCACCTTATCCAATTGCAGTAATTGTTAGGTGATAAATACAGTGACAGCTCATTACAAAACTCAGCTTCCAGAAGCTGAAAGGTTAGGTGGCACCTCTCACCTGCTGGGTGATAGGTTAGCATCTTACCCCTGTCCCTTTCCACTCCCAACCCCACAGTTCTGTCTGCAGTCTTGTGCACTCAAGGCATTAGATTTCACACAAAGCCTTTTGAAGTGAAAATAAAGTCAGAAGGCTCTACTACAGAACCTAGGAATAAAACTATGTATAAAACTATACACAGAGGGCAGGAATGAAGAGGATAAAGAATATGGCCTGAAAACTTGAGAGCATTATCCGCAGTCTCTTCGAGTTTTTAGATTTGTGTGTGTGTGCACATGTGTGTGTCTGTGTCTCCCTGTGTACCTAGGGAAGGGTTTGTATACTCTTGTGTCCTCACACGTATGTTCCTAAGTCTGTAAGTGCTAACTCTCTGGGTTTTTTTTTTTTTAGCAGCTTTATTGAGGTATGATTAGCATACAATGAACTACACATATTTAAGATGTACGTTTTGATAATGTTGACACACATATACAGTTGTAAAACCATCATCACTATCAAAATAACAAACATATCCATGATCCCCAAAGTTTTCTTGTGCTCCTTTATATTTTTTAATAATTATTTTTTAATGTTTGTTTATTTTGAGAGAGAGAGAGAGAGAGAGAGAGAGAGAGAATGCACGGAGGAGGAGCAGAGAGAGAGAATCCCAAGCAGGCTGCATGCTGTCAGCACAGAGCTGGATGTGGGGCTTAATCTCTTGAACAGTGAGATCATGACCTGAGCCCAAATCAAGAGTTGGATGCTTAACTGACTGGCCACCCAGGTGCCCCTCTTGTGTTCCTTTATAATCCCACCTTCTGCCCTTCCACCTCCCATCCCATCCCCAGGAAACCACCAATCTGCTTTCTGCCATTATACATTAGTTTGCAATTCCTAGATATTAATATAAATGAAACATACAATATATGCCCTTTCTTCCTGGCTTCTTTTGCAGAGCATAATTATTTTGATATTCATTCATGTTGTGGTGCGTATCAATAGTTCATTTTCTCATTGTTGCTGAGTAGTATTCCTTGTAGGAGTGGACTGCAGTGTGTTTGTTTATCCATTCACCTGTTGATATATACCTGGATTGTTCCCAGTTGGAGGCAATTAGAAATAAAGTTCTATAAACATTTGCATAAACATTTTTGCATGGACACGTGCTTTTTTTTCTTTTCTTTTTCATTAATTTATTTTCAAGTTAGTTACCATACAGTATAGTCTTGGCTTCAGGAGTAGAACCCAGTGATTCATCTCTTACATGTGACACTAGTGCTCATCCCCAAAAGTGCCCTCCTTAATGCCCATCACCCTCTATCCCCCCTTCCAGCAACCCTCAGTTTGTTCTCTGTATTTAAGAGTCTCCTACGGTTTTCCTCCCTCTCTGTTTTTATCTTATTTTTCCTTCCTTTCCCCTATGTTCATCTGCTGAGTTTCTCAAATTCAACATATGAGTGAAATCATATGATACTTGTCTTTCTCTGACTGGCTTATTTCACTTAGCAAAATACACTCTAGTTCAATCCATGTTGTTGCAAATGGCAAGATTTCATTCTTTTTCATCGCCGAGAGTATTCCATTGTATGTATATACCACATCTTCTTTATCCATTCATCAGTGGATGGACACTTGGGCTCTTTCCATAATTTGGCTGTTGTTGATAATGCTGATATAAACATTGGGGAGCATATGCCCCTTCAAATCAGCATTTTTGTATCTTTTGGGTAAGTTCCTAGTAGTGCAATTGCCCTGTCATAGGGTAGCTCTATTTTTAATTTTTTGAGGAACCTCCATACAGTTTTCCAGAGTGGCTGCACCAGTTTGCATTACCACCAACAGTGCAAAAGTGTTCCTCTTTCTCCACATCCTTGCCAACATCTGTTGTTTCCTGAGTTGCTAATTTTAACCATTCTGACTGGTGGGACGTGGTATATCATTGTGGTTTTGATTTGTATTTCCCTGATGATGAGTGATGTTGAGCATCTTTTCATGTGTCTGTTTGCCATCAGGATGTCTTCTTTGGAAAAGTGTCTATTCATGTCTTTTGCCCATTTCTTCACTGGATTATTTGTTTTTTGAGTGTGCTTTGTTTTCTTTTGGACAAATTCCTAGGATGGATGAGTAGGTCCCATGGTAGATGTGTGTCTAACTTTCGAAGAAACTGACAAACTGTGTTCCAAAGTGGTTGTACCATTTTATGTTTCCATCAGTAGTACATGAGAATTCTAGTCTAGTTCCTCCACATCCCTGCCAACACTATGTATGGTTCGATTTTTCTTTTGATTTTAGCCATCCATACAGTTGTACAGTGATAGGCGCACAGTGATACCTTCCTATGGTTTTATTCAGCATCTTTTCATGTGCTTAGTTGACCTCTGGAAGACTTCTTTAATAAAATGACTATTCATATATCTTGTCTATTTTTTAATTGGGTTGTTTTCTTATCATTGAGTGTCAAGAGTTTCTTATCTATTCTGGATGCAATTGCTTTGTCAAATGTATGTACCGTGAATATTTTCTTCCAGTGTCTGGCTTGTCTTTATTCTCTTAACATTGTCTTTGGAAGAGTAGACATTTTTAATTGTAATGAAGTCCTATTTATTAACTTTTTTTTAATGGACTATGCCTCTCAGTGTGGTGGCTAAGAAATCTTCACTTAATCCAAGGTCACAAACATTTTCTTCTGTATTTTCTTCTAGAAGTTTCACAGCTTTAGGTTTTACATTTATCTCTGATGCATTTTGAGTTAATATTTACATGATGGAAGGTATAGATTGAAATTCATTATTTTCTATATGGATATCCAGTTGTACCAGCACCATTTGTTGGAAGAACCGTGTTTCCCCACCTAATTTTCTTTCCCCTTTGTCAAAAATCAATTGTCCATATATGTTATTTCTGTTCTCTTGACCTAACTATCTATCTTTAAGCCAATAACACACTGTCTTGATTCGTGTAGCTTTCTAATAAGTCTTGAAGTCCAGTGTTCAAATTTGATTCTTCTTTTGTAAATTTTTTTTTCTTTTTTTCTTTTGTTTTGTTTTGCTTTTGCTATTTAGGTCCTTTGTGTCTCCATATGACGCTTATAATCCACTTGTCAATTTCTACAAAAAAGGCTTACTGAGATTTTGATTGGGATGGTGCTGATTCTATAAATCAATCTGAGGAGAACTACATCCTACCAATATTGAGTGTTCTGATCCATGAATAAATTCTATCTTCCTACTTATTTATATCTTCTTTAATTTTTCTTGGCAGAATTTTTTTTAGTTTGTAGTGCATAGAGAACTGTAAACATTTCTCAGTCACAAACTATAAAGGAGAACAACCAGTTTCTTCAAGACTGACAAGCTAAAGGCACCAGAGTCTTAAGCCCCAGTATTGTTTTACAGCAATACAATGCAGGGACTATAAAGAGGGGATGATAGTACCTATTTCCTAGAATTTTGAGCATTAAATGAGAGAGCACAAGTATACAGTTTAAGATAGCACAGGCCATGGTTCAGACTGCCTGGGTTCAAATCCCAGGTCCACCATTTAGAGCTGAGCAATCTTCAGAAATACACAATCCCTATTCAACTCAGCTTTTTGATCAGCAAAATGCAGAAAATACTAGTACTTCCCTCATAAGGACCCTCATGAGGGTAAGATGAGCTTGCTAAACAGTTAGAAATATCTTGTCATATTTTAAGCAACAAATAAATGTTAGCAATGGGTGTTGATTTTATTATTAACGGCACTTAACACAGCATCTGGAACATAGTAAGCAACCGATAAAGGGTAGATTTAATTATTAGCTTATATAACAAACTAGGCTACCTGGTTAACACCTTCACATATGCTTCACATCAATTTGAGTATCACAGGCTGAATTGAATTTGCTGGAAGGATGTTTGTTCTTTTTTTTAAGCATGTTTGTTTTGAGAGAGAGAGAGAGAGAGAGAGAGAGAGAGAGAGAGAGACAGGCAGCAGGGGAGGGGGAGAGAAAGAATCCCAAGCAGACTCCATGGTGTCAGCACAGAGCCCAACGCAGGGCTCGAACTCATGAACTGTGAGATCATGACCTGAGCCAAAGTCAAGAATCAGACGCTTAACTGACTGAGCCACCCAGGTGCTCTAGGAGGTTTGTTCTTAAAAGACCTGACCCTGATACTGAACACAGACTCCCCTTTCTACTCTTTGAATGTCGTATTTGAGAGTTTGCCTCAGACATACCCAACACAGGATCTCAACATGTAGGCAAATCTCCCACAGCTAGCTTTACCATTAGCTTCCTTAATTTCTCTTCCACCCATTTTGAGATCTAGAAGTCTGAAAGAGATTGTATAAATCATTCTCTCTCATCACTTCCAACATCCTTAGAAAGCTGACTCCTTCCTGATGATACACCTACTCTACCCCTGACCCTTGCTATAGGGCAGAGAAGTGTCCAGGTTACATATAGACTGGTTCTATGGGGTAGTTTTATGATGTGATCTGATTTCAAAACCCAGGAAGGCCCCGTGCACCTCTCGTCACCCCCCACCACTACTTTCCACCCCTGTACACACACACACACACACACACACACACACAATCTCCCCTTCTAGTTTGCTGACACAAGCTGCCTAATTGGAAACCCATGTCTGCACTTGATGACTCAGTTCCCTGTAAAATTGCAAATTACCTTTGAAGAAAAAAAATGATCATGAACTTATTCATGTAGGTGACAGTGCAACGTCATGGAAGCCCCAAACCAGAAGAGTCAAGTCTTGGGTTCTAATCTTAGCTGCTCTTCTCCCTTCTCTGTAACCTAAGATTCCACTTAAGCTCTCTGCTGTACCCTAAGGGGATG
The DNA here is from genome assembly GCF_018350195.1 of Panthera tigris. Classification (NCBI taxonomy): domain Eukaryota; kingdom Metazoa; phylum Chordata; class Mammalia; order Carnivora; family Felidae; genus Panthera; species Panthera tigris. The sequence goes on from NC_056664.1 coordinate 17,394,939, forward strand.
GTGCCATTTGAGTCATTCATTCACCCAGCAAATCTTACCACAGCCACGTATTGTTTTAAGTGCAGAAGACACAGCAGTGAGCAAAACGAAATCCCTGCTCCCACGGAGTTCATATGCAAGTCAGAGAGATGGATAATAAGCAGTAAACACATATGTAATAAATCGTCAAGGGGTGGTGAATTGCAAGAATCAAAATAAAGCAGAGCAAAGAGGCGGAGAATGAAAAGGAATGCTAATTTAGGTGGTGGCAAAGGAAGTTCTTTCGGAGGCAGTGACAATTCAGCAAAGGCCTAAAGGAAGTAAGTGAGGCGATGTGAGGCAAGCTGGCAGAAGAACATTCCAGAATGGGGAGTGGTAAGTGTGAAGGTCATTTTGCTCGACGTGTTTGAGGAAAATAAAGAGGCCATATGGTTGCAGTAAAGAGTTAGCTGGAGAGGGGTCTAGGGCACAACACATATGGGGCATTGCAGGCCAGCATGATGACTTTGGAGAGTGTGTGTGGTCTAAGGGACACGGAAGTCACTGCAGGGTTTGGAGCAGGGGAGTCACAAGATCTGACTTGTTTTTGAGCACTCACTCAGCTGACGTGCTCAGGACAGGTAAGAAACAAATGTTTGGAACATAATATTAAACAATTAGATGTAGGGGAAGCATTTCAAACAAAGGAATAAGAAAAGAGTAACAGATGACTCTAATATTTTGGCCTGGAGAAGAAGAGGATGACATTAACTGAGATACAGAAGCCTGAGGAAGAAGAGGGCGTACCAATAGTTTGTTGGGGACATGTTAAGTTGGGCTCGTCCATTAGCTATGCCAGGGGCAGGTCAAGTGGGCAGTTGTGTATATGGGGTTGGAGTCATGAGTGTCTGCATGATAATGGAATTTACAGCAGCAAGTGGCGTCACCTGGGTGGTGACTGTTGCTAGAAAAGAAAAGAATTCCAACAAGAAAAGGGGGGTCCAAACAAAAGATTCCAGTTTATTAGTGGGTTAAATGAGATGGACACCTAAAACAGGGCATTGGAGTACTTCAGGGTACACCCCAAGTACCATAAATCTCAAGTAAAATGAGCTTGAACAATAAGAACGTTTATTGCATAATAGAATTCTGGAAGAAGAGTAGTTCTGAGTTTGGTTAATTCATTGGCTGAACGATGTCATCAAGAACCAAGACCCCTTCAGCCTCAGGGTGGCTCAGTTGGTTAAGAGCCAGGCTCTTTTGGTTTCAGCTCAGGTCCTGACCTCATGGTTCACAGGTTGGAGCCCCGCATCAGGCTCAGTACTGATAGTGGAGGGTCTGCTCGGGATTCTCTGTCTCCCTCTGTCTCTGCCCCTTCTCCACTCTCTCCCTCTCAAAAATAAGCAAATAAAAACTTAAAAAACAAAGAAGAACCAAGGTTCCTTCATCTTTGGACTCTGCTATTCTCATAACAGCAAGATGGCTGCTGTAGCTCCAGATCCTCTCACACCGTCCACAGGTGGGATAAAGAGAACAACCTTTTTCGTCTCTTTTTAAGAGGAAACTTTACCAGTAGCCTCCCCACAGAATTCCCTCTTCAACTAAACCAGAATGGGTCACAAACTCACGTCTACACAAATCTTAGCAGGGAGTACATAACCGTACGCAACCATACTATTATAGACTCCGGGGGTAGAAGAGACCTGGAAAGTTCATGTTTTTCCAATGTCAAATCCTCATGACCTTGTGCATTAGACAAGGTTCCAGAGAGAAGTGTAGGACCTATCCAAATTATCCTAATTTAGAAGGAACTCAGAGGATCTGATGCCAGCCTCAGGTATGACTGAGAGCAGAACCCAGCAAAACCACGGGATAGTGCATCAGTCCAGGCTAGTAGGAGAGATGCCTCCCTTCCCACATCCCAATAGGAGTTGAGACCTTTGGTCCAGGGGCACAGCCAGCCAACCCACAGCCACCTAGAAGGATGAAGGATGCTAGGGAATAAATGCTCTGCCTCACCCCCTTTCTCCCTCCAACTAGAAGACAAAGGTGAGACCCTGAGGCACAAAACAGAAAAGAGTGGAGAAGGTTCTGGAAGAACAAACAGAGGATATCTGGCTTGCTCCATAGGGAAGATCAGCCACTCTGAGGCCACTCGTTTCACCTAGGGAAACTCTGGCTTCTAGAAATATCCCAGTCAACCCAGGGAAGGGGTGAGGGGATCTATATAGAACAGGCCTAATTCCTCATCCCTGTGACAAAAGTTGAGATGGAAGACATAGTCAGGTGTTAGGGCAAAAGTCATTAAGATTAGTTTAGTCCTTGACCCCAGTGTCCACTGGAGATGGAAGTTTGGGGTCTCCATGTATCTTTTCCTTAGCACGGCGCCTCTCCGCCAGAGGCAGTTTTGCCCAGTGGGAGACACTGGCGATTCCATTGTCACAACTTCAGGGAGTGCTACTGGCATGTAGGGGGTAGAAACCAGGCATGTCACTAAACATCCCTCAAGGCACAGCGCAGTAACTGCCACAAGGAATGACGTGGCCCCGAATGTCAATAGTGCCACAGATGAGAAACTTAGCTGGTGTAAGACCTTCTCGAGGGGCCACAGCCCAAAGTTTCCCCTTACACTTGGGCCGAAATCTTTGGTTTCATGATGAGCTAATACAAAAACAGTACCAGGGTTCTTTGAGGGCAGGGAGGGAAGGGGTTGGTGGCAGCAGAGTTGCAGGGGTGGGGGGGAGAGGCGGGAGAGAGAGGAGGGGCTCTGTGCTCACAGAGGAATGGCCCTTGTTGAATTTCAGTCAGTGCACAGCCCCCAGCCAATGGCGGGGAGCAGCGCGCCCACGGGCCACACCGGACCCCCACCGGCTGTGGGGCTGCATGCGAGCTGTATCACACCCCAACACCCGCTCTTCACAGGCAAGCCTATAAACAAGAAAGCCAACCGCGAGAACATAAGAAAGAAATAAAAGTTGTTTGGTCTGCCGTCAGGAACAGATTGTTGGAATATCCTAACCCCAGTCCAAAAGGAACAACCAACAATAACAATTAGGAGACCGCGTCTGACGTTGAACCACACGATGCCTGCATTTTCCCCGTGCCAAGACCATTTCCAAGGGGACTAACCACTGGCCCCGTCCTGTGTTCTTACCACGGCCTGAGGAGCCCTCCTCTCTATGCAATCACCAACGATAGGACCCAAACACATGAAAATGTCAGCCGGGACCATGAATTAGGAGCAGGTGAACTTAGCCTCTGCTAAAGGTCAGCGGATGTATTTTGATGGACATGTGCCGTCACACCTCGATTCCTCTTTCACTTGGCATCTACAGATCAATCGAAAATATTGTATTTTAAGTGAGTCTTCCAGATACCTGTAGTTACCCTGTTTAAGAATAACCTTCCTGCTGGCATATTCAGGGGTGGAAAGCTTTCTAAACGGTATACATTTTCCTTGCTTTGATAAACAAAGCATATTGACAATAATTCTAGCCTTTCAAGTGACTCAGGACAATTACTCTAATATAATAATAAGAAAACAAGATGTTCTCAGACCTTGGATCACTTTGCCCAGGCGTTAGATGAACCCAGATCATGCTTTCCCCCACCCCACTGCCCTGCTTTGGTTCTTGTGCAAACCCTCCATAACTCCTCTGTGCCCTCCCTACAGGCAGCTGTCAGCGATTACTCTTTATTTATATAACCAGGCCTGCTCACCCATAGGCTTTGCTTTCTAGCACTTGCTGCCGAGGGCTACGTTTTTGCAGCATGCTGAAATCCCCTGGGTGTTTAAAAAAATCGTCCACGTTTGAGTCTCATCTCCAGAGTTGTGATTTCGTTAGTCTAGGGCATGGCCTGGGCCAGGGGATAGTTTAAACCGCCCCCAGGTGAGTCTCTTGTGCGGCCAAAGCTGGGACCCACCGGAACAGGAATAGTCTACCCTGTTAGAATGAGGCAGAAAACAAGAGTGAATTATGATCCGAATGATCTTCCTATGAATAAGCTTTAGTACATGAACCTTTCTGTGATGTGTTTTGGAGCTCTTTGGGTCTCCTGTTCTCCTTTTTAGCTGTGCTCCGAGGAAGTGATTTAAGGAGGGGGAGGGGTAGAATGGATCGGTGGGTTAGTGTTGGGTGTCTCGTGTGCAGCTGCACAGGATCAGACCTTGATTGTGCCATTTACTTGTGACCTTGGGTAAGTGGCTTAATCTTTCTGGGCCTCAACCTCATCAGTAAAGTGCCGGCATTATTACACTATATGTTAACTAACTTGGACTTAAATTTTAAAAAATAAAGTGTCAGGAGGATTCAGGGGGTTAGTGCACACAGAGGACTGAGCCTAGAGCCTGGCACGTAATAACACTTCTCAAAGTTAGTGCTGTTAGTTCGGGATGCGGCATTCAGGTAGTCAAAGTGGAGACACGAGATGTGGGCGGGGCTAAGGGAACAAAGCAGGGGTGTTGCAGCTCCCGGAGAAGGGCGATGCTAGGAAGCTGTTACCAGCCCAGGCCAGCAGGGGAGAAGGACGTGGTGTTGCCAGGATCCAGTGCAAGCCAAGGCTGTGGAGACACAGGGTAACTGCCGAAGAGGAGGCGAAGGAGCAGGGAGGGAACAGGGAAGAAGTACCCCGACCTCTCTCTCCCGCTGCCTTCCATTGGCTGAGCCCCAGATAGTGGAAGGGAAGAGGCCCTCCGGGGCGGGGTCAGCATCCTGCGGCACACAGCCAAGCACAAAAGGAAGGAGATAATCAGAATGGGCAGGGAGGTCGAGAGAGAATAACCAGCACAGTTTGCTGTTACTAATTGTTGTATGAGCTGGGAAGTCACCAGAGAGAGTCCTCCTTGCCCTAGAGGGGGTGCATCTACTCAGCATGCATCAGCTGTAGAATCCAGAGTGCCGCCCCTCAAGCCACACTCGTTTCGAAAGAAAGGTGCCATCACCACAGGCCTTCAGCACCAAACTGGGGTGGCTCAACATGGCTGCGGGCGCAAGTCCAACCAGAGCACTGGCATGAGCTTGATGGGAATTGCAGGGTCTTGCTCTGCCCTCAGCCCTGTGGAGCTGCCAGTGTTGCCCTCCGAACCCTCACTTCACTTGCTCTCCTCAGCTTCTTTCCCACCCCTGCCTGAAAGTGTCAGAAACAGCTCCTCCTTCACTCCCTCTGTTCCCTGAGCCACATTCCTGAGCCTGATTTGCAGCTCAAGAATTTCTTCTTCCATCCCTTCCCCACCCCCAAACACCACTTCTTTCCCCTCCCTCGTGAATGTTGACCTTTTGTCCAATAAAGACAGCAGTCTTCCAACTTCCCACTTTCTACTCAAGTGGCCCTTTCTCGGCTGTGTTTGCGTTTGCCCTATGAAACCACCCCCCCTCCCCCCCCAACCCTCGGAGTCTCGCTACCTGTCAAGTACTGAGTGACGTGAGCGGAAGCAGAAGCCCCTGTCTTCCGGCAACTTCCATTCTAAGTGTAAGGGGTGAGAGACAGTGCTCACGGGGACTGGTGGCTTTCCCCATAAACATCTAGGCAGTGTGACTGCCCTTTATGTTTTGTCACTGCACCTGATTGCAAATGAAAATGATTAACTTTTGGATTCACGGCCGGGTGCCCTGGCAACTTTTCATACTGTGCTGATACATGCACTTGGTTGCCCTGGGAACCCTGCTGTGACCCTGTCTTCATTGACATCATCAAGCTTTTTCCAGATCCTCCGACTAGATGCTCCTTTACCAGATTAAATTGAACTATTCATCCTTATTACTCCATTATGTGCATTCCAAATTCCTTTGGATTCATGCTTTCCATCACATACACACTGTGCTATCATAACAGCCATCATCCGGCTCTGTTCCCCTTCAGAAGCCTGGAAGACGTTACTACAGGGCTCTTCTGAGGCAAGAGAGAAGATGAAACCCTTCCTGTCCTCCTCCCAGTACTCAGGGGCCTGTGAGCAAAAGCATCATAATGATGTGCTAATGTCCCCAGAAGGAGCTGGGGATGGAAGTGAAGAGATACCTGCTCAGGTCTGAGTTGGCAGGATTTTAACCATTGATTTGGGTTCAGAGGGGCCAAAAGCAGCTGCAGCAGGAACAGTGGCACTCGCTCAACACATAGGTCCTAGGGATTTGATGAATCCCTGCCCTCGAGGAGCTTACATTTTATTTTTATTTATTTGTATGTTTTTGTTAAGGTCTGCACTTTTTCTTAACGTAGCAGATGCACAAGCTTATGTTAGCTTCACGGGGACAACTTAGCGACTGGACAAGTCTAGACCTGTTCACCAGGAGTATGGCCATCATCCGTCCCACTGCATGGCTGTTACGGTATCATTGACTGTATTCCTTATGCAGGAGCTTGCATTTTAGATAAGGAGGGAGGACACAGTGTGCATGCATGTGCACACACACACGTGCAACACGCTCCCACCCTGATAACGTAGGCTGGCAAAGGATGAATGCCAATTCAGTAGTACATAAATAATAATTGGGTTCATTTTTAAAATCTGTAATGCAGGGGCAGCTGGGTGGCTCAGTCGGTTAAGCCACCGACTTTGCCTCAGGTCACGATATCACGGTTTGTGAGTTCGAGGCCCGTGTTGGGCTCTGTGCCAACAGCTCAGAGCCTGCAGCCTGCTTCGGATTCTGTGTCTCCCTCTCTCTCTGACCCTCCCCTGCTCACACTCTATGTCTCTCTCTCAAAAATAAATAAACGTGAAAAAAACTTTTCTTAATCTGTAATGCAGGCATTTCCCTTAATTAAGACTCTTTCTACCCAGGTGATTTCCATTTCAATTGATGTTGGTGGGATTTTTACTATATTTCCTCGTGTGTCTCTGTTTCCATATGCATAACTTTGGTGGCTGAAAAATTTCTCCCACTTCCAAATCCTCGGATGTACTGTTTGACATCCTGAATTCATGACACATCCACAAATTTACTAACAATTTATCCGTCCATATCTAAGGATATGTCTTGGGATGATGTCTTTTTTTTTTTTAATGTTTATTTTATTTTTGAGAGGGAGAGACAGAGCATGGTGGGGGAGGAGCAGAGAGAGAGGGAGACGCAGAATCCGAAGCAGGTTCCAGGCTCTGAGCCATCAGCACAGAGCCCGACGCGGAGCTCGAACTCATGAACTGTGAGATTATGACCTGAGCTGAAGTCGGACGCTTAACCGACTGAGCCACCCAGGTGCTCTGAGATGATACCTTAAGATTTAAATACCTTAAAGTAGAAATTGTCTAAAAATAACTCCCCATTTAGGTAGGATGAGGTGTATGCCTTGTATCTTCAGTCCTCATTTTTTTCAGGGTAGACACTATAACAAAGCCAATACCTCCAAGAACAGCCCCCTCCTCCTGTCCACATCTGTCCACATGTGTCACTGGCATAGGAAAGGCAAAGTCCAATCCTGAGCAATGAGTGATTCTGAAGAATGTCTCAGCTCTAGCCCATAGTGGTCGGCATACAAATCAACCATTAGTTCATCATAATGACACCTGCTTTATTTGCTTTGATGCCATGTCCATATTTCTGTCACAGCACTTCTCAAAGAGGCTGTGCCTGCTGCCTGCACACACAGATGCCTCATCCCGCTAGACTGTGCACTCTCAGAGAACATGCAGGGTTCGGCTTGGCATTTCCAACATGGAGCACAGTGTTATGGGCTCAGCAGGCCCAGTGAAATGTGGATGAATGAATTGATTGAGTAACCAACTAATGGAAAATGGGAAATCATAGGCTTTCATACTCCTGGAGAGCAGGAATGGACCGACGAGTAATTCTGAGACAGGAAGCACTGTCTACGGGGACACTCACCTTCCTTGGCAAAATCACACCCCAGAGTGTAGCACCATTTGCACTGAGGGTTGATGACTGAGCTGGTGGTTGGGGTGTCCCTTCTGGTCTGGGAAGGATCTCAGGGGCACAGTCTTCATCACCCTTCGGAACACACGGCACAGACCCTCCCAGATGATGGAGCATCCTAGACAAGGACCAGATTACTTAGCCCCTTCATCACGTCCCATTTTAAGAAAACTCTCTGTCATTACTCCCGTAAAACTGGAAGACCACGTTATGGGTAAACTGGGGTAGGTTCAAAAAGTTCCTAACAAATTGTTACTCCAATTCTAACCTAGTTCTCGGGTTTGACGTAGGAAGAGACAAAGAATTTAGTCTCAAAGGGACATTTGGATTTTGCTTGGAACACATTTCAAGAAAATTGTCAAGGACAATAAGTGCCGTAGCATTTTGCGATTTAATTGGAGCCCGTGGCTAAATCCCATCATTAGAAAGGAGGCAAAGCGCATTTGGATGTTGAAGTGTCACTAATGTTGTCATCCTCCTCTCTTGGCTCACCCTGGCAAAATGCTAATGAAGCAGGAACCCATCCAACATGAGCAAGCCACAGTGTGCCCTGTGCACAGCACTTCTCCCTCATCAGACATAGGAGTCACATCCATGAAGATAAAGTGTGTCTAAATGGACAGAGTCATTTTCCAGGGAACAACCTTGTATTGAATGATGTGCTAAGAACTACTCACAGGTAGGTGTGCTAAAGGTCACAGGGCGTCGATTCTGCCTCCAGTCGGACGAACAATGCCTCGAGTCATTTGAACCCTGATAACATTTACTCCAAACCTCAAATAAATAAAGTCATACTGAGTCACTGGCAGGAGATATCTGCCAGCAGGACAGAAGTAGCTGGTTGACCGCATTCAGGGACTGTGTAAAACGCAGCCTGAGTAAATAGACCCAGATAAGCACAGCCATGGAGTATTCGCACCTCCAAAGTATTCGTAGCTTTGGTGATGCTACGTGACACGTGTCACAATTCAGGTTGTCCTTGCTTTAAGCAAATTTAACCTTTAGTATACTTGTTTTTTTTTTTTTAGAAACTAAATTAAAGAGGGACTATTCACTTAAATTTTTTTCATTTAACCAGTCTTAAAGAGCACCTCTGTGCTAGTAGTTATAATAATTTTTTTTAAGTTTATTTATTTACTTTGGGAGAGAGAGAGAGTTGGGGAGGAGCAGAGACAGAGTGGGGGAGGGGGGAGAGAGAGAGAATCCCAAGCAGGCTCCACACTGCCAGCACAGAGCCCGATGTGGGGCTTGAACTCACAAACCACGAGATCACGACCTGAACTGAAATCAAGAGCCAGACGCTTAACCGACTGAGCCACCCAGGTGCCTCAATTTTTTTAAAGTTTGAAAATACACATTTTTCAGAAATACATCTATCACCAAGTACACGTTTATAAAGAAAGGCAGATAAGCAATCAAATGACTATTTAATTGACAATATTGTAATCTTGGATACTTCTTTCAATAAAACTTCACCTTGCCTACACCAAAGAAACTGCTTCCTTGACCGAGCTAGACAACAACTGAGCAACAGGGACGTCTTTTGTTCCCACCACAGCACAGAGCCAACAGTCCCTCTGATGATCTGTCGCTAACCAAGACAAGGAGGACCGTGTGGCAGATCTATTCATCCGCCAGGCACATCGCTGTGGGGGTCAGCGTTTTGGCATGAACAAGCCCATGTCTTCAGGGTCAAGAGAGAAGCAATTAATCAAACCACGGGGAAGAGAAATGAAAATCGAGCAGACAGTTACGAAGACCAGATAAGAGGAACAAGATTCCAATATGTGCATGGATAAACAATGCTCCCCTTTGCACGCTGAAGAATGTGCAAGAGGGTGAAGCCAGAAATACAGAAATGGTGCTCTCAACTGCAGTTTCCAGGCATGGCTTTTCTCTCCCGAACTTGGAGCCCCCTCCACAGCCTCATTCCTCAGGCTCTGCACCTTGGTCACCCACCTCCAGCGTCCAAGGGAAGCCACAGCCGGTGCCAGGCCAGTGCAAGGATCCGAGCAGCCCAGAAATAGGGAGGGATGAGATAACACGCCTTCCGCCGTTAGTGAAGAATGGAACTTGCCCAATTAACCATCTTGAAGTAAACGCCTCAGGCAATGGTGTTCTCCTTCTTTTTGTCCCGTGCTCATACATCCAACCTTAATCTGAAACGTGGCAGTGAAAGGCAAACTAAGAAGGCCAATCCAGATCAACTTGCGTTCAATTGTGCATGGAGCAAAAAGGCTGAAAAATAGGAGAGGATCTTTTTGTTTTGTTGAAACTTCAAAAGCAAGTGTATCTTCTATTCAGTGCTGAATGTCACTGTGACACCTGGTACCAGCTTCGCCTTCCTTCCACCTGGCTTTGGCGGAAGGGAGGAGCCACAGTGTGTGACGGCCGAAGAAAGACCTGAGGGTGGACGGAGTGCTTAGATCTGATTTGTGTCGTGCACGAAGCGAGCAATCCGTGAGCTGCGGAGATCCTTTGTCTCAGCTTCCAGAGAGAAGGGTAGACGGAGTCCCCAGGTTCAGGGCCAGTAGAAGAACACAGAAGGAGACAGTCTTCCGGATTTTTGCATGCCAGCTCTTCACTGAACTGTCCTTTGATATGGCAACCGCCTTCTGTGGTGGGGCCACCTAGGAAGTGCAGAAGGAAATATCTCAATAGGAGAGCCAGACGGAAATACGCGATTTCAGGGAAGGGATGTGTCTTGCCCATTGTGGTTTTACAATACATGAGCCTAGTTTATCTAGCAGCAGCAAAAATGCACTCTGTATAATATTGTCATACTTAAGCTATGCACGTGTTTATCATTTCCTTACCAACAACAGCTGGAGAAAACGGTTAAGTGAGATGGAGGGGAGGGAGGGGAGGAGGATGGGGAGGAATCCAAACACCAGAATGGACAACCTATAACTAACTTCCTCGGTAATGAAGCTCTAGATACCGTCATATGTCATTGCTGTCAAAGTGTACTGGCTCTGCCTTTTTTCTTCTCAACCCAGAGTGAGGGTGGACAAAAAACAGGACAGTGAAAATAAAGCGGATAAAGCTAAAAAAAGTTTTACCTTGATTTCTTGAAGTTCTGTATTTGCCCCCTCCCTCCCCATGGGGCCCTTGTTTTATTTCGGAGGTGCAAACTTGTAACTGCTTAGAATGCATCCGTTGACTCTTCTCCTGGGGGACACTTGCCCCCCATGGAGTGCAAGAGCTGAGATTGCACCTGCTAACTGCTATGACCCAGATCCAGCCATGCTACTAAATCCCTCTGCAACCTGGGACCGGCTCACACTGCCTGAGCAGGACTTTCTGCCCTGCCAAAGGCTGCTAAAGCAGGGAAAATGGTTCAGCAAAGGATTTTGAACTCTTTTTTTTTTTTTTCTTAATTTATTTTTGAGTGATAGAGAGCTAGTACGGGAGGGGCAGAAAGAGAGGGAGAGAGAGAGAAAGAGAGAGAATCCCAAGTAGGCTACCTACTGTCAGCATGGAACCTGAGGCTGGGGTCAAACCCACCAACCATGAGATCATGACCTGAGCTAAAATCAAGAGTCAGATGCTTCACCAACTAAGCCACCCAGGCTCTCCAGGATTCTGAACTCTTAAAATGACGTCAACCAAGAGCACTGCTCCACTGCTGTTTCTTAACAGCTTGTCTTTCCTCCTACCATCACCTTGGCTTGGGATGACTTCCACCCCTCATTCACCCACCCCACCCCCCCTTTGTTACCTAATTCTTTGTCGTCCTCCTAGAAGCCTTTCCTGAAATCCTCAAGCAGCCCTCTTGCATTGACTTCCCTCTTTGGATTCCTCAGTAGCCCTTCGAGTAAGAGTCTGGTAGGCTGTTAAGTTGGTGTTAACACAGGAGTACTTTGGCGATTTCTCCAAATTCAGTTATTTCACTACCTGAGTTTAACTGGGATATTCAGCAGAGAAACACATTATACCTTCTTGGTTAACAGCGACAACAAAATGCAAAGACACTGATGTGAACTGAACACACTCTTGACGTGCTCGGTTCACAGTTATACAGACATCCGTGTCTCCCTCACACAAAATGAATAATGAGGGTGACCGCAGCCAGGGGGAATGAGCCCTTCCCAGTCACCTGATTAGTCAGACCACTTAAGCTCGTTGAGTCTCTAGGACCGTTTGAGCTCATGAATGCAGACGTGACACTGATTGCTATTCAGGATAAAGTTAAGTGCCCCAGAGTTTCCTGGCTTCACCACTGGGTCACTAAAACTAAGCCTCAGTCAAGACCTTTCAAGGTCTCCACTCCACTCCTAAGAGTGTCTACTTGTTTATTTTAGGTAGAGAAGTGCTGCTCTTGTTCCTGGGTGCATAGTGGATCACTGGAAACTCTTTAAACTAGAACAGTGTGAAGATATGTTGGAATCTCCAGCACATTAAAGCGAAGGCGGAGGAAAAACAGCATACTCTTATCTGCATTTGGTGATACAGTAATTACAGTTCCCCTTAAGAGCAGTTAATAATCACTTTCCATTTTGTAATCTAAGAGTAATGAACACTGTAGCTTTTCTTGTTAATTGAAGTTGACAGAATGCTAGAAAGAGCCTCATGGCACGCCCCTTACGCCAGGGGCATATTTTCTTTGTTTATCAATAGGGAGTGTTTGTTTATTTCTTTATGGCTTACCCTAGGTTTCAATGAGAGAAAGCAAAGACATTATTCTCAGGAAAGTCCTTGGGGGAAAATTCCAGTCATCTGTCCTGAGCATGATCTCAGTATGTAACCTGGCCCAAACCAATTAATAAGTAATCCATTTTGCCATCATAATCTGAATGTATCCCTGGGAATAAAAATGGACCAAAATAACTGGGACAGCTACAGTTCTCTCCATCCTCTTCCCAAAGATCTCACCAGCCCTCTAAAGAGCCTAAGACATCAAAGGTCAGAAACTGACTGTCCATACTGTTCCCGACAGCAAGAAGAATGCCCATGACCTAACCAGACAGAGCACAGGACAGAACTGCAGGACGGGCGTTCCACTGAAGGCTGTTTAGAAGCCAGAAGGTCTACCCTGTAAAGTCATCACTAATGCCCACCCCCACCTCCTGACTGTCCCCCATCCCGGTCCAAAACCTCCCAAGGACACCTTTGGTAATGAGTGGGTTAGATTCGCTGAACTGCAGTGAAATTCAAAGGCCCAGGCTTACACGAAGCATTCAAAAGCTAGAAGAGAGAGCACCACTTTCATGTGACAAGGGATTTCAGAAATGTGGGCCTTTACTTTAAATTTGTAAATTTTAATGTCAATTTTCAACTTCACTGAACTTTGTCATAAACAAGTAAAATTTCTTTTCCTAATTTCAAGTAGATTTAAAGGAAACTATGTTAAGGAACTAAGATACCATAGACTACTCCCATTTCGGCCAGCTGCAATAAATATAAATGTAGCCCCCGTTCCCAAATACTGGAAAATTCTTTATTACCCTTAAAAGGCAACAGCTTTAACCTAGTCTTATTTTATATGTATGATCTTTTATTTCTCTGGTGTTCACAACAGAATGCCTTTTATATGTATATTTGCTACCTTTTACCTTCACTGATAGATAACCTACATTAAAATTGCTACCAGAGGGGCGCCTGGGTGGCTCGGTCGGTTAAGCGTCCGAACTCGGCTCAGGTCATGATCTCGCGGTCCGTGAGTTCGAGCCCCGCGTCGGGCTCTGTGCCGACAGCTCAGAACCTGGAGCCTGTTTCGGATTCTGTGTCTCCCTCTCTCTCTGCTCCTCCCCTGTTCATGCTCTGTCTCTCTCTGTCTCAAAAATAAATAAATGTTAAAAAAAAAAATTTAAAAATTGCTACCAGATAATTTATAAATCAGAAAATAATTCAATGCCAATTAATTGAAGATCCATTTTAATTTTCTGCCATGTTTCAGCAAACAAAATAAGTTACTCCTGTTGCCATGTGTGTCCCAGAAAATATGTCCTCTCATTTTTTTTTCATTTGCCACGTTTTGGTTAGAGGTCAAGGAAACAGAGATGCTAATGAGGGGGGAGGGGCCAGCCAGCCCAGCTGCTGGCCTCGGGTTTCCAGGTGTGGTCACCACATTCGACCCTAAGTCCTACAAGTCAAAAAAAAAAAAAAAAAGTTTCATCTTTGTTCCAGGACAAACCCGACCCTCAGGAATTTACTCAGATTAATCAAATGGAGAAGAGACGGACACACAACCTGTAGAAATCAGTTGAAAAATAATAGGTGGGAAAGTCAGGTAGAACCCACGATGGTTGGTACCTCCAGAAAGAGCTGGTGCTCTGCTTTGAAATCCCAGAAATTTGCTCCTATCTGTGTTCGTGGGTGACATCAACCAAAATGCAGATGTGCTTAGGGTATCCTCTAGAATGACAAACTTACTAAAAATACAATGGACCAGAATAAGCAACCACACGGGTGTGATTATCTCCCTGGACTCTATGGGAAGCTCTGCCACAATCAGAAGCCGATCTGTTGGTTCCTCTTGAGAAACTGTTGCCATAAGAAACAGGTTGCTGGCCGTTCACATCATCCCTACCTGAAAACTTACAGGGAAAAGCCAAGTATTAACCAGAAGGGGAATGGGTGTCCTGGGAATCAGAACAAGAGGCCTCAATCAATGGAAGGTTAATAGAATTGGGTCAAAACATCCCAAGGCATCCATCTGATAATAGGAATAATTTTACCAACAGTGGCAAAAATAGAGTCTAATAACTATACTCTTCCCATTAGCTGTTTCTACATTATGGATTTCTTTGCAATTGAAAAGTCCCAGAGTGCCCAGCTGCTCCCCTCTTCCCCCAGACAGAGGGCAAGCCCACGGGATCACACTTCTGATTGTCCTTCTTCTAAGTCTCTAAAACTAATCAATATCCTTCACGGGGCCCTCTGAACAGATCTCTTTCAAGTGTTTTTGCATTGGAGAGGTATGTTATCGGCTCAAGAGTTTCCCGTTAAGTTTTTCAAAGGCTCAGGTCAAATAGCTCTCTGAGCCTGAAATCAAGTCTGTTTTCCCCAATTCCATACATGTCCCTGATACCTGATTCTTCCACCCACATACCCCACTCTGAAAAAGGGATGCCCCCAAACAATAGACAAGTCACTGAGAAAGGAATAAAAACACGGCAAATTAGTAAATTGACATACTGGCTTATGTCTTGAGCATGTGGGATCTCCTGAAAGGTGCCCTAGATTCATTGGAAAATCAGAAAAAGAAGGTTTCCACCTGAGAGTTAAATTATAAGATCAATACATAGAATGCAGAATACTTGAAAGTGTGCTTATTTCTAGGTTCTCCAGACTCGGCAGAATAGCTCGAAAATGCCATGTAAGATTGTCTCTTCCCCACCGCTGCTGGAAGAGGAGCTAGATGGGGCTGAGGGATGACTGCCTAACCCGAGGGCAGGGGCATTTGCTGGTACGAACGCCAGGACTGTCGGAGGGAACGGTGGGATTATTTTGCCTCTTTCCCCTTTCCCTGTACCCAGATACAAAATCAGAGAGCAGGAAGGCCTGGCTGTGAAAATGATTCGTGGGGCGCCTGGGTGGCTCGGTCGGTAAAGTGTCAGACTCTTGGTTTCGGCTCAGGTCACGATCTCACGGGCTCGTGAGTTCGAGCCCCACATGGGGCTCCATGCTGATGGTGCAGAGCCCGCTTGGGATTCACTCCCTCTCCCTCATCTCTTACTGTCTCTGTCCCTCGCCTGCTCGCTCACTCTCTCTCTTTCAAAATAAATAAATAAACTTTAAAAAATGATTTGTAAATAATATAGTGCTACACAAATGTAATATGATTAGTGATAACTGACGTCTTTGTTAGTGATAATATAAAATACCTGAGGTTCCAAATGTTACAAGCACTTTCCATCTTTAGTAGGAAACTAACATTTCTCTCAGGACTAGTCAGGCCAGAGAGAACAATGATACATGAATCCAAATTAAGGATAAAGTCGGGAAAGGCGATCCTCTTAGAAAATAGTGAAGGGGTGCCTGGATGGCTCAGTCAGTTCAGTGTCTGACTTTGGCTCAGGTCATGCTCTCGTGGCTTTTGAGTTCAAGCCCCACATCAGGCTCTGTGCTGACAGCTCAGAGCCTGGAGCCTAGAGCCTGCTTTGGATTCTGTGTCTCCCTCTTTCTCTCTGCCCCTCCCCTGCTTGTGCTTTCTCCCTCTCTCTCAGAAATAATAAATGAATAGACTTGAAAGGAAGAAAGAAAGAAACAAAGAAAGAAACAAAGAAAGAAAATCTAGTGAAAACCAACACAAAATGCTTGTACTTACCCATGACCAGGAATAACCATCTTTGAGTGAGGCTGTAAATGTGTGCTAAGGGAGACTTAGGAAATACAGAAGTCTGTCCAGGAAATATCACTTTGCAACTATTGGCCATTACATTGCATCTTGCCGGGGAAAGGCCAGTCTGCAAAAGAATGGTAGAATTCATGGGTCTGCATACAGGGAGTGGAAGAATGTGTCCCTGTCCATTCACGGGGGGCAAGGGAGTATACTGGACGGAGAGAAAAGAATGCCCTAAGAATCTGTCTTAAGGTTTCTGTCTGAAATATGACTAGAGGGATACGATCCCACTGTTTTTCAGATCTTTTGAGTATGGGAGAAAACTTTCAGGGGAGAAGGGGCTTTTTTTGTTTGTTTGTTTGTTTGTTTAGATCCTAGAAAGCTCTAAGATTTGCCCATAATATAATTGTTCCTAAAAATTGCCTGCAAAATTCCCAACATTAGACTTCTGTCTTATGAGGAGCAAGTTGTTCTCAAGCAGCTAAAGTTTACTATGAAAATCCTTTAGCCCGGTAGTTGACAGCATATTTTCAGCATTTCATCCATGTTCTTTGTTTTCATTCTTTCTCATGGCAAGTGCCGACTGGAAGCCTAAGTTGTGCCCACTTGGTCCAAAGACTCAGTTGCATTAGGTTAACGACATCTATGTGTGTGGCTCCTAGTTTCAAATGTCACGTATCGCTTCAGTTTCCACTTTTCGTAAAATAGTAAGATTGAAACTGAAAAAAAAAAAAGTCAAACAATTGCACAAGTATCAGTGCAAAAAGACAACACCACCAAAACTGAACAGCTGAGGTAGGCAACATCCTCATGCAGTAGCCTGGGGTGTGCTAGTCAGTTAATGTTTAAACGGCGTGCCCAAAAGGCCATTTAGAGGGCCAAAATACAATGTAGAATAGTAAAGGCTCATCAAAATACACTTGTAGTAACCACCCCCCCCCAAATACAGTAATGTTTTGAAACAAACGCAGCTACACATACCCACGAACTAGCAGAGCACAGATGTGATTAGAGTCCTGACTTCCTCCGCAATAATATTTCTTGCTCTAAATTAATTTTCATTCTGTCTTCAGAACTGTCTGTCTTCTGAGCCTCATCGGCTCAGGGTGAACTGAGAATGTTTTCAGGGACTGTAGAGTTGAGGCTCACTGCTGTGGTCGAGGGCACTGACTCCTGTAAGGCAAAGCCCCTTACCCTTCTTACGTTTCTCTACTTAAATGCAATCTATGGTTGTGGCATATGCTTAGAAATAAGCTTTATCATAAGCCTCAGATAAAATATTCAGATAGGATCAGTTTTTGGAAGATAATTGAAAAAAAGCAATTATCCTCCCCCCAGACAAGACCCATATCTCAATAATCATTGATCATAATAGCTGCATGTTTTTCTTGTCCTGGCTCCTCAGTGCTGCCCCCACACCTCCCCCCCCCAACCCATGCTCTTGCCCCCTAGGACCTCTGTTGTAAATTGATAGTGTATGTAGCAATCGGCATATGCAGCTGAAAGCCAATGTCTCTGACAACCCTGGATACCCACGTTGCTCCCCAGTACCAAAGGACTCTATATTATCATAAAGCCAAGTCTATGTTCTTAAGCTACATACGATAGAGTTGAGTCAATGTACAGGTGTGGAGGCATTATGAAAAGATCTTTGAAAACCACCTGCCTGAAGCCAAGGAAGTGGTAGCTTTTTATTTTTTGCAAAGACGTCTGACCTTATCAAGGCTTCAGACCAAAAACTCAGTTCATCAGTTCATCTGGCATCTAACGAGCCCGAGAGCCAATTTGTTCTTTGCTCGTTAGAGTCAGACGGTATGTCACAAGCCATTTCCGGGGTTAGTTTCTTGAAAAGACACATCTGCAGGAAGCACTGGCCAGAGAGAAATGACTGTGGCTCAAATAAAGGAATTGACTTCAAGGAATCTTGACTTCAGGAAGAGGTCCCGAGAACAGCAGCCGCCAGAGATGCTGAGATTTTTCTGTGAGGGCTGTTTGTAGTCACGAGCCAGACAGGTAATTCCAACATGTAGAGGTTTTCTTTGGCACGGGTGCTGTAAGAGCTGTTGGGCTGAGAGCAGAATCTCTACTCCACTGATGCCAACCTGCTTCCATCTGTTGATGGCTCGTCCTTATGGCGAATGAGGAGAGGGTACGCTTGTATATCAAAATGGGTCCAGTCTTCCTGCATTAACTTCCTGCTTCCTGCAACCGATCTGGACCATCCGCTGTTTTCACAGAGATGTCCAATAGCCTGGCTGGGCTTGCTCGGCTTGTAAAGATTAAGATCGGAGACCGGCTCAGTCGAGTTGGTACTAAAGGTACCACTGAAAACTACATCGACCCTTGGTTAGACTTACTCCCGTGATTACAATGACAATTTCTCATCCCTTGGTGACAAACAAATTGATACTGTAATTAAGGATTAATTAGGGCCCAATAAACAGCAGAGAGGTTGTTTTTAATAAACGTACTTCGGCTAAAAACTCTAGTGGCCAGAAAGAATCAACTTAGCTTCTTAGAGAGATTTCATCTTCAAATAGGATCCTTTGCCTCTGGGCTCACTCTTGTGAGTGAGTTAGTTGTCTGTATAACGGTTTCTTTTCTAAGACTTTAGAGCGGTTTTCTCTATGCTGGCTTTATTGACACTTGGGGCCAGATAGTTCTCTGTTGTCGGGGCTGTCTTGTGCATTTATGTTTAGTAGCATCCTTGGACCCCATACATTCCTCCCACCTCAGTTATGACAATCTAAAATGTTCCCCAGAGGGGAGAGAGTGCAAAATCATACCCAGTTGAGAACAATGCCTAGTTTAGGGCATTATTTAGTAAATACATTTCATCTGTACCAATGACACCTCTCCCCCAATTTCTTATTCTTAAGCCCTCCAAAGGAATTGCCTCTTGTTCTACAAAAAGATGACCAGCTTTAGTTTAAACAACTTCCCCGCCAACATGACTGGTCATAAGGACAACACATTAATTGATTGAAATTACTATCCCAGGATATAGCTCTAAGACAAAAGTTTTGCCATCCACACACACTAGAGAACTAAAATTGAAAACTCTCTGTAGAGGTTTGTTGAAAGAATGAAATACAAGTTAAAGTCCAGCAAATACCCTTGAAAAATTCAAGTAATGTAGGAAACAATTTTGGTAACATTTAAAAATCACCCAAAATCTACTACCCAGGCAGAAATCACCATTAGTGATATTTGGCGGGCATTCTTCCAGACATCTTTCCAGGTACTTATACAGGTATAAAGCCAGATGAATATATGGAAGTTCGTATCCCAAATAACCCAGGATAAATTATCCCATGATTCCACATTGACATTTACAAAAATGAGATTATACTTATGCAGTTTTAAATTAAAGAATTCGATTGAGTTTTCAGATGAGAAACTAAAAACTGAAGTGGCTGATGAATTTCAGATCAATGTTTCTTCGCCATCTTAAAAGAGCTCCCTGAATTAAGAAAATGTTTATGCAAAATTTTAAGAGCTGATGTTATTGTTATTTTTAAGCTGTTCCTTCCAACGTGAAGTCGCACCTACTGATTCCCTCACAGAAAAGATGAGAAAAGAAGTTACCATATTTTTTCCTACCCCTTTCCTCCCATCCCCAATTGGATTAGTTATAATATTTACCTGTGATCTTTTAGTTCTATTCTTTAGCCATACTTCCTACGGTTGTTTGGTCTCACTTCTATTTTAAATGAATCCACAGCCTCTCAGTTCCTGAGTTCTTTATTTTGATTCATTTTTTTTTTATTTGGCTGGATTGGTTTTCAAGACACAGTTTTTATTTGCAGAAAGGACCCACAGATGCTGTATTTCTTGAGCTTTTCAACCCTTGATGATCTCTGCCTGCTGCTTTCATACTCAAAGGACAATTTGGCCAGAGATTCAATTCTTGGGTGACCGTTTCTTGCCCTCAAGCTTTACAGACACCATTCTGTGATGACTACCGGAGTAGATGGCTGGTTCCTACTCTGAGCCCATGCTGGATGCTGGGGACGGATGGCTCCACCCAGCACCCTGGTTCCTTCTCTCAGGGAGTCAATTACAGAGCCCACACCTGCTGTGATCACCTAGTGGTCACTGCTGCCATTCAGAAGGTGTAGGAAGCCTGCAGGCTCTGGGGCCAGTCTCTTCTTGCCTTTCTATCCCGTACCAGGAACAGTCACCTCTTCATCTCTGACAGTGACAACAGGAGCAGACCGTAGTTCCTCTCCCACCGCCCTTTGTTCACCTCCAAGGAACACTGGTGACCACTCTTTCCCTTCTTCCCATTCTCTTCCCATGGAATCTAGAAGGCATAGGACCATCTCTTCCTCCCCTTTCCTAGCCAACATTTCTGTCTCTTCCAGTCTTCCTTCTGCTTAATTTCCCCACTCAGGACCTGTAATTGAATTCCGCCCTTTGGGTGCACCTCATTACTCTAATGGGTACCAAAAGGTCCCCCTGTATACTCTTAACATCCCCACTCATTCCCAATATGTGCATATGAAATAACCAAGGATTATTTATCCCATGATTCCATACTGACGTTCCAGTATTAAGCTCTTCTCCTTCAGGGCAGATAACTCCCAACTTCTTCAAGTGTCACCCGGTTTACTCTTGCCTACTGTCTCCCTCCCCCCCAAATTTTGACTGTCTTTCGATCTACTATACACACGGAAAGGCCAGACTGCATGAATAGTTAACTTGGTAGATTGTGTCCAAAAGCCTCTCGAAACAGAATGCCCTACGCATGATGGCATTTGGCAAATATTTATTGATAAAGGGGATATACTGAGAATTCTATTAATATGTTCCAGGGCTCACGAAAGAAAGGATGCGTAAGGGAATACCAAAAGTAAGTGAAAGATCAGGATATAGGGCTTTAATAATAATAGTAATAAATATTAACTGAGCGCTTCTTACGTACACGGCAACTGCTTTAAGTTGTACCCACAGTGGTCTTGTCCAATTTCTACAATAACCCTAGGACAGAGGTCCTGTTATTGTCCCTGTTTGAAAGATAAGGAAACTGAGACACAGAGAAATCAAGGTATTTGCCCAGGGTCAGAGCTAATAAGCGGCAAAGTCTAGACCTGAACCCATTAAAAGTAGGAGATGCTCTACGTAGACTATTTTGGGGAAAATGGGCTGCTCTTCATCTTGACTATGGTTTGCAAGGTACAGGCGTAAGGAACCGTAAATTAAAATTTTGGTGAGAACTAATGAGCTTCCTTTCTGTGAAGAGGATAGGCCTCCATCTACCACAAGAGGTTGGTTAGAGGCTTCCTGTGTAAATGTCCCAGACAGAAATGAACCTTTCCACGTGTGACCTTAACGCACACTCTTCCATTCCAACCAAACGATGGCCTCATTATGTCGAAGGCCAGGAATGCGAGTTGGGGAGGAGAAAATAACAGCCTGCTTTCACTTTCCAAGCACAAGCACGCCAGCCCAAGACGGCTCTGTGCTGTGCATTCTCCACAGCCCAAGAGGGCCATCCATGTGCCAGACAGATTAAACACTCGGGGAATTTGATACGATCACTCCTGGGAGGGGTTTTTTCCACTACTCTCTAATCCAGTGAAGCCCGGGCTGGCAAAAGGCAGTTGAATTGAGAGAGTGACTAAATATGCAGGGTCCTTGGAGGTTAGAATACAGTCTGTCTACGAGAGGAAGGCATTTTGCCTTTAGTCTGTCTGGATTTCTAATATCCACTGCAGACTATTAATCATGCAGACCAGACTCTTGAACTTCTTTGAATTGTTTTACATTTAATCAGAACCACCACCACCACCCCCTGCAAAAAAAAAAAAAAAAAGAAAAGAAAAGAAAGAAAGAAAGAAAGAAAAGAAAAAGAAAAAAAAGCTACAAAATCCTGCCTGATTATCTGATTTAAATGATTTTAAACATTGAAACAATGGTTTATCTGGAATACATACCCCACACTGAGCATATGTTTAATCGTTTTAAAATGGCCTCAAAACCAAAAATGCAATCGCTGTGCATATCATGCAATCATGAGAATTAAAAATTAGCCAAGGACTTATTGTTCATTTCCTTTAGATTTCCTGCTCCGCTATTAGTTATCCAAGATTTTCACCATCAGGAATACAACGGGAAAAAATGGAATAACTTCTTTTCTATTATCATTTACCTCTAATTTTATTGGATGAGAATCTGGCACAGAGTTTACACTTTAATGGATGATTCTATATGTTAAAATGTCACCTGATTTTATTTATGACCTTCAGATAGAGCAGATATCATGATTTACAAAACCACATCTATCTGAAGTCCAGGAGTGTCGCTTTTCTTCGCTCCTCCACAAACCTCTTTTCCATGTATTTGCTAGGCTTTAAATTATTTTATTATTTTAACAAATCTATATTGTGTTTAGCTCAACAGTTTTCTATTTTGATTTTCTGGGCTGTGTGGATGGAAATGCTTTTCTCCAAGAACGCTATCCTGAGATAACAATTGAAGCCAAATTGCAACTGTGGAATGGTAGCCAGGTTCCAGAATAGTCTTAACCACACATACATTCCGAAACTTGCTTCAAGCAGAGAATCTGAGGAGTGAACAAAGTCTATGTTTTCCTTCTACACTCAAGGAGGGTAGACGGCGTGTTTCCACCTAAGGGCAGGGAGGGAATCAAGACCCATACGCTCTTGAACGCACAAAGTAGGAAGAAAAAAAGAGAGCAAACATTTACCTGGGCCAAAAGAATGTTGCCACAAGCCTGTCAGCGATGTAGCCGCCAGAAATTTTCAAGGGGCAGAAAAAGGAAATCTTTAGAGCAAAGCCCCTTTGGTTCTCTCTTCTGGGAAGTTTCTCGTTAATTTCCTCCTGCCCTACCCTGGACATCTGAGAGCCAGAGCTTAGGCACCATGGACTCACAGCAAACAGAATCTGGGCCAGCGGGCTGCAAGGCAAAGGGACTCATTAAACCACAGCCCTTTGCAAATCTGGTCCGGGCAAATATTTGCTGCCAATTTTCCATGTTGGGGAACTCTCCAGAATACTGAAGGTTTTTGCTTTGTCTATTTCTTTAAAAGAAATGCTTCAAAGTCAGATGAAGCTGAGGAATTGGGGAGGTGGTTAAGGTGGAGGTGTCTTCCAAGGGGATGAGCTCCCAATGTGACGTCCTCAGGACGAGACAAGAGTCTTACGGATCACAGCAGTGGCTGTGTGGTGGGTTGTAGGCCTCATCCCTGAGCCGGTGTGATATTTCCTTCCCCACACTTAGCCCATTTGGGGATTTGAGTGGAGCAAGAATTCGGGGAAGCAGGGAAACTGAGATAAAAACAAGGTATGAGTTATCAACAACCACGACATATCCTGGACCTTCCATAACCGATGTCCATGTAATCTCTCCAGTCATTCCCATCAAAATAGACAAACTTGCCAGGTAGTCGGCCCCCATTTTTTTAATTAGGAAAGTTAAAGTTATAGACCAGGTACGGTTTATAAAAGAGAGGATACGATTTAACCGTTCTGTGAGGACAGTGATTGCGACGCATTCATCTTTGTGTTTTTAAAAAAATTTTTTAATGTTTATTTATTTGTGAGAGTGGGACGGACAGAGAGCGAGCAGGGGAGGGACAGAGAGAGAGGGAGACACAGAATCGGAAGCAGGCTCCAGGCTCCAAGCTGTCAGCACAGAGCCTCATGCAGGGCTCGAACTCACAAACAGTGAGATCATGACTTGAGCCAAAGTTGGATGCTCAACCGACTGAGCCAACCAGGCGCCCCTATCTTTGTATTTCTAATGCCCTATATGACCTGTGGCAAATAAAATATATGTTGAATGAACATGATTTAAAAAATGAATAAGCTGTTCTACCTCGATGACTGATTTTTAGCATAAACTAAGCATCCAAAGATCTGGCTTCTGATCCTAGCCCTGCAAAGCACTACTGAGAAAGTTACTAAGCCTTCCAAAGACTCAGTTTTCCCATCTATAAAATGGAGCTACTAACTTCCTTTACTGAGCTTATGTTACAGAGTTGTTACACAAGCCAACAAGACACTGAATGAAAATGCTAGGAGACTTGAAAAGAGGAATGCAAATGTAAACTTTTTATCATGGCTTTTAAAAATTTTTTAGCATTATTTATCATTATGGTCACTAATGATCACGGTCCTACACCCCCGGGGTGCTCAGCTTCTCAAATCTCGTCCAAAAGAACATAGCTAGTAGCCCCAACAAATCTCAGGCTGTGTCTGAACTTTCCAATTGGCTTTGTTTTTGTAATAATGAAGAAACAACTCATAACACTGCATGCTTTGTCCCCGCAGTGAGACAACCAGGGCACAATCAAATGCTGAAAATTATACAGCACCAACTCCAGGAAGAATTCTTCAGCAACACACACACACACACACACACACACCCCAATACCACATATCCTTCAGCACTGAGAATGTTTGCTGATAGGTGTGAAGAAAGCCCACCCCCAGGATAACTGAGAAATAGTTCATATTCCATGACTAGCCAACGGCATCTTCTTCCTCTTCAACACCACTTCCAGATGCCTAGGTCCTCAAGGGGTCAAGAACCCTCCAGACGTGTTCCCATGCCTGCCCCAGTCCTGTCAGTCAGTTGGTTGATGCAAGCCCTTTGCTCAAAGCCGGCAGCCGGGCGGGCAGTGAGTGGGGCAAGAGATCATCATCTTCTACCCAAAGGCACACAGCTTTTAAGCAGAGAGTCTGGATTGAAAACCTGTTCCACCTGATTCTAAGTCCGCCTCGCTCTACTACTGCCTTCCCAGGTGTTTCTACCACAGGGCAGTTTGGGGGTCTGCTAAGGCAGAGATTTGCAAGGAGGAAGAAGGCCTTTGGGGAGCTCTTCAATGTACATCTTCCACTCTGTTCGTGATCATGACTATTAATCCTCGTATTAAACTCTTGGGTACATATGGCTGACTATGCTAGGCCTGGAGAAATAGAAAGAACTCGGTATTCCCACAATATAAGTGACTACTAGCCCTTTTATAGGGTTACCTTTGTCTTGTTGTTGTTGTTCTTTCGATTTTTTGAGAGAGAAAAGAGCACATGTGTGAGGGAGAGGGGCAGAGGGAGAGAGAGAATCTTCAGTAGGCTCTATGCTCAGCCTGGAGCCTGTTGTGGGGCTCAGTCTCATAACCGTGAGATCATGATCATGAGAGACCATGACCTCAGCCAGAATCGAGTCTGATGCTTAACCGACCAAGCCACCCAGGCACCCTGGGTTACCTGTGTTTTAAAAGAGGAGCTAAATCGGGTGGCTAAACCACCTGGGTGGCTCAGCTGAGTGTCTGACTTCTGCTCAGGTCATGATCTTGTGGTTTGGGAGTTCGAGCCCCATGTCAGGCTCTATGCTGACAGCTCAGAGCCTGGAGCTGCTTCAGATTCTGTGTCTCCCTCTCTCTCTTCCCCTCCCCTCCTCACGCTCTGTCTCTCTCTCTCTCCTTCTCTCTCCCTCTCTCTCAAAAATAAATAAACATAAAAAATAAAAGAAGAGCTAAATAAAAGAGTTCCTAATGGTACCATCCCCGACAGTTAGGCAAGCAGATAGGGAAGAAGCTTTGTTTCTATGGGGTTTTTTGTTTGTTTTTGTTTGTTTCAAAGGGGCCATCATTGCAACCCTGCTCCTAAACACCACACCATTTAGGTGACCATCCAACCTGACCTCTCAAAGTTTTGATGTGTTGGTATTGCTTTCAATGTCCTCATCCTAAACGTAAAAATGGCTGGCTAATATTAATATTTGCTCAGTATGTCTTAAAATAGTATCTGCCCCTATCATTCAGCAAATCAGAAATTATGTCGATTATTCCTAGTGTTACGGAAAGGGGAGGGGATGTGTTTCAGACCACACGTGTTTGCGTGTTATTTCTGTGGGGTATCTTTTTTGGTTTGAGTAAGAGCATGCAAACAAAATTCCATTGTATATACCGTCGATTTTGCTAATAGAAAAGCATGCCTACAGCTCTAATATTAAATTACTGTATGTACCCATAACATTATTCACAGAGGCACTCCCTTATAAGGCTGGTTTTGGGGTGGACAGGACTAAAAACTCACCTTCAAAGTCTGCCCTATCACACCGAGCTTTCATGGGTTTCTGTTGTTTTCAAGGATCAGATACTTGAATTACAAGAATCTGAAAAAGTTTTTTGCTTTTGTTTTAAATTTTTTTAAGTTTACTTATTTATTTTGAAAGAGACAGGGAGCACCCAAGTGGGAGAGGTGGCAGAGGGAGAAAGGGAGAGAGAGAATCCCAAGCAGGCTCTGCTCTGCCAGCACAGAGCCCTACGTGGGGCTCGAACCCACGAACCGTGGGATCATGACCTGAGCCGAAACCGAGTCGGATGCTTAACTCACTGAGCCACCCAGGTGCCCCAATAATTTGCTTTTTTGAAAAGCTTGGGATTTGCCATTTCTGCCCCTCTTCCAGGCGGGCCTTCGGGGCAGAAAGGTCATTAAACTTGGGTTAACTGGGAAATGTTTCTGAGTAACAGGGTTCCAGGGAGAGAGCGCCTTCCACACATACCTTCCCTGCAGAAACGGCACCCCCTGCAAGGCTCTCAGAGCAAAGGTAATGGGAGGATCCCTTGGGCTGGCAGAGGGTTCTATTTTGTAAGGCTTCTCAGCTTGCCTGGGGACACGGGAAGAGGGGAGGAAGGGACACCCTACCTACCTGGCGGAGCACAAAAGGCCAAGCATGTTTCCCTCCCGACCTCCTTCCCGTGTCTGGCTCCTTCACACAAACTGCCCAGATCTGGGTCGTGTTTCCAGGTCCCCCCTCCATCCTGCACAAAGAGACTCCACTGGACACCCCCCCCCACTCCAGAAAAAAAAAAAAAAACAGCAGCAGCACCAAGTGCCAACAGAGAGAAATGAGGTGTGCGTTTTCTGGTTTCATATTGCAGCTCTTCTAGAAATAACATCGGCGATGCCAGAAGCCTATGAAGTAATAAATAACCTTTCCCCCAGACGGTCACCAGCTTTACGTTACTTTGAGGCACAATCAGCACTGAAAGGTTTATGACTCTGTGTCCTGCAATCTGAATAGACATTACCCCTTCTGAGAGTTTAATGACCTCAGTCGGCTTCACACTCACCCTGGTTGGGAAGTGTGGGCACGGTCACCAAGGGGGTGTCCTACGTTGCCTGCATGGCTTCAGGTGGTTCCAAACCTTCAACCTTTGGTCCAGATTCTGGGAGAAGCACACAGAGAGCGAACGAGCTTCTAAAGAGGTCAAACAGCAAAAACGCTTCTTCATGTCAATAACCAAGTGACACAAAACTTAAATGTAAAGAATGCACAAAAAGCCACAAAACCACTTCCCTTCAACTTCTGGATAGCAAACGTGTTTGATTATTAAGTGAGGCCTGCTCTTGGTGAAATTCAGAGAAGAGCAATGACACCTTCTAGAGCAGGGCCCATCTGGGGTGCCGGGGCCCCTTTCTCACATGGTCCCGACGTGAGAAAAATGCCGAGAGGCGAGGAGTAGTGGCCAGGGCGACCCCCTGAGCCTCCCTGCTCGGCACATAGCACCCTCAGAGCATCCCATAGCCTCGTGCCCTGAGTCCTGTAAAAATGCGGTTACACCAAGAAATGGACTGTTGTGTCAGCAACACGCTTGCTGCAGCGCAGTCTGAGTTTGTCGGCCTTCACCCTGGGCTTTGCTCTGACATGATTCATTTAGGAAAGGTCCGCGGTCGTGCGCCACTGGAAGTTTTACACTTCCTCTTTTGGGATATGCCAACTCTGTAGAAAATGATCACTTGCAGTTATTGCCAGTTATTTATACATTCGTGTGAACAAAGACTACACGAGTCAGTTCTAAAAGCAAAAGACGGACAGAAGGACACTTGTCCACACTCGAGATCTCACTCACCAGGATACGAGACAAGGAATATAAAGATAACTTGTCATACTAGCCGATTAACACGCACGCACACACGCACAAAACACACACACTAAGTACACACCCGGCAGCTATATTGTGCCTGGTGGGCTGCTGGACTGCTGGCAAGGCAGAGATGAAAGGATTCGGTTCTCATCCTGTTTGGAACGTTACTTGGGACCTACTCTTCTGTCGGGTTGAAATTCAACTTAGCGAACATCTCATTGCTTCCAGTAAGACCTCAGGAGCAAGAGGACACAAGAAGATTTTCGGACAAAAGGGAAGGGGAAAGGAGCAGTGTCCGGAGGGGGGACATGGACAGAAAGACACAACCTTGTTCAGAATAATCATCTGTTTGGGGGGCCCTGGAGATAGACCCCGCCTAGGATTCCAGAGACCTGTGGGTTCGTTCCAGGGTTGTTTCTACGGAATGGTGGACCCTCCAAAGCTATCCTTCCCTTTCCGGGTCCTGATTTTCCCGTGGCATAAATGAGGAAGGTAGAGTACATGGGGGTTCTCAACTAGGGGCAATTCTGCCTTCTCGGGAATATTTGCTGATGTCTGGAGGCAGTTTTGGTTGTCAGAGCTGGGAGGAAGCCAAGGATGCTACCAAACACCCTACAGTCACAGGACAGCCCCACCACCAAGAGTTACCCAGCCCAGATGTCCTAGTGTCAACATTGAAAAACTCTGGGCTGCACCATTCGAAGGGTCTGTTAACCTCTAGTAAGATCCACGTGGTTGATGGAACGCCCAAAATAGGACTTGTCCAGAACCAGCAGTCTAACAGCCATACTTTGCATTTTTTCCAAGGGCCCGGGAGCCGATGTGACCCACTGTACTAACAAATTTTGCCTTCTCTCCTGGCATTCATGAGCACAAGTCCAACATAGCCAGAGGTTGGCCAGTGCTACTCAAAGGGAGGTTTGGCCTGTGGTAAAGTTGGGAGGTCAGCAAATATGTCACCCACACGGGGGCCGCTCCGAGTGTGAACAACACATGATGTCACCTACATCAATTCATGCTTATGGATATTAAAAGGCTACTTCAAGGGGTTCTTTTGAATTCCCAGAGTTTGTAACAAGCATGTAATGTACGAATTACCTATCCAAGGATGCTGCAAAAGAGATGCCTCCTGCATCACCAGTGTTTGGTGAATAAGGCCGAGAACAGCAGAGGTGCCCCTGTGCTTTTAGAACTGGCTGGAGAGGTTCCAAGAGTCATAGAACCATCCCGCTCTCCTGCCACAGACACACCTGGGAAGAGAGGAACCAATGGGAGAGGCAAAGTGCTAGGACTCTGAAGGCCTCAACAGGAGGCTCAACAGCGTAAGCACCTGGGGCTCTACCTTGGCAGGTGTTTGGCCTAGGAAAGGTGGTTCTGACAGCCAACAGCCGATGCCTCTGAGGCCTAAAATATCCACTCGGGACTCTGCTGAACTGCCACTGTTCAGTTATGATACCCCGCGCCCTACCTCCAGCAGTAATGATACGTGGAGACCTGTGGAATTCTTCCCACCTTGCTGGGCCATCAAGCCCCATGTGCTCTGTGGCCATGCTGACTGGAGGCCTCATGCTGCTATTTCTGATTCCTCTGAAAATGAGGCAGAAAAAAGTCATCAGGAAAGCTGGGGTATATGGGTTCCCCTCAACTCTTGCCCAAATTACTAAAGTATTCTCCTAACTGGTCTCCTCACAGCTATCTGGTTTCCTTCCGGTCTCTTCTCACCAGTATAGCCAGTCATTCTTTCCCACTCAACATCAGTTATGTTACATTCCTACTTGAAGCATAGAATGACTCTATAGGGCTCAGGGGGTTATGACAGAATTCCCTAAAAGATTCCAAAATGCCTCGCATGGATCCAGCTGCTACCTACTCCCTGGCAGGCATAATATCCCACCATGCTCTCTATGCTCCAGACACAGCAGCTTTCTTTCAGTCCTTTGAATGCCTCCCGCTTCCTTCTGTCACGGGGCCTTTGCACATACTATTTTATCTGTTGTGTACCCTCTTCCTCCCAGGCCGTCACCACCCCTGGTCACCTGGCTAATTCTATTCTCCTCCCAGAGCTCAACTCAACCACTGTCTCCCTCAC
The DNA here is from genome assembly GCF_018350195.1 of Panthera tigris. Classification (NCBI taxonomy): domain Eukaryota; kingdom Metazoa; phylum Chordata; class Mammalia; order Carnivora; family Felidae; genus Panthera; species Panthera tigris. Next base: position 17,425,038 of record NC_056664.1, read on the forward strand.
AAAGACTATGTCCGACCACCCTCACTGGGTCATTCCTCCTACGCTACCCTTCCTGGGACTGTGTGTCTCTTCTTCGTTGCTGTTTACACAAGTGCAATTTTACATTAATGTATGTATTGGTGTTTAATAAAGATCTAGTCAACAAACGAATGACTCATTCCCTCCTCGGGTGGAATAGGGACTCTGACCACACATTCCTATTTCTGTCTCTTTAGTGGTTCTATCTTCACGGCACTGGAGGTTGTTGGCTTACATCTGCCCACACAAGATTCTTCCTTCCCCATGAGCTCAGTTCACCTACTCTCCTCCATGAAGCCCTCTCTCATCTCCCACTCCTCACAGAATTTACTCATCCCCATCACACTTCCTCTGTATCTCCTCACATGTTGCTTTAAATTGGCATCAGTTGTCAACATGTTACCCTTCATTTTGGATTCTAAACTCCTTGAGAAAAGAGCCTCCTCCTAGCACACCGTTCTGCAAAGTTGTACGTGCTCAATAAGTATTCGGTAAACCGAAATGCCACTTGTCAAAGCTCTGGCGACAGGAATAATCACAAGTAGCAACTCTAACATTAATGCCAGTGCTGATCCACGCACTCAGCTACTCACACAGGATACAGAACAGACATGAGAAGAAGTTCTCTCCCTGCGGCAGGAGAGAGACTAGGTATGTTGTGAGCGTCTTCTGATTACCAGGAAGTTTCTATCATCTGTGAGGCCCCCGTGGGATTTCTCCTCTTGTTTCAGATGGCTGTCATGGCAGAGCACTGGTTCTCTGCATGTAAGCTTGTCACATTTAGCAAACAGAAATACAGGACTGCCAGTTAGTCTGAATTTCAGGTAAACAATAAATACTTTCTTGCATAAATATGTCCCAAATATTAAATGGGATCTACTTACACTTAAAATATTGTTCATAATTTATCAGAAACTCCACTGAAACTGGTCATCCTGTATTTTATCTAACAACCTTACTGTATGCTTTTAACATACGGTCGAAGATTCCATGGTATTAGCGGGTGCTTCCAAATGACAATCCACGAAAAAAATCAATACCAGTACAAAGTGATCAGATGAATGTAATCCTTCTCAATGTTTATTCACCATGGCTGCCATATCACCTGCCTGAATCACCATTGTCTGAAAGGGAGGGTAATGGACCTATTTTATTCTCTGTATACAATCCTCAGGATGACATATTTACATATGCACTCAACGCATACTCAGGTCACTGCCTATTATGTCTGAGAGGAGGGAATAGCCTTTGGTGATTGTTGTTACAATGTTCCTCCAGAAGATGGAGAGTTAAATTCCAAAATCATCCCGTAGTTTCCCATACGCAAAATTTTACATTAAAAAAAGTGGAAAAGTGGAAGCCACTTTTGAACATTCTGGGTCGGTGAGCACGAATATTCACAATGTAGCTCACCATCACTTGTGTTTGTCCCAGAACATGGGGTTGTGCAGGGAAATGAAAAAGCATATTTCTCCAGCAAGTTTCCTGGAGACCTAAGACTTCTCAGGGAGGAAGAAATAAAAGTGAAGAAGGAGCCGTCTACCCTGATCAAATTTGTCCTTCAGAAATCACAACTGGTACAGTGGACCTCACAACCTCAGTGGAGGAGGCCATGTTCCTACAATTGGGGAGGTCTTGTTTGATTTCATCTTATCTTTTCCTCCCTTATGATCCTGCAAGGTGAGACATTTTTAAAATTATTATTAACAAGACTTAAAACTCAGTTTGATATGACAAGTTTTTGTGAGTTGAGTGACCATACTCATGTGTGAATGTGACAAAAACCAAAATAGGGCATTGCCTGGATGAGAAACTAAATGAGAATTTATTAGGACTGAAGTCGGTGCATTTTCTTTGACTATAACCTGATCCTTGTCTACAGGTTCTTGAAAGAACATGTCCCAGCTTCCTTGGGACTCAGCTGTGCGCAAGAATCTTAGATCATTAAGACAATCTTAAACATTCCTGTGTTCCTACTGTTTCCCCAGAAGATAATGCTCCTAGGTGACCATCAGCTAGCATTAAAAACATCTAGTTCAAAGACCAGTTTTCCAAAAAAAAAAAAAAAAAATGATTTCTGTGTTGAAATTGAGGGGGGAAATGTATTCTTATCATCTCTGTCTTTTCTTTCTTATCATCTCTGTCTTTAGCTTTTCTTTCTTCCTTCCTCCCTTCCTTCTTTCCTCCCTCCCTTTTTCTCTCTTTCTTTTCTTTTCCTTCTTTTCTTTCTTTCTTTCTTTCTTTCTTTCTTTTTCTTTCAAGCATATGTTGACCCTAGAGTACAAAGCCAATTTACACACAAAAGCAAACCATGTACTTGAGAAACAGAGCTCTTTTCTGGAAATTAGAACTTGGCCAGGCTAGGAATGAGTTTCTCTTCAATATTTGTCACTTCCAACTTTGCATATTAAGGTAGCAATGCTTGGCATGTGTAGAAGGTTCTGCACAATTAAACAGTGTAAGTGGCATGGAACTAAGATGTCTATTTCTCTATAGAGTTTCTTTGACCATGGAGGGGGTGCTTCTAGGAGGCCTGGGAAAGGTCAACCATAACTTCCAGGGTCTTTAACGCCAATTTGCAATGAATCATGTTTTAGTGCGTATCTGTGATTGTGTGTGTGCTGGGGCGGGGGTGGGGTGGGGTGCAGGGGGCGCCTGTGTGCATGTGTTAATTTGTCTCACTCCCTTTAAAGGAAGAGACTGGCCCACTCAGACCCTCAAAGAATTGTATTAGCACAGGTTTGCTGAGGCATTCCAAATAAACAGAGATAAATGAGCTACCACGAGGTAGGGACCAGAGAGCTGGCTCAGATATTTCAAAAGGAACCAACTGCCCCTTTACTTGATTGGCACCCTCTTAGAGCCTCCAAGGACCTTTTTTGATTTTTGTGTTCATCTGTATTCTCAGCTGCCACCGGGCCGGAAAGTTCACGACATGCTTGGGCTGGTAGAAAATGAGAATACCAGTTGTCTCTGGAGAGGCCTTGACAGCCACTGCCAAGGCTCCCAGGCCAGACCTGAAATGAAGATCTGGCAGAGGTGGTCCTACCACGGCCAGGATAGCGGATGAGGCTCTAATTCAGGGCAGGAGATCGAAATGCAACCTGTGATTGACAGGAATCAAATAACACAGCCTCAAACCAAGGGGCAGAGAGGAAGCACACAATATGAGAAAGGCATTTGTGTGAAATGAGAGCAGGAGATAAGGAGAGAATTGTGCCCCTCATCTCGCCCCCCCATACACACACACACATGCACATTTGCACAAACAGATGCATGAACCTGTGCATGCGCGCACGCATGTGGCATGCTGGTGTTGAGGCAGGAAGCATCATGGGGCCCACGGCAAACATACCCCTGGAATTGGGTCACAGAAACTAGTGGGGGACTCTGGGACGTCTAGAATATACAAAGGGCCATTTCTTTGTGGAAACACCTGGGAAAAGGACCATATTCTTCCATGAGACCAGGCCTATTCCCAGTTCTGCCTTGTTTTCCCCTTGCAGCTCTGCTTCTGAATCCCTGCAGAGGTGAATGCCTGTCTCTGAGGCTTAGTACTTTCACGGGGCACTGGAACCTACTGAGTAGGAGGGAACTGGACCCAAATTGGGAAGCGTAGAGTCAGGGTCCAGCCGGCCCTGCTGCCTGCGGAAATCAATGCTACAGAGGACGAGCAGCCTTCAGCTGTTTGACCCCCCAAAATTGGGCTCCTGATACGGGTCTGGCCCACCTTGGAGGGAGGACAGAACCTGGAGAGCTGAAGGTGCTTCCGGACGTAACTTGTTCACAAGGAAGGAAGCTATTTCCTCTCCAGCATGGACTTGAGCTCCTCATTTAACTACCCTGGACCCCGATGTTAGTATCAGTCCCCATCATAGGTGTCCCATTAAGAGAAGGCAACAGACCGAGAGAAGTGATTTAAACAAAACAACAACCATAACAGCAAAACTCCTTTATTGGACTTGAAAACCTTCCCCCCTCCCCGAAACATTCGAATCAGGTTGAATTAATTAATTAAGCTTGAATTAACTTTTTCATATTGGCAGAATTCAGATTGAAAGAATGGAATAATAGCCAGACAATTCTTGTAGGGCTTTATTTTTTACAGGATTTCATTTATTCTTCCCATCATAGGTTATATTCCTTTTAAATCCAAGTTAAAGAGACACTTATCATATAACCCATCATCTCCTAAAATGTCCTTAGAGTGGGAAATTTCTGGAGACATTTCCGCAGGTGGAAGATCTGGGCACAGTACCTAGAGAATTAGAATACAGCACGTGGACTCACAGTTATAGTCAGAGTTAAAGTTTGTGTGTGGTTTTGCAGGTGTGTGGTTTTATTCCTCAATCTAGTAAGAAGGGCCATTTCAATGTCGTTAACCAGGCGGCTGAGCCAAAGGCCTTATTAAACTGATCTGCAAATGAGAACTTTGAAACGTGGAGGGATGGTAAACTCTAAAAGGCAACCAATAGAATGGGAAAAGGTATTTGCAAATGACATATGGGACAAAGGGCTAGTATCCAAAATCTATAAAGAGCTCACCAAACTCCACACCCAAAAAACAAATAATCCAGTGAAGAAATGGGCAGAAAACATGAATAGACACTTCTCTAAAGAAGACATCCAGATGGCCAACAGGCACATGAAAAGATGTTCAATGTCACTCCTCATCAGGGAAATACAAATCAAAACCACACCTAGATATCACCTCACGCCAGTCAGAGTGGCTAAAATGAACAAATCAGGAAACTATAGATGCTGGTGAGGATGTGGAGAAATGGGAACCCTCTTGCACTGTTGGTGGGAATGCAAACTGGTGCAGCCACTCTGGGAAACAGTGTGGAGGTTCCTCAAAAAATTAAAAATAGACCTACCCTATGACCCAGCAATAGCACTGCTAGGAATTTACCCAAGGGATACAGGAGTGCTGATGCATAGGGGCACTTGTACCCCAATGTTTATAGGAGCACTTTCAACAATAGCCAAATTATGGAAAGAGCCTCAATGTCCATCAACTGACGAATGGATAAAGAAATTGTGGTTTATATACACAATGGAATACTACGTGGCAATGAGAAAGAATGAAATATGGCCCTTTGTATCAAGGTGGATGGAACTGGAGAGTGTTAAGTGAAATAAGTCATACAGAGAAAGACAGATACCCCATGTTTTCACTCTTATGTGGATCCTGAGAAACTTAAGAAAAGTCTATAGGGGAGGGGAAGAAACAAAAAAGAGGTTAGAGAGGGAGAGAGCCAAAGCATAAGACACTCTTAAAAACAGAGACCAAACTGAGAGTTGATGGGGGGTGGGAGGGAGAGGAGGGTGGGTGATGGGTATTGAGGAGGGCACCTTTTGGGATGAGCACTGGGTGTTGTATGGAAACCAATTTGACAATAAATTTCATATTAAAAAATTTTTTTAAAGAAAGAAAGAAAGAAAGAAAGAAAGAAAGGAAGAAAGAAAGGAAGAAAGAAAGAAAGGCTTCAGTGCTCAGAGGATTGGGAGAGCAGAGGTGGGAATGAACCTTCTAGAATCTCGGAGCTAAAGTCACAATGAATTCCTCAACGCACTTACCCCCAGGGAATAATCATTGTCAAACTCACGAACTGTGGCTGGACTCAGCAGCAGATCTCTCTTGGGGACCTGGGGAGGAGGGCCGCCCACTGGGTGAATGTCAGCATGCTGGGGAGGAGGCTTCTGAGCACTTGTGGGCCTAAGCCTGGCAGCAAAACCCTCTGATAGATTCCGAATGATTCTAGGCACTAGCAGCCTCCCTCCTCCTCAGTGTGTTAAGGACGCACATGATGTGCTAAGGAAAAGGGGATCTGATGGAGCCCACCATGAGAAGGAGACTCATGGTGGGTGGCAGGTGGAGATTCCAACAAGGAATAGCACACAATTGTCTTTCTTTTCATGGTGTGTCAAACTGAATTTAGGATTTGGGTACTATGCTTGTCACGGGGCTTTACCTGTCATCCAGAACCAACATTTTGCAAAATTTTACAACTTGACACCATCTTTGACCTCCAAGAATAATGGCCATTTGGGGAAAAGACCAGCAGGGGCCCTTTCCCTTTGAAGTCCTGGCTTTTCCCTCCCTTCCTATCTCTGAAACACATACGAGTGGGATGTTTGGCTACTCTTTGGTCACACCAAATCCACTTGTACTTCTCTTCATGTAGAAGGACGGGAAGAGGAAGGGCTCATGGCCCGCATCAGGACCCAGCTGGCCATGGCACAGGCACCACTGTAGGTTGAAAAAAAGCTGGGAAAGACCCAGTCCTGGCTGGAGCCTCAGACAGGCCCTTCACCATGATGCCTACACTCACCACATTGTGCACGAGGAAGGCAGACCCAGTGGTAGGAGCTAAGAGGAAGCCCACACCAGCAGAAAGAACACAACCTCTGGGCAGGGGGAAAGAAATGCAACATACAACCTACTGACCCAGTATGACTATCTGTCATGAGCAGAGGGCTATCCTGACAGGCAGACAAAGCCTGACGCATACACATTTAGCAAATAGATATTAAACACCTACTATACATAATTATGCAGTAGGTACTTGTGGCTGACACTAACAGTCTTTCTCTAATGCTCATTCTCCTCTTCCTTTGTCATGGAATGACCACCCAATATGAAAACTACATTTCCCAGCTTCCCTTGCAGGTAGTTGTTATCATGGGATCAGGGTCTGGCTAATGGGATATGAGCTGAGGGTCCCTTTGCATCTTCCAGAGTAGAGGCACATTTTCTTCACCTCCTTCTCCCTTCCTGCTGACTGGAGTGCAGATCTATGGCTAGAAGCTGAGCAAGCTTGAACCTTCTATTGAGGACAGCAAAGCACAAAATAGGAAGAGCCTGAGTCCCTGCAGTCTTTAAGCCCTCAACCAGCCCTGGGCTGCTTTCTTTCAGATCTTTTTTTTTTTTTTTCTTAAGTTTATGTATTTATTTTGAGAGAGAACCAGCAGAGGAGGGGCAGAGAGAGAGGGAGGGAGAGAGAATCCCAAGCAGGCTCCACACTCAGCACAGAGCCCAACACGAGGCTCACTCTCACAATCGTGAGATCATGACCTGAGCTGATATCAAGAGTCAGACACTTAACCAACTGAGCTACCTGGGCGCCCCCAGACTTTTAATAAATGAGAAGAAAAGTAACTTCTACTTTGTTTAAGCCTGTCCTTCTAGGGCTTTCTGTCACTCACAGTCAAACCTAGTGCTATAGGACTCAATAAATACTCACTGAGTGACCAACTGACCTACTGGGTGATTATATATATATATATATATATATATAGGTGCCTAGCTCTTTATGTTAAGCCCCACCCCATGATAACACAGCCATGGCTCCAGCCCTCATGTGCCTATAACCTTGCAAGAAAGCTTGACTTTGAACAAGAAATATGTGTGATGAACGTGAGAAGCGTGGTGTGCAATGGTGGTGTATAACCAGGAAGCTCCAACACAATGTGCAGAGTGGTACTTCAGATGGATCCGGAACTCTGAGCAAGAGTCAGGAGACAGAATGCTTCAAGCCTTGCAATGAGAGACAGCGTGTGGCACCGGAGGAACTGAAAACGGCCAATGTCCGCAGCCCTGCCTTCAAGGAGAGGCACAGGGAGGGAACGAAAGAGGCAGGCAGGGGCCTGACCATGTTGTGTCTTCTGAGCCCTTGACACTCTAAGAGTGGTCTATGGACCAACAGCTCCATCATCCCCCGGGAGCTTGTGGGGGATGCAGATTCCTGGGCCTCCCCCAGACTGTGGAATCAGAGCTGCGTTTTAACAAGAGCTGTGGTGGGGGGCGCCTGGGTGGCTCAGTCGGTTGGGCGTCCGACTTCGGCTCAGGTCACGATCTCGCGGTCCGTGAGTTCGAGCCCCGCGTCAGGCTCTGTGCTGACAGCTCAGAGCCTGGAGCCTGTTTCGGATTCTGTGTCTCCCTCTCTCTCTGTCCCTCCCCCACTCATGCTCTGTCTCTCTCTGTCTCAAAAATAAATAAACGTTAAAACAAGAGCTGTGGGACACAGGCGTGCTTGAGAGACTTTGAGAAGCACTATTACAGGCCAGCTTAGAGATTTAGGTTCTGTTTTGTTTTTGTGTCGTTACTTTTCCTTGAGAAAATTGGGATGTGACCCTTTTAAGCATAAAAGCATAGTGGGATTTGCCATTTCAAAAAGTCTCGGTGGTCCCAGTGAAGAGAACGCATAGAAGGCCTAAATGGATGCACAGAGGCTCAGGGAAGCTGTCAGGGAGTGACGACGGTGGCCTGGGATGTATGGCTGGGGACAGACAGTGCAAAGGGATGTGAATAGTTTGAAAGATACGTGCGAGGGGATTGTACTCCTCAGGGCTCTCCAGAGAAACAGAACCAATAGGATGTGTGTGTGCACGGAAAGAGGCTTATTTGAAGGACTTGGTTTACGTGTTTGTGGAGGGTGGCTAGGCCACAATCTGATGGGAGACACTTAGGAAAATGAGTTGTAGTTCAAGCTCATAGACAAGCTGCTGAGAACCAGGAAAAGCCAGTGCAGTCAAAGGCAGTCTTAGAAATCCCTCTTGCCCAGGGAACGGAGGCTTTCTGTTCAACTCAGGCCTTCAAATGATTACATGAACCCCACCCACAACCGTAAACACTCTCACAGAAACACCTAGAATAATGTTTGACCAAATATCTGGACGAGGTGGCCCGGCCAAGTTCACATACAAAATTACCCATCGCAGAGATAAGAACTGGGGAGTCACTGGCGTGTGGTTAGGTGACTACGGAAGCATGGTGAGTGGGTGGCATTTGTCCGGGGAGAGAAAACAAAGGGAGAAAGGCAGGGCCCTGAGGAGCATCACTATTTAATGGCCAGGTGTAGGTGACAGCAGGTAGCTGGCAGGAGAGACCGCCATGTCACTTGACCAAGTCCTCAGAGACCAACCCATCGCAGAGCCACGTGCAGGTAGCTGGGCCACCCAAGGGGCAAGCTGGGACCTCTGTGTCCCATCAAGTAAGTTGGCAGAGCTGGAGCAAATCCAAGGAACTCTGGCACTCAGGAGGCTTAGTGCCAACCAGAGAGCTGGTCTTGGGGCCCAGAAGAAGCTGCTTCTGGTTGAGAGCGGCCTCAGGGATACAGAAGGCCAGAAGCTCTGATGGCTTTTCTGCAGAGGCCACAGAGCCTGAGGACCTGGGCAGCCTAAGAGAACAGCTGACGCCCTTTCCTGTGCAGGCTGGGAAAATGTTTGCATACCTGTCCCTGTTTCCTGGCTGTTTTCCATAGCATAGCAATTTTCTCATCAGGGTACTTTTTTAGGACCAGTTGGAAGATCCGTAGACCCACAGTGTTCAAAGGAAATAACAAAGTATTAAGAGCGTGAGAGTTGAAGCCAACAAGCTTTGATGAACCACTTGCTGGCTGGTGCTGGGCAAAGCATTCACCTCTCTGAACATCAGAACCCTTCCTCGTCGATAGCCTAGGATTCTGAACTCCTGCCTGATCGTTGCAGAGATTAGATAATGTTCTTATCTGGCACATGATCAGACCCTACGTTGTAAATACAAAGAGAATAACCTCCCTGTCTCTGCAAGACCTATTTCTCTCCTCTCTCCAAAGCTTTCACTCCCCAACTCTCTTCGACTCACCAACACCCCCTCCCAACTTCTGCTTTCCCTTTCTGTATTTAATTACCATTTTTTGGTTGTTATCACTCCACATTCCCTTGCAAGTATTAAATATGTATGTGTTCACGCAACCGAAGCAATCCTTTTAAATGCAGACAGAGACTTTAATGAGCAATCTCGTGTTTGTGCCAGCTTTCGGAATTGAGCTGGGAAAAAAAAAAAAAATGCATGAAGTCAGTTATCACTTGCTCTTGCCAGACGGAAATTAGATGGCTGGTCGTGGTCGCCAGGATTTGGACGAGAGAGAAATGGGGAGTGACTGCTGGTGGGGAGAGGGTTTCTCTTCGAGGTGATAAAAAATGTTCTGGAATCAGTGACCATGGTACTGCAACTCCGTGAATATACCCCAGATCACTGAAGGGTACACTTTAAAATGGCGAATTGTATGTATGTGAATTGTGTGTCAGTAAAAACCTGTGACTATTGGCTAAGTGACAGAGGGGATTGCCTACCTCCAAGGTCAACTGTCATGCAGATGTGAGGCACCTGCCACCAAGCAAGGCACAGCTAGGGATTCCCAAGTGATACCCAGTGATGCCAGGATGTGTCACACCCACCTTTGAACGTAGCACGGATCCTGGAAAAGGTCTCATCCGTAGAGGCTGGAGTACATTTCAAGGAGAAAGTGAGGCTTGAGCTTAGTGTCAGGGAGCAATTGATAGGCTTGAAGAGGTAAAGTGAGACACACTCCAGAGAAGCCTCCAGAAGGAGTCAGAAGTCGCGTTGTTCTCTTTGCTTCGTTGTTGTCTTTTTCATTTCATTTCTTATTATAGTGTTTTCAAGGAGAGATGGGAAGGCTGACTCCAGGGCAGAGGACAGGGGAGAACAGGTCTTGGCCAGACAGGGAAGTGCCACATTCGATCGTTTCTTGCTAGTCGAGCTCTGCCTGGACGCGGGAGGATGCAGGACAGAGCTCGAGGCCCTTGAGCCGTGCTGGACAGTGACCTGCCATTCATTCCGACTCATTGGAACCCCTGTGGCCCACCATATAACGACGTAAAGATCGCCTGTTGGAAAGGAAACGTTTTGACTGGCCTGGCCTTTGCAATTCTTCATTTACGAGAGGTGACTAAACTCTGAGAGAAGTGAGGTTTCTTTGTTTTAAAGAAATACAAAGCTGCAGGGTGCAGGGGGAATTCCTAGGCAGGCATCTTATTTTATGTGGGTGTGAAGTGTAAAAACCTTCATTTTTTGCAAGCTGAGAGAAGCCAGGGTAAAGCGGGAACAAAATGAATATACCCGGGCTTTAAATACCACCTTGAAGACCCAGGGCAGCCTTCGCTGGCATGTCTGGGAGGCTTCAGGGAAAAGGCTGACACACGAAGTCTTGGTTTTTCAGCAAAATGTCACAGGGGAGTCACCAAACTGCCATGCCGGATGAGCTGGTCGAGCCCAGAGCCCAGAAGGCCACATAGAGGTGGTTCATTTCCGGAACCTGGGGCAGATCTATCTTTGCCTCTTCAGTGGGGGAACATGTCAGAGAGGGCAGACAAAACAGAGAAAGCTGGCATCTCCTGAAACCTCACGCCACTGCCCTGCTGGCAGGTGTGGGACCCTGGGTCAATGACACCAATGGTGTTTATGTCCATATTCTTAAATTCCATTTGGCTGGGATATCTGGTAAGCTCCTTCTTTGGGGTGATAGAAGTCTGAGTCTATGACATTCTGTATCCTTCGGTATTAACATTATTATTTTGTTAGTGGTGTAGTAAGAGTATGACTGCCATTTATATTACCCACCCCCTCCCCCCGCCAAGTACTTGTTTACCCTGAAAAGAAGTGGTTTAGCATAAAGTCAAAGTTATTAAATACCCATTTTCCAGACCTCTCTGTTAAATTTATATATATATATATATATATATATACACATATATACATATATACACACACGCACACACACACACACACACAAATAAAGCTAAACCATGTGAAATGCTCCTAAGTCAGTATTATTATTTACTAGACTTCTTATTCCATCTTATGGTATTTTATAATAAAATATCAGCAAGCTCATAAAGAGGGCTTTTTTTTTAAGATCCATAATCTTTCTAACCATAACAAAAGAGCGGTAAATGTATTGTACAAGAGCGCGATGGAAAAATGTGCTAAAGTATTTCCATAAATCAAATGTAGCACTTTGGCATTGACTCTAAAGCATTAAATTTAGTAAATTAGAACCAGATGATTTTAAAATAGAAACTTACATAACTTTACGGTGTGATTTTTCTTTTCTACACAAGTTTATCTTCATGAAGTTCCCTTGGCCGCTACCGTAATAGGTATTTAAGAAGGAAGGGCAGCGTCTGGGTATTATTCATCTGTGTAATTCCCATGATGCCTAGCATTCTGTTGAGCAATTAGTAAGCACTGGTGGACGGATGAGTGAAATCTCAGCAGTGATTAGCAAGTACAAGTTAATTGGAAAGGCAATATAAAATAAATATTTATACGGATCTGTAGGTAGACAAAACACTGATACCCCACACCTCACAGTAAAAATATGTCTTGCTTCTCCTTTCATAGTGAAATGTGTGCATCTCAATCAATGAATTTAAAATCAAAAGGTGGATCTGCTTCTCATTTGGGCCACCACGCCCCCAGCTACCATCACCCTGGGAAGTTCCTCATCTATAAGTCTGTTCTATTTCTGCCATCATAGGAGCCACAGAAAATGTTCCTTTCTGTCATTTCTCCTCTCACACACAATTTCACAACGTAGCTGGTACCTTAAGAAGGACAAGCTGGGAATCAGTGCAACACGGAGACCAAGATGTTCCTAAATGTGGTGCCACATTTAGGGGATACACATGAATAAGGTATAGTCGTCGCCCTTTAGGAGGATACTTTCTGGCAAAAGGGTTCATCGGGACACTGTCATTGAAAATGAAAGAAGCTCAATTCCAACTAGGTTAGGGAGAAAATGTGTTTATTGCCTTATGAATTGGGTTGTCTAAGAATGGACATCAGGTATGGCTTGATCCAGAGGCAGAGACAACAGCATCAGGGTTCTCTCTATTCCACTACTCCAAATATCTTTGCTTCTTTTTTCATGTGGACTCACTCCCTTACTATAGACACTCTGCACAATGAGGAAAAGAAGTTCACTACCAAACCTAGGTTTACAGACTATGATCCAAAGAAAGAGAGGTCCCCTATCTCCCAAGCTTCATTTACAAAATCTCAAAGATCTCAGATTGACTCTGTGAATCACATGCCAATTTCTTGGGCCTGTCATTGTGGAAAGGAGGATATCTTCTATGACAGACCAGGTCTGGGTGGTTGTTGGGGAATCTTCATTAGCAGACAAATGGAAAGGAGGGTATTTATGCCATAAATATTGAGGATGTAAAACTGACAGGGCTGATTGGATGTGCGAAGACAGTGGGGAAAAAAATCAAAAAATCAGTCTGAACTTTCAATTCTAGGCACCTTAGACAAAAGCAGCATCATAAATAGAGGCAGATTAGTTGGAAACGGACATTGTTTCAATAGCAAGTTCATATGAATATTAGCCAGAGTTCTCTACAGAAACAGAACCAATAAACCAATAGGGTGTGTGTGTGTGTGTGTGTGTGTGTGTGTGCACGCGCGTGTGTGTGTGTGCAGATAGAGAAAGAGAGAGAGAGATGGATTTTAGGGAACAGGCACATGATTGTGGAGGCTGACAGGTCCAAAATCTACAGGGCAAGCCGGCAGGCTATAGACCCAGTGAAGAGTTAAAGAGTTGATGCTGTAGCTCAGGTTCAAAGGCAGGCTGGAGCAGAATTCCCTCCTCCCAGGGGGACTTTGTCTCTTAGGGACTTCACCTGATTAGATGAGGCCCACCCACAGGATGGAGAGTAACCTGTTTTACTCAAAGTCTACTGACTTAAATGTCATTCTCGTCTACAACATAGCTTCGCAGCAATGTCTACACTACTATCTGACCAAGTATCTAGGCTCTGTGGCCCACCCAAGTTGACATATAAAAGTAACCATCGCAATCTGTGACTTGGAGGAGTGAGTGAGGTACCTCTGGACTATTTGGGTGCGGTAAGAGGTGAGATTCTGGGACTCAGAACACAGGTCAGGAGACGTGATTTTCATCTACGTAGGAACGAGAGATAGAAAATGGGAAAATGCAGGGTGAGGACAGAACCTGGGGGGGGGGGGAGAGCCTACCTGGAAAGGGGCCTGAAGTATTGGTGAGGGAAGGAGAAGAGGAAGAAGAGCCGGCTGCCGTGGAGGCCAGGAGAGGAGGCCGCTTCAAGAGAGGTGGGGGGAGGGAGGGGACGGGAAATGTCAGGAGCTAGGGGAGGCCAAGGGCCCAGGAGGGCCCCCCGCACGGGCCCTCCAAATGTGACCTGCAGACCCCCAGCCGCCAGGCCGCACACTGCACAGGTCCACAGCGAGAGTGAGGCGGCCAGCGAGTACTTCACAGCCCTGACAGCTTTTAGACGGGGGCCATTTATATCGTTAGATTTAATTATAAAGACAACGGACAAGGCTTGTACGTCGTATGTCTCTTGTACTCCGTTTTTCTGATGACGCGTTAAGTATTTTACAGTCCAACTGACCCGTGATGGACTGGGACATGGGAGCCACGGGTGGTTCTCTGTGGACGGCCTGAGAGGCGCCGGCTTGAAGGGTGGTCCGTGGGATGGATGGCAGAGGCCGAGGAGAGGAGGTCCGGCGGGAGGCCAGGCCTCAGACTGCTCACTCTGGCCCTCTGGTCATGGCAGGTGGAAGAGAGACAGCGCCCGGCTTGATGTTGGGGGAGGGAGAGGTGCCAAAGGGAAGATTTGGAGGAACTGGATTGTATCCACACTCGCCTATCCACCGTTATCAGGTATAAAGGTCTACAGTTCTTTCGTAACTCATTTGGTGGCAATACCCGACCTGGATCGGCCCGAGGCAGTGCATAGTCTTCATTTACCCCAGTTGGCATGAATATACGTATGTCTTCCTGCTGGAACACGAACGAGTTTGCAGACTGGATGCTGGCCCAGGTCTCACCGGGAGTTGCGTAGTATGGGGGATAGGTAAGCCTGGTTCTAAAACCTGAAATATTCAGAATTCCACAAACTCGTCTGACCTCCAGGGTTTTGAACAAGGAACTGTGGATCTGTCTTTGGGATGAGGAAGACCTGAACGTGTGTGTAGAGAGCAGGATGTGAAAGACTGGGGGTAAAGATGAGAGAAGGGAGAGCGGGAAGCTGAGTCCCAGAGTGGGCTTGGAAGAGAAGAAAATGCCCAGCGCTGTCCGAGTAAGGAGCAAAGATACTTGTCTTCCCAGCGACCAAAACTGCACGGGAGATGGCTTTTGAAGATGCAGAGGGGTTCTGAGACCACAAAATCTAAAGTGGGGGAAACGGTTCTGCAGAAAGAGCAGAAGAAGCTTTGCTTCGTCCCCCGGCTCTCCACCCTTCGGAAGACCAGCAGCTCCTAAGGCTGGTTAGAGCATGAATCGAGAGAACCGCAGGCACTGGCATTCGAGGAAATCTTTGCAACACCCCCTCTTCTCCACTCCCTAGTTGGAAGTCACAGGGTGCCAGGACACAAGCAAATTAAGGGAACTTACACTCAACATCTGTAAACCCTAGTGGTGCGAGCGAGTGAGCCTTAAGGTCTTGGACACGTTCATTGATTAGCAGGGCTCCCCTTCGGCTTTTCGTACCAGGAAGAGAGCTGCTCTGCATTTCTTAGCCCCAGTGGGCAGAAACGAACGTGCTGTCCACACGCCGCATGGCAAGGGTGGACGCCTTCGTCTCCGCCACCACGACCCGGTGCCCCGCCCACGCTGGAGAGGCATTCGTCTTGCAGACAAAATAAAAGATTGCTGAGAGCTGGAGAAGTTTGTTTGCTTTCTGAAATGAATCAAGCTCTTCAAAAGCTTGGCTTGAACAGTGCCGGGTGAGCTGTGTCCCCACATTCCTCTTATCCTGTCTTCCCCCCTCCACCCCCCAAGGCCCTGCATTACTCAGATTCCTTCCCCTCGCTCATCAGCGCCAGCTGGCGGCCGCCTGGGCTGGCCAGACAGGCCCGATGCCCTGGGACGGGGCCCACTGGCCACTCGCTGGCCTCAGCTGGTGAGGGCAGCAAGGGACAGGAGGCCGGCTTCCTTGGAGGGCTGGGTCAGCTGGTCCCTTTTAAGGGGCCAGTGCGGGGTGGGGGGGGGAGGGGGAAATGCATCTCCAAACCCTGAAGAAATAGTTTCCCCTGTGCCTCCAGGAAAGTGGGTATCTGGTCTTTATTTTTATTTATTTATTTTTTCAGTGCATGAAGTTTATTGTCAAATTGGTTTCCATACAACACCCAGTGCTCATCCCAAAAGGTGCCCTCCTCAATACCGGGTATCTGGTCTTTAAAACACCTTCCTTCCCGCCATGCTCCCTGATTCTTCCCCCCCCTCCCCCACCTCGGCTTCCATCTCCAGCCCCCACCTCCACCTGGAGCCACGCTGGATGCCGGATGTGGAAGGTGAACCTTAATGGCCCGTGTGCCTGGAGGAGTAGACTGGAAACAGAGCATCCGGCCTCATCCAGCCGCGTGGTCCA
The DNA here is from genome assembly GCF_018350195.1 of Panthera tigris. NCBI lineage: Eukaryota > Metazoa > Chordata > Mammalia > Carnivora > Felidae > Panthera > Panthera tigris. The sequence goes on from NC_056664.1 coordinate 17,441,259, forward strand.
CAAGCCCCTCTGTTTACCACACCTGGACAGGAGCAGAAAGTGGAGAGGGGAGAGGGGACAGCAAAGTGCCAGCACATCGCGTCACATCTTAGATACAGATGCAAGGAGAGGACAGGAAGACTTCAAACTTAAGAACAAAGAACAAACAGACACGAGCAAGAAGGAAGCCTGGTGCGTTTGTCCCCTCTTACTGAATACGAACTACAGAGCAATGTTACTGTGTCTGGCGGTGCCTTCAGGAAGAACAGGCCATCCTCCACCATGGCAGGGGATTTCTGTCTATTGGGTTGTGGTAGATCACCTTGACCTTTGTAAAGATCCACGGGCTGCAGTTTCTACCAGCAGAAGAGACTCGCGGGGCAGTTTTGGACAACAAATTGTTTGTTCAGACGAACCAAAGCCTGCGATAAGGGGATACCTCGCGGGTAGAGAAAACAGGAGAACGCCGTGCCAGGCAGTCTGCACAATCTTAACTAATAAAGTCCTTTTGCTCCGCCGAACATCATTCCTGTGCCCAGCGGGATACATATAAATAGTAGAAATGTAAACCTTTGCCCGCTTGGTTTTCTCATAATTTCGCCCCCGAGTTAACCCCCCAAATCCTTCGAGTAAAGAAAATGCTAAATGCTCAAGCGGGGCCTCATCATTGCTCGTCATATTTTACTACAGTGGAGCAAGTTGACTTGACATGTAATTTAATCTGTTTTGTTTTTTAGTTCTTTGCGGGGGGTGGGGTTAGTAATTAAGGATTCCAAAGTTATAATAACACTATTATGTCTATATGTATAAAACACCAAAAGCGTCACAATTACACAGTTTTTCAAAAGTCTAGTCGCCAGGGGCAATATACAGGGGTCTCTGTAGGTTTTTAGTGGCATGTGAGTGACACAGGATTACATGTATTTTTTTTCATGCTTTATCAAGGACTGATTGGGGTCTAAGACACTCTCCATTTTAGCACTTCCCCCTTGGGAAAATTAAAAGCCACCTCAAAGAATCTGTGATGGAGGGCAGAAGGCAGTGGGAAAAGCGGGTGGGGGGGGGAGGGAGAGGATGGCATATTTTTAAAAGGGCAATAACAATGACACACTTATAAACTTGGCTGAATAAAAGGGGGCAGTGAGACCTCGTAAAGCTGTCACAGTGTGGGAATCCACCGTGTCATGCAATAAAGAGAAAATCTAGAGGAATCGTTCCTATTCTCTGTTGTTTAGAGCCCCACCCCATCCCAGGTGGCTCGTCACTGAGTGAGAAGAAGAAATAAGTCAGGGAGGCACCAAGTCAGAAGTAGTTTGGGGATCCTGAGGCAACAAGGCTTTTTAAGAAACGCCACCCTCCGTTACAAATATTGTAAAACAATGTTTTGAACAACTCTTGCAGAAATCAGAGTTTATCTCTTAGACACTATTGTTAAAAGGGGGGGGGGTAGGAAGAGAAACTTCAAATAATAATAACAATAATATTAATAATTGTTAAAGGGGAGTGGGGGGAAGGGTTAGGATGGGATGGCCTTCGTGAGTCTCTTTTACCGACTATTAGTGGAGAGAAAGTGAATGAGATCTCCTTTCCCCAGCCCACGAAGAAGCAAGTGTTAGAAACTGTATCTGGAACATCTCTCTAATAATAGACTTTCATTCATTCCAAGAGCTTGACCAGCTCAACAGATAAAAAAAGGGCGATTGCCTGGAGTGAGAGATGTTCTTTCTTCTGCCTGCTGAAAAGTGACTTATTTTTTCCACGTTGACGTCAGTAAAGGCTGTGAGCATGGAAATGATTCAGGGCTTTGAGAAGACGTACGATGAGACTCAGTTACCTGCATAAATGCAGAAGGGGAGACAGCAAAAACAAGACAGGATCCCCTTTTACAAGTCGCTTGAAATCTCACTGTGGAGAAGAAGTGCCTCCTCGCAGGACAAACAGTAAAGGCAGTACCTAAGCACTAAATGACAAGCGGTACCCATATAGCTATGTACAGAATCATCTGGGGATCTTTTTAAATGGATAGATTCCAAGTCCCCACCCCAGGTCCACTGAATCTCTAAGCCTTCATAATTGCTTTTTCAGGGAGGTCAGTTTAGGGAAGTACCAACCTAGCGCACAGGTGAGGGAAGAGAGAGTGGGGTGAGGAAGAGATCAACACTGGAAAGGAAAGGTCTCATGAAGGAGACAGGGTACAAGCCGGGGTAAAGATGGGATCTAGAGAAACACAATGATAAAGGGGGACAGTCCACACAAGTGGGGCTCGAATGTACAGATCGTTCCTCAGTTGGGTTCAGTCCCGCTCTGGTGAAGAAGCTACCTTAGTGACTTGACTGACAAATGGGGTTAGAGGATGCTGGGGAGAAGTATGCACAGTGGTTCAGGTCGCAGACTCGGGAGCCCGAGAGCCTGTCTCCATGTACAGGACCTGTACTCATCTGCCTGTAACTTTGTGCAAGTTGTATGACCTCTCTGGGTCTCAAGTTATGTTACGTGTAAAATTAGGATGCTCCAAACTACCTCGCAGGGTTGCCCTATTAGATAAATATGGAATGAAATCACGTTTGTGATATATAGCATAGGGCCCGGCACCTGTGGGGGGTTTCAACAATCAAGGTTGAAAGGTCAGCTGGAAAACTCTCCGTGGTTCATCTTTTGTTTGAGAAGGTTTCCGGAGATTTACAGGATTGAAAAGTTGCTGCCTCCAATTATTTTTGGAAATAACTTTGTTTTTTGTAGAATTTTTTTTAACCGATAGCAAACTAGAAATGGTGAAACATGGCCCTAGAATGGGTATTTCTAGATTGTTTCTCTGTGGATATACAAGGACCTCTACTCCAGTCTGAACCCGAGGATAGATATATCTTGCACTTTTCTAGGGCATGAGTCAATAAACGTTTCCTGTGGAAAGCCAAATAATAGTGGGGTTTTTTTTTTGTTTTGTTTTTTGGGTTTTTTTTGGTTTTGAAGACTTTACCACTTCTTTTACAACCACCCAAGTCTGCCATTAGAGCTCAAAAGATACCATGTAAAGGAATGGGTGCCCACGTTCCAATAAAACTTTATTTATAGACACTGAAATTTGAATTTCACAGGATTTTCCCATCTCATGAAACATTCTTCTTTGTATTTTTTTTCCCAACCATAGAAAAATGTAAAAACTATTCTTAGCTCATTGGTTGTACAAAGACAGGAGGCCTACAAGCTATAGTTTTCAGACCAAAACATGTCCGGGAGCCAGAACTGGCAATAGGCCTGGAATTGGTTCTGGAAAGTTGCATCTTAGCTCCACTTCCTACAAATGCAAACCCCACGACTGCCCTCAAAACTCGAGTTTTCTCCATTCCTTTCCTGAGCATCACACAGAACCTCAAGATAACATACATCCTTTGATGTTACTTCTGTCCTCGCATTCATTCATTCATTCATTCACTCAGCAGGCATGTAAGTACCTGCAAAGTAGAAGCCTGCAGGGGACACAGAGATGAACAAGATACCACCCTGTCCCTGGGGGGTTCGCCTTGAAGCTGGGACAGCAGAGATCAACCAGGATTATGGCACAATGTGGAAAGGCCTTATAAGAGGACTGTGTTCCAAGTACAATGGGGGCAGAGCGAAGGGAGGGAGGAGTTAGTTCTGAAAGGAGGACGTGGGCAGAGTGGGGGCGGTTGGCAAGGAACCACAAAAGGGTTCGTGTGGGGGCTCCGCCTGACAGCTGAAGTGAGAAGAGAGGACTTGCCAGGCAGAGGAACCCATCTGTGCAAACTCAGGAGAGTACAAGGGTGTCTTGGAATTGGTGAGTCCCCCCTGTTTGGCTGGAGTGTGGGATGTGGGGTAGGGGGGATGGGAGAAGATGAGGCCAGAAAGGAAGGGTGGGCCCAAATCACAGTCCAGGCCAAAAAGTCTGCAGATTTTGTTTGTAAAGGCGTTGAAGTATCCCCAGCGGTTTTTAATCATAGTAGCAACGTGTCCTGCTCTGTACTCTAGAAAGTAAACAGGTAGCAACGTGGAATATAGATTCCAGCAGGGAGAGATGGCGGGCCGGGGAAACTACAAAGGAATGACTGGAATAGATCAGACAAGAGAGACAGAGAATGGACCTGAAACGCTGATCGCTGTTACGAGCCAGCCAACCTGGAGGCACCCTGTGTGAGGCACCCAGCCCTCAGAGCAGCAGTTTCGTCCGCTTTAGAGGTGACTGTGCTAGATTCCCGAGGTCACTTCCTGCCCTCACTTGTTCTGACTTTGCCCTTACTTTTAGAGAGCAGCCACATGGGTTCCCCCCCAAGTTGTGCATAGGAGAATCTCTTCTCTCTAGCATCCACACGATTTTTTGCTATCTCCATGCCCATGGCCACGGCGGCTGGAAAATCATTTGGACAGCATCTGGTGCCACTTCCCCCTCGCTCCTGCCTGTATCAGTGTCTGGGGAGATAGAGCCCTTGACAGACAAGCAGGCGGGTGGCAAGGCTGACGGGCGGACACAGTATTGGCGAGCACAGGGTAGGACCCGAGCCCCAGCATCCCGGCCCATTTTAGGAGGCTACCCGTGGGGGTATGAGGGCGGTCCCATAAACCAATCGGCAATGTTTACACAGCATAGGTTAAACAGTGATTTTGGCATCCAAAAATCTCAGGTAATAGGCGGGGATGGGGCTGTTTTTCTATTCAGTGAGAGAATTTGTGTTTCCCCAGGGGGCTTTGAAGGAAACATATTAAATAACTAAGTACTAATAAAGCAGCTAAATACTAATAAAGTCATGACAACTATCTGCATTATGTAAGCTGTGTTAAGACCAGAGCTCAATATTTTAACTAATAGCCTGCTGCCCTTGAGTGTTTAAACAAAGGGTAAAAACAGAGAAACAGATCACATCATTCTCTGCTCAAATCGCTGCAGTGCCTTGCTGTGGCAGTCAGGAGAAAATCCAAGTGCTACCGCCTACCTGTCTGAGTCTCACCCACCCGTTTCCCAATCCCCCCAGGAGCCCAACTCCAGCGCCCTGGCTTTTGTGCTATTCTTAAATACACCCAGCTCATTTCCACTCCAGGCGCTTTCCTCTATCTGGAAAGTTCTTTCCCCAGATGTTTGAATGGATCCCTCATGTCCTTCATATTGAAGCAGAAATATTACCTCCTTAGAGGGGCTTACGTGACCATGCTCTAAACTAAGACACCCCCCCCCACACACACACCTGCTAACCCTTCTCTGTTTCCCTCTAGCAATTTTCCCTGCTTAACTTTAATTCGTGGCATTTATCACTCCAAACTGTATTACATATTCATTTAATTATTGCCCTCCACTCCCAGTGAGCCGTAAGCTCCATGAAGGTAGGAGCTTTGTGTGGGCGGCTCCTGTATCTTCCCCACCTGGAACGGTACCCAGCACGTGGTAGGTGCTCAATCGATATTTGTTAAATTACAAAGTGTCCTGCGAAAGAATGACACACGGATGAGGGCACCCGTCTGCCTTTTTCTCAATGCCTACCACACTTAAAATATTGACAAGAGTCTAATAGTAATAACAGCTACAATTAAAAATTAAGTGAATATTAATGCTTACATAACATATCATAATAATGTCATATACTATAGTAATAAAATAATATATGATGCATTTAAATATTAAAACAATACTTAATAATGGAACATTAATAAGTGAACATTTATTAAGATCTTACTCTGTGCTGGGTAGTATTAACTTCTATCCACACTATCTCATTTAATACTCATTATAACCTAGCAGGTAGGCATTATTATTTTCTCCATGTCATACTTCAGGGCACCAGAATCAAGAAGTTAAGACATTTGTTGAGACTATCACAGTATACCCGACTGCAGTGTGACTAACGCTGATCCAAACTCCCCTGAAATGAACTTCAGGTAGATTCCAAGTGTCTACTGAAGAGGAGAAAAGCAGGAAAGCAAGGGGGCCACTTAGTACGATTTAAACTTTCTAGCTAGAGAATGAAATGACAAAAAGCCCTAGCAAATGCTTTGGAAACTGAAAGCATTTGGGGGTGAGATAGTGTTGGCCTATTCAGTGGTACTCATCAAACAGAACAGAAAGCAGATTCAGCCCTACTGCTTAGGAAGCCAAAGGAATGTTATCTAGATCTTCTGGAGGCCACAAGACTCATCTTACAGATGGGAAGGACTTTGACTGATCCAGGCAGACACCAAAAACAATTTCCTGCAAACTAATGACTCTCCCATAAGACGGTAGGACTGTTAGGAAGATCCTTGTAGTACAATATGCTGCATGCTTAATTTGTGTTCAGAAAGACCTTGCAAAATCACTCGGGCTTATTGAGCTACATGAGGAAAAGCAAAGTCCAAGTCTGAGGCCTGAATGGGTGTATCAACCTCATTATGACCAGTGGGGCGGGGGGAGGGGGTCACGTCCAAGGAATCGGTGCCTTATTAAACTGTGATCTGGAGCCTTGTATCTGGAAGCCACTTTTGCAGGGTAGCTGCTCCCCTGTTCTATTTGTTTGGATCATAAAAGTAAAAGTTTAATTCACTGGGAATTTTGGGGGCAGGGGAATCAAACTGATTCTGATCCAACTAGGTCAGGAAAAAAAAAAAAAAGAGAGAGATGATTTTTCCATCCAGGTCGTGTAGTCTGCTTGGAGTCCATCCCACTCAGGGACAGCTATTGTCTGAAATCACCGAGTCTCAATCCTGAGACCCGGTGAAAAGGAATTTTCCCCTCTCTCTGCTTCATCCTTTAGAAGAGTCACTAAAGGTGACCCTTTCTGTCTTCTCCTGGGTGATGTCTTTCTCTATAGAAATCATGAGGCTGAACCGAATGTTCTGTGCTTCAGTGGAGAGACTGGTCTTTTAAACCAGGCTCCTCAAACAGTGGGCATTTTTTTTTTTTGTTTCCCCGATAATAAGTGTTGGTGGGTTAATGGGTCATCTTCAGGCGAGAGGTCAGAAGGAAAAACACTGCAGTGTTCAAAGCTGGAGCTGGCAACGCCAGCCATCAAAGAACACACTACTCAGTGGACAGCCATGATGTATAGGGCATGCACCGGCCAGCCTCATCTAAGGGGTCACATCTAACCTTTATCCTCAGCAAAGCCAGAGGAGATCACTGAATGTGGCTGACACTCAACTCTCGGAGGCCCTGGTGAGAAGCCGGCTAGGAAAGCCCTGGTGCCTGTGCTGGCGGAGTCCCTTTTCACAGAGAGAATTGTATTCTGGCTCCTCGCAGACTGACGTTGCAAGTACTTTGAACATTGAAAAGAACAAAAAAAAGCAAACAGCCACAAAAAAGGGGAGGGGAGGGAGGAGAGAAAGAGAGAGAGAGAGATATCAGCAGGGGTAGTTAGTAAAAAGGGGCCCGGAGACAGAAAACCTTTTGTTCCCCGAATTCGTTTCATGTAGAGATTGGGAGGTGAATGGCTTTGAAATGAAATGGGTTTATGAAGGAGTTGCTAGGTCACAGGAAGCACGACTGTCAGACTGCTTTGTGAATTCAATTTCTTTAAAACTTAGGTTAATCTTAAAAAAGAATCTCCTTTGCCCGGGGCTTTTTTTTTGGGGGGGGGTGTCGGGGGGGGGGAGCTGAGGGGATGGGGAGTAACGTTCGAGACGGTTCCCCACTTCGTTTTATTTTCCACCCTTTGGGCTCCTGTAAAAAAGAAATGACCACATTACAAGTTCTTTGTCAGTTCTCCGAAGTTAAGAGGTGGGCGGGGCCCCACATTACCTTCGCCGGCCAGCCAATGGCTGGCGATATGCAAATACGGTCGGGGCTCGGCCGGGCTCCATCAAAACAGTGAGCTCAGAGGCTGTGCGGGAGCTGGCGCGCTGCGACTGGCAAAGCCGCCCGGGGCCCGGACGCTCTCACTTTCATTTAGCACTGCACTCCATGGAGGGGCGGACACGCCAGCGCTTGATGCAGGCTGACTAGGGTAGGAAAACGGCTCAACCCACCGCCGCCGAGATGAAGTATAAGGTAAGAGGGTGCCTCTTCCGTCAGGTTTGCGCGCGCGCGCGTGTGTGTGTGTGTCGCCCACCGTGACAACTCCTCTGCAGGGACCCCTTCTGTGCCCCAGAGAGAGGGGGTCTCAGTCACCGAGGTTGGCATACAAGCAGGCAGGCAGAGACCCAGTCTCTGAGACCCACTCCGGGAGGGCACAGCATACCCGGGCCCATCTCCACTGAAAGACTAAGAATCAGTCTGATCGGAGCCGCCACTGGAGCCACTGGCATTCAGAGGGTGTCTAACTTGGAGCGGAGTTTAAGACTCTGCGGCTCCCCTAGGCCTGGCCTCCACGGGCCGAGGGCCGTAATGAGAGAGGAATCAGAACTGCTGAGTCCCCTCAGACTGGCTCTTAGGCAGTTTTCAGCCTTTGCTTTAAGCATTTGGTAAGAGAAGCGGGTTGCCTTATGCACTTTTGGTGGGAGAAATTAAAAGCCCGAGGTACTCTTATGCAGCCCATGATGGAGCATGCTGACGTCCTTAAATGAATCCTGGATGTAAGAACGAATGAGCATTTGCCATTTCTTTAAAACACTTCTAGCGGCGTTTGAATGGGCTGAGAGTCTGAATTGTCCAGTCAGCTTATTGTCCCCGAAGCGTACAGAGGCTCAGGATACATTATTTTCTCATGCGTTATGCACCATTGTTTTTACGTATTCCTGGCTAAAGGATCATAATTTGCTCGGCATATCCCATTTGTTTAAGGCACCCCCATCGAATCAGGCAAGCAGCTTCCAGAGACACTGTACTTAGAAGCACATTGCAGTGAGTTGGGCGTGACTTCTAGAAGAGACGTGAGACCTAATGATTTTAAACAACGGTGCTATTATTAAAATGAATGTTGGCAAGGTGGCTATGCTTTGGACTGACAATTTGTATTACCTGTCTGACCTTTGGGATTGTGCTAGCTGGGAGTTATTTTGCTTCCTTTCTGAATTATCTAGCTTCTGGCCCATCCTTTTTTAATGTGAGGTTGTAAATACTCGGTTCCAGCTAATAGCCACTGGCTAACCTCAGTGATAAATCTTTTATTCGAAAGCTATAAATCTTGTTCAAAAGCTCTAACTCTAAATGCTGAAAGTCTTTATTATAATGCATGAGTTCTGGTTCTCCTCGGAAAGGTTACAACTGTCTGAAGACACAGGTATTCGTTATCACTGTACTGTTAGCTTTCCATTATCTGCCTCCAGAGGGAAGATCAGAGGCGTGAATAATCCTAACGATTCCTAATGCTTTTGACTTTAGGATGCGACCAGAAACAAATCCTTCTACCTGGCAGGAAAGTTCCCATTCTTGACGTGGCTCGCCCTGTATTTCCGCAGTCCCTTGTTTAGAATAGTGGTTACTTAACCTGTAGTAGTTCTTTGCTCCCTCCGGTCCCTATTACTGAATGCCTTTAGTTTCATAATAACCAGCTTGCAGGGAAAAAATAAAAGAGAAAATAGGTTCATACATTCATTATTGGAAAGTATAAATGGCTGAAATCAATATTGAGCGCTGCAATCTAGAAAGTGACAGAAGTGACAAAGTCTAAAGTCACTTTTATTCAGTGACCTCATTATGTTTTGATTTTGCTCTTAGGGAAACAAAGCATGGCAACGGACGAAATAAATTGCGATTGGCATTCACGGAAAAACCCTCACCCTCCTGTTTTGCTGGGTCTTACCAGTGTTGAACACCCTTACCGAGTGATGTAAATATAGGGTCTTTATTAGCTCACCAGAAAAAATACTGACTTCTCTGACCGACCAAATGTCAGATTGACACCTTGTGGTGACTATACAATAAACCAGTAGCTGAAGCAATCTGCTGTCCCTTTCTTAGAAAGCCTGGGTTCTCTCTAGTTAATAATGCACAGCTCGGGGCGCCTGGGTGGCTCAGTCGGTGAAGCGCCCAACTTCAGCTCCGGTCATGATCTCATGGTTTGTGAGTTCAAGCCCTGCATCCGGCTCTGTGCTGACAGCTCAGAGCCTAGAGCTTGCTTTGTATTCTATGTCTCCCTCTCTGTCTGCCACTTCCCTGCTCCCGCTCTGTCTCTCTCTGTCTCTCAAAAATAAATGAATGTTAAAAAAAATTTTTTTTTAAATAATGCACAGCTCTATTTCAGGAGACCATTTTGTCATTTTAAGTAGAGGAAATGATGCAAAGGTAGAAGAGCGGTAAATAATATCAATTAAGAATTACCATGATAATACAAGATCGTCACATTTCACTCTTCCAAAAACTCTGAGGTGGGTTTTATTATATACTCATTTTTCAAGTAGAAATTATGGCCCAGAGAGGCTAAGTAATTTATCCAAAGCCACACAGCTAAAAAAAATGGTGGAGCTATTAATTGACCCAAGGGGATCAGGCTCCAGAGCTTGTGACTTTAAGCCACTCTTAAAGAAAGAATCATCTGTGACCTCCCTAAAATGCTCTGTGTGACTGGTGGTTTTGTCCCCCAGGAGGTTTAAAACAATTTCATCTCAAGTATTTCTGCAGGATTGATTTTTTTTTTTTTTAACATAGAAACTCTACAAAGCAAAGTGAATTGCACGCTTGGCAGTTATTTGTTTAATCTGAGCCACTTAGGGCATAAAACCAGATAGTTATTAGATTGTAAAATCCTGGAGTCAGGAATGATCTTTTAAACACTATGCTGCTCTACACACTATAAACCTAGCACAGTCAGACTTCTGTTCACTGAGAGATTTATAATTCAGCCACTATAAGATTTTTTTTAACCAGATTATCTGGTTTGGCTACTTCAGGAATCGTAACCAGAGGACAGGCTAACCTCCACTCATTTGCACTTAGACACATAGCTCCAGGCCAGCCAGTTAATGCATTTATAATAATCTTGAGAACCCGGGAGCGTAAGCTATGCCTTATAAACTTTTTGGTGAGCAACAACTAGTCTAGCCTTATTTCATTTTATGTTTTGTGGTTGTTGTTCATGGGAAGGCTGCTGTCTCCTATGCACTTAATGCTCCGTTTCTCCTAAAAGGCTTCATTCAGTTTGAGGTTCTGTGATAGTAAATTACAGGCCCTTCGCTTATTAAGAGTTTTCCACAAGCTCTTCGGAATATACAAAAAGCATGTCCTGAATTGGGGGGTGGGGGGTCGTTGAAGGAGCTGTGCCTCAATGGCCGTGGCTTGCTCAGTGAAGGCTCCCCTTCCGAGGGGTCTGGAGGCAGATTGTTGCTGCTGTCTGCCAGGAGGGTGATGGAAGGATCCGTGCACAGCTGTGTTTGAGCAGAAGCCTGAGACCCCGCCCACTCTGTGCAGGCCCAGGCCTGGTCAGAGCTCAGCAGGCACTGCCTGTCTGATCTCTAATAGCTGAGCAGCTTTTGCGGCTTTGCCAAATTTCTGAACCCCGTGTGCCTACACGAAAATTCCAAATGATGTATCTAGTCTCCCGTTCAACAAATTCTTTTTTTAATTGAAGCATGGTTGACAACAAATTCATTCTTAAACGTTTTGAGTGAAGATAAAAGAATAGGTAGAACCCATGATACAAATAAGAAACCTACATGCTGAAATTCAGAGCCCTGTGTTCTGGCTGGATGCGGGCAAAGTGTGTCCTATTAAAAGCTTTGGGGGGGACTTTGAAAATACTTTTATTTTCCCGAGCTAGTTTGAGAAGAGATGATCAAGGGACTTCAGTTAAATCAACGTGGTCATTTGTGACTTGTATAATTACCAATTCTTGCCTTGCTTTGACATTTTGGTTTTAGGTTATTTGTTCCCTTGGATATGATTTGCTGTGCTCAATCCAAACCAGAGACTCCTGTCTCCCATGATCCTTTTTTTTTTTTTTTTTTTTTTTTTAAGAGAGAGCATGGGAGAGGGGCAGAGGGAGAAAACCTTAAGCAGGCTTCATACTCAGCGTGGAACCTGACATGGAGCTTGATCCCATGACCCTGGGATCAGGACCTGAGCCAAAATCAAGAGTCAGACACCCAATTGACTGAGCCACCCGGGTGCCCTGCCTCATGCTCCTTTTTTTTTTCTAATATGAAATTTATTGTCCAATTGGTTTCCATGCAACACCCAGTGCTCATCCCAACAGGTGCCCTCCTCCATGCCCATCACCCACTTTCCCTCTCTCCCACCCCCCCATCAACCCTCAGCTTATTCTCAGTTTTTAAGAGTCTCTTATGGTTTGCTTCCCTCCCTCTCTAACTTTTTTTTCCCCTTCCCCTCCCCCATGGTCTTCTGTCAAGTTTCTCAGGATCCACATAAGAGTGAAGACATACGGTATCTCCTTTTTAAATCTTAGGTGAGATCTACGAATTTAAAAAACACCAAAAGATGTTAATTGTTTATGGATGCATGTATTTATTGGGCAAACCCATTTTGGGGGCTGAATGGCAATCTGCACAGAGCTGAAGGTCTTTGGAGAACTGGGGGTGTTCCGATGATACCAAAGTTAGCACAGTGTGGGACATGCCAAGGATTTGTGTGGCACCCTTCCCTTACTGTAACATACGTCGGCCCTTTTCTCAGAGTTCATCAGTGGCTTCCTGTCTGCTGCCCCTACTCGTCCCACCAGACTTCTGAAAAAACTTCCTCTCCACTTTTTCCCCTTTACAAATTCCCTCCCCTTTTTGTGCCCTCATGACCTCATCTTCTTTCATTTTCTCATTTAAGCAGTCTTTATGCTGCTCTAACCCCAGACTTGTGTATGGCTCGCCTCCCCAACCCACGTAGACATGATGCTCTTCAGCACACCCTGTACCCCCTACCTCTCTTCTCTCTTTTGACTCTGCCGTGGGAAATCTTGGTCTCTTGCTGCTCCCATTCGTTTGTCCCTGTCTCTTTGCGCCTACCTGACTTGGTTAGTCTGTCACCTTCCCACAAGCCGGGTCTCCTCATCCATCCACTCTGTAAAACCATCAAAAGCCTACAGCTTCGTCTCCTTGACTGTCCTATAATCCCTACAACAGGCTTTATGTTTTCCACCTCTGCCCTGCTCTGTTAGCACGTCCTTACTTATTAAACCCTTTTAATCAAATCGCTATCTAAACGATAGCTGTTAACTCCCATAGATTGCCCACCGGGGCTGTCTAGTTTTCGGTAAGCCCCACTGAAAATGAGAGACCCACCCTTTATTTGTGGGTAGAGAGAGACTGTTAGACAAGTAAGTCCTTGAATAAAAAGTGTGATCTAGGATCTCTTACAGCCTGGAGGGGGCACAGCCTTGATCTTATATGTTCTTGTGGTAGATACAAGATAGAATGTGGGCTTTGGAGAAAGGCATTTCTGTTTCTTGTGACTCATTGCTCTATATAGCCTCTGGCAAATTAACCTCTCTGAGCCTCAGCTTTCTTATCTGTAAAACAGGGAGAGTAACTGTCTCATACTATTGTTCTAAGGCCTAAGTAAGATAATACATGCATGTAAAGGACCTACCCTGGCTCCTGGCATGTAGTAAGTAGACAGTGCTAGTCAGCCTCCGCTCTCTTTGCACTGATGGATGTTGAAAGGATAGTGTGGACTCAAGACTCGGTGACAAGACTATGTCAAAACCCCAGTTACTAGGTAAAGGTGGTTGAGCATTATTTAGTGCTCCATGGGCCTGGAGGTGTTACATGAAATACAGATGCCAGCCACAGGGATTTACCAGCATACTTATGTGCCTGCTTGCACACTAATTAATTAATGACTTGGTATCATCATTGTTATTCATAAGACTGATATTCCTGAGATCACAGGACCTTGCTCATAGTCAATACTCTAGAAACATTGAACTGGATGTTGAGTGACCTAACAAACTTATACAAAGAGCCATTAAAAAGAGTCTTCATGTAGGGCACCTGAGTGGCTCAGTCGGTTGAGCGTCTGACTTTGGTTCGGGTCATGAGATCACGAGTTCAAGCCCCACGTCAGGCTCACTGCTGTCAGCACAGAGTCTGCTTCAGATGTTCTGTCCCCCTCTCCCTGCCCCTCCCGTGCTTGTGCTGTCTCAAAAATAAAGATTAAAAAAAAAAAAAAAGTCTTAATGCCGTATGGCATAGCAGAAAGAACCCAGGTTTTGCTGCAAATCCCACTTTTGCTACTTCAGGCCTCTGTTTCCTTGTTTATAAAATGGAAGTAATAATACGCATCTTACTGGATAGCGGTAAGGATATGATATATGGAAATCATTAGTTTTTAGCCCATAGGCACTTGAAAATGGCAGCTATTATAATATGCATTATAAGACATATGTAATATATAGGTATAGAAACATTATACAGATAAATTTTAAGAGGAAGCATTTACTAGAATTGCTTATCCATACCAAAAATACCACAGGACAAGAGAAAGTTATCAGTGTACAAAATCAACAGTAGAATGTGAAGGAGGTGATTGGAGGGACACAGAAGTTCAGGGGAAACTATATCCTTCATCCCACTGCAGCCACTTAGTGATGTAGATGTAAAGTAAGAGGCCTTGGTGATCTGTTTTGGGATCATTTTAGGGGTAGAAAGAAACGTAAACAAATTGGTTTGAAATGCCAACCGCTGGGCCCCTGGCATTACCCCGCAGGAACATATAGACTTAATTACCAAGCCTCCTTGCCGAGATAAAGAAGGGCCACTGGGAAGAAGTACTGTATTTCCCACTTAAAGTGCAGGAGAATAGCTGCTGGTTTCCTAGGTGATGGATGATTGCAAAGAATATGGGCATGGAAGGGGACTCCCCTCCCCCCCCCCAAAAAAAACCCTCTGTTCATACTCCATCAATGGCATCCCCTCCGTCGTATTTACTTAGAGCATTCCAGTCATCTCCCCGCGGTCATTCTTACTGGTTAATGAGGACGAGGCACGCCTGGGGAACATTATGGCCTGGCTGCAAGACTATCTTCCTGAAGAATCTTCGTTTTAAGATAAATGGCCTTGGTGGTGAACTTTGTCTACCATCCACTGGGAAGAGTGATTCTTTTAGAAGGTAGTTTTAGTAGACAATGAGATTGGGGTGGACTGAGACATATACTCCGAGGGAAATGGAAGAGGCGTGAGTTGCGATGATGTGTGACAGTGACTTTTCATACGTGAAGTGGCACTGGGGCAGCTGACCTGGGAGATGCTAAAATCACCGGTAACGTGCATTCCAACACATCCGCCTGGACCCTGTCATGGGCTCCTAAATGCCAGTTTATTCTTAAAGAAGAGCTCATCCCTTTCCTCCCAACCTCCTCCCTCACCATTAATGGTGCTAAATGGTGTTTAAATAGACAGCTCAGGACCCTCATTCCAAGGACTCAGCCTGGCTTTGGAGATGTCGTATCTCTTCGTAAATCATGGTGTGTATGTTGCAAAATAAAAATTCCTCCTGATATTTCTAACATGTCAAGGTAATAGTTACGTTACCAGAAATGTTCCTTAATGACATGTTGATGCCTATGCTTACCAGAAATAAGGATTGAGCAACTGTGAATACGTAAAAATGCAAGCATGGCACAAAAATGTTTGATACGATCTTCTGAATTTGAGTTTAATTCCTTTCTTTACTCGTGTGTGTGTGTGTGTGTGTGTGTGTGTGTGTGTTTGAAGGGGGATTATTTGTGAAGCTAGACAGAAAGTTGCGGCAACCAAAAAGCATATAAGGTTAAGATTTAAACCAGATCTTTCTATTTATTAAAGCAATATGTATTTAGACACAATGATGTGCCCTTAATATTTTTTCTGATTTTTTTTTTTTTTAGTTACGTGGAACCCTTATGCTCTTATATGAATTAGCCTTATTCTCATTGATTTGTGGTAGTCAGTCCGTTATTCTTAACTTAGCACCTCACTCCCACAGGGGATGTGGCTAACTCAGGACTCATCTAGGCTTCTCTGTTGCCCGGCCCTGCACTCTACCAAAAGAATGAGCTGGAACTCAACCCCCCACCCGACCCCCAAATCACCATAACAAGCAAGACCAGCACACTGGGAAGCCAGTGTAGTAGACTTCTAAACACTCCAGCCTTCTTGGAGTTCAGAATCTTTAGTGTCTATCAGGACAGGTCAGTGATGATTTTTTGTTTTTGTTTTTTGGTTACTACTTGTTTGTGTTATGGGTCGAAGCTTGGCAAGAAATGGGCTATAGTGGGCCATCAGTACTGCATTACCAATGACAACGGCATTGGCACAGCAAAATTTTGAAGTCCTCTCTTCCTTGAGTGCCCCTCTGGGCTAGAACTTACGTGCTCTTCTCCGATTCTCCAGCCTTCTGCACTCACAGCTAAGTGTGTTGAGCGTGACTTTATTTTTTTTAATGTTTTGTTTTTTTTTTTTTTTTGAGACAGAGAGACAGAGCGTGAGCAGGGGAGGGGCAGAGAGAGAGGGAGACACAGAATCTGAAGCAGGTTCCAAGCTCTGAGCTGTCAGCACAGAGCCCGACGCGGGGCTCAAACTCACAAACCGCAAGATCATGACCTGAACCGAAGTCAGACGCTCAACCGACTGAGCCACCCAGGCGCCCCGAGCGTGACTTTAAATGGGAGTCAGGGGAAGGAGCAAAAAGAATACAGTCAGCCCAACGGCATTCCTTCTCTTAACCCTACTCGCTGGGAAGCCAGATTTCTAGACAATCTCACAGAGGCCCAGATGGCCTCGGAATATATCTCATTTCCTTATAAAGATCAGCTTGTCAATTACAGAAGATGTCCATTGACTGAATCAAAGCCTCTTATCGGCACCTTTTTTTTCCTCCCAAATCCTAAACTCAACCAAGGCAGACCCATTAGCAAGGTATATACTTGCATGCCTATCTTTTATTTTTAGTTTAAAATATATATAATTTCTGTGGATATGGATCCATGTTTCACACACCCAACCGTGGGACATATGGTCTGACAATGGGAAAGATATTTGAAACTGGGACTGTCTTAGAAAGTTCAGGAACACATGGTCACTCGAGACAGTCAACATGGGCTGTTCCAGAGATCAATCAACTGTTGAAGGCATTATCCCTTTTCCCTTATGTCAGCCCTTTGACAGGAAATTATCTAAGAGGTGCTTTTTTTTTAGAGTGAATTCAGACACATTTTGTCACAGAGAGTCATCAATAATATTTACTTATAAATAATTGGTTGGTTCTTTTCTCTTTCCTTGCAGAAACAGGCATCTCTAGAAATGAAGGAAAACCCTTTTTGAAATATGGACTTGTACTGAGAACACCTGGGAGCATTAAGCAGTGAGGGGTGTTGTATTTCAATTGTTCTTGCTTTAAACCTGGCAGGTAGCTCTGTGCCTTATAGCCTGCAGTGTCTACATCAATCCTCCTGCCTCCCTTATTAAGATCTTAATTACAGACGCAGCTTATTTCATTGCTGCAGGGAAAGAATTTAGTTTCTCTGAACTATGTCTGTTTTTTGGTGTGGCAGGTGTAATCATGATGAGATCATTTCTGGTTTGTTTTCTTTTCCCGGAGGAATTTTTTTTTTTTTTTCCTGAGAGGGAGGACTACAGTTCTTGAGACACCATTTCATGAGCTCATAATAATGCAGTGATAATAACTGTGCTTTGATTTTAGACAGAGCCTTTCTTCTGAAGAAATCAGAGCGCTTGGCCTATATGACTCCGTGACTTCTCATAATATCAAGAATATGTTCATTATCCCCATTTTGCAGGTGGGGAGACAGAAGCACAAAAGGTGTGATTTCCTTGCCATTGATCTTACAGTATGAGGCCTGAGACTAGGTTCCTTCAGTTCAGTGAGTGTCCCTTCCTCTATCCAGGGCTCTCCGTTCAGCACTGTTGACTTTTACAGCTCAATCATTTTTTGTTATGGGAGACTGCCCTGTGCATTGCAGGATGTCTAACAGCATCTGGCCTCTACCCACTGGTTACCAGCCACACACACACATTGTGACAACCAAAAATGTCGCCAAACATTGCCAGATCCCCAAGTCCCCCTAGTTAGGAATCACCAGTCTAATCTCCCCTCCTCCCTTCTGCTTAAAAATAATTGCCCTACTGGTTTTATGTGACAGAAGCACAAAAAGACAGCCCTAGAACTGTTTGCCATAATTTTACCATGATTGGGGTTGCGCTTCATGTAAGAGGTCCTAAGCAAGAGGGAGCTTCCTCTTAAATTCGTAGCCGCAATCTGTTCATGAGAATACCATCAAATACTAAGAAGCACGGGGTCTCACTCGGGCCATATATAAAGCCATCAGACTGTCTCTAAGACAACTTTAGTTCTCTGAAGCCTTCCTCTGCTGTGTGTGTGTGTGTGTGTGTGTGTGCACGCACACACACACACGCATGTGTATATAATGCATATGTATCATTTTATGTTGACATATATATAATAATAAACATGCATTTAGCACTGAACCTTGAAGAAAGCTCTCTTATTCTAATAAACTGGTAAATAATACATACAAGTAGGTGTTTGTCTATATACCTGCCGCTGAAGAATTTCATTTAGAGGTTTTCTTCTGTTCCATTTGCTCCTGCCATCTTTCCTCTCTGTTCTAGCTGAGAAGCTACAGCATCTGAAGGTTCTTTCTGGAGACCTCTCTGCAGGTGCAATGCTGACAGCATATGGTTGTAGATACACTTTCAGCCAAGTATACTGATCCATTTTTAAAAACTCTTTGAGGACCTCGCACGTGAAGTGGGATAATAGCATTCAGGCAGCTGACCTAGGTGAGGTGACATCTAAAAGATTTGAGAGGGACATCCAAGGTGTCAGCTGGGTTCTAGCTGGGAGACAGACCAGAGTTGCCAGAATGTGTACATATTTGTATTGGTGGGTTTAGATATCATACCTTGAGAGCTGCATCCCTTGGTGCCGGAAGATACGTGGGAATGTAAAAAATGGTAAGACCTTTCCCTTCTTTCAAATAATTTATTAGATGTGATAGCTTTTGTGCTTTGACTTTTAAGAAATGATCCTGTTTGGGGAAATAAACAACTAATATAATAGTGGTATTATAATAGTGATAATATAGTGGACTGGCGTCTCCTACTCCTTTATAACTTAATTCTCATTTCACTTCCCCCCAAGTACCTGGATGTTGAACGGATTTGTCTAGACAGGCAGATAGATGTGATCTCGTGCCAACACTGTAATGTTGGCTGAAATCCAGATGGTTGTTTTATTGTTAATAAAACCTATGTTTTGGGTGAGTGGGTGTCAGGCCTTCATCATTATATGGCGCCTGTCAGATTTATCTAGGGACAGAACCCTGAAAAGAGTTTGCGCCTGCCCCATGTTTTTGATCCTTTGCCAATATACTATACTTAAATCTATCAAAACCAGGCAACCTGGGACAAATGCTTATAAATTCCAAGGCTTAATAGCAACAGTACTAAATTCTAAGATGGAGAAGGTTCTCGGGAAGCACATCCTGGTCCAGTGGAAAAAATCCTAGATTAAGAGGGGAACCAGATGCTAGTTCTGGCTCTGCTGCTAATATCATAGGTGACTCCCGGGGCTGTAAAACAAGATTCTAGAATGATCTCTAGAATCTTATTAGTCTAAAATTCTAGTCTAATTGGTTCTGGTCAAGCTATGGGTGACTTCTGGTTCTAAGACATAGAAGGTTCCCTTCCACCTTCTTTAAGACCCTCTGGAGTTGCTTTAAACAATCTCAAAGACCGCGGAGGATGGAAAATTGAGCTCCTGAAGACACATGTATTATTTATGATCATCAGAGTTGTGAGGAAATGCTCCTTTCTCACTATTTTTCTCAAATAACTGTCAGGATTCAAATTCATCCTCCACAGTTGGCCAAGAAATAATAGAAGTTGACTATGAAGTTTCTCTCACTCTCTCGCTCTCTCTCTCTCTCACACACACACACACACACACGCATGCATGCCTCCCTAACAACCCATTTATAATTTTTCTTAGATGAAACAAAGGATTTGCTCCAGGCTTTTGTTGGCTTCATGATAAACAAATCCTGTCCTATGGATGTTTCTCTCCTATATCAACCTTAAATCAAGGGAAAATAGGTAGCATTCATTCTAGCGCAGGGAAGGAAGAGAAACTAGCATCTGAAGAAACACTGATTTGAAATCACAGCTATGCTGTCCATATGATGTGACCAAATCTGGTCAGATGGAAAGTTCTTTCTAAGATCCAAATATCCAAATTGGCAAAGAAGCTCACATTTTCTCTCACCAATCGTCAATTGGTATCACTCTGGTACGTGAACCACCAAAATAATACGGGTTCTAAATGATGCCTCATCAAATGGGAATAGGCCAATAATGGAAGGAAGAGACGTTAAGATTCCCAAATCTGGGTGCCTTGGGGTGACCACGCACAGGGTGCAGCCCCAAGGTGCCTGTCAGGGCTGCTGTATGTCAAAGAGTACCTTTGGGAGACAGGTATCTAATGTCAGATTTCTTCAAGCATCTTCCATTCAGAAATGCTTAAAAGAGAATGCTATGGGTAGAGTTCACAAGGCTAGAAAATCTAAGAAAATGTGAGGACTTGGGGCAGAGTAAATGACATGAATGTTCAGAAAGCTCAAGACACTCATGGAAGCTTTGTGACCACCATAGGGGTTTAGAAGCACTTTCCAGAAAATGAATATCATTGGATGAAATGTGGTCTTGGTGCCAGAGGGATCTTTGTGGCATATGTTCGTCACCCCACACCAGGTATCAGAAGCATAACTAGGGAAATTCTGCTGCTGCGTTGCCGTGGGTGGTTCAAATCCCATAACAAACACCATGTCAGACTGCAGTCGACACGTATTGCTGAGAAATAAACCCCAGAAGTGATATGTATCATATCTTCTAACGCCTCAACTTGAAAGTCTTATGTCTGCCACTAAACAGCCTCCAGAGAATTCAACTCCAAACATTCAACAGTCCAGATCATCCAATGAAAAAAACCCAGCTGTAAACCAAGTATTCCAAGAATTGAAATCCAGACACTTGTAGATAGATATCCACGTTGGCTGACTATTACCTGCTTTGAGGAAATCCCACATTTCCCTATATCCCAAACGTGACGATGGGGGAAAGCCGAAGCAGTTTGATCGCCCTCAGCTGATTTTTGTCAGCAGGCACAAAAGCACATGAGCCTTTCTTTCTCTTCCCCAGTGTGTCCTGAGACTGACCATGATGATGCTCATTCCTTAGCTACTTCCTTTAGGACTGATTTCCTTGACAATGACCATTTCCTTCTTTACTGTGTCTGTTTTTCAGAATCTGTCCAGTGTGTGTGTGTGTGCGCACACGAGCACGCATGCACCCTACCAGAGTCCAGGGCTAAAGCTTGGGAACTTGGGTACAGGAAAGGCATGTTGTTGAGCATGTGGCAGCCCCAAGGTCTTTGGCAGGAACTCCTACATGATAAATATAGAATGAAATAAAAATAATAAGAGGAAGTTGGGCCATTGATGATGCTATCAGTCCTAGTGGGGTGACACATCAGCCATTGTGTCGCATTTCTCTTCAAAGAACAGCATGAATCGTCATGGAAATTATAAGTCACACCTCTCTGTATTTGGAATAGCAGATCATTTCCCTGGCAGTAGGAGTAATAAGCTTTCTTGACATTTTGATAGCAATGGAAAAAAAAAAAAAGGCAGGGGAGAGTGGAGGATGGTGTAAAAGCTGTCACATGACCTAGAGCTCTCTGTGCCCAGTGACTAGCTAGTTGCCCAGTATTTTATTCCCACTCCTTAGACATAGTTTAGGAACCAGGAACAGCAGAACCCAACGTCCTGGCAAAGTATGAATGGTGTTCAGTCACCTGCTGCCAGATGGAGGTCGCTGCACTGAAGGAAGAAAAAGCTCTTCCAGAGATGACTGTATTTAATCATTTAATGGTCAGTTCCTCCTGGCCTTCCTGTTTGCTCAGTGGTTGTGGACACTAGATTCAAGCTCCCTGTCTACGTCATTATCCTGTTTAATAGGGAGGGGCAGGCACTATCCTTCTTGCCATCTCCCACATTCTCTGGCTGTGACATCTGGACATGCTATTTATCTTTCAGGCTTCGTTAGTTCATCTTCCCAAGTCCGTATACAATTTTAACCAAATATTCTCCTCAGTTCTCTAGAAAACAATTTCACCCAGGAGAACCAGGAATACAGAGTCCGGAGCCCATTTTAGGTTAGCGAACATTTAATGATGTGCATTTTGCTTCAGACACTGGACTGAAGTTCTGGAAATGCTAAAAAAAAGAAAAAAAAAAAATAGGGCAGCCTCTCTGAACTTAAGGAGTTGACAATCGTGAATGAGATAATACAAGTCATCCTGTAAGAAATACTATTACGGAGAACTGGAAAGGGAAACAACTGGATAGGTTTGGAAAGACAACTCCTCTGGGTAGATGGAGGATGGATTTTGAAGGGGAAGAGGGTGAATGGAGGAGAACCAATTGGGGAGCAGTTGTGTACTCCCAATAAAAGGTTGTTGAGGGGCCTGAACTAGGAGAGGCAGTGAGGCGAAAGGCGGGGTCGAAGCTGACTGGGTTTCAGATTGTGAAGAGACTCAGAAAACCTCTGAGGCTTCTTCCTACCTTGGGCAGCTGTGTCTGTGCTGTTAACTAAGAGAGATAAAGCAGGAGAAAGGGGTTTTTGTACCTGTTGCGTTAGAGGTGAAGATACCCATTAGCTGGTTGGAAATACGGAAATGGAGTGCAGAAGAACTATCTAGGCTGGAGCTATGGATCTGTTATCTGTGTGTTCAGATGCCATTGGTCTGGATGAGATTCTCCATAGAGAGCGAGCATGTAAAGAAGAGCAAAGAACACAGGGGGGATCCCTTTGCAACATGATTAGTCTGTGAAGAACAAGGAAGATGAGTGGTCATGAGAACAACAGTGGAGAAGAAACCAGGAAGTGAAGTTCATGGAAATCATGAAAGCGTGGAAGCCAAAAGAGAGTTTCAAGAAGGATTGGGGTGGGGGTCAGTGCTAGAGACTGTTACAATTAGGGTTCCCTCAAATGGGATTTATAACTCTCAATGCTGATTTCTAATCCTAATGAGAACCACAGTTTTGGTAGCATGCGCATTTGACTTCGTTAAATACTGTCCCAATTCTGGAGCTGGAGACAAGAGACCTAAATTCTTGCTCCACCTCTATGACCTTCTTGCCAGGTGTCTTGGCAAATCATTAACTCCTCAAACCTCATTTCTCTCATTTGTAAGGTGAAGGAGCTGGAGTGTAATCTTTTGAAGTTCCTCTGGCTTTCAACTTCAGTGCCCCAACTGCTCTGGCATTTTGCCAAGCCCTAGCTGCATTTCTAACTGCCACCCTGCGGAGGCTAACCATCCAACGGGCTATAGAATGACATAGCTCTCTTATCTCTCCTGGGTTTGTTTCTGTGTTGACCTTTCCTGCCTGGGAGATAAATATCCTGGGGCGGGTGGGAGAAAGAGGAGATCTTCAATAGACAAACTGCTTCTTCTGGGTTTTTCTAAGATATTCAGATAATCACTCTTCTGACTTTGTGGCCTTAAGGAATCACACCTCCCACACTGAAGGAGGCGGTCTGTCCACCTTCTCCTAGGCAGAGGAATTAACTCTTGATCTGCCACCAACTCTGTGCACTTTTGCATGAGATGGTTTGTGTTCTGGATGACGTTCATTTTGCTGTTATCTTCTCGAATGAACTCTTGACCCCAAAATGCCAAGTATTTTCAAAAGCCAAGCTCCTCACCCATTTCCCCCCCACTCTCTGATGGATTGTACCTTGTTGGAATC
Organism: Panthera tigris; assembly: GCF_018350195.1. Lineage (NCBI taxonomy): Eukaryota > Metazoa > Chordata > Mammalia > Carnivora > Felidae > Panthera > Panthera tigris. The sequence goes on from NC_056664.1 coordinate 17,464,868, forward strand.
TAAGAGATGTAGCCACAATTCACTCAGTAATGATAATCAGGGTAGTAGTAATAATAATAACGTTTTGTCTCAGTCTCTTGAGGGCAACCAATAGTTCCGTTATTGCTATTTACAGGCAAATGTTCCAGAAGAGGCTGCAAGTGTCCACAATTCATTATTAATTCAGAGAAATACTGACAGATACAGTTCTCCTGATATATAACTGAACAAGAGAAAGATCGGCTATGTATAAATATATCTATAATAGCATCATTAGAGCAGAACTCAACCCTTGATGACAGGAGGCCAAGTGGGGAGAGATTCCAAGACCAAAGTGCCACCCAGCAAATTAAATAAGTTGTCATAACGGCTTCCTAAGTCTCCAGCGGTGTTAAGGTATTTGACTTGGATTCACTTCTTTAATCCTCATAGCAAACGGGTGAGATGGGTGGTGTTACCCTCACTCTCATTTTACACATGAGGAAGTTAGGGCACAAAGGCAAATGATCTATTTATTCTATAGACATGACAAGAATTGTCATCTTCAGAACTCACTATATGATGGAATTGAGCCCAGTTTGGAGGACAGCGTGTAGTTGAGCTAAGATAGCTTAAGAGTTCTGGAAAGAGAATTGAGCCAAGAGACCATAGTTCCATTCCCATCTCTGACACCAATATTGTGGCTTTGGGCAAATGATAAACTGGCCTCCCAGACCTGTTTTTTTATCTATAAAACAGGGACACTGGGTTCAGGTCATTGCTAAAGGTCTCTGGAACTGTATGTAACCTTCTGTATGGGAGAGTGATGGGTGTAGACACTGATTCTCTCTATATAGCTTGTATAGAGATTAAGCAACTCACTCCTGTTCAGCCAAGGCTGAGAATATCTGTGTGTGAGATGTCAGGCTAGCACTGGGGTGCATGCCATCAATGGTCATGCCAAGCTTTCTTCCTAAATCCTCATCTGTGTGGGCAGCAGGAGGCCTGCTGGGGAATCACGGACAAAGAGTCAGGAGAACTCACCCCTGGTGCCTCCGTTGGCGAAGACAACAGTCTCTGAAAGTTGCCCCAGAGAAACTGTTCTTGAGGCACATCTGAAACATTAGCATGGTGCTTACCAGGTGGTGGGAAAGTCACTGGGATAAGAGACAAAGAACATCCAGAACGGCTCTCACACGGGGATTTCTATCTGCTTCTAATCAAGCACGGTCCAATGCTCCACTTCAGTGCTTCATGGAGTCCCATGGCAGTGACCCAGCTCCACATGCCTTGAGCTTATTTATGCTGATTAGGTCTGTAGTCCTTTGCCTTTCTACAGAGTACAGTAGAGACAGTTTTCTGTTTCTCTTCTTTCCCTTCTTTGTAGCCGCTAGAATCATACAGCTATCCACCCTCAGCTCCCACAGAACTGGTCCTAACTCTACCACTTCTGATTTTATCTTGGAGCTTTCGTACCAACCATCCCCAGTCATTGCATGGTTCCCAGAGCAAGGGACAGAGATGAGAGCGCTCGGCTCTCTCCCTACCCTATAATCACCATAGAACTCTGGTGGAGTGATCTCCTTCAGATTATTTTGGTACAAAGGACCAGAATCTTATCATCCATAACTCTACGACTTTTCTTCTAAGTTACAGAACACCCAAAGATGGAAGAAGAGAAACAGAGATTTGGGGATTATGACACATCCTTAAATGGTTCCTCAAGCCAGGATAAAATGCTGCATGATTCTATCTCTATGTATGTGGACTTCTAATTGTTAGAAAAAAATCCCAAAGTTTCCTAGCATATAAATTCTAAGTAAAACCTTCACCTAGAACACAACCCCCCCCCCCCCAGTTTCCCTTGAGCTTCCCTGACTGCTCACCTGTCCACACCACAGACTTCTTGGATCTCAAAACTGATCCAAGAACAAGAACTTCAACCTTCTTCTTTTTTCTTTTTAATGTTTATTTATTTTTGAGAGTGGGAGAGGGCCAGAGAGAGAGGGGGACAGAAGCTCTGTGCTGACAGCAGCAAGCGCAATGTGGGGCTCAAACCCACAAACCATGAGATCATGACCTGAGCCGAAGTCGGACGCTTAGCCAACTGAGCCACCCAGGCGCCCCTGCAACCTTATTCTTAAAAAGCATCATCAAGCTTCCTGGGTATGGCTTGATCTCCTTTTCTTAGGTTAAATAGTTGCACTAAGAGGATTAACAGCAAGAGTAGGACCCCTTCCCAGGTACTGACCAGAGGGGAGGTGCCTTACATAACGCAGCCCCCCTGCCCCCCAGAGGAGAGGACCAGCATACAGCACAAGCCTGTGGTTATGAGGCATAGTACAGGGGGAGATGATTAATGTATGTCAGTTCTAAAGGAATGAAAAGCACGAGGCTGAAAGATCAAGTCCATGTTTCTAGAGAAGCAAACAGGGGGCAGAAATCCAAACAACAACTGCCAAAAATTCCACGAATATGTAAAGTCCCAAACATGATCCGCCCAATAGGCTGTCCCTCCTCCCACAAAGGATCACCACTGCAGTGACTCAAGTGCATCCAGACACTTTAGGGAAGCACCAGAGAGATCACTTTTAGTTTTCCAAGTGCTCGTGATGAATTTATAGCATCCCGACTCCTCTCTGTGCTGGGAAGGAGCAGGCATGTGGCGATGGCTGCCATCGTACTGCGAAACATTACTGACGCCAAGAAATGAAATCTTCGGAGCCTTTGAAAGGCTTCCAAGAATGTCAGCACGTCCTGCCTGCCCGCTCTCTGCTGAATGCCTACTTTGGCTGTCTGCTTAGTACTGAATGTGCCAGACAGGCCTTCTTACAAAGGGAGAGAGTGTTTTGGGCCCATGAAAGGGGAAGGCACAGCGTTTCTGTTGTGAATGGCGAGATTCAAGAAGTGGGGGAAAAAGTGGCAGCGTGAGGAGAGGCCTTCAGGAAAGGTACAAATAAAAGAGCAAAAAAGAAAGGGATGGCATCCACCTACGTGTGGCAAATTCTGCCATCGCTCCCTGCCGTCAAATATAGAGGTGGAGACTACTGTCACGCCATGCACCAGGCTCGATTTCCATGGGGGGGAAAAAACCCCAAAAACGCTTGCTTGTAGATTCTCCCTGTATCCAAGGACTTCTTGATCAACTGAGAGTAAGAATTTTTAAGCGCTGGCAAGGCATATATGACTGTATGTTTGTTTCCATTTTCACACCAAATAGAAATGCCACTCGTACTGCTTGTTATTTGGGCTTTTCTTTGACTCTTTCTGCTTCCAATATATGAAGGGAAAAAAATGAGAAGCGTCCGCTGTAGCACTTGGAATATTTTATTCTGCAAGCTGGCTTTAAGAAAGGAAGAAAAATGTTTTGTGTAGTGAACTCTTTAACGGCGCTGCCCATAATTCCTTGGCACAGCAGCTACCGCTAGAGGAAAGAACTCTTGTGGTGTTCTGGGCTTTTCCGAGGAGGCAGTCTGATGTCATTGGTGGCAGACGCAGTACGTATGTATCTGTCTTTTGTCTGCACCATCTGTTCTTCTCCTTACAGACTATTGTTCACGTTCATTCTTCTCTCCTTTCCAGGAAGTGTGCCTCTCCATAAAAGCGTGGGATTTAGGTGTGAAAAAGGACCGAGCTAGAATTCTAACGCGATGTACATCTGTTCTCTTCTTCTAGAATCTCATGGCAAGGGCCTTATATGACAACGTCCCGGAGTGTGCCGAGGAGCTGGCCTTCCGCAAGGGAGATATCCTGACTGTCATAGAACAGAACACAGGAGGACTGGAAGGGTGGTGGCTCTGCTCCTTACATGGTCGACAAGGCATTGTCCCCGGCAACCGGGTGAAGCTTCTGATCGGCCCCATTCAGGAGACCCCCTCCAGTCAGGACCAGCCTACTTCTGGACTCACGCACCAGACCTTTGGCCAACAGAAGCTCTATCAAGCGCCAAACCCACATGGCGGCCCTCGAGACACAATCTACCAAGTGCCACCTTCCTACCAACATCAGGGGATTTACCAAGTCCCCACTAGCCATGGTAGCCAGGAACAGGATGTGTATCAACTACCGTCATCCGTGCAGAGAAGCATTGGGGGGGCTAACGGCCCCCACTTAAGCAAAAAGGTGAGTGAACGACCAACTGGATTTTTCTTCCTATTTATTTATGTTTCCATTGCACTCAGAGAAATTGAAATGTTCCCAAAACAAGAACTTGAAACTGCCAAGAAGGAAGTATGTCTTCCAAAGAGTAAGTAGACCTCAATGCCTGATCTCGGGCACCAGCTTTGCGCCATTTTCCATTCATTGGTCAGCTAAACTTTGTTCCTGTGTTGTGATAAGTTCATGTGTCATTCCAGATCATACTGGATCATTCAGTTGTTTCTCTCTTTCTGATAGATCTGCTTTTATACTTAAGCTCTGCACTCAAAAATTGTTTCCAGTCTTTTCTGTTTCTTCCTTGAGTGGTACAAGGCACCAAATTTTGTACAAGTACAACGATGCAGAAAGGACTCTCCTTTCACCAAAAGCTGAATCATGACCCTGTTTGCTTGGCTGCACAAAGAACCCACCAGAAGTAAAGGGAGCAAAGGAGCTGGAAGTAGATCATACCTACCTACTTGTCCCACAGAGTTGTTAACTTCCAGATTGACCCATTTAAAACACAGAAATGCTAGTGAATTTAGAAAGGAGACATCCTCTTGTCCTTCAAGTAATTCCTATGATAATGCTTGAGCCGGTGGGCGAAAACAGGAGAGCTAGAATTTTTAGGAAAGCATCATGTTAAAAAAAAAAAAAAAAAAAAAAGGAAGGAAGGAAGGACCTCTTCAGCACTCTGTATAATTCAAAATGCCACAATAATTTGAGATAAATAGAAATTTGTTAACCGAATTAATTTTAAGTATTTAGCGTGTGTGTGTGTGTGTGTGTGTGTGTGTATTTAAGATTTCATTTTTTTAAGTAATCTTTATACCCAGTGTGGGTCTTGAACTCACAACCCCGAGATCAAGAGTCACATGCTCCTTTCATTTAGTATATTTTTGATGCTTGTGATACATTGGTGAATTAAACAGTGAACAAAGCCTTCATGATGCTTACATTGTAGAGCCCAAATTAAAAAACAAAACAAACAAAAAAACTGTAATGTCAGGTGGAAATACACATGGGAAAGAAAATAATGTTGGTGAACTATGGGGGTGATAGCCAATACCAAGGCCACGCTTATGTAAACAGTACAACGGAGGCTTTTCTCTTTCTTTTACTGGCAAATTCCAAGGGTCTACAATGGGTCCTTTGAGGTTTGGTATTAAGAATGGACTGACTTAATGGAATAAGAAATAAGGGAAGACGCAGTTAGATAGCAGAACGAGCTTGCTGGCTCCAAGAATGCTACGTATACGTGTCCCCTGCCTCAAGAAAATCTAATACAAAGACTTTTAAAACCCATGTAAATTATGGAATGTCTATTTGCATGATAATGGAATGCTCTGTTGGACAAAAAAGGGGGGAGAATCACTGTTGGATTCCATAAATAACAAAGCCAAGAGTGTATTTCCAAATCACCTTTTATACAAAAGGAATGTATTACAAAACACTGCTCAGGAAGGGCGCCTGGGTGGCTCAGTCAGTTAAGTGGCGGGGCTCAGGTCATGATCTCACAGTTCATGAGTTTGAGCCCCGTGTCAGACGCTGCTGACGGCTCGGAGCCTGGAGCCTGCTTCAGATTCTCTGTCTCCCTCTCTCTCTGCCCCTCCCCCGACTCGCGCTCTGTCTCTCTCTCTCTTAAAAAAATGAATAAACAGTAAAAAAAATTAAAACAAAAACACTGCTCAAGAGCACCTGTGTTGCATAAGCCGAGTAGCTGTATATTAGGAGAAATTCCTCAAGAAGTGGGCACTTGTCTTTTCCAAGACAATGATCGCTGTCTGGAGGCATGGCGACTTCACCATGACCTTTCAAAATCCTTCTTACCCCAGGAGCTTTAGATTCAAAGGGAAAGCCAAACCAAGCCTCCAGCTCAGGAGGGAAAAACAGAACAGTTGAAAGGTGTAACTCTAAATAAATAGCTTCTCTCATTCTTATTCCTGGTTGTTTGCACCTTAAAAATAGCTCTCCCTCATCTGAGCTAGCTTGAGGCGGACAAGGGAGGCCGAAACAGGAAATGCTTGGCTGAAAGGTGGTGGGGTCTAAACTTTCATCACAGTTTATTTTGGCAGGAAGGTGACATGTTTTCCTTTTTTAGACTCAACCTTTTTTAGCTCCAAGTCTGAAAAGTCCTTCAGACTTCTTCCCATTTTATTTGCTGTAACTGCACTGCAGACCTGCTCCCTGGCCCTGCATCCTTTTAAAGGGGAGACACTTTGACCACGCCTCCCCTTGGGTTGATGCTGGGGTGTGCGCTTGAGCTCAGAGTTTTGTTTGCTTAATTCCAAAATCTGTGGGACATTTTATGTTTAGCAAGAAGTAGGCGATTCCGGTAGGAGGAAGCCAGCTTCTGAATTGGACCTCTGCCAGTTCATATAGGGGGTGCAACCAGACGGGGGGTGGGGAGACCTTACCAGAACTGGGGAGTAGACAATGACTGCAGTGCTAAGCTTCAACCAGTGGGGGTCTGAAGTGGTAACGTGGCCACACAGATGGACTAGTCCTGGCTTCTCCCTGCCAAACACCAAGTGTTCTACAGAATATCTTGGCCTCACCTTGAAAGTCATTTTAGTGACTCTGGTTCCCTACACTGCCTGCCTCCATCCTGTCCACTGGGCCACTGGCGTGAACCCCCATGGGCTTGAGGAGGAAGAACCTCTTCCTTCCTTTCCTCTCCTTCTCTTCCTTCCTTCCTCTTCTCTCTCCCTCCCTCCCCCTTCCTTCTCTCTCTTGCTTGCTCTCGCTCCTGCTGTTTCTCTCTCTCCCTTCTTTCCCTTCCTCCCTTCCTTCCTTCCTCCCTTCCTTCCTTCCTCCCTTCCTTCCTTCCTCCCTTCCCCCCTCCCCCCCTTCCTTCCTTCCATCCTTCCATCCTTCCATCCTTCCATCCTTCCTTCTTCCCTCCTGGTGGAGATGGCTTGGCTGCTCTAAAAATATAATTTTAACCTTCTAGGCAATAATAGCTGCTTGAAAAACCTCTGTCAACATCCGCCTCTCTGTAGGAATCTTATCAGTGGGTGAGAATCACAGTACTGACTTAAGCCAAGGCCCCAGGAGTTAATCCGAGTGCAGCAAGAATCAGGAGGGCTTCTTGGGTTTTGTTTTTGTTTTGTGTTTGTTTTGAGTTCTCCTTGTAGCTGACTCGCTACAAGTTTTCTCTTTACTTTCCCATCTTTTAAAGGGTGGTGAGCCTAGCGCTAGACGTTTCTGGTAGTTTAAGCGATGGTCCCTAAAAGCTGTTCCAGAAGAAAAAGAGGAGGGCAGTGGAGCTTATTCTAAACCACTAAAGGGAGCTTTTGGGGAACATAAGAATCATCTGGAGAGGTAGGGAAGGTGAGTTGAAATGCAGATTTCCAGGCCGTCCTCACCAGGGATTCTATTCCTGGGGCCTGGGATCTGCCCTGGGGTGAGCTCCTCCACTAGTTCTGAGAGAGGGGATCCAGGACTTCATTTTGAGAAACTCTGTGAAGTGACCATGAGGGCGGTTGGCTGTGTTCCCATCTGATTGTGATGCGGGACTTTCCATAGTTAAAGATTCCCTTGATGTTGCTACAGAATATGGGCTTCAGGAGTTTTATCCACTAATGAATCATTTGAGAGGAAAGACAAAATTCTGCCTTCTATCACTTCAGCTTTGCTCTTTGGCAACCTGCAGCCTCCACCCACCTAAGAAACCTCTACCCATCCCAACGACGTTATGCGACATGCACCACTTACTACGTCAGGGGCTAGAAAAAGAAGGATAAGGATATAATCCCCACCCTTTTACGAAACAAGACAGCATCCATGTTGTGCCAAGAGCATGGTCTTTGGCGTTAGGCTGACCCCTGGCTCTCTTCCTTCGTAGCTGTCCATCCCTTGGCAAGTTACTCAACTTCCCCAGGCTTTTGTTTCTCCATCTGTGAAATGGGAACAATCACAACTGCCTCACAGAGTTCTTGTGAGAATTGAATACAACAGTCTACAGAAAGGATCTGGCCCGGAGCTGAACATAGCAGGGGGCTTAAAAAAATCAGTTCCTCTTCCTTGTTTGTCTTTCCTTTTCTCAGACTTTGTTTCGAAGGGCCTCAGCCCTGTTTGTGTTTCTGAATGTACATCAGATGGGCACGTACTTTATTGCTAGCACATATGCTGTTCCTTTGAGCGCGTGGCTCTCTCTTTGGTTCTACAAGAATTTTGCACGGAGTAGAAAAGAACGCTTAAAGTTATCTGGAAACCATATACACTGACACCTTTCTTAATTTCATTGGCCTTTTTCACTCTGCGTTTGTGTGCAGTGCCGTTTTATCCATGAGGCATTGCGGGCAGAATGCCCAGGGCCTACAAGAATGTTTGAGAGCTCAGATTAAAAAAAAAAAAAAAAAAAAAAAATTGACTCCTAGGTATGACACACCAAGACTGCAAAGTGTAAATCAATAAACATTTACACAAATGTGCAGAAAGCCACTTAAGGTCAACCTCATTAATTGTTACATTTACGGCTCATAGCTATTTGATTATATTTGAAAACAATTTGTAGGTTAGATTCTTCTTGCTTTGCGAAGATTTCTAAATATGCCCTGTGATTGCCAAGAACTCACAGGCAATTTTAAATTAAATGAGTTACTCATAGTCCAATCATTTGGAAAGCTAAACTGTGTGTATTTTTTAATGTTCTCAATTTTTTACAAGTGACAGTTCTACTTAATAAGGGACTACGGTTGGGAGTGGAGCCCCCACACGTCTAAAAGCCTCTAAAATAGCCTCGTTTTTCTGCTTCATAGATCAGTTAAACTGCCATCTGAGTTGGTCCATTCTGTGCCTTGATGGGAATAGAGAACTATGCGTGTTTCTGATTACTTTCTGGACATGTCGCTTTTATTCCCAACTGATGGAATTAGGTCTGTTTTGCATCCTTCTGAAGATCAGTTTTGAGCTAAATTATAAGCTCCATAAAGGCAGGCAGGGTTCAAGGCTGCCATTTACTTATGTCATTTACATATACAGCATTTACTGCTATAGGCTGAGCTCATAGCCAAGTGTCAGCACACAGCTAACAGCCACTGAACGAATGAACAAGGCGGAAGCAAGAAACGAAGTGTCTAATTTGAGTTGACTTTTAAGTAAACTGAAAAGTGGTTCCGATCTTATCACCCATCGGACGATCACGCACTGTTCAAGTCTTATCACCCAGCTCATTACCATCTGTGGTGATTATGTGTCAGATTCCATATGGTAGTTTTCCCCCTAGAAGTGTCTTGGAGAACGCCACCATCTCTTTTCTGGAATTATAACCATCTATACACAACAAGTGAGCATTCAAAGCATGAATGATGTGAAGTTCAGCTTGTCTGAGAGCCTAGCTTTTACACATTTTGCCCAGCGGAGACAAGATTAGTTAACGCTTCTGTCCTTACCTAAAGAGGAGAACTGCACTTTTTTTTACTGAGGAGTAGAGCTGCCTTTGCATAATTCTGTTACTTACTGAGAATGCCTTCCCTCCTCTATTCTATCTGTAAACTCCTGTTCATCCTTTAAAGCCCATTTCAAGGTTCATCTCCTCTTACAGAGCGTCCTCTCTGCACGCCAGCAGTTTTCTCCCTCCTCTGTGGTCCCCAGAATATGTTGTACTTTTCACTTAATCTCAAGGGAGCTCATGGGTTCATCAAAACACTAATGGCCTGCCATCACAATGTGTATGATGGGCTAGGCTGGAGCTAGTAATGCATTGGTGGTAGCACTCAGAAAACTCAAGTAACAGGGCGCCTGGGTGACTCAGTCGGTTAAATGTCCGACTTAGGCTCAGGTCATGATCTCGCAGTTCGTGGGTTTGAGCCCCGCATCCGGCTCTGTGCTGACAACTCAGAGCCTGGAGCCTGCTTCAGATTCTGTGTCTCCCTCTCTCTTCTGCCCCTCCCCTGCTCATACACTCTGTCTCTGTCTCTCTTTCTGTCTCTCTCCCTCTCTCTCAAAAATAAATAAACATTAAAAAAATTAAAGAAAACTCAAGTAACATTAAGGTTTATCTAGACCCCATTACATCATCTCTAAAAACCATTTCTTACCTTCCAAAATGGGACATGGCTGAATGTTGGCAGGAGATGATGAAAAGATTTTAGCCAGGTCTTCCGGGTCCATTCCTGAAAGGTAACATAAGAACCAGAAATAGATTCACTACAATATTTGTACCTTCTTAGACACTGAGTCATCATGAATTACACACACACACACACACACACACACACACTCTAACCCAAAGCCATTGATTGGTTAGGGAACCGAGGATTTCCCATATTGGGATTTGAAGCATTGTGAAATCTGGTTGCTCACGGCAACACTCCATTACCAGCCAACTAACTCCTATATATTAGCAGTATGATTTGTCTACCAACAAGTAAAAATAGATTTAGAGGAAATGAAATCTCCCCAGGAAGATAAACTCTGACTTCACCTCACTTTCCTTTGTTGCCTTCTTATACACACACACACACACACACACACACACCCTGAAAAACAGCAGGGAGAATCAGAGTTTGACAGGGCACTAGGTACATCTGGTTTCTTCATTTATAAACTCAATGAAGTATGACTATGTTTCAGAATTGTGCATCGCTATATAAAGATAATCCAAATTTAAACGATTTTCCCCCTCAATACATGGCTCCAGGGTCTGTGTGGAGGAGTGAACGTTCATCTAAAATCCCTACCCACAAGGGTCAAGATGAATTTTAAATCTTACACAGAACTGGAGGTCCTTGAGCACTTAGGGGCAGGACTTTATGAGCTTACTTTGAAAATGAGAAGTCTCTCCTCCCAGCCGAGCCACCCACGCCGGGGGAATGAGCAAACTGTAACACCTCCCTAAAAATGTACAAAGGTCTTTTTTTGTTTGTTTGTTTGGTCAATGCCAAGGCCTTCTAACTCAGTTGCAGTTTGTCACAAAGCTTAGAGATAGTATATATTTCTATGAGTGCATTAGCAACTCCTTAGGAACCCACACCAAAGCAAACAAAGGTAATTTTCTTTCATTTTTCAATGATTTCATGCTATGTGAATGTGCTTATCACAGTGAATAGGTCAGATATTGTGTGTGGTATGATGTCTGGCTGAGTGGATAATGCTGTATTTGTGAGGGAAAGGAAAGAATGCATTTGTTTATTTGATTTGATGATAAAACCGAGACTTAATATTGGTTGAACGCATCTTTAAAAGCAGGCTTATGTTGGGGTGCCTGGGTGGCTCAGTCGGTTAAGCGTCCCACTCTTGGTTTCAGATTAGGTCATGATCTCATGGTTCGCGAGATCAAGCCCCGTGTCAGGCTCTGTACAGATAGGAACTTGCTTGGGATTCTCTCTCTCTCTCTCCCTCTCTCTCTGCCCCTTCCCTGCTCTCTCTCTCTCTCAAAATAAATAAACTTAAAAAATAACAGCCTCGTGTGGGTGCCTTGTGGAAAAAGCTAGATGCCGTCAGAAGTACACTTGCTTCTCAAGAATGCCACCCACCCAGTTGTCAAGGGACACTTCTAGAGAGGTATGCTGCTCCTGTTGAAGGAGTCAGGGTGTGACTCACTTAGGACAATGTGTCTCCTCTAAAAGTTCTATGTAACTCCAGTAATATCTGTAGAGTACCAAGGAATCCTCTGTTTAAAGGGACTCCAGAGAAGGTCCATTCTTGAAGCAAAGAATCTTCGGCAATGCCATAATCACATCTGATTTATCGGAGTAAATTTTATTTGGTTTTCTTAAAGCAGAGTGTGCTTAAACGAATTATTTATCATAATAGCTATTTATTTTCAAATGCACCACCAACTGACTGCATGGCCTTTAGCATGCTATCAAGTGGCTCATTTTTCAAGATAGTTGTAGAACTAAAGTGGGGGTAACCCAAAAGTGCCCTGGAGCCCTGGCTCCATGTTAGGGACCTTATATCCATAATCTCATCTGATCTTCTCAATAGCCTCATAAGATGTTCATTACGACCTCATTTTACAGGGGAGGAATCTGAAGTCTGAGAGGTTAGTTAACTTGTTGAAGGACATCCCTCTAGTAAGAGGCAGCATTGATATTTGAACTCACATCTGTCCAGCTAACGGTTGATGTTGCCCAGCCCTAAAATAGGAAGGCATGTTTAGGACACTTTTTCAGCAGTTCCAGCTCATCAGAGTCCTGGGTGCTAAACAGCATCCACTGGGCCAGGAAGAATGAGAGGCACTTCGGAAGGCTCCCATCCCAGATCAGGAGAGTAGCCTCCGTGCTGAGGGAATGTGGGTTTAGGAAGGTGGGAAATTCCCACCACCCAGGTACAGTGGTCAGTTTCATGGCAGGCTGATCCAGAAGTCCTGAGCAGATGATTAAGGGGATGTAAAGACCGTGGTACCACCGAGAACATTGCTGTGCTGGCTTTCTCTCTCATTGGAAATACCACCTTGTCACATGACTTCAAATTGGTCCAAATGGAGGACTTCATGTAACCAGACACAATTGTCCCCGTTTATCCACCATTTTGCTCTCACGATTTCTGTTACCCATGGTCAATCATGGTCCGGAAGCAAATGATCCTCCTTGTCACGTACGGACATTCCCCTCACCTGACATCTCTTCACGTAGGCATTTTATCATCTCACATCATTCTCAGAAGGGTGCGTACAGTACAATAGGAATATTCTGAGAGAAGGAGACCACACTCACATAACTTTTATTATAGCATATCATTATAATTGTTCTATTTTGTTATTGTTGTTGTTAATCTCTGACTATGACAAATTGATAAATTAAACTTTATCATAGGTATGTATGTACAGGAAAAACATAGTGTATATATAGGGCTCGGTACTAACCATGGTTTCAGGCACCCACTGGTAGTGGGGGGGTGGGGGAGGTCTTGGAACACATTCACAAGGGATGAGGGGAGACTGCTGTATAGTTAAATCTCCCAGAATGGTCTTGCCAGGGAGAGGGGACCCCCCCCAAAATTTAAGATACCCAGATTTCAAGTTTTGCTTCTCAAGCAAGGAAGTGAGTTTCTTCTCAAGCAAGGAAGTGAGTTACTTTCCCAATTTCAGGAAAGTACTAAATTCCTAGTAAATTTCTAATCTGTCTTGCTAATGTCAGCAACAGGAACACTGAGAAAAGTAGTATGTGCCCAGCCAACCAGGTTCTCATTTACTTTGCTGTCATTAACCGTCTGAATAACCTCTCTGAACTTCAGTTCCCTGAACTGTGAAATGGGGAGTAGGGTTGAATTGTCTCTAATGGTCTTTGCTAAAATTTTATGATCCAGATATCCTTATCTGATTCTTTCCCAGAGTCACTTGAAAAGTTTAATAAAATGACTTGACCTCAAGATTCTTTAAAACACAACACAAAACAGGGGCGCCTGGGTGCCTTGGTCGGTTAAGCGTCCGACTTCAGCTCCGGTCATGATCTCATGGTCCGTGGGTTCGAGCCCCGCGTCGGGCTCTGTGCTGACAGCTCAGAGCCTGGAGCCTGTTTCAGATTCTATGTCTCCCTCTCTCTCTCTGCCCCTCCCCTGTTCATGCTCTGTCTCTCTCTGTCTCAAAAGTAAATAAACGTTAAAAAAAAAAATTAAAAAAAAAAACACAACACAAAACAACAACAACAAAAACAAGACACGCAGGCAGTGATATAAATTTCGAGCTGACTCCCTACGTTTTGGCCAATCTTTTTACTCTTCCTGTAGGAGGCAGTCCACCTTCCCATCTAGAAATCGCAGTCACCTCTAGAAGATTGAGCTGTGGCGACAGAAGGCAGGGAACAGGTGGAACACAGGAGGGAGGGTAGGGGTATGCTGAGCCAGGGAGAATCAGAGTTCTCACCCTGTCCCCCTACGTGGGAACATTTCCAGAGAGCATCTTGTTAAGGAGAACTGTCTTCCCTGCTTTGCTACCAAAAGCTAAGAGAGTGTTTCATCCTAGACCTTGTCATTTTCTTCCCATTTTCCTGTGTTTAATCTTCTCGAATAAGGCAGAGGCCCTTGGTGGGTCAGGTGTCTCTCGAAGCGACATCCCTGCCGCAGAACCAAGTTCTGCCACGTGCGTGGTTTGTTCCATCAGCCATTGCATCTTGTCTCCCAGTGAAGCCGTGGGAGGAACCGAGAGCGCTAGGCATTTGGGTCTAGAAATTCTCATGCCTTGATCCCTTTCCATAATCACATCCTCTTCAGGGCGGTCTATGAGCATCTCTCTAAAATGCATTTCAGGGGCGCCTGGGTGGCTCAGTCAGTTGAGCGTCCGACTTCGGCTCAGGTCACGATCTCACAGTCTGTGGGTTCGAGCCCCGCGTCAGGCTCTGTGCTGACAGCTCAGAGCCTGGAGCTGTTTCCAATCCTGTGTCTCCCTCTCTCTCTGCCCCTTCCCCAGTCTCACTTTGTCTCACTCTGTCTCTCAAAAATAAATAAATAAATATTAAAAAAATTTTTTTTTTAAATAAATAAAATAAATAAAATGCATTTCAAAATCTAGATTTAGTGCTCGGTGGCCTGTTGCATTTATTTGGACATCAAAAGAACCAGAATGCCCATGCCGTTACAGTTCTCAAAGAGCATTTCGGTCCGCGGCATATAAAAAATGACTGGGGCACCCAGCTCTGTCACGGGTCACGTTCGGCTTTGTCCAGAGGAAGACCTCAGCCCCTGAGGAGCCCCGACGTCACTTCCCACCATGTCCTTTCACGTTAAATCCTTCTAGCTGCTCTTTGGCGTTTGGTCCCTCCATAACTAAATATTGCTTTAGCACTTGCTGCACAAAGAGCTTCCAGAAAGCAGCAGGGGAGGCATGCTAGAGGCTTGACAATCGGGGCACTGTTTCCATTGAGTGTTTGGCCTCCTCAATGCTGTGTCCAATGAAAGTGACCCAAGAGCCCCGTTCCACTTCTGAGCCTTCGGTCGTGACTTTCTCCTCATTTGGAAAAAGAGACTGGCCGCGACGTAGACTGGCTCGCAAAAGGCTTGGTTCTCGCATGAAATCAGATGTCGAGATGCCTTTAAAGGAAAGTAAATCACCGCCCAAATACAGAGGGGGAGAAACCTCCATGAGCACAAGAGAAGCATTAGGAAGGGTAAACTGTGCACTTGGCCCGTGAGGGTGTAGTTTTAAGGCCAGACTGCGTTTTCATTATATTGTTGCTGTGCGAATAATAAATGAGCTCACTGCTACACCCAAGCTGGGCAGAGAGAATTTATAGAGAATTAATAAATCCAGTGTAGGCAACATGTGGTCTTTCCTCCCGTCATAGAAAAGAAACTAGTAATCTTGGATTTTAAACAGACAGACCTCTATAACTTTGCACTTTCGGAAACCTGGATCCAACTTCTAATGGGCAGGCAGTGATAATAGTGATGTTTCTCTTCCTAAGGGTTTTCTTTAAAGGGAAAGGGTCACACAGTTCATGGGCTTTAAGACAAAGAGGTTGTTATAAGATCTCATAAATACTGCGGGGGTTCTGTTCATGCTTTTTAAGGGCATTTACGTGAAAGAAGTCCTTTCCAGCAAGCAGTCTGAGAAATCTAAAGACTCTCGTTAATGCATGAAACCCAGAGATAGTATAAATAAAACAGGGGGCTCGGGGAGATTAGAGCTCGAAAGGAAGCAATCTAATTTTGCTTTCCACATAAGCCAAAACAAAGAGAAAAAATGCAAATGGCTGACTGCTAATTGGTGAGGCCTACTTTTGAATTCAGACAACCTCAGGTACTGTTAACGGTGAAGTTATAAATCTGTAGTGTAATTATTATGGCACAGCAGTACTTTTTAACTTCTCCTCGATTACTCATTATATTTCCTGAGCACCACCTGGGTTGCCTAGTTCTTGACTAGGCCCTGGGGCGGAACACCAGGAGCCCGTTCCACACGTTCCTGCTCTGCTAGATTGATGGGAAAACTCCACTGGTCAATTTTCAAGGCATTATCTGGATATCAGGAGAAAGGATTGTGTCATTCTGGCCATTGCTGATGTTGCTTTGGAATGTAGAGACTTAGACCCAGAGAATTAAATCATGGGACACAGCAACTAGGACAGTTACAAAAGATGCCTCCCTCCCCTTCCACACGGGATTTCCTGTTATTCTTTAAAAATTCTGTTAAAGTTGGGGAACCTGGGTGGCTCAGTCAGTTAGGCATCCGACTTCAGCTCAGGTCATGATCTCACGGTCCGTGAGTTCGAGCCCCGCATTGGACTGTGCGGACGGCTCAGAGCCTGGAGCCTGCTTCTCATTCTGTGTCTCCCTCTCTCTCTGCCCTCCCATGCTCACTCTCTGTCTCAAATAAATAAACATTTCAAAAAGAAAAGGTGAAAAAGAAAATTCTGTTAAAGCTATACAAAATTACATTTTTGTGATTTTTGTAACTTTTGAAACAGGCATCTCTCAAATGCAGAAGTATGAGCAATAATATTGGTAATAATACTCCAGAACAGTTCACCTGTGCTCCTCCCCATCCTATCTCAGTCCCTCATCTGTTCCACCCAATTCTTTCTGTCAAACAGTAGGATTTTTCCGCTTCCTTTGCACTGTTTCTGTTCTTCCTTATGGTTGCCGGTAGCATGACAGGAGGGAAGGAAACAAAACAGGGTTGAGTGTTGGAGGAGAGAGATGAGAAGTTGCCATAAGTGGTGAGCGGTAGGGCTGGCGTCAGAAGGAAGCATGGCACAACATGGCAGGAACTGAGACCCTATTAGTCGGCTCCCATAGGATTCTCAGGGCGAGGAGGGTCTGCCTTCATGATTGGCACAGCCTGTTCCCTCCTGCCTCCCATGGCGTGCCAATGAACTGGTGGCCTGCAGCTGAGAAGCTAACATCTCCCTCACCCCAGGGCCTCCACAGCAGCTACGCCCCACTCCCAGGCACCTGCCAGCTGGCTCCCCTTTCAGGGGGTAGAGTGGATGCCCAAAGAGACTTGCTGAGACCTTGGCCCTATTGATATCATGTGAGCAGGAGTTGTTCTGAGAGAAAGTGTTTTCTTCTAGACATTCCAGTTGGGAATGTGCCCTACTTCTTGGTGAGATCCTCTTGATAAACCCGGCTTGTGATCTTCCACTGAAAAGACCTTGTCTGAAGAAAAATTCAATAAGGTGTCCTGGGCTTGGGACCTCCATGTTTCTCTTGGATAGTAGGTTTATTTCGAAGTCTCATAAAGCGTGTTTTCTCCTGGGGTTCTCCACTGAAGTGTCTTGGGCTGTTATGGTGATAACTGTGACAATGACAATACTGATATGACCACAGTAAAATGGTCACCCAAGTAAATCTACTGATGGTCATCAAGAACCAAAGTCTCTTGTCACTTATTGCTTTGATTTGAAATTCCCATTGCCTCATAGACCTCACTAGGAACAGTCTATGCTTTGTAAAGATTAATTTATTTCTATTTGACTTATATCTCACTGATTAAATCTTGTTTGCTCCCGTGGTTTAATCATAAAACATTGTGAAAGCAAACAGCCTCGAAGTCTGTGATCACTAAGACACAGACCACGTCCTCATCATATAAGGAAGAAAGCAAGAATCCTCTGTTGTTTCTCTTCTTCCATTGTCTTGTCTCCTGTATTCCTGGTTATCTTTGCATAGTGGACATTGTATTTTTGAATATTTGTAAGGAATAATTTAAAGCCCATAAAGATGTTCTCTAATTCCAGACAGGATTTTCTTTCCTTCTGCCAGCCTCACAGCCACACATAAATCTAATTTCAGGCTTTGAAATGTTCTTACCAACTCCAGTGAGTGAAAACCTGGCTTTAGCTGGTGCAAGGGTGGGTTCCCTTCTGGGTTAACTCTGACTTTTACATGCAGCCCTTAGGATCCCAACCCAAAGAGGGGATGGGTATCAGAGTCTCATCCTTGGTGAGCCCTAGAGTCTGATACCCCACTCACCCAAAGAAGCAGTGAAAAGACACACTGTGGCCTCTCCGACGCCTGTCCCAGATCAACAAATGCCACCAGGAAAAAAAGCAGCCTCAAAATTTGGGCTTACCTCTGGGGCCACTTCAGCATCCAATGGTTGATTTTGGCTCACGTCACAATCTCACTGTTCGTGAGATAGAGCCCTGCGTCAGGCTCCTCACGGACAGCGTAGAACTCTCTCTCTCTTGGAGATTCTCTTGGAATTCTCTCTCTCCCTCTCTCTGCCCTCCCCTGGTTTGTGCATGCACACATGCGTGCACTCTCTCCCTCTTTAAAAAATAAATAAACTTTAAAAAAAAATTGGGGCTTACCTCTATGAGTTCCTTCTCTACTCCCAAATTTGGACCTGATAACTCTTTACTATCTTGTAGTGCTTTAATGCTATTAAGAAGATTTTTAGTATCTTTTCCTCATTTTTTTAAAAGCTGTCTTCAGTAGGATGATTGATCTGAATTCCCTGGTCCACAATTTAAGTCCAAAAGTGGAATCTGTATAATGCAGGTGACAATTATAATAAAAACAACTAAGGCTTAAGGGGTTTACTCTATGCCGGGTACCTTATGTCCTTGATCGCATTTAATACACTAATAGGCTATAAGTATTATTATTTCCATTCTACTAATAAGGAAACTGGCTTCAAATGGACAGATGCCTTGGTCATGCTCTCACGTGTGCTAGAGTCAGCCTGCCTGAGTCCAGCTTATATTTTCAGTCACTCCCCCCATCAGATCTAATCCTTCTTTCAAGGAGCTAAAGACCTAGTGTGGCCATGGCCTTTGACACTCAGCTTCTCGTGACACATGTCAGAAGTCCTGTTCCTTTCCATTGTATTTTCCTTCCAATATTAAGGTAAAATGCAGAGTTTGTTTTGATTTCTTTTTGCCAGACCTCCTCCCCCCTCCACCCGCCATATGTTTCTAGCATGTGGCTGAGAAGAACGCCGATGTTCATGTCACACACGGGCTCTAGACCGGGGAAAAGGAAACCAGCTAGCAGTCCTTGTTGGCCTCCAGTTGTGGTTTGTACCAAGTAGTGGTGTAGGCGATCATTCTTCCATGGTTTCTGATTTCTCGATTGGATCTAAGATTCACTCAGCTTTTTTGGCTTCTTCACTTGCCTGACGTTACTGCATGGCTGATCCAGCCAGCTCTGCCCCTTATCCCATGAGTCCCACTCATCCTCGAGCTGACTCACCTGGACACCAACCTTATCCCATACAGGCAGACCTTGTTTTCTGCCCTGGCCAGTTCCACACCATCTTGCTTAAGAAAAGCCTTGAGTTTTCCTGTAGTTTGTTAATATCTTCAGCCAATGCATTTATCCAAGGCCTGCTGTAGTCAAGGCCCTGTACTAGGCCCTGCAGTCTCCACCGTGCTGAGAGAGGAAATGAGGTGCCATGAAACAGACCATGAGTGATAAGTACCATTAGGAGAGGCATGGATAACATGCTTGGGGAGTTCTCAGGAGGGAGGTATTATGTCCGTCTGGAAAGCCCTGATGGGAGAGGCACTCAGCTTAGCCTTGAAGGTTGAATGAAATTTGAACATGAGGAAAGGAAGGAGAACACCTGGCACGAAGATACAGCGTGGGTGAAGGCACAGAGGTTCGACACGCAGGGCACGTGTACGAAACGGTGTGGTTCTGTCTTGCCGAGCCATGGAGTCCGTGAAGAGCTTTTTGGGCCCTGCGCTCAGAGGCTTTCAAGATATTAAAGGGAGGATGGCAGAAATACACAGATGAAGGCAAGAGCGGCCCCCTGGGGGCCAGAGATATGTTTAGCTTGGCCAAGACGCCGCTTGAAATATTTGAGCCAATTCTGGAAATCGGATTTCACGTTAAAAAAAATAATAATAATCCAGATTTCCGGCTTCTCCTGAAAATTCGAGAGACTCGGCAACGTGGGGTGCATTTTTTCAGGGTGGCGGTTGGCGGGAGCCAAGCAATGGCCGCTTTCCATCCGGAGGGCGTGAGTTCTGTCTCCCCAGCACAGAATCCCAGCCTGTTTCTTCCTTCACCGCACCTGCTCAGCCCCGCAGGTATCTAAGTGTGAGGCCCTCGTTGGCTACAGGGATAGTAATAAGCCCACGCCAAAGGCTGTCAGGTGTGAGTGGCGCTGCCCAAGGACCCCTCTTCCAGCTCTCTGACTCACACGTGCTGGTTGTTAGTGTTCCCTGGCCCTTGCTGCCACCCCAAACACAGGCTCCTCTGCTCTAAAACGTCAGCATGCGTGGCTCTCAAAATTATGAGACCTGGAGGTACTTACAGCATCTCTGAAAGCAGCTCTTGGAGCCCAGGATCTGATGCTGAAAACGGTGTGAATCCAACGGGTCAAAGTGTGGGGTGGGGTGTGCCCTGTGTTTGCTTGTTTTTATGCAAAGCACATTCATTGGAGAGTGAACCTAACCCCAGTCCCTGGACTTTGGATACCACCCTGCTAGGACCCGGCCTGGGAGATTTATTAAACGGGCTATTCCTTTCCTAACTGTCTACATCTGCCCCTTCTTCTCTGCCTCAGAACTCTTCTCAAAGCGTCCACCTTCAGACTCTTCAGTTAGTTGACAAGAACGGAGTACTAACAGCTGAGAAGCTGTCAGATTCCTCATGGGACAGAAAATTCGTAGTTGGGAAATGCAAATCCTCTGCCAAGGTCATCGGGAAAGGGGTGGCAGTAGCCATTGTCAGAGAGCCCCAGAATTCCCCTTTTTAGCCCCGTTTGCATCAACTCTAAGGAACTAAGGGGTCGATTGGGTAGCTCCTGAGGCTAAGCCCTTGTAACTAGAGATAAATGTGCAGAATAAAAGGAATGCACAAAAGAAAAACTGACGGAGGAAAAAAAGGAAACGAAAAGCCTGACTTAATTTCATTGAGGAAAATAGTTTTGATGTGCCCTTTGTGCCCATTGTCCATCAAAGCCTTGCTGTGCAAATGCCCAGGAGTGTGCCTCCGAAATTCACATCCTCTTAGCTAGACCTTGGTGTTCCTCCTAGGCTGAGGTTCAGTAATTCTGGGGCCCTAGAAAGGTTGTTTTTTTTTTTTTTTTTTTTTTTTTTTTTGTACTGTGTCAAGCGGGAAGAAAAGGTCTTATGACCACAAAACTGGATACTTTGTAAGGTACAGAACAGTCAGCACTTTCCTCCGAGGAGAGAACACACAATTGGCATCAAAGTCGCCCAAGCAACGGGTTGAGGAGGACAGTGTCCAAAAGTAGAAGACTTCCAGCTCCTCGTTCCTGCAGACGTCACAGAGTGGGTCGCGGTATGCCGTGGATGTGTCCGACCAGATGCAGAACGCGGGTCCCATTTAAAGGCTATTTGTGGACCGGTGTGAATTAGATGGTACCATGGGGAATGCTGGAATGGGGGGAGAGATTGTATTTTGTTGGCTTCTTCCCCCTGTGGTTTTCACCATCTGTTTCTTTTAATGCATAAACAAGGCAAATGACTGGTTTGGAATGCAAAGTTTTTAAAAACCAGATGACCACAGGCATCCTCTAAATGAGAAAGAGAGAGCGAGTTGAGGTTCTGTGACATTTGTCAGGAAGTGAGATGTTAAATACCGGGAAGCACTAATGCTCACTGCCAGGGAAAATCCACAGAGGCAAGGAAAAGCTTTGTCTATGACCCTGCCTTTCCGACGTCTTGCCATACGTTTACATTTCGCCCGGGACTATTTTCAGACACCGGCACCACCCCCCCTCTATCTCCCAGCTCCCCCTTCCCATCTTTAAACTAAAGATGGAACCACTCAGCTGGCCTTCAGCATAACCAGCCTTGGTTTTCCATTAGCATTATTACTATCTTGGCAACCTTGGGCAGAATCCACTCTGAGCAACTTTCAGACTGAACAAAAGCTGTGTTGTTGCACAGGTTCTATTACAAAGCCAAAATAGAGAGCTATAAATAGAGAGGCTGATGAGATAGACTCCAAGAAGATACTTCATTTCTCTCCTGGACAATAGTGAGTGGGGGGGGAAAATTATCTAAGGGCACTAGGAACACAGTGTGTTTTTCTTGAGCAAAGGGCATGCCGCTTTTAAAAGGAAGATTTGCTATGCACAATACAGTGGCCACTCTATAAATGGTTCTGTATGCTCCATGCCAACAAGCCTTAAAGCAATAGATTCCTTTTTTAAAACCCAAGGCGGCGGAGAGATTTGATGGGATGGTGACTGTGTACTAATCCCCTTTACCTTCATCTCGAGCAGTAATCAACTGCAAACACCGGGATTTAAGCGTCTTAGAGCTCCCCCGGGGAGAAGGGTATTGATGCATTTGGCTGAGTTCCACCCACTTCAGCATAAGATGAACGTGAGCATTTTTCACATAGTTTTGTAGGCAGCCTGACGCCAGAAATGTTCACATTAGAGAAAGGATAAAAGATGATGGTTTCTTAGGGAAGAACCAACTCATCCTAATTTACAAAATGTTCTAAAAAAACCATCATGGGTGATGCTAAGGTGGGCGCTATTAGTCATTCGGGGGTGGGGGGGGCGCGGTTAGGCAGAAACAAGACCCTGGTAATTTAGAAGCCCTTGGGGGACTAAATAGGCTTCCAAATGAGTTGAAGTTCAAAAATAATTTCTCTACCCTTGCTTAGGACACAAGGAAGGCTGTAGATACGAAAATCCCAGCCTGTCGGGTGAGATTCCTTTCACTGGCATTGGTTCCAGATGCCACAGTTGTGATGAGTGTGTTTGACTTCCCACATCCCTTGGACATAGGTACTGTCTGGGATGGCTGCTTCCCTGGTGGAAACAAGAAAATGATTAGACACATGACCTCTGTTCCGGGTGGCTCACAGGTCCATCTGTCATTTGTTCCAAAGGTTAGATTGAAAGTTCCTGGAGGCTTCTGAGAGCACCACTGTCTGAGCGTTACTTTCATAAAAGTGCTCTAGTGACCTATGGAATTTTAGTTATAATAATAATAATGTCACATGAAGAGGCATCCTGGGGAAGGTATGAGAGGAATTTTAAGTAGCTGAACTCTCTATTTGCATTATTCACTTTACAAATAGTTTCAGAGCCTTTAAAAAAAAAAAAGTGCACCTTTTTTTTCCATTATCTGTGGTTTTGGTGCTCCAAAGGGATGATCTAGGACCTTCATAATTTAAAAATGATTCTCCCTTAAGTTGCATCCTGGGAATTGAGACTTTGACCTACTTTGAGATGATTTGTCACCATGAGGAAGAGGGTTGGAGCTATTTCAGGGATTTGTTCTTTGCTGGGATACAAGAGGGGATTTATAAGTGTTCTGACTTGATGTCTCCTTGTCTCCCTCCTTTTCTGTCTTCCCTTCTTTGTTTATGGGGGAGAGGTGAGGGAGGAGTGCCTGGTTAAGAGGCTAAGAGATATAGTAGGACGGGGGCTTGGAAGTTTACACCTCTGTGTCTTCTTGCCCACAGGTGATAACCCCCGTGAGAACAGGACAAGGCTACGTGTATGAGTACCCGTCCAGATACCAAAAGGATATCTACGACATCCCTCCTTCCCACACCACTCAAGGGGTATGTACCAGGGCCATGGTCACCAGCAGAGGGGACCACTTCAGGGTGGTATTCCTTCAAAGCTACAGAACAAAGGGAAGTTCACAGATTAGGTGTGTTTCACGTGAAGAATTATTAAGTTCACCCATCCAGAAGCCATTTTAGCCAATGTTATGTAAATTATGTTTTCTGGGGGCGCCGGGGTGGCTCAGTCATTTAAGCATCTGACTTCCGCTCAGGTCATGATCTCACAGTTCGTGAGTTCAAGCCCCACGTCGGGTTCTGTGCGGACAGCTCAGAGCCTGGAGCCTGCTCTGGGATTCTATGTATCCCTTTCTCTCTGCCCCTCCCCTGCTCACATTCTTGTCTCTCTCTCTTTCTCAAAAATAAACATTAAAAAAAATTTTTTAATAAATTATGTTTTCTGGATTTGCTTTATCAGGAAATCCTGATAGGCTTTTACTTGACAAAGCTCCTATTGCTTATCATTTTGTTTCAGGAAGTGTAAATTTTAAACCACAGTTGAAAGTACAGTGTCAATATTTCACGTAATGTCATTTTTATATGCAGTCTGGGTCGAAAATTATGAAATATAAAAAGCAAAATTCCATCAAGCTCTTATGTAGAATGCAGTTAAAGAGCCAAGGTATACATAACCTGGCAAATAAATCCATAAGGAAAGGCTCAGTAGTGTAAAAAATGACAAGTATGCGACATTTCTGTTCTGGGTAACTCAAGTGTTTCTCTTCAGGTATATGACATCCCTCCATCATCAGTCAAAGTCCCTGTGTTTTCAGTTCCAGTGGGAGAAATAAAACCTCAAGGAGTCTATGACATCCCTCCTACAAAAGGGGTAAGTGACAGAGCAGCCCAAAAGGGGTGTGTGTGTGTTTATTGGAATAAAACAAGAAGGGCAAACCAAAGGGGAAAAACTAGTCTTTCTGAGAGAGTGAACGAGAGGAAAGAAAGGCGATAGTTAAAGATGAGTCTAAGGATTCCAGGGGCACGCGGCTGGCTTAGTTGGTAGAACACCTGACTCTTGATCTCGTGAGTTCGAGCCCCGTGCTGGACATAGAGATTATTTAAAAAAAAAAAAAAAAAAAAAAAAAAGTGAAAGGAAAAAAACACCTCAAAGATAAGTCTAAGGATTCCATATTTAGGGGACTGTGCTAAAAACGAGGTAGTCCGTAAAGGAGAGCCAGTAAGAAGGTACGATAATTCAGTTTGGCAAGCAACTAACACATCTCATATTTATGGAAAGTGTTACAGCTTCCTCGGCCCATAGACAGGGGTCAGTGTGTTTGATGCACTCTGTTATCTGCTGGGGTATGCCTAACAGGAAGTACAGATAAGGGAACTGTGTGTCAGAACATTTAAGCAACTTACGCAGCATTTCACAGCCGACAGGTCCAGGGAGAGACCTTGGGTCTCCCGACACCCAGTCCTGTGTGTTAACACGTAGTCTGCTGCCCAGCCTGGCTCAGCCGAGGAAGGAGGCCCAGGAGGTGGTCAGAAACGCGGGACTGGGACCCAGGGAGGGCAACTCAGCCAGGCTCACAACTCACACACAGGCGGCACAGAGGCCACGGGGCGGGACGATCCTGTCAAAGGATGAGGGACGAACAGAGCCGAGCAGAGCCTTGGGAAACACTGGCCGTCAAGTGGGTAGAAGGTGAAAAACAAGGAGCCAGAGAGGCGGCCTGAGAATTCTAGCCTCATTTTAATGTCCTTTTCCATTTCTGCATGTTCATATGCGCAAGCGAACAAATACCAGCTCCTGCTTCCTTTACTTTTCAGGTATATGCCATTTCACCCGCTACTTGCCGAGACGAGGCAGGGCTGAGGGAAAAAGAGTATGATTTCCCCCCTCCGGTGAGGCAATCGGGAAGGCTGGACGTCAGACCAGAGGGCGTTTATGACATCCCCCCAGCCAGCACCAAGCCAGTGGGGAAGGACCTTCGCATAAAATATAACTGTGATGCTCCGGGAGCCGCTGAACTGGCCACACGAAGACACCAAAGCGTTTCGGTGAACCACCCACAGCTGGGACAGTCACTGGGCGCCCAGAACGATGCATATGATGTCCCCCGAGGGGTTCAGTTTCTGGAGCCAGCGGCAGAAAGCGGTGAGAAAGCAAACCCCGAAGAAAGAGACGGCGTGTACGACGTCCCTCTGCACAACCCACCAGATGTCAAAGCCTCGCAGGACGTGGTGGACAGTATCAACCGGTTATCTTTCTCCAGCACGGGCAGCACCAGGAGTAACATGTCCACGTCTTCAACCACCTCCAAGGACTCCTCGCTGTCAGCCTCCCCGTCTCAGGACAAAAGGCTCTTACTGGATCCAGACACAGCCATCGAGAGACTTCACCGGCTCCAGCAGACCCTGGAGACGGGCGTCGCCAGCCTCATGGCGCTGGTCACCACAGACTGGCGGTGTTACGGATACATGGAACGACACGTCAACGAGATCCGCACCGCGGTGGACAAGGTGGAGCTGTTCGTGAGGGACTACCTCCATTTTGCCAAGGGAGCTGTAGCAAACGCTTCCTGCCTCCCCGAACTCGTCCTCCATAACAAAATGAAGCGGGAGCTCCAAAGAGTGGAAGACTCCCACCAGATTCTGAGCCAGACCAGCCATGACTTAAACGAGCACAGCTGGTCCCTGAACATTCTGGCCATCAACAAGCCCCAGAACAAGTGCGATGATCTGGACCGGTTTGTGATGGTGGCGAAGACAGTGCCCGACGATGCCAAGCAGCTCACCACAACCATCAACACCAACGCGGAGGCCCTCTTTAGACCAGGCGCGGGCAGCTCGCACGTGAAGAGTGGGTCTGGGAACATCATGAACTCCGCTGAGTACCCACACGCTGCGTCCCAGATGCAGCTGCTGCATCCCGGGGACCACAAGGCCCAAGCCCTCACCAAGCCATTGCCCCCGAGCCTAGGCAAGGACCAGCCTCCTGACTGTAGCAGCAGCGATGGGTCTGAAAGGAGCTGGATGGATGATTATGATTACGTCCACCTACAGGTAAGGAAACCAGACCCATAAAAGCACCTATACTCGTGTCCAGAGAGCCTGGGATTGATACCTGTACGACTGGTAGGCTGGACTGCCGGAGGGGAGAACATGATTACTGGTTCACAAACAAAATTAGTAGTTCACAGATGGAGGCGATATCGTACTGTTGGGAGAACACTGGCCGGAGAGTCCTGAGTCCCCGGCTCTAGACCTTTCCCCAACACTAACTAAGTGTGATTGACTTCTCAAACCTCCCAGGGTTGTAATTTCTTCATTTGCAACATGAGTGAAGCACAGAGTTGGAGTGATCCATTGATATGCCTCAGGCAAGCAGAAAGAGACTCCCCAAGTAGGAGAGTGGGCCCCCAGATGATCATATCCTCTCCACTTCTGTTGGCGTTCTGTCATATAGTTCTGCGTGGTATTTTATTTGAAAAAGGAGAGAGGCACCGTTAAGGAAAAAAAAATGCAAACCTCTATACTAAAGCATGTCTAAGGTCCCTTCAGCTCTATAATGTGTGTGTGTGTGTGTGTGTTTAATTACTTACAGAAAAACTTAACCCGACCTCAGGCTTACCTTAAGGAACACTGGGCATTTGTCAAATGACGTAGAACTTAACCAGCACATGGGAAGCTGGACAGGCACAGTTGGCCTCCTGCAAGTGGGAAATTCTACGAAGCTGACCTGGGATCCCTTTCACTTTGGGGAATTCAGACATTCTACCAGGGCCCATTATTTAGAATTTGGTGTGCTGTCTTATTTCACTTGACTGAGAGGCATGGATTATCCTGAGAACTGACGAACTACTACAATTCCCTTGGGTGCAAGACACTGGGGAAGGGAGAGAGCTGAGCCCGCCCTCCCTCCCCCATCTCCCAGTGCTAAGGAAAGGTGTGGAGAGAGAGTAGATGGGGGCGTTCACCATTCATATGGCGGGTTGTCCAGCTCTGTCTGTTGGAAATACCGACTTGGTGTAGAGTCATAGATGATTCAATGAAACCAGGAGCGCAGTGTGGATCCCATTAGAACGCTGAGAAACAGTGTTGCTTAAGGAGGTTTGAAGGGGATTGTGGGTCTCCAAGAATGGTGAAGTGGAGCAGAGATGGTGGCCTCTCACATGGACACAGACTTTACTTTTCAGCCTTGACCTCTATGGTGACTCTGGAAGTCTGGCAGAGAAGCACACCAGGGCCTGGGGTTCACAGGGCCTAACTGGGCCTGTGGGAAATCGCCAAGGCATTGGAAAATGAAAGGGTGTTTACACGTTTGTCAATGAAATTGTTAGCATAAGTGAATCAGAGGGGTGATGTAATGTTTTCTTTGTGTTGGAAAATAATAGGGCAAGGAGGAGTTTGAGAGGCAACAGAAAGAGCTGCTGGAAAAGGAAAATATCATCAAACAGAACAAGATGCAGCTGGAACATCATCAGGTAAGTTCACTCAGAACAAAACCTACTGGGTATTGAAAAGATTTCCCACTTAATAAGGAAGGTGTTACTTCAAAAGATTATGGTTTTGATCCTTCCAGCCTACTTTGGCATAAATAGGCTCTAAGGCATATAATAGGGTATAAGAACAAAGAGAAAGTTTATAGCGTTGGTAATCCAGCTGGTGTTCCTGGATTATGTCCAAACAGCCATTTTTTTCTGGGCTAATTCTGTATATCTAACATATTAGGACTCTTTGGGTTAAAGCTGTTGGTCTCAAGGAGCAGGACCCACTCAAGCCAGCCCAAGCAAACAGGTTTTATAGTAGGGGAATGCAAGAACAGAAAATGCAGATACAGCCAGGTCTGATGAGAGCTAGGACTATAAATTCTCTCTCCTCCTGTACTTCCTTTGCTTTTCTCTAAATCTGCTTCCTTCTCTATTTTCTAGCAGTTTCCTTTGCTTACCTATTCATTTGTCGCCCCTCTAACTTTACAGAACCCATAAATGGCCACTCAAAGTCCTTTCTACAGATGGCTTTTCGTCTCAGCTTCCTCAGCTGATGGTTTCCTACTGTGGTTCATCAAATTCCTCGAAAAAAAAAAAAAGAGCCTAATTGGGTCATCTCTATCTCTCTCTCTCCTACAACTCAAGCCTATGGCTTGGCTGTTTGTTCTTGGTCCAATCGAAGAGAACGAGGGCAGGATCAAATGTTTTCAAATGACATGCAAGCTCTTAAACAAGGGATTTGGGCAGGGCAGTTTCACTCAACAGTTGGGCATGAGTGGGGCTGATAATGATGGGTATTGCTAGTAACTGGGCACAAAAATAAAAAGCAATGGATTGAGGACTTATAAGCCTTTTAAATTGAAACGAAATGGCATGCAGAGACATGTCCTTGCTTTCGGACCAGCCAACTATGTGACCTCAGGCACGTCACTTAACCTCCGTGAACTTCAGTTACTTACGTATAAAATGAGAAGATACCCCCAGCTCTCCATCTAATAAGATGATACATTTATGAACATATTTGCAACAGCATAAACGAGATAACTTCAAACATCACGTTGTACCTGGTTATATCCACTTTGGCATTTGGCCAAGTAGGACAGCAGGGCTTTGGGGAACTTGTTGAAACCATAGCAATTCCTAAGAGGAAAGCAGAGTCGGTTGAAAAGTAAAGCTCATTGTGCATTTCTTGTGGGGGAAGCTGGACGAGGCTATCCCTACTCTGACTGAGCCCCACCTTGGAGCAGATCACTGAGTCCTAAGCTAAGGTCACAAATAGTCCTCACCTGCAAAAGAAGGGTCTTTCCTGAGATTTGGTAGAATAGCATGAAATTATTATCACTGCAGCTTAAATAATACACCAGCTGGACGCAGGAAGGGAAGAAAAAAGCTAACGCTCATTGAGTCTGTGTGTGAGGAGCTTTTCTTTCAACAGCTCTGAGCAGCTAAATGGTATGATGCACAATTATTCAGATTCCCATAGAGACGCTCTTCTCCACAATGTACATGTATTTACGTGCATTAGTCTCTCCTGTAGTGCTGGATAATAACATTCACGGATCTTGACTGAAAGAGTAGGAGAAATGGAAAGGGGTCACAGACTGTCATTTATCTAAGAGTCTGGAAGGGACAGAGTCAAGGCTTTCCCAGAGAAGGAACCAACTCTCAGTTTCCCTCGCCACCACTCAACGTTCAATAAACATTTACACAGAGGCTACAATAAACCAAACACCATTCTAAGCACTCTGTAAACCTTAACTCATTTAACCTTCATAAAGGTGCAGGTAACAGAGCTGAGTCTAAGGGCGAGCTGCCTTCCAGCCTTAGGGCAGAAGAGACCAATGCGCAGTCACAGGGGCCTGAGCTGGCCGATCCCTTAGGGATCCTCTACGTTTCACACTTTAGGAAAGTCAGACAACCTGACCAAGGCCTCCCATCTAATGAGCACTTGACCCTTGTTGGGGATTAAAATCCCTGTCCTTGAACTCCAAGCCCCGGGGTTCATTTCCGGCACAGCACACTTGCCTTACCCTTCAGGAAATCTGCTTTTTGCTTCCTTGCAGCTAAGTCAGTTCCAGCTGCTGGAACAGGAAATTACCAAGCCCGTGGAGAACGACATCTCCAAGTGGAAGCCCTCTCAGAGCCTCCCGACCACAAACAGCAGCGTGGGCTCTCAGGATAGGCAGCTGCTCTACTTCTACTATGACCAGTGTGAGACCCATTACATCTCCCTCCTCAATGCCATCGACGCCCTCTTCAGCTGTGTCAGCTCCGCGCAGCCCCCGCGCATCTTCGTGGCCCACAGCAAGTTTGTCATCCTGAGCGCACACAAACTGGTGTTCATTGGGGACACGCTGACGAGGCAGGTGGCCACCCAGGACATTCGCCACAAAGTGATGAACTCCAGCAACCAGCTCTGCGAACAGCTCAAGACTATAGTGATGGCGACCAAGATGGCCGCCCTCCATTACCCCAGCACCACGGCCCTGCAGGAGATGGTGCACCATGTGACAGACCTGTCCAGGAACGCCCAGCTCTTCAAGCGCTCTTTGCTGGAGATGGCAACCTTCTGAGAAGGGCAGGAAGAAGGGGGGAGCTGAGCGCGCCACCAAGGAAAACTGGAAATGCTATCTGGTTTTTGTAAATGTTATCTATTTTTGTAGATAATTTTATATGAAAATGAAATATTTTAACATTTGATGGGGTTAGATGACATTCAGAAATTCAGGGAGCTCGAGGGGGAATTTTTTTTTTTTTCCTGTGTGGTTCTTATGTAAACACATAAGCATCTAAGGCATCAGCTGTACAGAAACGTGTCCATGTGCGTGTGTATGCCTGTGTATGCACGTTCGTTTGTAGACGTCTGTCCGAGACATTCCATTAGAAAACATGAATTAAGAAGCACCTTAGTAACCACCTCCTAATGCTGCATTTTTTTCCTTTTTTTTCTTTTTTTTTTTTTTTAGAAAACATACCAGCTAGTTGTAATATTGCTATATGTATACTAGCAATTATCCTGAGCCTGTCACTTCCAAGTCTGGGAAGCACGTATACATGCAAATGTTCACCTTCCAATAATGAGGCATGATGTGACTTGTTCTTGTTTTGAGGCCCCTTTCAAAGTTGACCTTCTCGGGCACATTGTGGCAAAATGCCGCACTTCTGAGGGAGGAAGCCCTGTTAGAAGTTTCAGGAAGTGTATGTTGATTCAAGCACCGATATTTTAGAAGTATTTCAAGGCCATATCCCCAGTTGGGGCTGGGTTGTTTCAAAACAGAGAGGACATCACAATAAAAGGAGAGCACATGTTTCCCCGGGGCTTTTTGATCATCTGCGTTTATGAGTGATTTGGCCATGAGGCTTTCCAGAGGGTGTTTTAAATTTGCAAAGACCAGATTATTTGCAGCAGGAATTCATAAAGACATATCAGACTACGATTGTCCACAAAAAGAAGGGATGGTTCCGTTCTGTCAGGTTTAAGTAGAGGCCTTTTTGGACTCTCAACATTCACTTGGGTGCTACCACCATCAGTACCTGAGGGAAACTGACCAGTTTCTTAGTCACTTAAAGGTTAAGAGCCTCCAGGCCACATCCTACTCTATGAGAATCCATTGCTTGATCTCGCACCCTTCTTCAAACATGCAGCTGCTGACCCAACACTGAGCCCATCGAGTCTTTACAATTCTGTCTGGCCCACGGCCCTGTATAAACAGCCCATTGCCATCTCACAGCTCAGCAAAGTCCGTCCCCCTTAAACCTGTTGGTGTTGGCACAGTACAGACACAACACAAGCCATCAGATTCATCTTGGGGCAGATGAGACCTTTCCTACCCAATGGGTAAAGGTATTCTCACATTACCAAGTCAGGAAGCATGTTATCTATAGGCTTTTGGTCCCGTTCTTATTTAATGGTTCTAGTCTAGCCTATTGGAAAACGTTTTTATTTTGCAATATATGCCTTGACTTAATTAAGCTTGCTTGTTTTAAAAGCCAAATCATTGGAACAGGAAGGGATTTAAGAGAGAAGAATGTGCGATCTAAGTGTGATGGAAAAAAAAAAAATCAGTGAAACATCATAGAAGGTGCTTTTGAAAACAGCCGTAATTGTAGCTCTCCAAGTTCTCTGTCAAAAGATGATTACAAGTTGTATGGTTATATGACAAGTAAGTTTGTAGGGAGGAAGGAGACTGCTGAAAATCAACTAAGCAGGAGTTCAAAAGTGTCCCTATAGATTCCATTGTATAATAATGTGTATTTCTTAGGAGATGACAGACTTGTTCTAAGCTACATGGTGACATTTCACGTTTTCGAAACCAAAACATTCAGTCTGTATTACTCTTTCCCATCTTGTATGTAAAGGTTATTTTTAAAACATTAAATTTTTAGATCTCGATTTCCAAAGGCACTGGGCTTTCTTTTCCATATTTCTCTTTGTCACAGAGCAATACTAGAGATCTGGATTTTTTTAGGAGAATTGAGAGTTGTGTATTCTTTCACTTGGTGTCACTTCAGAGTGTATTTACATATGAAGAAAATTCTGCGATCTGTGGACATTGCCAAACCCAAATATCTGGAACAAGGCTTGGCTTCCCCAGAAAGCCTGTCCATTTAAATCATGGGTACGATGATTTCTACCATCATAATACGGATGATACCATTTGTGAGGTTTTAGAATCAAAGAGAGTTGCTTAATTCATTTTGGAAGAGACATAAAGAAACAGTTAAAAGAAAACTAGATTTGATGAAAATTAGACATTCGTATCCACGTAAATTATTTTTAATGTTTAGCCCCCTCTTTCACACAGGTATCCTAACTGTGAGATTAACAGATGAAGTTATTTGTATATATTTTGTATCATTTTGTCCACATCTATAAACATGAGCTGAGTTTTAAGAAAAGTGTCAAGACACTTCAATGGGGACTGAAGTCTTTTGAAAACATCGTACAGGAACAACTGGATCTCTCCATGGAAAAAAACGAAGACTTACCTTACAGCCTACACAACACTGAAATGGAGCATAGACTTATATGTAATACTTCTAGAAGAAAACATAGGAGAAAATCTTTGTGATTTCAGGTAGATAAAAGTTCCTTAGATAGAAAAATAAATAAGTAAGTAAATAACGGGTGCCTGGGTGGCTGAGTTGGTTAAGTGTCTGACTTCAGCTCAGGTTATGATCTTCCGGTTCATGAGTTTGAGCCCCACTTTGGGTTCTGTGCTGACAGCTCAGAGCCTGTAGCCTACTTCAGATTCTGTGTCTCCCTTTCTCTCTGCCCGTCCCCAACTCATGCTCTGTCTCTCTGTCTCTGTCTCTCTCTCAAAAATAAATAAATGTTAAAAAAATTAATAAGTAATGAAATAACTAAATAAATGAATAAATCATAAAAGAAAAAAATCGATAATTTGGACTTTACCAAAATTAAAAACTCTGCTCTTCTAAGGAGACCATTAAAAAATACAAAAAGGCAGCCCGCAAAGCAGGAGAAAATATTTGCAGGAGAAAGTATCACATAAATCCACCAGGGACATTAATCAGAATGAAGAGATGATGAAATTTTTTTTTAATGGGCAAAAAATGTGAACAGAAAGCTCACAAAAGAAGACCTACGAATGGGCAATAAGTAAATGAAATGTAAACACACCAAATAGAGTCAATAAAATTAAAAAGGCAAGCCATCCCAACTGTTGACGAGACAGGAGCAAATGGAACCCTCATACACTATTGGTGAGAGTGTAAAATGCTACAAACGCTTGGGAAAATACATAGGCAGTTCCTTAAAAAATTAAATGTATGCCTAATGTATTACTTAGGAAACCCTCTCGTACGTATTTACTCAAGAGAAATAAAAGCATATGTCCATACAAAGACTTGAAGAAGAATGCTTACAGCAGCTCTACTTGTAATAGCCAAAAGCTAGAAACAACCCAAATCTCCATCTGTGTGAATGCATAAAAAACCACTATTGTGTATCTACACAGTGGAATACTACACAGAAATAAAAAGGGACGATAAAATTGAAACAAAAACAATATGATTGAATTTCAAAACCATTGCGACATATAAAAGAAGACAGACAAAACAGACTACATACGGTATGTTTCCATTTACACAAAATTCTAAAAATGCAAATTATAGTGACAGGAAGCAGCTCAGTGGTGTCCTAGAAAGAGGAGGGGTGGCAGGGATTCCAAAGGAGTTCAGGGCAACTTTGGGGAAATGATGAAAATGGCTATTTTATTGATCATGGTGATAGCTTCACAGGTATACACCTGTCAAATCATCAGTTTGTACACCTGAAATACAGATGATTTATTCTTTTGTTAGTTATGACTTTTTAAAAACTAAATGATCTAAACGCACCAATTAAAAGTCAGATTCTCAAACTGGATTTTTTTTTAAAAGCAAGACTAAGCTATATACTATTTAAAAGACACCTGCACTAAATGAAAATATGCATATAAGTTTAAAAGCAAAGGGATGGAAAGAGATGTACCATGCACATTCTGATTTAAAAAGAAAGCTGGAGCAGCTACATTAGCAGACAAAGAATTGAGAACAAGGACAAAGGAGGACACTGCAAGATAAAAGGGTCAACTCATAAAAAAAATTATTTATTTTGTATGTACCTAATCACAAAGTTTCAAAATTTATGAAGCAAAAACTGATATAACTGAAAGGAAAAATGGGAAATCTGTCATTAAAGGTGGAGATTTAGATACTCCTGCCTCAGTAATTAATAGAACAAGTAAACAATTACCAGTAATAACTGGTAAAGATTATTCCAGGGAGCATCTGGAACTCCCTACACTGCTGGTAGGAATGTAAAATGGTGCCACCATTTTGGAAAATGGTTTGGCAATCTCTTATAAAGTTAAACATACACTTACCATATAACCCAGCAATTCCAATCATACATATTTACCCAAGAGAAATTAAAATATGTATGTCCACACAAAAAACTAACTTGCTTTATTCATCATAGTCCCAAAGGAAAACAATCCAATGGCATCCACAGGTGAGTGGATAAATAAATTGTGGTCTATTCATACAATGTAACAGTATTCATTAATAAAAAGGAGTGAACGCCAGTAATTTCTCTGACAACAGCCATAGCAACATTTTTCTAGCTATGTCTCCTGAAGCAAGGAAAACAAAAGCAAACATAAACTATTGGGATTACATCAAAATATAAAGCCTCTGCACACTGAAGGAAATAATCAACAAAACAAAAAGGCAACCTATAGAAGGGGAGAAGATATTTGCAAATGGCATATCCAATAAAGGATTAGTATCCAAAATGTATAAAGAACTTATACAACTCAATACCAAAAACCAAATAATCCAATTAAAAAATGGGCACAAGGGGCGCCCGGGTGGCTTAGCTGGCTGAGCGCCCGACTGTTGATTTCATCTCAGGTCATGATCCCAGGGTTGTGGGATTGAGCCCTGTGTCAGGCTCTGCACTGAGTATGGAGCCTGCTTAAGATTCTCTCTCTCCCCCAGTCCCTCTCCTCTGCTCCCTCTCTCTCTCTCTCTAAAAACAAATAAAAAGTGGGCAGAAGCCATGAACAGACATTTCCCTGAAGAAGAGATACAGATGACAAATTGATACATGAAAAGATGCTCAACACCACTTCTCATCAGGGAAATGCAAATCAAACCACAATGAGATACCACCTCACATCTGTCAGAATGGCTAAAATAAAAAACACAAGGAACAAGTGTCGGTGAGGATGTGGAGAAAAAGGGACCCTCGTGCCCTGTTGGTGGGAATGCAAACTGGTACAGCCACTGTGGAAAACAGTACGGAGGTTCCTCAAAAAATTAAAAATAGAATTACCATATTATCCAGTAATCACACTGCTGGGTATTTACCCAAAGAATACAAAAACACTAATTCAAAAGGATATATACACCCCTATGTTTATTGCAGCATTATTTACAATAGTCAAATTATGGAGGCAGCCCAAATGTCCATCAATAGATGAATGGATAAAGAAGGTGGTATACATACAAGGAATATTACTGAGCCATAAAAAAGAATGGCATCTTGCCATTTGCAACAACATGGATGGAGCTGGAGAACATGATGGGAAGCAAAATAAGTCAAAGAAGGACAAATACCGTACGATTTCACTCATATGTGGAGTTTAAGAAACAAAACAAATGAACAAATGAAAAACGAGACGCACCGAAAAAACTGATGGTTACCAGAGGGGAGGTGAGTCCGTGGGGACGGGCGACACAGACAAAGGACATTAAGAGCACACTTATCATGATGAGCGCTGCGTAACGTACAGAATGGCCGCATCATATTGTACACCTGAAACTAACATAGTGCGATGTTAACTCTAAAAAAAGAAAGCAACCAAAACAAAAATAAATAAATAAAAAGGAGTGAATTAACGACACATGTAACAGCATGGATGGATCCACCTTAGAAACATTTTGCTGAGAAAAAGCCACCCAAATAAAGAGTACATATATACGAAGTTCTACAAAACACAGATCTACTTGGCAGTAACAGACATCAAATCAGTGATTTCCTGCAAGGGTGGGAGTTGGGGATAATTCGGAAAAGAGGACGAGGGAACTTTTTGGTGTGACGGACACGTTTTATTTCAGGGCCATACATATGTGTTATATCTGTGCTCTACGATGGAAATGTTAATATCTACTCAAAACGGGTGCATGTCATCACAGGTACGTCTAGCTCAATCAAGTTGATTTTCAAAAGAGGTAAGGCATTTCCCAACTGATTCTAATGTTCCATTTTTTTGTCAAACCGATACTGCCAATTAATTCACCAGAAACGCTGGCAGGCCCCCCCCCCAAAAAAAAAATTTAAAAAAAGGGCAAATAAGAAAGTTCAGCTTTTTAGTGACAACCCTGGGCTAGTTCAAGACTCACCAGGAAGACAGAGACAGTTTCCTGTTCCCCTAGTCAGTTAAAAGTCTGTCTGGGCTTTAGATGTTTCCCCACATACCACATCCACATTCTTCACAGTTTTTGAGGAAGGATGACAAAAGAAATTGCCATTCACCAGAGGACATGAAAAACAAGGATTCATGCATTCATTGAACATTTCTTGCCTGGCCGCCACAGCACGGATCGGCTGTGCCCATCAAGGCAAGGGCGGCCCCAGCCCGAGCAGTCGCCCAGCCTCCCAGCCAGGGTCTCTACCTGCTCAGCAAATGTGTGGTGCCCCAGCGGGGGCAGGAAGGAAATGGAAGTCCTGCTCTCTGCTTTGCTTTGTTTGAAGCCAAAAGTAAACATGCTTTGGAAACAATTTAAGGCAGATTACAGACAAAAGCCCAACTGAAGGTCAATCTTGTACGAAGAGCTTTAAAATGCAAGTACTTTTTAGATGGGACCCAAGAAAGTGAGAGGACAATGAAATCCATACAGAGAGAAAGAGAAAGAACAGTCAAAGATTGCCTGGCCTGTCCGGGGATTTGCTCTAAGGATTCCCATTTGCTTAACACTTGGGAAGTCTTCTCGAAAAGGCGGCCGTCATGATAACAGATGCCGTGTTCTGAACACAGCACTTGGTAGGGTGGAAGGCGGTGAAGACGGGCCTCGACGATCCTGAGAGCTCAGTTAGGAAGCCCTCGTGTCCATGTAGGAGAAAGGGTGAAGGGAGCCTGGGCCAAAAGGGAGAGAGAAGCAGACAGACTCCAGGCGTATAGGAGAGGGAATCAACACGATTGATGAATTGCACATGGCACCTGATGCAGGGGTAGCTATGCTGAGGGTTTCTGGTTTGGGCATCGGGACGGATGTGGACCCATTCTGAACTAGGAAGCACCACAGTTCTGGATGTCTCCACGAAAGCAGCCTGGGGTGAACACTATCCCAGCCTGGCACTGAACCCCGAGGCTAGGCAAAAGAGGGAATAAACAAGGCCATAGAAACCCCAAACAGTACCACGGGAAGACTCCGTTCAGCCCACCCTTCTTTCCTCCCAGGTCCTGAACGTGTAGGCACACGCTTATTTTGTGCTTGAAAGCAAGAAAAGAGAAGAAAAAAACAACCTTGAAAGGGTTTTAATGAGTAGAGGCCAGAACACCGGAGAGAAACCTTTAAAAGGGGCAACGGAAAAAGTTGGGCAGGCTGACTTTTATCTCAGGGTTTACTGTTACCAGTCTCTGACACAAATTCCTCCACCGCCTGGAGGGAAGACAGAGCCCATACCTCACAACACGATTTAAGCCCATCTCCTACCAACTATAATTAAGAAAACTGAGTTAACAGAAAGGGCACCCTCGTTTGTCTCCTCGTGGACAATTTTCCAGGGAGACAAGAGTCAGCAAGGAATGATGTTAAATGAAAACATACCCTTAATTTTCTCCGGCCCGCCTGGCAGTTAGGATACCATCAGACATCAGACACTATCTACACTTCCCCCACAACAGTTACCACGCAAAAGCAGTTTATGAGTCTCCTTTATGACCCAGGGAGCATAACAGAGGTTTTTTTCAGAACTGCCTGAGCCCTTTGTGATTTAAATCCCTATCAAAGAAGTTGAAGTCTCGAAGAACAATGGTTCTGAACGGGACATTTTAAACACTGCAAAAAGAAGCAACATATTCCAGAGTCTTGCACAACGTTGAACTACCAAGACAAAGGGGTTGGTGTGGTGTATTTTTAGGAGGATGTAAAAATGTAAATGGACCACTTGAGTTAAGGTTGTCCTTCCCCCTGGGCAATTATTTCCACCTATCTGTCTAGACATCCAATCAACACTAGGGAGAAAACCTAAGAGTTGACAAAAGAAGGTTTTAGTTGAATAATGGGTCCCCCAGTCTTGTTTGCAAAAGGAAAATCAACAAGCAAGAAAACAAAAGGTCTGCAAAGAACCTTCAGAAGAGGGCCTGTGGGGGCCTGTTGTGTGGAGGAAAGCGTTCTGGAGAAAAGTTAGCATGTCCTGTCGCTTGCAAAGGGGACCAGACTTGCGTGTTTACACTTCCCAGGCAGCCGCCCTTATTGGAAAGGGCCCTCCAAGAGTCCTTTATGTCCCTGCCACTGCAAATGGCCTACGCTCATTCACTCCAGGTAACAATGGCTTTATCTGGACACCACCTACGATGGTTCTGAAGCTTTTCATTTAGTGCCTACCATTTTGCTGATCTAAAGCAGAGTTCACTCGGGAGCCCTCAGGGTAGCCTCACACAGCACCCCCCTGTGGTGAGTTGGGAAAACAAAGAGTCCGGAAGGGCAATTTGGCTTTTCTGACAGATTCTGCCATCACCCTGCTTTTGCAGCAGATGCTAACGCAGACCTTGTTCGATGTTACACATATAAGCTTTTTTAAATGTTTTTATTATTTATTTTTGAGAGAGAGAGAAAGAGAGAGAGAGAGAGAGAGAGCAAGCAGGGAAGGGGCAGAGAGAGAAGGAGACACAGAATCCAAAGCAGGCTCCAGGCTCCGAGCTGTCAACACAGAGCCCGATGCGGGGCTTGAACGCACAAACCGGGAGATCATGCCCTGAGCTGAAGTCGGACGCTTAACCAACTGAGCCACCCAAGCGCCCTACAAATATAAAGCTTTTAAAAGAATTCTGCAGTGCTCTAGAAACACATAGCACTGCTCTTATTTCTCTGCCTGCACCTGTCCCTATCCTATTGTATATTTCAGACATAGGGCATCTGGAGTTCTTCTTTTCCATCTCATGGCCTAGAGTTCAAGTCATGTTTGCTGACTGGCTAACTGACCACATGAATGAATCTATTCCCCGAAAGTCTCCTACCAGTCCCACACTGGAGAAGCCCTTTGAACCAAAAGGACTTTGCAGGATCCTTAAAGATCACAAATAAAATCTGAAATCCCTCCAAAGGGCAGGATTTAGAGTACTCATAAGTTCCGGTTGCATTGTTTCCCTTCATGTAAGTGATTTTCCATCATTCCTTTTAGTGCCTTCTTGTTGTGGTGGTTGTTGTTGCTGGGTGACTGCCATTTCGCTGCCAGCAATCTCCTGAGGTGGGATTTCCTGTTTCCTAGCTCCCTGCGGGCACAGCTCCAGGGCACTCCCTTGCAAGTTGGTGTAATGAGGCCAAACCCTCTGTCCCTGGATTTAGAATCCGTGGTTTTGGATTAACTGTGTTGTTACGTTACCTTATGTGCTCTCTCGATGGGACTCGCCACTTCTGTTTCTTCCCCATCCTGATACTCAGATCTTTAGACATCACAGCATTTACAGACCTTTCAACCACGGGACCTGGAAGTAAAAATCAATTACAGAGAAAATTGACAAGAGGCTAAGTGTTCAAGAAAAGCTCTATTACCAATAAGCAAAGCAAAGCAAAGACAGACGTATTCACGTTTAAGCATCGGGAATGTTTTGTCTCTTCTGAGTAACTGATCAGTTTTTTGTCATGGAAGTGAGATTTTTTTAACTAATTGATCATGTTTTCCTTTTTGCCTTTCCCATAGAGAAGTTCTGAGACAAATTCGATGCCAGTGTTAGTTAGTAACTATTTAGTAACCTACGGCTTGAGTATATGGGTTCTAACTTTTCGTCTAATCTTCTCTACCTAGATTATTCGCTATCCTCTCTTTTTAGCATACTATCTTTAATATCACATGTATTCGTGGGAAATATTTTGGCTGTGTAAGAGCTCAGATGCTCATGGGTGTGTAAAGAACCAGGGCTCTGCTTCTCCTTCCGCAGAGTCAAGATGTTCTCTAGGAGGATGGGCTGGGTCAGTCCTACTGGGCTCACAGCCATTCTGCCTACTGCCCAGGGTTCTGGGCTGGGACCAGTTCCGCTGGCGATTTCCGACACCCTAAATCAATCCTTCGTTGCAACGTCTCCCAGGTTTGGATGTGAAGCCAGTCCAGATTTCCATTTCTGCTGCTGTCTGCCTTCCCTCAAGGAACCGGTGCCCTTTCCTGAAATGTGGTCTCAGACATTACGGGTGAGGATCCCATTCCTTGTTCTCTCGGGAGGCATCTCAGCCACTTTATCATTTCACAGATGCAAGCTTGACTCATCAGGGCCCAGAAACATCAAAGCCCCAAAGCTCTACCTGCGAGCAGTAACTCAGCCCTAACGAAATGCCCTGTGACGACTGGAAATCACAACAAAAGATGTGCGGACTTTCCAGCTGCAGGTGGAAGGAGCACATATTCCCCGCTTGTAACATTCCCGCGGAAGGGAAGGGAAGAACTTGCTTCCACCCTCACACGCATACGCGTCTCCCTATGACTGGTGCCTCCAAGTGGCAGAGGAACATCCTTTAGCCTCCCCCCAGACGGCTTATTAGCGGCAAGGGGAAAATAGTAATTATTTTGTCTGAGAAATCAGACAACCGCTTGATGGAGCATGGTGATCCGAGTCACCACCACCAGCGAGGGGCAGGCAGATATCGTGTGTCTCCAGAGATAAGATCCTGAGCCGGTCACCGCGTCTCCTATGTAGGACTGAATCTCCTTACCTAATCGCGACAAAGCATCAAACACAAGATGAAGAATGCTTGTTCTATTTTGTTAAAGGCAGGAGGGGAAACATACTCTGCAAAAAAATATCAAGGTCACACAAGACACGGGAAGGGGATGAAATGTGTCCAGATGAAGGAGGCAAGAGAGATTTGACAACGAGAATACCTAGAACTAGTCTGGAGCCCGTCCTGGCGGAAATGAGAAAAGACCTTATTACTGGGTTAACTGTCAACATTGAAATATAGACAGCAAACGAATAGAAGTATCTCATCAGTGCTACATTTACTAAAGAGAGACATGCGCTGATTGCGCAAAAGAACAGCCCTATTCCTAGCAAATACGCACTGACGTATTCTAGGGTAAAGGGCCACCGTGTGGGTATTTGCGTCTCAGAAGAAGAACGTTACACACGCTGACAACAAAGAATCGCAGGAAGTGTTATATTTCTTGTTGCACCTTCCTTTACAACCTTTCTGTAAATTTGGGATTATTTCCAAGTAAAACACTTTAAAAACAACAACAATACCTCAACCTTGGCCTCAGCAAAAGAACCTGGGTTTAAATCTTATCTCTGCCTCTTAGCTGTGGGATCTTCGGTGATCTTACTCTCTGCAAAGTTTGATCTCCTCGTCAGTAAAATGGGCATAATAATCGTTGCTGTGTAGGAGGCTTGTTTCAAAGCTGAAATTAAAACTTAATGTTTATGAAGCATTTAGAACAGGTTCTGGCATACAGTCAGCGTCATGCAATTGTTTGAAAAATGTGTCACCACAATTCTGAAGTTAAAAACAAAACAAACACACAAAACGGCTTTTTCCAAACCTAAATATCCCCTCTTAGGATCCACTGACTGACTAAATTAATACATCAGTGTTTTCAACGACTTAGCCTGAACTGTGTGTTAATTGCTAGGTGGCTAATCAGACAGATACGGTTCATCGAGTAAGGTCAGAAAGGTCGGGGGGAGCCTAAGCTATTTGTGTAACTTTGCTTTTATAAGAACAGTGAAATATATTACAAATCAGATATTCAGTTAAAATAAACACAGAGACGGGCACCTGGGTGGCTCAGTCAGTTGAGCGTCTGACTTCCGCTCCAGTCAGGATCTCGTTGTTGGCGAGTTTGAGCCCCATATCGGGCTCTCTGCTGTCAGTGCACAGCCAGCTTCAGATCCTCTGTCCTTCTCTCTCTGCCCCTCCTCCACTTGCACTCTCTCTCTCAAAAATAAACACTTAAAAGAGTGAAAAAAATAAAATAAAATAAAATAGAATAGAATAAAATAGAATAGAATAGAATAG
Organism: Panthera tigris; assembly: GCF_018350195.1. NCBI lineage: Eukaryota > Metazoa > Chordata > Mammalia > Carnivora > Felidae > Panthera > Panthera tigris. The sequence goes on from NC_056664.1 coordinate 17,507,539, forward strand.
AATAGAATAGAATAGAATAGAATAGAATAAAATAAAATAAAATAAAATAAAATAAAATAAAATAAAATAAAATAAACAGAGAAAATAAGTACTCATTGAACTGAACTGAACATATTTGAGTATTATATTGAGTTTCCAATACATAAAGGGGGAGAGGAAATACGATAACATCCTAGATGGTCCAGCCTTGGGGCGCCTGGGTGGTTCAGTTGGTTAAGCGTCTGACTTCGGCTCAGGTCATGATCTCACGGTTTGTGAGTTCAAGCCCTGCGTCGGGCTCTCTGCTGACAGCTCAGAGCCTGCTTTGGATTCTGTCTTCTCTCTCTCTGCCCCTCCCCACGTATGCTGTTTCTCTGTGTCTCAAAAATAACTAAATGTAAAAAAAAAAAAAAAAAAAAAAAAAAGAATTTAGATAGTCCAGCCTTGTTCGGGGCCACAAAGTAAGCAGAAAGTCAGAAATGGTCTCCTCACAGCCATGACTTATTTCAAACTTCATAGGAGAATGCCCTATTACACCAAAAACCCAATGAAGGAAAGGCAAAAATCTCCTCTTTTCAGCCTCTACTGTTGTTTCTCCTGGAAGACAGCAGAGTTAGGGCAACTAGGAGACTTTTTTGCAAAGTTCCTCAAGACTCTTGTCAGGAAGCCCTCTTGTCGACAGGGCCCGAGTGAGCTCTCTCTCCAACCATCCCTGGGCTGCAAGGTGCCTCAAAAGGCCACCTGGTTCATCCTCCGGGTTCCAAAACAATGATCACCTACAGCAACCAAGGGATGGTGTGCCTCCAACCCAGCAGGTCAAGGTGATTGCAGCGTGGAGACGGTGATGAATATTCGCTTGGGCTACCCCAGAGATAAGCAGCTTATTCACACTTCCCGCTTTGCCAAACTTTATCCTGGTCAAGCCAGGATAAAACAGCCTCACCATTCTCCTGCTGCAATGATGGGCTTTTTAATATTATTTTCAACAAAAAGTTTATTTAAATAAGACACTTGAGTTAAAAGAAAAGCTACTTAGGATTCATTTCCTTCCGAGAAATGTGTTCCAACTTAAAAACAGATTCCCCGCATGTAACAGCTATGTATAAAAGACTGTAAAATGTTTAAGTTGTCCTTGGTTTTACAATGATAAATGAAATCCATTGGAATTCTCTAAGCAGATAAAGTATGCAAAGGATTTTGTTGTTGTTGTTGCTTGTCAAACAATGAAAGCAAAATAATTTAATGGCATATAAAAATAAAAGTTGTGGGGCTCCTTGCTGGTTCAGTTGGTTAAGCATCTGACTCTTGATTTTGGCTCAGGTCATGATCTTGAGATCATGGGATCAAGCCCGCGTCAGGTGCCAAGCTGGGCATGAAACTTGCTTGGGATTCTCTCTCTCCCTCTCTCTCTGCCCCTGCCCTGCTCTCTCTCTCTCTCCAAATAAATACAAATAAACACTAAAAAACACTAAACACTAAACACTAAATAAATAAATAAATAAATAAATAAATAAATAAATAAATAAAAATAAATAAAAGTTGAATGAGCCTTTTTACAGAAACCTTTTTCTCCCCTCCATTTCCTTTGGATGTCAACAGAATACACCAATGACCCTTTAGTAAAAAAAATAATAATAGCACAATAAACCTGGTCACAAAAGCCAGTTACTTGACGTACGACAAAAGAAAGGAGATGGGAAAAGGACCGAGTACAAGTCAGGGTGTGGTGGAATCGAACCGCCCTTTTCCAACTGAGAACAGCTTCTCGTCTGAGTTCTGGAGGGAAGGAGCACATCACTTAATATTGTCATCCTTTGTCTCCACTGCACAGGTGCATTGGTTTCGCTGATTGCCCATCAAATTGGAATTTGATCTTCCTCAGTGACAAACCCTGTCATTCACAGGTTTTTATGCATTGGCTAGTGCTCACTCCTCGTAATCCCCAACAGATTACTCCTCGTAATCCCCACCTCCTTAAATTAATTGGCTCCCCGCTCCCTGTCTCAACCCTGCCTTGGGTTTTGCATCGGCCATGGCAGGTGCTGGACACTCTCCAGTCGCTGTGGCACAAGAGAGGCTCCAGGAGGGGCAGACAGGGGGTGGCCGGGGGAAGAAGGGAGAACGCAGTGATGCTTTTGAGAAGAATTCTGCTGTTCCCAAGTGTCCCTTTCATAAGGCCTCCCTGAGAAATTGCTCTCTTGGGTCTCAGACCTAGAAATGGTTAAGGTCTCCTGAGTAAGGGATTGGTTGTTGAAGGGCCCAGCGTTTGGTCCCATGCCCTACCCTTCTCCCTAAGGGATCCGACCCAGCCCCATCAACTTAATCCAGGCGAGAGTCATCTCTCTCTTAGATGGTAGCAAATGCCCCCCGAATGCGCCTCCCTGTTCTCATACTCGCCTTTTACAATGCAATTATCACACAGCAGCCAGGACGGCCTCTTAGAAACATAAATCACATCCTGTTACCCCCCCTCCCCCTGCTGCCCTGCAGTCCTCCTCTTTGCCCTTTGATTCAAACCTTGACTTACAAAGCCCTTCATGACCAGTGCTGACCTCTGACCTCAGCTCAGACCGCACTCACCCTCGCCTCCCACGTTCCAACCACAGGAGCCTCCTTTCTGTTCCTCAAATAAGCTAAAGTCACTCCTTGGTACCATCGGTCCTGCTGCCCTGAGGCTCCCTGCCGGACGGTTGAGATCAGGCATTTTGTGGTTGCCCAGAGCTCAGGGGCTTTAACCTTCCAAATGAATGTCCCCTCCCAGCCACCTTCTAGCACATTCACTTCTCTTAACCCTCTCAGAACCCTTATTACTAGCTTTTCTGTTTCTTGCTTTTTTTTTTTCTCTAGTTCCACCTAAAATGGGATCCCCTGGGAGAAGAAACCCCTCCTATCTTGTCCACTGCTGTGTTCTCAGAGCCAAATGGCGGCTGCAGCACGATAATTGCTAATAAGTATTTACTGAAAGAGTCTTAGGAACGCGGTAGACTTTGCAACCATGCGTTTTTCTCACAGCTGGGATCCCCAGTACTTTCAGAGTCAAAGGCGAGGCGCACTCCCACCCGCACCAGACCTTCCGGCATGCGCTTCGGGGAAACATCCTTAACTCCGAAGTTTCTTCATGCTTCTCTCCTCATTTTCCTCTGGCACCAATTTGCTCATCTTGAACAGTAGGTGCCAAGGGCTTGCATGCGCCACTAAGCTTCCCTCAACCCCTAATAAAATGTGGTGGTGTGCAAATGAACCGTGGAGGTGGACTTCTGCTAAATGTTACAAGATAGGTTTGTGTGGTTAACAAGAGGAATCAGTCACCTGTGTCATTCACCAACCACAAGCTGCTGAGAACAAAACCCAACACCCTCCCTATCTGAGTCAGTGCTGGGGAGGCCATGAGAAAAATAAAGTGTGCTGCAGAAAGCCAGTGTGAATCCTCAGGTCATGGCCGATGTCAGTTACCAGGTGTTAAGGGAGCAGACACCAGGCTGAGCTGGCCCCAGGACCAGCGAAGGCGAACGAGGTGACAGGAGCGGGTGGGTTGACCCTGCTCAGCCTCATCAGATGAGGCAACCTTTTTTTTTTTTTTTTTTTAAATTGTAAATCAGGCTAAACGTTTTTATTGCTTATGGTATGTCTTTTTTTTTTTAATTGTGGCAAGCACACACACACACACACACACACACACATCAAAACACACCATATAACACGAAATTTACCAACTTAACCATTCTTCCGTGCACAGTTCACTAGTGCTAAGTATATTCACATTGTGCAGAACCTTTTTATCTTCCCATACTGAAGCTTTCCCAACCTCCGGCAACCACCTTTCTGCTTTTTGTCCATGAATCTGTCTACCCTAGGAAACTCATATAAATGGAAGTGTGCAGTATTTCTCTTTTTTTGTGGCCGGCTCATTTCACTCAGCATCATGTCCCCAAGGTCCTGCCATGTTGTAGCATGCATCTGAATTCCCTTACTTCATAAGGCTGGATATTATTCCATTGTATGTATGTGCCATGTTTTGTTTATCTATTCATCCGTTGGTAAAGCCAATTGGGCTTCTTCCGTCCCTTGCTTATTGTCAGATGGGACACTTCTGCACCTACGTGTTCCCTGCTTTGGTCTAAGGGACATCTGACCACGTCAGGGCACTGGTCAGCATTCCCTTCTTTCACAAGGTCAGGGAAAAAAAAAATCATACAACCACGTACACAGTTCCCTTCGTGGTTCCCACCTGCAGGTGGACACAAATACTGCTTAACAAGCCTCTGGCCAGCCTCCTCACTCACTGTGCAGGTGGCTAGCTCAGGCCTTCTCCACTTTCCTCACGCCTTCCATGATGCGTAACTATGTAGCTTGCACCTTGCAGAAGCCTCTGTAGACACGGTCTGTTCAGTGATGGCATTACCTACCGCCTACCCTGTTGGTGAAGCCAGAAGCGAAAAACCATTCCATTCTTTCAAGCTCCAGATCCAACAGTGATTTGGCCTCTAGTATCGTAGAACCTGTCTGCTTTTCATTGCCACTCCTATGGCGAGTCCTTCATTGCCAGGGACCATCTTCATGAGCTAGACTACGGCAAGGGCCCCCTAAATGATCTGCCTGCGTGCACCCTGCCCGTCCCTATCCACGCTCCGTCCTGCATTCAGGGTAACTTTCTTCCAACTCCAGTGTGATTATGTCATCTCTCGGGGACACCCCAGTGTCCTCCTGGTGTGGCATACAAGGTCCTCCTTGACCGGAGCCTCGTCTCCTGCACCCTGTCCTGCCCACACTTGCCTCAGCCATGCCCTTCTTCACGCCATTTTACACCTTCTTAACTTTGCTCACTCCAGTTCTCCACCAAGCACACAACTGCCACGTTTCTTCACTGGCCTAATTCTTCATTACTCGGGAGTTACTCGTGCCTCCGTCCAATTCCTAAGCCCAGGCTCTTTCCTCCTGCACATCTTCTCTACTACTGAAGCACCTGTTTCACACTGCTTTTTCAGTTTTTCCAGGAATCATTTCTTTCCTCAGATTCCCATCAACAGTCTGAGTTTCTTGAACATGTTCCGGGGGCATAAAGTCACATTCTCCATCCCCCCACTGCCTTCTTTTCCATGCTAAGTAGACATTTCATAGGGTAATAGTGCATAGGAATTTCTCAAAAGCCTCACTGTTGAGCCTGAGTAACATATAAACAAATGCACTTTAGAATACTTAAATTGTGAATTATAGGTACAAAAGAAACCATAAACAATTTAAACTAGTGAAGAACTCCCCTGCTGTGTGCCTCTGTTTTATGTAAGTATTCATGCACAAGGGCTGAGTCACAGAACAATAAAGAATGGCTGTTCAGCTCAGCAGCAGAAACCACAAATGCTAAGGTCACAGACAGACATCCATTCTGTGTCCGCTTTTCAGTAGTTTATGAAAAATTAGCCTTTCAGTCTGAGGCTTTCTTTGTGTAAGCTCAAATTTCATTTTGGAAATTCTGAACAAGCTCTCTTCAATTAAAATGAATCACTTTTCCACATTATGAAAAATTTTAAATGTTTATGCAGAAAGTTGGTTGAACTTGGAGAACTGGTTGGTCAGAAAGGAATGAGAGCTGTCAAATAATATTAATAATAAAGATTTTGGTTAAGCAGGGTGAGGTTTTTAAAAGAAAGATGCTCCTTGGGGGAACATACCTTTTTTGAATTAGCAGTTTTAGGAAATGGGAATTTGGATAATCCTAAACTCAAGTGGCAAAAACGAAAGAGAAACATGGTCATCAAATTTCTTTATGTTTTCATAGAAAGACATCTTTTTAATTTATGAGACTAACAACAATCTTTTCTCTCTTGCAGATCTAACCGCATATTTTGTTTTATTTTTTTTAATGTTATTTATATTTGAGAGAGACAGACAGACCGAGTGCAAGTGGGGGGATGGTTGTTAGAGAGAGACAGAGGGAGACAGAATCCAAAGCAGGCTCCAGGCTCTGAGGTGTCAGCACAGAGCCTGATGCACGGCTTGAACTCACAGACTGCGAGATCATGACCTGAGCTGAAGTCGGACACTTGACCGACTGAGCCACCCAGGAGCCCCCTAACTGCATATTTTCATATGAATTCTCTCAGATTGATTCCTCGAATAAGATAACATACTACAGTTATGTTAGCCACTGCTAGAATTTTCAGTTCTCTGGAGAAGGTGTCTGTCTTCATACTTATGTTTAAATAAAGAACAGCATCAAAATAAAGCAATTAGAAATTAAGTAACTAACTAAACTAAAATTTGCGTTCAAAAATAAGAAGAAAAGAACAAAATAAACCAAAATGAAGTGGAGAAAGAGGATTTCATCTCTCTATAGAGATAAAAGCAAAAAGCAATGAAAATTAAACAACAAACAAAATGTAGAATCGATAAGTAAAATCAAGATTTTTGGCTTTCAAATGTCCAGCAAAAACCACAAATTCCCAGTGCCTGTGTGCAGGAAAAAAAGAAAAAAAAAAAAAAAAGAACCATGAGTCTATAACATTAGAAGTGAAAAGAGAGATATAATCATAGCATAGAGGAAAAACTACTAAATACAACTCTATGTGAGTGGGTTTGAAAATCTGGATGAAATAGGACAGTGCCTGGAAATTTTAATCATCAGAGAAAAACCAGGAAGAGATAGAAAATTTCATGAAACATAACCCTTCGGAGAAAAAAAAATGAAAAAGTTTCAAAGCACTATTTCCAAAATAAGACACTGCATTCAGATAGATTTTGAAGACAGTCCTATCAAAGTCCAGAGGAGGACATATATAATCCTGATGTGAATTAAAACTATTGCTGAATAGAGAAAAAGATGAAGAGTTTCTAATTCATCTTACAAGGTTTGCATAATCTTGATTCCAAAACAAGAGAAAAAAAGAGAAATAAGGACCAGTGTCCAAACGAATGAAACAGACACAGATTCTAAAAGGATATTCATAAATTGAAAGACATGCATACCTTAGTGCATTAAAAGAATCATGTGCCATAACTGAGTAAGGGTTAGTCCAGTTAGATAAGGCTACTATAACAGTAGAGAATCTGTTGGTGTAAACCACCACAAAAATAAGTTAAAAAAAAAAAAAGATCCATATGACCATTTCTATAAAGACAAAAAAGATATCCAATAAAATCCCACATCCATTCCTAACATACAAAAGCCCTTTGTATATTGGACTAGAAAGATGCTTCCATAATCTGAAACCAAAAGCAAACAGCATACATGTTAATAAAACAACAGTGTCATTTCCACAAAGGTACAAAATAAGAGAAGGATGTCTAACCAGTGCAATAAAGCAGTAAGAAGATACTCGTTTTGAGTTTAAAAATTTACTTTAAACAAGAAAAGCTTAAGTGAAAGGCGATTTATTATAAAGATTAAGGAAACCAAAGAATAGGAAATACAGATGGACATCACAAGGGACTAAAAGTAAGACTTGAAAAAATCCCTGTACCGAACTGTTGTCTTTAAATATCTGCCTGTCTCTCTAGAAGCAGCATGATCCCAGATTTTATTCATTCTTCGTCCTCAGAAAATCTACTACCTCATCTACTTCTATATGATCCACAATGCTTATTCCAAATGGCAGCCTCAGCACTAAAAACTGTATGACCTTTCAACCATTATCTTTTAAAATATTGCTATGCACCATTCTCTCTCTCCCCTCCTACTGCAACACCATTTAAATGTCTGTTAGACTTTCTCATTTGATCATATATGTGTCTTACCCTCTGGGAGGTACTTCTCTTTTTTTTTTTTTTTTTTTTTTGTCTTTCTATGCATCATTCTGCCTTGCTGTTCAGTTTGCTAATTCTCTCTTCAGCTGTATCTATACTATTTTGAGTTCTTAATTTTAGTTATTTTATTTTTCAGTTCTGTAATTTCCATTAATTTTTCTTGTGAATTTAAAATATGGTTATTTTTTTCAGTTCCTTCTTTATTTTTTTTTAAGTTTACTTTTGGGAGAGAGAGAGAAAGAGAGAGAGAGGGAGGGAGAGAGAGAATGTGAGTGGGGGAGGGGCAGAGAGAGAGGGAGAAAGAGAGGATCCCAAGCAAGCTCTGCACTATCAGCACAGAGCCTGAGGACAGGCTCAAACTCATGAACCATGAGATCATGACCAGAGTCAAAATCAAGAGTGGGACACTTAACCAACTGACCCATCCAGGCGCCCCTCAGTTCTTGAAATTGCTGATGAGAGTTTCAATATGGTGATTTTCTATTTCTGTATCTTTCTGCCTTTATTAGTTGTAATTCTCCCGTAATGAATACTTTCCCTTCACCAACTATTTTGTTACATAAAAACTCAGTTTGAAAGGAAAAACAGGAAAAATGCTTTATTCTTCCTAGAGTAAGAGTTGATACCCTAGCAATCTCCAACGCTAATCATTGTTTTTAAATGTATAGCATTATATACACTCACGAAATTTTGAAACAGCTTGAGACAAATTCATATGCCATAATGTTCACAATTTATACTACAACATTCAAGGGTGTTTAGTATATTTACAGAGTTGTGCAACCATCACCATAATCTAATTGTAGAATATTCTCATCATCACCCAAAGAAACCTTGTACCTATTAGTAATCATTCAAATTCTGCTGGGTCTCTGCCCACCAAGCCTTAGGCAACCACTAACATATTTTCTTCTCAGTAGATTTGCCTACTTAGGGTATTTCATATAATGGTATCATACAATATGTGGTCTTTTGTGACTGGCTTCTTCCACTTAGCAACATATTTTTGAGTTTCATCCATGTACTGTATCCAATACTGTATCAGTATTTCAGTCCTTTTATTGCTGAATAATATTCTATTGTAAGGATATACCACGTTTTGCTGATCCATTCATCAGTTGATGGACATTAAGTTGTATTCACTTTTAGCTCTATGAATAATGCTAGTATGAACATTTGCATACAAGATTTTATGTGGACGTATGTTTTCATTTTCTTGGGCAGATAACTGCCTAAGGGAATTGCTGGGTTATACGGTAACTTTGTGTTTAACATTTTGAGGAACTGTCAAACTCTTTTCCAAAGTGACAGCACTTTGCACACTTATACTAGCAGCATATGAGTTTCCAGATTCCCCACTTTCATCAACTTATCATTGTCCTTTTTGTTATAGCCATTCTAGTGGGTATGAAGTGATATATCGTTATGAGTTTTATTTAAATCTTTCTAATAACTAATGATATTGAGCATTGTCTTACATGTTTTTAGCCATTCATTATCTCTTTTGGAGAAATGTCTACTCAAAATCTTCACCCATTTTTTAATTGGGCTGTCTATTATTATGGAGCTGTAAGAATTCCTTATACATTCTGAATACAAGTCCCTAATCAGATATATGATTTGAGAATATTTGGGAATGTAGGTGCACAAGTTTTGTTCTTTTTCAAGATTGTTCAGGTTGTTCTGATTCTCTTGCAGAGCCATACAAATTTAGGATCAGCTTATCAATTGCTGGAAAAAAAAAAGCCAGCTGGAATTTTGACAGGGATTGTGTCAAATCTATAGATAAAATGGGTATATTGATATCTCAACAATATTAACTTTTCCAATCTGTTAACATAGGATGTCTTCCCATTTATTTAAATCTTCTTTAATTTCTTCCAACATTGTTTTGTAATTTTCAGTGTGCAATTCTTGCATCATTTTGTTACATTTATTCCTAAGTATTTTGTTGTTTTTGTAGCTGATGTAAAGGAAATTATCTTCTTCATTTCATTTTCAGATTGTTTATTGCTACTATATAAAAATGCATTTTTATATTGAACCTGATTATTAGTTCTAACATTTTTTAGCAGTGAATAAAAGTAGTTTTACTTCTTTCTCTCCAACAGGAATGCTTTTCTCCTTCCTTCCTTTTTTTCTTCCCTCCTTCCCCCTCTCCCTCCCTCTTTTCCTTCCTTCCTTCCTTTTCTTTTTCTTTCTCTTCCTTCATTCATTCCTCTCTCTCTCCCTCTCTCCCTTCCTCCCTTCCTTCCTTCTTTCTTTTTTCCCCACCATTTGCCCTGGCTAGAATCTCTAGTACAATACTGAAGAGGCAAGAGTGGACAAGCTTGTCTTATTCTGAACTTACACATTTTTATATAATGTGTTTCTATCAATTGTAGCCATTATTCTCTTATTGAGCTAAAATTTTCCCATTTTTGGTCAGTGGGAGTCTATTTCTACTTAATTCCTGTGAACTTTTAATACGATTGCTTTAGCCTTTGATTGCTTTCTCACTTTCTGATATAAGAAGATGTCCCGGATCCAACTAGTGTTTCCCTGGTCCTGGAATCATCAAGTTTTCTAAAAATGCTCTCCTTTAAGTGGGAAATGATATTTAGAGACCACAATCTGGGCATAAGGGGTAACTATTCCTATGAGTCATCATTTCTTCTAGTCCCTATAGTTGACAGAACTAGGAAGTAAGATTTTTTTATGTAATAAAGGAAAAAGTCACAAATTCACATTTATATTTTTAATTTAAATATAAAATTCCAAGGTTTTACTTAAATTCTTTGTACACTTTTATCTCATTTCACTTACACTGAAAATGTTGATCCCTTTTAAGGGTGATATAATTAGATATTTGTTTTATCTTATAATATTAATATAACAGCTTCCAAGTAATAACATCAATAGTATTACTGAAAATTAAATACTGAATACCATTCAAGGTTTTTGAGGTTTTTTGGTAGTTATTTTTGTCACTAGAATATATCCCATGAGAGATGTACAGACAAATTAGTATAATGTAAAGTCACTTAGAGATTTTTTTCTCTTTGTGATTATGGTACCAACTTGATATACACTTAGGTTTATTTGTTTCCACTCATTTACTATTTTTATTGCTTGCTTTCACTCCTTTTTAATTTTTGTATTTTAATTACATAGAACATTTATAGTTCTCCAACATCAAAACTACTGAAGAAGATATTTTCACAGAAGGTTTGCTTCCATCCATCTCCCCCTCTATCCTACTCCCTCACTCCCCTGTAAGTAACTTTTTTTCCTTTGAAAATTATCCCCACACAGTATAGAAAAGGCAATAGTTAACAACCTTGCATTCTTGTCTAAACCCAATAGACTGGTTGTATTATATTACCATTTTCCTATACCACTAGGTTCAAATTGCCAAAATTTTGTTTAGAATTTTTGCATCCATATCCATAAGACAGACTGACTTGTAATTTTCCTTTCTTGCAATTTTCTTGCCACATTATGCTGGCTTCATAAAAAGAGTTCATGAGTGTTTCTTCTTTGTTCATTCCTTTTATGTGGTGAATTAAACTAATTATTTTAAAAATAATAACCAAGCATTGTTCGTGGGGTAAACCCAAACAAAACAGCATAGAGTTATGTTTTGTTCTTAAACCTATTCTGACAATCTTTGTCTTTTAACTGGAGTGTTTAGTACATTTATATTTACTGTAATCACTAATTATTTGTTGTTTATGTAGTTTACCTGTTTTATGTTTCTTTTTCTTTCCCTTCTTCCCTTCTTTTAAAGAATCATTTACTTTTACCTCTCCATTAGCTTTTCAGTTATACATTCTTTTACTATTCTTAAACGAAGCATTTCTTCTACTATTCTTACATAATGTATTTCTCAGGTTATAGTTATACTGAGTATCTTAGAGATTGCAACATGTAAATTAGTATTTACACTCCCCCAAAATATTCATTCCTTAGAACACTTTTCTCTATTTACCCCCATCCTTCTTTATGTTTTATTATGTTTTGATTCAATGTAAATTTTTAAAGTCATGTTATTATTGCTGTATAGTCAATAGTCACTTACATTTACCTATATATCTTTTCTATTGCTCTTTAATCCTTCACATATCTTCATTTCCATCTGGGACTCTTCTCCTTGTGCTGAAGGCACTCTTTTTAAACAATAATTATTGATTTTTTGCTGTATATTTCTATTAATCTTTTAAAAAAATTTTTAATGTTTACTTATTTTTGAGAGACACAGAGAGAGAGAGAGAGAGAGAGAGAGAGAGAGAGAACAAGCAGGGGAGGGCAAGAGATAGAGGGAGACGCAGAATCCAAAGCAGGCTCCAGGCTCCGAGCTGTCAGCACAGAGCCCAACACAGGGCTCAAACCCACGAACCACAAGATCATGATCTGAGCCGAAGTCAGACACTTAACCGACTGAGCCACTTGAGGAGCCCCTGAGTCTTAATGCACACATAGATTCGTGTATGCACCACCACAATTGTGATGCAGTACATGAAAACTCCATTTAATACTTCTTCTAAGTCTACCAGTGACATATGTAATATATACCCTCAGCTTTTGTTTTTCTGGAAATGCCTTTATTTACTTTAGAAGGTTATTATCACCAGATATAGAATTCTAGACTGGCTATTATTTCCTGTCAGCCTTTTAAAGGTGTCATTCCATCATTTGGTTTTCATAATTTCTGTTGAGATGTTAACTTTCGGTCTTGTTGCTTCTTTGAAAATAATGCATCTTGTTTTCTCTACTTGCCTTTATCATTTCCTCTTTGCCTTTGATTTTTAACAATTTGATTATGATGTGCCAAGTGTGTAGTTTCTTTGCCTTTATCCTGCTTAAGGTTCTTAGCAACTTTTGATTCTGTGACTCAAAATTTTTTATCATTTTTGGGAAAGTCTTGGTTATTGTCCCTTCAAATATTACTTCTGCCACATTATCTTCTTCCCTTCTTGAATTCCAATTACATGTGTTAGAATGTTTCATATGATAGGTTATGTCTCTTATACTCCTTTCTGTATTTTCTATCCTTTTAGTACTTCGGTCAAGATTTTTCTACTACCTTATCTCCAGCTTGCCAGCTCTCTCTTCAGGTGTGTCCAACATGCATGTTAAACCAGCATGCTAATTTTGATTACTATATTTTTCAGTTCTAAAATTTCTATACTATTATTAAATGTCTAGATTCTTGTCCTTTAACAAAATTCTTCCCTTTTCCATTTATTTTCTTGATCACATTAATTAGAACTATTTTAAATCTGTGTCTGATAACTGTAATCATCTGGAACACCTCTGAGTATATTTCTATTATGTTTTCCTCTTGGCCCTACTTCTTAGATCCTACTAATTTTAGATTGAACACTAATCACTGTGCCTGAAAGAGTGTAGAGGCTCCAGATGAAGTGATTTTCCTACAGGAAGAATTCAATCTATGGTCTGGCAGGCAGCTAGAGTACGGACAGTTTATCTCAACGCGATGGGGGACTGAGTTGCAACAAGGTTTGCTCTACCCTAATGTACCCCCTCATAAGGGTCTCAACTGAAAGTCTAGGGCATTTACTAGATGCTTGCTGCCTCTTAGATCCTGATTTCCAGTTTGCATCTCCACAACAACCTAAAAATTCCACTCTGCACTCCAGCTGCTTTTCTTGCCTTCATAGCCTTTCACTTTATGGACTAAGAATCCCCAAGTCCTTCAAAGAGAACACCACCAAATATCAGGCTCACTTCTCTGCACCTCCCCTTTTTTCTGGAACCTGGGCTTGTAGAGTCTTGGTTGATTTGGGAACCCACTCTAAGCATTAGCTCCTCAGACCTGTGAGACTGCCAAGGGCTCTGCCTCTTCTGTGCCTCTTAGCGGCCCCCCTCAACCAAATCTCTCAGCTTCTTTCTCAATGCCAAGGATCATCGATGCCAAGAGGAGAAAAGCAGCTTTCAGGATGTTGGGCTTACTTCAGTGAGGTTCCCTCTCTCTGATCCTTTGACCCTTCCACTCCAGGCTGTCCCAGTGGCTCCCTGAAAAACTCAAAAAGATCCATTTCAGTTGTGTCCATCTCTGTCAGTTGTTCTCAGTGAAAATCAGCAGTTTTCCGCTACCTACTCCATCATATCTGGAAATGGGAGTTGCCCCTCCGTTTCCTTTGACAACTGTGTGGTACTTCACTTTGTAGATATGCTGGAGTTTATTTAACCAGTTCTCTGTTGAAAAACACTTCCGTTGTCCCAGCCTTTTGCTATAACAAATAAGCAAAATATTCACAGTGAATAGCCTTCTGCATATATCTCCATATATATGCAGTTGGGTATCTGCAAATGCATATAAAATTTTGCTAGCTGTTCCCAATTTCACTCACAGAAGTTGTACTGTCTTGTGTCCCTACCGACGCTGTGTGAAAGCACCTGTTTTCACATAGCCTTGCCAAAATTTACATTGTCAAACTTTGGAGATTTTGTTTCAACCTGATAGATAAGAGACAGTTTCCCAGTAGTCTGACACACATTTCTCTTATTGAGAATGAAGGCTATTAGTGTACTTTTCCTGTGAACTCTCTATTCATACATTTGCTTATTTTTAAAATCAGGTTGTGTATCTTTCTCTTCTCAATTTTTAGGAAATCCTTATTACATTGAGCATATTAGTGTAAGTTACAAAATGTTTCCCAATTTGTAATTATCTTGTGATTCCACTTATTTTGTTTTGTTTGCACTGTTGTCAAATTTCTTCTCTTATTGAATCGATTTTGTTTTTTTTTTTTTTCAGTTAGAAATTTCCATTCAGGTTATACAATAAGATTCACCCATAGTTTTCTTCCAGTACTTGGGTGTTTTTTTTCCCCATTTTTGTTTTGTTTTCACTTAGATCTTTAACACAGTTGTAATTTATCCTGGACTACTTTACGAGAAAAAGATCTAATATTTTTCTTTTTTCCTTGCTGTTACCTATTTGCTCCACCACAATTTAAAGTTAATTTTCCCCTCTGATTCAGAGCCTCTTTTGTAACACACTAAATTTTTCTTAATTACATTTCTGGGCAATGTGTTAGTTTCTAAGTCTTTCCCTGAGCCAGTACCTTCCTGCTTTAATTTAGAGGATTTTAAGTGTCTCGGTATATTCTAAGAAGATTAGCTACGCATTAGATATTCTTTCCAACTATTTCCTGGCTATTCTCTGTTGTTTATTCTTCCACATAAACTTCATAATCGACTTACCTAGTTCTGGAAAAAAAAAAGTCTGAGGAAATTTTTATTGAGGTTGTATTAATTAAATAACTAATTTAGGGAGACAATAGCATCTTTAGGATCTTAAGTTTCCCTTTGAAGGATAGGTATTTTTTTCAATTTGTTCAAAGCTATTTTAATATCTTTCAAGGATGCTTTACAGTTTTACTATTTTTGCATATTTCTTCTTAGGTTTCTGTGTAGGTGTTTAAATTTTTGTTGTATACAGGGTCTTCTCTTCCATTGTATCTTCAAACTGCTTATCATTCATATATTTGAAGGCTATTGATTCCAGTATGCTCATTTTATATCATACTAGTTTATTATCTTATGGTTGGTAGCACTTGTCCATTGATTCGTATCCTTTGTTTTTTTCCAGACATTACCAACAAAGGGTTTGCCTCTTCCTTTCCAGTTCTCAGGAATCTAATTGTTTTCTCTTATTTAATGGGAGTAACTAACATTCCAATGCAATGTTAAACAACTGGAGAAGTAGTGGGTATCCTCCTCTTCTTCCTGACTTTGAGGAGATGCCTCCCTAAAGTGTTTGACATTTGACAATCACATAGGAAGCTGGATTTTGGACTGATATGCACACACACACACACACACACACACACACACACACACACACTCACACACACAGTTTTATTAGGTTAAAAATAGTATTGCCATGCTATTTTTTTCATTATACGCTGGGCATTTGCATTTGAAAAATTATTTGTAGAAATGAGGCCTAGGATGATATAGTTTGCTCCAGAGAGAATTTTTGTTGCTTATGCCATAATTTGGGGCACTATTAATAATCCAGACTAATCCTATTCTAATTTTAGGTTTTAGATTTTCTAGCCCTTTCAAATGACTTGAAAAGAGGCTGTGTTCCATAAGGGGGCCCATTTAATTCTAGTCCACCCTACTTTTAGGGGGCAGCTCTTCATGACTCTGATCCAAAGTACAGGGTATGTCCCAAGGTCTCCAACTTTGGCAAGCTCTGGACCCAGGACTCTTCCTCATAGCCTCAAGAAGTTTTTAAAAGTGTAGCTCAATATTTCAGTTCCCTATTCAAGATCTGCAAATGTTCCCCAGACAAGAGTAGCCCCAACACTAAGCTCACTCTTGATTTCTGTCTTCTCCCAGATCCTGACCAGTAATTTTTCACTACCTTAATTCTTTGATGATTTTAAAACCGAATTTATGTTTTATCTAGCTTTAGTTTTATCTTTAGCAAGAAGGTTGGTCTGAATCACCTCGTTCTCTGTTAGCAAAAGCAGCGCACCTAGTTGATGACAACAAATTAAAAATTAGGGGACCCTGGGTGGCTCAGTGGGTTAAGCGTCCAACTTTGTCTCAGGTCATGATCTCATGGTTCGTGGGTTCGAGCCCCATGTTGGGCTCTGTGTTGACAGCTCAGAGCCTGGAGCCTGCTTCAGATTCTGTGTCTTCCTCTCTCTGCCCCTCTCCCACTTGCGATCTGTCTCTCTCTCAGACATAAATAAACATTAAAAGATTTTTAAAAATCAATTTAGGGGCACCTGGGTGGCTCAGGCGGTTAAGCATCTGACTCTTGATTTCAGCTCAGGCCACAATCTCACGGTTGTGATATCCTTTTATGACTAAGAAGTAATAAAACAACAAAATTTACGTCCACAACATGCCCCCCAAAGTAGCATAACCTCATAGTCATACCTTACATTTTATGTAATTTACACATCCTCTAAGCTCTCCTAGGCTTCTCTTAAGGCACATGAGATGTTATAAAACACTTAACGCTCAGAAAATGCTGAGATCGGGGCACCTGGGTGGCTCAGTCGGTTAAGCATCTGACTTCGGCTCAGGTCATGATCTCGCGGTCTGTGAGTTCGAGCCCCGCATTAGGCTCTGTGCTGACAGCTCAGAGCCTGGAGCCTGCTTCAGATTCTGTGTCTCCCTCTCTCTCTGACTCTCCCTCGTTCATGCTCTTTCTCTGTCTCAAAAATAAAAATAAACATTAAAAAAAGAAAGAAAGAAAATGCTGAGCTCTTCCTTGATTCTTATTTGTTGCCTAAGCAAATTCTTCCATGGAAATCCCTCTCTCCCCACGCACAAGCAAAAAAATAAGCAAACAAAAAAACAACAACAGAAAAAGCATAAGGCATTTCTAATTCTTGGCTCCTTTACCACTGCGCCAAATATAACATGATGTGAGATCTCTTGATTGGATCACGTACTTCGGTGGGACTCTATCCCCAAGTTCCTCGATCTCATTTCTTTCAGGCGCTCAAAAGCATGACTCATTGGTTTAACAACCATACTTAAGAATTTGAACCAAATACTTTTGTAACAGTTTAAAAAGCAACTACCCAGAAGATTACGAGTCTCTTGGGCAGGTTGGCTAATATAGTTGGCATAGGATCTGACACTGAATGAGAATTGGCAATGCAGAAAACAGCCCTTGAAGGCAGCAACCGTAGGGAACCTAGGGAGGGAAGGAGAGACGGACCCATTTCAGGCAGGGCCCAGAGGTGCTACATATTTGGTTTCCAAGGTTCAAAATATACATCCATCACCAGGGATCTCTTCTGGCAACACAAAAGACTACCTAGGTGATGCAGACCAGCCTTCCTTTTCACTGCAAACACATAGAACAGTCAGATGTAATAGTTGTTTTTAATTGTGGTATTTCATAATGCAGCTACAAAGAAAGAAGGGGAGATAACTAGGAGCCAGGAACCAAGACAGAAATCAAAACTGGAGAAGTGAGAGGGAGCTGAGGCAGCACTGGGGTATGGAGGCCCACCAACAACAGGGTCCTGACAAAGACCCTGGGACCCTGACAATGCGGGCAGCAGACGTGGGCTCCAAACGGCAGGGGGCAGAGGCACTGGAACCAAGCAGAGGCATGAATCACTAAGCCTCATTTCTGAAAGGGGGACTAGAAGTTTTTGCACATCGGCCCAGGAAAGAGACAAGAAATTTGGTCATTTATGCATCTTGGGTAGGGGAAAATACTACCCTGAGGAATCAAAAACCTCAGGCATCTTCCATATGTGGGTATGAAAGAACATAATCCATAGCACTATCTTCGACCATATAAAAATAAGTTCAAAACGGATTAAAGGCTTAAATATAAAAATTAAAGAAAAATCCTTGGCAACTATGCATTTAGAGTAAGGATGGCAGAGATCTTCTTAACCAATACTGGAAACCCACAAGTTACTTAATAAAGACTGATATACATTTGGCTCTCTAGTCTTAAAATGCTTCATGACAAAAGGTAGCATAAACAAAATTAATAAACAAAAATAGACTGTCAATACAGAGGAGAAAAGGTTAGTAACTGCAGTATACAAACATTCCTTATTGAGTAACAAGAACGGAACAAAAACTAGAAAAAGGACACATAATATGGAGATAACTGACAGGTGACAAAAATTCAAATGGCCAACAAACGTATGAAAAAATGGGCAAACTTACTAATACCATTGGAAATGCCCACTAAATTTACGGTGAGCTATTTACTCCATATCCATCAGACTGGCAAAAGTTTTAAATATTCATAATACCTATTTGTTGTTGGGATTCAGGAAAAGAGATGGTTTCAGGAACATGTGAATTATTACAGCTTTATTGGAAAGTAATCTGGCAGTTATTATTACAATTTTTAAAACTATACTTCATATCTCACTTCTGATAATCCATCCCTGGGGCCAGCAAACTATGGCTATGGGCCAAATCCAAACAACTACCAGGCTTTACAAATTAAGTTTTATTGAAACACAGCCACTCATTTGTTTACATATTATCTATGGCTGCTTCAGGGCAAAAGCAGGGGTCAGAGAAGATGGTGTGACCCATCAAGCCTAAAATATTTATTATCTGGCTTTTTTCAGGGCAAGTTTGCTGACCCTTGCTCCATCCCATGGAAATAAAAGCACAAGTCTATAGAGCTTTTTGTACAGCATTGTATATTGGAACACCGCTTGTAAGGACAAACAAAATGAAAGTCCGTTGTTAGAACGTGTCTGCATAAATTGTAATATGTCCATACCATGGAACAGTAAGTCTTAAAAGCAATGAGTTGGGGGTGCCTGGGTGGCTCAGTCAGTTAAACAACTGACTCTTGATTTCAGATCATATCACAATCTCATGGCTCATGAGACGGAGTCCCGTGTCTACGCTGACAGCACGTAGCCTGCTTGGGATTCTCTCTCTCTCTCTCTCTCTCTCTCTCTCTCTCTCTCCCCCTTCCCTGCTTGTGTGCATGTGCTCTCTCTCTTTTGCTCTCTCTCAAAATAAATAAATAAATAACTATTTTTAAAAACCTATTAGATAACAGTATGAATATTTAAAAAAATAAAAACATGAATTAACATTTTACCAGTCGATTCGTAAGGATTTCCAGGAGGTATCTTTGAATAATATATCAAGAAGCATATGTACAATTCTACTTTCATGAAATAAACAATAACCAATCTATATGTCAAATATATTTGTATATAAAGGCTTAGTTTAAGATAATGTAACTATAAACTTCTGTCTCCCTAAAAAAAAAAAAAAAAAAAAAGATGACGGGTGCCTGGGTGGCTCAGTCGGTTGAGCATCCGACTTTGGCTCAGGTCATGATCTCACAGCTCGTGGTTTGAGCCCCATGTCGGGCTCTGTGCCGACAGCTCAGAGCCTGAAGCCTGCTTCAGATTCTGTATCTCCCTCTCTCTCTCTGACCCTCCCCTGCTCACACTCTGTCTCTCTCTCTCTCTTTCTCTCTCAAAAATATACATTTAAAAACATTTTTTTAAAAAGATGATTTAACCAAGGCAAAAACATGAGAGCATATACACTGCGTTGTTAACCTGAGTTACATAGAATAGGGAGAGGATAAAGAAAGTGGAAGACTGAAAGAAAGAGCCAAAGAAAAGAGAGAAAGAAAAAAGATTACACACACACACACACACACACACACACACGCACACACGTTTGACAAGGCCACATTTATGTATTTATATAAAATATAATTTTGTGTATGCATATAAACAGACAATGAAATCCAACTTAAATGGAACTCAACTGACAGGTTAAACCAACTGGACACAGCTGAAGAGAGAATTAATAAACTCACGGGGAACTATGAAGAAATCCAGTAAAAAGGAGCACATAGATAAAGAGTAGAAAAATTTGAAGGATCCAGCATTGGTCTACTTAGAGGCCCAGGAAAGACTAGAGAGGATGGAGAAGAAATGATTTCAAGGCAGTGGATGAGAATTTTCCAGAAATAAGAAAGCCCTAAGCAGCTCCATAACTCCCAAGCAACATGAATCAAACACATCTACCCCTAGGAACGTGGCAGTAAAACTCTAAGGCAGCAGAGTAACTGGTGTGTGTTTGGGGGAGGTAGGGACACACAGCTTATAAAGGGATGATCACTGATAACTTTCCTAATTTCTCACCTGCAACAATACAGGCCAGAAGACAATGGAATCATAACTTGAAAGTGCTCAGGGAAAATACCTCCAATCTAAAATTCTATATCCAGTTCACGTCATGAAAGAAGGCAAGATAAAGATACATTCGGACAAAGACTGAGCGTACACCACGCAAAGACCTTCACCGAGGAAGCTTCTGAGGGAGGTAAGGTCTTGGGTGAAAAGACTGAAGCCAGAAAGAAGAATGGATTGCAAGGAACAAGAAGACTAAAGAAATCGGTAAATATGTTGGTATAACCAAAGTCGCATAAACGCTGCGAGCTAAAATAATAACGATGATGATTAATGAGTGGCTAATAGTAACCACAATAACACGAAAGACGGATGGAACACTTACCAAGGTCGTGCCCCTGGGGAGGGAATTTACTGTCTATCTTTAGAATCTGTTGAACAAACATCCTTGTTTTGAAAAAATGGAAAAAGAAAGAAGAATACAGATGCCCACATAAACCAACTGGGGTTGACAAGAGCAGGAAAGAGATTGATCTCAGGCAGAGCCGGCCGGGTGAGAACACTGCTGCCCTCACTGTGGCATCACCTGCATCACCCCGGAGCCCCTGCCAGTGCTCCTGGGGGAATCACACCGCTGACCCAGAGGGAGGGCTTCCTGGGGCTCCATGGGGCCACGAGCTCCCACCCCGGTGGTGAGGATGTTACACAGGAAAGCTGCACAGGGGGGAGGGAGCTCTTTCACTTTTACAGAGAGACTTGGGCTCTTGAGATCCCCCAAGAGATGCCCCCACGGGCCCAGTGAACAACCTCACATAAGCGCACCCTAACACAAAAATCATTTGCGTGAGAAGTGTAACTTCCCGCCGTGGGGAAGGGGAAGCGAGGCCACTTCATCAAGACAATGGAAGGTAGGAAAGGGGAGGGTGCTATTCATTTCCTAGGGCTCAAAACAACAGGAATGCATTCTCTCAAGGTTCTGGAGGCTACAAGTCCGAAAGGAAGTGGTTAGCAGGCCTGATTTCTTATTTTGTTGGCTCGGAGGGAGAAGCTGTTCCATGCCTCCCTCTCTGCTAGCTTCTGGAGGTTGCTGGCAGTCCCGGGCGTTCTTCAGCTTGTAGATGCATCACTCCAATCTCTGCCTCCACCTTCCCATGGTGTTGCCTCTGTGCCTTTGTGTGTGTGAATGTCCCTCTTCTTACATGGACACTAGTAATTGAACCAGGGCCCCGACCTCATCTAGTATGACCTCATCTTGGCACGATTACATCTGCAAACACTCCACTTCCAAAAAAGGTCTCATGTGCATGCTCCAGGTGGACAGGAATTTTGGAAAGAAATATTTGACCCCGTACAGGGGGGGTTAAAAAAACCCTAAAGGGAAAATGCGTCAAAAATGTAGATCCTTGGGGCGCCTGTTAAGCCAGACACTTAACTAACTTTGGCTCAGGTCATGATCTCACAGTTCATGGGTTCCAGCCCCACGTCAGGCTCTGTGCTGACAGCTCGAAGCCTGGAGCCTGCTTTGGATTCTGTGTCTCCCTCTCACTCTGCCCCTCCCCTGCTCACTCTCTCTCTCGAAAAGAAATGTTAAAAAAATTTTTTTTTTAACGTAGATTCTTGGGGTGCTTGGTTGGCTCAGTCAGTTGAGAGTCTGGCTCTCGATTTCGGCTCAGGTCCTGATCTCACAGTTCATGAGTTTGAGCCCCACATCAGGCTGGTTGCTGTCAGCACAGAGCCGGCTTCAGATCTTCTGTCCCTCTCTCTCTGCCCCTCCCTTAGCCTGTGCCCTCTCTCTCAAAAATAAATTAAAAAAAAATTTTTTTAATAAAAAAATTTTTAAAAATGTGGATTCTTAGTTCCAACCTTCCCAAGATTC
This sequence comes from Panthera tigris, assembly GCF_018350195.1. Taxonomy (NCBI): domain Eukaryota; kingdom Metazoa; phylum Chordata; class Mammalia; order Carnivora; family Felidae; genus Panthera; species Panthera tigris. The sequence continues at coordinate 17,529,766 of NC_056664.1, forward strand.
TGATTCAGTGGACTAAAATGAGGAAGGGCCAAGAATCTGCATTTAGCAAGCATCCACGTGATTGTCCCTGTCAACAATAAAGGTGGAACAGGACACACAAATGGGAAGTGCTCCAGTAGAGGAAACGACACAGGAGCACAGGGTGCAGGGAAGGGTGACAGAAGAGGTGGCTTTGGAGGGGGGAGAAGAAGGACAGAGGTCTCCAGACAAGGTGACAGGTGTTTGCAGCAGCACAGAGCACAGGGCTAAAGAATCCATGTTCTGGGATAAAGAGGAAGGTCAGAGAGGCCAGGGCCTTGACTTTCTTTCTGTGCTCCCCTTCTGGGTCTGCCAAGGAGCGCTAAGAAGCCTGTTTTCACATGCCATCATGAATGAGGACGCATTAACGCGACAACACTCGGTGCAAGACTTGTTGTGTATTTTGTTTTGAATTGTATTGTGCCTAAATCAAATGAACTGTGCCTCTGGATCTGTTCGCCAGGGTTGGTGAGTATTAGTCATTATTGGCAAACACATCTCCCTCCCTGGGAGCCCAAAGGGTCCTACGCAATCCAGAAAAGCTAGCAAAAGACTTTGCCCTTCAGTCCAACAGGGCTGCCTCTGAGATGCTTATCATTCAGCACCTGTGAGAGCCACACCGGCATCACTCTCTGGACCACAGAAAACCTGGCTGCACTTTTCAAAGCCAGAGCTTAGAGCTCAGATCCCAAGTAGCTGCAAGCCATCCCCATCAAATCCCAAGTAGCTGCAAACCACCTCCCAGGGCCCTGGAAGAAGAGGGTGAAATTTCTACTTCCCAATCCTTGGCAATCCAACTGCATTCTCCACCGGCCCCTGGGTCACTTTGCCTAAATGTCTTTTTCCCTACCAACCCTGTGCAAAGTGCTGCTCCCTAGCAGACCATCCAGGTTTGGAACCCCCATGGGCCAACACCTGTTGAGTCCCTCCTACAGCGAGGGAAACCCAGCACTATAGGACACAGGGGCCCGTAGCTCTACTGGGGGTTGGGGAGGTAACCAGAGAAAACAGACACCATGACTTTCTCAATTTATCCCGCCATGTACGCTCACATAAATTAGGGCTTCACCTAGTGTTTGCATTCAAACACGTATCCATTTCCCTTTGTGCTAAATGACCTAAGGCGATTGGGGTTTGTTTGTTCTGTTTTTGTTTTGTTTCGTTTTGTTTCGGTGCTTTATGTAACAAAGAAATTGTGTTTCCTTTCTCTAAGCAACAAGGCAGAAGCCTGGGGTGTGGTGTTCACCATGCCCATGGCCAAGCTACTTTGAACCTCAATTTCTTTACCTGTGAAGTAAAGGGAATATTTCCCCTGCCTTCCTCATGCCCCGCAAAGATGTGGGGTTCGAGGAAAGCAAAAATATAAAAAAAGGATTGTGTGCATCGAAGGCACCATGAACACAAAGGCTTAGTGTTTCCATAACATCTCACCAATCCATCACTGGTTTTCTAAAATGGTCCTATTTCTGGGGTCAGAAACTGGGAAGTGAAGTTCAAATTTGTGAGCGCTTTTTTTTCTCTGACTTCAAGTCCTTATCAGTAGGAATCAGAGGGACTATAAATATTGTTTCCTCAGCTTCAGATGGAGAGAAAAGATGTCCCTGTGTGGCCAGAACAGCCCTGGTTTGTATCTGTGGTCCTGGCCCAGTGATGAATAAACTGCCCTCTCCCCTTCACTCTCTAAAGTGTTCCAGTTTGATTAATTTATGTTCACGCCCTGGCTGCTTTAGGTAAAGAGGATTAAGTAAAATACCTGTGCTGTAAAACAGGATGTCACATAATTACCAAGCCCATGGACACTAGTCTAAAGGAGCACACCCGTAACGGGAACAGCAAACACTCACGGAATGCTTGAAATCTGTCGCCATCTTGTGGTCAAAAGCCATTCCACCCACAAGATCTTTTGACCTTTTCAGAAGGGACTGTGGAGCAAACCCACACAGAATCCGGGAAAGAATTAGGGGCTTGCAAAATAAGCATCTCATTAACATACACTTTGGTGCTCTCCCTGAAAGAAAACAGTAACCATTTTCAGGAGATGTAGATAAGGCAGGAATTAGGCCTCTGATTTTAGACTCAGATTATAACTAAAAGATGGGATATATGCAGCCTGTGGGTTAGAATGGTATTTCGATGGAGGTTCTGCCTTATATTGAAATACTGACTAATTCAACTCAGTGAGGATGATGCTGCTTACTCAAATCAATCCACCAGTGAATGTTTAATTCTCCGTGGGGCCACCGAAGGAGAGGAAGATTGTCTATGTAACAAATGACCTCCCTGGAAAGGGGAAGGGTGGTGTTCAGAGAAGCTTCCCTGTGAAAGTGACCTGTGAGCTGAAATCTGGTGAATGACCAGGGGACAAGGGGAAGTGAGGCAAGTGTTCCAGTCAAGGCAAAGAGCCCTGACAAGGGTCCAGTGATGGTGGGGGTGGAGGTGGGTATTTGTGCAACTGGGGGTTGGCCTACACTGCCACAGGGATAGAGAGTGAGGGGGCTGTGGTATGAGACGAGACTGGTAAATGAGATCTTGCAACATATCACTGGGAGTGTTAAGGATTCTTAACCCATTTTCTAGAAGGAGCCATGGGAAACCATTTACATGTTATAAGCAAGGAGACTGCAGGGTCATATTTGAGTTTCAGAAAGATCATTCTGGTGACAAGGGGGAAAGACTTGTGAAGAGTTATAATGGATTTAAGGCAACCACTGTGCAGTGATCCATGTGACCATTACAATGGTAGGGAACACGCAGTATATGCTGGGCACTGTTCTAAATGCTTTGCGTGGATTCACTCATTCCTATCAAAGACCCTATGAGATAGTTACTATGACTACACCCATTTTACAGATTAAAAAAAAAAATGGGGCACAGAGAAGTCTAATTCCAGAAGCCACCCTGATGATCAATACACTATGATGCCTACAGATGGTAAAAAGAAAATGGAGAAAAACAGATGGTTTCAGGACTATTTCAGAAGTAAAACCAACAAGACATGACGTGCTAAATAGGGGGCCGGAAAGGGAGCTCCAGTGTACCTAGGCTGTAGATTTGGGCAACTGTAGAGGGACACTGGAAAAACACAGGCTCGGAAGGGACTACAGATTTGACCTTGCAGGTGTTGAGTTTGACCAGTGTTTAAGACCATCAAGAGGAGATACTGAGAAGGCAGTTGGCTCAAGAGACAGGAATGTGGTCCCACTGGTGGAAGAGATAGTAATTGAAGTGACAAGTAAAGAAATAGCACAGGTAAGGAAAGGGGGCTACAACCTAGCCCTGGGGAACTCGGACATTTAATTGCAGAATAACCGTAAACGAGGTAAAGGGGGTGGGGGCAGACAGACAGTATTAAAACCTGTAAAGCCAGGAGAATTTAGTATCATGGAAACCAGAAGAATGTTTCAAGGAAGGGATGAGCAGCCACAACAAATGCTGCTGGGAGGTCAGGCAAAGTTGAGGACTGGAAAAATGCCCTTCAGATCTTGTGTCAGGGGTCCTAGAGGTAACTGCCCAGAGAAGTCTGTTGCTGAGAGGGAAGGGTGGCTGGCAGCTGAGGGAAGAAAGAATAGGTTTTTTCTTCTCCCGAGACATAATATGCTTAATGAGTATGTTTAAATGTTGAAGAGAATGATCCAGTTGACAAAGTGACTGAATATACAGAAGAAATAGTTTTCCCTTGAACAACATAAATTTGAACTACGTGGGTCAACTTACACATGGATTTTTTTTTTAATTTATTTTTGACAGAGAGAGAGAGAGAGACAGACAGAGCATGAGTGGGGGAGGGGCAGAGAGGGACGGAGACATAGAATCTGAAGCAGGCTCCAGGCTCTGAGCTGTCAGCACAGAACCTGATGCGGGGCTCGAACCCACGGACCGCGAGATCATGACCTGAGCCGAAGTTGGATGCTCAACCGACTGAGCCACCCAGGCGCCCCTACACATGGATTTTTTTTAATACATACAGTACCATACTGTAAATGTATTTCCTCTTCCTTATGATTTTAATTTTTTTAATGTTTTATTTTTTTGACAGAGAGAGTGCAAGCGGGGGAAGGGGAGGGAGGGAGAGGGGACAGAGGATCCTAAGTGGGCTCTGTCCTGACGGTAGAGAGCCCCATGTGGGGCTCAAACTCAGGAACCGTGAGATCATGGCCTGAGCTGAAGTCAGGTGCTTAAGAGACTGAGCCACCGAGGGTGGCCCTTCCTTAGGATTTTAACAACCTTTTCTTTTCCTTAGCTTACTTTATCATAAGAATATGGCATACATATATATGGCAAAATATATGTTAATCAACTATTTCTGTTATTGGTAAGGCTCCCCGTCAACAGTTGGCTATTAAGTTTTGGGGGAGTCAAAAGTTATAAGCAGATTTCTGACTGCATGGGGGGGGGGCGGATATTCCCACATTGTTCCAGAGTCAACTGTAATTTACAGTGTCAATTTGCTGAAAAGGGGAGAATAGGATCCAAAGCACAGGAGGAGGGATTATTCTAGGTAGGTAGAGGGGTCTACCTGCTTATTTCAGTTGTCTCTGATATTGTAATTCTATAATTAAATGCTGCAATGAAGTAGAAGTGTAAAAGAAGGATTGCTATTTCTGTGTAAGCTTGGTTGAATGTTTTATGAAAATTTGATAAAGCCAAGATGCTAAAAATCCTGTCCATCTAGAACAAGAGAGGCAATTATAAAAGATGGGAAAATATAGTAAAAATCTTTGTTCTGCAAGGTTCTGTTCTTGTTCCAATTTTAAGAGAACAAAACGAGAAATCATAGAATTATTAAGGCTAAGCTTTTACAAAGAAAATGAGGTTGGGGGGCCTGGGTGGCACAGTCAGTTGAGCGTCCCACTTCAGCTCAGGTTACGATCTCACAGTTCGTGGGTTCAAGCCCACATCGGGCTCTGTGCTGACAGCTAGGAGCCTGGAGTCTGCTTCAGATTCTGTGTCTCCCTCTCTCTGCCCCTCCCTCACTTGTGCTCTTTCTCTCTCTCTCAAAAAAAACATTAAAAAAAGAAAGAAAAAAAATGAGATTGAAACTCTAATGGATCAATAATCACTAAAAAACAAAAACAAAACAAAAAGCGCCTTAGTCTTACCCTAAATACTGTAGGATGAATGTATATGTTTTCATGATTTCCCGTTTCAACTCACTTTTTCAATGGACTGACCAACTCTTAGACCAAGCTGGCATTCAGAAGGTTTCTATGGTTACAAAATGAATAAGAAAGAAGAAGAGAGGGAGGTTAAGTTATGGGTTGCCTACTGTACATTAATGAATATGCTTCGCTCGGATTTTTTTTAAATTTTTTAGCATTTATTTATTTTTGAGAGACAGAAAAGAAGTGGGAGGGGCAGAGAGAGAGGGAGACACAGAATCCGAAGCAGGCTCCAGGCTCTGAGCTGTCAACACAGAGCCTGACGCGGGGCTAGAACCCACGAACCGTGGGACCATGACCTGAGCTGAAGTCGGACACTTAACCGATGAACCACCCAGGTGCCCCAAATATTGGGTTTTTTTTTAATGTTTATTTACTTTTGAGAGAGAGAGTCAGATTTTTTAAAAATGTACTCCTTACCATAATCCTAGATGTTATCATTCCTATTCAGCAGATCAGGAAATAGGTTAAATAAACTACCAACTATGAAGATAAAGCATTGGGGTAGGAAGTCAGTTCTCCTGATTGTATCCTAAGTTCCAGATGGGCCATTTCCACTGGTCTTACATGTACCTGGACTCTTCCCCAAACGTGCCCCATCCACATCCCCCATCAGCCACCCACCACTGGCTCATCCTTATCCTTCACCTCCCATATCTACTCACATACCAACCCCAGTCAAATCAATTCCCATGGGTATTTGTTCAAGTTGTCTCCACTACCAGCAGCCTTGCACAGATTCACATCATCCTTTGCGTGGATTACTGCAAGTTTCCTATTGCCACAATTTCTTAATAGGCAGATCTGAGCAATATCATTCTACATATATGTATCAGTTGAACGCTTGCACTGCTTTCCAGTTCTTTCTTTGGTTTGCTTCCAGCACATTACTTTCCTCCAGCTAGCTTCCTGGTTTTCTCCCCAGTCCTTCTCAATGTCCTCATGGTCTCTTTTCCTTCGGCCAGACTCTTAAATATCGGTGCTCTTCAAGGGCCACTTCTTTGCCTCTGCTTACGCTAGCCTCCTCCCCCAGTAGATACGATTTTTGCCTACAGCTTTCACTGCATTCACACTGATGATCACAGCCTATGTTTTCAACCCAGCCCCTCAGACCATTTTTACAACTGCTCAGTATTGCTGTCCAGCTAATGGCCCATAAGCACATCAAACTCAAATACAGACACCCAAAACAGGACTCTCATCTTCGATCTCCCCGTGGCTGACCACAGACCTACTCCTTCCATGTGCATCCCTCAATGTCACCAGGCTCAAACTAACTCAAACGTTGAAACCATCCTTTACTTACCCTTCTTCTTCACCTGTCTTCACAGTCCAATCTCAAGTCCTGTTGACTCCCATGGTTGTCACTTCTTTCCACCAGCTTCCTATTTTCATACTTGGACTACAGTAAGATATGCCGTTTCCACTGCGCCTCCAAAGTAGCCCTCCTTGACAGCTAGCATGAGCTTCCTGAGTCATCTGTACTTAGTCCAGGTGCCTGGAAAAATAGCCACTCAATGGCTAAAATGAACAAATCAGGAGACTATAGATGCTGGCGAGGATGTGGAGAAACGGGAACCCTCTTGCACTGTTGGTGGGAATGCAAACTGGTGCAGCCGCTCTGGAAAACAGTGTGGAGGTTCCTCAAAAAATTACAAATAGATCTACCCTATGACCCAGCAATAGCACTGCTAGGAATTTACCCAAGGGATACAGGAGTGCTGATGCATAGAGGCACTTGTACCCCAATGTTTATAGCAGCACTTTCAACAATAGCCAAATTATGGAAAGAGCCTCAATGTCCATCAACTGATGAATGGATAAAGAAATTGTGGTTTATATACACAATGGAGTACTACGTGGCAATGAGAAAGAATGAAATCCGGCCTTTTGTAGCAACGTGGATGGAACTGGAGAGTGTTATGCTAAGTGAAATAAGTCACACAGAGAAAGACAGATACCCCATGTTTTCACTCTTATGTGGATCCTGAGAAACTTAACAGAAGACCATGGGGGAGGGGAAGGAAAAAAGAGAGAGAGAGGGAGGGAGCCAAACCATAAGAGACTTAAAAACTGAGAATAAACTGAGGGTTGATGGGGGGTGGGTGAGGGGTATGGAGGAGGGCACCTGTTGGGATGAGCACTAGGTGTTGTATGGAAACCAATTAGACAATAAATTTCATATTACAAAAAAAAAGCGGGGGCTCAGCCGGTTGAGCGTCCGACTTCATCCCAGGTCACGATCTTGTGGTTTGTGAGTTCAAGCCCCACGTCAGGCTCTGTGCTTGGAGCCTGCTGCTGATTCTGTGTCTCCCTGTCTCTCTGCTCCTCCCCTGTTCACACTCTGTCTCTCTCTCTCTCAAAAATAAACATTAAAAAAAATTTTTTTAATTAAAAAAATTAAAAAAAAAAAGAATAGCCGTTCAATACACGTTAAACAAGTGAATCAATGCTCTCGCTCAATTCCAAGTATTTCAATGTTGTCCATCACAAATGCATGCACTTCAAAGCCCCTGCCCTTGCATACAAGGTCCTTTGTGACTTAGACCTTCCCCACCTCTGTGGGAAAAACCACTGTGCCCTATTAACCACTCTCTATTCCGGGAATAACCAACCATCTCCAGTTCTCCAAACAAAGCAGCTTTCCCTAACTCTGACTTTGCACATGCTTTCTTCTGTCTAGAATTCCTCGTCTCCTCCTCTACCCAGAAAATTCCCACTCCTCCAAGATCTTTCGAGAAGCCTTTGCTGTCCTTTCCTCCATGCTCCTCCCCCCACCCTCTAACATTCTCCATAAACAGCATCATTTTTTATAACTGAAGTACTCACTTGAACTTGCAGGCAACAATCATATACTGGCCTGTGGAGCTGCCAGGGGGGCCAGAGTGAAGAGAAATCATTCTGAGAGCTCTCCAAAAACATTTTGAGAGCCATTTAACATCCTAGACCTTGAGATCAGTACCCCAAGTCTCTGAACTAATCCCCAATTCATGGCCCTCTTCTCGATCCCAACTCCAGCCAGCACGTAACAGTGACCGTGGTGACAGTCCACAGAACCCCTAGAATGAGTCCCAGTTCTGATTCCCTTTGGATGGCAGTATTGACACTGCTCAGAACTGCTTCACCTCTAAAATTCTGATCTCCACCCCTAACTTCCTTCTATCCATTATACACAAATGTCACACTCATTTTATCTTCAATCTCTACCCCTTTCCATTCACCCAATTTATCAGTGTCTTACTGATCAGACTTCTCTTACAACCCAGCCCAAATCCACAGCCAATCTACAGTAATCTCTAATGGCCCTGCCCTTCAGACACTCCTACCTTATGAAGCCTGACCCTGGCAAAAACCACTTTTTCCCCACTCTACCTTCTTGGCAGCTAAGCATCACTGAGGAAAAATTAAAAAACCTGACTCCTAGCCTCTACAATTAATGATTTCCCATCTCAAACTGGTTTTCAAAGGCATTCCTCAATCTTTTTACTGGGCTTTGGTCCGTGTCCTCAGTCCTCTGGGTGGTTAATACCAACAAAAATGTGAGACATGACCTACGGTAAACAGAATATCAAAACAATCTTGAGGGTGTTGGATGAAATATGAGAAGAGAGCCAAAGGCTATACATGGGCAAAGCAATTTAGCTCAAATCCCTATGTCCTTTGGGTTCTACGTCAATTACTTTCATGGCACTAGGACCGTGGTTACTTTAATTCTTACAGACTCTTAGAGTGTGAAAAATGTGGTGAAGCGTGGACCACTGGGAAAAATGACTGCTTTCAACTCCCTTCATGCCCCAGGTACCCTTCATACTTACTATACTTTATCAATGACACATACCAAACTTTTGTTTTCAGTTTAATTTATTGTTTGCAGTTTAAAGTGAAAGTTAAAACATCAAACAAACCACAGAAGCTTTAGGTATATAGTATTGACCAGTTTTGAAACAAAAACAGTGAATGATCATTTACACACATTCCTTAACTCTAATTTTACATCTCGTTATATAATGGTACTATTGATGCACACATTTCTAATTCCTTATACATAGACCTATTTGTCAAGCAGCAGGATGGCAATGCATCATAGCACAGCACAAAATGTTTCCTTTAAGAAACCAGAGAAGCCATATTTGGTGGATGGTTATGCACAGAACTGACTTGGAAGGGTACCTACTGTTAAACACTGGTCATAAGGCAGGCAGCCCATGTACATTAAGAAATGGAATATGGAAGTTTTAGTAATATAAGATAAAATGCTATTCTTTATGCTTTAAGTTAAAAGCTATAGGATACTTTGAAAGCAGACGATACTAGGTGCTCGAATTCTAGACTCCATTAGTTGCTCCAAAGTCTACAACCTTTGAGTACTGCTCATTAGCTTTTAAAAAGTCAACTTCAAATATAAAAGCACCTGAAGTTTACCAGTCAAAAATCTAACGTTACATTGGTTACATGTCACACTAAAACACAACTTCTAAGAAAAACGGACTTTAAAAAAAAATACTGCATTGTTGACTTAAAGTAATTTCAAACTACGTTGCTCCTAAAAATAAAAGAGCACTACTTTCAAATCTTTCAACACGTTTTGGTTTAGAGTAACATTTTGTGAAGCCATTAATATGGTTCACCCATCTTCCAGCAAAATATATTCCCACCTTTCAGCAAAATAACAGTTGAACTTGTTTTTAAGCCTAGCATCATCTAAAGAAATGGGTCAGCACATAGGCGAATTAGCTATTCACCCAAAAACTAGGTATTTAATGTTTCCACCATGAAAACAATACTACAAAATCCATTGGATGAATTCTATTTTTAGCTTGATGTAAATATTAAAAACCTCACTGAACAGTGCCACACAAATATCTAGTGTTTTTTGGCATTGGAATCAGAGCAATGCAAACCAGTACGCTTGATATAGGCGATTTTCACAAAAGTGTCATCAGAGGCAAAAAAAAGATGTGGGAATGGTTGATTGGGAAGGAAATGAAACAACCTCTCAGAGTCCTCAATTTTAGAATTAATCCTCAAAAGATGGCATAGTTGGTCACCATCTCTGTGAGTATTCAGACCAGATGGGATACTTGAATGCACTCTTAATGCTCGGAACCTTCTAAGCTTCAAAATTAACCACAGGCTAGTCAGTCTCCCACTGAGAAAATGAAAATGCACGTATGAAGTGATGGTTAAGCACAGCTACAAAAGCACTAACAGAGAAATGGGAACAGAAACATTACCCCACACAAATAATTGTGTGTTAACACTCCTCTCGCCTATCTTAGCGGCGGCCTTAGAAATACGTACTACGGTGAGTGTATCGAGGGGAAAAGGGATGCAAGAAAAGATAAAAGCTTTAAACAAAGGAATTGGTTTGCAAAACATTCATATTGGCATCAGTGATTTCTTTCTGCACTCCGAAGAGTTAAAAGGTGGTAGGGTGTAAGCTGCTTAATATGCTTTTGGATGTATTTCCTAAGTTCAACAGACCGTTTCCCTAAATCCTACTAAAAAAGATATCCCTGAAGCATAAATGTAAATAATACCAACATGTACACCTTCACATGGATTCATTTGTAGTCACCTGTGGATGACCCCTGCAGATTTTATGAAGTTACACCAGCCATCGCTCTTTAATACTGAAACAGTACAGAAGCTCACTGGCTACTTAATGTTTGTCAGCAACTATGATTAGTATCTAAACCTAAGGTACACACTAGAAAGCAGAATCCACGGCTCAAAATATTAGACTATGAAAGACCTATTTTAAATATCCTCCCAGTAACCAAGAAGCTTTTAGGCATTAATTCTTTTCTAGCTGATGACCGTTTTAACGTGATAATGCAGCTAGTATGAAGGACAAAAATTAATGCTTGCAACTTGTGTCACGGTTCTGTTAATCGCCACAGTCACAAACAGAAAACTGCATCCAATAAGGAAATGACAGAAAGAGTATGTGCCTCTTCTCGGTTGCCGGCGATCTTCCCCTAGCAAATACTGAAAACTAAACTTATGGTCTGCAGATTCCCTTTCAGTTTATCCAAAGGGCTACAATGACGGCAGAGGCAAACCTCAGGAATACAAGCTGGGGCGCAGCAAGTGCGCCTGTTAACCAACTATGGGCGTGAAAGACGAGGTATCAGACGTGGTTCCACACGGTTGTAAAACAGAGGGGAGCGTCTATGATGACTAGTTCTTGAGAAAAAAAAAAAAGGGGAAAAACCGAACAAGAACTTGGATTAATACACGACACCGGCTTTGCAGTTCATTCTTGTACAGAGCAGGTAACACTGAACGGGAAGGGTCTTTGAATTCCTATCTCTCTTCCCTGGTGAACACCCAGTCCAAAGTCCAGTGAAGACAAACACGGGCACCCGGCAGATCATTTTCCAGTGAGGCGGGCATGGTCACCACTCTATTTTATCCTCAATACCCAGGACCTCTGAGGTCTTGTCACTGAATCGTTTGTGAAGAAGTACTTTCTCCACAACGCATGCCTTGAGCATGAAGTCCTCCCACACAAAAGGGAGAAACTAATCCTCTTCCTGAAGTAGAAGACAGTTCTTAGATGCCTAAATTACTACTCTAAAACCGTGAATAGGTTGCAAAAAAAAACTGTATCTCCTAGAGGACCATTGTAACAGCCTAAGAGTCAGGACGAAGTTCCCCAATAAATAACCGCTATCCAACAAAGAAAAATAAATTTACAAACTATTTTTAACCTAAGATACCATCAACTGTAGGAGGCACCATGTGTACCACTAAGAAAAACCAGGCAATTAAACCGACACAATGCCTTCCCAGCATGTAGAATGTTGGTATTTATTGAAACGTTGTTCTAGAGTTAAACGGGTTTTTATCACACCGATCTTGCACATACCTGAAGAAAGTGTATGAATTAACTGGTTAAGTTATAACTATAACTTCATATTCTGAGTCCAACTCTTCTGAATCACTTCTCCAACCACAGCCGCGGAGGTCTGCTCGCTTCCACAGAACAGCACCCTTGGTGTCACCCAGAGCACTGGGGAGGCAGCGTTTCTTGAAAGGGTGTTCCACCGTGGCCTTCTGTTTCACGTCAGCAGACAGCTTGGAGCAAAACGATGTTTGACGCCTTAAAGACAGTCCTGCTCGGCGCATGAATCGATCACACCAGCCTCTCGTTGCTTTGAATTTTGTTTCGTCTATTCCCAGGGCTTTGGCAATTTCTCCCGCCTTCGATCGCATTGCCTGGCGCGTGACAGGCAATCCTTTTGCACGCATCTCACCAACGAAACATAGTACAGCTTCGTCCACTTGTGGGTATCTTCCTTTCTTAGGCCCCGTGAAGCATTTTGTTGTCGCTTTACAAGTAAATATGGAAGCACGGTCGTTCCTCCAGCGACGGATGTTGGCTTCGCTAATACCGAACGTGCGCCCGGCTGCCCTGTTTCCATGCTTTTCTGCGTACACGATAACTTTTCGTTTCAATGCTGAATCATAGTGCAATCTTTTGGAAGACATTTTTAAATGCCTCTTAAACCTGACGCATTTGACACCGATGATACAGTGATGACGCTGTCTAGGACAAGCTGTTAGTACGTGCACACATGCACGGGTTGGGTAACTCCATTATAACCATCTCCCGGCTGACGGTAATCACGAGCTACATCCCAATTTCAGACAAGGTTAACATGTGGTAACAAAAACAAAAACACAGCATACATTATAGAACTAATAAAATATGGTTTTTCAAGCCTGTGATGTTTACCAGATTCACACCAGTGCAAGAAAATAAGCCCAGGAGGCAAAGAGTAGTAAGTATGTAAGTGGAAAGCTAGTGAAGCAAAAGATTATTCTTTAAGATGGAATTTGCAATGGTCTGATTTGGTTTTATTTAATTCCCTTTATTTTCATATGGCTTACATATAAATCTTTTTTTTTTTTTTCCAACTGGACTTAAAATCCAAGTAAAAACAATGCAAAGCCAAGTCATTAAAGACAGAGGTTCCTCACTGCCTTTCATCATTCACTAGTACAAGACGAGGGCTGGGGGTCAGTGGCCTTCATCAGCAGGCGCCCTCCTTTGGCGAGCAGATCTGATCCTGTGTGAGGATGACGAAGTGTCTTCTTCTGTTTCAGAGCCTGATGGCTCATGATCTCCCTCCTGAGATCCTGTGTCTCCCACCAGTTCCCGCAGAAACTTGAATTTCGATAGAAAAAGATGCCATACAAAATACCAACCTAAAAAGAGACAGAAACATTAAGAAAAATTATTACAAGCAATTTTATCAATTGAGAACATTCTAGTTAATTGTATAGGCATGGGGGTATTTCACCAAACAGTATGTAAAATACCAATATATATGTGATTACAAATATATTTTTATATAACAAACATTTACTAAGCATTGACTACAGACAAGGAGTAAGAATAAACTCTTACATTATACAAGGGTGGTAAAAAGTTTCTGCCTTCGTGGAATTTAGAATCCAAGCTTGGTCCACCTACATTAAAATTATGATGAGATTATGATATCTACGTCCAAGTGTTTATTTTATTAGAGTCAAATTCCTGAGAGCACTTTTCTGGGGAAAAAAGAATACACTCTGCGTTTCCTTGGACATTCACATCTCAGTGCTAATATTTACTAAAACCAAGTCTCCTTCAACTGCAAGGTGAAGGCCATGCCATGGCAGGGGCACCCGCACTTCAGTAGGAACTTTGGTCAGGGGCGCTGGGGGCTTCAGCAGTAGGTTAAGCGTCCGACTCTGGGTTCCGGCTCAGGTCATGATCTCTCAGTTCATGAGTTCCAGCCCCGCATCGGGCTCTGCACAAACAGCGGGGAGTGTGCTTGGGATTCTCTCTCTCTGCCCCTCCCTGCTCATTCTCTTGCTCTCTCTCTCTCTCAAAATCAACAAATAAAACAAAAATGAACTTCCGTCAGACTCAAGCTACTCATAAGTTTCTAGAAATAATAAACTTTCAAAGAAAATTAATACATTTTCTTTCATTACACGACAAAAGAATAAAGCCAGAGCACCACTATCGAGGCTCAAGGTTTTTAAAAACATGGCATTTTCATGTCAGAGTCATTAAAAAGTCTGAACAACTCTACTTACAAATAAAAAAAAAAAATCACTAACCAAGTTTTGTTTGTTTTACGAGAAGTTTGAAGTTCACTACGTTTTAGGTGCCCACGAATAAGGATCAATCAATAAATGAGTGCACAGGATACAACCTGTGAACCCATGATAGTTGGTCTGAAATGTTAAGAGTATATGAAAACAAACAAAAGTAACCACTGTAACAAAGCTTTCCATGCGAGTGCCTTTCACTATGCCTTCCACTTTATACACTCTAGCAGAAAAGCAATTGATCACAGCATATCCTGATGAGGAGCATTTTATGAAAAAAAAATCCAAGCACCTCTTCTACCCCCAGCATTACACCGGACCAGGATGAATGGCCACTGAAGGAAATTTCTAATTCTACTTGTTACTTTCTTGCAATCTCTGAAGGAAAAAAAAAAGAAAGAAAGAAAGAAAAAAGATCAAGGTAAGCTCCTTGGTATTAAAAGACTAATAACTTCAGGGATTTAACCCTATTTCCCAAGTATTCGCTTTCCTAAACTGCTGAATGGTAACCAACCAAACCACACCACAAATATATTTTGGCCAACTGTGAGTTAAGCATTGAACTCTGTAAAACAGTATTTTAATAAAATTCCAAAGTAGCGTGCTCTTGTCTTTACCCAAAATTCTTTGTAAACACAGGCACAGAGAATTAGCAGAAAAAACTCTGGAGTCAGGAATCCCAGTTCTGACAGAAGACTCACAAAGCTGCTGTAAGAACTAAATGAGAAGGTACATACAGGGCTCAGGAGTCCAGCACTAAGTAAGCATTTTGTAAAATGCTTCGTGCACCTAAGCTGTGGTAGTCCCTGGGCAGTGGGATCTAAGGTGCCTTCTATTTTGTCAATTATCTTTTTTTTTTAATTGAGATATGTTTCACATAGCATAAAATTCCCTCTTCGAAAGTATACAATTCAGTGGTTTATAGCATATTCACAAGGTTGTGCGACCATCACCGTGGTCAGTGTCTGTCCAGAACATTTTCATCGACCCCAAAAGAAACCCCGTATCCATCAGCAGTCACTCCCCATGTCCTTCTCCCTCCAGCCCCTAGCAACCACTTGTCTCCTTTTTCCTGTCTCTACGGATTTGTCTATTCTGAACATTTCATATAAATGGAATCACAATACGTAGTCTTCTGTCTGGCTTCCTCCCGTCCGCGTATACTTTCAAGGTTCATCATCCACGTTGTTACAGGCACCATCATTCCATTCCTTCTTATTGTTGAATAGTATTCCAGTGCATGGACACATCACACTAGGTTTAACCATTCAACAGTGAACGGACATCTGGGTAGCTTCTACTTTGGGGCTGCTATAAAAAAACGTTTCTGCTTTTGGGTGCAAGGACCATTTGTGTACAAGTTTTTGAAGAGACGTGTTTTCATTTTTCTTAGACACCCAACAGTCCAACTAGGAGTACAACTACCGGGTCATATGGTAACTTTGTGCTTAACCGTTTGTGAAATTGCTAAGTCGTCTTCCAAAAAGTGGCTGTGCCACCTTATATCCCCACCAGCAACGCATGAGGAGCCACTTTCTCTACATCCTCACCAAGACTTTTTATTGTCCACCTTCTTTTCCATTACGGTCATCCTAGTGGGTGTAGCACTGTGGCTTTTACTTGCATTTCCCTTGTGACTAAGACATTGAGCATCTTTTCGTGTTTACTGGCCATCTGCGTATCTTCTTTGGAGAAATATCTATTCAATTCCTTTGCCTACTTTTTAAAACAGGTTGTTTGTCTTTTTAGCTTGTAAGAGTTCTTTATATATTCTTGATACTAGACCTTTATTAGATACGATTTCCAAACATTTCCTCCCATTCTGCGGGTTGTCTTTTCACTGTCTTGACAATGTCATTTGAAGTACAAATGTTTTCAATGATGATGAAGCCTAATTTATCATTTTTTTCCTTTGATGAAATCCAACTTATTTATTTTTTCTTTGTTTGCTTCTATTTGTGGTGTCCTATCTAAGGAACCAATGGCTAACCCAAGGTCATAAAGATTTACACCTGTGTTCTTCTAAAAGTTTTAGTTTTAGGTCCGATCCATTTTAGTTAATTTTGGTGTGAGAGATTCAAATTCATTCATTCTTCATATGGATACCAAGTTGTTCCAGAACCATTTGTTGAAAAGGCTGTTCTTTTCCCCATTAAATTGTTTGGCACCTTTGTTAAAAATCAAATGACCAGGGGCGCCTGGGTGGCTCGGTCGGTTGGACGTCCGACTTCGGCTCAGGTCATGATCTCAAGGTCCGTGAGTTCGAGCCCCGCGTCGGGCTCTGTGCTGACAGCTCAGAGCCTGGAGCCTGTTTCGGATTCTGTGTCTCCCTCTCTCTCTGCCCCTCCCCTGCTCATGCTCTGTCTCTCTCTGTCTCAAAAATAAATAAACATTAAAAAAAAAAAAATTTAAAAAAATCAAATGACCATAAGGAGGTGGGGTGGTAAAAAAAAAAAAAAAGTCAAATGACCAGATTGATGTACGATATCTTTATGCTAGTACTGCACCGTCTTGATTACAGTAGCTTTGTATTAAGTTTTGACATTGAGACTGAAAGTCTACCATCTTTGTTCTTCTCAAGGTTGTCTTGGCTGTTCTGAGTTCTTTGCATTTCCATGTGAATTTAGAATTGCACTGTGGACTTCTGCAAAAAAGGCCGTGAGAATTTTAATAGGGGTTACAGTGAATCTGTAGACTGACATGGGGGCCCTACACAGTTTTTTAATACTTCCCTGTACTGAATGTAATTTTTCTACAACAGACACACATGGGTTTTGATAAACGGGAAAATCAGGGGAAAAACAAGTCAGAAACTATAAGTAAATCATGAACACTCTATAGATGTGTAGGTTTAAACATGCCAATGCCATTAATTGGCCTAAATTATTAAAGCCAGTTGATTTCTTTTATTTTCAATATTTTTTAAATTGTTTTTTTAATTTAATTTATTGTCAAGTTGGCTAACATACAGTGTATGCGGTGTTCTTTTGGTTTGGGGAGTAGATTCCCGTGATTCATCGCTTACATACAACACCCAGTGCTCATCCCAACAAGTGCCCTCCTCAATGCCCATCACAGAGCCAGTTCATTTCAATAAATACTAAGGAAAACCCGTAACTCTTGGATTAGTTGTGACTATCGAAGATGACAGCCTTGACCTCATAAAACACAAAGATTCCAACAGTGGCTGCAAGGTGTAAAACGACCATAAAGAAACGTAAGGGTTACAGGTTTAAATTTTTTTATTAAAAAGAGACTACAGTGAAGGGCTGGCATGACTGGAACTCCACCATGAAACACTACAGTGCCCTTGCGACGGTTAAGACAAAGCGAAGTCTCCTAGCACAGAAATCTACAAAATAAGGAATTGAAGACAGCCGTCACAGTCAGTTCGGGAAGCTACAAAAGCATTCAGCGAGATCACAAACTCAGCTTTAAGAAAACAAAAAAATGTTTTCAATCTCTGCCAACAACCTATGTAAGGGATTCAATCTCGAGTCAAAATTCAGAATGTGGCTGCCAGCGAGACGCTTGAGTTCAGAGCAGTAAGTTACGGCTCAGCACCCCCTCCTCACCCGCACCAGCTAAGCCATTCAACTTCACACCTCTAATGTTTATCCCCCAACCTGGAGAAAAGAAAACTCCCCACTCTGGTCTGGGTGGAAGATACGCAAGGGCTGGCAGTGGAGGGGGGAGCATGTGGGTAGTGACACTGCTTCCCACAAAAAAATCGTGAGGTAGAGAATTCCAGATACGGAGTTCATCTGCTGGCCGGCCACAAAGAACAAATACTCACCGTGCCTGTTTTTCAGGGGCTACTATAATGACAGGGTAGGAATGCAAAGCTAAGAGAGAAATTGCAGTGTTGATAAGAACTGCGGTGGTATTCACTAAAGTGAGGGAAGTTCAACAAGCTGTTCTCCAAGTAAAATGAGTACGTTCTTAACAGAGATAGAGATAGAATTTGTTGAAGACAGATGTGGGGGAAGGGAGTTTCCATATCACAGTACTTACGAATAGTAACATCTCATGCTTCTACAAAGAGTATTAGTAGTCTGAACAAAGGATGACACCAAAAATTCCAGGCAATTTGATCAAAAACAAAAAAACAATCACACGGGCTGTAATTTATTTTAGAAAAAGAACCATTATTAAAACCCCAGTGGGTATATACCAGGAAAAGCATGACTTAGCAAACAAAAAACTAAGAGAGGTACTATCACCGTGCCAGATAAAACTAACAAGATAGTCACTGACTGTGTTAATTAGACATGGAAATCATATTAGCTAACTTTTTTTTTGTCCGACTTGGGGACAGGTACTATAAGGAAACGCTTTGCACATATTTAATGGCCAAACTGTCACTCAGTTTAAACTGTTTCTTCACGTATTCCTGGTAGCTGATTAATGGGGCCCTGACCTATTCATCTATAGCACCTTACTTGTACTGATCTTACGACCAATACAAAGTAGAAAGGCATATACACATTCCTCTCCTCTTAGGTTAATAAAGCAGCTTTTCCTTCAAGTAACAGAAACCTTGGCTTATCTTAACCAAAAAGAGGGAATTTATTGTTAGCTTACAGGAGAGTCTCAGAATGCATGGGAAGAAGCACCCTTACTGGGGACAGAACAAGAAGACTCTTGTGAACTGAGGTAGTTCTCACAGCATTATCTGTTTCCCTCTACACACTTGCTTCACTTTCTTCTCGGCTTATCTTGCACATAGCTGCTTCTTCCCAGTTCTATGAAAGACTTCTCAGTTCATACCCTCAAAAAAAAAAAAATATATATATATATAAAATAACATAATAAAATAAAATAAAACCCTGGAATCTCTATCCCAACTTGGGTCACATGTCAGCCCCAGGGCCAGTGTGCATCTCCTCAGTTGGGTATTGTGAATGTGGCTGTCAGGCCTACCACGTAGAATTTGTGTGATCTTAGCGACAGCAGGGGGGTGATGGGATAGCCTGGAGAAAGAAGCCAGTAAAGCTGTCTCTTCTACTTCCATTAGCAACAGAGTCCTGGAGGACAGTCTCCACTAATGAGTCACTCCAAAACAAAACATCCCAGAGCTAGGCAGACAATTCTTCTGATGGATAAAGTCTAGCCAAAACCTTCAATAGTCTTGCCTTGATTCCTTCAAAACCTTCAATCTCCTCACCCTGATTCCTTCTAAACTGCAACACAGTGCAACCTTTAATGAATGTCCACACTGCAAGAAGTCCTCAACCTCTTGAAATGAGAAACTACTTACCTAAGGAGGGGTGAGTGAGATCAGAGAAGGCTGGGAGTCATATTCTCCCTTTTACAGAAAAGAACACATGTAAATGCAAGGCAAGTTCAAAAGCATTCATTATACAATGGAATGACCCTCGTTAACGATAGGTGACTACCACATTACAGCCATTCACAACAAAATCACTCCAACTGGCCACTCATCACACTCTGCTAGGAAGCTTTGAGAAATTACAGCTTCCCAAAGACTCATGCCAGATAAATCATACCCCAAGGACTGCGCTTACTCATTTTTTTTAAAGCTCCCTAAATGATTCTGATGCACATGCAGGTTTGGAAAAAAGAAATGAAGAAGACACATGAGTGCTGTTGCAGCTCAAATATGGAGATGAGCCAAGGAAAAGGAAAAAAAAGATGAGCAGTGGATCAGCAGTGGGGAGGAGGCAAGAAACCAGCTGAGCAGGCCATCTAACAGAGAAGATCGCACTTGAGAAAAGGCCACAAGAGCCACATTAGCCGTTAATAGGACAAAGTAAGTGTATGAGGGGGAGCTACAAAGAAACTTTCCCAGGCATCGCTGGTAAGGGGGGCGATGCTGCAGAAGGATGATGGATGTGTAATGAAGGATGTAACGGATGGTCGGAAGTTGGACGTAAAGAACAATCATACCTTTGCTCCAAATAGAATTCGGTTACGACCCGGTTAACAGAATGACTTAATGAAACACTTACGAATCTGAAGTTCATTCTGTTGTATACTATGAACATAAGAGAAAACAAATGGGAAGTTGCGTAACATAAAATGAAGCATCACACTCTATCTACGTGTTACTGATGTAAGACAGTATCGAATAGGAGAGGGGAGTGTGTGCCGGGAGGTGGAAAGGCATCACAGACACAAAGGACAGAATCAACAGATTTACGACTGTGACTTTCCATATTAATAGACCAGCTCAATTTGGACTCTGGGCCCTAGTGACTAACTTCTACCAGATACGTGTATGTATCTTCGTGGAGGAGTGGGATAAAAGGAAGAATAATCACTACGAAGGCTATCTTTTACTGAAAAGGACTTACCCTTGTACCCTGCACACCTGCAGCCGACAGGAACTCTCAGGAACTCTCCCGGGAGTACAGCTCATACAATCCCTCCCACTGAGACCTGATATGCAGGTACCACAAACTCCCTACCTAACCTTACTCTATGGGATGCGTGTCTTGTGCCTTGTCCTGGGATTTAGTAAGAGAGAAATGGGAAGGAGGAAGGGAGAAAAGAAGTGGCGGAGGAGAATTGTCCACAATTAGATGTGTACATGTTAAAACGAGTGCTGCAGTTTTTCACAGTTTCAAAGGCAAGTCTGCACCTTGCTGGTCTCACGCTGGTAAGCACTGTATGTCAGAAACACTGGCTGGCAACACAGGGTGTATATTCTGGGACAAGCAAATGAGCACTCTCTTGCGTGTGCCAACAATTAAGCGTTATTAGCTCAAAGGATGAATTTCACGAAACACGTCGTACGTTGTTTTCCTGTGCAAGATAAACGTGCTGGCAGCAGAAGGGTGGTGATAGCAGATGAACCTGAGTGATGAACCAACACCATCAACACACCACAAGCCCAAGGGACGGTTGTAATTATAGAGTTCTCCCTTTACAAAGTGCTTTTCTATTCAGCGTCTCCTCTAATCCTCCCAATTACACTCTGAATTAATGAGACTAGGAATCATTACCCCTATTTTCTAGATAAGAAAATAAGAGAAAGTGACTCAACCACTGAAGAAAGCCAGCTAGGCAAAAGAGAGCAATGAATTTTAAAATTTTCAAATATCACAGATTTTTGTGGTGAAAGGACGGCCGAAGGACAGAATCACCAGTTCAGATTTAAACACAAAACATCAATTAGAGAATGAGAATTTGATATCACCACCCAAGATCTTTTCAGGTCAAAAGCGCAGCTACAGTATAATCACAAATTCTTGTCTTGGTGGAATCAGTCCAATGGAGTTGCATAATCTCACCTTCGTGATGGTATCGAAGTGGTTAACTACCTGGCTCAATACCAGTCTCAATGTGTACAAAGCTTTTTTCCACTTTCAACCCTATGACTGATTTTTAGTTTAATCTGAAGGTAGCTAAGGCTCACTTCTAAGATAATATATTCAAGGCCATGGACACAGGCTAAGTAAAAATAGAGCCATGCTCTTCCACCTCTTACCACAATACTCCCTCTACCGCCCGCCCCTTTGGTAATGACCCACTGGGCAACGCTAAGTTATAAGCCCCTGGAAATACCACTACTGAATCAACACAAGGTTGAACCACCAATACCTCCACATTCAAAACTCTTTTACCCAATAAACACAACATTTTTTAAGTTGCCTTTTAAAACCTCTCCTCTTTCCTATTTTCTTCGTTGGTGACCACAACACTCTCACAGATCCAAATATTACCTCTATTACAAACGATAACCAAATTTTCCCTCCATGCCTCCCACCTTTCTTGAACCCGAGGGAGGAATGGTTGGCTTGAACAACAGCTCCTTCTGATTTTCTCCTTTCTGTAATGGGTATTATGTCCTCTCCTCCTCATCCCTCTGGTGAGCAGTAGTTCCTTTGCAGCACATTGTCCCTCCTCTACTTTACCTCAGTGCTATATAATATTCTACCTCAATAAACCCTCTTCCATCTGTTTCCTTCTCTACATTCCCAATGCCATTTTCTATCCCAGATCAAAACTTATTATCTGCCAACTGGATTATCAGCATAATCTCTTATAGCTCATATGCATGTTGGAGCCGCACTGCTTGGCCATGAATCCTAACTCAACAACTTACTTGCAACTTGGGCCAGTTCACCTCTACGTGCCTCAGTTTCCTCTTCTGTGAAGTGGAGAGAACAGTACCTACTCTCAGAGAGTCACACTGATAATAAAAAGAATATATATAGTAGGCTAAAAAGATGCCTGGCACATAATAAACGTATATGAATTGTTACTACCATTGTTACTATTGCCTAGGCTCCAGTCTCTTCCTCTCTAGGGCAAACTCTATAGATGCAGGGCTATTACCACTGTTATTAAGGGTTTTAAGCATCATTGATACATAACTTTTAAACCTTTCTACTGCACTGTCTCTTCAGTGTGGTGCTATCTTGGGTGACGGCTTTAACACCGGGGGCTCACTTCCGTCCTCATTGCATTAATAACTGACTGTCTCTCATTCCCCCCAAGACACAAGTTTCTTAAGACAAGGAAATGGTATGGTTTATCAGTGTCTTTCACTCTATTCCCTATGTCTTGAGCATGTCTGGCAAAGAGTAGATACACAAATCAAATCAACCAGCCTCCATCCTCTCAGCACCCAGCACACAGACAAAACCACCCATGAGTTTAAGGGTTTAATGACTTTCACCAATTAACCCATTTCACGGCTCTGAAGATGGCTACTACATAATGTAGTTACAAGTGGACAGAACTGCTTAAAGATACTGAACAACCTTATCAAACAAGTTGACCTAACACGTACAGAACATTCTATTCAATAACCGTAGAATAATCATTCTTTTCAAGTGTATATAGAACATTCACCGAAATACACCATTAATCAGTCTCAATAAGTGTAAGAGTAAACTCTCTTAAAAAAATTTTTGCTTAACATTTATTTATTTTTGAGGGACAGAGACAGAGCACGAGCAGGGAGTAGAGAGAGAGGGAGATACAGAATCCGAAGCAGGCTCCAGGCTCTGAGCTGTCAGCACAGAGTCCGACGTGGGGCTTGAACCCACGAACCGCGAGACCATGACCTGAGCAGAAGTCAGACCCTGAACCGGCTGAGCCACCCAGGCACCCAAGAGTAAACTCTCTTAAATTTTATGATACAAAATGTATTTTCTGACCATAACAAAAATTAAAGTAGAAATGGATGACTAAATGATATATGGAAAAAAAATCAAATATTCAAAATTTAAGCAACATACTCCTAAATAATCCATTCAAACCAGAATTCACAGGCAAAACTAAAATTAGTTTGAACTGAATAATTTTTTTTAATCAAAAGCAATACCCGAAAAGAAATGTATTTCATCATTTAAAAAAAAAAAAAAAAAAAAAAAAAAAAAGGAAGGCCTAAAATCAGTCATCTAAGCTTCCACCATGAGAAACTAGGAAAAGAAGTACACATTAAACTCAAAGTAAGTAGAAGAGAGGCGCCTGGGTAGCTCAGTTTTGAGCACCCAACTCGATTTCAGCTCAAGTCAAGATCTCATTGTTTGTGGGATCAAGCCCCACGTAGAGCTCTGCACTGACAGAGCAGAGCCCGGTTGGGATTCTCTCTCTGCTCCTCCCCCACTCATGCCACACACACTCTCTCACTCTCTCTCAAAATTAATATATAAAAAACTTTTTTAAAAAAGGCTGATTGACTTTTTAAAAAAGATAAGTAGAAGAAAATAAAGATATCGGCATAAAGCAATGGAATAGAGTATCGACAACTAATAGCGGGGAGAAAAAATGAAACCAAAGTTGATTCACTGCAAAGATCAATAACATTTATAAACTTCTAGCCAAACTAATCATGTGAAAAAAGAGAGAAAGGACACAAATAACCAATATCAGGAATGAAAGAGAAGACATCATCACAGATGCTACAGATATTAAAAGAATGAGAGAATACTCATTCTATGAATGTCCACTTTGTGTCTATAAAGGCTCACTTGAGAAGAAACAGACAACGAGAGTAGCCCAATGTCTATTTAAAAAATTGAATTTGTAGTTAAAATCTTCCCCAAAAGAAAAGTTCTGGCCCAGATTAATTCTATGGAACATTTAAGAAAGTATTAACTGTGGCAGACACAGCTTAGTAACCCCAAAGAAGTCAAGCCACCGTGTAACTCTTGTGTGACCTGTCCCCCATGAGTGTGGCCACAACGTGTGTCCTACTTCCAACGGAATACAGCAAAGGTGAGGGATAGTTACTCCTTTTATGAGGTTTTAAGACACATGTAAAAGGATTCTGCAGGTACAGTTAAGGTCCCCATCAACTGATTCTGAGTTACTGAAAAGGGAAATTATCTTAGGAGGACCCAACTGAATTAAGTGTTAAGTCTTTAAAAGAGACACTGAGCCTTTCCTTGGTATCAGAGAGATTCTCCCACTGGCTTAAAGAAGCAAGCCACCACAAGTCCTACAGTCACAAGGAACTGAACTCTGCCAACAGCCGTAAGAGGCAAGCTAACACCCTGACTGCACTTGTGAGACGGACAGTAGAAGACCCAGCTAAGCCATCCCCACACTCCTGACCTGCAGCAACTGTGAACAAATAATTATGTTTTTGTGAGCCGTTAAGTTTGTGGTAATGTGTTATGCAGCAAGAGAGAACTAATACCCTAATTCTAAGTAAATTCTTCCTTCCAAGAAATAAAAGAGAAACACTTCCCCACTCGCTTTTGATGAGGTCTCCAAGGACCCTCAGGACAAAATCAGATAAAAGCATTTAAGAAAGCTACAAATATTCCTCATGAAACAAATTCTGCAATATACAAAAAAGATACATATGAAAAGGATAACCATCAACATATAAAAAGAGTCTATCTGAGGAACTGTTGGGTTGCTTTAACATTCAAAACTCAGTGTGAGACACCATGTAAACACTTAAAGACTTAAACACTTAAAGACTTAAGACTTAAACACTTAAACACTAAAGAACATGATCATCTCAACACAGAAAAAGCATCTGAAAAAAAATCCAACATCCATTTCTGATTTCTAAAACATTTCATCAGGTTAGGAAAAGAAGGAAAGTTTTCTTCTTCGACCTGATAAAGAATATCTACAAACAGGGCGCCTGGGTGGCTTAGTTGGTTAAGTGGCTGACTTCATCTCAGGTCATGATCTCACGGTCCGGGAAGTTTGAGCCCCATGTCAGGCTCTGTGCTGACAGCTCGGAGCCTGGCTCCTGCTTTGGATTCTGTGTCTCCCTCTCTCTCTGCCCCTCCCCCACTCACACTCTGTCTCTGTCTCTCAAAACTGAATAAATGTTAAAAAAAAATGTTAAGAATATCTACAAACAACCTACAGCTAACATTACACTGTCCAGTGAAAGACTACATGTTTATCTCCGAAAGATCAGGGAGAAAGATCTGCTCTCAGCTCTTTCACTGCTATACTAGAGAGGTACGATGAAGCAAAAACTGAAAAAGACACAGATACTGGAAAGAATAAGTAAAATAATCTTCATGTGCACTTAATACGAATCTCTGGGTAGAAAATCCTATGGAATTTACAAAAACTAAATGAATTCAGCAGTATTGCAGAATACACTGTCAATATACGAAAATCATTTATATTTCTACATATCAGCAGCAAATATTAAATGAGTACCACACACAATAGCACCAAAAATATGAAACCTTCACAGTTAAATTTGACAAAAGTAATGCAAGAATTGTATTATATATTGAAATACGTAAAATGTTGCTGAGAGAAATTGAAGTCCGAAGAAGAAGGGGGGGGGGTGGGAGAAGGAAGGGAGGGAGAAGATGGAGGGGGGAGGAGGAAGGGGGAGGAGAAGGAGGAGGAGGAGGAGGAGGAGGAGGAGGAGAAGGAGGAGGAGGGAGAGATACAATATGGTCATGGATCTCAACCTTAAGATGTCAAATCTCTCTACCTTCACCTACAGATTCAATAGGTCTATTCTGGCAAGCTGATTCTGAAGCTTAAGGAAATGCAAAGGATCTAGAATAGCAAACATTTTGAAAAGAGTAACACTGCATAACCTACGCAATTGGTATAAGGATACATATATGTCACTGAAACAGAAGAGTCCAGAAATAAACTCATATATAGGGTCAACTGATTGTCAGCAACTGCCTTTTCAATAAATGACACTAAAACATCATTTTCAACAAAAGATGCTAAAACACCCTTATGTAAAAAAGGGCCCTGATCCTTAACTCAAAAACCATACACAAAAAAATCACCTCAAAGATCACAGTCCTACAGGTAAAACCTAAACTATAAAACTCATAGAAAAAAGTATTTGTGACCCCGGGGTAAGCAATGACTTCTTAGGATTCAAAAAGCATGAAATATAAAAGAAACTGATCAATGGAACTTAAAATACAAAACATTTGCTCTTCTAATGATACTTAAAAATGAAAAGGCGGGGCGTCTGGGTGGCTCAGTCGGTTGAGCATCCCACTTCGGCTCAGGTCATGATCTCGTGCTCCGTGAGTTCGAGCCTCACGTCCGGCTCTGTGCTGACAGCTCAGAGCCTGGAGCCTGCTTCAGATTCTGTGTCTCCCTCTCTCTCTGGCCCTCCCCCCGTTCATGCTCTGTCTCTCTCTGTCTCAAAAATAAATAAATGTTAAAAAAAAAAAAATTAAAAGGCAAGACACATCAAAATATTTATAAAACATGTATCTGATAAAAGACTGTCCCCCCAAATACACAAGAATTGTTACAACTTTATAATAAAAAGATAATGCAACTTCTTAAATGGGCAAAAAATGTAAACAGACACTTGACAAGAGAGCTGTTGGCAATGGAAAATGTTTGGCAGTTTCTCACAGAGAAATGAAAACATATACCCCACCAAAACTTGTAAATGAGTGTTAATAATAATAGTAATACTTGTATCAACCCAAACTGGAAATCCTAACATCCATCAATCAGCAAAAGGATAAACAAATCGTGGTATATCCATACAATGGAATATTATCCATCAATTGAAAACCTGAATCACTGATATACACAACACCACAGATGGATTCAAAAGCATTGTGCTAAGGGAAAAGAAGTCAAACACAAAAGACATGCTGTATGATTCCATTTACATTAAATTCTAGAAAAGGCAAAATTATGGTTATGGAAAGCAGTGCAAGTGTTCCCAGGGGCTTGAGGAACTGACTACAAAAGGACATGAGGGAACCTTCTGGAGTGATCAAAAAGTTCCGTATCTTGGGTGTGGTGGTGGTCACACTACTGTATACGTGTTGTTGTTGTAAACTCAACAAATTTCGTCCTTCCTTTTCTGTGACCAACAGACATGTTTTACCTTATTCTCTCACTATCTTTGAAATGTGTGTTATCATCCATCTCAATCTAAGGACAGTCTATGTGTCTAAGACCAGACTTAACCTTTGAAAATCTATTTTCCACACATCAGTTAATTCATACTTCTTCACGAATACGATCCTCCGTATTCCCAGATTCTATTACTTGCACTCGGCTAAAAGTAGAGGTTGTGTGCACTGCTCAAGTCACAGCGAGTAAGTACGTGGCAGTGCTGGTTGCCTTTAAAGCTGGATCAGCCAGAGTCCAATTCCGCTCACTAGCTCCCTGACGAGGGAGACAGCACAGCAGGAACCCGGGACTGGGCACTAGACAGGCCTGCAGATTTGTCCGTCTGGGGTCTGCTGAGCCAGGTTCAACCACGAGGCACAAGGAAGCCAACCCCTAGGGAAGGGAGAATGTGCCCACGGAGACAGACAGCTGCTTCTCTCTGCTCCTGCAGGCCCCCACCGAGGCTCTCCCGTGACCTAACGGCTTCAAATCTCAAACGCTCTTCAGACACGGGCAGACAGAGCAGACGAAGTGGCATCACTGTTGTCAGGCCGTGTCAGGCCACGACCACTCCCAGCCCCTACACCGTGGCCTCCTGATTTCAAACTCTTCATCAACCCTAAATACTGACCTACCTGCTTTCCTTGCTTCTAGCCTCCCCAGTCCACACACCGTAGCTAGAACAGCCTATAAAATTCTGAGTTCCTGCTAAAAAACTCTCAGCTCCCCAGTGTCTATCAGAAAGCATAAATTCTGCAGGCGATGCATATAAAATGCCACAATCTGGGTGCTTCCTGCCTCCATCTACAACCTCATTTTAGCCAGTGCTTCAAGGACTAAGCGTTCATTCGTTTACTCATTCATTCGAATATTCGTGAAACACCTGCCATGTCCCAAATACCATCTTTACTGAAACATATTGGCCCAATAAGGAAATCTAGGCAAAAATAAAGTATTGTGAGGGAAAGGGGCAGGTGTGTGAAAGGCGGGTATCTTAGAGAGGTTAGGGAGGCCTCGCTGACAACTAGAAGGACAGCGACAAAGTTGCCATTTACTGAGATGGAGAAGGCTCCCAGATCAAGAATGCGCTTTTAGATATGCTTGTTATACTCGTTGTTCGAGAGTTTTTATGACCCCATTTCCAGGTCCCCTCCCTCCTCGAGGTGGGGAGGTCAGGGGGTGGAGCTGAAACATGCCACCCTCTAATCCCATTTGTTCTTCTTAATGACCAGCCCCTGGCCTCAAACCACCTAGAGGCCCCACCCCCAGCCACCTCCCTGCAATGGTCCAAAGATGCTATGAATAAGAAAAGATGCTCCTATCCCCCCAAAATTCTAAGGGTTTGGGCAACTTTTTGCCAGAGACCAAGGACAAAGACCAAATATATTATTATCCCATGGAGTTGAACTCCTTAGTTGATGACTACTCTTCAAGCCACAGGACAAAGAAAACATTTGTTTCTCTTTGAAAATCAGGTAACAACAGGGAATAAGTACACACACCCAACTTGATGAATTTCATGTAAAATACAGTGTGCCTACCTTAGACCTTTTCTTAGATTCTTACAAATTTGTTGCTGAAAGTAACAACTAATTTGTATCCTCTTCCAGAATTTGTGATTTAGTGGTAGAACCAGGTTTTTGGTAGTTATCTTTGTATCTCAGAACCATGCTTATAAGACAGGTTCAAATATTTGAGGGAAGAAAGGGCATAGGACATCTGACCATAAATGGGAATAAATGAGAAAGGTAAAAACAATGCCTAAGGTTTTGTGCATAAACTGAAAATAAGGAGTTGTTTTGGGTAAAGATTCTGGGCTCTATTAAATAACAAGAAAAAGGAGCAGAGTCATGTATGTGAACTTGGAGCTCAGAAGCCTAGATCTTACTCAAGTTACATTGCAGGATTTTTTTGTAACTTCAATACCTGGGATTCACTGTCTTGCCACTTCGAAGAATAAAGAGGAGGACACAAAATGAACAGCAGGGAAAAGTTTATTAGGGTGCAAGAAAGTAAGAATAGTATGAAAGCTCTCTAAGAGAAGGAGCATTTGAAAGTGAATGCCTGTGACCATAGCAGGGGACTTTGTTTTACAGGGTTTTGTTCAGGCCTCTCTGCTTCCCTGAGTTTCTTCTCAGGTGCCACCTTTATTGCCTGGGTAACTCTAAAAGCCTACTCACTCCTTTTTGATTGGCTATTTTCTATTGTATGAGGGGCGGTCTGTGGCCATCCTGTTCCCTGCGGGTCATAAGGTTTTAAGGTCTACTACTTACTTTTAGTTAGGTCTTTTGTCAAATTCCTGGTAGGGGGAGTATGTGGTCTGTTACATTCTTCAGAGGAACCTTATGCCCGAAGGAGTCTGCTGTGGTCAGACCCTCCCATAATTGTTCCAAAATTTGTGTTTTTCCCCAGCCAGAGACCTCAGGTCCTACCTGACCTTTCCCTCTCTGCCTATTTTATCCTATCTTTCCCTAATATGGTTACCTTGTATGAGTGTCTTCCCCGTTGGAGTAAAAGGCCCTCAAGAGCATGGATTATGCTTCATTAATTTGTGGATACCCATAAGCACTGCCACAGCACCTGAACATGAATGAGTTCCTTCAGTGCATTTTGAGTAATAGGAGGGCTGTCCATCTCGAGACCACCTTGGTTTGTACTACCCTGAAGACTTGTCGGTAACAGTTTTAATAATTTATACTGGGGAATCTTTCTTTGTTCTTTCTTCAAATATAGGAGGGTCTACTACAGGCCAAGCACTACTCTCAAATCCAAGGACAGAGCCGTGAACCAGCCAAACAAGGTCCCTGTCTTCATGGAGCTTATACCCTAACTGGGGAAAACAAACTCATAAAACAGCTCACCTCAGAAAGGGCTAAGAGCTCAGAAAACCAAGGATCACCGAGATAAAAAGTAACTGGGTGAGTTACCCTAAGCGGACGGGGCAGGTCTCTTCTGCGACAGCAGCGGATGTGAAACGTGGATGAAGAACCAGCCACGTGAAGAGACAGAGGAAGATTGAGGGCAAAGGCCCTGGGGAGAGTACAAGGCTGGCCTGTTGGTAGAAAGGTGAGAGCAGCGGGGAGGAGAACAAAGGTGAGTGGAGAAGCAGGAGGGGCCACATCAGGCAGATCCTTGTAGCCACAGTAAGGGATCTGGATTGTATTCCAAGGAAAACGGGAAGCCACAGGAGGATAGGTTTTAAGCAAGGAGTGACATTTTCTAAAGGGTGGTAAGATGATCTGGCAGAGCAAAGGAAACAAAAGTCTGGACGGCTGGAAAGACGAATATCAAATGGAGCCAAAATTTACTCAAGAACTATGGAAAAGATCAGGACTTGGGATGGGAAGACGGGAGGGTTGAGGAGGAAAGAAAAAAGGACTGGTGGAAAGTCTATTTGCAAAGCTGACACGCAGGCAGCCAAGTGTAAAGCACCCAAGCAGAAAATGAGAGGATTCTCCTCGGAAAACACGGAATACCCATGGAGAAGAGACCTCCAGCCACCAACAGTTGGGGACTCTCCTAGAGAAGAAGAACTTGCTGCCAGAACTGACACTAAGACTTGATTACCAACTTTTACTTCCTCACCCTTAAACATGAATACAGAACAGAGCAGTAGACATTTGTAAAAATCTCCAATCGCAGAAAGAATCCAAAGCAAACAAACCAAAAGAAAAGATATGGAAGAAACAAAGACAATGCAGGGAGAAGAAAAACACTTCATTAAAAACTACAGTTGACCCTTGAGCAATACAGGTTTGAGCTGTGCGGGTCCATTTACACACAGAATTTTTTCAATAAATACAGTACTATAAATGTATTTTCCTTATGATTTTCTTAATGACATTTTCTTTTCGGCTTTACTGAAAGAATACAGTTGTAATACATACCCAAAATATGTGTTAATTGACTCTTTATGTTCTCAATAAGGCTTCTGGTCGACAGGGAACTATTAGTTAAGTTTTTGAGGAGTCAAGAGTTACCTGTGGATTTTCAACTGTGTGGGGGTTCGTGTTCAAGAGTCAACTGCATAACTAACATGCTTATAAAGAGAAAATATAAAAGCATAAAGCAAAAAGAGGTTCTGGAGAAGCAAGCAGAGAACAAGTTCAGAAATTAAGAACTGGGTAACTGAAATAAAAACATAAGAGATAGAAGATAAAACCCAAAACATATCCCAAAAGGGAAAGGAGAAATGATAAAAAATTGGATATAAACAGGTAACACTACAGAACCAGCCCATGAGGTCCAACATCCAACTAACAGAAGTGTTTTTAACTGAGAGGACCCAGAAAAATGGAAGGAAGAGAATATACCAAGGCATATAATTATGACATTTCAGAATAACAACGATAGAAAAAACTACCAGAAAGTATCTAGAGACAGAAACCAAGTTACTTATAAGGACAAAGAAACAGAGGGCATTCGATTTCTTAAAATCAGGCCTAAGAAGCTAGAAATCAATAATCATTTTTAAAATGTGGGTGAAAATTATCTACCACCTGACAATTATTCAAATTATCAATCACATATAAAGGTGGAAAGTTTGTCTAGACATTTTGACATCAATGAAAGACATTTTGACATCGATGAAAGATATGTTCAGGCAGGCATTATTAGCTCAAAAAGGTTATTTTCCATGCATTTTTTTTCTCAGAAAGCGACCAGAAAATGTGCTCCTGCAAAACAAGATTATAAATTGAGAATGATGATGACATGAGATCCAGAAAACCAGGGTGCCAGCAGAGAAAGTCAAGGGGAGGCGAGATGGAAGGAGAGCTCTGGGGTTGGATGGCAGAGCGAGACCAAGGGGCAAAAACAGTGTGCACACAGCAAAAAAGTTAAGACTAGGAGGTAAACTGAAAAGGCAACTGTTAACTTCAGGAAAAATGAAGAACCATACAAGAAAGGAAGTGAAGTCATATTACATCATTTGACCAGCAGGGACTATTTACACAGTTAAAATATAATCTTGACTCTCAAATGAGCCAAAGGCTGTCGTTACCAATGGCATGCAAGGAAAGAAGTGGGGACTCTACCATGGTTAATAAATAATGCCTACGTTGCAAAATCAAGAACTAGCTATGAATAAATTATTTACGAATATGAAAGTAAATAGGCAAAACAGTGAAACAGAGGACTGAAGGGAACTACTTTATGCCTTTAGTGCTATTGACTTTTGAAACTGCTTCTTTTGTTAAAAACACTTGAGAAGGGGTGCCTGGGTGGCTCAGTCAGTTAAGCAGCTGACTCTGGATTTCGGGTCAGGTCATGATCTTATGGTTTGTGGATTCCAGCCCCACATCGGGCTCTGTGCTGACAGCGCAGAGCCTGCTTTGGATCCTTTCTCCTTCTCTCCCTGGCATGCTCTCCCTCCCTCTCTCTCAAAAGTAAACTTAAAAAAAAGGGGGGGGGTCTGTTTTAGATGTATTAAGTTTGAGATTCTTTTTAGACATCCAAGTGTGCTATTAAGAAAAGACATTTGGGCGGGGGGAGGACGCCTGGGTGGCTCAGTTGGTTACACGTCTGACTTGGGCTCAGGTCATGACTGACTTTGGATACTGTCTCCCTCTCTCTCTCTCTCTCTCTCTGCCCCTACCCAGCTCACGGCTGCTCTCTCTCTTTCAAAAATAGAAAGAGAAAGAAAGAAAAAAGAAAGAAAGAAAGAAAGAAAGAAAGAAAGAAAGAAAGAAAGAAAGAAAGAAAGAAAAGAGAAAAGAAGAAGAAGAAGAAGAAGAAGAAGAAGAAGAAGAAAAAGAGAAAAAGAAAAAGAAAAAGAAAAAGAAAAAGAAAAAGAAAAAGAAAAAGAAAAAGAAAAGAAAAAATACTTGAGGTGCCTGAGTGGCTCTGTTGGTTGAGCGTCTGATTCTTGATTTCATCTCAGGTCATGACGGGTCGTGGGATGGGGCCCTGCATCAGGCTCAGCGCTAAGCATAGAGCCTGCTTACGATTCTCAGTCTCTCTCTCCTTCCTTTTCCCCAGCTCACTCTCTCTCTCTCTAAAATTAAAAAAAAAAAAAATTTAAGAAAAACTATTCGATGCATGAGCCTTGGGTGCAGGAAAAAAGTGAGAGCTGGAGATAATCAATTTGAGTCATTAGCTACAGTTAATATTTAAATCTCCAGGACTAGATAAGGTTATCATAGGGAAAGACCAGAAGGAAAAAGGAATAGAAATACATACTTGTATTATAATACAGAAATATAGTAGAAAATAGCATGCATTATTTCACAGAGTAAGGGCAAGTACTAGTCCATAAAATTTTTATTTCAGAGACAGAAAGATGATAGTGAGATAGATAAATGTATATAAATAAACAGATTGGCATATGTAATTTGTATACTTATAAATGTACTGGGAATAATGTAAAATGTATTTCCTATCAGAGACTGTGATCCAAAATATTTAAGAAATTCTAGGGGATGAGAAGCCAGGAAAAAGGTAAACAATTAGGCACTGTGGTCGGAAGAATACTATGAAAGTATAGTGTACAAAAGCCAAGAGAAATACTTCGTAGAAGAAATGCTCACCAATATGGAATGAGTATGAGAGGTTAAATACAATTAAGACTAAGTGACCAGTGACCATGGGCTTGGTAATACGGAGACCATTTGTTGCTGACCTTGACAAGGGCCACTTCAGTGAACAGTGGTAGTGGAAAACACTTTAGCGTGGATGAGAGGCAAAAAAGTACATACAACCAATACAGACAAGAGAAAGAAAACCTCCCCAGGAACCTGAAATTTGAACATCAGAATTCACTATGTGAAAGAGCCAGTCAGAGTTTTAAAATAAAGTAGGCTACCAGTTTCTTGGGACAGTCACAGGTTTCTAATCTCCAATGTTGACTGTATTTGGCGATAGGGCCTTTAGAGACTTAATTAAGGTTAAAAGAATTCATAAGGGTGAGGCCCTAATCCAATATGACTGGCTTTCTTACTAGAAAAGATTAGGGCACAGAC
Organism: Panthera tigris; assembly: GCF_018350195.1. NCBI lineage: Eukaryota > Metazoa > Chordata > Mammalia > Carnivora > Felidae > Panthera > Panthera tigris. The sequence continues at coordinate 17,564,309 of NC_056664.1, forward strand.
ACACACAGAGAAAAGACCACGCGAGAACACCGGGAAAAGACAGCCGGGAAAAGACAGCCGGGAAAAGACAGCCGTCTACAAGCCAAGGACAGGGGCCTCAGAAGAAATCAACCCTGCTGACACCTTGATCTCAGACTTCTAGCCTCTAGAACTGTAAGAACATAAATTTCTGTTGTTTAGTGTATGTGGTATTTTGCTATGGCATCCCTGCAAACTAATACAAGGCCTGAGATTCTCGAGCCTCAAGTCTGGTCAGATCCTTCCCCCCAACCTCTCATCCCTCCCCAAGCCCCCCCAGGTCCATCCTAGTCAGACCATGAAGCTAGAGCATCATTAGCTCTCTCAACAGCAACAAAAAAAAAGTGCTTGAATTACTTCTTCATAAAGCTATTATTAGTTCTGGACCATTCCAATCAAAGTAAGATGTTCTTTTTTACTTACCACACCTCACCTCTCATTCCACAATTATTTTCTGAAACCAAAGGCAAGATATTTTCAGAAAAATGAGTAAAATCAAAGTTAAATAGCTCTCCGGAGCTGAGAGAGCAAGTATGATGTAGTAACAATCGGGAATTTTGATGCCCCCAGGTGGGCAAACGTTCTACCCAAGGTTTTGTACAGTCTATGTGTCACATCCCCAATTGCAGGCAGCTCACATCTTCAGATTGGAAAAGAAAGCATATGCTTGCATGCTTTCCTCCTTCCCCACCTGCAAACAAACCACACAGATCTGCTTTTCTTTACTTCCAGAATCTCACGTATCTACAATTAGCCCCAAATCCTGACGTCGCAAGCAGGAAACCGAGAAAGGCTTTTCAATTGTTTTATCATCAGAAAAGAAAGGCTGTTAACTCCGGCTCCTTCCTAAAGCAAGAAAACTAAAAATATACACACACATATATAAAAACAAATACAGGGGTGCCTGGGTGGCTCAGTCGGTTGGGCGTCCGACTTCGGCTCAGGTCATGATCTCGCGGTCCGTGAGTTCGAGCCCCGCCTCGGGCTCTGGGCTGACAGCTCAGAGCCTGGAGCCTGTTTCAGATTCTGTGTCTCCCTCTCTCTGACCCTCCCCTGCTCATGCTCTCTCTCTGTCTCAAAAATAAATAAATGTTAAAAAAAAAAAATTAAAAAAAAACAAATACATATATAGGCATTTGCATAAGTGCACACATATCTTCTCCAAACACAGTTGATACTGAGCATTTAGTACATCATGTAATGAATGTATTTATTTTTATTTCTGCTTAGTTATTGCATCAACCTGAACCCATTCTTCAATATACTGGAATTATGAAAAATTAAACTCACTGACATCTGGTTCTCAATTACTTCCCAAATTTTCACAACTGCTCAGCCACTTTGCTCAGAGACCTGTGGTTATCAGTTACTGTACATACAGAAGTCAAGAAGATCTAAAATGACGCTAATATTACCCTGAGAAGAAAGTTTTATGTCGTCTCAACCCAAGAAAGTCAAAAAATCACAGCAAACTAAACAGCACCATTATTACAAAACTGAGAGTTAGGTTACCTGACCCTGGAAGTTTAATATAGCCGGGTTTTTTTTTAAGTTCTGCCTAGCCTAGACATTTCTGTTGGGAATCTAGTTTGAGCCTGAACTCGAAGTAAACAATTTCACGGAGGGTTTCATACCCAGCTCTGTCCCCACCCCCTGATTCAATGAAGGAACGGAAAGTTCTCATTATCATCAGGGCCCGAACCTCTAAAAAAAAAAAAAGGACAAGGAAAAACCAATCACTTCACCTTCGAATGCAGGCCAAGGTTAAAATCTGGGCAGACAGTGGTAAGAACGGCAATCAGGAGCAGACGCTGCCCGAGAAGCAAGCAGTATCTGGTTTAACCCCGAGTCAGGATGCCCAGCCCTGGAACCTGTTCTTTCCCTCTCCAGGATGCCAGAGGGCCTGTCCTGGGTCAGGGGCACATCTCCCCCGAGCGACGTGGGCAGCGGATGATTTTAAGACACTTGTCCATCCACGACATTTAAAACCAAAAAAAGAAAGAGACAGGGACAGAGAAAACAAGCGAGCACCCCGAGTCGCGCGGGCGTGTGTACCGCCGTGTGGAACTGCCCCGCGGCGGATGCCCCACTCACCGCACACCATCAGCAGCAGGACGATCAGCAGCGTGACCACGAACACCAGCAGGGTCAGCCCGACGTTGTGCCACATCTTGGGGAGAGGACGGCGGTCGGAGGCGGGCTGCGGGGCGGCGGGCGCGGGCGGGCCGGCGGCGCGTGCTGGGCTTCAGCGGCGGGCGCCGGGGGCGGCGGAGCGCCGGGGCGGCATGGGCGGCGGACGCCCCTCGGCAGCGCCCCCAGGGGGCGGGGCGGGGCGGCGCGGGGGCGGGCACAGCGGCCGGCCCGCCCGGCGGACCCTCCTTCGCTCCCCGGCCCGCGGAGCGCGCGGAGAGGCGCCTCTAGCCTCTCATCGCTCGGGGGAGCCGAGGACGCGGCGCCCGGAGACTCCGGCGACCGCCGGATGTGCTTCCATGGCGGACGCCGCGCGCCCAGGGACAGGAGAGAGGGTGAGCACGGGGACGCGCGGCGGACACACGACCCTCGTCGTCACCCGCCCGTACCCGTGGTACGAGAAGAGTGGGGGGGGGGGGGGGGTCCCTCAGCCGGCGCGGACGGCGTCTAACGTCTCCCGAAGGCGGCCGCCGCAGCTTCTCGACCCCAGTCCCCTCCCCCAGCAGCAGCCCAGCAGCGAGCACGCCCACCGTTCGTCTCCTCCGCGGCGCGGGGCCGGCTGGGAGATGGAGTGCAGAGCCCGGTGGAGGCTAAAGGAGGCCGCCCCGCGGACACTACAACTCCCAGAATGCACCGCCCATTTGGCAGCTTTGCTTCACCCTCCCCGCCGCCCCCTCTGCCTTCAGTTTTTCTCGAGCCGCCGCCTCCGTCTACCGGCTGCGGGTTGGTGTTCTCGGAATGCGAGTAGTTGGCTGCCTCTCCTGCGCAGCGCCAGGGTGATCGCAACCATTACTCCACACGTGAAATCGTTTTTCCTTAAAACCATGATCGACGAAGCACGAAGAAGGGAAGAAAGCGGTGGCAGCTGCCTGGAAAACTGGTTGCAGGTGGACCTAGCCCCAGTGCTGGGAGGAAACGTTGGATACTTGGGCTTTTGAGGAAATACCCGCGTCAGTGCCAGACAGGCGAGCCAGAGAACGGAATCTCCCTTTTCCTCCTGTAACAGATGTTGGTCTATGTTTTCATGAGTAATGTATTCAAAAATGGTGCGCGAGGGACTTCAGTACATCTGCTTAGCCCTTAATTCACCTGAGTTGTAAATTTAATTCAGGGGCTTCCTTGAAACCAAGCGACGTAGGACCCAGAGCTGAAGATTTTGCCGCAATGGCTAGAACAAATCAGTGGGAAACAAGACAGTTTTTAATCATCTCAAGTACTCTGTCTCTACCTGCAATCAAATCTCCTCAATTCCGCCCCATTATAGTCACTCGTTAAAGAGGTGCCCCCCGAAGAGGAGAGGATAAATACGTAGCCCACTTTTAGAGGGTACCATAAATAGCCTTCCCGTTTTCCTGCCACTCTGTTGCTTCCTGCAGTACCTTTCCATTCCACGAATTCCTTTCCTGTTCTCTGTCTCCAAAGACAAGCCGGCAAAATCTGAGCAGAAATCTCTTGATTTAATAAGTATATACTGGCCAAAAAAATAAAAAAATATATCCTGGCCATAACCTAGCTGTCTCACTCTGTAAACTATTCCCTAAGCAGCAGTATTATGAACAAATACTGCATATGAAAATACATTATGGGATAATGACTTTGCGGAAGATTTAATGCAGGGTTCCTATGAAGAAAATGAATCCAGTGCAATTATGATGCATTTGCCAAAAAAAAAAAATGATTTTTTTTAAAAAATAGATGGTCTAATTCTATTGCATAAATATTTTATGTGTTAAAATCCAATTAAATAGTTGAAATAACACAAGAACTGGAAGAATTTAAAGCTTTTTATTTTCCATTCCCGTGTATTGAATACGTAAGTAATAGATGCCAGACACTCTTGTAAATGCTGGCAACACAGCAGTGAACGAGACAAGGCGTTTATACTCAAGATGCTTATATTGGAAGGTACAGACAATAAGCATAAATAGGGAAATCTCAAACCGCTAATTCTTATAATGAAAACAAGCAGGACAGTGGGGTAAAGATAAGGGTGTTATTTTAGATTGGGGGGCATCAGAGAAGCCCTATCTGAGTAAGTGACATTTAATCTGAGACCTGAATGACAAGAAAGATCCAGCTATGGAAATACCTAGAGTGTACTAGGTAACAGGAGCAACTAGTACAGAAACCACAAGGAGCAAACAAACAGCCATTCCTCTAGACCTTGGTAGTAGTTCTCAGCCCCAGGTGCACATTCTGAATGACCTAGGGAGATTTAAAACTTATAAATGGCCGGACCAAATGACTCAATCTCTAGAGGTCAGTGCCAAGCATAGTACTTTTTAAAAGCTCCCCAGTGACTCTAATGTGCACCCGTGGTTAACCATTGCTCTAAAGCTCTCAAAGAATGAGAGCCGCATTAGCATCACCTGGGAACTTGTTGGAACTCCAAGTTCTCAGGACCTACTTCAGCCAGACCTATTAACCCAAAACTCTGGGGTAATCCCAGGAAAAAAAAAAATAAATAAATATATATATATATACATATATATATATGACTCCATTGATTATGACCCTAATCATATATATATATATCCTAAATCTTTCCTAATCATATATATATATATATATATATATCCTAAATCTTTCCACTTTTCACTGACTCCATTGATTATGACCCTAATCATATGATAAGGGTCATAATCAATGGAGTCAGTGAAAAGTGGAAAGATTTAGGATATGTTTTAGAAGGAGAACTGCATCGGGATTGGCTGATACATTAATTAGATGTGAAAACAGGTGAGGAAAAGAAATCAAACATGATTTCTGGGTTTGTAGCCTGGGCTTCTAGGTGAATGAATGTGCCCTTTCTTGAAAGGTCAGATGATGCAGCCATCTCCCCAGAATGCTTTACGGACTCTTGTCTTTACAAACAATCCTTAACTGCCTGGGCAAAGGCTGTAGTTGGTGACTGGGTAAAATCACACAACCAAGAACCAGTCTCTTAACTCTCAAAAGTCCAAGGGCTTTTCCACTAAATCATGCTGCCATGGGTCCCTCATTTGCTATATTAGCATTGATTTGTATTTTCAAGGATTAATTCTGTAAGGATTTTCAGGTATAGGGTCTTGAGGTTACTCTTGAGCCACAGTCATTTCTGGAGCCCTCCTACTTCCTGTTCTCATCCCTGTATAAAATGCTCCGCCCCTTCCTTTCTGACCTACTTATCCTTAGATGTGGGTCCAATTTCCTCCTCAGTAAGAGGAGGTCTATGCAGTAAGACCTCCTGGTTTCCTATTCCAGTCACTTGTCCGTCTAGCTCCTCTAAGCCAGTGGTTCTCAGCCTTACTTACACGTTGGAGTTATCCAAGAAGTTTTAGGAACAGATTCTCTGGTTTCATGTCAGGCATATGAAAGGTGGGGAGGGAGGTACAGAGGGTCTGTAACTGTGTAACATCCTCTACGTTTTGATGCACAGTCAGCATTGAGAAACACTGGCATAAACTATATTCAGAAATAAATTAAGTACTTACCTTATGATATTCCTTGGATTGTTTATATTATTATATATTTAGCATTTAAAGTATACATATATAGTATTTAATATTTCACATATGCATATATACATTCTGATGCTTAGAAAAGAACACTTACTCCTCCCCTGCCATTTCCTTCCATACGGCAGGAAGCTCAATTGGTAATAATAGGTCCAGTCTCTCTGTGCTCTTTTATTCCCTGTGTCCCTGGTCCAGGGAGAAGTGACTTATCTAATTGGTGCATTTAGGAGAAATAAAGTGGGTTTGCTGAGCTTGGCTCCTCCCACATTCCTCTAGGGTGTGAGCTGCCTTAAGCCTCATAACTGTGTAGGCTTTCAGCATAGGGAGGGCCACACTAGTTCAGCATTGCCTCAACTTAGGGTTTAATTAGCAGGCCTGACCGGCTCTCACATTTTTATGTGTTCTCTGACCTAGTCTTTATTATTAGTAAAGGTGACGTTTGGCCTCCACATGTCTTACTGTTGGTTTTTTTTTTTTTTAATTTCTCAGTTGAACCACATTGTTCATTGTTCCGTCTCAGCAATCCCATGCTGTTTTTAAGATAACTAAGAAAAGGGGTCATGAATTCAGCATGTATGTATTACCACTTAGTAGGTGCTTGTCAGATATTGATTGGTCCAAATTTTTTATCTCTAAAGCATGGCAGTAAGCCTGAATTTTAGTCATTTGATTTCTAAGTATTGTGGAAAGGATTATGCTAACTGTGCAATGGATACAAACTAAGATTCCTGCCCTCAAGGAAAACCTAGTTCTAAATTAAGTGTTTACCAAAGACTTCCTTGTGCCAGGTACTGAGCTTGCCAGTAGCCATACAAAAATAGAATAAGTATGGGGCACCTGGGTGGCTCAGTTGGTTAAGCTTCTAACTCTTGATTTCAGCTCAGGTCATGGTCTAACGGTTCGTAAGATCGAGCCCAACATCAGGCTATGTGCTGACAGTGTGGAGCCTGCTTGGGATTCCCTCTCCCCCCCTCCCCCAACCCCTGCTCCTCCCCTGCTCCTTTTCTCTCTCTCTCAAAATAAATAAACTTTAAAAAATAGATAAAGGGGCGCCTAAGTGGCTCGGTCAGTTAAGCATCCGACTTCGGCTCGGGCCATGATCTTGCAGTTCGTGAGTTCGAGCCCCGCGTCGGGCTCTGTGCTGACCGCTCGGAGCCTGGAGCCTGCTTTGGATTCTGTGTCTCCCTCTCTTTCTGTCCCTCCCCTGCTCATGCTCTGTCTCTCTCTGTCTCAAAAATAAGTAAAACATTAAAAAAAATAGATAAAATATGCTCCCTTACATGAAAGAACTCAAACTGGCTCAGCCTTTTTCAACACTGACCCTTCTGTGCATCATGAAATCAGTTTAATGAATCATGATAGGTACCTTAAAAAATAGAATAAAATAGAAGATACCACTGTGTATCACAAGTACTAAGGGCAAGCACTACTCATGAAACTTGTTTTAGTTAACTATGTATGTGGGTGTGTGTGTGTATGCGTGTGTGAACTGAATTACAATGCAAAATACATTCTTACTGTGGGTTATAGTTTTTAAAAAGTTGAAGACCTACAGTCTAGCAGAGGAAGCCAGACATATATATTTGTGACTGTTTGAAATATTATTGTACCTGTAACAGGAATTTTACAGATCAGATCAAGGCTCAGGGAATCCAAAAATGTAGGAGTAGGTAAATGGTAGAGCCGACATCCAAACTCAGGTCAGTCTGATTTAAAAGATCATTTTGTTTCCATTGGACCACAAGACTGAGATGACATCAGGCAGGTTCTCAGGAAAAGGGGAAGATGGAAAAGACATGAGCAAAGTCTTGAAGTCATTCAAATGCATTTTGTGAGTATATACAGGGGAGGGTCAGGGTCCTTAAGATTCCACAGAAAATATACATTTCCTTTCAGTTCTAATGACCTGGGAGTAGAGGTATAATATGGTGGCTGAGAACTCCTGTTCTGTAATTAGACTCTGGGTATGAAATCTGACTTGGTTGGATTAGTTCATCTCTCTCAAAGTTTAAACCACTTCCACGTTGGTAAACATTGTAATATTTGTGACCATTTGTAAAATAGGCATATTAACAGTGCCTTCTTCATAGGGTTGTTTTGAGAATTGAATGTGTTGCTACAAAGAGCTTACTTAGCATAGTGCCCTACACTTAGGAGGTTTTCAGTCAATGTTAGCTATTAATTTTAATGAATAACCTAACGTATTCTAATATAATAGAAGGAACAGAGCAGCCCAATTGGTTTCATCCAATTCATTTTTACTTAATTTGGAAGAGGGTTTGATCAGAGAAGCAGAACCACCATGTGTGGCGATATGGAATAAGGCAACTACTATAGGAATTAAAGGCAGTTGTGTGAGTGGTAGACCGTCTATGCAGGCGGTTGCCTCCATGTCCAGTGTTGATCCTACAGTTGCTAGCCCAGCAGTTGAGAAGGAAAATTGGACGTGAATGAGGGCAAGGGCAAACTGGGACCGACATCTATTACCCAGAAGGACTAACGAGAACCCACATCCTCCTCTCCCTACCTCCATCCTCAGTGCCACCCGTGATGGTAAGAGAAGCCATCTAGGGGTTGGACGAGGCATTCTTCCCTAGGTGTCTGTCTCTCTGGGTCTTCAGGTGGCTTTCTTATAAGGACACGAGTCATCAGATGTACGGCCTGATCTGGAAGGGCCTCATCTTAGTATAGATGATGATATTTGCAAAGGCCCTCTTTCCAAATAAGGTCACATTCTGAGATTCCAGGTGGACATGAATTTGGGGAGAGGGGAGGGGACAACACCATTAAACTGTGCAGGTGGAGGAACTGCAGCTGGCTGTTGCCCCATGACAATAGGTGGGTTAGCTGCAGGTCAGAGACAGTGTGCCTGGCACCTACCACTGGCCATCAGAGCATTAAAAAAATAATGTGGCAGCTGCTTCCTTTCTTCCTCCCAAACAGCATTCAAAATGTCTCTGTTGAGAAAAGGAAACAAACCATAAGAGACTCTTTTTTTTTTTTTTTAATGTTTATTTTTGAGAGCGACAGAGACAGAATGCGAGTGGGTTAGGGGCAGAGATAGAGGGAGACGCAGAATCCGAAGCAGGCTCCAGGCTCGAAGCTGTCAGCACAGAGCCCGACACGGGGCTCGAGCCCATGAGCTGTGAGATCATGACCTGAGCTAAAGTCGGTCGCTCAACCAACTGAGCCACCCAGGCACCCCAAACCATAAGAGACTCTTAAAGATAGAGAACAAACTAAGGGTTGATGGAGGGATGTGGGTGGGGGATGGGCTAGATGGGTGATGGGCATTAAGGGGGGTACTGTGGTGATGAGCACTGGGTGTTGTATGTAAGTGATGAATCACTGAATTCTACTCCAGAAACCAATACTGCACTGTATGCTAAATGACTAGAACTTAAATACAATTTGACAAAAGGACAAAAAAATGTCTCTGTTGGCCAACACTGATCCAGAGCCGTACAGGAAAGGGAATTCTAGGAAATTCCAGCTTAGCTAAACCACAGTACAGTAAGTCATTGAGGATTTTTTTTTTTTCTGGAACAGGGAAATAACCTGATGGAAATGTCTTAAAAACTTTGATCTGGCAGCTGAGTGGAGGAGAGATTGGGGGTGAAGGGGATTGAAGATGGTAAGAGATCATGGGCATAGTCTAGAAGAGTGGTCTCTAAACTCTTTTTGATTGTCCTTTTGGTAATGGTAGACAGCATGTTACGGAACCAGGCTGGAACACTGGCAGAAAAACCAAGGAGCACTCGGAGATCTTGGTGGATCGAAGATTTATTTAACGCTGGCGGGCTCAGAGGAGACCATTTCTCCTAAGATCTGAGCACCGAATGCAAGTGGGGAGGGTAATTTATAGTTGTTAGCTTCCATATCTGTGGGGGTTTTCAGGCGCACAGCAAACAAAGGAAGAAGAACCGGAGGAAGGGTGTCTAAGCTAGAGACCAGAGTTTGTTTTAGTCCCATCGGCCATCTTTGGTGCAGTATTTTATTCATTTCTCCAACAAGATCAATAGGGCCGACCGTCTGGCAGAACGCAACTTAAAAATCTGAGCTGAGAGAAACTCTAAATGTCAAAAACACTAATAACATAATGAAGAATAACCAGTCCAAGATCAGAGAGGAGACAGAAATGGAAATCCAGAACCAAGAGCTGGCATTTAAGGGGTCTTTTACCCAGAGATGCAACGGGGAGGTCCTGAAGAGAATGCTGAGCAGTTCTTCCCAGAGCTCTGGGGACAAGAGCAAAGCTGGAGTCCCGGGCTCAGGATGCTGGAAGACTACCAGGCCCGTGGGGCTGAGAAATCAGAAAGCCACACCACAGGAGTGAGAGGGAACCAAAAATAAACAGGCAGCCTGGGTCAGCTTTGCCTGATCTGGCTGACCCAGAAAAGTTCAAATCCTGAAATTGGATTAAGGAAATCCTGGATTACTACAGCCCCAAGGCCTGGCAGAAACAAATTAAGAAACTCACCATTCTCGGACTCAAGTTATTTTTACAATTTTCGAACACAGTTTCCAGCACATACTCAAGCTTTTTTTTAATTGTTGTTTGCCATTCTTAATTAAAAAAAAAATTAGCACACCTTTAATACATATTTATTTGCTTACAATATGATAGAGACCAAAAAAATATTAAAATTTTCAAAATGTTATGCCTAATGGTAAGAAAACATTTTAACACCACTGTTTAGTAACCAAGTACCATAACCAAGTACCACAAACTGGGTAGCTTAAAATGACAGAAATATATTCTCTCACAGTTCTGGAAGCTAGAAGTGCCCAATCAGGGAGTTGGTTGGGCCATGCCCCTTCAGACGCCTTTAGAGGAGAATCCTTCCATGTCTCTTCCAGCCCCAGGCATGCATTGGTTTAAGGCAGCGTAAACCTAATCTCTGCCTCCTCTTTACAAGGCTGTTTTCCCTCTGTGCTTCTGTCTTCTCTTATAAGGACCCAGTCATTATTTTAACTGAAGTTTATCTTCAACAACCCAATTTCCAAATAAAATCATTTTGAGATACCGGGGGTGAGGATTTCAACTCATCTCTTTGTGGGCCACAATTCAACCCGTTGACAATCACCAGTCCTCATTACAATAAAGAAGATCTTTTGAAAGGGTTAATGTTTTAGATTCAGCAGCTCAATGATCTAAGTTCAGTTCACCTTATAATTCATTCTAATGTTTTTTCATAATTGTAAGAGATGCCTCAGAAAGATCCGGAGATCCAAATGAAAGCAGAGCATCTCTGACTGACTTTCTGAATGGGGATACACATTTGTCAACCCCATCCATTTATTATACAAAGAGTTCCGTAAATATTCAGTTAGTAAATTTCCATCCTTCCCGTGTTAGTTGTTCTCGAGCACTCATTGGGAGATGGTGCATTTTTATTATTTTTATAAATAACTTAAAAATCCATGAGGACTCTTGGGAAAATTGGCGACAAGTGAAAAAAATTCTGGTTTCAAGTTTGTGAGTGATGCAACTGTGTAGTTTTTGACAAGTAAGTCATAGAACAGTGGATGTGTTTTCAAAATATTCTGTCCATCATGTGCACTTCTTTTCAAAGTAACTACTTTCTCCTTTATTAAGACATCCTCTTTATCTTGAGGAAACAGATTAGATGTGGCTGTTTTTCCAAACTGTCAGCTACCTACTATACTATAGACAGCCACTCTATCATTTCGTTGCAGAAAAGACCAGCAAACTTTGTATTGTTGGCTGCTGGGATGACACCGACCTGCCACCCGTATGTACCCCCTTCACGGTGTCACACTGTAGTTCCAGCTGTAAGGAGCACTTCAGAGATTGGCTTGCCCACCCCTTCCTAGGCTGTCCACAACCAGCGACTGATCCACACACGAATACAAACATCTGGCCATCTGAGCACAACTCAAGACAACTTGAAAGAGCCGTTCTAGCTCCAGAGTTCCTGTGGGGTCAGCCCAAGTCATTGGCCTGCGGTGCAACTTGACTTCTCCTTCTGATCAGTCCTGCTTCCTTCTTATTCTGCCTTCTACTCATGTTGCAAACCGAGGGCATGCCCTTCATTACCATCTTGCGGGCTGTGTCTCAGAATGTCCTTCATAGGAACCCAACCTGGACGCCAACACGTAGGAGAAAATAATGCATAATTCTTTGCTAAGAGAAAATCAGAAAACTCCTGTGTGGTACAAAATATTTGCCGGCCATTCTGATGAGGACATATTCTTTTTAATTCTTGTTCTTACGTAAAATGAAGCCCATCGGAAACAACTCGTAGCAAAGAAACAGTAGCACACAGTGATCACCAAAAGTGGAGCCCCTACTATGCCCTCAGGTTACTGCCTGTTTCTCTAGTTGACATGTGATCATATAGCATAAGGACAAGTGAGGGCCTCAGCATCCTTATAGTAGTAAATATTAGGAAAGGTTACTCTCTTTTTCAAATAAAAATATTTACTTTCTTATATTTTCCTTTTACGTTCTCAATGTATTATATTTCACATTCCACTCCTCTGGGCAAAAAGCCACAAGAACTGAACAGAGGATATAGCAAAGAAAGGGGAGAAGGGCCCAACACTATGGAGACAGGACCCATGAGTTATCTGTGCTGCTCAGGGCACACAAACAGCTGATGATAACTTCCAGATTGTGACCCCAAGTGACTTAATGAAAGTCAGCACCTTGAACAGAAATCTTTGACTTGGGGAACAAGGTGACATTTGCCATGCTGGATTTGGATCGTGATGGCAGGACGTCTAGATAAAGACATTCAGAGGAGGAGCTCCAGGGCAGGCTGGGGGGGGGGGGGGGGGGGGTGGGGGGGGGCGGGGGCGGTGTGTGGAGTTTGCTCATGAGAGCAGTCAGGCCACTTTGGGAATGTGAAAGCGAAGGAAGGGATGAAAGTATAAGAAAAGAAGGTGACAGGATCAAAGTAGTGTTTTTAAGATTACACCTAGAGGGGCGCCTAGGTGGCTTAGTTGGTTAAACATCTGCCTTTGGCTCAGGTCATGATTTCACTGTTTGTGAGTTTGAGTCCTGTGTTGGGCTCTGTGCTGACAGCTCAGAGCCTGAAGCCTGCTTCAGATTCTGGATCTCCCTCTCTCTCTCTGTCTGCCCCTCCCCCACTTGCACTCTGTCTCTCTCAAAAATAAATAAACATTTTTAAAACAATAAAAGAGTATACCTAGAAATCTTGGGAGGGGGGGAAGATTAGGCCCAGCAGGCCCACTTTGGCATATTAATATATATATTTTTTAATGTTTATTTATTTATTTTGAGAAGGAGAGAGTGTGAACAGAGAAGGGGCAGAGAGAGAGGGAGAGAGGAAGAGAACTCCAAGCAGGCTCCGTGCTGTCAGCACCCAGCCTCATGCAAGGCTTGATTCCATGAACTGTGAGATCCTGACCTGAGCCGAAATCAAGAGTCCAACACTTAACTGAGCCACCCAGGCGCCCCAGCATATCGTATTGATATTTTGAATTAAAGGTGCAGGAGAGACAGCATATACAGGAAAGACACACTGATCTTCCTTTTCTTCATGAAAGCAGAAGATAAAATTCCCATGGGAAAGATGCCCTCCCTGCACCAGGAGGAAGGAAGGCATTCTTACCACCAGAGTGGAGAGTTGAGGTCAAGAGAGATCTGTATAAACAAACCTGGTTAAACTAACCCTTATCTTCCTGGCCACTTCTCCACCATCAACTTCCCTGGACCAGCGCCTTTGTCTTGTCCCGTTTTCACAATTGACTGCCCTTTGTCCAAACTATAAGCATGGACCCTGACTGCTTCTTGAGATCCTCATTTTTCTTGTGAAGACTCCCATGTACATGTAAAATCTCTAAATACAACTTGTACGCTTTTCTCCTGTCAATCTGCCTCCTGTCAGCTTAATTCTTAGGCCGATCTGGAGACCCTAAGAGAGTGGAGGAAGAATCTTACCTCACCTGCAAGCCTCAAGGTGACATCAAGGAGGCCAAAGAGGTGCAGCTTTGGGTTAATGAAGTCCAAAGCGAGGGCATGGGGAGGAGGCAGGGAGGGAAAGGAGAGGATGGGATCAAGAGCTATCACTAAGAAGGGCAAGCTCTATGAATGTGGGGAACCAGGGAGAGGTAAGAGTTCAAATTTTCCCTCTAGACCTTCCTTGGAAAAATATCTTCATTTCGAATACACTGTCTCCTCCTCTCGTTCTGACCTCATGGAAATCCACATAAGCATGCTTCCATTTTTAGAAGTGGTTTAAGTTATAGTTAGGCATGGAACACACACCAGCTTCTCTATGGCAACTTAGCTAACTATAGTAATAGATTTTTATCTATACAGATTGTAGCAGCTGGTCACTAGCAAGAGGGTACGTGTGGCTGATCCTTGCTTTCTTGGTCTTCTCATTCCCACGACAAATAGAATAATCAGTTGTACAGATGAAAAGATGATATTGTAGCTGTTTAGGTCAATTTGTTAGGTTTTCTTAAGGATAGGCTAAACAATTTAGAACTTTAAAAGATAGAGAGGGGGGCGTCTGAGTGGCTCAGTCAGTTGAGCATCTGACTTCGGCTCAGGTCACGATGTCAGGGTTGGTGAGTGCCAGCCCCGAGGTGGCCTCGGTGCTGACAGCTCAGAACCCGGAAGCTGCTTTGGAGTCTCTGTCTCCCTCTCTCTCTGCCCCTCCCTTACCTGCTCTCTGTCTCTCTCTCAAAAATAAATAAACGTTAAAAAAGAATTTAAAGATAGATACTCTTACTTTCACAAGGTAATAGATTGAACATTTGTAATGGATACTGTCTTAATCTGTTTGGGCTGCCGTAACAAAAATACCACAGACCGGCTGGCTTAAATAACAGACATCTATTTCTCACGGTTCTGGAGGCTGGGAAGTCCAAGATCAAGGGATCAGGACATTCAGTGTCTGGTGAGGGACCACTTTCTGGTTTATAGAAGCCTGTCTTTTCACTGTGTCCTCATATGTCCAAAAAAGAGAAAGAGATCTCTGGGGTCCCTTGCACAAGGGCACTAATCCCATTGGAGAGGGCTACACCCTCATGATATAATCACCTTCAAAAAGCCCCATCTCCTAATACCATCATTTGGGGGGGGGGTGGCTAGGATTTTTTTTAAGTTTATTTATTTATTTTGAGAGAGAGGGAGAGAGGGAGAAACAGAGGGAGAGAGCAAGAAGGGAAGGAGCAGAGAGAGGAAGAGAGAGAGAATCCCAAGCAGGCTCCGCACCGTCAGCGCAGAACCCAACACGGGGCTGGAACTCATGAACCGTGAGATCATGACCTGAGCTGAAGTCAAGAGTCAGATGCTCAACGACTGAGCTACCCGGGTGCCCTGGGGGCAGGATTGTAAGGTATGAATTTTGGGAGGACATAAGCATTCAGTTCATAACATATCACGCTTCTTTCCTGTAACAGCTCAGCCTATCTTATTTATAAATACCCCAGCTATTTCTGCCTATCAGAAAAATGAGCAACAACAGAGAGAGGCACTAATACAAAAGAAATGAATTCCTAAATCACATGCTGTTTTCCTTGGTGATACACAGAATGGAGTTTGCATCCTTCAATTTGAACAATAAAGTCCCAACACTTGCATTGCCAGAGAAATGTGACATTTTACTGGATCTCTCTTTTCTACTACAAAAATTTTCATTTCTAGTAGAATATTTTTTCCCCAGGATAGTTCGTCAATCAGTTGATGAAGTTTTTGAAGGTCCGTTTGAATCAAGACTGGGGAGAATTGCCTTTGGTGATGACTGAAGACACTTTTATTGGACTTGTTATAGCTCACGTCACAATTTTCAAGCCATTGTTCAAAAAGCACTTGTCAGTACAATACTTTTTTACCCTATCATGAAAATGCAAAATTAGGCTCAAACTCTTTACACTGTAACTTAATTGAAGTCTGACTAACAGTAGCTGATAACAGTCCTATTGTACTTGTTTACGATGTTTAAGATTTAATCTTCACCTCTATTCTGCTAGGCAAAAACTATTATGATTCCCATTTTATAGATGAGGAAGCTGAGGCAGGGAAGGTTACATGTCTAGCTAGACCAAAGTTGCATAGCCAATAAATGGGAGAGCCAAGGTGCAGGCCAGACAGTGAGCTCCAAGTCCGAGCTCTTAACCCCTCCACTACCCTGCCTGTGTAAGGGAGGGGTGTCTGGTTATGGGCGGAAAGAACACTCCAGCTTGCCTCCATAAAATTCCAAGAATCAGACATGTAGTCATGTTGTAGATGGGGAAGAAAATCAAACTGGGACCTGCAGTCATATAGAATTGCTCCTGAAAGACGGGGCAGGTCCTGTCTGCCGTTCAGGCTGTGCTGCGGTCCCACCTTCCAACTTTCCATCTCACACAATAAGAAAGAAAAAAAAAAAAAGTACACGTGTTAGGAATCTAAAGGCAATACAGTCTTCTGACATTTTGTTGGTGAAAAGTAATCAAAACCAAAAAGACAGAAAGCTGAAAGTGTCCTCCGGTTCAAACTTTCAGGTCACCAGTCATTCACAAGTTGGGAGAAGCATTTTTTTTTTAATGGATTGCAATAGAATAACAATGTCGGAGTACGTTTCATAGAGTAAAGGTATCATTTTACTTATGAGACTTACTTTTGTACAGAATCACAGCCTAAATAGATATCTCTTACTGTGGGTTGCAAACAAAAAAACTTTGATATCTGCTGATCCAGTAGTCGATATATTCCCTTTCCCGAGAGACTAGAAGCAAATCTTCACTCAGCAGTGGCTGTCCATCTGAACCGAAGCGCACGCTTAAAAAATTCAGGCCTACTGTTTCCGATTCTGTGTCTCCCTCTCTCTCTGCCCCTCCCCCGTTCATGCTTTGTCTCTCTCTGTCCCAAAAATAAATAAAAAAATAAAAAGCTCTTAAAAAAAAAAAAAAGAAAAAAAAAATTCAGGCCTAGCACTTACCACTTACTTGGGCAGTTTTTATTGCCTTCAGAATAACTCTAGATTTACAAGCACCTAAGTGGCTTAATCGGTTAAGTGTCCGACTCTTGATTTCGGCTCAGGTCATGATCTCAGGGTTCGTGCTGTGCTGACAGCATGGAACTTGCTTGGGATTCTCCGTCTGTCCCTCTCTCTCTGCCCACCCACTCCCCGCTTGTGTTCTCTCTCTCCAAGTAAATAAATAAACCTAAAAAAAAAAAGAATAACTCTAGATTTATATTTAAGACTGTTGTTTAACCTTTGAATCTTGCAACTGAACCTTGCAATGTTCTATTTTGTTTTTACCTAGAGCTATATAGATTAAGCTAGAAGAGATTTATAGGTAAATGCCTCCAAAAAGTGGAGAGTTTTTCCAACAAAATAATTGCCCAAGAACCTCCTGTTCTTTGCTATTCAAAGTGTGGTCCACAGACCCCTGGAACTAGCATCGCCTGAAGAAGAATCTCACGCCCAACCTCAGGCCTCCTCAGTCAGAAGCTGGAAGACCCCCAGCTGATGGGTATGCACTAATCTCATCCTTTGCCTCTCTATAAATCGGGACTTTTAGATACTAGCAGGGAGAATGTTCATTGATTTAGATCTAATAGAGCTTTTCCCAAAATTAGAAAACAGCAAGACAGAATAGTAGACACAAGTTATATCTTGCCTCTTGCCACATATTTATAATTTTATAAGTTACATCTTGCCATAAATACACACACACATACACAACACACATGTATACACACACAAATATATATACATATATATACATATATATGTATATATATATACAAATATATATATACATATATATGTATATATATATACAAATATATATATACATATATATGTATATATACATATATATACACAAATGTATATATATATACATATATATGTATATATATGCGTATATATATATGTATATATATATATATATATATTTACAGATAGGCATGGTTATTTATGTCCTCATTCATTCTCTGGTCACCTCACTTACTACTCACCATCTCCTCTGCTTGCCCACCTGCTCTAACTCACCTCCCTATTCGTTCCCAGCTCCTCTCCTTTTCTCTAGCTACTTTCTACTATGTTCTCTCTCAACCCAAGCACAACATTAACCTTTTGTCCACTTTGCTCTTAGGATTGCACATCTAAATGTTTTTATGTATGTAGGTATAGCCTTATTAGTTTATATCTATGGTAGGTTTAATAAAATTTATTAGGGGGTCTAATGAAATGCATAAAGAAATTTCAGTTTTAAATTGCTTTTACTGAGTTTATGATCTAGGAAATATGGGGAAGAGGTATAAAGATGAAGGGGATATTGTTCCTATCATATTTTTTAGAATCTTGTAAAGAGAGAAGTGTGAAATGTGTTGTATAGAAATGCAGATCCTATGTTATGGAAGCAGAAGCAGAATTCATTTTGAGACACTCAGAGAAACGTTCCCCAAGGGGTAGTTTTGCATTGGCCTTTTTCCTTCCTTCTTTCTTTCTTTCTTTCTTTCTTTCTTTCTTTCTTTCTTTCTTTCTTTCTTTCTTTCTTGTAAGCTTCACACGCAGCGCAGAACCCAACACAGGGCTTGAACTCGTGACCCTGAGATCAAGACCTGAGCTGAGATCAAGAGTCAGAGGCTTAACCAATTGAGCCACCCAGGTGCCCTTGCATTGGTCTTTTAAGAGTGATTGACATTTCAGGGCTCCTAGCTGGCTCAGTCAGCAGAGTATGTGGCTCTTGATCTTGGGGTCGTAAGTTTGAGCCCAGTGTCAGGAGTAGAGATTACTTCAATAAATAAAGTTGAAAAAAAAAAATAGAATGATTGGCATTTTTATAAGTGGAGAAGGCAGAGAGAAGAAGAAGAACGAGCATGTCAAATGAGCATGGTGGGAGTTCTCAGGGAACAATAAGCAACCATAGCACCCACGAATGGGTGGGACTGGAAAAATAGACAGTGCCTAGTCATGGAGAACTCTAATGTCATGCTCAGGCACTAGGTTCAATTCTAGAGTCTAAGGGAAAACACTCTTGTTATATCAAATGTTATTCTTTCTCCAAAACCCAACAGGAGTAATTTTGTTTTCAGACACAGAGCTGATGGTGCCCTGTCTGTAGCATCTACTCTAACCCCCACCCCTTTCACCAGCTCCCAGCATTCTTGAGTCCAAGAGCAAATCTCCCACCCGTGACCTCCAGGCCCTTGTTCTGACCCTCCCTCCCCTCTCCCCCTTGATCTCTTTACAGGAACCTTGTTTGCCTTTCACATCTGCAATCATCCGGGCTCCAGGGTGCCACACCATTACTTTCTGTGCCTGGAATTCTCTTCCTCCTCCTGCCCACCCTGGTTGTTAGCTGGTCGGCACCTGCCCATCGACTTCCGTTCATCTCAACTCAATCACTGCTTTCTGACTTAGTGGACGTAAGTTAGGTCTCCCTGCTACATATTCACAGAGTTGTATCCTTTCAAATCACATGTTACAGTTCATAATTAAACACTTGCTGATCTCCTCATTTGGCGAAAGCGCCACAATAAGATTGTCAACTCCCAGAGGACCGATTTCACATCTGTTGAGCTCAACGTGAAGTTCCTGCCCTCAGCACTATGCCTATCACATAGTCTGTTGAATGAGTAGTTGCTAATGTCATAATTTGTACCGGGTTTTGGCAAAAAACTCCGAGGACAATAAGGAGAGATTGGAGGCTCGAGAGCCCTGTGTGAGCATGGGAGGCAAGGGTGTTGCTAGAGAGAGACATATAGTATCACAAATGTCTAATTTTCACCATAATATGCATATATATACATATATATATATACAATGCATATATATTTGCATTGTAAATGTGTAAATTATATACACTTGAATGACATATGCATCCGTATTTCTTTTTTCTACAGGATCTATAGAAGACACATACCATTGGTCGATGAATAATTTATCAGAAGGTATTTGTTTGAGAAGAAGTTTGAGAAACTTCTTTTAGTATGGAGTATAAATAATATATGCTCCAGGGTCTATATTTGAAAAGCACAAGTCAAAAATCTCACACAGGCAGGAATCACCTATATTTATCAAGAGGGCCACATAATTTCTTCAGCAGAGGGTGCTAAAATGTAACTTTGGCACAGTGAAGCTTGCTTAACATAAGTTTGTTTAGTTGCATAATAGATTTCCCTATTCCGTTCTAATGGTCAGATACAGCAAATATATCTAAAAAGGACTAGTCTAGTAGAATATGGGTATAAGAGATCATAAAAGTTTTATAAGGTTTTTTTCAATATTGAATGAAACACAAAGGTAATTTCCTCTCTGCTATCTTGTCACTTTGTAAAATACTTAACGTTCAAGGGGGTAAAACTTGTTGTAGGGTGCCATACAAATAATACAATATATATTATATGTATAGTATACCTCAGGTAAGTTACCAGAAGATTGGAAGATGAGCCTTTTTGGAAAGGTTGCCAAAATTATCATCAGTCCTTCAACTTTGTAGAGGGCGTGTTATCACACTCATCAATCCAAAAGCTTTGTGGAGGTTATCTTCAAGGTCATCTGGAGGCCTATTTGTTTACTCCTCAGAAGCTTTTTAAGAAACCCTAGAATCAGTCAAGCAAGACTGGGTGACGCTGCCATAACAATCTCAGTTTCAGTGATTTCAACAAGAAAGATTTCTTTCTAGCTCATGCTTCGTGTCCCTCACGTCGTTGTCCAGGGGCAGTGCCCAGTGTTGTCCTTACAAGGGTAATCAGGTTGACGGAGTAGCCCCCATCTTGAAAGTCGCCAGTCACCATGGCAGAGGGAAAGAACAGCACGGGCAACTAGGCATTGACTCTCAAGGCTTGTCCGGAGGTGGCATCCATTATCTTTGCTCACACTTCCTTCACTAAAGCAAATCACGTGGCCGTGTCACCTAACATGTAGAGTTTAGGAAATACAACACATGCATATGGGAAGAAAGCCAGAAATATCTGGCTGATAGCCTCTGTCACTACCACATGCTACAAATGCGATAATAATTAAAAGTCATCAGAAATAATACAGCAACATTGACTTTGAAGTCATTTTACCTTCCAAGTAAGGGATTGTAGGCTATATCGCTAACTTTCTTCCTTAACGATAGGAACTGTTAGTAATCAAGCTATTCTCCTTTTGGCTTTTAAATTCATTGCCACGTATGATTTGGAGGGGAGGGGTGGAGTGTAGATTTACTTCTTTACTTAGGATTTGCTTTGATTAATGTTAAAACCGACTTGTCTTTTCTGAGCACACAAGAGCTGCTGTGGGTGTGAGAGGATGGAAGAGATACAACCAGGATGGGGAGAAAGGGTCAAGCAGCCGGAAGCTAACCTTTTGCTGCTGATGGGTGACAAAATAGAAACGAAAATTCGCTAACCAGCATTCCCTTTTCGCTTAACCTCATGAAGTCGGAGAAACCGGTTTCTTTAATAAAGATGTAAAATGGAGGTGCCTGGGTGGCTCAGTCTTTAAGCATCTGACTTTGGCTCAGGGCATAATCTCACAGTTCGTGAGTTCGAGTCCTACATCGGGTGAGCTCAAGCGCCGCATCAAGTGAGCACGAGCCCTGCTTCAGGTAAAACACCTACCCCAGGTGAGCCCCACTTCCCTCTCTGTCTCTCTCTGCCCCTCACTCACTTGCACCCTCTCTCTCAAAAAAAAAAAAAAGTTGTAAAATGAAGTAGTCCTTCCAAGTACTGAAAAGAGGAGTTTTCATTTCCTTTTATTTATTTTTTTTAAGTTTTTACTCATTTATTTTTGAGAGAGAGAGAGAGAGAGCACATGTGGAGTCTGGGGATGGTGCAGAGAGAGGAGGAGAGGGACAGAATCCCAAGCAGGCTCTGAGCTGACAGCAGAGAACCTGCCGCAGGGCTCAAACCCACGAACCATGTGATCATGACCTAAGCCAAAGTCAAGAGCCAGGCACTTAACCAACTGAGCCACCCAGGTGCCGCAAGTTTCACTGTTTAATGTAATAAACCTAAAGGAATCTCAGGTGGCTGTGCCAGTAAGCAGGGAGTTTGACCGCCTTCTGCAGTGACAGCTGTCACTGCTCACCAGGAACAATCCAGGGTTGCAATCAGGTTGTAATCAGAGAGGCACAAAACTTGTTATCTGGGGAACAAGGCTCTCCCGCCAAGATGGAGCTGGCAAGTTGCCTGACCTCAACAAAGTGGAAGGAAGTTTTAGGTCAGAAGCAGGCCACAAGGACCATGGCCACTGGCAATCCAAACACGATCCTGGGCTTTTTTAAAGGGACCAGCAAAGAGACGATTAGCAGTGGATATGGATGATCAATATGCCCTTACTCTCACCACCCTGACCTAGATCCTGCCTGGAAAGGGGGTGGAGGCAGGTGAGGAGTTAGCTCCCACCTACCTAAGGTGCAAGTTGCTGAGTTGTGGGGAAAGCCGCAAGGAATGCTTTGTGCATTTCTGCAAAATCAACAATGGGGAACAGACGCCCCAAGTAAACTTCGTAATAATGTAGTATTACATTTCAATATTCATCATCTTCACTCTCCAGTCACCTGAACTTTGTTTGCTGATGTCCTACTCATCATTCAGGGGCCCTGAAGCTCCCAGGTTCTCCAAAAGCTTTTTCTAATCCCCCAAAGCAGAATTCTTTCTCTCTCTCTGTTCTGTATCACTTTTCACCCGTAGCTCTGTGATACCGTGCACCACAGTCCCCTTGTCATTGCACCTGCTTGTGTCTGTCGCCTTCTACCCCAGCTTCTGGATTGTGAGCATTTGGAAGGCAGTGATCAAACATCATGCCTGGGTGGCTCAGTCAGTTAAGCATCCAACTTCTGGTTTTGGCTCAGGTCATGATCTCATGGTTCATGAGTTCAAGTCCCGCATCTGGCTCTGCACTAGAAGCCCGGAGCCTGCTTGGGATTCTCTCCCTCTCTCTCTCTGCCCCTCCCCTGCTCATGCTATCTCTGTCTCTCTCAAAATAAATAAACTTAAAAAAAAAGTATATTGTTTATAAACTGATAAGAATCATTATATTGTACACCTGAAACTAATAGAACACTGTATGTTATCTACACTGGAATTAAATTTTTTAAAAAACTAAAAACAAAAAAATTTTTTTCAACCCATCAGTAGTAAATAAATAAATAAATAAATAAATAATAAAAACTGATAGGGAAAAAGAGAACCTATAGACCAAAAGAGAATTAAAAGATATATCAATCAGGTATAATGTAGGGGGTCTATTCTATAGATCCTAACTGAATCTGACTGAACACGGACTTCATTGGTATTAAGGAATTATTGTTAATTTTTTACGATGTGACAATGGTATCGTACTTATGGTCTTTAAAAAGAAGAATCCTAACCCTTTAGGGACCTAGCGTGATACATTTACAGGTTAAAATTTACAGTATTTGGGATCTGCTTCACAAATAGCTAGGGTGGGATTAAGGGAACCAAGTAAAGGCTCAGATGAGATTAAATTGGCTGTTGGTTGATACTTGTTGAAGCTGGGTGATGGGTACATGCAGTCCACTCATTGGAAATTTTGACGTTTTCCACAAATACTCAGCTCCTTGAATATATTTGTTGGGTTGGGTTTCCCCTGGGAAGCAGTCTCAGAGGTGGAGAAAATTCTCTGGGGAACGCGCTTGGGATCAGCATCTGTGAGGGAGTGAAGGCAGGAAGCCCAGGCAGTTCAAGGAGGATTCACTTGATCCTATGGGTGCTCAGGCCGGGATGGCACATCATTGGAACTAGCCCTTATATCCTCACGTGACCGGTCCCTTAGATGTATCCATGACCTGGGCAAAAGAGAGGCTACAACTTTGAGCCAAGCAGCAAGGTTCTCCGGCCTAGACTAGGTCCAGAAACACGCTCGACTATCTGAAGCCAACACTCACAGCAACCGGGAGAGTAAGTGAACGTGGACAAGGATAAATATTGGTCAGTAGCGACAAACCAACCAACCGACCCCTTTCTATTCCGTTTCAAGTACATTATCTCCATCTTTCGTATCCTCAACAAAGACTGCCTCAAAGCAGGCATTTTATTTCTGTATATATTTCAGGAAGTCATTTTTCTCTTCATCGCTGTCTACCAGTTATAGCTCGAGGAAGACCTTTCTGTCCTTCCACAGAAGAGATACTTACACGCTTCTTCTCGGCTGATGAGTAGCTTCCTCCAGACACCTTCGAGAGGCAGCTAGAGAAGGTAAATAAAAACACAGAAAACTCCTAGAGAGCCACATTCGTTAACACGTTATTGCAGCCAGTTTTGTGTTCCACAAAGGCTGCGTGGCAGATGTCTGGTTTATCTCACTAGGGACTCTTCTCTCGCTGAAGCCCGGGCAAGTGTGTGCGTAACCAGCCCTTCTGTGTGCATAACCAGCTAAAACTTGCAGCCAGAGAGCAGTGACTCAGTTTCAGCGAAGGATAAAGCAATCCTTCCTCTCTTCTGCTGCAATATATTGTTTAAATTTTTTAAATGTTTATTTTCTGGGGGGGGGGGGAGACAGAGAGACAGAGTGCAAGCAGGGGAGGGGCAGAGGGAGAGAAGGAGACACAGAATCTGAAGCAGGCTCCAGGCTCCGACCTATCAGCACAGAGCCCCATGCGGGGTTTGAACCCACGAATCGTGAGATCATGACCTGAGCTGAAGCCGGGCTCTCAACCGACTGAGCCACCCAGGCGCTCCTAGGTTTTTCACTCTTATTCAATGGTCTGTCAGTGGAATGGGGGAGCAGTTCTATCTGGGTGCAAGCCACAAGGGGGTGTATAGTCTGACAAGAATGTAATAACATGTTTTAAATGAACTAAAACATCTGTCTGACTTTTATCATCACTATGTGAAGGGGTTGAGAGCCGGGCAGGGATAAGATGGGTGGCTCTCTGGCTGTGTGTAGAATCATCAGCTGAAGTCACCTTCTCAGCTGAATTTGGCAGGTAGCTGGGCTGGGATGGAAGGTCCAAGATGGTTTCAGTTCCACGTCTGGTGCCTGGTGTTCCTCCATGTGACTTTTTTCTCTTTACTTGGTGTCCCATAATACAGTGTGTGCTTGAGTTTCTTTGCATCTGGGTGGCTGGATTCCTCAAGAAATACAGAAGTTGTCAATCCTTTTATAGGCAAGGCTCAGAGCTGGCACACGATTACTTCTGCCATATTCATTGGTCACCGTAAGTCACAAGAGCAGCCCAGGTTCAAGGGGACAGAAACTAGATTTTTACCTCTTGCTGTGCTGACAGGAGAAAAAAACAAAGGATTGATGGCATTCATCTTCAGGAAAAATATTTTAAAATGTCACATAAATATGGGACAAATGAAAAGAGAGAAGTAACTACCAGAAGACCTTCCCCAAAAGGAAAGGTCAAGGAAATTCCACAGGCAAAGGAACAGAAAGTTGGATCTATGAAAAGAAATGAAAATCTCCAGAAGTGATTAAACTGAAAGTAAAATATAAAAGACGTTTTGTTTTGGGGCACCTGGGTGGCTCAGTTGGATGAGCGTCCAACTCTTGATCTCATAGTCGTGAGTTTAAGCCCCATGTTGGCTCTGCACTGGGTGCCAAGGTCACTGAAAAAAAAAAAAAGACATTTTGGGTGGTTTTTTTTTTGTTATTTATTCATTCATTTCTTTTAATTTTTTATTTTATTTAAATTCAAGTTAGTTGACATACAGTGTAGTCTTGGCTTCAGGAGTAGAACCCGGTGATTCATCTCGTACATATGACACCCAGTGCTCAGCCCAAAAAGTGCCCTCCTAATACCCATCACCCATTTAACCCATCCTCCCACCCACCTCCCCACCAGCAACCCTCAATTTGTTCTCTGTATCTAAGAGTCTCTTATGGCTTGCCTCCCTCTCTGTTTTTCTCTTATTTTTCCTTCCCTTCCCCATGTTTATCTGTCGTGTTTCTCCAACTCCATATATGAGTACAATCATATGATATCTGTCTTTCTCTGACTGACTTATTTCACTTAGCATAATACCCCCTAGTTCCATCCATGTTGTTGCAAATGGCACGATTTCATTCTTTTTCATTGCTGAGTAATATTCCATTGTAGATATATACTACATCTTCTTTATCCACTCATCAGTTGATAGACATTTGGGCTCTTTCCCTAACTTAGCTATTGTTGAGAACACTGCTATGAACATTGGGGGGCATGTGCCCCTTCAAATCAGCATTTTTGTATCCTTTGGGCAAATATCGAGTAGTGCAATTACTAGGTTGTAGGGTAATTCTATTTTTAATTATTTGAGGAACATCCATACTGTTTTCTGGAATGGCTACACCAGTTTGCATTCCCACCAACAGTGCGAAAGGGTTCCGCTTTCTCTGCATCCTCACCAACATCTGCTGTTTCCTGAGTTGTTAATGTTTGCCATTCTGACAGGTGTGAGGTGGTATCTCATTGTGGTTTTGATTTCTGTTTCCCTGATGTTGAGTGATGTTGAACATCTTTTCACGTGTCTGTTAGCCAACTGGATGTCTTCTTTGGAAAAGCGTCTATTCATGTCTCCTGCCCATTTCTTCACTGGATTATTTGTTTTTTGGGTGTTGAGTTTGGTCAGTTCTTTATAGATTTTGGATACTAACTCTTATCCAATATGTCATTTGCAAATATCTTCTCCCATTCACTTGGTTGCCTTAGTTTTGTTGATTGCTTCCTTTGCAGTGCAGAAGCTTTTTATCTTGATGAGGTCCCAATAGTTCATTTTTGCTTTTATTTCCCTTGCCTTTAGAGATGTGTCAAATAAGAAGTTGCTGTGGCCAAGGTCAAAGAGGTTACTTCCTGTTTTCTCCTGTAGGATTTTGATGGTTTCCTGTCTCACATCCATTTTGAATTTATTTTTACACATGGAATAAGAAAGTGGGCCAGTTTCATTCTTCTGCATGTTGCTGTCCAGTTTCCCCAGCACCATTTGCTGAAGAGGCTGTCTTTTTCCCATTGGATACACTTTCCTGCTTTGTCAAAGGTTAGTTAGCTATATATTTGTGGGGTCCATTTCTGGGTTCTCTATTCTAACCCATTGATCTATGTGTCTGTTTTTGTGCCAATACCATACTATCTTTTTTTTTTTTTTTTAATTTTTTTTTTTCAACGTTTTTTATTTATTTTTGGGACAGAGAGAGACAGAGCATGAACGGGGGAGGGGCAGAGAGAGAGGGAGACACAGAATCGGAAACAGGCTCCAGGCTCCGAGCCATCAGCCCAGAGCCTGACGCGGGGCTCGAACTCACGGACCGCGAGATCGTGACCTGGCTGAAGTCGGACGCTTAACCGCTTAACCGACTGCGCCACCCAGGCGCCCCAATACCATACTATCTTGATGACTACAGCTTTGCAATACAGCTTGAAGTCCAGAATTGTGATGCCTCCAGGTTTGGTTTTCTTTTTCAACATTACTTTGGCTATTCAGGGTCTTTTCTGGTTCCATACAAATTTTAGGATTCCTTGTTCTAGCTCTGTGAAGAATGGTGGTGTTATCTTGATAGGGATGGCATTGAATATGTAGATTGCTTTGGGCAGTATCAACATTTTTAAAAATTTTTTACTGTTTATTTATTTTTGAGAGAGAGAGAGAGAGAGAGCACAAACAGGGAAGGTGCAGACAGGGAGACACAGAATCCGAAGTATTCTCCAAGCTCCAGCTGTGAGCACAGAGCCCAACACGGGGCTTGAACCCACAAACTGTGAGATCATGACCCAAGCCAAAGTCTGTCACTTAACCGACTGAGCCACCCATGTGCCCCAGGTAATATCAACATTTAACAACGTATGTTCTTCCAATCCATGAACATGGAATGTTTTTCCATTTCTTTGTGCCTTCTTCTATTTCTTTCATAAGCTTTCTATAGTTTTCAGCATACAGATCTTTTACCTCTTTGGTTAGGTTTATTCCTAGGTATCTTATGGTTTTTGCCGCAATTGTAAATGGGATCGAATCCTTGATTTCTCTTTATGCTGCCTCATTACTGGTGTCTAGAAGTACAATCTATTTCTGTATGTTTTTATATCCTGTGACTTTGCTGAATTCAGGTATCAGCTGTAGCAATTTTTTGGTGGAATCTTTTGGGTTGTCCATGTGCAGTATCATGTCATCTGCAAAGAGTGAAAGTTTGACTTCTTCCTTGCTGGTTTGGATGCCTTTTATTTATTTTTGTTGTCTGATTTCTGAGGCTAGGACTCCTAGTACTATTTGGGCAACAGTGGTGAGAGTGGACATTCCTGTCGTATTCCCTTAGGTGGAAAGCTCTGTTTTTCCCCATTGAGGATGATATCAGTGGGCCTTTCATAAATGGCCTTTATCATTTTATGTTCCTTCTATCCCCACTTTCTTGAGGGTTTTTACCAAGAAAGGATACCATGTTTTGTTTGTATCTCTTGAAAGGATCATATGGTTCTTATCCTTCCTCTTATTAATGTGGCGTATCACGTTGATGGATTTGCAAATACTGAACCAGACTTAAAACCCAGGAATAAATCCCAATTGATTATGGTGAATAATTCTTTCAATGTACTGTTGAATTAAATTTGCTAGAATCTTGTTGAGAATTTTTGCATCCAGTTTCATCAGGGATATTGGCCTGTAATTGTCCTTTTTAGTGGGAGAATTTGGAATCAAGGTAATTCTGGGTTCACAGAATGAGTTTGGAAGTTTTCCTTCCATTTCTACCTTTTGGAACACTTTGAGGAGAATAGGTATTAACTCTTCGTTAAATGTTTGGTAGAATTTCCCTGGGAAGTTCTCTGACCCAGGACTCTTATTTGTTGGGAGAATATTGATAACTTATTTAATTTTTTTGCTGGTTATGAGCCTGTTCAAATACTCTGTTTCTTCCTGTTTGAGTTTTGGTAGTGTGTGGGTGTGTAGGAATTTGTCCATTTCTTCCAGATTGTCTAGTTTGTTGGCATGTAATTTTCCATAGTATTCTATAATAATTATTTGTATTTCTGTGGTGTTGATTACGATCTGTCCTCTTTCATTTGTGATTTTATCTATTTGGGTCCTCTTTTCTTGTTGAGAAGTCTGGCAAGGGGGTTGTCAATTTTGTTTATTCTTTCAAAAAAACAGTTCTTAGTTTCGTTGATCTATTTTTTTTTTTTGGATTCTATATCATTTATTTCTGCTCTAATCTTTATTATTTCCCTTCTTTTGCTGGCTTTGGGCTTTCTTAGCTGCTGCCTATCTAGCTCCTTTAGGTGTAGGGTTTGGGTTAGGTTGCTTCTTGAGCTGGCCTGAATCGTAATGTATTTTCCTCTTAGGACTGCCTTTGCTGCATCCCAAAGGGTTTGGACTGTTGTGTTTTCATTTTCATTTGCTTCCATGTATTTTTTAAATTTCTTCTTTAATTTTCTGGTTAACGCATTCATTCTTGGTAGGATGTTCTTTGACCTCCATGTATTTGGGAGCTTTCCAATTTTTTTTCTTGTGGTTGATTTCAAGTTTCATAGTGTTGTGGTCTGAAAATATTCATGGTATGATTTCAATCTTTTTGTAGATGTTGAGGGCTAATTCGTGACCCAGTATGTGATCTATTCTAGAGAATGTCCCATGTGCATGTGAGAAGAATGTGTATTCTTCTGCTTTAGGATGAAATGTTCTGAATACATCTGTTAAGTCCATCCGGTCCAGTGTGTCATTCAAAGCCATTGTTTCCTTGTTTATTTTCTGTTTAGATGATTTGTCCATTGTTGTAAGTGGAGTGTTAAAGTCTCCTACAAGAATGCGATTATTATCAATGAGCTTGCTTATGTCTGTGATTAATTGATTTATATATTTGGGGTTATCAAGTTGAGGGCATAAATATTTACAAGTGTTAGCTCTTCTTGATGGATAGACCCCTTAATTATGACACAATTCCCTTCTTCATCTCTTGTTACAGTCTTTGAAATCTAGTTTGTCTGATGTAAGTATGGCTACTCCAGCTTTCTTTTGACCTCCATTAGCTTGAGAGATGGTTCTCCATCCCCTCACTTTCAATCTGAAGGTGTCCTCAAGTCTAAAATGAGTCTCTTGTAGGCAGCATATAGATGGATCTTGTTATTGTTATCCATTCTGATATGCTATATCTTTTGATTGGGGCATTTAGTCCATTTACATTCAGAGTGTTTATTGAAAGCTATGAATTTAGAGCCATTGTGTTATATGTAGATTTCATGTTTGTGGTGATATTCTCTGGTCCTTTGTAGTCTTTGCTGCTTTCTACTCACAGAGTCTTCCTTAGAAGCTCTTGTAGGGCTGGTTTAGTGGTCATGAACTCCTCTAGTTTTTCTTTGTCTGGGAAGGTCTTTATCTCTCCTTCTATTCTGAATGACAGCCTTGCTGGATAAAGGATGCTTGGCTGCACATTTTTCCTATTAAGCACATTGAATATTTCCTGCCACCTCCCTTCTGGCCTGCCAAGTTCCAGTGGACAGGTCTCCTACTAACCTTATGTGTCTAACCTTGTAGGTTAAGAACCTTTTGTACCTAGATGCTTTCAGAATTTTCTCTTTATCTTTGTATTTTTCCAGTTTCACTATGATAGGTCATGGTGTTGACCTGTTTTTGTTGATTTTGAAGGGAGTTCTCTGTGCCTCTAGGACATGGATGCCTGTTTCCTTCCTCAGATTAGGGAAGTTCTCAGCTATATGTTCAAATAAAACTTCTGCTCCTTTTTCTCACTCTTCTTCTGTAACTCCTATGGTATGGATATTGTTTTGTTTCATGGAATCACTTAGTTCTCTAATTCTCTCCTCATGACCTCATAATCTCCTTTCCCTATTTTTTTCAGCTTCATTATTTTCCATAATTTTATCTTCTATTTCACCTGTTCTCTCATCTGCTTCTTCCATCCTTACTCTCACTGTACTAGTTTATTTTGCATCTCAGCTCTAGCATTTCTGACTTCATCCTGACTAGTTCTTAGGTCTTTGATCTCTGCAGCAAGGGTTTCTCAGGTGTCTTCCATGCTTTATTCAAGCGCAGCTACTAGTCTTATGACTTTTGTTCTAAATTCTTGTTCAGATATACTGTTTATATCTGTTTTGAGCAAGTCTCTGCCTGTGATTTCTTCTTGACCTTTCTTTTGGGGAGAATTCCTCTGTCTGATCATTTTGGCTAGGTTTCTGTCTTTTGCACGTTTTGTAAGTGTGTTATGTGCCCTGCACCTGACAGTACTACCATATTAAAAAGGGGTCATACACTGTCAAGGGCCTGGCACCTCAGGAAGTGTTTCTAGTGTATGTGGTATACACTCTGCTGTTGTGTTTTGGCTGCTCTATCCCACTGGTCAGTCCTCTGCCGGGCTCCTCCTTGCTTGTAGTGGTTGAGTGTTTGGATCTTTAACTAGGTGTGCTTTTATTTGTTTGTTGAAGTAACCTTGGGGGGGGGCGGGGAAGAAAGAGGGCTAGCCCCTAAAAAGAGAAAATGGAAAGGGGAGAAAAAAACAAACAAACAGAATATCAAAAAACAATAAGGCTGACTCCAAGGAAGGAGAAAGGAAAAGAAAGAAGGAAAAAAGAATAGAAGCAAAGAGAAAAGAAGAAGAAAGAATAGAATAAAAAAAGTCTGATCAAAAAGTTAAAACTATATAATAAGAAATGACCAAAAAAAGTCATAAACCATGAGCATGATTCCAAAAGAAAAAAAAGAAGAGGGAGGAGAAAAAGAAAAATAAAGAGTTGTCTATTGGTTCCTGCGGTGGTGGCTGTGCTGACCTGGAAGAGACGCTGGGTGTGTTGGGACAGTTAGTCTTGCTCCAGTAGATAAGCAGTTGCCAGGCACACGGGGTTGGGGGTTGGTATAAGTGTGTCCCTCCTCCACCAGGGGCTACTTTGCTGCTCTCTGAAGTCCCATCACGTTGGTGTTGAGGGAAAAATGGCGCCCCCCATCTCTCCTCCCCGGACTGAGGATCTCAACTCTTTCTATTCAGGCAGCCCTCACAGAATAGCAAGGGCAATCAGCTTGCCCTGCACCACAATTCCCTGCACCTTCCCCTTGGTGATTGGCTGGGATTCAAAACCTGAAGTCTTAAAGGACCTGGCAAGGTGCAGATCCACTCCCCTCCTCTGGAGTAGACCCCCTCCACCCTGCTGATGAAACACCTTTGGCAACTGCAGGGACTTTTGCCTTGGGGAGGTAATAAACCCTCTCCCAAAGTACTCTAGGAAGAGGACTGTTCTCTTTCACCATACCCTGGAGATTGCTACACCATGCTATGCACTCAGGATAGCTTCTTCCTCCCCAGGAGTGTGCACTGCAGCTCCGCTTGGAAGAAAATAGTGTTTCCAAAACCTCAGCGTTTCAGCTCCAAAGGCTGTTTGCAGAAAAGAATATATACACTCAGAACTTCTCCCTCTCTATTCCATGGTCCAGAGAGATTTCCTCTTGTGCTGATGCCACACTTTCACAACTCTCTCTTTCTCTCCCTGTTGTCTTTCCACAGAAAGGGTTCCCTTTCTTCCTTAGCCCCACTGTTTTATCTCCCCCAGCTCACATACATGCACCTCCATTCTGCCAAGCTTTCTCCCTCCAACTGTGGAGATCCTTCTGCTTCTCTGCAGATCTATTTCCTGGGTGTTCCAAGTGATCTGGCCTTAGTACAGCTGTGTTTGAAGGATGAGGAAAATGTAGATCCCCTACTTCTCCACCATTTTAACTCTCTTCTTGACATTTTGTCTTTAATTGTGCTGAAAGATAATTGATTACTTAAAGAAAAATAGTATCAGTGGACTGTAGAATTGTGGCATATAAAAGAAAAATGTATGCCAATCACAGCATGAAGGATAGAAATGGGGAGTTGGAAGCATATAGTCATAACATTCTTATACTATGTGAGAAGCAGTAGAGTATTATTTGAAGGTAGCCTGTGATAAATAAAAGATTAGGGGAACCTAATTATATAGGATACAGAATACTGTGAACCAGTTTGCTTACCTGACATTGGGTAAAGCCAATATCCCACCCAAAATGACAGAATGCACATTGTTTTCAAGTACATGCGGAACATTTTCACCAAGATAGGCCAGATGCCAGGCTAACTGAATAGATTTATATTCTGAAATGTTTCCACAAATTTAAAAGAATTAAAAAACCATATGTAGTATGTTTTCTAGCCGTAGCAGAATTAAACTACAATCCATAACAAAGAGAAATCTGGAAAACCTCCAAATCTTTGGAAATGGAATATTACTAAACAATATATGGGTGAAAGAGGAAATCACAGGGAAAGTAGAAAATATTTTGAATCAAATAAAAATGAAATAACAACATATCAAAATGTATGGGATATAGCTAAAGCAATGCTTAGAGGAAAAACTATGCCGTATATGCTGATATCAGAAAAGAAGAAAACTTAAGTCAATAATCTAAGTTTCTACCGTAAGGAATTGGGAAAGAAAAGTAAATTAACTCAAAACAAGAGAAGGAGGGAAATAATGAAAGAAGAGCAGAAATCAGTGAAATTGAAAACAGAAAAAACAGCAGTGAAATAGTGAAACCAAAAGGTGATTCTTTGAAAAGTTCAATAATACTGATAAATTTCTAGCCAAACTAATCATGGATATAGGAGAGGACTCAGATTACCAATATTAGGAATGAAAGAAAGAACATCACTACAGATCCTACAAACATTTAAGGAACAATAAGGAAATATGATCATGTATAAAATTATGCCCACAGACTTGACAATTTAGATAAAATGGACAAATTTTTTGAATGACACAAATTATCAAAGCTCACTCAAATAAAAATAAATGATCTGAATGGTCCTAGGTCTTAAAGAAATTGAATTCACATTGGAAATTTTTCTAAGAAGGAAAACTTTGGGCTCAGATGAGTTCAATGTTATATACTACAAAACATTTTAAAGAACAATAGTATCAGTTCTAAAATCACAAATTTCTCCAGAAAATAGAAAAGATGGGAGGGGGGCGCCTGGGTGGCTCAGTTGGTTGAGCGTCCGACTTAGGCTCAGGTCATGATCTTGCTATTGGTGAGTTCAAGCCCCGTGTTGGGCTCTGTGCTGACATCTCAGAGCCTGGAGCCTGCTTCAGATTCTCTCTCTCTCTCTCTCTCTCTCTCTGCCCCTCCTCCACTCATGCTCTGACTCTCTCCTTTGAAAATAAATAAATATTTTTTAAAAATTTAAAGAAAAGAAGGGAGGACATCCCAACTTATTTATTGAGCCAACTTGATTCTGATACCAAAACCAGACTAAGACATTAGAAGAAAACAATAGACTAATAACGCTCAAAAACAGAGATATAAAAAAAAAAAAATCCTCAACAAAATATTAGCAATATAAGACCGAAAAAACTTTATCCAGGAAATTGAAGTTAATTCAACATTCAAAAATTAATCAATAAAATGTACCATATCAACAGATTTAAAGAAGGAAAAATTATGTTATTATGTCAATAAACATGCCAAAACTATCAAATTTGACATCCACTTATAATAATAATAGAAAACAATTCTCAGCAAACTAAGAAAAGAGAGAATTTCCTCAGCTTAATAGGGAACATCTACAAAAACCCCAACAACCATCATTATACTTAATAGCAAAAGACTGAAAGCTTTACCCCTGATATCAGGAACAAGGAATGGACTTCCGCTGTCATACTCCTATTCAACATTATATTGGAGGTCCTAGTCAGTATAATAAATCAAGAAAAGGAAATAAAAGGAATATGGATAAAAAGGAAGAAATACAGCTGCCTCTCTTCACAGGTGACATGATCATATATGTAGAAAATCTCAAGGAAGCTACAAAAAAAGCTTCTAGAACTAATAAGTTTAGTAAGGTTACAAGATACAATGTCAATGCACAAAAATCAATGGTAATTCTATATACTAGCAACAAACAACCATAAATTGAAATTTTATTTTTTATTTTTTTATTTTTAAATTTTTTTTAACGTTTATTCATTTTTGGGAGACAGAGAGAGACAGAGCATGAGCTGGGAAGGGGCAGAGAGAGAGGGAGACACAGGATCTGAAGCAGGCTCCAGGCTCTGAGCTGTCAGCACAGAGCCCGACGTGCGGCTGGAACTCACGAACTGCGAGATCATGACCTGAGCCGAAGTCGGACACTCAACCGACTGAGCCACCCAGGCAACCCATAAATTGAAATTTTAAAAAATCATTTATGATAGAACAAAAAAACATTAAATACTTAGTTATAAATCTAATGAAATACATGTAAGATATGCTTGAAACTACAAAGCATTGATGAATAAAGTCAAAGAAGATCTAAATAAATGAAACGAAATACTACTTCATGATAGAAAAACTTAATATTATTAAGGTGTCAATTCTCCCCAAACTGATCTACAAATTCAACAGAGTCCCAGTCAAACATTCTGCCAGAATTTTGGTGTAACATTAATAAGCTTATTCTAAAAATTTATATGGGAAAGCAAAGGAGCTGAAATAGCCGAAACAATTTTGAGAAAGAGAGTGGAAAACTTTCAAAACTTGATTTCAAAACTTACTCTAAAGAAACGGCAATCAAGACAGTCTGATATTGGTGAAAAGGTAAACACACCACAACAGAACAGAAGGGAAAGTCCAGATGCTTACCCACACATATATGGCCAATTGATTTTTGACACAGGAGCAAGGGCAACTTCAAAAGAAAAAAAAAGGATGATCTTTTCAACAAATGGTGCTGGAACTATTAGACATCCACATACCAAAAAAAAAAAAAAAAAAGGGAAAAGAAAAGAAAAAAGAACTTTGACTTATCTCTTGCACCAAATATAAAAACTTACTAAAAATGAACCACATCAACCTAAATGTAAACTGTGACACTATAGAACACTACAAAATTCCCAGAAGAAAATAAAGGGGAAAATCTTTGTGACTCTGGGAAGGCAAATATTTCTTATCTACAATACCGAAAGCACAGTTCATAAAAGAATAACTTGGACTTCATCAAAACTGAGATTTCTTCTCTTTGAAAAGCATTGTTGAAAACAGAAAAAAGAAGCCATAGGATAGATAGAATAAAATATTGTACTGTACATATATGATAAAGGGTTTATATCCAGAATATATGGAAAACTGTCAAAACTCATCAATAACAAAACAAACAATGCAGTAAAAAATGGGCAAAAGATTTGAAGAGATTCTTTACTAAAGAAGGCATGAATGTGGCAAATACACCATGAAATGGCTCAGGAAATGCGTTGAATGGATGGATGAATGAATGAATGAATGAATGAGTCTTGGCTTTCCTGAATGCATTTGCTGATTAACTCCTTAAAATTCATGTTGATGATTATTAACTAGATTAAGTGAAGATTATTCTAGTACCAACATATACACTAAAGCCAGAGAAAAGTATGTTGTAAGTATCTTTATCTCTGGACCCTTCTAGCAGAAAAAATAGTTTTTTAAAAGTCAATTACTTTGGGGGGCTCCTGGGTGACTCAGTCAGGTAAGCCTTGGACTCTTGGTTTTGGCTCAGGTCGTGATCTCACAGTTCATTAGTTCAAACCCTGCGTCAGGCTCTGTGCTGACAGTACGGAGCCTGCCTGCAATTCTCTCTCCCCCGTCCCTCTGTCCCTCCCCAACTCACACTCTCTGTCTCGATCTCTCAAAATAAATAAACTTGAAAAGTTAGCTACTTTGGGGTGCCTGGGTAGCTCAGTCGGTTGAGTATCCGACTCTTGATTTCAGCTCAGTTCATGATCCCAAGGTCACAGGATCGAGCCCTGGGTCAGGCTCCACACTCAGGGTGGAGCCTGCTAGCGATTATCCCTCTCTCTGTCCCTCTGTCCCTCTCCCCTGCTCACACGCTCTAAATCAATCAATCAATCAATCAATCAATCAATCAATAAAAGTCAGCTACTTTAAGATAAACACAATAAAG
Source organism: Panthera tigris (assembly GCF_018350195.1). Classification (NCBI taxonomy): domain Eukaryota; kingdom Metazoa; phylum Chordata; class Mammalia; order Carnivora; family Felidae; genus Panthera; species Panthera tigris. The sequence goes on from NC_056664.1 coordinate 17,600,814, forward strand.
TATTCATAGGGCTGTTTCCTGTGGCATTTCCTAATACAAAATGATGCTATCATACCAACTTCATTTGAGTCAAACAATTTAGCGGGGCCAATTTGATTTGGTCCATGTCTTCAGCTTTCTAAAGATCTGGCTTAATACAGGAATGGATAGAGACTATTTGAATAAGACTACAAAAATGACAAATTTCCATTAAAAAAATCTCTCTCTCAATTAGGCTTTTGATTGGTATCAGTGGGTCAAGATAATGCTACTAGACAGAGTGTAGATGGACGTCCATTAATGACCCTTACAACGTGTCCCAGAAGACACATAGTAAGCGTTGCTGTCTTCTTTCAAAGCTAACAGTTTATTTCCTCGGCTCTCCTCATTTAAGCTAAGAATTAAAAGTTGCTATTACCTTCTTTTCATGAAGACTTTCTTAGATGTCCTTTAGAGGTCTCTGAGACTATGTACTTCTCCCTTGGTCTCTACTATTTCATATTTTAAATATTGATTTGCAACCTATCTTCTGGCAGAATCAAGGATCTTGAGTAATCTCATTAAAATGTGTTTTTTTTTCTTGTTTTTTTCTTTTTCCTGAAGTAAAGGCTATTGACCTGTTAACTCAGCCTGTTCCAAAGGATATCAGTTTGTTTGAAACTATTTGTTTAAGGAATTCAAAAGGTGGTCAGGCCTTTGTGTTTATTCTTATGCTCTGAGTAGTCTTATGAAAGGGCATGCTTCTGTTCTGGGAGGTAGTCTGGTTACTGAATACAGCTTAGTCTGGATGATGAAATTATGTATAGTCGTTGGCAGAAGTTCATTTTACAAGTTCAGTACCTGCTAGATAGTTTGGAGGTGAGAGTGAGGGTTGGTGGGGAGCAGAATGAGTCCTCCATACGGTAAAAGAGGCCATCCTCCACATATAGGGTCCTTAATGACTACTATGTATCAAAGTTAAGAATGTAGTGACTTTGGTTTATTAGAAATGATATAAATCGATGCACCAGGAATTTTAGCTATTGGTGTATTGCCTTTTAAAGCTGTAGACCTTCACATAAAAAGCAGGTGAGCACAAGTTCTATTGGACACATAGCCATGCTTCATTCAGTTGCACTATGGAAAGGACGATCAGCACAGGTACACATGAATTGAAGTATGTGTATTTTTAAGAGCAAAAAATAGAAATGCAAAAGAGCTAAATTTTATCTACTTCATTGGTAAAATTTCTGGGCCACACACTTGCTGGCTAGACTTATCTCATGCTGTCACATATGTAAGTTTTCCTAGTTCAGTGAATTGCAGCCAATATTAGAACTCAACAGATCCCATGGGCACTGGCTCAGGCAGGGTTTCTTCGCTGCTAGTACAATGTTAAGGTCCTCCATCAGAAATGGGGAGATAATGCCAGAACGTGCAAAACCCTGACTCCTAACGCAGCCATCATGCTTAATATAGGATAGCTAGAAATATGTCTTCCATTGTTTTGGTAAACACTTCAGCGCTGGCCTGGTGCAGGCCTCAACAAAGTAATGTCACATTTTTTCATGATATTGCTTATATAAATGATATTGTATGCTCAGAAACTGCATTTCTATTAGCCAATAATAAAACTATATTTTTCAAAGGCCTTTGAATCTAATCAGATTCTTATTAGAATGTCACAGAAACCCTAGGTGGCATATAGTCATGAAAAAAGCGGGGAAGGGAAGTGTATATTAAATATTAATTGAATGTGTGCTATGTGACAGAAGCTAAAAAGACAGTTGAATTTCACAGTTTAAGGCAAATTCTGATATAAGCTGAAGTATTTGTAGAACTAAAGTAATTGCTAATTATCTTTAACAGAACTAGTTAGAGTGGGGACCAATTAGAATCAAGATTATTGCCTTATATACTTTTCTATCCAACTAATTTAATGGTAGAACCAAATACTATTTAAAAAATTCTCCCGTGACTCATTCTCTTGCATTCTGACCTCTTCCCTTGGAAAGGATCAATCCCGTTAAAGTCTCCTGTTAATTTTTTTCCTTTTCAGAGCTTATATAAATAAAGAAATCCTTGAAAGCCACTCTAGTTAAGATAGAACATGGTATATATTTAAAAAAGCAAGTTGGGCAACAATAGTTAAGGTGGCCTTGTTGACACTGTGGCTAGCATGAGTATTTCCAAATGCTATGCATTCTTAACTTATCTCCATGTCCAAATTTTGAACTCTCTCTGAATTTTTACATTGCTAGGGAACCAGCTCTTCACTGTAAAATTTTATTTTTTTAATTTTTTTATTTTTTGACTTTTCCTTACTTTATTATTTTATTTTATATTAAATATAATTTATTGTCAAATTGGTTTCCATACAGCACCCAGTGCTCATGCCAACAGGTGCCCTCCTCAATGCCCATCACCCCTGTTTCCCTCTTCCCCACCACCCCCCATCAACCCTCAGTTTGTTCTCAGTATTTAAGAGTCTCTTATAGTTTGCCTCCCTCCCTCTCTGTAACTTTCTTTTTCTCCCTTCCCCTCCCCCATAGTCTTCTGTTAAGTTTCTCAGGATCCACATATGAGTGAAAACATATGGTATCTATCTTTCTCTGCCTGACTTATTTCACTTAGCATAATACCCTCTAGTTCCATCGACATTGCTACAAATGGCCAGATTTCATTCTTTCTCATTGCCAAGTAGTATTCCATTATGTACATAAACCACATCTTCTTTAGTCATTTGTCAGTTGATGGACATTTAGGTGCTTTCCATAATTTGGCTATGGCTGAAAGTGCTGCTAGAAACATTGGGGTTTATTTCGTCTTTCCCATGCAAATGCAACCATAGGTAATCAAAGAGCATATATGGGCAAATTTCTGGAAGTATCCTAGCTAATAAACGAAGAAGGAATGACAGAACTAGATTATCACAATTTCGCAAACCCTAATGAATGACTGGATGTAAACACTTGGCATCAACCACGGGTGCCAAAGCATCACAAAAGGAGCCACGATTGGATATCATGTGCCTCCTGATGGAAACACACGCTATTATCTCTGAAGCAGTCTTGCCAAAAATTTCTAACTTGAGTCTGAACAAGCCTCCAGAGCTAGCTACGATTATCATTTTACAAAAACACAGAGGTCAGAAGCACATGCTAAACTGTACCCTGGGGATGCTGTAAAAAAAAAAAAAATCCACACTGTGGGAAATTCTACTGTACAAACAAATTGCCAGAAAATGAAAAGAGATAGAGGGGGAGAGTGGAGATTAAAGAGACTTAAAGATACATCAACCAATTGCAATGTGAAGACAAATTTGGGAAATTTGCACATTCAGTGTCTGTAATTAATGCCACTAAGAAATTATGGTTAATGTTTAACATATCACGATGGGTTTGTGATTGTGCGTGGTTTTTAAAAGATTTCTTGTCTCCAGTGATACATACTGAAATATTTACAGACAGGGGCACCTGGGGGTCTCAGTCGGTCAAGCGTCCAACTCTTGATTTCCTCTCAGGTCTTGATTTCATGGTTTGTGAGATTGCGTCCCTGGTCAGGCTTTGCACTGACAGCATGGAGCCTGCATGGGATTTTCTCTCTCCCTCTTTCTGCCCCTCCCCCCTTCACTCTCAAAAATAAATTAACTTAAAAAAAAAAGCAATATTTACAGACAAATGATTATATCTGGGATTTGCTTGAAAATAATAGAAAAAAAAACCCAAAATTATAGAACGGGGAGAAATAGGTAGGGGCATAGATGAAACAAGACTGGCCATGCATAAATAATTTTTAAAGATGAGTGAGGGATGCATCGACATTCATTATTATTCTGTCTCCTTTTGTAGATGTTTGAAAATTTTCGTAATTAAAAAAAATCAAATTGCCATAAAGTTTACACTTCATCTCCTCTTCTGAACCCCAGAAAGTGAGTTTCTCTGCCAAATTTATCAGGATTCTCAAAGATAGGGTTATTCAACACAGCATGGTGTCAGAGAAAGAATCCAACAGGCTTCAGATTGCATCCTGGCTTCCCCACTTCCCGACTGCCTATGTGACCTCGGTACACTAATTCCGTTCTTTAGACCCCAGTTTCCTCATCTACTGTTGTCAGTCATTTGGCATGGTTTATATTAGATACCCGATAGTTACCTGCAAATACCACACTTGAGCTAAAAGAATGATGAGGTCATAAGCTGAGGCTGCCTGCAATAGCTTCCCGATGAATCTTAGGATCCCTTTGGTCTGTTTCCCAGATGTTGAAGAAGTTGCTTGGGTTGTAGTGATGCACGTGGTTGACATCTGGGTCAGGTAAGAGGCTCTTCAAGCATCTGCACCTCATTTAGATTCTTCATTTCTATCCCATCTAGAAGACCCATTCACCAATACACTGGTCAAATAAAATGTTCACTATTTGGGAATTACTATCTTGTATCCTCACTGAATACGAACTAGAACAGATATAACAACGCGCTAGCTAATTTCTAATAAAACTCTACTCCTCTAGCTATTTTTTATTCCCCTGTCATCTCAAACCATTCAACTTCTGCTTTCATTTAGGCGGAATCAATATTTTTGGGTAGAGTTTTTTGTTGGCGTATATGGTTTTAGTATTGAAAATCTTTTTTTTCAGGAAGAGAAGAGAAAGAATGTGCAGGGCAAATCAGTCTAAGATAAAGCAAAGTCAGGGGAGGGGTCTAACGCATTTTATCTGTTCGTGCAAATTTTACCATTATGACATTCACATTGTTAACATCTCAATCATTTACAATAATGTAAAAATGATTTCTTATAGATCAGCTATCTTTTAAGCTTATTTATTTATTTTGAGAGAGAGCGAGAGCACAAAAACAGGGGAGAGAGGCAGAGGCAGAGAGAGAAAGAGAGAGAATCTCAAGAAAGTTCCACACTCAGCACAGAGCCAACTTGGGGCCTGATGCCATAGTCGTGGGACCGTGAGCCAAAGTCAAGAGTTGGACACTCAACCGACTGAGCCACCCAGGTTGAGCCCCTGAATGGTTGGGTTTTAATCAGCAATTTCTCTCTTTCCTCAATTGATTTCTAGGCTTCATGTTAAGTATGGGGTAGGTTTGCAACAAAAAGAGGCTGGGGGACTGCTGTCTGGGGTTAATCATGGAAGGTACACCCGAGGTAGAAACAGCCACTCTATGATGTGTGTTGGAAAGGCTATTGCCTTGGCACAACTCCCCTTCCTTGTGAAATAGGCACTCTCACCTTATGCCTGTGCTATTTGACATTCATAAAAGAGCTTTTTAAAAGAATATTCAAAGGAAATAAATGCAGTTGAACAGAACCAGTATATTTTAAAGACAATGGTAAAGACAAAATGTGAACGAATGCCTCAAGTAAATAAGATCAATTGAAGGAGCATAACAAAAAGACAAAAGATAAAAGTTAAGTGGCTGTACGAGTACAAAGTAATGGCTCCACCATGGTTTCCTGAACTGGGATGTCTGCAGCTGACCAGAAGACATCATCTGAGAATGTCCTTCCAGGACCAGGTTCCCTAGGGCTGAGATCCTCAACGGTAGGGCCGCAGGGCAGAGGTTAATGGCCATGGTGTCAACAAATATACGGATCTCCACCTACAAGAGTGGGTGAAGGTGGTGATGGGCTTGACAACTCTAACACCTGAGTCACACCTCTGGACATTCCGGCCACCTTCCTGATCCTCGAACAAGCCCAGTTTTTCTCTCAGGGTATTTTCATTTGCTGTTTTCTCCACCTAGAGGGACTTCCTCTAGATTTACTTGTGGCTCCATAGCTGGCTTGTTCTGCCATTGAGATACTATCTGCTTAGAGAGGACTTTCCTAGCCATCTTATCTCAAGCATCCCTCCCACCAAGTCAACTCTCTACCATAGTATCATTTCTTTATGACATTTTTCTCTCTAAAATTATTTTGTTTATTGTGTTATTCCTATAAAATACAGGCTTCATAAGAGAAAAGGATCTACCTATATTGTTCAAGGTCTTATTTATTGTATCTTGCTCCTACAGGGATCGCCACATGTTTTTGTAAAGAGCCACGTAGACGTGTGGGGATTTTCAGCTTTCAGGGTCGCCTGGGTGTCTCAGTTGGGTTTGAGCATCCGTCTCTGGCTCAGGTCATATCTCACCATTTGTGAGTTTGAGCCCACATCCGGCTCTGTGCTGACAGCTCAGAGCCTGGAGCCTTCTTCGGATTCTGTGTCTCCCTCGCTCTCTGCCCCTCCCCTGCTCGTGTTCTGTCTCTCTCTGTCTCAGGAATAAACATTAAAAAAACAAAAACCAAAACACCCTTCCCAACTTCCTCCTTCTTCTCCATAAAAGTAACATTCCTCTCCTGTGATGGACTTACCTGTGATTTGGCTGTAGCTTGTGTGTCTGAAATTGCAATTGTCTGCTCTTCCCGAATAAATCCTTTTTTTGCTGGTAAAATAACTGTTTTGTTTTTAAGGTTAACGCAGGCCATGCAGTTTCTGTCACGATCACTCAACTCTGCCATTTTAGTGCAAAAGTCACCATAGACAATATGTAAATGTATGGGGAAGGCTGTGTTCTAATAAAACTTTATTTACAAACAGAGGCAGTTGGTCAAATTTGGCCCGTGGCTATAGTGTGCCGATCCCTGCTCTAGGACATTGTACTGAAGCATGGTACTCAGTAAATATGTCTAACTAAATCAACATAAAACTCTTCTTACCTGGATTGATCCAAGGTAACAAATACAAAAACCGTGGAGAAAGGCGTTATATTAAGTTAAAGGCACATTATAAGTGAGTATTTTTCTTAGGATAAAATACAGTGGTGCTAAGTGTCAAAGGAAGAATGCTTCAGATGAAACCACACAAAAATATTAGACTCATGGAAAACAAAGTTTTTCCCACTTCATAATTTTGATGAGAACTAGAAGGCTAGAGCTGGAGAGGCAGTAGTTACAATGAGGACATTGAACCAGGGGGCAGATCAGGCTTTAGGACTATGACCTATTACTTGTTGGTCTTCTCTAACTTCTCTGAGATAGACTTTCTTCACCTGCAAAATACATGTATATATATACACACATATACATATATGTATGTATACACACATACGTATATATACGCATATATATGCATATATGTATACATACACACACACACACACACACACACACACACACACACACATATATATGGAGTCTGATCTCTATTCCTAGGTTTAAGATTCTTAGATTATGCTAATGATCATTTCCTATAGCACTGTGTTCATGTCAGTGCCTAACGCATAATCAGGCTCCAATTCTGTTATTGTTGTGCCTTAGCTGATGCACACGCTCCATGTAGGCATGCCCTACAGCTAAAGAAACATAAGTATATTCCAGTTTTTGTGTAATCTATATAAGAGAGCAAAAATAAAAGGAAGAAAATCCTATAAAAGAATGTTGATGGCATATTAAGATATTTTTATTGATAGATAAATGAGGGGACTCTCGTGTTTCCTCTGATTAGAATGTTAAGGTACCCTCCCAGTTTTGTGTTTATAGAGGTAGAACCACTTCCTTTTCTATTTAATGAGATATGGGTGGGGAAAAAAATACCCTCTTGCATATGACGATGTCTCCTTTGTTTTAGTGACAAGGAAAGCCATAAAATAGTATTTTAAGAAATAGATACGATATAGGGAACTTTTGAAAAATGTTTGTTTATTTATTTATTTATTTATTTATTTATTTAGAGCGTGAGTAGGGGAGGGGCAGGGAGAGAGTGAGAGAGAATCCCAAGCAGGCTCCCTGCTCAGCGCAAAACCTGTCGCAGGGCTCAAACCCATGAATGGTGAGATCATGACCTGAGCCAAAATCGAGAGTTGGATGCTTAACCAACTGAGCTACCCAGGTGCCCCAGACATAGGTAACTTTTTAGATCTCCTTCTGGTTCTAGCTACGTTTTTAGACAACAAATGTAAAGTAACAGTTACCTGGCTAAATGGTAATGGGAAGCAGCAGATAAAGTGTTAGAGTTCCTTCTGTGTTAACCTGGCGTGCTTTGCAAGGTATAGACGACATCCATGGCACAATTCCTGCCAGCAAACAGCAGAGCTTAGACACTGGCTATCACATGTCTTTTTCCCTTAGAGCTGTTAGAAAAACAGACTAAAGCTTTCCCGGAGCACCTGATGGACTTGTGTTCTCAAAATGTGGTCCATGGGTCACCTGCCTGCATCAGTATCATTCGTGATGCTTTTTAAAATTTGTATTCCTGGTCTTCACCGGAGACCCCGCATGGGTCCCAGGTCTCTGATGTTGATTCAAGCCTCAGGTGCAATTTACACACAATAATGTCTGAGAATCACTAGGTTAACAATTTCCATTCCAGACACCTGGGTGGCTCAGATGAATAAGTGTCTGACTCTTGATTTCAGCTCAGGTCACGATCTCACAGTTTGGGAGATCGAGCCCCGCATCAGGGTCTGCACTGTCGGCAAAGAGCCTGCTCAGGATTCTCTCTTTCCCTCTCTCTCTCTCTCTCTCTCTCTCTCTCTCTCTGCTTCTCTCTTTCTCTTTCAAAAATAAATAAATAAGCTTAAAAAAAAAAGAATTCCCATTCTACCACATCAGATTCATGATACAGTGAAATACAGATCTGGTATTTTTACAGTTCAATACCCAAAGAATGTAGAAGCTATTTTTATGGCTTTAAAAATATAAAATAATACATGTAAAAAAAAAGCCTGAGAAATAAAAATACCAAAAACACTATCCCATACTACTGTTATCGGGGGCGGGAGGGAACTCTGAGTATTTGGTGAATATTTCAGTGAATTTCCTTCTAGTCCCTGGATATCATAATATGGATCATCACAAGATTCTGAAAACTAATGTTAGGGGCTGTGTTTGTTTGTTCATTATTGTATCTCCAGCTCATACCACAAAGCCTGGCATAAAAGGTACTCAAATATTTATTGAATGGGCTTACTTCTAGGCTTCCTATTCTGTTCCACTGATATATGTGTCTATTTTCTTTAAGTTATTTTCTTTTGAGAGAGAGAGAGGGAGAGAGAGAGAGAATCCCAAGCAGGCTTTGTACTATCAGTGCAAAGCCTGATGCAGGGACCTGATGCAGGGCTCAATCTCACCAGCTGCAAGATCATGACCTGAGCCTAAATCAAGAGTTGGACACTTAACCAAGTCACCCAGGGGCCCTTGTGTTTATTTTTGTGCAAGTACCATACCGTTTTGGTTACTACACCTCTGTTGTATATCTTGGAATTTGGGATTGTAATACCTCACGCTTTGTTCTTCTTTAAGATTGCTTTGGCTATTTGGGGGCTTTTGTGGTTCCACACAAATTTTAGCATTCTTTCTTTTAGTTCTGTGAAAAATGCTCTTGATAGCTTGGTGAGGATTGCATTCAATAATACAGACATTTTCACAATATTAATTCTTCCAATCCAGGAGCACGGATATCTTTCCATTGGCTTCTGTTGTTTTCAATTTCTTTCATCAGTTTTGTAGTTTTCAGGGTACAAGTCTTTTACCCTTCCAGGGTACAATATTCCTAAGCATTTTATTCTTTTTGGTGCAATTGTAAATGCAATTGTGTTGAATGAATTAAGAGAATGAATGAATCGAACCGGCATCAAATTGTATATTTGGTTTCAGCCCTACAGACATTTTTTTATAAAAACATTCCAGCATTAAAAGGAATATCACTTTCTGATTTTCACAGGTGTCAGATCAATAACAAAATCAATAATTAATACTTTTGCACCAGGCATTTTTCCGGTGCCTTTGCATATTAATTCAATCCCAACAACAATATATAATGTGCCATTTTTATCCTCCATTTTATAGATCAAGAAACTGAAGCACAGAGATGTTAGGCAACTAAACCAGTATCACTCAGTATGAGGCAGGGCTGACTCCTGAGCCCACCAATGGTGAGATTTTAGAAGACTTGGTTAATAAATACCTATCTGTTCATGGTCTAAAGTTACCCACCTCTTATAAGCAAGTATGTACCTGATGTTTAACACTCCAATTACAGGAAACTCTAAATACTAGGTGATTATACGACAAGAGTTAGCTCTGACATCTTTGGTTATTCACTTTGCTGCTTTACAAAATTGCAAATACATCTGCAACACTTCAGGTATGGATGCTAGGCGTATTTGCAGGTACCTCTGTGCACATGCAGATACGGTGTTCCTGACTGTCAACAAACACATTCACCTTTGCTTGCATTTCAGTTTACCGCATGGGCCACATAAAAAAAAGCAAGCACACATTCTTAACGCTAAACCAGAGGAAAGGCCATGTAGCAATCACAAGTCTACCTTTCTCAGCATCGTTCACTCGGGCAACAAAAACTTTAAAAAATTAGAAGCTCAGGATCTAAGATGCCATACTTTCTATTCACAATTAAGGGTTAAACTAACCATCGGTGGCATTAGCTAAGAAGACCTTGGAATAAGACCCTCTGGAGACAGCATCGTGGGGGACAAGGAGGCTCCGGCTCAGACTGATCCACTCCGGACCTCATGCCAAACAGAACCCGACCGATAGACCTGGATCTAAAACACCCACATCCCGCAAACCTGCACGGGCTCGGGCCATTCTCCTTTAACGCGTGCCTGAAACCGCGGAGTCCAACTAAGAGGACCCGCAGCGCCCTGGCCCTCTACAGCCCCCCTGGTCCCCGCAGCCGCCGCAGCCGCCGGGGGGGCGAGGGGGGGCAGCGGCCAGAGGCGGGCGGCGGGTCCGCGCCGAGTCTCTGCGAACGTTGGGCCATCCCACGAGGCGGGCGCCGGCTGGGCCTGCAAATCGCCGCCCGCCCGGCAGGGGGCGCTGCGGCGGCGAGGGCGGAGCCGGGCGCCCGGGAGGGGGCGCGCGAGGCCGCCCGGGTCTCCGTCTCGCTTGCCCCCGCCCCGCCCCCGCCGCCCTCCTCGCGCCGCGGCCCGCGAGGCCCCGGCGAGGGAAGGGGCGGGGAGCGGCGGGCGCCCGAAACGGCCCTGGAGCTCGGAGCGCCGCGCGGGAGCAGCGCGAGCCCGAGGGGGCGGGGAGGAGGGCGGGCGTGCGCGCGCCGGGCGTGGGTGTGGGCGTGGGTAAGTAGAGCGGGCGCGGCGGCAGCGCGGGGCAGAGGGACGCCGGCTACCCTGGACAGCGCATCGCCGCCCGCGGGAGTCGCCGCGCCGCAGCCGCCGCGGATCATGGTGAGTGGGCGCCGCGCGCCGCCGGCGCCCTTCTCCTTTCTCTCCTCGACCAACGCACTGGGCGGGAAGGGGCCGGGCGGGCGGCGGCGCGGGAGCTGCGGGTTCGACCGCTGGAACCCGTCGCGCCGGGCGGGCCTGGGGAGGGGGCGGTGAACGTTTGGGTTGGGGGCGCGCGGGCCGGGTCGAGGCCGCGGTCTCGGGATCTTTGTCCGGGGCCGCGGTCCCGCCCCGGCACCTCGAGGCGCCCGCTCGCGTCCAGCCCCCTGTTGCAAGCACGCGGCCGACCGGGCGCCGGGGATGCCCGACGAAACCGGCCCCCGCTCCCGCGGCGGCCATTCCCGCTCGTCCCCCGGACCCTGCTTTCCCCCGGCCTTCGACCCCTGGAGTGGGGGACGGCCTTTCCCTCGCGCGGTGCCGACCCTGCCTCGGGAAATTCTGGGGTTTTGTCTCTAACGGTTGAATCCGTCCCTCCTCTCCTCCCTGCACCGTGCCTGCAATCCCGGGGGTGTGTCTGCGTGCTTGCCCCGGCCTCCCTGGGGTTGCATCGCGGAGTCGGGGAGGTTTCCTTTTGTAAACGGGGATGGGGTGGGGTGGGGTGGCCGGGGGTCCTGGTGTGTCCTTTCCGACAACTACTCTCGTTCCCGGTTTCCCAGGCCAGTACTTGACTCTGAATTCTTAACGCTTTCTGCTGGCCATTAAGCTCTGTTCCTGGACAGAGAGGGGTGCGTGTGTCCGTGTGTGTCCCCGTGCCGCCGTATCCCGTGAACTGCCTGAGAGTTTTGGCAGAAGAACCTGTTTCTGGGACTACAAAAAGAGAAAGTGATGTGGTTTCCATATGGTTTCTTCTCCACTACCGGGCATGTTAAAATATGCTAATCTCCTTTCTTTTCCCCACTCCTGCTGACCCTGATCAGTCCTAGATTTTGCTCTCTCTATCCTCTCAGGCGCATACCATCTACTTTATTGTACGTGAAGCCTTCTCTGGCCACTCTTGTCTAAAATTTCGGTCTTTCCTACCCCAGCCATCACAGTTCATATTACCCTTTTTGCTTCATTTTTTTTTTCTTTTCGTCATGTATTATTTAACACACTCTTTTGTTTACCTTGTTTACTGAACGTGTTCCCCACTAGAACGTGTCAGCGCAGAGATTTTTGTCCTTTTGTTCACTGCTGTATTTCTAGTACCTAAACGGTGCCTGGCACATAGTGTGTGTTCGGTACATCGAAGAGGAAATTAACCCAATAAAACAGTATGCTAATGGTGATGTACAAAAGGGAAGCGGCAAGGCAGTTACAAGGATTATCCAGTTGACGCTTGTAATGATGAGAATCTCAAGGGAAGTTTGAGAGGAGGGGTACTCTTGGAAAGGAGGGACTCAGCGTGGTGACCCTCAATGATGAAAATATAGCTGGCCGTCTCAATACCTGGGTCTATCACTTCATGCTCTTAACACCTTTGCACTGGGAAGGACAAAGCATTTTTAGTGCTAGCAGGCTCTCTCCTTGGGGGCCTGAGCCTTTGTTACAAATTATTATGAATTGTAATGAGTAAGGACCCAAGTCCAAGGATATCGCCTTAATTGGATGGAAGAGTCATGGGAATTAATCTAAAAGAACCGAAATAAAGGGCTAGCTGTTACAAACACTACCCTATACTACTGTGATACTACCTTTATAGGAAAGTGTTTTTCAGAAACTTTGGGTTTTCAGAGGAGATCTTTTTATATATATGTCCACGTACAAGTCCTCACACTTCAAAAAAAAAAAAAATGATGCTGTGAGTGGGAAGGTTTCGGCCGGGGGGGGGGGGGGGCGGGGGAGTTAAATTCAAAAATAAACTAGTAGGTCCGTTCAGAAGGATACTGTTTTGGATCTAAGTCCAACATGAACAGCCTATCACGAGGTCTGCTAATTAATCTTATTCCAAAGCAAATATTTTTCCTTCAAATTCCTTTTGTTTTCCCATTTCTATAATGTAAATGGATAGCAATCCTTTGTTTTAAGCCTGGATACATGTGTTTTTACAATCTGAGCCAAACTGCGTAGTAAAATTTACATGGGCAAGTTCCTGAAAATGATGTGATTATTATAGCCATCACTGTTCAAGTTTAGCGGTTCTATAATTGCTGTCTTGGCCAGATAGGTAGTAAAAAGTAAAGATGTAAAGGAAGGAATAAGTCTGTCTTTGAAATTAAATCCAACCACCAAACATACATGAAAGACCCCTCATTCTTTTGATCCCAGTTTATATTTCTAGGAGATTTTATGCAATGATTCCAGTCAAAAAAATCAAGCCGTTTTTTTTTTTTTCTTTCTATTCCTCAAAGGATAGCATTTTCAAGGCATAGAAATTATCCTGTTGGGTAAGCTAAATTTTTGTTCCTTCAACAAACGGTTGAAATTTAATCCAGCTCCCTTAAAAAAACATTTTTTTTTTTAATTGTATAACTCATCCCTTCAAAACATTGTAATCACCGTTGGGGAGGGTCAGATACTCCACAGGGTGTTTAAAATATAAGTGGCTCCATATCCTATATTTAGTTATATTCAGAAAACAGGGCCCTTCTGTTGAGGGTCGTGCCCAGGATCATCTCCCTTGGACAATGTACCATCTAACTTGAAAGTTTTGGATTTTTAGGAGTAGATGTTGATAAGAGGCAAGAGTTTGCACCAGTAATCTCTTATTGCAGCTAAACAGGGTGAAAATATGCCAACATGAGTAGCTCGGCAAAATTCTGAAGTTAAAAATTTTTACACATTTGTATTTTTCCTTTATCCAATTGGGACATCACTGGTATGTCGCTGACTCCTGACAATGGACCATTCTAATAAATTGTTAGTTTCAACATGACCATTTAAAATCTAACAATTTAAGAGTTGCAAAGTATAAATTGTTTTGGAATTCGTGTGGCAATTTAGACCTTGAGATCTGGGGTCAGTCAAGGATTTGAACTCCCAACACCAAGATTTCACTGTGTGACCTTAGGCAGATTAGCTTCTTCAGAACGTAGTGTTTTTTTCTTTTGTTTTGTTTTTGTTTTTTTGTAAAAAAAAAAAAAAAAAAAAAAGAAGAATGGTATCATTTCATAAGGTTGTTGGGAGGAACAAATGAGATAACACATTAAATGTGGCTAGTGTAGTTCTTCGAGTGTTCAGAAAATATTATCTTTTATAATGACATGCGTTCTTTCTCCCCTATCTGACTGTTTCTGGTTGAAAGACCTCAGAATGGTGTCTGTGATTCACCTCAGCGTTCTTGTCCCTTTACGTGATTCTGAAACGTATCTAGTATTGCTCTATATCAGCACTGTCCAGTAGAAATATGCAAACTGCATATGCAATTTTAAATTTTCTCGTAGTCACACTAAAAAAGTAAAACTGTGAAATTAATTTTAGTAATATATTTTATTTATGGGGTGCCTGGATGTCTCAGTTGGTTAAGCGTCTTACTTCAGCTCAAGTCATAATCTCACGGTTCATGAGTTTGAGCCCTGCATCAGAGACTCTGCTGTCAGCACAGAGCCTGCTTTGGACCCTCTGTCTGTCTGTCTGTCTCTCTCTCTCTCTGCCCCTTCCCCACTGGTTCTCTCTCTCTCAGAATAAATGAGTAAACTTAAAAAATATATATTTTGTTAACCTAATTCATGCAAATATTATTTCAACATGTAATCATGTAAAAAAAATTTGGATACTTTACATTCTTTTTTTTTTTTCCCCCACATGGAATCTTCAAAATCTGGTTGTGTGTTTTATGCCGACAGCACGTTCAGTTCAGGCTAGCCACAATTTCAAGTGCTGGTTTGCCACATGTGGTTAGAAGCTACTGTGCAGACAAAACAGCCCCAAATGATACTCATCTTCCAAATTTCCCTCTTAACCTGCCGGACCCTCCCCGCTCCTGAGAATCGCACTGCCACCTTAAACCTCGTGTTACTAAAAGTCAGCTACTCGCCTTTCACCCTGTCCTCTCTGTTCCCTTCGGCTGTTAGTAATTCCACCAGCTCTCAAGTCTACTGTGTCTGAAATCTGATTCTCACTCTCCTTGTATGGTTTCGTGTAGAATCTCACATTTTTACTTGAAAATATCTTTATGTCTCCTCTCTTCTCCAACCCCCTATCCACTAGTCTTGCCTTTTTTTTTTTTTTTTTTTTAACAGGTTTCCTCCTTTGTGGTCCCTTAGTTTTTAACCTTTTTCCTTGAGGTCCATTATTTCAAGGCCAGAGGCTTCATTTTCAGTTAGTAGCTTAAAGGTAGGGGGGGCTCTAGGGACTCCCGGGTGGCTCAGTCAGTTAAGCGTCCGACTTTGGCTCAGGTCATGATCTCGCGGTCCGTGGGTTCGAGCCCCGTGTCGGGCTCTGTGCTGACAGCTTGGAGCCTGCTTGGGATTCTATGTCTCCGTCTCTCTCTGCCCCTCCCCCACTCATGCTCTCTCTCCCCATCTCTCAAAATGAATAAACATTAAAATAAAATAAAAGGTGGGGGGCTCTAGCCCTAATATATTTCCAAGGCTTCCCTCTTGCCTTCCTGTGCTGTGCTCCCATTCCTTGTGCCTCCTTCCTGCCTCTGGAGAGAGGTAAGTTCTCTACTGCCCAGGACCGCCCAGGCGCTGGGCTTCACATTCTTCCATTCTCTTATTCCTGGGTTTCACACCATTATCAAATATCCAAAGATACATAATTCCTTTACCTGAAAATCTGTTATTGAAATGACCCACCTACGGAAAGATGCACAGATAAAGGAAGGAGAAAAATCAACCATGGGAAGGGACAGTGAAATTATTCTTTGAGCTTTAGTTACCTTTCAAGAAATATCAGTGGACCCAATGAATGGTACTAATAACAACAACTGCAGCAGTGGTGACACCTTACATTTATTCGGGGCTTTGCAGGAAACAGAACACTTTCCTCTAGCCTGGTGAACAAAGGTACGAGACAGAAGAAGAGCACTGGACCGAGAGTCAAGAAACCTGGTTTCTTTCTAGTCCTGGCTTTGTTATTGACTAGTTCTGTTCCCTTAATCGCACCACTCTGAGACACTGTTTACTCACCTGCAAAATGGGGTATTCTTTTTTTCACGAGATCGTTTTGGCAGAATCAGTGGAGCCTCTACACTGGCTCTTCCCGCTGGCTGGCTGGCTGGATCTTTCTGCCAGAGAGCTGTGTGGCTGTCTTCTGAATACCTTCTTCTTCTTCTTTTTTTTTTATATAATTTTTTTTTCTTAACTGTTGAGAGAAAACAGATCTTAGGATCAAAATAGTCTTGGGAAACAGAGAAGTTTTCTCTCTCTCTCTTGCTCTGTTTTTTTGTTTTTTTTGTTTTTTTGAAGTATAGCTGATACACAAGGCTATATTAATTTCAGGTGTACGACGTAGTGATTCGACAAACCTGTACGTTATGCTGTGCTCACCATAAGCATAGCTACCGTCTGTCATCATGCAACAGTAGCACACTCTCATTGACCATATATATTCAGCATGCTGTACCTTTCATCCCTGTGACTTATTTATCCCATAATTGGAGGCCTATGTCTCCCACTCGCTTTTACCCATTTTGCCCATCTCCTATGCCCCATCCCTCTGGCTATCGCCAGTTCTCTGCATTTATGGGTCAGTTTCTGCTTTTCTTTGTTCATTTGCTTTGTGTTTTTTTTTTTCCACATACACATGAAATCATGTGGTATTTGTATTTCTCTGTCACACTTATTTCACTTAGCGTAACATTCTAGGTCCTACAATGTTGTCACAAATGACAAAATCTCGTGTTTTTTTTTTATGACTGAGTAATATTCTGTTGTGTATTTATACACATTATCTTCTTTATCTGCATATCTACTGCTGGACACTTGAGTTGCTCCCATATTTTGACTATTATAAATAACGTTGTAGTTAAAAAGAAAAGGCGCATATATCTTTTTGAATTAGTGTTTTCGTTTCCTTTGGGTATGTACCCGGTAGTGAAGTCAGTGGATCATATGGTAGTTCTATTTTTTATTGTTTGAGGAACCTCCATACTGTTTTCCACAGTGGCCACACCAGCTGGCATTCCCAACAGCAGTGCAAGAGGGTTCCTTTTCCTCCACTTGCTTTCCAACACTTGTTATTTCTTGTCTCTTTGATCCTAGCCATTCTGGCAGGCGTAAGATGATAGCTCATTGTGGTCTTGATTTGATTAGTGATGTTGAGCATATTTTCATGTGTCCTGGCCAGCTGTCTGTCTTCTTTGGAAAAATTTCTTTTCAGGTAGGTCCTCTGCCCATTTTCTAATTGGATTATTTGGGGGGGGGGGTTCTTGGTGTTGAATTTTATGTTATTTATGTATCATTTGCAAATGTCTTCTATTCAGCAGGTTGCCTTTTTGTTGTGTTGATAGTTTCCTTCACTGTGCAGAAGCTTTTTATTTATATAGTGTTTTTTTGCCTTTGTTTCCCTTGCCTGAGGAGACAGATCTAGAACAATATTATTAAGGCCGATGTCAAAGAAATTACTGCCTATATTTTCTTTTAGGAATTTTATGGTTTGGGGTCTCCCATTCAGGTCTTTAATCCATTTTGAGTTTCTTTTTGTGTATGGTGTGAGAAAGTGGTCCGGCCTCATTCTTTTGCATGGAGCTGTTCAGTTTTCCTAGCACCATTAATTGAAAAGATGGTCTTTCCCCACTGTATATTCTTGCCTCTTTTGTCATAGGCTAATTAACCAACATAAGCATGAATTCATTTCTGGGGTTTCTGCTCTGTTCCATTGGTCTGTGTCTGTTTTTGTTCCAGTACCATACTCTTTTGATTCCTGTAGCTTTGTAGTATATTTTGAAATTGGATTGTGATACCTCCAGCTTTGTTCTTTCTCAAGATTCCTTTGGCTATTGAAGGTCTTCTGTGGTTCCATAGCAGCTTTAGGATTATTTGTTCTGAGATGTGTGAAAATGCTGTTGTATTTCATTTTCAATGTTGGTTGCATTGAATCTGTAGATTACTTTGGGTAATATAGACATTCTCACAATATTATTCCTCCAGTCCATGAGAATGGTATATCTTTTCATTTGTTTGTGGTGTCTTCAATTTCTTTTATCAGTGTTTTATACTTTACAGAGCATAGGTCTTTCACTTCCTTGGTAAAGTTTATTCCTAAGTATTCTTTTTGGTGCAGTTACAAATGGAATTGTTTTCACAGTTTCTCTTTCTGCTTTGTTATTAGGATATAGAAACGCAACAGACTTCTGCATGTTAATTTTATGTCTTACAATCTTACAGAATTCACTTATTCTAATTGTGTTGTGGTGAAGTCTTCAGGGTTATCTATAGATAGTATCCTGTCATCTACAACTAGTTTTCCTTCGTCCTTACCAATTTGGATACCGTTTATTTTGGTTCGTTGTGTGATTGCTGTGGCTGTGACTTCCAGTATTATGTTGAAGAAAAGTGGTGAGAGTGGACATTCTTGTCTTAATCCTGATCTTAGAGGAAAAGCTTTCTGTTCTTCCACCAATGAGTATGATATTAGCTCTGGTTTGTCATATATGGCCTTTATGATGTTAAGGTATATTCCCTCTAAGCACACTTTGTCGAACATTTTTATCACAACTGGATGTTAAATTTTGTCAGATGCTTTTTTGCATCTATCAACGTGATCATATGATTATTATCCTTAGTTTTGTTAATGTGGTATATCCTGTTGACTGATTTGCAGACGTTGACCATCCTTGCTCCCTGTAATAAATCCCACTTGATCATGGTGATCCTTTTAATGTGATGTTGGAATTAGTTTGCTAATATTTTATTGGGGATTTTTGCATCTATGTTCATTAGGTATATTGGCCTATAGTTTTCTTTCTTTCTTTTTTTCTTTTTTCTTTTTTTTTTTTTTTTTTTTTTTTTTTTTTTTTTTTTTGGTAGTGTGTGGTTTTGGTATCACAGTAATGCTGACCTCATAGAATGTATTTGGAAGCTTCCTTCCTCTTCTGTTTTTGGAATAGTTTGAGAATTGATGATAACTCTTCTTTAAATGTATGGTAGAATTCACTTGTGAATTCCTCTGGTCCTAGACTTTTGTTTACTGGAAGTTTTTTGATTATTGATTGAATTTTGTTACTAGTAATTGGTCTGTTCAGATTTTCCATTTCTCCCTGACTCACTTTTGGAAGATTGTACATTTCTAAGAATTTACCCATATCTTCTAGGTTGTCCAGTTTGTTGGCGTATAATTTTTCATAGTAATCTTTCATAATCTTCTGCATTTCTGTGGTGTTGGCTGTTACATCTCTTTCATTTCTGATGTTATTTATTTGGGTCCTCTCTTTGTTTCTTGATGAGTTTGGCTAAAGGTTTATAAATTTTGTTTATCTTTTTAAAGACCCAATTTTTGGTTTCATTGATCTTTTCTTTCCCCCTCTTCTGCCACCCCTCTTGTTATATTGATCCCTTTATCATTATGTAATGCCAGTCTTTGTTTGTTACCATCTCTGTTTTAAAGTCTGTTTTGTCTAATATAAGTATTGCTAGTTTGGCTTTTTTTTCCTTCCTTTGCATGAAATATCTTTTCCTATCCCTTCACTTTCAATCTGTATGTGTCTTTAGATCTGAAGTGGGCAGCATATATGAATCATTTTTTTTTCAATCATCCCACATCTTTTTTTTTTTAATGTTTATTTTTGCTAGAGAGAGAGAGAGAGCAAGCGAGCGGGGAGAGGCAGAGAGAGAGGGAGACACAGAATCCAAAGGAGGTTCCAGACTCTGAGCTGTCAGCACAGAGCCTGACGCAGGGCTCGAACTCATGGACTGTGAGATCATGACCTGAGCCAAAATAGGACACATAACTGACTGAGCCACCCAGCCCCCCCCCCCCACCATCCTACATCTTTTGATTAGAGCATTTAGACCATTTACATTTAAAATAATTATTGATAGGGGCGCTTGGGTGGCTCAGTCGGTGAAGGGTCCGACTTCAGCTCGGGTCATGATCTCGAGGTCTGGGGGTTCGAGCGTTGCATTGGGCTCCGTGCTGACGGCTCAGAGCCTAGAGCCTGCTTCAGATTCTGTCTCCCTCTCTCTGCTCCTCTCCTGCTCGCACTCTGTCTCTCTCACTCTCTCTCAAAAATAAGTAAACATTAAAAAAAAAATAAAAATAAAGTAATTATTGATAGATATATACTTCCTCCCATTTGTTAATTGTTATCTGGGATTTTTTTTCTTTTATAGTTCTCTGTTCTTTTCTTTCTTTCTTTTTTTTTTTTTTTCCTGCTCTCTTTCCTTGTGCTTGAGGACTTTCTTTAGTGTTATGTTTGGTTCTCTTTCTCTCTTTTTTTAAACGCATTTATTATAGGTTTTTGGTTTGTGCTTTCCATGAGGTTCATAATAACATTTTAAATATATGGCAGTCTATATTAAGTTGATGGTCACTTAAATTCACACACATTATAAGGAAACTATTTTTACTCCTGCATCACGTTTTACGTATTTGTTGTCATATTTTACATCTTTCTATTTTACGAGTTCCCTTAACTAATTTTTAATATATAATTGACTTTGCTGCTTTTGTTCTGTTATATGCATAGTAGCTCTATAAGTGATTGTTTATTTTCTTTACTGTGTGTTTGCCTTTCCTTATGAAATTTTGTCTTTTCATAATTTTCTAATTTTGAAAAGTTCCTAATTTTCTCAATTATGACTGTTTCTTCTTCACTTAATGAAGTCCCTGTAACATTTCCTGTAAGGCCAGTTTAGCGGCGATGACTCCTTTAACTTTTGTTTGTTTGGGAAACTGTCTGTCGTTCCTTCTATTCTGGATGATAATCTTGGTGCTGGGTAGAGCATCAAGCATTTTCCTTTTAAGCACCTTAAATATATCATTCCACTCCCTTCTGGCCTGCAAAGCTTCTGCTGAAAAATCAGCTGACAGCCTCCTGAGATTTACCATGAACATATGTAATTAGTTTCTCCTTTCTTGCTGCTTTCAAAATTCTTTCTTTGTAATCTTTAACATTTTAGTTATTATGTACCATGGTGTGGGCCTCCTTTGTTCATCTTCTTTGAAACTTTTTGTGCTTCTTGAACCTAGAAGTCTGTTTCTTTCACTAGGTTAGTGACGTGTTCAGCTATTACTGCTTTAAATATGATTTCTGCCACTTTCTCTCTTTTCCTTCTGGGACACATATAATGAAAATGTTCCTTTCCTTGGTGTTGTCCAAGAAATCCTTTAACCTATCCTCCTTTTATTATTCTTTTTGATTTTTGCTGTTCAGCTTGGGTGCTTTCTTTCCGTTACCCTGTCTTCCAGATTGCTGATCTGTTCTTCTGCATCCTCTAATCTATTGTTGATTCCCTTTAGTGTATTTTTCATTTCAGTTATTGCTTAATAACCTTCTTAATTAGACCTACCCTAACCACTCTATTTAAAACTAAAACCTGCCCTGCCATATTCACACCTGCCTGATCCCCTTACACTGCTGTATTTTTTCATAGTACTTACAATCTAATGACTACTCATTTATGTAGCACTTTGTACATCTTACTAGTTTACTTATTATGTGAAATGATTTTTGTCCCTTCATGTCCCGCTTTGTTTACAAGCTTCATGAAGGCAGATTTTTGTTTGCCTTGCTCAGTAAAGCATCTCAAGCATCTAGGCTAATGCCTGACCTATAGTAAATGCTAAACAGTTGTTTGCTGATAAAGTGAAGGCCGGTTGTGCTGGTTCCCAGTGCAGTGCTCTTTTCTCATCAGTCTGCTTTGCAAACATACCCACAGTACAGTTCTTTTAAAGACTAGTATCTCTTAATGCATTCACAATGTTTTATCACATTTTAGCTTAGGCATGTTTCAGTAATGTAGCTGTTTTATCCATGCACATATGTTTGTGTAACCTTTCAGTGAATAATGCATCTGTATTCCTACAACTATATTTATACTTCACAATCATTGTATTTGTGGAAGGGGTCAGGTTATGTCCTTTTTAAGTAATGAAATGTATAATTTTATTATAAATACTTATTGAAATTAAAGTGTGTATCCATTTCTATAGTTACATTTGCTTGTTATAATATAATTTGTCGATGAGGCTAGATTATGTTGTTATCTTTACATAATGAAATCTAGAACAGTGTTAAATTCTTACTGAAATTTAAAAAAAATGAATATCCTAATAGTAGTATAAACAAACCTATGATTTGTGAATTTACTGAGTAATTATTTTGGTTTTTACATATATGTTGTCTTTTCTGGCTTTAGTCACTTAAATATGCTATAAACATGGTAATATTGTTTTACATTTATTAATCAGTTAATGTGTGTACAACTGCATTAAAAAACATGTATCTTTTTTGAAGTCTTATAAACAACTTTTGAGAGAGGCAAGTCCTGTATCAGTAGACCTACTTTATAGGTGAGGAAATTGAGTTTCAAAAAAAGATAAGTGATTTATTCAAAGTCACATACTAGAGGTAGCAAAACCAGGTATAAACCTTCTGATTCCAAAAATATAACCTATTGTATTCCATATAGATTTATCCATGAGCCAGTGTAAATGTACTTTTCTCATATAAATCTGATGAAAGCAATAGTACTTTTTACCATTATCGTAGGTGACAATAGGAAAATCAGAATGACTTCCCCATGTAGTTTCTTCCCCATTAATTATAAGAATAGATGGATGGATAGATAGATAGGTAAATATATGTTTGTATTTATGTACATAATATTTGTATTTACATATTACATAGATCCTAGGTATGTACTTACATATATACACACATATATACACAAATATGTAAAACCTAAAGATCCATTTCAAATATGTGGAAAGTGGAGCCAGCAAGGGAAAGTGTTTTTGTAAATGGAAGTGATTATGGACAACGTATGTACATATACATACTCTACAAGTGTAATCTTTTAGTATAATAAATAGGACACTCATAGTAGACAATTAAGTAATAAATATTCAACTAAATAAAGTGGTTGCTGTTTTTAAATAGAATGACTTCAGTATTAAGACATTGATCAGAGAGACGAGTGGTAGCTTTGCACATAAGTTTTGTTTCATAATGACAGTTTATCATTTGAGTTGACTTGCAATACTTAAAGACTTAAGTTATTGATTTTTCCATATTGCTGAGCGGAATTTGGTTAATAGAATCTTTGAGTTTAACAGCTTTTAAGGCCACTTGGGGACCCTGAGTCTTTTAGTAGGGTCCAAGGTTTATTGACTGTTAAGTTACACTGAAGTTAGATAGAGTTAGTTAGAGTCAGATTAAAAATTAACTCAAACCTTTAAAGAAGATAACAGAAGTTGTCCATAATGCAAAAATAAAATTAGGTCATTTTCATTTTTCCGGAAAAAGTTCTGATCAGCTTATTTTCTTTGCCTATGAGAGGTCTGTGCAGTATTCCCCAAGACATGGCAGGACAAAGAAGGAGCCTATACTTTGACCTTTTCTGCTCTCATTCCAGGGGCTTTCCTTAAATTGTTACAGGGAAGATTCATTCTCTTGGAGCCAGCAGCTTCCTTGATTTGGGGAATTGCGTATTTTGTGACCGTTTTAATGTCAGGAGTGCAGTTATGCTTAAGGAGGGTGTGCTGGGCTGTCAGAAAATACTCGGTTCCACTTCTAGGACATCCCAGTCAAGATTGTCCTTAGAGGCCAATTCACATCCCTTTCTCCATGGGCTAGGGAATTGTTACCTCTTTGAATGTTTCAGGATAAGCATTCCCCCCTTCCCCTTGGTGTTTTCTGTACTCAGACTCCTAAAAAGAAATGGCATGAGCTGCAACTTTTTTTGAGATTTAACTGCCTGAAGTCTGTTTCAAGCTCACCAGTGCAAAGCAGCCATACTAGTTAAAAAAAGAATAAAAATAGTCTCAGCCTACATCAGGGCTAACTTCTTTATTGAGCCAAGAATGTGATCAGGACCAGGAGGTGGTTGGTAATTGAGGAGCCAAAATCATCGGGATTGATAAGGCTGAAGCCAAGGTTTTGTCTGTGACACCAGAGAACTCAGATGAGTCAATTCAGTGAGAGGAGAAAAAATTAAACCAGTTGTCTGGGAAGTGACATGGGTAGATGGGGGCCAGAACTTGGGAATTTAGACAGGTGTTTAAATGCACATTCCCATACTGGATGAAGCCATACCCACTGAATTAGAATCTCTGAGCGAGGGGCTTTGGAATCTGCATGCCAGGAATCAAGTCCACGTAAATCTGGAATCTGGTATTCTAGGGGATCAGAGGAATGAACTAACAAACATATTTAGCATATGTTTCATGAAGGGATTGGGATCGACACTGGATCTTGACTAGGTTAGATTTTGATATATAAGAAAAAGGGTGAATGTAGAATCGAGCAGAACATTCCATTTAGGGGAGATGACTAGGTAAGGATCCACAGAGCAATAACAGATATATTTGAGAAATACTCTACTCTGAGCAATTTACAGACAGGGCCTTATATCCTCGCAGAGCCTAGCTTACATTAGATGCTCAATAAATGTCTTTTGAATCGTGAAGGCTGTGGACCAACAGAATTATGAGATGGGTCAAGTCAGATTTTTGAGGAGTCTTGAATCTAAGAAGTTCCTTCTAGATTTTGTAAATGAAGTTTTTGGAGTGGAGAGTCAAATGATGAAAGTGTCATTTAGGAAGATTAACCTGATTTCCATAATACCTGGGCTGGGAGAGCCTGGATAAGGAGGTCATAAAGGGGTCGAACTAATATGTCAGTATTCCCTTGTTTTCACGTTGTCAACATTTGAAAAACTTCAAATTTTTGTGAATTGAACACTCGTGGGTTCAATTCTCTACTCCAATTACGTCATCTATAAAATGTGTCTAATGACACATGGTGGAGATTGGGTCACATGAGATAACCTACATACAAAGTTCCTCATAATATGCAAGCTAAGCTAGCTGATAGTGAATACTCAAAACTGGGGCTGTTACCCACAGAAACTTAATCAGATTCATCTTTACAATCCTAACTTTTTTTTTCTCTGCGCCTGGAATAGAGATTTTGTTGTTGTTATTGTTAAACTAGATTACATTTACGTACATTTTTAAAATCTTCATATTCCTGTGACAGTGGATTTTAGTTTAACATTCAGGAATTTTTCTGGAGAGAATGAAAGAGTAATAAAAATTTCATTCTCTGATATTTAGTTCCTTTTCCGGCTGCATGGGGTCTGTTAATTAGCGGAAAATGAAAAACCAAGCTCCTTGCTAGTTTCAAAACCGTTTTTCCTGCTGAAGAGTTCTTACCTATAGATGCACTCATGTTACGGAACGGAATGTAGTTTGAAAATTGTTGCATGGATTTGAATCATAACTTGAGAAAATCCTGGGAGCTGCACATAATCAGATTAAACCTTAGCTGTTTGCCCAGCTGCCTACATCAAATTGCCTATGCCTTGAGCTTCTTAATGGTGCTAAATCTAATGCCTTAATCCTTAAAAATTTACCCTATAAGAAAACATATCTTCTGCTCTCTGCCTTTCCCACTGGATTGTCATTATTTCAGTTACTAAAACCTTATGTAGAGTGGATAATAATCTAAATCCATACAAATTGGATTTGTAGACTGTATTGGAAATAACGAGGAAAGAGAATGGATGTTTGTTTCCCTACTTTTTTCTTCCCACGTTTCCCCTGTCAGTTTAGAAGTAGTGAAAATCGATTATAAACTTAAGTGTATGGGTAAAAACGAAATAAGTGGACAATATAGGGCTTTTTGCCCGATCTAGGAGGAGACAGTGTCAGAAGAGACTAAGATGAGGTGGGTGGGAAAAGTGGAAGAGCCATCAGACACGTTGAGGGCCGCGAATAGGCCAGCCTGGCTGGTGGGAAGTTGTTGCATCGAGGACTGGTCCCAGCAAGGCTGGAGGACTGCTTTGGACCAAACACAGTGAAGTCTCTGAGTTTCTGGTCAAAGTCCCTGATGCCCTCCAACATAAAATTCTTTCCTATCTGGGGGACTTCTAGTGTCTTGCATGGCTTGACTCCCTATCAGTTCATTTTCAAATAAAATAGAATAATTACACTTTCCATTTTTGAGCACCTTCAGAGGAACTTCTGGCAGCATCCCAGGTGGTGATCATCATAATAGCACACGCTTGGAGAGCACTTTTTCAAGTTACAGAACTCTTTCACTGTTGAGACAAGCATGAATTAAAGAAAGGATATTTCGTGTGTGTGTGTGTGTGTGTGTGTGTGTGTGTGTGTGTGTGTGTGTGTAGTCACTCCCTTTAGGTTATCCAAGTATGATGGCAGTGGGAGATAATAAGGTATGCCCCTGAATTGGGATTTGAAAATGCAGGACACTGAATGAATGATTGTCTGTTTAGCTTCTTCTTAGTGTCCAGCCTATCGTAGATGTCTTTGCAATCCTCTGAAACTAGGGTTACTCTTCTCATTTTATAGAGAGCAAAGATACTGCTCGGAGACAATGCCACTGAGTGTCAGAATCAAGACTAGAACCCTTGTGAAGTCTCATTCTTTGCAATGGACCACACTGGGTTCCAGGCTACCTCTTCAAACCATAGCTTTAAGTGACACCCCCCCCCACCAGCCCCAGACACCCGTGTGAGTGAGTGGCAGGAAGGCAGAGCATTCCTGTAAACAGTGGTGGATCATGATTTACTACCTCTCTGAAGTTAGGCACCTTGCTTTACCTCTTTAAACCCCACTTTACTCATCTGTCAAGGGAGATAAAATGCCTATCTTGCAGAGTAGTTGAGAGAATTAAGTGAGATAGTAGGATGTAATATTAATATGCCCAGTAAATACAACAGTTGGTACCCACTAAGCACTTTCTAACAATTTTCACTTATTATTGTCACCAGTAGTTTCTGTAATGAAGAAATCAATCAGCCTGTAATGAAGAAATTGCAGGCTGTTTCTGAAATTAGGAACTCCTAGATGTATTGTTTTAAGAAAAAAATACCCTAAAAAAGCAAGCTTCATAGAAACTGATAACTCATGAGGGAGAATTTAATCCTTTTTTTCATAAACCAATTAATAAGAAAAGAAAGGAAGAGAAAAAGCCTATGACCATTATTATAACTTGGAGGCAGTTTAGTCTTCTGAGGGAGATACTTTGGACTGAAGTCCTCTGACAATCAGCCCATTTGTCTATACCTGCTTCTCACTGACGATAAAATCTCTTTACAAAAAGTGGCCAGACAAAGCATAAGAGACTCTTAAAAACTGAGAACAAACTGAGGGTGGATGGGGGGTGGGAGGGAGAGGAAGGTGGGTGATGGGTATTGAGGAGGGCACCTGTTGGGATGAGCGCTGGGTGTTGTATGGAAACCAGTTTGACAATAAATTTCATGTTAAAAAACAAAAACAAAAAAAAAAGAAAAACAGAAAGTGGCCAGACTGAGGAGTCAGTAAATAGTTAAGTCAAGTAGTAGCTTATCAGGGCAGCCACGACACGGACCTGTTTTAATCTATCATGGAGTTAAAATACTACATCCAAATCTAAAGCAAAACCAAATCCTCAAAGCAACCAAAGCAATTTATACATTGCTATAAAGAAACTCGCAGCCCTCATTTGGTGGATGGAAGAGAAGAGAAATCCAAGTGTCTGTAGATTCTCCCCACCCCTCAAAAACAGTCCAAATTAGGTCCATTTGGAGGAATGGTATCAGAGGGGAAGTTTTTATCTAGTTACAAGCAAAAGGAAATGGTTATTTCCATAGAAATATGGCTTTCAGAGTAAGAGGTAATAGTTCTGTCACATTCTGGAAATGTTCACTTCTGAGGGCTCACTTTTTTAAGACATTGACCAACTAGAATAAATCCAGAAAGGAATGCCAAAGAGTGTAAGGGTCTAGAGCTCTTGTGCTATATATGGACATATGTCTACTACCTAACACATTCAACTGATGCTTGTGGCTGGAAGGAGGAAGGGAAGGTCAGAGGACACAGTAGGGAGGAGGGAGGGGAGGAAGGGAGGGTGGGATCAGGTGGGTTTACAGAGGCTGGTTAGCCAGGAAAGCTGAAGCATGGTGTGAAATGCCTGTCATCAATGTCTGAAGGGCTCTCAGATGAAAAAGAATACTAGCTGTGTATGATGTTCTTTCAGAGGAAAGAAGCAGGATTGATGGGTAACACTTGAATACAGAAAGATTTTTTAGCTCAAAATAAGAGTTTCCCAAAAACAAAAAACATTTTAAAAACTGAATGTGCTACCTTGCAAATTAGTGAGAAGTCTTTCTCTGGAGTTTTTCCAGTACGACGGGTGAATTTCTATTGGAATTATTGTAGAAAGCAGTTATTTCCAGCTTTGGGTGGAAAGTTGAGTTAGGGGTCTGTGATTCTCTGATATTATGAGAGCCAGTACACTGCCCCTTGATTCATCTGAGGTTGAAAACATCAATCTGTGTTTCTCCTTTCTATGTGGCTATTCATAACAAAAATTCTGGACTATGCAGGGCTAATATTTATGACTTTGTAGTGCTTTGTGATGGGAAAGGAACCCCAATATGTTAATTTTTACTCTAATACTTTAAAAGTTATTTTTCACAAAACACAGAAATGTTAAGTTTGTGAAATGGAGATGTAATCGTATGAAAAATTCCAAATATTTTTTAATGTTGTTCTACCTAAAGATATTACATCTCCATGTAAGGAAAGACAGTTCCTCTTTAGAGGGATAGTTACTCTGTTAGATATAGTATTAATACTCCATATAGCTTTGTTAAAATTCATATGAAGAAACCAGGCTACAGTTTATAAACTGGCAGTAAATCCTGTTATTTCTTCAATTTTGATATGTTGTCCAAAGCTAGAGGCGATTTTGTATGAGTTAAGAGTGTGGCTAAAGATAAAAATTTCATTTCATTAATCCACTGATCATGTTAGAATTACACATGGATAAAGGTGTATTTATTTTACTGATTCTAAAGTACAGTAGGACATCTTAAGGCATATCAGTGTTTCACGAATACTTGTCATAAGATCTTTGTTTCTGAGCAAATGGCACTTAACAGCAGCTAATTCAGTCATCTTAAGAAGGGAGGGTGTTTTTTTCCCCTGTATTATGTAAATGAGGTTCAAGATGACAGAACTTGTTGGTGCCAGAGTTAAGACAAGAACCTGGGTTTCTTAATTCACATTCTTAATTCACATTCTGCTTCATTATGACAGTTACTGACATTGTAATGAAGCAATTATGTTTTCTAAGTGGCTAAATGTATGGGCATTCTCTTTAAGAGATCCCATGGAATTGGGAAAGCTCATTTTTGATAAATAGGGTTTTTAATTAACATATGTATATATATACATACATATACATTTGTACATATACATACTTATATGTATGTGTGTGTGTGTGTGTGTATATATATATATATATATATATATAACATTGAGTTTATCCTACATTCTGACATCCTGCTAAGTGCATGCAAGCTTGTCCTTACAGGTTTGACACGAATGTGTTTTATTCTCAAAGATGCAAGCCAAAGTGACCATTGTTGTCATGGAGTTAAATAGCCCTCTTTGTGAATACATTCAAGGGACTCCTATTCAGGTGACTCCTATGTTAGAGAATTCTAGACACTGAAGGAGTAGTAAGCTAGAAAGAACAGTTAGGTGAAAATCCAACAACTCACTCCAGTCCTTCAGAGGGAAAAGCTAGAAAAAGTGGCAAATCAGTATTACAAGGTTTTCCTTGCAGTTGTAAGGAAGCAGTGTAAGGTTTTTTCCTTCTGATTGTCACCAGCTGCTACCTTCTAAGTCTCTTGGACTTAAGAGTCCTATATTAATGAGACAATGGGCATGAAGAAGATACTAATAAACAGCTCCCATTTTCCCACAATTCCTAGTTTGTCTAGTGAAACAAAGGAGGCTGTCTACTTAAGAATCAGGTTCCTGGTGGCTGTCCCAGAGATCTGCAATATAACGCTTCGTCCCTGAGTCTGGGATTCATGTGGGAGTTGGCCTGTTCCTCCTGTGACAGCCAAGGAGAATCACAAAGCGTTTCCTGCCACATGCTGCCCGGCCCTCTGTGTAGCCCAGCACAGCATTATCTGACCTTCAAGCCTATGTGGGAGTCACTTCCATTTTCAGTCCTAGGGCTGTTTTAAAGCTATGTAGATGAGTTGGCCAGACTTCTCTCCTTTAAAAAACAAAAACCTCGTAGCCTGACATCTTCTTTAACTTTCCTAATATGTTCAAATGCAACACACATTTATTTTCATGCAGTAAGCCTAGGAAACTTCCTTAAGTCTTTACTTCTCCAGAGGCTAATTTGGGCTACTATTTGAGAGACAGGTAGAAGCATTTGTCAGGTGGCAGAAATGGAAGCCAGGCTCTTGTAACTGTTGCAGTTGCTGCTTCCGCCGTATCTTCCCAAAAACAAGTCTGCATCCAGAATCTTCTTGAAGAAAACCCAGGAATGTTTCTCCTCCACTGCTTCCTTTGCCCAGAATCATTGTTTCTTAATGTTACTGGCTTTATCCTTGCCTTTTAGAGGTTGGGAGGGAAAACACTATAGCAGTTAACATTTCTAGAATGATACAGCTCTAAAAAGCTATATTTAAAAAGAAAAATTAGGGATGCTTGAGTGGCTCAGTTGGTTAAGTGTCTGACTCTTGATTTCGGCTCAGGTCATGATCTCACCGTTGATGAGATCGAGTCCCGCATCGGGCTCTACACTGACAGCACGGAGCATGCCTGGGATTCTGTCTCTCCTCTCTCTGCTCCTCCCCCTGCTTGCTCTCTGTCTCCGTCTCAAAATAAATAAAAATAAACTTTAAAAAATAAAAATAAAATATTGTGTTTTCTCTATTATAATTTTTATTATATAATCTTATTATAATAGAGACAATATTTATTTGTTGGGTTTTTTTTTGAGAGAGAGAGAAAGAGCATGTGTGAGTGGGGGAGAGGGGCAGAGAGAGAGAATCCCGAGCAGGCTCCATGCTCAACACAGAGACCTATGCGGGGCTTGAACTCATGACCAAGAGACCATGACCTGAGCCGAAATCAATATATTATAGAAATATATTATAGAAAATATATAGGGAGAAAATAGAACATACAGATATAGGTAGGTATGATTATTGCTTAAACAACTAGAAATAAAATCTGGCTCATTTTTTTCCAAGAAATCATTAAAAGCTTTCCTCTGTTCTCACATTCAAAAGGATACCACTTACACATGCAGAATAACCAACCTGCTTCCCCTCTGGTCCGTACTTGATAACCAGGGCACATACGAACAGAATCTCCTTTCATTCTGTTGTTAATTGTGAAAGAGCTTTATTCTTCCCCATGTCCCCAAATTCAGAAACTGGTCCAGTTCCAGGGTGTCCTGGATACAACTGTCTGGCTTTGGATTAAATCTCCAAGGAGTTTTATATTCACTCACTACTTCCTGTGGAAGTAGAAGTTGTAATAATCATTACAAGTATCTTGAATCGCAACCTTAATGGCATTGTTACTGGCCTTTTCTGTTCCTTACATATTCAGTATCGAATCACTGAAAGACTCTATTTTCTAATTATGAAATTGACACTCTTTGTTTTCTTGTGCAGATTTCATTTAGTCACTCAAAACTGGCAAGTTATTCAGTGTCTTTTAATGAGCCCAGAATGTTATGAAAGCAATGGGTTTTTGGATTTTATTTCCACGCTCTTGGAGAGAAGGCCATAATTTGCAAAGTAACTGGAAATAAACTAATATTATTATATTCACCATTACGAATACATGTTTGTTGAGTAAAATGTCAGTTTCCTTAAACTTGGCGGATATCTATGGGACCAGTGAATTAATTCACAAATCATTTTTAAGGTGTTGCAAATCTATTTTTGAGACTTACCAATTTGGATATACTTGTCTCCTATCTTTGCTAACCAGGGACCATTCTGTGCTCCAGAGATCCACACGTGAACCCTCGCTCGCGGTACTTTGTACTAGTTTTTACGTCTTGCCAATTCCTTCCCCAGCTCCTCACACATTCCCTGCGGTATCGTCTACCTTTGACATACAGCCATACCTGGGCAGTTCTTTCAAGAGTTCCAGTAGTTCACGTTCGTGGATAATTCTGGCCAGTTGTTTCAGGACATCTGGGGGGATACTCCTCTCGAGCAGATCCCCCTTTGTTGGGGAGGGCCGGTGCCACCACAGCTACCAGACATCCACCGCTACATCTGCAGGGTGCTGATGGCCAGCGTCACTGCTTGCCAGAGATGGCTGGTGCTTACGTCGGGTTTCCAGACTCCGCTGGGCCCCACTGCCGGTGCAGAGGAGCCTCGCAGGGCCCAGATTCCACACAGTAGTCTGTGGAAAAGTTGGGAATGCCTGTCTGTTGCTTTCTGCTCTGTGTTGGGGAGGTTGCAGAGCACTCCTCTCCTACAACCCCGATGTCTTAGGTAGATTTAAGCACATCCTCTTTTTTCATGAGTACATTCTTTCTCCCTGGGACCCACAGGGGACTGAACCATGAAGAGTCCCAAGTGACAACCCTTAACATCACCCCTCTTGTGCAAAGCTTCGTTACCAAGACAGCCTTGTCAGTATCTGACCAGTGACCCTCCGTAGGATGCGTTTCCTCCCAAGATGCCGCTCAGGCTCTTGTGCCAAGTGGACTGCCCCAGCGGTTTGCAGAGGATTCTGAAGCCAGGAGGTGAGCCGGAAGCACCACCCACAGTGGATAGACATAGCAGGTGACTGCATACATATTCCCCTGGCAGCATTCTGGAAAACCATTAAAATACATCATTGAAATTTGTAACTTTTAAACACTGATCTCCATCGCTTAAAAATCTAGATCAGGGACACCTGGGTGGCTCAGTCGGTTGAGCATCCGACCCTTGGTTTCCGCTCAGGTCATGATCTCACAGTGTGAGTTCGAGCCCCATGTTGGACTCTGCACTGACAGTGTGGAGCCTGCTTGCGATTCATTCTCTCTCTCTCTCTCTCTCTCTGCCCTTCCCCTGCTTGTGATCTCTCTCTCTCTCTCTCTCTCTCTCTCTCTCTCTCTCTCTCTCTCAAAATAAATTTTAAAAATCTGAAACAAAAATACTTTATTTTAGAGTCTAGCTAGCTGGTTTCCACTGGATCCTGGTTCTCTTTACAATTCTGGAATTACTTCTGCCTGAATATCCCTCTGCTCGATAATACAATGATACTTTATCAGATCTTTCAGTGTTTCCATTCTCTCTTCCTACTCCCCAACACTCTTTCCTCGCCGTTGTATATTCATATATTCATAATTCTGAGAACTCTCTAAACTTGTCAAAGAAGAGTGTTGTGAAAGAAAGAAGAGGTCAAAAGTAGACCCCTGATGTCTGCTAACCCTGTTCCTGGTATGATTTTGACAGACTCATTCATTTCTTACTACGTGAATTCCACAGACACTTATTGAGTGCCTCGTGTGTGCCGGGCACAGAGGATCTTGACCAGTTTGGGAGGAGAGTGGTCAGGGAAAACCAAAAAACTATCAGGAGTCCTCCAGGCAGAAGGAGGAATACCTTCAATGGCACAGATCGAGAATGGGGCATTGGGGGAACTGCAGGTACTTGGATGTGCCTAGAGCAAAGGGGACACCTGCACATAGACATCTGGAAGGAGAGGAGGCTTAGCGAAGTGAGTGGAGGTGATTGGACTGTGGCCCAGTCAGCCAAAGAATTTAATAACAATTATTTTGATTTTTTGAAATTCTTCAGATTTTATACCAAACAAGTTGTAAATCCTTTGGCAACATTCAGGTCGATGCCAAGGATCAAGGTCCAAATGCACAGTACGTGCGTCTCGACTCCCTTCGTGCAGTCCTCTGATATAATGGACTTGCCTTCCTCTGAGCTCTCTATTTGCACTGTATTGAAATGTTGGTAATAACAGTAACAACACTTACAACGATGAAAATAATGAGGCTGTCACTAGATTTGCTTTGGGGCTTTGACTTCTGTATCATTACAATCTCCTGGAGGAAAAAGAGTCCTATTTTTACTGTTAACTAAATTGTAATCCGACGCAGTACTCTGAGGACAGACTGCTGCAAACCTTCAGACGTCCTATTGGTTTTCTTTGCTCCGATGGAAGGAAAGTCCTTCTACTGTGGGAGTAGGTCATTCTTCAGCGAGACGTCTTTTCCTGTGGTGTGTGTTAGTGGACAAAGCAGAGTAGACTGACTAAAGATTTCAAAGGCCCTCTTGTACCCTTCTTCTCCAGACATTTCTGAAAAACCTGTAGAGAAATGTTAGAGTAGACAGCTGCGGGTGTTACTGATCTTTTGAAGATAGCTGAATTCTGGTAGCTTAGTGTATTTAATAGAAGCTGAATAATATTCCGTTGAATATATATAGCCGTGTCATCGGTATCCACTCTTCTGTTGCCAGGACACTTCGATTGTTTCCATATGTTGGCTCTTGTGAATAATGCTGCAGTGAGCATGAAGGCAGAGGTATCTGTGGATACCTACCCAGAAGTGAGACTGCGGCCTCATATGGTAGTTCTGTTTGTAATTTTTTGAGGGATCTCTGTACTGCTTTCTGTAGTGGCTGTGTCAGTTTACATTCCCACCAACAGCGCATGAGGGTTTCCTTTGTCCGCGTCCTCGCTAACACTTGTTAACTCTTTTTGAGGAGAGCGGCTCTAACGGGGACAGCGATACCTCATT
Organism: Panthera tigris; assembly: GCF_018350195.1. NCBI lineage: Eukaryota > Metazoa > Chordata > Mammalia > Carnivora > Felidae > Panthera > Panthera tigris. The sequence goes on from NC_056664.1 coordinate 17,635,575, forward strand.
ATGGTTTTGCATTTCTCTGATGATTAGTGGTGTTTTGGGGTGCATTTTGGCCATGTTTGTGTCTCTGAAAAAAATGTCCAGTTCCTCTCCCCATTTTTTAATCGGGTGTTTTGTCGTTGTTGATGATGGTGATGTTTTTCTGAGTTGTGCGAGTTCTCGATGTATTTTTGGCTCTTAACCCTTTACCAGATCCATGATTTGCAAATATTTTCTCCCTTTCTGTAGGTTCCCTTTTCATTTTGTTATTATTTCTTCTGTTTTGCAGAAGCTTTGTAGTCTGATGTGGTCCCACTTACTTATTTTTGCTTTTGTTGCTTGTGCTTTTGGTGTCATCCAAAAAAATGTTGCCAAGGCCAAGGAGCTTTTCTGCGTGTGTTTTCTTTTAGGAGTTTTATGGCCATTTTGTTTTAGCCATAAAACATAAAACTTAAGTTTTTAGCCCATTTTGAGTTAATTTTTGTGAGTGTAAGAGAGAGGTCCCATTTCATTCTTCTGCATGTAGTTATCCAGTTTTTACAGCACCATTTATTGAAGAGACTGTCCTTTCTCTATTGAGTATTCTTGGCTCCCCTGTCAAATGTTGGTTGATTGTATATGTGAGGGTTTATTTTTATGCTTTTGACTCTGTTCCATTTGGCTGTGCGTCTGTTTTTATGCTTCTATCATACTGTTTTGGTTACTATGGCCTTGTAGTATAGCTTGTAGTATATAGTTCAAGATGTCTGATGCCTCCAGCTTTGGTATTCTTTCTCAGGATTAATTTGGCTATTTGGGATCTTTGTGGTTCCATACAAATTTTAAGATTATTTTTTTCCTATTTCTGTGAAAAATGCCATAGGAATTTTGACTGAGATTGCATTGAATCTATAGATGACTTTGGAGACTATTGACATTTTAATGGTATTAATTCTTCTTTTTTTTTTTTTAACATTTATTTATTTTTGAGAGACAGAGACAGAACATGAGCAGGTGAGGAGCAGACAGAGAGGGAGACATAGAATCTGATGCAGGCTCCAGGTTCTGAGCTGTTAACACAGAGCCTGACGTGGGGCTCGAACTCATGAGCCATGAGATCGGGACCTGAGCTGAAGTCGGATGCTTAACCTACTGAGCCACCCAGGTGCCCCGGTATTAATTCCTCTGATCCATGAACTTGGAGTGTCTATTTATTCGCCACTTCTTCAGTTCATCAAAATCTCATAGATTTCAGTGTACAGATATTTATTGGTTAAATTTATTCCTAAGTATTTTATTATAATTTATGCTATTGGGAATAGGATTATTTTCTTTTTCAGATGTTTTGTTGTCAGTGTGTAGAAATGCAACTGTTGATTTTATATCCTGCAACTTTACTAAACTTGTTGATTAGCTCTAGCAGTTTTTTGGTGGGGTCTTTAGGATTTTCTCCATATAAAATCATATCATCTGTAGGCAAAGACTTCTTCCTTTCCAATGTGGATGCCTTTTATTTATTTTCCTTGCCTGATTGCTTTGGCTAGGATCCAGTACTATATACAACAAGAGTGGTGAGAGTAGACGCCCTTGTCTTGCTCCTGATTTTAGAGGAAAGGCTTTCAACCTTTCACCATTGAGTTTAATGTTGGCTGTGGACTTGTCATAAATGGCCTTTATTGTGGTGAGATGTGCTTCTTCTATACCCAATACCGTGAGCATTTTTATCATAAAAGGACGTTGTATTTTGTCAGAGGCTTTCTCTGTACCTGTTGAGATACGATTTTTGTCTTAACTTCTGTCAATGTTGTGTGTCACATTTATCGATTTGTGTGTATTGAACCATCCTTGCAACCTGGAGATAAATCCCACTTGATCATGTATGATTCTTTTACTGTGCTGTGGAATTCAGTTTGCTAATATTTTGTTTTGAGAATTTCACATCTATATTCTACAGGGATATTGGTCTGTAATCTTCTTTTGTAGTTTCTTTTTCGAAAATATTTTTAATGTTTGTTTAGTTTTGAGAGAGAGACAGAGCCTGAGTGGGGAGGGGAGAGAGAGACAGACAGAAAGACAGACAGAATCGGAAGCAGGTTCCAGGCTCTGAGCTGTCAGCACAGAGCCCGACGCGAGGCTCGAACTCACAAACCATGAGATTACCTGAGCCAAAGTTGGATGCTTAACTGACTGAGCCACCCAGGCACCCCTTCTTTTGTAGTTTCTTTATCTGGCTTTGGTATCAGGATAAAACTGGCCTTGTAAAAATGAGTTTGTGAGTGCCCTGTTGTCATTTTTTGGAAAATTTTGAGAGGGCTTGGCATTCATTTTTCTTTAAATGCTTGGTAGAATTCATCAGTGATACCATCTGGTCCTAGACTTTTCTGTGATGGAGGGGTTTTGATTACTGATTCAGTCTGCTTACTCATGTTAGTTTGTTAAGCTATCCATTTCTGTGTGTCTTAGTCTTCGTAGGTTGTATGTCTAGGAATGCATCCATTTCTTCTAGGTTATCCAGTTTGTTAGTGTATAATTGTTCAGGGTAGTCTCTCATGATCCTTGTATTTCTGTGGTAGGAGTTGTGATGTCTCCTCTTTCACTTATGATTTGATTTTGAGTTCTCTTTTTTTTTCTGAGTTAGTCTAGCTAAAGTGTTGTTAATTTTGTTGACCTTTTGAAAACATAGCTTTGGGCTGATTACTGTAATCACTAATCTTTTTGTATCACTACAAAATATTAAAATATATATTTGATGAAAACTTAGACCTGTCATATACTTAGTCAAAAATTTCACATAAGGTTATATTTTTTAATCATTTTATATCATAATACCTATTCATCTCATCTTTTATTTCAAATGAATAGGAAGAAACCAACCTATCCAAAACTGTGATTGGTGTTTTGGTTAAGACTTGAGGAAATTGTACAACTTTCTTGATAGCCGTTTCATTAACAATATTTCCCTTATAGTTGTAATATTTTAATTACATAATTAATATATTGTTAGTGATTTCTAAGACATTAGCCGCATCCAGAATTAATCTCTCTCTTTCCAATCTCCCTGCCCCTGTCATTCTCCTTTCCCCCTCAGAGATAATTGCGGTTAACAATTTGATGTGTCCCTTTCCAAAATTTTTCCTATGCATATATATACTTGATCATATACCTGCATAGACCGATAGATTGACATTTGTTAAACTGTTTATTTAAATGAAACCTGATCATGTGAAGCTTCTATTGTACTTTACGTTAGATGAGTTCAAGCCATGATTTCTTACACCAAGTCATTCTGTAAGGCTTATAGAAGGACATTCTTTGGGTGCCTGGGTGGCTCAGTTGGTTAAGTGTCCAACTTCAGCTCAGGCCATGATCTCACCGCTCGTGGGTTCAAGCCCCATGTCGAGCTCTGTGCTGACAGCTCAGAGCCTGGAGCCTGCTTCAGATTCTGTGTCTCCCTCTCTCTCTGCCCCTTCCCTGCTCGGTCGCTCGCTCTCTCTCTCTCTCAAAAATAAATAAATATGAAAACAATTAAAAAAAAAAAAGAAGGGCATTCTCTGAGGCTATTTTTTTTTTTCCTTTACTCAGTGTCTTAGCCAACTCAAGCAGTCATAACAAAATAGCATAGACTGGGTGGCTAAACTATAGAAATTTATTTTCTCACAGTTCCGGAGCCTAAAGTCAGAGATCTGGTGCTAGCATGGTCGAGTTCTGGCAAAGGTGCTCTTCCTGGCTTGGAGACAGCAACCTTCTTGCTGTGCCCTCACATGGCTGGGGGAGAGAGCAAATAAGAGCAAAGTGTCCTTAATTCCCATCACCTCTTCCACACATAGTTCTACCCACCTCCCATCTGGTAACCATCAAGGTGTTAGTTAACACCTGTTGGTTAAACAGAGCTTGTGTTTTGGTTTATCTCTGTTTTGTCTTGGATTGTTTTTCTTCCTTAAACTCCACATGTGAGTGAAATATGGTGTTTATCTTTCCCCGACCACCTTACTTAGCATCACACCCTCTAGATCCATCCATGTTGTTGCAGATAGCAAGATTTCATTCTTTTTTATGGCTGAGTAATATTCCATTGTATTCCACCTACCACATCTTCTTTATCCACTCATTTGTTCATGGACTCTTGGGTTGCTTCCATAATTTGGCTGTTATCAATAATGCTGCAATAAACATAGGGGTGCATATATCTTTTTGAGTTAGTGCCTTTGTATTCTTTGGGTAAATACCCAGTAGCAGAATTACTGGATCTTACGATAATTCCATATTTTTTTTAATTTACATCCAAACGATAATTCCATTTTTACTTTCTTCGAGGAACCTCCGTACTGTTCACAGTGACTGCACCAGTCTGTATTATCACCAACGGTGCGTATGGGTTCCTTTTTCTGCATATCCTCACCAATATGTGTTGTTTCTTGTGCTTTTGATTTTAGCCATTCTGATGGGTGTGAGGTGATATCTCATCGTGGTTTTGATTTGCATTTTCCTAATGATGACTGATGTTGAGCATCTTTTTATGTGTCTGTTGGTAATCTGTATGTTATCTTTGTAAAATGTCTGTGCATGTCTTCCACCCATTTTTCAGCTGGATTCTTTCTTTCTTTCTTTTTTTTGGCGTAGAGTTGTAGAAGTTTCTTGTATATTTTGGATACTAACCCCTTATCAAAGATATCATTTGCAAATATCTTCTCCCATTCAGTAGGCTGTCTTTTTGTTTTGTTTATTGTTTTCTTTGCAGTGCAGAAGCTTTATATTTTGGTGTATTCCAGTAGTTTATTTTTGCCTTTGTTTTGCTTGCTTTAGAAGACATATTTAGAAAAATATTGCTGTGGCTGATGTCAGAGAAATTACTGCCTGTGCTCTCTTCTATGATTTCTATGGTTTCAAGTCTCCCGTTAGGTCTTTAATCCATTTTGAGTTTATTTTTCCTTATGGTGTAAGAAAGTGGTCTACTTTTCATTCTTTTGCATGGACCTATTCTATTTTCCCAGCACAATTTGTTAAGGAGACTGTCTTTTTCCTATTGCATATTTTTTCTTTGTCACAGATTAACTGACCATATAAGTTTATTTCTGGACTCTCTGTTCTGTTTCACTGATCTAAATTATATGTCTGTTTCCGTTCCAGGACCATATTTTTTTGATTACTGTAGCTTTGTAGTATATCTAGAAATCTGGGATTGTGATACCTCCAGCCTTGTTCTTCTTTTTTCAGGATTGCTTTGACTCTTTGGGGTCTTCCTCTGGTTCTATACTTCCTATACGAAGTTTAGAATTATTTGTTCTAGTTCTGTGAAAAATACTATTGGTATTTTGATAGAAATTCCATTAAGTCTGTAGATTACTCTGGGTAGTGCGGACATCTTAACAGTATTTGTTCTTATAATCTATGAGCGTGGGATAGTTTTCCATTTGTTGTGTCATCGTCATTTTCTTCAGTCAGTGTTCTATGGATTTCAGAGTACAGGCCCTTCATCTCCTTAGTTAAGTTTATCCCAAGGTATTTTATTATTTTTAGTGCAATTGTAAGTGAGATTGTTTTCTTTTTTTCTTTTTAATTTTTTTTTTAATTTTTCTAATGTTTATTTATTCTTGAGACAGAGACAGAACGCGAACAGGGGAAGGGCAGAGAGAAAGGGAGACACAGAATCTGAAACAGGCTCCAGCCTCTGAGCTGTCAGCACAGAGCCCGATGCGGGACTCGAACCCACGAACTGTGAGATCATGACCTGAGCCGAAGTCGGACGCTCAACCGACTGAGCCACCCAGGCGCCCCGAGATTGTTTTCTTAATTTATCTCTCTGCTCATCGTTATCAGTGCATAGAAAATGCAACAGGTTTCTGTATATTGATTTTTGTATCCCGTAACTTTATTGAATTCATTTATCAGTTCTAATCGTTTGGTGGAGTCTTTAGGGTTTTCTATCTATAGTATGGTGACATCTGCAAACAGTGAAAGTTTTACTTCTGCCTTACGAGTTTGGATGCCTTTTATTTCTTCTCCAATTGCTGTGGGTAGGGCTTCCAGTCTATGTTGAATGAAAATGGTGAGAATAGACATCTGGTCTTGCTCTTGATCTTAGGAGAAGAGCTCTCAGTTTTTCACCATTGAGTATGATGTTAGTTGTGGGTTTGTCATATATGGCCTTTCTTATGTTGAGGTATGTTCCCTTTAAACCTATTTTGTTAAAGGTTTCATCATGAATGGGTATTGTACTTTGTCAACTGCTTATTCCACATCTATTAAAATGATCAAATGGTTTTATCCTTTCTCTTGTGGATGTGATGTGTCAGATTGATTGATTTGTGAATATTGAACCACCCTTGCAACACAAGAATAAATCCCACTTGACTGTGGTGAATTATTTTTTTAATGCATGGTTGGAATTGATTTGCTAGTATTTTGTTGAGGATTTTTGCATCCATGTTCACGAGGGATATTGGCTAGTTCTCTCTTTTTGTGGTGTCTTTATCTGGTTTTGGTACCAGGGTAATGCTTGCCTTATAGAATGAATTTGGAGGTCTTCATTTCTCTTCTATTTTGGAACAGTTTGAGAAGAATAGGTATTAACTCTTCTTTAAATGTCTGGTAGAATTCCCCTGGGAAGCCTTTTGGTCCTGGACTTTTGTTTGTTGGGAGGTTTTGGATTACTACTTAATTTTTTTTTATAACATTTATTCATTTCTGAGAGAGAGATAGAGTGTGAGTGGGAGAGGGGTAGAGAGAGAGGGAGACACAGAATCTGAAGTAGGCTCCAGGCTCTGAGCTGGCAGCACAGAGCCTGATGCGGGGCTCGAACTCATGAACTGCAAGATCATGCCCTGAACCGACGTTGGACACTCAACCGACTGAGCCACCCAGGCACCCCTGGATTACTCCTTAAGTTTTATTGCCGGTAATCAGTCTGTTCAAATTTTCTGTTTCTTCCTGCTTCACTTGTGGGAGGTAATATGTTTCTAAGAATTTTTCCATTTCTTCTAGGTCATCCAATTTGTTGCCATATAATTTTTCATAGTATTCTGTAATAATCTTTGTATTTCTGTGGTGTCACTTGTTATTTCTCCTTATTCATTTCTGATTTTATTTGAGCATTCCACCCTCCTCCCCCTTTATTTTTTTTATTGAGTCTGGCTAAAGGTTTATCACTTTCATTGATCTCTTCAAGGAACCAACTTCTGGTTTCATTGTTCTGTTGCTTTCAGTTTCATTTTATTTCTGCTCTAATCTTTATTATTGCCTTCCTTCTACTGGCTTGGGGTTTTTGCTGTTGTTGCTCTCCTTCTTTTTATAGCTTTTTTTGGTGTCAAGTGATGTTGCTTATTTAAGACTTTTCTTGCTTCTTGAGGTAGACCTGTATTGTTATAAACTTGCCTCTAAAAAAGAGCTTTTGCTCTTCTCAAAGGTTTTGGAAACTTGTGGTTTCCCTTGTGTGTGACTCTGTTCTCTTGCTGTGTTTAAAATTCTCTTTATCACACTCTTGCATTGATGTTGGGAATGCAAACTGGTGCAGCCATGGTGGAAAACAGTACAGAGGTTCCTCAGAAAGTTCAAATAGAACTACCCTAAGATCCCACAATTGCACTACTGAGTATTTACCCAAAGGGTACAAAAATACTGATTCAAAGGGATGCATGCACCCCTATATGTATAGCAGTGTTATTTATAGCCCTGATATGGAAGTAGCCCAAGTGTCTATTGATAAATCAATGAATAAAGAACATGTGTATATGTATGTGTGTGTGTGTGTCTATATATATACATATATATGTGTGTATATATATACATATACACATGTTCTTTATCCGTTGAGTTATTGATAGATCAATATATACACACACACATACATATAATTCAACCATAAAAAGAATGAAGTTTTTCCATTTACAACAACATGGATAGAGCTAGAGGGTACAGTGCTGAATGAAATAAGTCAGAGAGAAAGACAAATACCATATGATTTCACTCATATGTGGAATTGAAAAAAAACAAGCAAAAGGAAAAAAGAAATAAGAAACAGACTCTTAACTATAGAGAACAAACTGATGGTTGCCAAAAGGGAGGTAGGCAGGTGGATGGGGTGAAATATATAGATCTTTTACAATGTTCTTTGGCCCCAAATATAAAGCTATATCATTTTACTCTTGCAGAAAATTTAACTTCCTGTTAAATAGATAATATAAATAAAATTATCTCTTGATCACTGCTTTTTGCCATTTTAATTACTAATGAGTCTTGGTGTGGACCTCCTTGGGTTGATTTGGGGGGGTGCTCTCTCTGCCTCCTGGATCTGGATGTTTGTTTCCTTCCCCAGATTCAGGCAGTTTTCAGCTATTATTTCTTCCAATGCATTTGCTTCCAATGCATGTCCCCTTTTCCCTCTCTTCTCCTTCTGGGATCCCTGTAATGGGAATGTTATTATGCTTGATGGTGTCGCTAAGTTCCCTTCATCTATTCTCATTCGTTATTCTTTTTTATCTCTTGTTCGGCTTGATTGCTTTGCATTACTCTGTCCTTCTGGCCACTGATCCTCCCGCTTCCTCTAGTCTACTATTTCTTCCATCTAGTCTATTTTTAATTGCAGTTATTGAGTTCTTCATCTCTGATTGGTTCTTTTTCGTGTTTTCTGTCTCTTTGTTGAGGGTCTCGCTGAGTTCCTCCACTCTTTTCTCAAGCCCAGCGAGTATCTTTATAATCATTATTTTATAATTTTTTCTTGTTTATTTATTTATTTTGAGAGAGAATGAGTGGGGGAAGGACAGAGAGAGAGGGAGAGAAAGAATCTCAAGCAGGCTCCACCCTGCTAGCACAGAGCCTGATGTGGGGCTCGAACTCACAAACTGCAAGATCATGACCTGAGCCAAAATCGAGAGGCAAACGCTTAACCGACTGAGCCACCTAAGTGCCCCTTTATGATCATTACCTTAAATGTTCTCTCAGGCATACTACTGACCTCCATTTTGTTTAGCTCTTTTGCTGTGATTTTTGTCCTGCTTTTACATTTGGAGCATAGTCCTCTATCTCCTCATTTTGTCTAATTCCCTGTGTCTGTTTCTGTATGTTAGAAAAGTCAGCTGTGTCTCCTGCTCTTGAAAGTAGTGGCCTCATGAAGAAGTCCTGTAGTGCCCTGCAGTGCAGTGTCCCCTGTTCATCAGAGCCTGGAACTTCAGGGGTGTCTCCTCTGTGTGTTGCGTGTCTTCTGCTCTTGTGGCTGAGCCTCATTTGCCTTCAGCTGTCGTCAGTGACTCTCCTTGCCTGCCATAGGCAGGATTTGGTCCCTGTGTTGTTAGTGGGCCAGTCTGCGACCACACTGGGCTTGAGTTGAGTCAGACCAGGCATATGTCTAGGATTCACTAGCACCAAATTGCAGGTGCTCTCCCTGTGTTGTCCCCTGAAAAGCTTTTGTATGTGTCCAGGATCTGCAGTCAAACCAGATGTCTGCCCCCAGCCCATGGCTGGGGCTGTAGTAGGGCTGGTGTGTGTGGTTATCTTCCCCCCAATCCCAGTGTAGGAGTCACTCTGGAGTGCTCCTGGCCCCTGTTGAGGCTGTTTGCACACTGCCAAGCTTGTGGTACCACTTTGGATGCGTTCTGACCCAGGGCATATTGGAGGGGTCAAGTCCACAGGAGAATGAGGGGGTGGGGGAGGGAATGGCACCTGCCAACTCTTTTGTTCTTGGAGAAGTCTCCCAAAGATCCCTGCCCCACCAGCACATGCTCTGAGATTAGTGCAAAGTTTCCCCCCAGGGGCGCCTGGGTGGCTCAGTCAGTTAAGCATCCGACTTCAGCTCAGGTCATGATCTCGTGGTCCATGAGTTCAAGCCCCATGTTGGGCTCTGCGCTGACAGCTCAGAGCCTGCAACCTGCTTCTGATTCTGTGTCTCCCTCTCTCTCTCTGCACCCCTTCCCCTCCCTCCCACTGGCATTCTATCTCTCTTTCTCTTAAAAAATAAGTGAACATTAAAAAAAAAGTTTCCCCCCAGTATGTCCCAGGGGTTTTTTCAAACTGCTGCTTCTATACTATATCTCTGCGGGCTATTGGTTGTGCTTTTTAAGGATGCAAACTCCATTTCCTCTCACCCCCTGGCTCTCCCAGAGCCAGCCTGCCGACTTTTAAAGTTTCAGGTGTTAAGCCCCACTGACTGTAAGAACTCATGAAGTTAAGTCCCTCTGGTTTTCAGAGCCAAATGTTTTGAGGATTTGTCTTCCCAATGTGGGTCCCCTGTGCCTGGGGTGCCTGATGTGGGTTCTGCTCCTTTCCCTTCTCTATACCTGTGGTGTCCCTTCCTCCCCAGGACAGTCTCGTGAGTCAGTTTTGCTCCTGACTGCGTTTCTGCCCTTCCTACCCTTTTTGATGTGGCCTCTTCTGTCTGTGAAGAGTCAGCTCTGCCAGTCTTTGGGTCATTTTCCGGTTTGTTACACTGATGCGGGTGTTAGCTAATTGTATCCCTGGGACTAGGTGGGTTTTGGGTCCTTGTACTCCACCATTTTCCCTGGAAGTCCAGAATTTGCATAATCTTATCAGAGCACAAAGGTAGAGCTGAAACAAAGAAGATAAAATCAAAAGGAACCACAGTTTAAAATCCCACTTAAGTAAACAACAACAACAACAAAATGAGTTGTGTAAGTATAGGATGTATAAGGACAGCAGTTAACATCTAAAGCTCCTGGTGATGCTTGTTGACAAGTACTGACTGATGCACTGTGTGTGCATGCAATCTCCTGATGCCTCAGTAGAAACAGCCTCAGAAGAGGCCACGATCTGTCTGCACTCTTCCTGAGTAGGCCGCTTTCAGAATACCGTATGCAGGTACAGCAAGCATAAGGAGAATACAACTGAACCAGTGGTTTTATTTCTGTTTGGAATAACGTGGATACTGTCTGAGTTTGTAGAGTTAGTTACTAAAATGCCTGTGAAGTGAATGTTGGTATAATAATACATAGCAAGTGTAAATTTCGTCGAGCCGAATATGTAATAAAATACTCAGTAGGTTTGTAGCAAGTAAGCAAGAACTTGGTATTTTTATAACAAAAGCACATAAATCATTAATACCTTGATTATACTCCAAACACATTTCAAGAGACCCTAGTCTGAATCCTTGCTACTCAAAGTGTGGTCTGTAGACCACTAGCATCAACATCACCTGGGAGTTTGGTAGAAATGCAGTCCCCCTCCCAGATAATTAAAGTTTAAGAGCAGGAAAAATTGTGAACTTTCAGGTGTGTTCACTGAAAGCTTTAAAAAGCTATGAAGATGTCTCTAAGTGTCTCTTATCTTAAAGAGTGGTGCCATTTCTTGGGTAGAGAAAAAGGAAAATGCAGAACAGTGCAGTAGTGACGGCTTATGTGATTATTTCATTGTCCTTCTAGGCATTTCTGTCATTCTTACATTTTCATAGTTGTTTTTTTTTTTTGGCACAAATTTAGATGATTGATTAATGAGCTAATTTCTGGGATGATTAAATAGCAAAATGTTTTGAAAATATAGAAAGTATAAGATTACTAAGATCCCACAAGATATTCAGGTTTATAATAGGGTCCATTGGACTCCTGTTAATTGCAAAATAGAATAAGTTTCATTCTATTTTAAAAATATACACACTTTTTTCCGTTGTTTTTTGGAAGAAAGAAAGAATCTTCTGAAAAACTCAAAAAATAAAATTGAGTCCAGTATACCCCGATGATACAGCAGGTGTTAAAAGAGCGTTGGGGATCTTTCCCAATGTACTGGAAACGAGATTGCACATAGGAAAATATAGGTAGGAACGCAAAGTAATATGAATGTAAGTATCAAATGAATACCGTAAAGGTTTAGAACAATGAGAGTTGCGTTCATTCATTCACTACGTATTCAGTGCTCATTATGTGCCAGGCATTGTTCTTAGAATTGGGGATAAAGCGGCCTGTTGGAGGCCCATTGAAGGACCCAGACAATAAACAAACTCGCCAGTGAAAGTTTGTAGAGGTGCTGTCAAGAAAAAAAGAGAGCAAAGAGATGGAGACTGGTTCTGCATCACAGACCAGGACACCACAAGGCAGACGCTTTCCTCCTTCCGTTGCAATTAGGCCCGAGAGAGATGGCTGTGGGAAGCGCCTCAGGAGTTGCCATTTGACCAGACACTGAACGAAATGAGACAAAGAGCCGCGTGGGGGAAATGGAACGCAGCAAACAAAACTGCACTCACACATCTTGCTCTAAATAGACCTTTCATCTCCTTAATTGAGCAAAACTGTTGTGAGGCCTCAGGGGTCCCCAGGATGCAGATAAAATCGACCTTTTTTTTTTTTTTTTGGTCAGCTTATTGTCCTGGGATGTAGGGCAGCACAGGAAACGTAAGCAGGAGCTCCACAAAGAGTCCTTCCTCTGCCACCCCAGCTCTGAAACCTCCCACTCCGAAGGGATCAAAGCTGCCGATTGTTACTGCACTTTGTTCACATTTCACACAACAGTGCCAGTCTTGAGCTCATGGTGTCCATTTCCACATCTGTAAACTGGGAAGACTACCCACCTTGCATGGCTACCGGGAAAGTCCTAGATAATATATATCCAGTGCCGGTGCATGAGTGTTTGACTGGCAGGTGCTACTGCTATTCTTCACCATTATGGTCAGTTCATTTATATTCCAGCCATGGTAACTAAATATGTTCCCCCAGATGCCTCAATACCTGGCTTAGATGGTTTCAGCCTCACGAAGATTACTTCGTAAGACAAATAATAATTCAGAGTTCCTACCAATGAGTAAGAGTTCCCTACCTAGTTCATATCCTCAGTCTCACTTAGTTGCTTCCTCCAGAGCACAGTGCTGGGAGGTAGGTGCTGAGCCGGCAGGTGTTTCAGCGTAAAATACACGTAAATCTACATGATGTGACGTCAGCTACATGAAAGCCAAAGAATTCCATGTGTTCGCTTCTAGCCGTTCTCTAAACCTTCTGGTTTTATTCACAAATGTAAACACATTCTGATTCTTCAAACACACGAGAGACTGGCTGGCAACCATCCCTCAGGGTCCGTCAAAAGAACTGGCAACATTAGACGGCCATCCTGAGCCCTGGGAACAACACAGAGACCTCGCTGCGTGACAGTAATCCGGTTTGTGCCCCTTGTCTGTGGAAGGAGATGCCAGCTCCCTGTCTCTCAGTTCTGTACAACTCAGCCTTGACCTTGAGGGTCCCCGGAATGTTTCAGATTGTGTCTGGTTAGTCTGAGAATGACACATTCCTGAGCTGGTTGGATCCCATATCCTAGCCTGCTGTCATCAAATGCTTCCAATTTCATCTTCTCTGAAACTTTTTTTTTTTTTTTTAAAGGTAAGGATTTGGAGACTGTGTCTTCTTACAAACTTAATAGTCTGTCTCATGACTTTAATGACTTTTGCTCATTTTAAAAAGAAATGAGGAAGGAGTTGGTGGTGGGAAATGACTATTCTGATCGAATTAAGGGTCTTTAAAGGTTCCATGAAACCGTATCGACAAAACCGTGTCAACACCAAGATCTTGAGTCATTGCGTTATACGATATAATACCCATGATAGATAATGCTAAAACCCACAAAATGCCGGAAACACAAATAAAGGAAGGAACACGGGGAAGGAATGAGGGAAGGGGGGGAAGGAAGACAGGAAGAGGAAGGAGAGGGAGGAAGGAGTGGAGTTCCACGGACACAGGACTGGGTGGGAGTCCCAATCAGCATTGTGGTGGCAAAAAAGTAGGCGTGCTGTTCATGGCTCTCCTGCTGCCAGGTTCTCTCAGAAAATGGCAGCCGAGGCAGGAGCGCACGGTGAGCGTGTCCACCGGCACTGGGAGTTGCACGGCACATAGCTAGGAAGACCACCTCGGCTTCGCGTAAGGAGTCAGTCCAGTGGGTTTGCCTCAGGTGGGTCGCCGCTACCTCCAAGCGTGGTCTTCCTGCTGGGAGTAGAGCAGGGAGCAGGTGCAGGACATCACGTGGGTGTTCTGCAGCGCTGCTCCCGCTGGCAGGGATGAGCATGGTGTGAGGGGCGGTGATGGCAGGTACGGTGCTGGGAACGAGGTGGTGGAGGCTGGCTTGCTCTGAGTTCTGGCTCTTCCATGAGATAACTCCATTTCTGGTGTTCTTGATCCTCTTCTGTAAATCCTTCCCATATGGAATTCTCTCCCTTTGGCACGAGGCGCATCGCCAGCACACGTTGCAGTGCGGTTCTGCCGGCTACAGAGCCTCTCACTTACGCGTAATAGGAAAACGTCCTCATTTCACTTTCATTTTTGGAGATATTCTGTCCTCCTAGCCTGTGGTCCCCGAGCAACCACTGATTTGCTTTCTGTCACATATGTAAGCTCATATTTCCTCACGTTTTGTGTAAATGGAAACACACGGTATGTTCTCTTTCTCTCTCTCGGTCTAGCTTTCATGCAGCATCATAATTTTGAGATCTGTCCATGTTGTCTGTGCATCGATAGTTCTTTATTTTTGCCCAGTTATATTTCGTTGTATGGATACCCCAGAGCTTACCCATTCACCTGTTGATGGACATTTGGGCGGTTTCCATTTTTAGCGATTAAAAATAAAGCTGCCGTAAATATTTGTGTACAGGTCTTTGCAAGGATATATGCTTTATTTTTCCTTGAGTAAATATACCTAGAAGTAGCATGCCAGATCATGTGTTTTTACCAAACTGCTAAATTTTCAGTGTGATTGCACCATTTTACATTCTCAGCAGCTGTGGTAAGCACGCAGGAATACACAATGAAAGAAGGCTGTACTTCCAGTCTTTCCATCCTCCAGATATTGTTATACACAGCCATAAGTTAAATTGAAAGTCATGGAACATCCCACTGGGTATATACCCAAAGAAAACAAAAACACTAATTCGAAGAGATATATGCACCCCTATGTTTAGCACACCACTGTTAACAACGGCCAAGCTATGGAAACAACACAAGCGTCCATCAGTATAAGAATGGATAAAGAGGATGTGATCTATATCAACAGTGCAATACTAGTCAGCCTTAAAAAACAAGATCTTGCCATTTGTGACAACATGGATGGACCTAGAGTGAAAGTGGAAGGAGTCTGAGAGACAAATACCATATAATTTCACTTAGGTGTGGAATCTGAAAAACCATCCAGACAAAAGCAGAAACAGCAGACCCACAAATACAGAGAACAAGCTGATGGTTGCCAGAGGGAGGGTGGGTGAGGGGATGGACAAAATGCTTCAAGAGGAGTAGGAGATACAGGCTTCCAGTTATGGAATGGGTAAGTCATGGGGATGAAAAATGCCACTTAGGGAATGTAGTCAGTGATAGGGTAATAGTGTTGGATGGTGATATGGGAGCTGCACTTGTGGTAAGCACAACGTAGCCTATGGGGTTGTCTTGTCATATCACTGCGTTGTTCCCCTGTAACTGATGTAACAAGTGTACTTCAATAAAATAAAGTCATGGAATGTGGACTTTATTACTGTGTGGGCAAGGGGAAATCCCTGAGGTTGTTCTAGAAGTGGGATTGGAGAATGTTTGGCAGGGAATTCTGTGGCCTGGGGGACTTGGAACATAGTCTGAAGGGAAGCTGTGACCAGGGGTGGGCATCTCCCTTGGCTCATAGGATTTCCTGTGTCGAGGGGCATGGCCTCGACAGCATGGGGCCCTCTACAGTATGAGTTCAGGACAGCATGCCCCTTGCATGGGTCTAATGACAGTGCTGTTCCCTTCTCTTCCAGTCTGTCCAAACTCTGACCACCTTAAGTCCTCACTCCTGCAGTGTCTTCCATCAGTGTGGCAGTTCTGTGTACCTTCTTCTCAGTTGTTTGCTGTTTGCCTTTCTCTGTAGGTCTCACTTTCCCAGTTTGCCTGTAGGCTTTTGAGTTGACCACTATGCCTTTTTTGTCCTCATATGTCTGACAAAGTGTTAGTACATAATGGCCGTTCAAAGTGTTGGCTGAATGACTGACGTGCTGCGTGTACTGTAGTTTGCTGATTTGTCTTAGCTCCTAGGTTATTGTGTTAGTGTTGGGACATCAGCCAGCATGCTTTGACGTTTACAGTAAAACATGCTTTGACGTTTACAGCAGCTATTAACGCATCACCCAAGCGGTGCTCTACCCTGCTGTGCTAAGCCTTCATGCTTAGTTGACTCATGCTACCCCGACTCTGTACTTACTACACTTAGGTTGACTGATCTAGGGTAAATTTTCATTTGTTCTTCTTATCTCCTCATTGTCTCTTAACATTGTATCCTTGCTAACTGTATTAAATAGTCCAGAAATAAAGAGGTCATTTTTATTCCAGTTTCTGATTTTCTCAGTATTGACTTTATTTCCACCTATCATGTGAGTCAGTAGAGACCCTGGCTATAAACATTTCCTGAGTGAATCCCATCTCAGTCTATTTGTATATGATGATGATTCTTCCTGAAATGCTCTTTCTTCCCTTCTCCATCTAGACGATGTCCTAAGAGTCTTTCAGAACTCAATAGCAGTAGCATCTCCTTCTGGAAGTCTTCTGTTTTTAAGAGACCTATGTTAAATTTCCTACCTCTATGTTCTTTTGTTTGTTTCGGGAGTACGACGTAATAATTCAGTATTTGTATATATTGCAAAATGATTGTCACACTAAGTCTGATTCACATGCACAGTTCAAATTTTTTGTGTGTGATGAGAACTTTGAAGATCTATTTACTGCCTTAGCAATTTTCAA
Organism: Panthera tigris; assembly: GCF_018350195.1. Classification (NCBI taxonomy): domain Eukaryota; kingdom Metazoa; phylum Chordata; class Mammalia; order Carnivora; family Felidae; genus Panthera; species Panthera tigris. The sequence continues at coordinate 17,652,200 of NC_056664.1, forward strand.
ATATACAGTACAGTGTTAATTATAGTCATCATGCTATAGATTATGTCCCCATGATTTGTTCATTTTACACAGAAATGTGTACCCATTTTGCCCACCCCCCCACGCTGCTGCCTCTGGCAACCACCGATCTGTTCTTTGTGAGTTTGGGATTTTTGTTTTTGTTTTTGTTTTTTTTAGATTCCACAAAAACTGACCTATTTCTTTTTATTTACTGAAGCATAATTTAGATACAGTGTTCTATTAGTTTCAGGTACACAACATATTGCTTCAGTTGTATACATTACTCAGTGCTCACCATGATAAATAGTCACCGTGTGTCACCAGACAATGTTATTACGGTATTATTGACTGTATTTTTCATCCCCATGACTTATCTGTTTTATAACTGGAAGTTTGTACCTCTTAATCCCATGTATTTTGCCTGTCCCCTCACCCACCTCCCCTCTGGCAACCACCAGTTTGTTCTCGGTATTTAAGTATATTTTTTTCTTTGGTGTTTTAGATTCCACATATAAGTGAAATCATGTGGTATTTCTCTTTCTTTGTCAGACTTCTTTCACTTAGCCTAATACCCTCCAGGTCCATCCATGTTGTCACAGATGACAAGATCTCACTTTTTTTTTATGGCTGGCTAATATTCCAGTGTGTATATACATCACATCTTCTTGATCCACTCATCTGTTGATGAACACTTGGGTTGCTTCCATGTCTTGGCCGTTGTAAATAGTGGTACGATAGACATAGGGGTGCATATGTCTTTTCAAATTAGTGTTTTTATTTCCTTTGGGTAAGTGCCCAATGGTGGTATTACTGGATTATATGATTGTTCAGTTTTAATCTTTTGAGGAACCTCCATGCTGTTTTTCACAGTGGTTGCACCAGTATGTTTTTCCACCAACAGTGCATGAAGGATCCCTTTTCTCCACATCCTACCAACAACACTTATTATTTCTTGTCTTTTTGATACTAGCCATTCTGACAGGTGCAAGGTGGTATCTCATTGCATTTTTCAATTGCATTTCCCTGACAATGAGTGACGTTGAGCATCTTTTCACGTGTCTTTTGGCCATCTGTGTGTCTTGTTTGGAATAATGTCTGTTCATGTCCTCTGCCTATTTTTTAATTGGAATATTTGTTTCTCGGTGTGGAGTTGTCCATGTTCTTTATCTATTTTGGATATTAATCCCTTATTAGATATATCTTTTGAAAATATCTTCTCCCATTCAGTAGGTTGTCTTTTCGTTTTTGTTGATGGTTTCTTTTGCTGTACGAAAGCTTTTTATTTTGTTGTAGTCCTAGTAGTTTACTTTCACTTTTGTTTCCCTTGCCTGAGGAGACATCCATGAATATATTGCTAATGGCAGTGTCCAGGAAATTACCTCCTATGTTTTCTTTTAGAAGTTTTATGGCTTCGGGTCTCACATTTAGGTCTTTAATCCATTTTAATTTTGTGTATGGTGGTAAGAATGTGGTTCACTTTTACTCTCTTGTCTGTAGCTCTCCATTTTTCCCAGCAGCATTTGTTGAAAAGACTGTCTTCCCGTTGTGTGTATTCTTGCTTTCATTGTCATAGATTAATTGACCATATAGGTTTGGGTCTATTTCTGGGTTCTTTTCTTTTCCATTGATCTGTGTGTCTGTTTTCATGCCAGTACCATACTGTTTTGATTACTACAGCTTTATGGTATATCTTGAAATTTGGACCTGTGATAGCTCTAGCTTTGTTCATTCTCAGGATTGCTTTGGCCATTTGAGGTCTTCTGTGGTTCCATTCAAATTTTGATACTTAATTATTCTATTTCCATGAAAAACACTGTTGGTATTTTGATAATGACTGCATTGAATCTGTAGATTGTTCTGATAGTACAGACATTTTAACAATATTAATTCCTAATCCATGAGCATGGTATATCTTTCCATTTGTTTCTGTTATCTTCAGTTTTTTTCATCAGTGTCTTCTAGTTTTCAGAGTACAGATCTTTAACATCCTTGGTTAAATTTATTTCTAGATATTTTATTCTTTTTGATGCAGTTGTAAATGGGATTGTTTTTTAAATTTATTCTTTTACTTCATTACTAGTGTATAGAAATGCAACAGATTCCTGTACATTAATTTGTATCTTACAAATTTATTGGATTTATTTATTTGTTTTAATGATTTTTGATGGGAGTCTTTTAGGGTTTTCTATTTCAGTTATCTGCAAATAGTGACACTTCTACTTCTTCCTTACCAGCTTGGATTCCTTTTACTTCCTTTTCTTGTCTTATTCCTGCACCTATGACCTCCCAACACCATGTTGAATAAATGTAAGAGTGCACATCCTTGTCTCGTTCCTGATCTTAGAGCAAAAACTTTTGGTTTTTCACTGTCAAGTATGATGTTAGCTCCTGGTGGGTTTTTCAAATATGGCCCTTATTATGTTGAGGTATGGGCCCTCTAAACCCATGTTGTTGAGAGTTTTTTTCATCATGAATGTATGTTGTATTTTGTCAAATGCTTTTTTGGCATCTATTGAGATGATCATATGGTTTTTACTTTTCTACTTATTAATGTGATATATCAATTGCTTTGCAAATATTGAACCCCCTTTGCATCTCTGGGATAAACCCCACACGATTGTAGTGAATAATCCTTTTAATGTATTGTTGAATCTAGTTTGCTAATATTTGGTTGGATTTTTGCATCTATGTTCATCAGAGCTATTGGCCTGTAGTTTTTGTTTGTTTTGTCATGTTTTTGTAGTGCCTTTGTCTGGTTTTATTATCAGGGTATTGGTGTAGAATGCCCTTTCTTATTCATTTTTTCACTCTCTGCTCTCTCTTCAGTATCTTCCCCTCTGCTTTCTTTTATTTCTGGTCTTCTACTGTGACTTAGTTTCTGCAACATTGTAGAATGAATACAAGCTTTGTGACCTTTAGAGTTTTCTTAGACCTCCAGATGTTGGAAAATGGAGTTTGGACTGTAGCAAACAGACTGAAAACCTTTAAACATGTGTGGGTGGATGTGGCAATGAGAGGAAGATTTCACTGGTATTTGTTATGAAGGTGGATATATCAGTGAGATTAACATTCTTTGCTCAAGAATGAGAGGCCTCAGGACAGACCTTCTCTGTTCTAATGGCAACACAAATCTTAACTCTGTCACACTGAAATGTGAGGTTAGCGACCTTTTCAAGACTAGAGGTCTCCTGAGATATCCATGGAAACCAAAACACTCTGTAAAAATTTCCAATCTTGGTTTAGCCCGGATACCTTTTATAGAGATACTATGATATAATAAAGGTCCTAATACATGACCAGCAGGTGTAGGTGCTAACAGATGTCGTCATTAAATCTTCTTCCACTCTCTCGAGCTTCCTAAAGTCCGCAAATACCTAAGTTTCCTTGAAATTTTCTCAGGATCAAAGTGACAAGTAAGAAATAGGTCTAAATGGTAGAGGCTGATCACCAAACCTGCAGATCTTCTTTTCAAATGCCAGCAAGTTAATTCTCTTCTTTGGCACTTATGCTTTCTTTGCAAATGAGATGCTTTGCACTCTGGTGGCTGATTATAGAGAATGTTCTAGATGAACATCCTGAGAGATGACGCTCACCTCACCAATCCACCAGCCCCAAATCATCATCAAAGATCCCTTTCCCACGAACACTGGGCAAATTTGTCTTTTCTTCCCTTTGCTTAAGGAGGTGCACTAGACCATTGTAGGCAAGGTTAGGGAACACCATCACAGGTATTTTGAACAACATAATAGCACACCAGAATGACCAGGAGCTAAATCCAGAGCCTGTAGCCAGTTTAGCAACCGTAAGGTTCTTAGCAGAAATTCTCCTATCCTGAATCCAGTTAAAGTGGCAGTAATCACCTGACGTACCCTAGAGATGCTGTTTATTGTAATATTAAATATATATTCATGTATAAGAACGGTTTTGAAAACAAACAACATATAAAGGTTTTTAGATTATGGAAAAAATAGCTATAGTGCTTCATTGCCTTATTTGAAAAATAAGTCCCCTTTAAAGCTTTAAATTGAGCTTTGTGAAATACAGTTCAGCTGAATTTTTATTTAACAATTACATTATATCCTGCAGGTGTAGACCCTCCCTGTTGCTTGCACGTGACTCCTGTTAATTGCAACAATAGAAGTTGCTTATGGAAAAGCTTCTGCCTCTAAGCATTTTAGAGGGAAATGGAATTAAGGTCAATAATCCTTCAGTGTTTAAAAATGTACCAAGCCTGTTTTTCAGGACTGCCTCTTTCCTTTCCTTAGGCAATAGAATTTTTTCCTTCTAAATCCACACAAGCTCGTGAAGGATGAGACTGCGTTTAACTGGTCCCCTTCCCGTAAGTGTTTGCAGCCGAAAGTCCTTGAAGCTAGGACTTGGAGATTCTGGCAACTACATGTCTGTTTTGAATTTCCCAAAAAACCGAGTTAAATAATGTTTTCTTTTATCTTTTCAGGAGCATCTAAAGGCTTTTGATGATGAAATCAATGCTTTTTTGGACAATATGTTTGGACCTCGAGGTGAGTAAGCTACTTGAGAATTTCATGTGGAAGGAAACTAGTTGCAGAAGAGGGTTTTGTCATTTCTGGTGTTTTTTTGGTTTTGTTTTGTTTTTTTTTTTTTTTTAATGTTTATTTATTTTTGAGAGAGAGACATACATACAGAATCCAAAGCGGGCTCCAGGCTCCGAGCTGTCAGCAAAAGGCCTGATGCAGGGCTCGAACTCACAGACTGGGAGATCATGACCTGAACCAAAGTTGGACACTTAACCGACTAAGCCACCCAGGCACCCCTCTGGTACCTTGACGACAGTATAGTACTTAACATTTAGAGATCTAACTTCCCTCTCCTTTGATATCCTTCTCCAGAACATCTAGAAAGCCTCAGTGCACGTGCTCAACCTTCCTGGGATTAAAGTTCCAGGAGCCACAAGCAGGGACAGAATGCAGCGAAGCCCTTCCCATCGGTGTCTCTCGGGCCACCAGAGCAGGCCGGAGCCACCTGCTAACCGGGACTACTTTCTCTCCTGGCGCCACGGCCCACACACCTTCCACCTTCCCCACCCGCGCAGTCACCTCTCCTCTTTCCGGCCTCGTGTGCCTGGGGGCGTGAGCTCGCTCCGCCCGTGTTGTGGGCTGGAGCCCCTGCGCGCCCCCCCTCTTTTGTGTGTCACCCGTCACTTAGACTCACTGCGGCGCGCCGTCCCCTGCAGCGCTTCTTACGCTTCCCTGGGCATCTTAGTCACCCTGCATAGCTCGCAAACAAGTGGATGTTTTCCAAACAACGTGTTTCGTTTCACTTAGGCCTCGCTGGTTCACAAACCGTGGCGAATCTGTGCCTCTCTCCGGGTTATTTCCTCAGCACTGTTGGGTTAGGGAAATGGAGGGAAATGAGGTTTTCCTGTCTCTCAAAAACCTCCAAACAGCATCGTTTAGAGACTACTTAGACCACTCCAGTCTCTGCCTAGGCTTTATAAACGTCTGATGAACGACTGTTTGTATGATTTTAATATAATGATGCTGTGTGATTATTAGAGCTTTAAAAATATTTTCAGTCGCCTCCCCCCCCCCCGGCCCCCCACCCACCACCATTTGTCCTCGTGGTGACCCCGTGGGGTAGGCAAGGCAGGATCTCTGTATCGCATAAGCTCCCTTATTGAATATGTTCTCTGCCTCACAGTTCTTGTGGGTGCAGAGGAGGACGGTTCACGTAGAGGGCACGCAGGGTTTCTTGGCAACTGTGGCTTCTATTGGACACTTGCACCAGAGCGTGGAACAACAGTGTCTCTGTTCACACCGAGCTGTGCCTTTGCTAAGATTGCTGTGATCTGGAACTATGTGGATAGGGGTCCACGTACGGAGAGGATTGCAGTTTGTTTACTCAGCTCTGGTCATGTTTATGGAAGGTTCTTTGTGGCGAGGAGATGGGAAGATTGACAGTTGACAACCGGGTCGGGTGACCTCCACGGTGACAGGGAATCTAGCCTCTGGGCTGTCCAGCATCCCTTTCCCTTTCCCGAAAGTGGCACAAGCTTAAGTTGACTGGCAGGCCACCTAGCAGACTTCCCGGGTGTCCCCAAGTCTCTTCTGTACTCACTTCTTCCACGTTGGCATCAGGGGATCTTGTCCTGGGCAGATACCCGACGCAGATGCAGTTAACCATTAACGTCCCAAAGATAGGATAAATCTTACTGCAAGTATTTGTTCCTCTCTCTGGGCTGGGACAGTTAACTCTCCTCCTTGACAAAAGCGGCAAGCATTTACAGGACCATGACAAAAGAAAACGGACCACTGGAGGTGCTGTATTTTGTACTGGGCTCATCCTGCCAATTGGCCTAGATTGCACGACTCAGAACTCAGTGGAGGTATGGGTGAGATACGGTGGGAGTGTAAGACCTGGGGTCTGTCTCTAGGCGGGAGGTCAGACTACCACCTCGACGGTAGTTGCAAAGCAGTGAAGCAGACCACGTGTGTTGGTTTCCCGGGGCTGTGGTAACCACGTGCCACAAACCACATGGCTTAAAGCAACAGTGGTTGATTCTCTCACAGTCCGGAGGCTACAGGTCTGACATCAAGGAGCTGGCAGGGCAGTGTTCCCTCTGAGTTTCTAGGGAAGAGTGCTCCCTGCCTTTCTCCCAGCTTCTGGCGTTGCCGGCAATCTCTGGCATTGCTTGGCTCAGAGATGTATCTCCCTGTTCTCTGCCTCCATTTGCACGTGGCTTCTCCTCTTCGCATCCCTGTGTCCACATCTCCCCTTGTAATATAGGACACTGGTCACAGCGAGGGACCACCTAGTCCAGTACGACATCTTCTTAACTGGGTCAGACCTGTGAAGACCTTATGTCCAAGTAAGGTCACAGTCACGCAGGTATCAGGAGTTCGGACTTAACCATATCTTTTGGGGGACACCGTTCAATCCATAACACCGTAACAGGAGGTGGGGTAGCGGTTTAGTGCAAATATTTAACTGTTTCACTCTCTGTGGCTCAATTGTTCTCAAACATAAACTGGCAATAATTACATCACCTGTATGGTGGATGCATCTGTTACCTGCACTGTGGTGATGGCATCGTGGGAGTTTGCATAAGTCCAAACCCATCAAATTATGCACATTAAATATGTACAGGTTTATCAGTTATACCTCAAAACTATTTGAGATATCAACTGTATAATTAGATTACTTTGGGAATTAAGTTAATACATGTAAAAAGCTTTATTAGGACAGTGCCTGGCATAGAATAAGTGTTCAGTAAATATAAATTGTGATAACAGTGTTCCAGCCATCATAACACATTAATTATAAAATTATAATTACATTGTCACGCAGGTGGAGAGCTGTAGTAGGAAAGGGTAAGAAGAAGCAGCTCCCTTCCAACGGCAGGACATTTATCTGGTTTTTAGAGGATGCGTAGGATGTATTTTATTTTATTATTTATTTTTTTTTAATTTTAGAGAGTACGAGTGGGGGAGAGGGGCAGAGGGGGAGAGAGAGAATCTTCAGCAGGCTCAGCACTGAGCCCAACACGGGGCTCGATCCCACAACCCTGGGATCATGACCTGAACCAAAATCAAGAGTCGGTTCAACTTACTGAGCCACCCAGGCGCCCCATGGGTGCATAGGATTTGGATTCAGAGGTGAACATTAGGAAGTGGCACATGGGACAGACTTTTCCGACCAGTGATTTCCTGCAGGTTGTGTGAAGGTAGGTCTCTGCTAGTCACACGAATGCTGAGGTGGGCCCCTCGCCTGCCGTGTTCTCTCCATCACAACTGGAGGAGTTTACAGAACAGGTGACGGGACAGAGCCTGAGAAGGCACTTTCCTCTGTGCTGTCCGTCAGGTGGGGTGGAGTAAGGGGGGCTGGCGTGCGAGGGGTAGAGTGGAGCAGAAAGAGGGGCGGAGGCCTGGGGAGAGCAGAGAGAGGGAGGAAAGGGCATGATCGGCTGGAGAAACCAGCTCCTTCCAACCGCATTTACAGAGATTAAAAACAACGTGCCAGTTTTTATCATTGTGGGCCAAATTATTTGCTTTATTGAGACAACAAAAAAGAGCAGAACAGAGAACTAAAATCACTTTGTGCCTACCGTTCTATTCAGATGTTAACTAATTATCTTACAGATCTATTATGTGTGCTTTATGTAGATTTTTACGTTTTCACCCTCCAGAGCAAGGAACACTTGCTGTATCTTGGTTCTTGCCTCCTGGCTATTGATACTTCTAGTCCATGGTCAGGTTTCAGTCCTCGGTTATATTTTCTGCCCTCACCTCTGAATCATCAGCCCCCAAGGCTTTGCCTTCTTCAGCTTCCCGTGGTTGTTGGGTTCAGTCCCACGGCTCTGGCTCAGCTGAGCTCTCAACTCTGCCTGGTTTACCGCACGGTGGTCCTCACCGAGCTGCGGGGTGTGGGGTGTGTGAACCAGTATACGCTGTCGATACCCCTTCTCTCCTGCCTACTCCAGACTCCACCGAGGAAGGCAGCACCGGGTGGAACGTGCTGGGCAGCAGAGGTGAATTCAGATCCTGACGCTGCTGCCCCCTGCTGTGTGGCCTCGGCAGGTTACTGTAGCTTTCTGAGCTGTTTTTCATCCACAGAACGGCATGATGGCACGTCCTGTTTACAGAGTTAGAATAAATAAACATAGTAACTGTTCCGGAGAAGACGCTAGAACTCTTACCGCCCGCCTTGATCACCTGTCCCCATCACTCAGGGTTCAGCCTAAGCCCTGTTTGCTCCATGAGATCTTCCTTAACTCCTCCCACCCCAGGGGTTTCTTCTTCAGAACTGTAACTCCAGTCCTGCTTATCGCGGCTTATTACTCGGCTTATTACTCGGGTTCTTGTGGGTTCTTGTCGTATTGTTGCTTGTTGTATCCAGTATGGAACATACAATATATGTGACAGGAGGTCTTAAAAGTTCTCATGACAAGAAAAATTTTTGTAACTATGTAAGGTGATGGATGTTAACTAGACTTATTGCGGTGATGATCTTGTAGCGTGTGCAAATATTGAATCGTGTTGTGCGCCTGAAACTCATGTTCTACCTCAGTAAAAAACAAAAGGCCAAACAAAAAAAACCCCCAAAACTTTTTAAATACATGTGATAATATTTTAAAACTAAACAGAAGCACCCCCCTTTAGGATTCTCACTGTATGTGTTTCCTTTCAGATTCTCGAGTCAGAGGATGGTTCATGTTGGACTCTTACCTTCCTACCTTTTTTCTTACTGTCCTGTATCTGCTTTCAATATGGCTGGGTAACAAATACATGAAGAACAGACATGCTCTCTCCCTCAGGGGTATCCTCACCTTGTATAATCTCGGAATCACACTTCTCTCCGTATATATGCTGGCAGAGGTAAGTGTCTATGTAGGAACTCTGGAGTCTGCTGAGTAAGTGTCTCTGAGAAGTAAATCTGGCCTGCCAGAACTATCCAGCGCTGCTCTCAGTACCGTTCCTCAAGATCTCAGGAGCTGTTCCAGCATCTGATACTGTTTCGTCAGAAAATCTTGGGGAAATCTTTGTTTCTGAGAATTTTTCTCATCCCAATTTAGGCCTGTTTCTTTCTTTAAAAAAAATTTTTTTTTTAATGTTTATTTATTTTTAAGATAGAGCGTAAGCAGGGGGGAGGCATAGAGAGAGGGAGACACAGAATCTGAAGCAGGCTCCAGGATCCTAGCTGTCAGCACAGAGCCCATCGCGGGGCTCAAACCCACATACCGTGAGATGGTGACCTGAGCCAAAGTCACTTAACCAACTGAGCCACCGAGGCGCCCCTAGGCCTATTTCTTGAATCCTTAGTCTTTCACTATAATTCAAAGCCGCAATTTAGATCTGAGTGGGCCTTTAAAGCTCATATGTGCTAGTTTTCTCCTTTTACAGATGATGATACTGAGGCTTGGAAAAGTTACATGACTTGCCTGAGAATAGACGGCTCTTGAGGACAGAGCAGTTTTTAAGTTAAAAATCAAATGCAGTTAGTCGGAAATACAGATACACAGTCCCTTAAAGTGTATCTGTGTAAATACAGATACACAGGGAGGCACAGTCCCTCCATCTTTGGTCCCCCGTGATGGGGGCATCGTGGTTTCTGAGGACTGACTGCGGAGTCCCAGGCTGAGATTCCAGCCCCACTCCTGCTGCCCTCATTACATCATGCATCGCCCGTTCCTTTGTAACGTGCCAAACCCAAGTCATTTTACAAGAAAGGGAACAAGTAACAATTGCGCTCTCTGTACAACCCAAAGCCTGCTTCACTCTGCCTGCCACAAAGGAAAGTCAACAAGTGCCAAATAAACCTGCTCCAGCGAGCAGAGGGAAAACAAAAACAAGACAAAACCTTTCTTAGGGAACAGGATAAAATCACTCATGTCAGTTACAAATGGCTGACAATGGCACAAGTATAGTTGCCTTCCTGGTCCTTGAATTCTAAAAGAAGATAACTCCTCACGTAAAATATAGATCCTGTCGGCCACAGAGTTCAATCTGTGCATTGCTCTGCTGTGCACCATTCTGAAGACGCTTAATAACCATTACTTAACATGACTTACAACACCGATGCCCACAGTTCCGTGATCGGAGTGCAGATGGAATTCAGGGTCTAGAAAGCCCCCCCCTACAGTCCTGTCGCATCAGTGATCCTAATTTACCTGACTCTGAAAGGGGAATTTTTATGTAGGTTTTCAACGAGGTAAATCTTAGTTCACTAGATGAGCTTGCGAGATAGTGATTGACAGGGTTAGTTTCTTGGGGAAGAAACAAAGGGAAAGATACTCTTCCTTAGATTGTTTTCAGAAGCAGCACCTGCGTCAGAAGGGCAGCCGAATGTCTGACCACACCGGAAGCCCGAATACCAGCTGGAGACTTCGGAGTAGTGGAGTCAGCAGATGCGAATGCAGGTGTCACGCTCTGTAATTCTGGGGCAGTTAATTAGGCTCTCTGACCCTTACACGACTTGTCTTTAAAATGGAAATATGGGGGGCACCTCAGTGGCTCAGTCAGTTAAGTGTCGGGTCATGATCTCTCAGTTCGTGAGTTCAAGCCCCGCGTCGGGTTCTGCGCTGACAGCTCAGAGCCTGGAGCCTGCTTCGGATTCTGTCTCCCCTTCTCTGCTCCTACCGCACTTGCACTCATGTTCTCTGTCTCAAAAATAAATAAACATTAAAAAAATAGAAGTCATATGGAGATATGGTCCTCGTTCTACTTAGCTCATGAGTCTGCTAGAAGGATTAGTCAGTTCCGTTCAGTCAACATTCTGTGAGCATCCACTAGGTGCTGTGAATTGTATACTCAGCCAAGGAGATATTAAGATGGGTAACACGTGATTTTTGTACTTGAAAAGCTCATAGACCAGTATACAGCAGGACTTCATGAATATGAGAACGCTGTGTAAATATTAAGGTGAATATTATTCACCATTAACAGGAATAAGAACAGTAGTGTTTGGACAAGTAAATGGCTTCGACCCGTTTTTAGGGAGAACGTCGGTACTTAGTCCCTTCCCTACAAGAATGTGATCCATTGCTTGTCCACTGTGCTCTTCTCACACTCCTATAGCTCTTGGTTCACAGTTACCGCTGTTGATTGCCCCCTGCTGTCCTCTGATTGTAGCCTCTTCCAGGGCAGGCATACGGTCTTAGACACTTTTGGGGTATGTGTAACAGCCACTAGTTGATGATGGGTTGACTGAACCTTGCTAACTTGTTAAGCCCAGTTCAGATGTTTGCTTGGGCCAGGAAGGTACTGCTAAAATTACTTGGAGTCTTTCAACAAATACGTATGGAGTTTCTACAGTGTGTCAGATTCTATTCTAGGCTCTACAGCCCCGCCTTTCCCCTTGCAACGCTGACCAGTGGTGGACTGGTGGGGGGGCAGGAAGGCCTCTGATATTCGAGCAGAAATCAAGCATATGAAGATCTGAAAGAACTGTGTTCGTGCAGAACAAGCAGCAAACGTAAAGGCCTTGAGGCAGGAACAAGCTTGGGATGTTCAAAGACCACAAAAAAGAAACAGTGCACCTAGACCACCGTGCTCAGAGGAGGGGATGGTTCATGACGAGGCAGAGCGGTGGCAGAACATAGAGGGCCTTGTAAAGAGTTTGGCTTCTATTCTGAGTATCGTGGCAGGCCACTGGGGGATTTTAATGAGGGGAGTGATCGATCTTCCTTCTCAGATATATGGTTGCATCCGCTACATGGAAAACGGACTGGGACAGTGAGTTGGGGGCAAGAGCGGAAGCAGAGTCCAGGAGACGGTTGGAGCGCTGTTGTCACAGATGCCGGTGGCCTGGACTGAGGAGTTGGAAATGGGGAGAAGCAGAGGGATCCTAGACCTCTTTTGGAGCAAGCTAGGCTCCACCTCCTAAGGCTAACCCTGTCCAACAGCCTGGTTTCCTTTCCTTCAACACCCAGGATAGATGGCTCCCGTCTGCCAAGCCCGCCAGGGGATAAGCAATGGACCTGTGCAAGGCACATAGAGTCTTTCATAGAGCGGCTGCTTAATTCTATTTAGGTTTTAAATTGTCAGACAGTTTTAAACAATCTAAATGGTTTTTTTAGTAGTTTGATGGCTTTCAGCGTTCAATTTTAACATCCTACCACTCCCCCTGTGTATTTCTCTGCAGGGTGTACCTTTACACGCCTCTGATGAGCAGCCACAAATAGTAGGCCTTTGCATACCTTATGTAACACGTTAACTAGACTCCTCGTGGTGATCATTTAACAATATACACAAATATCGAATATGCAAAAGTCCTTGGCAAACTTGTCAGGAGCATAGGTTTCTTTTTATATCCAGAGATATTTTTCATTCAGCAATTGTAAACGACTGCCTACTATTCCTGAAGTTGGAAAGGTTAAACATTTTCTATAAATAAAATTTGATGAAGGGGAAAAATACTGTCTGTACCTGCTTTGTATTCTAGAATCTTAAGTTTTTACAGTAATAGCCGGAAAGAAGAGAGAACTTCTTTGGCAGAATTTTCCACAAAGTATAAAAAGCTTATTTTCTCATAATTTATTGGGTGCTTTCTATGTGCTGGGCATTGGGCAAGGAATGGTGAATTCAAAGATGAGCAAAAAACACACAGATCTTTATGGAGACTTTTGGTTTTTGAACATAATGAGGGATATAAATATTAATCATTTATAATCACACACATGATTGAGTACCAAGTAGCATAAATACAGTGAAGAAAATGACTTAAGAACCTTTGAGCCCTGATTTTCCCATCTGTAAAATGGTAATAAATATGTACATAATAAAATTATGGAGACGATCAGCTAAGGTAAATATAAACCAATATAAAGTATTATTAAAATTTTAGTGTAGTTTTTGCATTTGTTTATATTTAATTCTGTGTTTTACCTGTGGAAACATACGGCTAGATGATTCCTTACATAAAATATTTTGTTACTCAAATGATAGCTAAACTCTGTTACTTTGGGCCAAGGTAAAGTTAGAAGTAAATTATACCCATTAAAGAATACCAACTATTGGTATCTATTCAACAGCAAGAATTAATTCCTTTGATAACATGTTTGGGGACAGGATTGAGAAAGTCAGATGCTGGGAAGTTTCTACTCAGACCTTGAACAGACAGACGCCAGTCAGGAACATGAATGGGAAATCTAGTCCTCTTTCAAATGTTCGTGTTAATTTTTCCCCCTCTGTTTCTTTGGCAGCTTATTCTCTCCAGTTGGGAAGGAGGCTACAATTTACAGTGTCAGGATCTCACCAGTGCAGGGGAAGCCGATGTCCGGGTAAGTCTTGAGAAGCTAATCGACCATCTGTAACCGTTTCTCCTAGAAAAGGAGAGGAGGCCTTATCCTTCCAGATATGAGGATGGAGCTGGAATTACATAAGAAAGGGAGTCGTGTTCTGATAGAAATACTTGGTTACAAAAATGTTTTTCAAATGTCCAACTATGGGGGAACTGATTGAATAAACCATGGCTTGTCCAGGAATGGTTCCTTTTGCAAAACGGAATGACGACCTCTATGACGACGATCTCTATACTGTTACAGAGTAATCTCTGGGACTGTGATCTCAGTTAAAAAACAAAACAAAACAACTTGCAGACCGTGTTTATAATATAGTACCTTCTGTGTAAGAAGTGATATGAATATATGTGTGTGTGTGTTTGCTTTTAAAACAAACCATGGTAGAATAAACCAAAACCCAACGAACTGTTTCCTTTTGGGTGAAGGAACTGGGCAGAGGTGATAGGGATGGAATGTACCTTGAGTCATACTTGATTTTGGAACCATTAAGTGTTTTACATGATTTGAAACAAAATTAATTTTAAAAAGAAAGCAAGGCAGCCTTCCTCCCAAAACTTGGAAACTCAAAGAAATGGATATACCCGTGTATTAAGTGACTTTAAAACACGGTGTTTTGACTGACCATCCCTAGGGGATGTATCTTAACAGTATTCAGTAATTTTTTTGATTGCTATTAATGAAAATACTGGTGTTGCTTCTCTGAGACTGTTAAAGGTACACTGTAGGATGAAGTTAAGTATTTAATAATGTTAATATCATTACAACTAGTATTTGAGACCTAGAAAAGAGATACCAATTAAAAAGTGAAACGAACACTGATCATAGATTCAAATTGGAAATATCAGAATTAGCTTTATTCTTTCTAAAAACAAATGTGTTATTTAGCTCTATCTACAGAAAAGGCCTAGTTAGTCTCTGACAGCCCAGTGCGGTGAGGAGTGAATACCCAGATTGTGCTTTCTAAATATAATTTTCCACCAGAAGGGATTAGGATTCTTAGAGAATTGGCCAATTGCTGGGTTGGGGTGGGAAATGTGTATAAGCAAAATCGAGGACATCTTGTGACAGAAAGCACGTAAGCTGTCCAGACTACCCAGGTCATGACAAAAAGACCGAGGAGCCATCTTGAAGGGACTCCCAGCGTGCAAGATGGGACAATTCAAAAAGAATACTGACTGGAATGGGTTGAAGCATACCAAGTTTAGTAAAAACCCATGAGTTTAAAATGATACTAAAAAACACATTGTTGCCTTCTGAAGGTTGCTAGAACACCAGCTCTTTCTAGGGGAGAAATGTTAAAGGGAAAGAATCAAACATTGATCTTTGCTTTTCACGTGTGAATTTCCAAATAGAGGAAGAGAGAGAGCTCTTCTCTATAGAAAAGTGCGTAAGTAACGAGAGAACTAGAAAATCACCCTTTTGCAACTCCTAGTGAAATCAGGGATCTGTTCGGCCGTCATCCATCCATAAGGGATAAAACTGTTGGGTGAACGCTGAACGGAACTTCATAATAATTGGATTAGCTGTTAACACCTGAACTCTATCACGAACGCCAGCGGGACGACCAGAAATGATGTGCCCTCCCAGCGTGATGTGCCAGGAAGTACACAGAACCATGGACTCAGAGTTCCTGCCAAGTTCCCTAAGTCTCAGTCCTTCAAGCCGCTAAATCTCATTGCTTTGCTTCAGAAAATGTGGGGGATAGAGAAGTTAAATAACATTAGGAATTCACAATATTAGAAATTCCATGCAACAACTGATCTAGTTTTCGTGAAGAAAAGACAGGAAGAGGGGAAGCAAGGAAAGGGGACTGTTACTGATTAGAAAAGACTAACAAACTTTATCAAATCAGTGCAAGCTGGACCTTGGTTGCATCCAGATTTAAATCAGTTCTAAAAGGCCATTTTTAAGACACTTTGACCATGGATGAGGCTATTGGTAGATTTTAAGGAGTCCCTGATTTTATTAGCTAATGACATCGTGGTTATGGTGAAGTAAAAGTTTCCTTTCTCTCTCTCTGTTGGTGGTTTTTATAGATGAAATGATACCTTGCCTTTGCTTAGAATATGCTGTACAGCCCCTAAAAATGTTGAGAAATAGAATTGATCCAACAAATTGGAATCATATTGAGAGTTTTAAAGTTTAGTGATAGGTAACACAGGTTCCTTATACTTCCTCTCCTTGATTGAAATTTTCTATAATGAAAAACATGCTTATTAGCAGAAACCTTTTAATGAAAATCTTTCATAGTAAGATGTACATTTCAGAATGCATTTTAAAAAACATCTTCAAAGCCGTAGTATGAAAAAAGTATATATAGAGGTTTCTCTGCACCCATTTTATTTCTAATGTATTATCACAGAGCAGCGCACTTCGGGCTACCATACAATTCTCTAAAAGTCGTTGTCGTTTTACATTTGTATTTGACTTAATATCTGTGAAGTTGAATCACACTCTCAAACATTAAGATGGAAACCAGCACACCTCCTTGTCTTCTTGGCAGGCAGACAATAGAGCATGATATTCTGACTTCAAAGTTCCTTTTGCACACACTCTCCTCATACGTTTAAATGTTAGTGCTAAAAACACTGCCGCGAAAGTATTTCCCTGTGGCTGAGACTTGTAAGGGGCTCAGGAGGGAAAGTAGGAATCCCGACCCACCAACCAGGTAGGTCAGTGAGGAGGGAGGAGCATCGTGATTTTCTTTTTTAAGCTTGTGCTTAAGTTCCAGTTGGCCAACATACAGTGTAATACTAGTTTCAGGTGTACAAGGTAGCGATTCAACACCCCATATGACACCTGGGAGCACCTGGATTTTAAATCTTCCGAGGAGGAGGAGACACGAAAGCAGCAGTCGTCCACTTACAGACGCCTCCTGGGCTCCAGCACAGCTAAGAGACCAAACACGCGCACAGTAGGGAACTAGAGAAAAAACTAAGACCTAGTGTCACGAGCGGTAGCGATCTGTTGAGTGCTGAGCCCTGAGCAGAGATGAGACAGCCCCTGCCTTGTGTGATTTGCCCTCGGTCGCATTAACCCTCACTACACCGTCATGGTTACTGAAAGCAGAGGCATAGAGCAGTTTCCAAATGCAAAGGAAGACGTGGCTGATGAGGCCTGAGAAAAGGCGAGGAGAGGGTTAGGAGGAGGCATTTAAGGGTGTTCCCCAAGGATGCCAGGCGTGCGGTAGGAAAGGAGGGTGGACGCGGGGAGAAGGGTGCCAGGAGGCCCAGGGGCCCCGTCGGCGGCGAGTGCCGGAAGAGGGAGCAGACGACCTTGATGGCGCCCAGTGCTGTGCTCTGAGAGGGTGCTGGAAATCCCTGCCAGCGCAGGCTGGAGAACGAGCCCGTGTTCGGCGGGTGCAGGGGAGTCACCTGATCAGATCACGCGTGTCGGAGGGGCAACTCCTTTTCACCAGAGTGGGGTGGATTGCTGGGAATGAGGAGAAGCTGGGGGCAGAGATGCCAGGAAGGTGCTTTGGTGATGGCCTGAGATAGAAACGCCCGCTGGTGGAGTGCGGCATCACGCAGGTTGCTGGGGGGGGGGGGGGGGGGGGGGGCAGCCAGCCAGGGGGAGCGTTTTCATTCACTCACCTTTTCTTTTTCCTGTTTTAACATCCTTATAGGTAGCCAAGGTGTTGTGGTGGTACTACTTCTCCAAGTCCATAGAGTTCCTGGACACAATTTTCTTTGTTTTGCGGAAAAAAACCAGTCAGATTACTTTTCTTCACGTATACCATCATGCCTCCATGTTTAACATCTGGTGGTGTGTTTTGAACTGGATACCTTGCGGGCAAAGTAAGTTCTGTTGCCGCTTCTTCAGTTCCGTGTCATGGGTCTCGCGAGGCCTCTAGTGGGTGCCTGGGGTTGAATACTGTTGTACTGATGTGGCTCTGGAGACGGAAGAGGGAGGCACACGGCGCAGCACGCGGCTGCCCGTGTGGCCACTTTCGCGTCTTTCGTTCCTGCAGAATGGGAGCATTACCTTAAATGCATTTTGTTTTCCCCCTGCGCCAAATGTCCGCGGGCCAGAAGCACGCACCCCAGCTGGAGTAATTTTACTCCGGCACCAGGGGCTCAAGGACTCCTGTCGAAACAAATCCAGCACCTTCCACTTGGTGGAGGTCATCACTCGGCTGTCCTATAGATTGGACTTTTTTTTCCATTCTGAAAAGTTAAAGGCACGTCTCTGTGTGGCTTCCAACGTTTGTTTTTACTGAGAGCTACAATGCGCCTTATATCACAGCCTCTTTACGTGTATGCACTTTGTGTGGAACAGAAATTTCAGGAGATGTTTACCCTAGCTCTGTGATGCACTTTGGGTTTTTGTTGTTGTCGTTTCATTAATCCTGTTGCACTTTTTCAAAAAGCTGATGAGCGCTCTCACAGCATTGATTTCACAGTCATTAATGGGTCCCTTCTGACCTGCAGTGCAGACAGCAGTACTTTCTATGTGATCGTCTTATGTCCCCAGCTTTAAAAATCTTCTGTGAAAACTCAGAACAGGTAAAACTTACGTCAAAATGATTTGGGGATCTTAGAGATATTTTTTAAATGTCAAGGAGAGGGGCGCCTGCGTGGCTCAGTCGGTTCAGCGTCTGATCACGGTCTCACGGTTCGTGGAATCGAGCCCCACGTCGGGCTCTGTGCTGACAGTGTGGAGCCTGCTTGGGATTCTCTCTCCCTCCCTCTCTCTCAAAATAAACTTAAAAAAATAAAATGTCAAGGATATTTGGAATATATCCATGACTATGAAGATGCAAATTAAAACCAGAGTGTGAAGCAGGAAAGTGCTGGGGATGAAGTGGTCAGAAAGATGTTTTTATTTTAACGCTCTCCTGGACCAAATCTGGCTTCTTGAGTTTAGTGATTAAAACTATGATAGACTTAATGCTGTCATCAATATACAGACCGTAATCAATATCAAGCAACTATCAAGGTTAAGTATTTTTTGTGATTGTCAACAATTTGATTACAAATCACTAAACATCTAAACCTCCTTCTCACGTAATCCCCATGTAAAGACCTGGGATTCTTGTAGATGAAATGCGGTGTGTGTGACAATTCATAGTCAACCTAAAATATTATAAAAATCATGTCCCAGGGGCTCCTGGGTGGCTCAGTCGGCTGAGCGTCTGACTTCAGCTCAGGTCATGATCTCACGGTCCACGAGTTCGAGCCCCACGTCGGGCTCTGTGCTGACAGCTCGGAGCCTGAAGCCTGCTTGGGATTCTGTGTCTCCCTCTCTCTCTGCCCCTCCCCTACTCATGCTCTCTCTCTCAAGAATAAACATTAAAAAAATTTTTTTTTAATCATACCCCATTAATTCATGGTAATGAAAGCTCAAGCAGTAAAGAAATACTGCTGTAACCAGTTATTCCAGCCAGTATTTGCTGAGTACTTACTAGGTTCTGGCGGTGGTGTCTGAGCCACCCAGACACCCCTGTTTCTCATTCATTGATTCGCATGGATCTAACCAGACCTTGATTTAGACTGGGAAAACCAGGCTAGAGAGTTTAAATTCATTAGCCAGCGTAGGTACTGCACTTTTCAGTTTCCGTAGCATTATGCACTCAATCCCAGCACCGCCCAGAGAGCCAATTACTGTCCTGCCCATTTCCCAGTGACAGAATCAAAATTTACAAAGTAAAACTAATGTATCTAAGGGGACATAGCCGATAGGGGTCCTCTAGCCCCACAGCCCCTTCCACCACAGGACTGAGAGCTCACAGCCCAGCCATCTGGATCCCAACGTAACAGAGGTAGTGTTTGCTTTGCCGGGCACGGTCGTGAGCACTTTGTGTGTATCGATTGGTCTAATCCTCACGACAGTGGGTTCCCGGTTTCCAACAAATAGACCCGTCTCTGACATCTCACCCCTTCAAACTAAATCCTTTTGCTTCTTAGCTGAGCAACATAGAACTTCTCTCTTTTTCCTTTGGTTTCCTGAAACACCATTTGCCCACGTTGACGGAAGCTACAGGGACTTCACGAAGGTGGCGGCAGGGGCAGGGGAGTGATAACGGCACAAGTTAGCACAGAAATGTCCTGCAATTGGATTTTAGATATTCCTTGTCCTAGAAGTCCATGAGGTGGTCCAGCTGCTGGGAAGCCTCACTGGCCAGTCCATCCCCCCACCCCCCGTCCCGTCCCAGCCTTCTCTCCTGCTGCACCTTCTCTCACCTTGCTCTAGCTCTCCTGGTTCTAGGTCCCTGTCAGGTAGAATTTATTAAATTTAAAGAGCAGCCTGATCTCCTGGACTCTTTAGCACCTTGTTAAGCCCTAGACCGAAGGCCCTCTTTCCACAGTCGGAATGGCTCATCAGAGGCATAGTGGAAGCAGAGACACTTCTCTTTCTAAGGAATTCCGCCACCGGTTTGAAGCTAACATTTCATTTTCTCCCTGATCACTCGATAGTAACAACAGTTTAAGGGACAGTAAAGCCTTTGCAAATCAGGAATTACCTGTTTGGTTGGCACTCTGACTGAAAAACCATCCAGTTTTGTCCTATCTCGGTGACTATCCTGGAGCAAGAGCGCGGAAACGAGAGTGAATTCATCGTGTGGATTGTGGCAGATAGTGCCACAGGTGTGACCCATCTTCAGCCGCGCTGCACAGGAAGAATCCGTCTCATTTGATGAAGAATGAGCAGTAATTTTTATCCCATACTTTTACAGGTTTCTTTGGACCCACACTGAACAGTTTTATCCACATTCTCATGTACTCCTACTATGGCCTTTCTGTATTTCCATCTATGCACAAGTATCTCTGGTGGAAGAAATACCTCACGCAGGCTCAGCTGGTATGTTATCCCTTCGTTCAGCTCCTCTCCCTGTGAAGCATCGAATATTCTCATGGAGGAAAGAAATCTGTCCCCGTAGGCAGAGGCTTTGCTGTGTGTGTGGAGGCTGCCTGTTTTCCTCTAAAGAGAACCTTTTAAGGATTAAAATCTAGTGTGTCGAAATAAGCTACCTTATTCCTTGCTTCGAAGTGACCGTGATTTAACACAGACGTTAATTTTAAGATTCATTTTTATCTAAATAAGTGCAACTGCTACTCTTCCATGAGAAAACGAGCGGGCAATTAAATACACTGACTAGCATCGTTTCAAGCGAAATTTCTGGGTAGGATAGTGGGCTGCTTCCGCAGCTTTGCTTTCTTCCTGCAAAACCCAGGGCGTAACAGGAGTCGACTTCTAAATGTTTCGTATTTCCAAATGGTGTATTGCGCGGCTCGGCCTGGCCGCCCCCCAGTGACGCCCCCCACCCCCACCCCCCCGCAGGTGCAGTTCGTGCTGACCATCACGCACACGCTGAGCGCGGTGGTGAAACCCTGCGGCTTCCCCTTCGGCTGTCTCATCTTCCAGTCGTCCTACATGCTCACCTTAGTCATCCTGTTCTTAAATTTTTACGTTCAGGTAAGTGAAATGTACATCTCCGGTGGCGGAACATAGCAGACTGCGCTCTCCCCTTACATTGGTGTTTAATTTGCCCGAGGAAATCCACTAGCACGTGCTGGTTGGTGATGGAGGCTCGCAAAGTAGAGAGTGAAAACTAACTCTCCCCCTGCCCCCAAGCCCTCCCCTTGAAGGAAAACCACCGTGAATAGCCTTAGTGGGCATTCTATTAAACATTTTTCAGTGCATGCATAAAAAGTTTAATGAAGTCACACGTTGGTAACATGGGACGAAAACATGAAACAAGGGTCTTATATCTGAATCCAGGGCCTCTATACAAATGGAGAAGAACTTAGGCTGAATGAATTGAATATTAAAAAATCGTTTCTATATCAGCACGGTGATGTTGTGACCTATCTGGAAAAAATTCTTTTAAGGCAAGCCACCGTGGAAAGGTCACATTGGCTTTTTCTTTACTAAATGTCATTTTCTTTTTAATCAACAATTTAAATGGAACAGGGCTCCAAAACACGACATCAAAGCAACTCCATTAATACAAAAACTGATGAAGGCGGGGGGAGCAGAGTGCAGGCCTCAGGTGGTGGTAGAGTTTAAATTGCTCTCCTTTGTGGGCTGGGGAAATAGAAAGCAAGCTTCATGAAAAAAAGATGAGAACATACATTTCTATTCCAAACAGTACTTTCCAAATTGAAATCAACTGTATTTCTTTCTTTAGACAATAAATGCTTCATTTTTTTTTAGTTGGCATTTGCTAAAGGTTAACCTGTGGTGGCTTCTCACAAAGTACAACTGTGGGAAAGTGAACTGCTGACAGTCTTTTCAGCGCCATTGGACTGGCTAGGCTTTGTCTTTTATAACAGATAGACGTTTCCTTTGAGAATTTCTGAAGAAATAACCATTGATGGAACCAAACAAAGCCACCCAAAAAACCCCAAAAAAACAAAAAAAACCCCAAAAAACAGAAACAACTCACACAGCAAAACTGACTGTTAACAGGAAAACTAAGTGAGTCAGCGTGCACTTGGTGTTGAACCTTGAGGATGAGCAGGTAGCCGGCAGGGTGGGCAGTGGGCGTTCAAAACGTTGACCCTACTTGTTGGTTCACACAGAGTCTTACTCCTTTAGACTTGAGTATATAATTTCAGGCTTGACCCTTGTTAATATAGGTGCTTTAAAAAAAAAAAGTAAAAATGAGGCAAAATCAGGTATTTGGACAGAATAAGAAGGATATGCCAAAAACCAAATCAAGCCAGAATGCTGGATACTGGTACTTTTAAGATAACAGCATTTTTTTGAACTTGAATTGGAAAGGATCTAATTTTTAGGAAATGCAAGTAAGCAACTAATGCAGAATAATTTGAATGCCAGTCCTGTAATACATAAGGTGACAGAAACAACCTTTCATTGGAATTCATTCATATTTGTCTCGGTTTTTACCTTATTTTTAGTATTAACCATTAGCTTAAAAATTGTCAGACAAAAAGTCTTCCGTGGTGGGGGGCCTGGGTGGCTCAGCCGGTTAAGCATCCGACTCTTGATTTCGGCTCAGGTCACAGGTCGTGAGTTCAAGCCCTGGGATTCTCTCTCTTTCCCTCCCTCTCTGCCCACCCCCCCCAACTTGTGCTCCCTCTCTCAAAATAGATAAACTAAAACAAATTCTTACCTGTCCAATACCCAATAAAATCATGAACTGTTTTAGATTATATGCCATGTCGAAGTCTTATTCAAGAATCCTTTTTTCCCTCTCTTCAAAATATACGCATCCAACAGACGTACCGAAAAAAGCCAATGAAGAAAAATACGCAAGAGCCACCTGCAGGGAAAGAAGTTAAGAACGGTTTCTCCAAAGCCTGCTTCGCTGCAACTAATGGGGTAATAAACAAGAAAGCACAGTAAATGCCCAGTAACAGACAAAGCATATATAATAGCCTCACAGATTCGCTTGTTTTAAAGCAAAGACTGAATTGAAAGTTATATATGTTTTAGCATAAACTAATTTCTTTTGAGTTTATAAATCATTTGTACCTGGAATGTATTAATATATTACTATTAGGTTAATCTGTTAACTGAATGCTTCCGTCAACATACGTGTCACCTCAGACACCGAACTCTGTAGACCTCAGAACTGGTGCGGCTCTGTCTCCTCCCCACAGACTGACCCCCTCACCAGAACCGTCGGTATAACGCCTTATACACGTACAAAGCCAGGAAACACGGAGCCTTGTTTTCCAAAGCCAGTCTTCAAATAAAAAGTTTTATTCAGATTGAAGTGTTTAAAACAAAATGTTAATTACCTTTCTAACTACAGGGTGTCTTAATCTATATTAAGCACTGCTCGCCAGTGTGTAATCAGTCCATTTGTTCCATTAGGACCTGACCCCAGAAAATATGAAAATGGATTACAAACGGAAGACAGGAAAATCTAGCACAACTTTTCTCTCTTAAGGTAGAGTCTGTCAAATTCCTACACTAAGTCTCAACTTAGTGATATGGTAATGAAATTTGTATTTGATTTTGACAATTACTTTTCCTAAGAAGAAAAACTCTTCTGCCAAATCCTCATAGCTCAGGGGCTTCGGATAGGAGTAGTTTCTCACTTTTTAATTTGGTTTCCTTAACTATTCACGTAGTCCTGTCAACCTCCCATGTTAAATTACCCTAGTTTAGGTCGTAAATGGACACCATGATCGGTTTTAAAAGCAGCATCTGAATCTGGGTGCCCGCTTTCTGATCAAGGACTCTTCCCTTCTCCTTGGAAGACTGAGCCACTGGAATATTTATGAATCAGAGCAGTTGGGGCAAAATGGACATTGAATTTGTCCACTCTTGTATTATCCCCAAATACCTGCTGTCACTCTTTTCAGGTTAAGTTTTTGAAAACAGGAAGAAAAAGAGGACTATGGAGAGATCCCAACATGAGCCTTGGGCTGGTAATGAGCCACAGTGAAAAGTGCCAATTTGGCAAACCCGGTATATCCTACCCCTGCCCAGGTAACACGGGTTCTCCTGAGAACAAGCACAAAAGTGGAGGAAAACATAAATATTTTTTTCCTCCCTAAATATTGGACTTTTACTACTAAATTGCATCACGCATGGAAACAATATGTTTTGAAGATGTGAGGAAGATTTATACCCTATGAAACTAAAAGACTTGCCAACTTTGACGCTCTTTCTTTCCGCTCTTTCCTTTAAAATAACTTTGAGGTCATAATGTTAAGGTCAAACACGGAAGTGCCAGAAAGGCATGCTCGCCATCACCCAGTGTTCAATCTGGGAGTGCCTCTCTGTCCTTTTTACCCTCTTGCTTTCTAGTCTGAAAATTATTTCCCCCGTTTAAAAAAGAGCACGGACTTGGGGACGGCATTGCACCACGGACACCAATCCAGGTCTCCCACGTCCCGCTCGTGGCCGCCACCCTCTCAGGCCCCGGCCTGCTTTGCGGAAGGTGACTGACCTTAGCTGGTCTTCGTGGGAAACGTGCTGTGCAGATGCGTGCGTATCACATGTGGGCACTTGGTCCATTTTTATCAAACAGACACCCACTTACTCTTGGATTTATTTTTCTAAGTTTTCTAAAGCTGATTTTTCTAGGGTGCCTAACCCCCGCTTCCTCCCATCCCATCCTAACAGTGTTGTTACGAGTATTGTCCTCTCCCAGAAACCTGTTTCAAAACAAGGGCTAGCTTCCAGGAGTTATTTCTCCTCTGTAACAAAACGCGAGCTAGACTCCAGTGCAGTTTGGGGTCCCAAACAAGGGCTGAAATCGGTGACCAAAGTGCATTCCAGGTAAAAATGAGACACAGAGGGAAGCCAGACCTCACTGGTCGTTCGTTGTTCGCAGCTTATTCTCAAATGTCAGTGAGGCCCTAAAGTCTCAGACAGCGTCACACCTGCAGTTTTGGTGACCTCACGGACCCCATACTGGCAGAGCAAGGCGGGAAGCCAGCCTTTGGCAGAATGGCAAAGCCAGACAGCTGTAAGTACGAGGCAGTTGGAAACCTCTTAGATCGAAGGGAAAAATGTGGGTAGTTGGTACTTCCAAGCTCAACTTAGAGGCGTTGGGATGCTGTTTTCCCACTGGGGCTTTCATTCTTGTGAAGCCGACCAAACACTTCTAGCCTTAAACCATTCAAGGGCTGATACAAGAGCTATGAAGTCTTAGCCACAAAAACTGAATCAGGTAAATATTTTAACCTGTCTTTAAGCGTTGGAATTAAAAAAAAAAAAAAAAAAGTCTACATTTAATGTGATTTTCCTAGAACCAGGAAAAAAACTCTCTAATCTGTTAAAAACTTTTGTGCCCGAATTTCCTTTTAGTCATAAGAATGAAAATATTTAATACTATAAGCACATGTTACAAATTCAATTTTTTTAAACAAAATGGAATGTTAAATGGAAATGAAGAGACATTTTCAACCCATCAAAACTATACATTGAACCAGTTAGGCTTATTGAAAGATAAGGTCCTCCCTATCCCCGCCAGAGGTATCTATTTTTATTGGTAAGGAAAAATGATATTTACTGTGATGGGCAGAACCGCACTTTGTAAGAGACCATTCTGATACTTCTGTATCATTTTATGATGTTTCTAGAGTCTTCCTTATTTGGAAAATAAGGATATCACTTTTTTGTTTTCTTTTGAAAGTACTTGAGAACATAATATCATGATTGGGGTGGACAGGGAAGCAGGAGAAGCCATTTTTCTTTGTAGACAGATAAAAAGCATTCTGTATGATTGTTGTATAATAAATTGATTTTTACACTAAAGCAAAGCATGTTGAGATTATTCTTATTTGGTTGCAAGAAGTTAAAACGTGTGCCTGCGTGGTATTCCAAATGACCAATTTTACTCAGGAATTTTTTTTTAATAAAGGGATATTTTAGTAATTTTAGACAATTCATTTCAATAAAAAGTGCACGGCCTTTTATGTAGCATTAGTATATGAATACTATGTAAAACTATTTCAGAAAATGGTCATTACAAGAAAAACTTAAGACCAATTAGAGGAGTAGAGGCTATAATGGCTATTATAAATTTAATGGTTTAATATAATGGTTATATTAAATTTACTGTGTGGGAGCACCAGCTTGGTTGAGGGGACGATGTTAGGCAGAAACACCATACAGTGCTCTGGAGCCTCCGACTATAGCTCTGTAGAGTGCCCAGACCAGCAGAGAGGGTGCTGCTTCCGCTCAGGAGTGGGATGTAAGCTTTGACCATGGGGAAGCCCAAGAAAGACACGTCAGTCAAGGTCATAGGGCAGGATCACCGATGGGTGGTGCATCAATGGAGAGTTTTGAACGGTTACATTAAAGAGAACAAGACAGGCCCAAAGGACGTGCTCAAAGTCTGTTTACGAAATGGCTTAAATTCCTGGATGGTAACGGGGATGGGGCAGGGGTGGGAGAAAGGGTACGGGAGGTGGCACAGAAGGGGGAAGGTTCAGTTTCGCTATCTGAACGGGGACCCGAGTTTTCGGTGGGGGGGGGGGGGAGGAGAGGACATTTTAAAAAGTTTCCTTGTAACCTACTGAGGTTTCATTTAAACAGTGGGTAGATAGGAGCACTCTCAACAATAGCCAAATTATGGAAAGAGCTTAAATGTCCATCAACTGATGAATGGATAAAGAAATTGTGGTTTATATACACAATGGAACACTATGTGGCAATGAGAAAGAATGAAATCTGGCCTTTTGTAGCCACGTGGATGGAACTGGAGAGTGTGATGCTAAGTGAAATAAGCCATACAGAGAAAGACAGATACCATATGGTTTCACTCTTATGTGGATCCTGAGAAACTTAACAGAAACCCATGGGGGAGGGGAAGGAAAAAAAAAAAAAAAGAGGTTAGAGTGGGAGAGAGCCAAAGCATAAGAGACTGTTAAAAACTGAGAACTGAGGGTTGATGGGGGGTGGGAGGGAGGGGAGGGTGGGTGATGGGTATTGAGGAGGGCACCTTTTCGGATGAGCACTGGGTGTTGTATGGAAACCAATTTGACAATAAATTTCATATATTAAAAAAAATAAAAAATAAATGGTATGTTTATACAAGAAAATATAGGACTAAATAATATTGAAAAAAAAAATTAAAAAAAAAATAAACAGTGGGTGGAACCAATTCACGTGTAAAAACAAACCTTTTTGTCTCTGTGTCAAGGCCTAATAATTCGTTGTAGAGTGAAAGAGCTGCCTGACACGTGGGAAGCATTCACCCAAACACATTTCCTAGTTTCTGTACAAAAAGAAGATTGCCGTGTGTTTTTATTACAGCAGGCTTTCTTCAAAATCGGCTACTAAGTTCACGTACTTAGGAAACAGCTGTCTTTCCAGGCAAAGAAGTAAGCACTCGTACAAGACTACGGTCACCTGAGATATCCTTTCACCTTCAGTCATGGAGAAGAGGAAACGTGATCAATGTGTAGGTCATTTTGCCCTGTTAAAGCGTGTAGAGGGGACACTGGAATAAGAGCAGGAGGGCGCAAATCTGAAATTCGTACCCTCATCGGGCAGCTTGTCGGCACAGGTCATCGTGCATCTGCAGAGCAGCTCACGGGGAGCCCTCGAGGAAGGTGTCTGCGGCCAGGTCACGTTCGGCAGCCCGGGTGAGGCAGACCTCTGCTCCCTCCGTGCACTCGAAGCTCGTGGCACCGACCTGTGCCGTTTGCAGGCACCGCCGTCTGTAGCCCGGAGATGGGCCCGTGAGCTTGTTTTTGCCACAGTTACATCTGCCTTTGGTCAACAAACCTAGCCACCCCCCGAAAGGCACGTGGGTCTGTGACTCCCGAGCATTGAACAACAAAAGGCAAGGTTTTGCAGCATTGCCTGGGATAATGTCGCGTACGAAGAGGGAAATGGACTTCACACCTGCTAGTAACGAATAGAAGTCGCACATTTCTCTGAAAGATTTAAGCACTCTGCCTGGGCTAGTCCATGTAAAACTGGCCCTTATGTTTTTAATGCTAGTTTAGTCCTACGGGATCTGATAAACTCTGGAAATAGGAATGTTCACTTAAATATTTGTCAAAGCTACCTCACCCAGTGCTGCGTATTACACTAGAGGTACAGAGGCGCCCCAGGTGAAATCCTGCCCGTAGCCTTCATAGTCTAGTTAAGTAGATGGAGAAATGTTTAGTTAGAAAATAATGGACGCGTTAAAAATAGTGGGGGCGCCTGGGTGGCTCAGTCGGTTAAGTGTCCGACTCTTGGTTTCTGCTCAGGTCACGATCGCGCAGTTCGTGTGTCCGAGCCCCATATCAGGCTCTGCGCTGACCGTGGGGAGCCTGTTTGGGATTCTCTCCCTCCCTCTCTGCCCTTCCCACACACTCTCTCCAAAATAAACTTAAAAACAACAGCTTACCAAGAAAACTTTCCTAAAGGAGGCAATAATGCCTGAGCTTAGTTTTTGATGGATGAGAAATTGTCCATATAGACAAGGAAGGGACCTTGTTCAAAAAAATTCCAGAAGTTAAACACCTAGGATTCCAATGGATTCCATTACTTGAACAAGTATTTGAATGCCCCCTATGTGCCAAGCATTGTCCCAGAATTTGGAATAAAATGGTAAAAAGAACAGACGAGCGGTCTGCTCTTAAGGAGCTCATGTCTAGTGGGCACCTTCTAGAGGGAAAACAAGCAGTTACCACGCTCTGTAAGATGTGCTATTCACATTAACAAACATGCACTGGGGTCAAGAAGCCTTTGTGCCTAAAAAAGGGAGAGGAGAAAGCTGGCCCCGCCAGAGACTTAGCCAAAAACGAAGGCCTAAGAAGCACTGAGAGAAAGAGGAGGAAGTAGTGTCCCAGAGGCCAAGAGAATATTTAAACAGACTCAGATGCTGCAAGGTTATCAGGTGGGCAAATGCTGGGGGGAAAAAAGGGCATTAGGTTTGGTCAATGGGAGGCAATTAGCAGATTTCAGGGGATTTAGAGTTAATGAGAAGCCCTCCCCCCCACCCCCCACCAATCAAGCCATATAGAAATAATGTCTAAGAGTTGGAAACAGGAAGGGAGAGCTCTAGCTGCTAAAAGAGAGTGAAGCTGAGTGAGTTAGAGGGCAAGTCCAATGACCTCACAGCTTGCGGGGAAGGATCGGGCAGTCGGGCCCCTCCCTTTGTTCCCACAGGAAAACTACTCAGAGTCCACTGCTGCATCACCTGAGAGCCATCGATGGCCTTGAACGGACCCTACACAGAAAGCAGCCCAGGGGCGTCCTGCCCTTGGGCAAGGCTTGGCCTCACTCTCTTTGCCACAGGAAGGGTGGAGAAGGAGCCAAGGGGTGGGAGAGATACGAAGACGGGAGGGTCACCCACAGAGCCCAACTTGTGTCTCAAACTGCAAAGTCCAGTTCAAGATGGCAACGTAGGAAGAGTCTGAACTCGCCTCCCCCACAGAACACACCAAATCACATCTATTGATTCAACAGTTCCTCCTGAAGAACGATCGAGGGCTGACCAAACGGCTACTGAACAACCCCAGGCAAAGAAACCAGCAAGAGAGACGGAGACGTGGTAACAAAGGGAACCCCCACTCCCAACTCTGTGACCAGCAGTGGGGAGGGACAGTACTGAGAAATCAGGAACAGATCCCTCTCTGTCCTTGGGCACAGAAAAAAACCCAAGGCTTAAGAGAGCAACACTAGAACTCTACCAAGCAGCAGGGTCACCGCAAGAACTCTCTCCAGGTCAGAGGGACCGGAGAATGACACAGTTTACATTGCCACCCTACCTTGGGAGCTTGGACTGGAACAGAGTCCAGCCACCATGACAAGCAGGTCTGGTTGTTTCGGTGGGCTTGTGACCTCAGCAAACCCAGGGTCCACAAGCCCACGCCAGCCCTAGACACGCTGGAACACAGAAAAAGAACCATGGTTTAAAAGGGCAGAGGAACTATGGGAACCCTCTCCCTTCCATCTGAAGGGCCCAGACTGGAGCAGGTCTGCTGCCCACAAGCGGTGGGTTCAAGACGCCATATTGGAGGGCCCTGGTACCATAACTGAAGCCCACAGGAGCCCTGGCCATGATGGTGCACAGAAAATAAAAAGCCAAGGTTTACAAGAGCTGAGGAACTGTGGGAAGGTTCTCTTCCCCTCCACCTTCAAAGTCCAGACGAGAACAGGGTCCGGCTCATGGTGAGTGTGCCACCTCAGTAAGCCCAGTGTTCACAAGCCCACACCAGATCCCCTGTGGTGCTGGGGCACAGAAAACACAAGCTATGGTTTTGTGGGATTTTTATTTCTTTTCCTTTTAAAAATTTGTCAGGTCTTGTTTGTATTTTTTTCTTTTTGGTCTTATTCTTTTTCTTTTTTCTTTTAGTTTACTCTTTTTAAAATTTCATTGTTTTTTCCCTTTATTCTTTCTGTAAAAAGCCATGGTTTAAGAGAGTAGCTGGCGTATACAGCCACAGCTCCAGCCATCATCCAGCAGAAGTCACAAAGCACACACAGTCTACGTAGGGAACACCATACAGGGAACCACTCCTTCAACTGTAGGAGAAGTAGCCATTTGCTTAGTCCACAGTAAAAAGCACAAAAAGTCAAGCAAAATGGGGAAACAGAGAAATATACTTAAAAAAAAAAAAACAACTCAGAAAAAGGACCAAATGAAACAGATCAGTAATATGTCTGATAAAGAATTGAAGTAATGATTATAAAGATATTACTGGGCTGGAGAAAAGAATGGAAGAACTCATTCCAAGAAGTGAGACCAAAAAAAAATATTAAAAAGAACTAAGCAGGAGAGCACCTGGGAGGCTCATTCGGTTAAGTATCCAACTTCAGCTCAGGTCATGGTCTTGCAGTGTGTGAGTTCAAGCCCCGCATCAGGCTCTCCACTGTCAGCAAAGACCACTTCAGATGCTCTGTCTCCCTCTCTCTGCCTGTCTCACCAGTCCTCTCTCTCAAAAATAAATAAACTTAAAAGAACCAAGGAGAGCTGAAGAATACAATAACTGAAATAAAAAAACACTAAAGGGAATCAATAGATTAGAGGATGCAGAGGAACATATCAGCGATATGGAAGAGTAATGCAACAAACTAAACAAAAAGAAAACAAAAGTAATGAGGTTAGATTAAGAGAGCTCTTAAGCAACATCAAGTGAAAAAACACTTGCATTATATGGGTCCCAGAAGGAGAGAGAAAGGTCTAGAAGACTTATTTAAAGAAATAAAAACTGCAGGAGTACCTGGGTGGCTCAGTCGGTTAAGTGTCTGACTCTTGATTTCAGCTCAGGTCATGATTTCACAGTGGTAGGATCGTGCCTCGCATCAGGCTCAGCATGGAGCGTGGAGCCTACTTGGGATTCTGTCTCTCTCCCCAACTTTCTCAAAATAAATAAATAAACTAGGGGGCCTGGGTGGCTCAGTCAGTTAAGCATCCAACTTCGCTCAGGTCATGATCTCACAGTTCATGTGTTTGAGCCCAACGTGGGGCTCTGTGCTGACAGCTCGGAGCCTGCTTCAGATTCTGTATCTCCTTCTCTCTTTGCCCCTATCTCCTGCTCATGCTCTGTCTTGCAAAACTAAATAAAATGTTTTTTTAAAAAATTAAAAATAAGTAAACTTTAAAAAGAGAAATAACTGAAAACTTCCCTAACTTGAGGGAAATAGATATCCCAAGTCCAAGAAGCAAAGAGAGTTCCAAAGAAGATGAACCCAAGGCGGTCCACACCAAGGCACATAATAATTAAAATGTCAAAGGTTAAAGATAAAGAGAGGATCTCAGAAGCAGCAAGAAACAAACAGTTACTTACAAGGGAAAATTTATAAAACTATCAGCTGATTTTTCAGCAGAAACTGTGCAAGCCAGAAGAGAGTAGCATAGTATATTCAAAGTGCTGAAAGCAAAAAACCTACAACTAAGAATACCCAGCAAGGTTATCATTCTGATTTGAAGGAGAGATAAAGTTTCCCAGACAAACAAAAGATAAAGTAGTTTCTCACCATTAAATCAGCTTTATAAGAAATGTTAAAAGGACTTCTTTAAGTGGAAAAGAAGTGGCTATAATTAGACATAAGTAAAAGAGGAATAAAAAGATGTAAAATATGACAACATATACTTAAAATGTGGAGAAGCGAGTAAAAAGAGAAGGGGGAATCTTTTTGTTTTTAAGAATGTGTTTGAACTCAAATGACCATCAAATTAACATGGAATGCCATTTAGTTAGGATGTAAATGGTAACCTCATGGTTACCATAAACCCAAAACCTATGATAGACACACAAAAAATAGAAAGAAAGCCAAATAAAACACTATAGATATTCCTCGATCACAAAGAAAGAGGGTAAGAGAAGAAGAAAGAACTACAAAAACAACCAGAAAACAAAATTTTTAGATGGCAATAGGTACATACCTGTCAATAATTACTTTAAATGTAAATGGCCTAAATGCTCCAATCAAAAGACAGAGTGGTGGAATAGAAATAAACACACACACACACACACACACACACACAAGACCCATCTATACACTGCCTACAAGAGATTCAGCTCAGATGTAAAGACACAAACTGAAAGTGAAGGGATGGAAAAACATTCCACATGCAAATGGAACTGATCAAAGAGCCAGGGTAGCAATACTTATATTAGACGAAATAGGCTTTAAAACAAAGATTTTAACAAGAGACAAAGCCATTACACAATGATAAAGGGATCAGCCCAACAGGAGAATATAACAACTGTAAATATCCATGCACCTACCACTGGAGCATCTAAATACATGAAGCAAATATTAATGGACATAAAGAGATAAATTGATGATAATACAAAAGTAGGGGACTTTAATACTCTGTTCACATCAATGGATAGATAATCTAGACAGAAAATCAATGAAGAAACAATGTCTTTGAATGACACATTGGACCAGATAGATACAACAGATATATACAGAACATTCAACCCCAAATCAGTAGAATCCACATTCTTTTCATGTGCACATGAAACATTCTGAAAAACAGATCACATGTTAGGCTGTAAAACGAGCCTCAATAAATTTAAGAAGACTTAAATCAAACCATGTATCTTTTCTGACCACCACAGTATGAATCTAGTAATAATTCACAAGAAAAAAAACTGGAAAAAACACAAACACATGGAGACGAAATAACATGATACTAAACAACCAATGAGCCAATGAAACAAAGAAGAAATTAAAAAAAAAAAACATGAAAACAAATGAAAATGGAAACATGATAGTCCAAAATCTCTGGGGCACAGCAAAAGCAGTTCAAAGAGCAAAGTATATGGCAGTACAGGCCTACCCCAAGAAACAAGAAAAATTTCAAATAATCTGACCTTAAGCCTAAGAAATTAGAAAAAGAACAACAAA
The DNA here is from genome assembly GCF_018350195.1 of Panthera tigris. NCBI lineage: Eukaryota > Metazoa > Chordata > Mammalia > Carnivora > Felidae > Panthera > Panthera tigris. Next base: position 17,685,711 of record NC_056664.1, read on the forward strand.
ATCTGGGGTAAGCAGAAGAAAGGAAATAATAAAGATCAGAGCAGAAATAAATGACATAGACACTTAAAAAAGAAAATCAGTAAAACAAACAGCTGGTCCTTTCAAAAGATAAACAAAATTCACAAATTCTTAGTCAAACAAATCAAGAAAAAAAAAGATAAAGGACCCAAATAAAATCAGAAATGAAAGTGGAGAAATAACAACTCACATCACATAAATACAAAAAATTATAGGAGATTACTGTGATAAGATATATTCCAACAAACTGGACAACCTAAAAGAAATGGATAAATTCTTAGAAATATGTAATCTTCCAAAACTGAACCAGGAAGAAATATAAAATCTGAATAGACTGATTACAGGTAATGAGATTAAATCAGTTATTTAAAAACTACCAAAAAAAAAAAAAAAAAAAAAGTCCAGGACCAGATGGATTCAAAATCGAATTCTATCAAATATTTAAAGATTTAATACCTATTTGCCTCAAACAACTCCAAAAAATAGAAGAGGAAGGAAAACTTCCAAATATATTCTGTAAGACCAGTATTACTGTGATACCAAAACCAAAGACACCGCAAAAAAAGAAAAGTACAAGCCAATATCTCTAATGAACACAGATGCAAAAATCCTCAACAAAATATGAGCAAGCCACATACAACAAAAAAATTATTCATCGCAATCAGGTGGAATTTAGTTCTGGGATGCAAGGACGGCACAACATTCCCCAATTGGTCAACATCATACACCATATCAACAAAGCAAAGAATAAAAAACCTATAATCCTCTCAGTAGATGCAGAAAAGCATTTGACAAGATTTAACATTCATTCATGATAAAAACTCAACAAAATGAGGTTAGAGGGAACATACGTCAACATAATAAGGGCTATAAATGACAAACCCACAGCTAACATCATCTTCAATGGTGAAAAATTGAGAGCTTTCCCTCTAGCGTCAGGAGCAAAACAAGGATGTACACTCCCACTTTTTAGTTAACATAATACTGGAAGTCCTAGCCAAAGGATCAGCCAAAACAAAGAAATAAAAGGCATCCATATTGGTAAAGAAGAAGTTAAATTATAACTATTTGCAGATGACATGATACCATACATAGAAATGAATTCAGTGAAATGGTAGGATACATTTATACCCAGAAATTTGTAGCATTTCTAGAAATTAACAAAGTTGAAATTCTTTTAAATACCATTTACAATTGGACCACAAAGAACACCCAGAAATAAACTTAGCCAAAGAGGTGAAAGACCTATATTCTGAAAACTATAAAACACTGATGAAAGAAATTGAAGATGACACAAACAGAAAGATATTCCATACTCATAGATTAGAAGAATTAATATTGTCAAAATATCCACATTACCCAAAGCAATCTACAGATTCAATGCAATCTTTATCAAAATACCACAGCATTTTTCACAGAACAAGCACAAATAATACTAAAATCTGTATGGAACAAGGGGCGCCTGGGTGGCTCAGTTGGCTGGGGACTGACTTCAGCTCAGGTCACAATCTCACAGTTCGGGAGTTCGAGCCCCGCGTCGGGCTCTGTGCTGACAGCTCAGAGCCTGGAGCCTGCTTCGGATTCCGTGTCTCCCCCTCTCTCTGCCCCTCCCCTGCTCACCCTCTGTGTCTCTCCATCTCTCTGTAATAAATAAACGTTAAAAAAAAAAAATCTCTTCCTTAGCTACCATGTTCATTTGTCATTCTCATAAAGTCCTTCTAATCAAGCCAGTAAAGGCGCTTCCGTTTGGGTCTGGATAAACTTTTTTTCAAAAATTGTTAACGTTTATTTATTATTGAGAGACAGAGAGAGACAGAGCATGAACAGAGGAGGGGTAGAGAGAGGAGACACAGAATGTGAAGCAGGCTCCAGGCTCCCAGCTGTCAGCACAGAGCCCGACGCGGGGCTCGAACTCACGAACCGGGAGATCGTGACCTGAGCTGAAGTTGAACTCTCAACCGACTGAGCCACCCAGGTGCCCCTGGGCCTGGACAAACTTAATTTCCACTAATACTCCATAGTATTACAGACTCGGACCATTCCTTCATTTCTCTGCCTCTGTTCCAGGATTCACGTTAGTCCCTCTGTGCTAACCCTAGAGAAACCTACCCTATCCTTCAAGATCTCATAATGGCACTTTTCCTCCAGGAAGCTGTCCCTGATCACCCCAACAAAAATGACCTCTCCCTCCTCACAACCCTGCTTGTGCCCAGTTTACACTTCACTTAGGACCCTTGTCACACACAACCTTGAGATTTTTCAGTTACCTGGTGTCTTAAGACTAACTTCTTACTAGCTAAGATCATGCCTTACTCATCCTACCCTGGGAGCTGACCGAAGGCTTTGGAGGGAACAGCTCTCAGATATATGTTTACCGGTTACCAGAAGTCATATCCATTCTTTAGATGTTGTTCACTGAAGATGGTCAATGTAATGGCACTGAAATCCACAAAACTCCAGGTCACCAGGAACTGTAAGCCCTAAACTGGATATACCCACACGAGATGAAGTGAATTAGATCCTATGGACTTAAATAAAAAGTGTTCTTATACTCTTTTATAAAGCTTACTATAATGTACTAAACCATAGCTCATTAAAAAATTCTAAAGAAAAAAGACGACCATTAAATTGAGGCTGTAAACATTTGTTTTGGCAGACTAAATTTACACAACACAGAAGATATTATGTCACGATTATATAAGTTAACTGTTTTCAGTCCGTAGTCTTTAACTGCACTCATCCAATTATGAACAGAGTTCGTTTGTAGATGGCCTCGAATTACATAGGTTTTATTTTTCCAAAATAGATTCACTCAACTGTGCATGCAAACTTCATGCATTCAGACTTTATTAGAGCACTTAGGAATTGTCACATAGGCATGTCTCCTCTGCTAAAGCTGGCCGTTTTGTTTAAGTGCTGAAGAAAATAGAATATTTGCAGATCCAATGAAATAATAAGTATTTCAAAATACAACACTGTTTTCATCTGAGCTATTTGATCACAAATTAAATCTTCCCTCTACGAGACAGACCAAACAGCAGGTATACAGATGCTAAGATTTCCCCCCCAAAACTTGAGGACACCTCAAATAAAAGACTGATTTTACTTTAAAATCATTAAAAAAAAAAAAGCAACACCCCAAGTTAGTAAACATCCTGAGCTTCCTATTTTCTGACCAAATTTTGATACAGAACGCTAACATTTATGACAACTGGACAATAACACAACTACAAACTACCAACATATCCTGTTCTATTTCCAACTCTGCAGTTCTCAGGGATGCCATTTGGAGCAGAGCAAAATGAAGAAGCCAGGGCCACCGCTGTGTGACCCAAGCCAGCTTTGTCGTCTTCAGGTGGCTCAGACTGGTGGGGGGAAAAAAAAAAGAAAGAACAGCAATTAGTTGAGCCTGAACTACCCAGCTCTTGGTCCCTTAGAACTCGGTGAGCCAACATGAATGTCACTCTGTTTTATCAACTACGTCCCTAACTCAGATATCCAGCGAAGTTCTGTCTTCCACGGCCACTGGAAGCTAAAGTCAGTTCATTGCGGGAGAACTGGCTGGAGTCAAAAACACCCTGCAAAAATGTCTCGAACGTGTGACGCTTCGAGGATGTGCCCGCCATCTCTCAACAGTCCAGCACAGCAGGTTATTTTTTTCCTCCCTTATTGAAGAAAAGACCAGTATTTCTTGGGTGGAATACCAAAGGCTGGGCTGGCTTTCGGGGCCGTGCTGTGTGCAAAATGCATGTTTGTTAATACACGGATTGGGACGGAGCCCAACGTGATGCTCATAAAACAAGATGTAGGTAAGAGCTGATATCAAGGAGGGAACGGATTTTCCCGTCCTAAAGCGTCCTAGGCGCAGGCTCATCTGCAAAGAATGGCAGACAGAATCACCTGTGTGATTTAAGTTATTTCTCTTTTTTCTGTGTTCAGCTCGGGTAATTTGACTTGGGCATGAGAGACAGTCCTAGATACCTACCCAACGTCTGTTCTCCCTTTCTTCCTTATTTACAGAACCCCACTTGTTAGGAAGACAGTAGCAGTTAAATTCTCCCCAACTCCCTTTCAACCAGGGTGGGCTACTGACCCAGTCAGTAAGATGGAGACAAACTTCTGTTGGTTTGGGCTTCCATGAAAACAGTTTTCTTAATTTAGAAAAAAACGGAAGGGGAAGGTAGATTTTCCTGGCACACGTCTTTGACCTTTCACATTTCACCTATTCTCGTCCTTCCTACCTGGAGTGTAGAAGAGATACCCAGAAGTAGAGTGGACACTCTATCGAGCCCAAAGCCATATGAAGGATGGCTGAGCAGGAAACTAAAGGGACCTGGGTCTCTGATGGCTGCTTACTGTTACCGCATCACCGGCCCTGGATAACCTCCCTCCCTCTGGGCTGCCGCTTACAGGGAAAAAATAAAACCCCTGTTTGGTGTAGCTGCTGCAGCCTGATTCCTGTTACATGTGACCAACTGTAACATGTACATTTAATTCACATTTGATCCAGTTCTCCAGTAGAGCTAGGAATTAGGCTAATATTCTTAGCCCAGATTTGTCTTTTTCCTACATCCTCTTTTAGTGCTATTTTGATGTGAAGATTTGTTATTTTTGTTTCTCTAAATTTTGGGGGGGCCTTCCCAAATTTTTTCCTGATAATTCAAGTGATTCAAGATATAGGTCAAGTGATTCAAGATATAGGTAAAAGGATGATCACTACAAAATTATTTGTAATAATAATTTAAAATAAGCTGGATGTGCATCAATAGGGAATCAAATGTATAAGTTGTAGCAGGTCCACAACCTAGAATATTTTATAGTTATTAAAAAATAATTCTGGACTTGGAAAAGGATCCTTTTATTGCTCAGAGAACAAAAATACACATAATATTTAGTATAACATTTATGTTACTTAAAGACCTACACATGTATACTTATACAGACATTTGTATACATTCTTCTATAAGTATTGACAAAGTGTCTGAAAGAACATATACCAAACTATAAAGAGGTGGTTACTTCTAGATCACAGGTAAGAAGGAGGGTTAAGGAAAGGGGGAAAAATAACTCTTTATAAATGTTATGCTGTCTGAGTTTATTCCACAAAAGTAATTCGTATCCGGGACTAAATTCTAAAAATACAGAAGTAGTCTAGATTCACCTAAAATGTCACTACACAGAAATACCCCAGTTTGGTGCATATCTTCTAGAATCTAGACCTCTCACTGTGTATACATGCACGTACGTTGCGCAAACTCTCTTGTCACACCATCCTCCTTGTTATCTCATTGGTCAACTGGTTCTTCTCTTCTTCTCGCTTCATCTCCCTGGAGCAGCCCAAGAACTTCTCTCTATGCTGGCCCTTCTCTCTATGCTCAGTCCCTAAGTCAATTCGGCCAGTCTTATGCTCAGCTTTCTCTTTCCACACCGAATCAGTCTCTTTCATCACACTTTTTTTCTTCTTACCACTGTCACGAATTTTTATCTATTTACTCTTCACTCTCTGTCTATCCTACTAAAATGTACCCTCTAGACGGTCAAGGACCTCTTGGGTATCATTCTAACCCCAGCAGTGAAGACAATACTTGGCACCTAATAGATGCAGCAGTTTGTGGAGTGAATGGACATAATACACCCTCATCGAACATTTAAAACAAGTGGGATCTGGGGCGCCTGGGTGGCTCAGTCAGTTGAGCATCCGACTCTTGATTTTGGCTCAGGTCATGATCTCACAGTTCAGGAGGTGGAGCCCCACATGGGGCTTTGTGCTGACAGCACAGAGCCTGCTTGGGATTTTTTTTCTCTATTTCAAAATAAATAAATAAACTTTAAAAAAATAAAACTAAAAAAACCAAATGGGATCACGTGATATGCAATGCTTTTCAAGAGGCTTTTAACTTTTTACTCACGATCAAGTGTCTTCCCGAATCAATTAATCTAATCTAATTCTTTTCAATGGCAACGCGACAGATCATGTAAGTGTATCGATCTATTTAACCAAGCTCCAGCTAGGCATTCAGGCACTTTCCAACAGCTCCTTATCAGAACTGTTATACATACTACTCTACATTTCCTTGCGCAGTCCAATTTAATCTTTAAGAGAGTTCTCTAGAAGTGGGATTGCCAGGTCAAACATCACAGAGCACAACTTTGGATCCCAAAGGAGTTCTTAAAAGTCAACCACTTTTGGTTTTTTTTTTTGATAACTACTATACTCTAAGATATATGGAATTACATTCTTAATGAATATATTTTCATTATATGGTCTACTTAGGGAATCTACCTTAGACCTCTAAATTGAAATTTTCAAGTCGATAACCGTATAAAAAGCCCCATTATTAAATGCTGTGGGAAAGAAGCAAACAGTATTCAAAGAACCCAACCGGGTGAGAGGGTTGCTATCTTTAAAGCGACTGCATCCGGGGCGCCTGGGTAGCGCAGTCGGTTAAACGTCCGACTTCAGCCAGGTCACGATCTCGCGGTCCGTGAGTTCGAGCCCCGCGTCAGGCTCTGGGCTGATGGCTCGGAGCCTGGAGCCTGTTTCCGATTCTGTGTCTCCCTCTCTCTCTGCCCCTCCCCCGTTCATGCTCTGTCTCTCTCTGTCCCAAAAATAAATAAAAAACGTTGAAAAAAAAAAATTAAAGCGACTGCATCCAAGAACAGGATAGTTCGTAGTTGTTCAACACATTCCGTATTTGTTTACTCCGTGGGCCTCACAATACTTCCAGAAAGCTCACAGGGTGGTAGCCCCACGAGCTGCTGGGCCATCTAGAGAAGCATTAGGGCTCATAGTAATACTTCTATAAACTTCTTCCTTGAAAAATCTCTCCAAGTCCATCCCATCCTGTCTCCAATCCTCGGCCTTCCCAATATCCTCGGCCTCTTCTTGAAAGAAAATGTCTCCCTCCCTTCTCCTTCTCACTAAAATGTGGTTGACTTCTGAGGGTGCCACCTTCCCCAACACCCTCTCTCAATTAAAAGTTTTTGTCGTTGCTGTTGTTCTTTTTAACTCTGTTATCCCATTACTTCCTGGCCAGGCAGAGAAACAGGATTCTCCTTGCTCCAAAATGCCAAATACAGGAATTGTTCTCCTGCAGACACTTCTCTGCTGCTTATGCCAACCATCTGAATTATCATCCGTCACCCATCATCTTGGCCCCTCTGTTCACTTGGCCCTGCTTCCTGTCAAGCCTTAGTAGTTACTGAAACTCTGTCATGAGGGACCCACCTTCACTCTCTGGCTTCTCAGTTCTTTCACTTCCTCACCTCGTATAGGATTTTCTTCCATTTCACCATAGCTACACTCTCTCGGATGTGATCATTACAGAAATCCTGATTCATAACATCCTGTTTTCTAACTGCATTTTTCGGGCCTTTCCCAGCCACCTGCTCTCCTTCCCTCACTGTCCTAACTTTTGATCCCACTGAAACTGTCAATCCCTTGACACGATTTATGGGCGGAATGTCTGTATCACCCCCATTCCATTCAATTGCTGAAATTGCCCCCATCCCCGCCATGTGATGATGTTAGGAAGCAGAGCCTCGGGGAGGTAATCAGGATGAAATGAGGTCAGGAGATGAGCCCTCACAAGTGGATTAGTGCTCTTAGAAGAATCAGGACAGAGTTTGCACTCTCTGCTCTCCACCTTGTGAGAACGGACATCTTTATGTTACTGAGTCTCCCCATCTATTGGTCCTGAAATTAGTAACAATGCATTTAGAGTTTCTCCATTAAGCATGATACTGGCTTCTGGACTGATTTATCATACTACAGAGTATCTCATTACTACTATTTTATGTGGGCTTACACAAATTCAGACACAGATGTAGACTTTTTTCAAACACCTTTTGAAATCTATGAAAGAGAATCACAATGATTTTTCTCCCTAGGTCTATCAGCAATCAATGTATTGACAGATTCCCTAATATCACACCATCTTTGTATTGCTGGAATAAATCTCCCTTGATCATGACACATTATTCCTTTCATAAGTTGCTAAATGGTGTTTGCCGATATTTTGCTTAGAATTTTGCCTTAATTATTTTGAGGGAGATTTGTTCTATGGTTCTCTGTGTAATTCTTGTTGGATTTCAGCACTGTCACACAAGGTCCATTTAAAAATTGGGTAATTTTTATTCTTCTGTGTGCTGGAACAGTACTAACGTTACCCTTTAGTACCATTTAGTCAACAGCACCGAAGTTATCCTTTCCCGATAGAAGAACTTCGTGCACAATCTGAACCATTGACTCTCCACTTCTTCTATGAATAGTTCCCATCCCTGCAGGAGTCCATTTTGTTAAATTGTAGTTTCCTGGAAAATTGCCCGTGATTCCAAGTCCTCATCAAAACCAGTTAACACATGAACAAATAAACTCTAGTTCCTGCTTGACCCACACGTTCCTTCCACCCATCTCCCTAACCGGCAACGCCATCCATCCAACTGCTAGAAAACAGAATCCCAGGAGTCATCCTTACTTTATGCATCACTTCCATCTATCAGTGATTTATAAACCGTGGCCCCAAAAGGTACCTGGTGTCTCCCCATTTCTCACCGTCTCCAAAGCCCCTCCATCCAGTTCAGCTCCTCTCCTCTATTCTCACTTCCCCAGTCAATTCTTAACAAGGCAGCGAGGATGGGATTCTTAAAATATAAATCAGATCACAGTACCCTCACCCCCAATGCCTTTGCTCGAACCCACCCATATTTCCCTTCACCTGTAGTACGAAATTCAAGCTCCTCAGCCTGTTCAGTGAGGCCCTGACCTCAATGAGACTCAGTCATGCTCCCAGCTTCCTTTCAAGTAACTGTCCCCTCAAACACCACTCTGAGCTAAGAACTTTCAGTTTTTCAAATATGTCATGTTCTCCCCTACCCAATCCTGTTGCCTTAAACTGTTCCTAAGTCTGGTTCCTTCCTATTCTTTTTTTTTTTTTTTTTAATGTTAGTTTTGAGGGAGAGACAGAGCATGAATGGGGAAGGGTCAGAGACAGAGAGAGACACAGAATCTGAAGCAGGCTCCAGGTTCTGAGCTGTCAGCACAGAGCCTGACACGAGGCTCGAACCCACAAACCGTGAGAACATGACCGGAGCTGAAGTGGGATGCTTAACCGACTGAGCCACCCAGGCTCCCCTGGTTCCTTCCTATTCTTGAAACCCTATCTTAAACGTCACTTCCCCACAGAGACCTTTGATGACCATCCTATCTGAAACTGCACACCCTTGCTCTCGGCCACAGCACTTGTATCCCTCAAAAGCACTTTGTAAACTTGTGCTTAGTTTATTCGCTCACTTGTCTCTTTCTGTCTTTCCTCAAGGAATTTATTTGTAATGGGGGCAGGAACATATCTGTGTGTTACCAATTGTAGCTCCATGTTTAGCCTGTTGCCCGATGCAGAGCAAGCACTCAATTATAAATATTTGTTCAATGAAAGACCAGATCCAAAAGGATCATTTCTAGCATGGAAAATATTAGGAAAGAGGAGAAAGCTTCTTGGAGCCCAGAGCGTTAGAACATCTTTCCCCCATTCCAATTCCATCGAAGCAATCCTTTGCACCTACCCCAGGAATGCAGTCGTCACACAGGACTTTGGCTTTCCTCATGAAGACTGATCTGGATTGAGCCTGGAAAAAAACGGATCCATCTCATTATATTTAGCCAATTTAAGACTATACACAAATGTACATACATACATCATAAGGTTATTTCATAGATCGTTACATTCCTGGATGTCAGCTGAGGAGAATCAATGGCCAATCCAGAATACCATTCTAAGTAATTGATAATTTCACTTGATCCTATTTCATGCACTGCATCTGTCAACACCACTAGCCCAAAACATAGGTAGAGGGATCTCATGACAACCATTCAAAGTATTAATCCCTACTTCCTTGTAGCACTGCGCTAGGGGCTGAAATAATCTAGTCTGCAATAATCTAGTCTAGTGAAAGGAACGGTCTCCTTTCCCTAGCAAAATATGTAAAAACCATCACTGATGCACAAACATGCCAAGAGGGCAGCCCCTGGGTACCAATCAGATCCAGATACTGGATCTTGACCAAGTCCAAGCCTGGTGCCCAGTAAGCACCCAGCATGAGCTAAGAGCATCATTATCATCTCTCCTCTACAAGCCACGGGGTGGTTTCCTTAGGTGACTGGAAGAGTGGAGAGCAAAGGCAAAACCCTGGGAGATGTGTATTTTGGAGGGATTTTTTTTTTTTTTTTTAGTATTCTCAAGTCATACAAAGGGCCTATTGTCAAGGGAGGTGAAAGCAAATAGTAACTATTCCTACAATGTAATCTGTATGAACTGAAAAGACAGCTGTCTAAAAGCTGAGGTTTAGTCAAAATAAGTGAATTCTCCAGGTTTCAGAAATCTAGGAGGTATAATCTTTTCTGCTTCTTAATCTAGTGTTGGTTTATATCAGCAGTTCTCAAAGTGTGAACCTTTGGGACCCGCTGAGGGACCCCTTAAGTTGGAGACCCCTAAGCTTCCAAAGGTTCCTTGAGTCCAAAACTACTTTGGTAATAATGGTAAGTAATAGTAAGACATCATTTGCTTTTTTTCATTCTTTCTCGCACAAATATACAGTGTCTTCCAGAGGCTACAAGATATGTGATATCACAGCAGACTGAACTGAGAAGCAGATATGAGAATACAGCTATCTTCGGTGAAGCCTGATATTAAAGAAATTTGCAAACACAACCCAGTGCTATTCTTCTCACGTTTGTCTTGAAAAATCTGGTTATTTTTCATAAAAATATATTACTCATATCAATATGTAAAGTTTGTTATTTTTTTCATTAGTCATTGTATTTTTTTAATTTTTTTTAATGTTTATTTAGTTTTGAGAGAGAGAGAGAGAGAGACAGAGCATGAACGGGGGAGGGTCAGAGAGAGAGGGAGACACAGAATCCCAAGCAGGCTCCAGGCTCTGAGCTGTCAGCACAGAGCCTGATGCGGGGCTCGAACCCACAGAGTGTGAAATCATGTCCTGAGCTGAAGTCGGACGCCCAACCAACTGAGCCACCCAGGCGCCCCGGTCATTATATTTTTACAAACCAGTCTTTTGAATACGTTCAGCCATGAGTGAAAAAGACTCATTATCATTTGAATTGTGAGCTACATATATCATGACAAGCCTTTTGGAGAGTGAACCCAGGATAAACCCATACCAGTAAAACAAAAACCACTAAAAAACGACAACAACAAACCCTCATGAACATAATGTATAATAAATATACATACATGTTAATTTAACATAAAAAATATTATTGGATATTATGTATTATCCTGAGTTATTTATGTCAAATTCTATTTTTTTAATGTTTTTCTTTCACATTTTTAAGGTATAATTGATACGCAATGTAACATCAGTTACAGGTGTATACAACACAGTGGCTTTAACAACGCGGTAGATTTTGCTATGCTCACCATGGTGCGGCTACCATCTGTCACCATACGATGCTTCTAAAATACCACAGACTGTATTTCCTGTTGTACCTTTCATCCCCATGACTTATTCCTTCCATAACTGGAAGCAGGTGTCTCCCACTCCCCTTCACATATTTTGACCGCTCCCCCGTACCCCTACCTACCCCCATACCTCTGACAGCCACCAGCTTGTTCTCTGGACTTAGGAGTTTTTTGATTTGTTTTTTAGATTCCACATACAAGTGAAATATGGTATTTGTCTTTCTCTGTCTGGCTTATTTCACTTAGAATACCCCCTAGGTCCCTCCGTGTTTTCACACGTGGGAGAGTTCATGGTCTTTATGGCCGAGTAACAATCTGTTGTGTGTGTATATGTATATACACACATACGCCCCACATCTTTACCCATCCGTCTGTTGATGGACATCTAGGCTGCTTCCGGATCTTGGCTACTGTAAATAATAGGGGCGCATGTATCCTTTTGAACTTGTGGTTTTGTTTTCATTAAATACCCCGTCGCAGAATTTCTGGATCATATATTTCCATTTTAAATTTTGTTGAGAAAGCTCCAAACTGTTTCCCACAGTGACTGCATCAGTTTACATTCCTACCAACAAGGGTTCCTTTTTTTCTCATCCTCACCAACATCTGTCATTTCTTGCTTTTTTGATACCAGCCATTTTGACAGGTAGAAGGTGATAACTCATGGTGATTTAGAATTGCATTTCTCTAATGATTAGTGATGTTGAGTATCTTTTTATCTGTCTGTTGGCCATCTGTACGTCTTCTTAGAAGAAATTTCTATTCGGGTCCTCTGCCTATCTTTTAATTGGAACATTTGGCTTTTTGGTATGGAGCTATCTACGCCCTTCATTATATTTTAGATATTAACCCCTTAACAGATATATCATTTGCCAATATCTTCTCCCATTCAGTAGGTTGCCTTACATTATGTTGATGGTTTCTTTTGCTGTGCAAAACCTTTCTATTTTGATGTAGTCTCAATAGTTTAGTTTTGCTTTTGTTTCCCTCACCTGAGGAGACACAGGGTTGTGTCAAAGAGATTACCGCCTATGTGTTGTTTCAAGAGTCGTATGGTTTCAGGTCTCACAATGCATTAAGTCTCTAATCCATTTTGGGTTTATTCATATGCATGGTGTAAGAATGTGGTCCAGGGGCGCCTGGGTGGCTCAGTCGGTTAAGCATCCGACTTCAGCTCAGGTCATGATCTCACGGTCCGTGGGTTCGAGCCCCGCATCGGGCTCTGTGCTGACAGCTCAGAGCCTGGAGCCTGTTTCAGATTCTGTGTCTCCTTCTCTCTGTGACCCTCCCCCGTTCATGCTCTGTCTCTGTCTCAAAAAATAAATAAACGTTAAAAAAAAATAGATTACTTAAAAACAAAATATTAAAAAAAAAAAAAGAATGTGGTCCAGTTTTTCCAGCACCACTTATTGAAAAGATGGTCTTTTCCCTAGTGTATATTCTTGTCTTTTTTGTCATATATTAATTGACCATATAAGCATGGATTGATCTATGGGTCTATATTTGTGCCAGTACCATACTGTTTTGAATACCATAGCTTTGTAATATAGTTTGACACTAGGATTGTGACACCTCCACCTTTGTTCTTCTTTCTTAAGATTGCTTTGACTATTCAGGGTCTCTTGTACTTCTGGATATATTTTAGGATTATTTGTTCTAGTTCTGTGAAAAATGCTGTTTGTATTTTGATAGGGATTATGTTGAATCTGTAGGTTGGGGTAGTATGGACATTTTACAAATGCTAATTCTTCCAGTCCATAAGTATGTATATAGTTCCATTTGTGTCCTCTTCAATTTTTTTCATCAAGATTTTATAGTTTTCAGAGTACAGGTCTTTTTTCCACTTCTTTGGTTTTTATTCTTAGGTATCTTATTCTTGGTGATGCAATTGTAAATGAGATTGTTTTCTTACTTTCTCTTTCTGCTGCTTCATTATTAGTGTAAATATATGTAACAGATTTCTGTATATTAATTTTATATTCTGTGACTTTATTGTATTTATAGGTTCTAATAGTTTTTTGATGGGATCTTTAGGATTTTCTGGATATAGTATCATGTCATCTACAAATAGTGACAGTTCTACTTTTTCCTCCCCAATGTGGTGACTTTTCTTTTTCTTCTCCTATTGCTGTGTAAGACTTTCATTACTATGCTGAATAAAAGTGGTGAGTGGGGACAACCTTATCTTGTTCCTGATCTTAGAGAAAAAGTTTTCCATTTTTTACCATTGAGCATGATGTTAGATGTGGGTTTGACATATATGGCCTTTATTACGTTGAAGTAGGTTCCTCTAAACCCATCTCATTGGAAGTTTTCATCAGTAACAGAATTAGAACTTTGTCAAATGCTTTTACTATATCTATTGAGATGATATGATTGTTATCCTTCATTTTATTAATACAGCGTATCATGTGGATTAATTTGTGATATGGAATCATCCTTGAGTCCCTAGAATAAATCCCACTTGATCTTGGAGAATGATCCTTTTAATGTATGGTTGAATGCAGTTAACTAATATTTTCCTGAGGATTTTCGCATCTATGTTGATCAGGAATATTGGCCTATAGTTTTCTTGTTTTTGTAATATCTTTGCCTTATTTTGGTATCACAATAATGCTGGCCTTGTAGAATGTATTTGGAAGCTTTTCTTTCTTTTCTATTTTCTGGAATAATTTAAGAATGGTATTAATTTTTTTTTTTAATGTTGTTGGAACTCACCTGTAAATCCATATGGTCCTGGACTTATGTTTGTTGGGGCTCTTTTCACACACAGTGTTATATTCATTTCAGGTGTACAATGTAGTGATTCAACAATTCCATATATTACTCAGCACTCATCAAGTGTGTTCTTAATCCCCTTCACCTATTTTGCCCATCCCCTCACCCACGCCCCCCTCCCATAACCATCTGTTTGTTCTAGGTTTGTTTTTTGGTTTGTCTTTTATTTTTTCCCTTTGTTCTGTTTCTCAAATCCCACATATGAGTGAAATCATATGGTATTTGTTTTTCTCTGCCTTATATTTTGCTTAGCAGTATACTCTAGATCTATCCATGTTATTGTAAATGGCAAGATTTCATTTTTTTTATTAAGGTCGCTTCCATAAAGTAGCTATTATAAATAATGTCACAATACACGTAGGGGTGTGTGTATACCTTTGAATTCGTGTTTTTATTTTGGGGGTAAATACCCAGTAATCCAACTAGTGGATCATGGGGTAGTTTTATTTTTAATTTTTGGACGAACCTCCTTACTGTCTTCCACAGTAGCTGCACCAGTTTGCATTCCCACCAAAAGTACACGAGGGTTCTTATTTCTCCACAGTCTCATCAATTTTTGTTGTTGTGTTTTTTATTTTAGTCATTCTGACAGGTATGAGGTGATATCTCATTGTAGTTTTGATTTGCACAGCCATGATGAGTGATGTTGAGCATCTTTTCGTGTGTCTGTTGGCCATCTGGATGTTTTCTTTGGAAGAATGTTCATGTCTTCTGCACATTTTTAAACTGGATTCTTCGGTTTGGGGTGTTGAGCTGTATACATTCTTTATATTTTTTGGATCCTAACCCTTTATCAGATATGTCATTTTCAAATATCTTCCACTATTCAGTAGGTTGTCTTTTAGTTTTATTGGCTGTTACCTTCACTGTGCAGAAGCTTTTAATTTTGCTGTAGTCCCAATAGTTTATTTCTGCTTTTGTTTCCCTTGTTTCAGGAGACATATCTACAGATGTTGTAATGGGTAATGTCAGAAATTACTGCTTGTGCTTTCTCCTAGGATTTTTATGGTTTCAGATCTCATATTTAGGTCCTTACTCCATTTTTTGTTTGTTTTTGTGTATGGTGTAAGAAAATGGTCCAGCTTCATTATTTTGCATGTAAGTGTTGAATAGAATGTCTTTTTCCCCTTGTATATTCTTTCCTGCTTTGTCAAAGATTAATTGACCATATACTTGTGCATCCCCCCAATTCAAAACCAGATAAAGACCCACAAAAAAATGAAAACTACAGGCTAATATCTCTGATGAGCACAGATGCAAAAATCCTCAACAAAATTAGCAAACATAATCCAGCAATATGTTAAAAAAAAAAGCATTCCTCATGACTGAATGAGATTTATTCCTGGGATACACAGATGGTTCAATATTTGCAAACCAGTCAATGTGATACATCACATCAATAAGAGAAAGGATAAGAACCATATGATCATTTCAATAGATGCAGAAAAAGCATTTGACAAAGCACAACATCCATTCACGATAAAGCCCCTCAATAAAGTAGGTTTATACAAAACCTCGGAACAAGGTTTATACAAAACTCAGGAACAAGACAAGGATGTCCACTCTTACCACTGTTATTTAACATAGTACTGGATGTCCTAGCCACAGCAATCAGACAAGAGAAAGTAATAAAAGGCATCCAAATTGGTAAAGAAGAAGTTAAACTCTTACTGTTTGCAGATGACATGATACTATATACAGAAAACCCTAAAGACGCCACCAAAAAACTATTAGGTAAACGTATTCAGTAAAGTTGCAGGATGCGAAATCAATGTTCAGAAATCTGTTGCATTTCTATACACCAATAATGAAGCAGCAGAAAGAGAAGTTAAGAAAACAATCTCATTTACAATTGCACCTAAAATAATAAAGTACCTAGGAATAAGCTTAACCAAAGAGGTGACAGATCTGTCCTCTGAAAACTAGAAAATACTGATGAAAGAAATTGAAGAGACACAAAGAGATATTCGATGCTCATGGACTGGAAGAACAAATACTGGTTTTTAAAATTGTTTTTGATGTTTATTTTTGAGAGAGAGCAGGCAGAGACAGAGTGTGAGTGGGGGAGGGGCTAGAGAGAGAGGGAGACACAGAATCTGAAGCAGGCTCCGGGCTCTGAGCTGTCAGTACAGAGCCCGACGTGGGGCTCGAACTCATGAGCCCTGCGATCATGACCTGAGCTGAAGTCAAATGCTTAACCGACTAAGCCACCCAGGGACCCCAAGAACAAATACTGTTAAAATCTCCATACTGCCCAAAGAATATAGAGAGAGAGAATATATTCTACCATACCACAATTCACTATATATCTAAGTGTTTTTCTCAGGATGGACTCAATTTTTTAAAATTATTGCTTAAAAGAAAACAAACTGGATCAAAAACACTGACATTTGTATGATCCTGCTTATGCTTTTCAAAATTGACATTTCTAGAATGCCCTGAGCCACACTCTCTGCTCAGCGAGTGCCACAAAAGTAGTTGGTTTGAAAGGATGCAGGAACACAGCTGCTTCCGTGCAGTTTCACGCACGTCGATCACCCATCCTACAGCCAGCGCACTACCCTCATTCTTCAACTAAGATACTTCTAGAAGGAATGCTTTGAAAAAAAATACCTCAGCACTTGCAGATCACAGAATGACTTCAGGGCATCAGACTGTTTCCCCCAAAATTCCTAGAATTGAACAAAAGTTTTAAGTATTTGGCAGTTATTCTACTCTGGAACAGATCCTCGTAAGTCACAGAGGATATTCAAGAAAAGGACTTACCAGGGCATCCTCCTCAAGGTGTTTCAGAGCCTGGATATCCTTCTCAAGATTGCTCAGCTCTTGAAGGACCAAACTGTGAAACTTCTCTAGTTTATTCAGTCTGATAAAAGTAAAAAGCACCAGATTTCATTGGGACTGCTTGAATAGGACAAAAGACAATCCTCTTATTGCAAGGATACTTCTTATTGTTCTCCAGACGTTTGTTTTAAGGACACATAACTCAGGGCACCCGGGTGGCTCAGTAGGTTGAGCGTCCAACTCTTGATTTCAGCTCAGGTCATGATCTCACTATTTGTGAGTTCGAGCCCCACGTCAGGCTCCAGGCTGACAGAGCGGAGCCTGCTTGGGGTGCTCTGTCTCTCCCCAACTTGTGCACACTCTCTCTGTCCCCTCCCCCCCAACCCCACTCTCCCACCCCTGCGCTCAAAATAAATAAACTTAAAAAAAAAAAAAAAAAAGAACACCCGTCTCCTCTTCCCTCACTGACCATCTTCATCCCTTAGTTCTGCAAACTTTGATTTAGCCTTTCAACAGAAGACTGGAGGAAGCTAGTATTACAGAGCAAAGAAGAGATAACTCCAGGGAAAAGGACATGGAGGCCAGAGCTGTCCTGGAAGCTACTAGACCACCAATCATGGCTCCCCATCGCTTCTTACCTTCCATTTTCTCCCCTTTCTCTTGCCTTAAGCTGGTCCTGAAGGCTGAAATTGGCTAATAGACTCGTTTCTCCCCTACATGTTAGTTCTAAAGTTTCCAACAGTTGCTCTTTTAACGACCCCATAAACTGCTTTTTTCCCTTGTTTATGGTCTGTCTTCTCCATTAGGCTGGAAGTTCTATGAAGGCAAGAAGCTCCCAAAGCTTGTCATCACTGCTCTCCTGCACTTAGCACGGGACCTGGCACCTGGTGCCACTCAGTGTGCATTTGCCGAATGAAAAATGCATACATATATAACCCCTAAAAGATAATGGGAGTTCTAGAAGTCCAAAGTCCTTCATGGGCTCGTTTTGAAAACCAAATGACATTGCATGTAAGCAAGTTTGAAAAACATCATAAATTTCTACTCACATTACGTTTTCTGCCCTAAGAAACATCCTCCTTCAGTTAAGCAAACCAACCTGCCATTGTTTTCCTCCTCTCCTTCATTCACAGGTCATTCTCTTCAACAAGGAACGATCTCTATACATAGCTTCCTTATACCATTCAAACCTTTGTTTCCAAAACCTCACTACAGAAGCACTTCCGTTGTAATGGCTCTGGATTAACTCTAATCACTACAGAATCCCATCTCTACTCACCTTTCCTAACCTTCACATCTCTCTGAAATCTTATGCCTTTGTTGTTCTTGCTCCATGGTCAAGATATGTTTGTACACGTGTGCGTGTGCGTGTGTGTGTATGCATGAGTGCACAGCACTTTTTATTGTGGCCATATATGTAACATAAAATTTACCCTTTTAGCCATTTCTAATTCAGTGGCAGTAAGTGCATTCACAACGTTGTGCAACTGTCACCACCATCCGTCTCTAGAACTTTTCCCTCATCCCAACAGAAACTCCGTTCTGATTAAACAAGAATTCGTTCCCCACTCCCTCACCCTCTGGTATTCTCTACTCTGCTTTCCTTCTCTATGAATTTGCCTCTTTTAGGTACCTCCTACAAGTGAAATTGTGCAAGACTGGTCCTTTTGGATCTGGCTTATTTCACTGAGCATAATGTCCTCGAGGTTCATCCATATTGTAGCACGTGTCAGAATTTCATCCCTTAAGGCTGAATAATATTCCACTGCATGTATTTAACACATAGCACTTATCCAGCATTTTTACATAGATGTCCGTGCTTGCTCTGTCTTCACAACCGGATTATAAATTTTTTGAAAAGAGTGTTTTTAGGATCATACAATGGGAGACCATGAAGAGGCTTCAAGAAGGCTTTAACCCGTCATGTTACGAAGGAGGAAGGAGAAACCTAGGAAGGTTAGGTGAGGGAGCAAACCTCACACATCGGCTCAAGCTTCGGCTCCTCGTGACCCCAGCACAGTGGTCATGACACAAAAGCTTGTGAGCGATCCCACTTTCACAAACTTGTTCTGAAGCCCAACACTTACCTGCATTGGTGTATCTGGTTTAAAAGTTGGATTAAGCAATCTGGTGCTTGCTTTGCATTTTTTGAATCAAGCGGACTCCCTTTGTACCTAAGCTAAACCATAACAACAACAGCAAAATGATCACATTTGAGTTAACCATAACTACATAAATTCAGTTCAGGTGTTGCGTGGAAAAGACGTTGCATAGCAAACGTTACTGCTAAACGACTGTGATGAGACACCGTGCTACACGCGGTCTATGCATTACCTCAGGTTCAGTGCCAATAAAGAACAATAAGCTAAAATAGGAAAACCTACAGTCTCCCTGTCACAATGTATATTGAATGTTATGAACAAATTGCCATTATAAGTGAGTTTACATTGGTATCGAAGAAAATATAAGACTGTGGAGGCTTCCCATGTTAGTTAAATGAATGTATGTCAGGGTAAGAGATTCTTCCCAAATGTGCAAAGAAATAACTCTTTAGGGATTTAGGAACAATAGGACATCAAAGGAGGGAACTGAAATTCTTCCAGAGTTCATCCTGCAGACAAGATTACGGGATGGCCTACATGCGCATCGCTCAAACATACGCCACCACTCAGCTGACCATCTACCCAAAGCCCACCTCCGCCCTTATCCCAGACGCCTCTCGCATCCAGATGGTCCCCCACTCCCCTCTCCTCCCATCTATCATTATGACCGAATCATTGCTTCTGGTAGTTCAGTTGTCTGAGAACACTACCAATGAAACCAAACCATGAGTCTGATTTCCATAGAGGTGCATCTGGTCTCACCGTAGCAAATGCACAGGTAATAGCAGTCTCATAAATACAAGCCATAATTCACAAAGGCACTGAAATCAGTGACCATGGCTAAGGCAAACGTACCTCCCCAAAAGAGTGCGGAGAACCGTCACTCTGGGTTCACATGATATCCTCATCAAGGAGATCAACGGCACTGATGGATAATAGGAACTTGTTAAACTCGTAACAAGCTAGCTTTTCATTTTTAGTGGAAAATTACCTCAGTTTTTCTTCTCAGGTCTCTAGTGAAGGTTTCGAGGGTTGCGATAATAGCAGAACCATCTGAGTTCTCCGGCACAACTGCTGGGGACGGAGTGGAAATGCCTTCTGAACAATAAAGAGAGAACATCGGGTAAAACGAACACAGTGCTCGAGGTAGATGTGCTCAGTCTATCAGCTGCTCAGAGGTGGACGGGCAGCTAAGAAGCACAGATACGAGCCGCAGAAGTCCCACGGGGGCCTGGCCGTGACTGCAGCCTGGCCGACTCTGGCCAACAAGGCCAGCTTGATCCGAGAGTCCTCGTCGTGAGCACTTCGTGCCGCTTCCCACCGAACCTCACTCAAGTGCTCACCTCCTCCAAACTCTCCCGGAATTTCAAATCAGAGCAACTCTGCCTAAGCAGCAGGCAGAGAGAGGTGTTGTAAGAGGTTTTAAAGAGGATGTGATGGGTGGGACATTTCTATGGGGGCAACACTGGCATGATGGCTCCTGGGCGCCCCAAGTTTTAGGAGGGCTCGCAAGGGCTCCGGCACTATTAAGGGACTGGCAGGTTGTAGCTCATTTCAGCCTCACAAAAGCCACGTCAAATGGGCTCCGTTGTTCCCCATATTGAACAGAGGGATCCAGTAACTTGTGCAAGCTTGTTCTCCATATTGATCCAGTAACTTGTGCAAGCTCACACCAACAGTGCCAGGATTGGAACCCAAAACAAAAGGCTCCAAGAGAGCAAACTGGGAAGACCAGAGGCACCTAACCACCAAACTCTAGTATCTCTGGGCTTCCCAGTTTGCTCTCTTGGAGTCTTTCGTTTTGAAATATGGTGGCCTCACTTACGCAGAAGGCCATCCTTCACTGGGGTAGAGTGGATATCTCTACCACAAAAACCGAGCTAATAGCTACCAACTAAAGCAGAGACCATAATTTTAGGAGCTTTAGGCCCTGAAAATTGCCATCAAGAAGAGTAAAGAGGCAGACATCAACCTGCTAGAAGGACTAGAACATGCTAGAAGTACTTGCTTTGATCTCTAATTTGTGCAACAATTTACTTGTCTTTGAAAGGACAAAATGCTTCAAAATGCTTTGAAAGGACAAAATGCTTGTCTTTGAAAGGCAAAAGCCACTGTGATCTTCAAACCGTAACCCCCTTGGAGTGCGTGCAGGAGCATTCAGTGCTCACAAATCTGTCCCATTCTTGCTTGAATGGCTGGCCGGGCACGTAATGTCACCTGCTAAGCCCGTTTCTTCCGTCACCGACGAGGGGGATTCCGGAGCATCGCCTTCTTCCAGTTTTGATTGTTTGGACTTAGCGAAACTGCCTCCTGATAGGTCTAAAAGCAAGCACAGCACATTAACGATGGCACACCCGTTCCTTCTGTCCCAAATTTCATCTCGTCCTCTTCTTACCAGTTAATACCCAACCTTGGTGAGCAGCCAGCGGCACTTGTTCCCTGTGACTCATTACTTACCGGTGACAGCACCAGCATCAAAGCATGACGCGTACTGATGCCAGAAAGAGGACACATGGGAACAGGCACCCCTTCGACGAGCCCTGTAACATTTAGGAACGGCCTGCTTAGCAAGGGACAGGCTGATCCAAATGAAAAGCAGCAGTGGTTAGCATCAAAAACGCTGCCAGGGCTCAGGCTGAACGGGGCGGTAGCAAGGTAATCTGAGCAGATGGGCCTTCAGAAGCTCATCAGATGGCCCCGCGGAGCGCGCCACCTGCTGGCGACGCTGGAGCTTTACTGCTGCGCTGAGTGCCGCCTCCTAGAGGAGGTCATCTTGGCTGCTCACTAGCTGACGTGACTCTGAGACCTTCAGCTTCTGAGATGTAAATACAGATCCTCTTTTCAATTTGGCAATTACTCAGTATTTTCTATCCGATGTCCGCTTTCATCCCACACATGACCTTGGCTCCATCTGAGCCCTCCCAGTCTTAGCAGCGACACCACCCCGGTCAACAGAACCCTAGAATCAGGCTCAACTCCTGTGTTTCCTTACCATCCACGTCTCCTCCATCATCAAGGTCCTGCATACAGAACGAATCCATCCCTCTTTCTACATTCCCACACCATGACCCTGGTCCAAGGCCATCCTCCCCGGAGGACCTCATCAGTCTCATGCCTCCAACGGTATCGCCTCCCAAATCTCTCTCTTCCCTGAGCTCCACGAAGCAGCAACCTTGTGTTTCCGACTGCTTGGTCAACCACTCCATCTCAAAACCCACTCTATTCTATTCTTCCCACCCCAACCGCTTTCTTCCCCACCGTGCACTTAGCCCCGCTTAGCTGTGAAGTCATGTGGCTTTGCCCCTTCTCCTCACTGCTGTTTTTCCCCTCTGAAGTGGAAAAATCCAAATTCATTACTCAATAAATACTGTGTGTAATGAGCTGTACGATATGGTGCTATCGGAGAGAAGCAAAGACACAAGTTTCTCTTTCCGTGCTCTGCTTCTATACATGGTCTCCCTGTGGCGGGGGGGGGGGGGGGGGGCTCAGACACCCCACGCATGTTCTCATCTCAAGGTCTTTGGTTCTTGCTGCTCCTCGGACTTGAATCCTTTCCCTCACGGATCTGCCCTGAGCTTTCCTCTGGGCGACCGACGTAAAGTTTCAGTACAACCCCCCAGCTTTGAAATCTCTTTCCATGTTTTTCCTAGCCTCTATCACAACATAACACAGTGCGTGTTTTACTTTTCTTGTATATTATCTGCCCTCCCCGCCCCTCCTCCCAACACACACACACACACACTGGAAGGTAAGCTCCACTGAAAGTGGGCATGTTGTCTTCCCCCCCCCCCCCATCAGAATAACACTTAGCAAAGTGCCTGGTCTGTAGTAGACACTCAGGAGATGTTCATTGAATGCGTAAATAAGCGAATGCCAAAAATATCTAAGTTCCTACAAAAAAAAAAAAAAAAGATGTAAGATACCTTAGGAGTTCCTAAGACGGCAACAGAGGGAGACCCGGAACTCCCTCTTTCATAGACACACACACATTTCCAGAGCAATTCCTTCTAAAGAATGGTGGGCTGACTAAACAGCTTTTGCACAGCAAGAGAGAGGGAGACACAGTAATGAAGGGACTCCCATCTGCAGTGGGGAGGGAAAATACTAAGGGAAGGGGAACAGATTTGTCTGCTCCGGGGCACAGAATAAAAGCTGTGGTTTAAAAGGGCAACTAGAATATAAAAGATCTAGCCTTAGGAACCTGCCAAACAGAGGGGGCGCGGGGGGGCTGATCCACTCACTCTGGATCAGAGGGGCTGGTGAGCGCCATGGTTTACGTTCCCCTTCTACCTTGATAGCACAGATGGAAGCAGGGTTGGGCTGCCAGAGCCGACCTACCTCCACACCAGCTGCAGCCCCAGCCCTCCCATCAAGGGGGTGCCAGTGGAGCACACAGCAGACACCCCTGATCAGCAGTCACTACAGCTCTGGCGGACTCACCAAGACGCAAAACGCCCTGGAACACTCCAGGCCTGAACCACTTCACCTCCAGACAACTTGCCAGGGCACCTCCCTCAACTTCTCCCCCTCACGGAGAGTCCCAAAACCTCCGGGCCCTTGCCTGCTTCGGCTCCGGCTGCCCCAACAGAGTACCTTCTGCGTGGAGGCAGCCAGGACACCCCAGTCTGCACCCACTTCGGTTTCAACTATCCTGCCGGGGTGGCCCTCTACTTACAATGCCTGAGGATGTAGAGAAAAAGGAACCCTCTTGTACTGTTGGTGGGAAGGCAAACTGGTGCAGCCCCTGTGGACAACAGTACGGGAGTTCTTCAAAAAGTTAAAAACAGAACTACCTGATGATCCCGTAATAGCACTATTGGGTATTTACCACCAAAATACAAAAACACTAATTCAAAGGGATACATGCACCCTTATGTTTATAGCCAAATTATGGAATCAACCCAAGTACCCATCAATTGATGAATGGCTAACGAAGAGATGGTGTATACACACACACACACACACACACACACACACACACAATGGAATATTAGCCATAAAAAAGATCAGCCATAAAAAAGAATGAAATCTCGCCTTTTGCAATGACATGGATGGAGTTAGAGAATACAATGCTAAGAAAAATAAATCAGGCAGAGAAAGACAAATTTCATATGATTTCACTCATATGTGGAATTTAAGAAACAAAGGAGTAAAGAAAAAAAAAAAGAAAGACAAACTAAGAAACAGACTAACTATAGAGAACAAACTGAGGCACCTGGGTAGCTTAGTTGGGTAAGCATCCAGCTGTTGATTTCAGCTCAGGCCATGCTCCCAGGGTCATGGGATTGAGCCCCACCATTAGGAGGCTTTGTGCTCACAACAGACAGCCTGCTTGGGATTCTCTCGCTCCCTCTCTCTCTGCCCCTCCCCTGTTCACATGCACTCTCTCTCAAAATAAATAAACTTAAAAAAAAGGAGAACATCCATAATGTTTATCTCTGTTTATATTGAGCAGTTTGGGTATTACAGGTATAATTATTTTATATTATCTATCAGTAGATTTCTCATCAGATAATTTGAAGGCCAAGAAAAATGAAATGATAAAGTGCTGAAAAAAAAAACTGCCAACCATGAATACTTGACCTAGAAAAGTTGTCCTTCAGAAAATGGAAAGAGAGATAAAGACACTCCCAGACAATTAAAAGCTAAGGGAGCTTATCACCACAAGATCTGCCCTACAAGAAATGCTGAAAGTAGTTCATCAAGACAAAAATGAAAGGATACTAATTAGTAACATGAGTACATGTGAAAATATGTCACACTTTCAAGTATGTATATAGTCAATATCAGAATACTGTAATATGGTGGTATGTTAATCACTTAACTCTAGTACAAAGAATGAAAATATCGGAAATAACTATACCCATAATGTAATGTGTGCCCAATAGGAACAGAGATAAATTGTGACGACAAAAACATAAAATTTGGGGGAATTTGTATGGAATAAAACTTAAGTTGTTACCAGCTTGAAATAGACTATTAGATACCTAAGACCTTATATGTAAGCCTCATAGTAATGACAAAGCAAAACCTACACAAAAGGGAATATACAAGTATCACCAATTCACAAAAGAGAGGAAGAGATTAACAAAGGAACTACAAAGCAGCCAGAGAACAATAAGATGACATTAGGAATTCCTTACCTATCAATGGCTAAATGTAAATAGACCGATTTAAAAAATGGGCAGAGGATCTGAATACACATTTTTCCAAAGAAGACATCCAGATGGCCAACAGACACATGAAAAGATGCTCAACATCACTCATCATCAGGGAAATGCAAATCAAAACCACAATGAACTATCACCACACCTGTTAGATTGGCTAAAATCGGGGAAACAAGAAACCAGTGTCAACGAGGAGATGGACAAAAAGGAATCCTCATGCACTGTTGGTGAGAATGTAAACTGGTACAGCCACTGTGGAACCAGTATGGAGGTCCCTCAAAACATTAAAAATAGAAATACCATATGATCCAATAATTCCATTACTGAGGGGCATTTACCCAAAGAAAATAACTGGAAGAGATCTATGTACCCCTATGTTTATTGCAGCATCATTTACAACAGCCAAGAAATGAAAGCAACCTAAGTGTCCATCAATAGACAAATGGATAAGGAAGGTGCGAGGTGTGTGTATATTATATGTGGAATTTAAGAAACACAGCAGATGAACATAGGGGAAGGGAAGCAAAGATAAGATAAAAACAGAGGGAGACAAACCATAAGAGACTCTTAAATAGAACAAACTGAGGGTTCCTGGAGGGGTCGGGGGATGGGTTAAATGGGTGATGGGCATTAAGGAGGGCACTTGTGGGGATGAACACTGGGTGTTATATGTAAGTGATGAATCACTAAATTCTA
Source organism: Panthera tigris (assembly GCF_018350195.1). Taxonomy (NCBI): domain Eukaryota; kingdom Metazoa; phylum Chordata; class Mammalia; order Carnivora; family Felidae; genus Panthera; species Panthera tigris. The sequence continues at coordinate 17,711,733 of NC_056664.1, forward strand.
CTCCTGAAATCATTATTACACTATATGTTAGCTAATTTGGATTTAAATTAAAAAAATAAAAAATAAAATATATAAAGAAGTTATAAAACTCAACACCCACCCAAACATATAATCCAATTAAAAATGGGCAGAAGAAATGAGCTGAGAAGGACTCCTGGCACTCAGCCAGCAAGGAAATAGAAGACCAAATCCTCCAGCTATGTGGAACTGAATTCAGCCAACAACCTGAATGAGCTTTCGAGTGGATTTTCCTCCAGAACCTCATCCTCTGGCACCTTGTTCGGCCTTGGGAAACCCAGAGCAGAGAACCCCAAGCAGCCCCCGCCCTCCTGATCTACAGAACTGTAAGATAATAGATCTGTATGGTTCCAAGCATGTATTTGATCTGAGTTGTTTTAAGTTTGTGGTAACTTGTTATGGTAGCAATAAAAACCTTATATGTAGAAGACTAAAAAAAAAAAAAATTTAAATAGGCCAAAGAAATGAACAGATATTTCTCTGAAGAAATACAGATGGCCAACAAACACGTGAGAGATTCTCAACATTACTCATCAGAGAAATGCAAATCGAAACTACAATGAGGTATCACCTAACACCTGTCAGAATCGCTAAAATCAATAACACAAGGAACAAGTGTTGGCGAAGATATGGAGAAAAAGGAACCCTCTTGCACTGTTGGTGGGAACACAAATTGGTGCTGCCACTATGGAAAACAGTATGGTGGTTCCCCCAAAAGTTATAAATACATACATACATACATACAAATACATACATATATACATAAATAAAAGGGAGGCCTGGGTGGTTAAGTCAGTTGAGTGCCCGACTCTTGATTTCGGCTCAGGTCATGTTCCCAGGGTCGTGGGATCAAGCCCCACATCAGGCTCTGCACTGAGCATGAAACCTGCTTGGGATTCTATCTCTCTTTCCTTCTGCCCCTCTCCCCTGATTGCACACACTCTCTAAAATAAAATAATAGTTAAAAATAGAGCTACCCTACAATCCAGTAACCACACTACTGGGTATTTGTGAAAAAATACAGAAACACTAATTCGAAAGGGGTACATGCAAAAAAAAAAAAAAAAAAAAGAGAGAGAGAAGGCCAAATGAAGAAATCTACTCTTAACTATAGAGAACAAACACGGTGGCCAGAGGGGAGGTGGGTATGGGGATGCGTGAAATGGGTGATGATGATTAAGGCGTGCACTTGTCACGATGAGCACTGGGTAATGTATGGAAGTGTTGAATCACTATATTGTACATGTGAAACTAACATAACACTGTATGTTAACTATACAGGAATTTAAAATAAAAAAGTTCTATTAAACACTTTTGATTAAAAAATAAAATTAAAATCATATCAAATGTCATTTCCAACTATAATGGTATAAAACTAGAAATCAATTACATCAAATAAGGAAAAAATAGAAAAAACAAACATATAGAAGCTAATAACATGCTATTAAACAACCAATGGGTCCATATAGAAATCAAAGAAAAATTCAAATAATGCTTGGCGACAAATAAAAATGAAAACACAAGGATCTAAAATTTTTGCATTGCAGTAAAAGCAGTTCTAAAGGGGAAGTTTATAGTGACATACATCTATAGTGACATACATACATCTATAGTGACATACATCTACATACATACATACAAAAAAACAACAAAAATCTCAAATAAAGAGTGAAAGATTACACCTAAAGAAACTAGAAAAAATAAAGACCGAAGTAAACAGAAAAGGAAGATTAGAGCAAATATAAATGAAGTACAAGCAAAATTTAAAAACTCATTGAAACCTAGAATTGGTTCCTTGAAAAGACAAACAAATTGATAAACTCTGAGCAAGACACATCAAAAAACTTGAAAAATATGAAAAAAAACCCCCACTGATACCACAGAGATTAAAACAAATTATAAAGGAATACTATAAAAGGTTCTATGAAAACAAATTGGGCAAACCAGGAGATGGGTAATGCCCAGAAATATAAAATTGAGCAAAATTGAGTAAGGAAGAGAGAAAATCTGAAGAGATTGATTACAAGTAAGGAGATCAAATAAGTAGCCCAAAACTTCCCAACAAGCTAAACTTTATGACTACATGACTTTACTGGTAAACTCTATCAAAGAATATTAATCCTTGAGGTTGGCTCAGTAGGTTAAGCACCAGACTCCTGATTTCAGCTCAGGTCATGATCTCACTATTGTGAGACTGAGCTCCATATTGGACTCCGAGCTGAGCAGGAAGCCTCCCTGGGATTCTCTCTCTGCCTCTCTCTCTCTCTCTCTCTCTCTCTCTGCTCCTCTCTTGCTTGCGGTCTCTCCCTCTCTCTCAAAATAAACAAACATTTGGAAAAGGAAAGAATATAAATCCTCCTCTCAAACACTTCCCCCAAAACAGAAGAGGAGAGCACATTTCCAAATTCATTTTATGAGGCCGGTGCTACTATAATATCAAAACCAGAAAAAGAGACCACAAGAAAATTATAGGCCAGTGTACTTGATGAACATAGATGCAAAACTCCTTAACATCATATTACCAAACTGCATTTACCAACTTATTAAAATGATGGTCATGATCAAGCACGATTTATTCCGGGGATGCAACAGTTCAATATCTGCAAACCAACAGGATACGTAACATTCCCAAGAGGAAGGATCAAAACCATATGGTCATCTCGACAGGTGCAGAAAAAGCATTTGACACAGTACAACATCCATTCATGTTAAAAAGTCTCAACAAAGTTAGTTTGGAGGAACATACCTCACATCACAAAGGCTGGTCATGAAAAACCCACTGTTAACATCACACTCAATGGTGAAAAAGTGAACACTTTTTCTCTAAGATCAGGAATAAGACATGGATGTCTACTCCTACCACTTTCATTCAACCCCACACTGGAAGCCCTAGCAGTCGCGACTGACAAGGAAAAGAAATAAAAACCTCCATACTGGTAAGGAATAAAACTCTACTCACAGATGGCATCAAAGATAGTAGGTATATAGAAAACCCAACAAAACCTCTACCAAATATGCTCAGAATGACTAGATTTAGCACAGTTTCCAGAGATGGAATATATACAAATCTTCTGCATTTATTATACACTCATAAAGTAGAAGAGAAATTAATAAATCAATCCCATCTATAATTATACCACAAAGAACTTACCTAGTAAAACAAATGTAACCAAGGAGGTGAAAGACCTGTACACTGAGAACTGTAAGACATCGATGGAAGAAATTAAAGACAACATAAATGCGAAGATATGCCATGTTCATGGACTGGAAGAATTAATATTTGTTAAAATGTCCATACTACCCAAAGCAATCTATAGATTCAGTGTAATCCCTATCCACACGGCAACAGCATTGTTCACACATCTCAGAACAAATAATCCTAAAGTTGATATGGAACCACGCAAGACTGCAAATAGCCACAGCAATCATGAGAAAGAAGAACAAAACTGGAGGTATCACAACAAGGCACAAATCACTATCTTTAAGAGAAACTTTCACTCTCATGTTCACTGCAGCATTATTAACAATAGCCAAGACATGGAAATAATGAAAGTGTCCATCAGCAGATGAATGGACAAGGAATACGTGGCATATATACACTATGGGATATCATTCAGTGATTAAAAGATGGAAATCCTGGCATTTGTGACAATATGGTTGGACCTGAAGGCACTATGCTAAGTAAGCCAGATAGAGAAAGTATTGTATGATCTCTATCGCTATATGATGATGCATGTATAATCTAAAAAACCGAAGTCCTCAGAAGATGAATTGTTGGTTTCCAATAGTGGGGGTAGGGAGGAAATGGATGAAGTTGGTCAAATGGTATATACTTCATGGTCAAATGAGGTTATAAGATGAATACGTTTGGGGAATGTAATGTATAGCATGATGACTACAGTTAGCAATACTGTATTGAATATTTGAAAGTAGCTAAAAGAGTAGATCTTAAAAAAATTCTCACACACAAACTATTTGAAGTAACCTATGTATTGACCTTATTGTGGTAATCCTTTTGCAACAAATACATATATCATATTGTATACCTTATTCATTATTTGTCAATTAAATCTCAATAAAGCTGGAAAATAAAATTTATAGAAGCATAAAAGTTCCTTGAACAACTATGTCAACCTTAAAGAAGAGTCAAGAGGATCAACTCTCCCTATTAGATAGCAAGATGTGCTATGAAAGTAGAGTAATAAAAAAAGATAGTATTAGTGTGATAATCCAGACAGACCTATGAAACGCTAAAGAGCTCCCAGAGATTGACCTACATTTATATGGGAACTTAATATTTGACAGAAAGCATTTTAACAGCAGGGGAACAAAAAAAATTATTTAGAGGTGACACAAAAGACTTAAAATCACTAAATGATTTTAACATCTGGATCATTACTAAAGCCATATGAAACTAAGAAATCCACCTGGATAAGAGATTTCAGTGTGTAAGACAGAAGTCTAAAATTAAAAGAAAATTAAAAGTGTATCTTGGTTATCTAGGGAAACAGATAAGCATTACCAAAGGGGGGAAAAAAAGCAAACAAACCCAAATAATTGGGTTACATTAAAGTTGAGCAATCCTGCCCTGTAAAGAAACTTAACACAATTTTAGTAGGCAGACAATAGATTGGAAGATGTTTGCAATACTACAAACAGATACAAAAAGATAAAGAAAAAGAGATTGACATCTAGAATATTCAAGCAGCTACTTTAAAAGACAAGACAGAAACCTCAATGAAAAAGAGTGCAAGAGATATCAAAAGGAATTTACAGAAGAAGAAACCCCAAAGACACACAAGCATATAAAGAGATATCTAACTTAGTTATCAGAGAAATGGAAATGTAAAACAATGAAATATCAGGTTGCCCTAGTAGACTGACAAAACTTGGAAAGCTAAGTAATGCCAACTATTAGTGGGGGTACAGAAATTTAGAAACACTTTGCACTTCTTGTGGGAATTTATAATCATACCATTCAGGAGAGCAATTAATCTCATTAGGGTGCATAAGAAGATACACATAATGGTGTCCATTACTTTTGGTGATGACATGGAATTAAAAGTCATTGGTATCCATTACTGAGAGAGGATAGGCAAAGTGTAGTAGATGCATAACAGGAGTACTAGAGCAATGAATATAGATCTTAAAAACTGCTGAGTAAAATAAGAAATGAGATATAACAATACTATTTACATAAAATTACATGCATTTACTATTTTATAAGAACACATATAAACAAAAGTTGAGTATTAAACATTTTACAAGGTGAGGGAAATGGGGAGATATTGGTCAAAGGGTACAAACTTCCAATGATAAGATTAAGAAATTCCGGGGATCTAATGTACAGCATGGTGATTTTAGTTAGCAATATACAGCATGGCGATCTCAGGTCAGATTTTAGTGTTATATACTTGAAAGTTGCTAAGAGAGTAGGTCTTAATTGTTCTCACCACAAAAAAGAAAATGGTAAACGCTCTGATGGTAATCATTTTCCAATATATAAGTGTATCAAATCAATGTGTATTCTACCCAGTGAAAATTTATTCAAGAATAAGAGTCATTTTCATACAAGCAAAAATTGAGACATTCATTCCTACAAGCAGACCTTCACAAAAGATGTATTTTAGGCAGAAAGAGGTCCCCAAAAATGTGGAAGTGTAAGACACAGGAAAAATGTAAACAAAATGGTAAATATATAGGTGTATAAACATGGACATTACTACATAAAACAAAATCTTAAGGTTTAAAATTAAAATAAAGGACACTACCACATGTTGTGGTTGGGGCAGGCTAATGGGATTCAAGAGTCTTAAGTTCCTATACATAATCTAGGAGGAAAATAAGGTTATTGATTAGACTTTAAAAAGTTATGTATGTTATGATTTCTAAGTTAACCAGTAAATGAAAAGAAATAGAGTATATAAATGATTAGAAGGAGAAATAGAATTAAGAATAAAATACATAAAATGCTTAAGCAAAATGAGAAACACTTAAGCAAAATAATACGAGAAACAAAACAAAATGTTTGGGTCACACAGAAAGTATAAAATAAATTGGTAGATACAACCCAAATACAGGAGTATTACATTAAATGTAAATGGACTAAATACTCCAGTAAAAAGACTTACTATTATATGAGGGCAGGGGGAATCCAATTATAGGCTGTTTACAAATGATATCTGTAACATGAGGATATATATGTTAAACATAAAAGGATAAAAAACTTATACCATGCCAATGCTTAACAAAAGAAAGAAACTTCAAGACAAAAACATTACTGAAGATAAAGGCAGTCACTTTGTAATAATAAAAATTTCAGTATATTATGTGGATACACCATTTTATATTTATAACAACCTAAATATATTTTATACAAAGCAAAATAGAACAGAACCAGAAAGAGAAATTGGTGAGTCCACAAACATAATGAGAGGTTTTGACGTACTACTCTCAACAACTGATAGAACAATTAGACTGAAAAAAATTAGTAAGAATATAAAATTTGAAGAACATAGCTAAGAAAAGTGACTTGATGGATATACATTTGTATAGATGTTACGGTAACTGTGAAATATACTCTCTTAACAAGTTAGCTTTTTAAAAAGGTTGACATATACTGTGTCAGAAAGTATATCTCAAAATTTCAAAGGATTAAGTTATACAGACTCTAGCCACAATGTGTCCTCTAGCACAATGCAAACAAACCAGAAAAGAGTAACAGAATCATAGCTAAAAAAAAAAATCCCCTACCATTGTGAATTAAGAAATACACATCCAGAGCACCTGGGTGGCTCAATCGGTTAAAACATCTGACTCCTGATTTCAATTCAGGTCATGACCCCACAGTTTGTGATTAGAGCCTGAGTCAGACTCCGCACTGACAACATGGAGACTGCTTAGGATTTTCTCTCTCCCTCTCTCTTTGCCCCTCCCCTGCTCACGTACATTCTTTCTCTCTCTGTCTCAAAATAAATAAACTTAAAAAGAAAAAAAAAAAGAAAAGAAATACATTCCCAGGTAATCTTTGGGTCAAAGAAAAAAATTTTTAAAATAGAAAATACTTCAAAGTGATAATGTATGTTACAATGTGTGGCACTCACCTATAATGATAAGAAATGTACATCATTAAAAATATAGAACGTAGGAAATCATGTATGAGACTATCTTTGACTTTTTGGTAGGGAAGAATTTCTCAAGACTAAAAAGTGCTAACCATAGAGAAAAGATTAATAAATTAGAATTCATCAAAATTAAAAACTTTATCCGAAAAACCAGCCATAAAAACCTACAGTGAGAGCATCACAAAAAGAGAAGGTGCAAACCACATAGTGGAAGAAGACATTTTACAAGACCTATAACCAAGTCCTCAACATACGAAGAGTTCCTAGGAAGAGATCTAAAAAGACCATCCTTTAAGACAAGTGGGCAAGACATTTTAGACACTACACAAAAGAGGAAATTCAAATGGCTAACATACAAGATGATGCTTAATCTTATTCGGGGATATTCAAATGAAAACTTCAACGTGTGTACACACATAAACACACAGAAATTTTAAAATCCCAAGGGTTGGGTAACATGAAGCAACACAACTCTCGTACACAGCTGATGAGAAAGCAAATTGATACAACCAGTTTGGAAAACCGGTTTGGCACATCTTCAATAGTTGAAGATATATAAACTCTGTGGTCTACCAATTTTTTTCCTAAAAATATACCTAGAGAACATTTTACACATAGGTACCAGGAGAAACGTGTGCAATTCTGCACGGTGGCATTATTTATAAGCAACCCAAACTGCAAACAATCCAAATGTCCCACCTCCCTAGGACAGATAAAATATGCTCTATTCATATAACTGAATGTTATGCTGTGATTAAAATGAATACGCTTTCACCCACACCCATCAGCATGAATAGATTTTACAAATGATATTGACCAGAAGCAGGCCACATGAAATTTACACAGTATGACGCCACTGGTTTGTATTGTATGTGAGATAAAAACTACACTACATATTATTTAGGGATGCATACCAAGAAAGAATAATAAAGAAAAGCAACAGAAACCTTTTCACGAAAGTCAGGACTGTCATGATCTCTTCAAGGGATGGAGGGAAGTAACAGAACATGATCCAGTGTGGAAGGATGCTAGGTCAGCGACAATATTCTAGTTCTCGCTCTGGGTTGTGGTTACACACATGTTCGCTTTAGAACCATTCTTTAAACTGTGCACATATTTTCCATTCTCTTCTGAAGGTAGGATATTTATCACAATGTAGAAATGAAAAAAAAATAAAAGCACTGGAATCCAACACAAAATTAAGGCTAATGGGCTCCCATGAAGGGGGAAAGGGCAGGGATGGATTTGGGGTGGCGCCTAGCAAGATTGTGAGACAGTACTGTTCTTTTTCTTAACCCGGATGTTGATTCACAGATGTTTGTTGTGTTGACATACCGCACATAATAGATGCTACATATAATATAAAGCCATTTGAATCTTCCGGATACCTCATTTAAAATGTAAAGAGAAAACAAACTATTCAGGAACATCATCAAGAGTGGCTAGGTGCTATCCTAATTCACAGCACTGTGAACAGGCCTGCCTGAAAACCTTATCGTAAACTGTAAGTGACCAACTCACTTGGGAGTGGAAAGAACCCCTGGACCAGATCCTTAGCAAAGTGCCCCCACTGAGGCCTCCTTTGAGACTGCAGAAGAGGTAGCTGGCCCCAAGCTATATGCTTCTTGAAACTTCTTGGTCCTGAACAAACCACCCCCTGCCCCCGGTCTCTCCTTGACCTTCATGCACTTTTTGAGCAGGTAAGCAGATCACAGTGCTCTCTCCAACACTCTGTAGAGTGATTTTTCTTTGCTGCAATTAGAATAACAACCCAGTCTATCAAAAGCAAATTAATTTTGCTTTATTCTGCAAAGATTTTAATGTTCTCTCACCTCTGTCTTCCAAGTTTTGCAGCTTATGTTTGAACCCGGTACTTTTCATCAACGATTCTTGGTCCACCATCTCAAAAAAAAAAAAAAAAAAAAAAAAAAAAAAAAAAAAAAAAAAAAAAAAAAAGAAAAGGCCATAAATGTCTATTAAAATAAGAAACAAATGGTGCTACATCATCCCTTAAGAAGGAATAAGTACCTTATGCAAGTATAATATTAGTTCTGGAAAACCAGTTGAATAACAATTAAATAGTACCTTAGATACATTTTCTTCAACTTCTGAGTGCTCCAAGGAAGACAGATCGCTCAGTGCGTGGGGACTTTGAAGTTCTGAGTGTTAGAACAGTTTCAAGGGAATGAACAAGCTTAGAAGCAACGTCAGGTAATAAACTTCAGTCTCTATATTAAATATGACCATCCAAAAAATGGTACTAAATGAAAACAAGCAAACAAAAAAAACTTGCACCTTTCAGGGCATGTATGGTTATTAGGTTTGTAGATCTGTAGATAAAATCAAGGGCCTCAACTAAATCAGCCCCTTTCACAGCTGCCCACCACCTGGCCCCAAATATACAGGCAAGGTTCCTGCTACCTCAAGTTTGTGACCTTTCTTCCTCCTCTCATAGTTCCACTTCCTTCTTTCCTCTTACTCTCTAACAGTATATTTTTCTTTTTCTCTTCTCCTTACTCCTTTCCTCCCGGTGGCGGCCAAGCTAAGAGGTTGTCAGTCACGTCCTTACGGACTGCTATCATGTGCTTGGCAATGTGCTAAGCTGCAGAATTGATCAAGCAGAACAAACCAAAATCCCTAGCCTTACAAAAGATGTGAATACTTTTTCATAAAATACAGTGGAGGTTAAGATACACCTAGTGGAACAAAGGTTGGCAAACTCTGGCCCCTCAAGTCAAATCCAGTCTACCACCTGGTTTTATAAAGTTTTATGGAAACACAGCCATGCCCGTTGGTTTACATCTTGTCTGTGGTTCATCTGGGGCTACAACTGCCAAATTGAATAGTTGCAACAGAAACTATAGGGGCCAAAAAGCAAAAAAAAAAAAAAAAAAAAAAAATTACTATCTGGTTCTTTACAGAAAAAGTCTACCAATCCCTGTTATAAGTCATCACCTGAGTTTTCGTGCTTCTTTAAAGATGAACACAAGCTAATCTCAAATGTTAAAGCAAAATTAAAATATCCTCTATTTTTTGCTAATGAGGAAATTAAAGAAAAGATAGTATTCGTACTTTTAACAGATATTCAAAAAAATTTTTTGTTTAGTTCTAAGTATTTTTCCTAAAATATAAGTTTTTTTCTATGCAAATCAACAGAAAATCAGGTACCTGCTTTCTGGGCAGAATCTTCTGGAGTTAAAAGGGCAGAACTACTCTGAAATTTTGCTCCAGAAATTTTTGGAGGTATGGAATTATTTTGCTTGGAGGTATCTTTCCATAGCGGTATTAGAAGTTTAGCCTAAAATATAGTACCTTTTTAAGAGTGTTAACATTCATAACCCCTCAAAATAGTTTTTAGAAATTCCCATACATTTCTAATAACCTTTAACATAATTTAGGGAGCACCTGGGTCATGATCTCATGGTTTGTGGGTTCAAGCCCCGTGTTGGGCTCTGTGCTGGCAGTGTGGAGCCTGCTTGGGATTCTCTCTCTCTCCTTCTCTCTTTACCCGTTTCCCCACTTGCTCACTCGCTCTCTCTCAAAATATATAAACAAACTTAAAAAAAAAAAAAAATTAAATGCTTTACGTATTGGATTTTCTCCATTTGAAAATAAACACTAAGACCATAAGATCCTAGAATTGGAAGCACATGGTCATATATCAATTCACAATTCTAACTCAAAGATAACTCTAATCAAAGTTCTCAAAGTAGGGAACACAGCATCGGCAGCACCCCAGAACTTGACAGAAATGCAAATTCCAGAGCCCCATCTATTATTTACTCAGTCAGCAACAATGGGATGGAACCTAGCAATCTGCATTTAAACAAGCCTTCTTGGTCATTCTGATGATCCCTGCAGTTTGAGAACCACGTCTTATAAATAAAGTTTTATTGAAACGCAACACGCCCATTGCTTTAGGTATTGTTCATGGCTGCTTTCACGCTACAGTGGAAGAGATGTATAGTCACCACAGAAAATATTTACAATCTTCTGTGTCTAGAATGTTAACAATATTTACATCTAACCCTTCACAGAAAAAGTTTGCTGATTCCTGCCCTAAATTATCCTCTTGTACTCCAACACAGAGAAATGAATTTTGGATGCTAATATTTGTACAAACTCAGTAATGCCCTTGCCGGAAAATAAACAGACTTCCTGTCAGTTGCAGAGCTTAAATGTATGGATTCTCAAAGCTTTGATGTTTGGGGTTATTTCAAACAAAAGCTGCATGTACTTTAAATTTTTCTTTTGGCCTATTGCTAACGGATAACTCCTATTAGTTTGAACTATTCAAACAAATATTTAGGTCAGAACCTAATGCAGGGCTCAAACTCACGAACTGCGAGATCATGACCTGAGCTGAAGCCAGATGCTTCACTGACTGATCCACCCACATGCCCCAGTGTCCAATATTTTCAACTATGTTATTTTGTTATTTTTTTAATGTTTATTTTTGAGAGACAGAAAGAAAGAGAGACAGAGTGTGAGAGGGGTGGCAGGGAGGGGAGGAGCAGAGAGAGGGAGACACAGAATCAGAAGCAGGCTCTAGGCTCCAAGCTGTCAGCACAGAGCCCGACACGGGGCTGGAACTCACAAGCTGTGAGATCATGACCTGAGCCGAAGTCAGACGCTTAACTGACTGAGCCACCCGGGTGCCCCCTTAACTATGTTACTTTAAAACAAGAATAACCAAAGTGAATTCAGAAACTTTGAGGGTTTATTCAATATTTATGTAAGCCTGAAGTCATTTCAACCACTTACAAAGATTTAAATGTTTAAGTCATTAAAAGCTTTAGAAATAACAGGTCAGCCAACTGAAAACCAAGGGAAGAATTAAACCAAGAAGTTTATTTCAAAGTGTTAATTCAGAGAGCGTATATTTACAGGAAGTCAGGATAGCCCAGATTTTAGCATCATTCATAATAAACATCTTTCAACAAATTTGGCAACAATGAAGAAAGATCCTTAACTGTTTACCCAAGATTCACACTAAATAACCATTTATAAGACCTTGCAATTTCTATTGACAGCGATTTATGTACCAACAAACTACTGGTTATTCTCCTATTCCTGAAAGAAGATTTTTTTTTTTTTTTGAGAAATAAATGACATTTAACCCTAAACAGATTGAACTGTCTCATGCTAATGCCCTAGGGGCACATGACAGCCCAGATCAAATTTACTTACTTCGTCCTTCTCACGGTCACCGCCGCTGCTGGGAGGGGAAACTGGCAAAACTAAAAGAAAAGAAGTGTACAATGGGGAAGTTTGCCTATGAGACATACAAAAATTCATTTCTCCCTCTCTCCCAGTTATACATGCCCATACTAGAAGTGATTCCCACATCCTGAAGCTCGCTCACATGTGTAGCTCTTAAGATCCCTTTCTAATATCCACCTTGTTCCTGAGACCTCACCCCCCGACATGAATTTTGTGCTCCAGACCCTACCTCTGATGCTGTCCTCACGTCAATTTGTCCTCGTAATTTTACCTCATTTAAAACATTTCCTCTTCTGCACACCTGAGTGCTGGTCTTTCCCAAGGATTAGCTCAAATCCCACCTGCCTCTTCCTTGAAGCTTCTCCTAGCTCCTTCTTCTAGCTCATGTTAGATGATCCTTATCTGAACTCCTACTCCATTTATCTGCAGCTCATATTTAATTATCGGTCAATTCTACATTCTCTCGTATGGTTTCGTGGACGTACACGTTGGCCTTTCCAACGTAATGGTAGCAGGGAAGGGAGGGCACGTAATCAGTTTATCTTTGGTACCCTCCCTCCTTCCGTCACATAACTGAAAAATGCCTGATTTATTTGAAAAACGACTTGAAAGAAGACACGGACCAAACTCACTTCTCACGCTACTTCTAATTCTCGTCTTTTTCCTCCCGGAATACGGTCTTAGGGATTTCCTTTTTTGGTTACTGGTCCAAGATCGTTCACTGGTCCCAGTACTTGAATCCTGATCACTCTCTGAGAAGAGGTGTTTCCTGTAATTAAACTTTCACAAGCACAGATGAGAAATGAGCACTATTCACAGGGTGTTAGTGTCCTTTACGTACAATTAAACATATCGCTACAGGGTCAGACAAAAGACCGGTAACTCCTTCTAGAAGACTGCGCTCTCCTGTAGTATAAAGGCAGAGAAGTAAGGAGAGGGGAGAAAAAGAACAGGTTTCATCAGTCAGTTCTCAACCAAACTGCTGTTGTGAGGGATGGGAGTCCTCTCTCATCAAAAATAGTTGTAACTGAAGAGACCATAGGTGACTGTTCAGAAGCTGACATACCTGAATATCATCCCAACACTTTTAACTTCAAAATATTATTGCAAGTGACAGAAGAATTTATAAAAATACTTTTTGCAATGACAAGCATGTCATTTAGAGTAACTAAAGTCAAACAAGGGAGTAATTTCTATTTAAACCTCAAAGTATTTTTGAAAGTAAGACTAGCCTGGGGCGCCTGGGTGGCTCAGTTGGTTAAGCATCGAACCAGTTCAGGTCATGATCTCATGGTCCGTGAGTTCAAGCCCTGGGGCCGGGCTCTGTGCTGACAGCTCAGAGCCTGGAGCCTGCTTCAGATTCTGTGTCTCCTTCTCTGCCCCTCCCCTGCTCATACTCTGTCTCAAAAATAAATAAACAATAAAAAATTTTTAAAAAACAAGAGCAAGCATTCCTTCATTTCGTGCACAGAATTAAAAAAACCATGCGGCAAGGCTTGGCCAGTTTCTTTAGTTTATGTAAAAAGGTATTGTTATTCACAAAACAAAAATCTAGAGCAGTAGCTCTTAAATTTGGCTGCATGTTACAATCGTGGGGGTGGGAGAGCTTTAAAAATTTCCAGGGCCTAAACATCACCCTAGATCAGTTAAGTCAGAATCTTTGGGGGAAGGGACCCAGGCTCCAATAGTCTCATCAGCTTTCCTAGCGTGTTTCCAGTTCAAAGACTGAGCAGCAGAGAGTGAGGACCATTGCTAAAAGCAAGCCAGATGGAGACTTAACTTGATGAAAGCCCATGATCTCAATTAAAAAAATTTCATTTAATGTTCATTATAGAGTTTTTAAAATGCACTGACTATGGACTTGGAGCAGTGTGCTTCCTAAAGTGAGAGGCACACAGAAAGGGTGTAAGTTGGTGCAAATAGGAATGAAAAAAAAACACGTTATGGACTCACAGTAAATAATTTCTTTTCAGTTCATTAACACTTCTGATTCGATTCAGGATAAATCACAGGTGCTAGAGGGTCCTTAACACTTTTCTTCTACTTAATCTTTTTTAACAAAGCAAGAACTGACTTTCGTTTTAAAAGTGAAATAATTTTTTTATAATAAGTCTCAGATCAATTTAATTAGAGATAATAAATGACCAGGGCGGGGACACATTTTGAAGAAGACTTGCAAATAACTGAAATTTTGAAAGTAACTGCCTTAAGACAAGTAAAGTTACTCCATTACCGACATCCTTGTTTCTGGCTTTCTCTCCCTGTCGGAAGCAGAATCTGCCCTAAAACAAAATAGGTCAGATGAACAGAACTGTATCAACACTGCCTTCTCCCTCCCTTCACTGCCCAGCCCAGACATTTTTCCCCCCTTTCTGTGCCCTTTGTCTGATTGTGAGCCCAGTGCGTGGGAGGTACCCCCCACCCCCAATCCTGCAGACGGACTTCTTATCTTATAACCCATTTCTATAGATTCTCTACCAGACAACAACTGGTTCTTTAAAGCAAAGGAATCTTTGTTGGACTCTTCTCTGCCGGGCATACAGAGAACTGGGAAGGCCAAGTTAAAACCAGCAGGGAAGCAGGGAGGTGTGGCAATGCTGCAGAATGGCATTTCCTGCCTGGCTCTTCCTTAGAATCAACAAGGAAGCTTAACAAGAAAGCTCTTCCCAATAATTAGTGAATATTGAGCAATTTCTCATATACCTGCTGGCCATTTATGGTCTTCGGAGAAGTGTCTATTCAAGTCCTTTGCCCGCTTTTTAAATTGGGCTGATTTTATGGCTATTGAGTTGTAGGAGTTCCTTAGGTATTTTGGTAATTAACTCCTTATTGGATATATGCTATGATTTAAAAAAAACAACCACACCCAAAATATAACAAGTGTTGGTGAAAATGCGGAGAAATTGGAACACTCACAAATTGTTTGTAGGAGTGTAAAATGGTATAGCCACCATGGAAAACAATATAGAAATTCCTCAAAAAATTAAAAGTAGAACTAACGTATGATCCAGCAATTGTATTTCTGGGTATACACCCAAAAGAATTAAAATCAAGAGCTTGACGAGATACCAGCAATCCAATATTCATTTACGTATTACTTACAATAGTCAAGTTATGGAGACAATATGGATAAAATGTGGTGTTATATACGTTACTTACAGACAGACACACACGAATACTATTCAGCATTAAAGGAAAATCCTGAAATATGTAACAACATGGATAAACTTGGAAGGCATTTTGATAAAACAAACCAGCCGCAAAAGGACAAATAGAGCATGCTTCTACTTCTAGAATATCTAAAGTGATACCTACATATCTGATATTTTAGATATCCGATATCTAAAATAGTCAAACGATAGAAACAATAGAGAGGTTATTGAAAGGAGCTGGAGAGAGAAAT